>NC_091830.1:56270250-57559625 GCF_038994185.2 Dermacentor albipictus
GTATGAAGTGACAGTGTTGTACACAGCAACATATTCCCTTTGTCCTGTCTGTAGCCCTGTTCGGTTCCCTTCTAAACATGCACCAAGCAGCCCAATTCAGAACGTTCGGCAGGTTGATCTGAATACTTCAATTTGCCAAGCAGGTTAAGTGATGGCACGCTAGCATAATGGGAGCTATTCTGAAAGTTATGTCTGCTATGAAAATGTGTCATGAAGATACTTCACTGCTAAAAATTTGGTGTACAACTGCACAAAGCAGCATCAATAGCTATGTTGCTCCCCCATGTTGTGTCAAGGGTCTGTGCATGTTTTGTAAGATAATCCTTGAGTCGTCGGCCGGTTTGTCCTACATAATTGCGGCTGCAGGACAGTGGGATATTGTAAACAGCACCAACCGTAGTGGTGCTGTTTATGAACAACTCCAGCACATACTTTTTGATGTAAACTTCACGTGTTGCCCTGGTCCGGTTAACATTTTGTACATGCCCAGATTGCTTGGCACTGAAAATAAAAAGGTAGTTTCAACTCTCTGAGCAATTTGCTTGAATTGATGGTTGCCTTTGTGTACAGATTGCATAACAGTCATAGGCCTTGGCTTTCTCGAAGTTGTCTGACCTGAGACGTCAACTACGTTCAACTCCATTAAATGCTTCTTGGCAATGCATGCTAAAAGGCAGTGCGAACGCACTGTTAAAAGCAAACATTGTACTTGGTTATGGAAGCTCCCCTCCACGTCGGGGTGGTACCAAAGGTTAAATGTGCTCTCTGGTGTTCCTGTAGAAACAACATGCTTCAGTGTTCAGGTGCACCAATAGAAAAGTTAAAAACACCTTTGAGTGCAAGGAATAGCTCCAGCTCAATGCTCACCACAGAAAATCTTCAGGCCCAGATAGTGGAGCTTGCCTTTCAGTAGTATTGCTTACTTGAACATGCGTGGCACTTTGTAGGAGACATTAAAAAGTTGCTCAACCACTTTAATTGCGACTTTTCACTGCCGAGAACACTGTCAGCTAGTCGTAAAACACTAGCTGCTGTAAGAACCAGCGTAGTAAAGGTATTCTGCTTCATTGGAAACTTTTTACCATATATAACGTGAAGTAAGGCTACTAAATGGGTTGAGTGATTTGTTTTCTGTCTTCTTTACAGTGCTAGATGAGCTCATGGAAGGGGGAAAACTACATTTCAATAGATGAAGTGCCAACAGAGAAAGCACAGTCAGAAAGAACAAAGACAGGACAATGTGCTACTTGCAACTGTTTATTGAGGTCAAAAGCACTGAATATATAGCCATGAAGAGAGGGGGAAGAAAAAAATAAATACGCACTGATTATGTGAACGCGCATGTGCAAAAATATGTAAGATGTATATGAAGGGAATCATAAGATTAACCAAAATCAAAAATTTATCTAAAAACATGCGTTCATTTCTGTAAATAGTCGGAGACGGGGTGTCGACACAGGTGTCCCCTCTTTTCTTAGGCTGGTTGGCCTCCAAAAGTTCACGTGCCACAGTGTCATTGCTTTTAAACATGATTGTTGTATCAGGAAGCCTTGCTTCACGTACTTGCTTATTCTCATTCTCACATGCCTTGCAATGAAGCAGCAAGTTTGAGCCATAACCATTTTTGAGTGAAAGCTTGTGCTCCTGCAGGCGTTCATTAATACATTGGCCAGTTTGTCCGGTTTACTCCTTCCCACACTTCAGCGATATGCAGTATACGACCCCTTCTCCGTACTTCACAAAAGGGTTTGTGTGTTTACTAGAACACTCTACTTTCTTAGTCATCATATCCAATCAGACGGCACAAAGTAGCAAGTTTTTGGGGCTCGGAAGAAACCACAGGAATTTTGTATTTCACGATGACATGTTTAAGATTATGCGCTGCTTTGTGAGAATACGGTATCACCACTGGTTTAGCTTTCTTTTCCAATGTTTGACCTTCTTCACTGCTTCAGTTTCTTTCTTTTTGCACCTTTTTCAACAACGCCTCTGAAACTTTGCTCAAAACCAAACAAGGAAAGGCAGCTTTCTTCAACTTCAAAATCTGTTCGTCAAAGGTTTTGTGTGCCTTATGACAGCACAATTTTTTAAGGGTAAATTCAAGGCACATAGTGGCAATCGCACGTTTAACAGTCTTGGAGTGCATAGACTTATACTGCAACAATTAATTGCAGGGTCGGTATACCGACCTCATGCCCACAAGGAATTTCTGCCTTATCCAGTGGCGATACCGTATTCTCACGAAGTGGCGCGTAATCTTAAACACGTCGCCGCTAAATATAAAATTCCTGTAGTTTTTGCTGCGCCCCGAAAGCTTGCTACTTCGTGCCTCCTGATTGGATCTCGTGACTCTAAAAGTAGAGTGTTCTATTAAACATACAAATCCTTTTGTGAAGTGTGAAGAAGCGGTCGTATACGGTGGAAGTGTGGGAAAGAGTATATCGGACAAACTGGCTCATGTATCAGCGAACACCTGTGGGAGCACAAGCTTTCGCTGAAAAATAGTTATGGCTCAAACTTGCCACTTCATTGCAAGGCCTGCAGGAATGAGAATAAGCAAGTATGTGAAGCAAGGCTTCAGGATACAACGATCGTGCTTAAAAGCAAATACACTGTGGCACGTGAACTGTTGGAGGCCAACCAGATTAAGAATAGAGGGGATGCCTGTGTCAGCATGCCTGTGTCTGAATATTTACACAAATGAATGCATGTTTTTAGATACGTTTTAGATTTTGGCTAATCTTATGATTCCCTTCATCTTCTGTGTTCTCGCGCGTGCACCTTCACACAAGCAATGCTTCTGTTTTTTTCTTCCCCTTCTCCCCATGGCTATATATTCAGCTGCTTTTGACCTCAATAAACAGTTGCAAGTAGCACCTTGTCCTGTCTTTGTTCTTTCTTACAGTGTTGTCTCTGTTGGCGCTTCATCTTCTGAAAGCCCTTCACCAAGTAGCCCCACAACGTGTTCTACTGGAAAACTACCACTAGACAGTGATCTTCCATTTCTTGACCTCATTGTTTTCTTTGGTGAGTGTCATGTGCACTGCATCTATGCCCTGTCTTTTAAGGAGGGAATTCTGCCTTTCACATCAGTGCACTGTTCGACTGAAGCTCTGTCACAGAAGCACGAAATAGCATCCTCAACAAGTCGAGAACTTCTATACCTAGGTCTAACATTGGCCTACAGTGGTGTGACCACTGTTAGATCACATTCAGAAGGTCAGCCATAGTCTCAAAATCTGTGTTCAAAAAGGTGAATCAGACCAGGCCTTCACGCAAAGTAGCAAGAGGCACATGCAGCAGTTCAACTGTGTGGTTGTTTACAACATCCCGCTGTCCTGCAGCTGCAACTAGGCAGGACAAATAGGCCTAATATTTGTTTGTGTGTGTGTGTGTGTGTGTGTGTGTGTGTGTGTGTGTGTGTGTGAGCATGCGCGCGCGCGCGCGCAATTAACCAAAAGTCTTAGCCTGCGCTCGTGTTGTTTGGCCTACTGTCTTTTCATGTTGTCCCCAAGCAATCAGTCGGTGTCACATTCTTATAGAATTTGCAGTTATGAGATTCATGCTTTGGAACATGATCAGAAGCTACCAAATGGATGACATAATCCATCTACATGTGTTGGTGTAGATAAATGTGTCTGTGCAGTAGGGGTAGGGGTAGGGCATCATATGTGCTTGTTTAGCACTTACGTATGCACTTTTGTTTCCAGAGCTTGTGACACAGTGATTCAAACTATGTCTGTGAAAACAGTGCTGCACGTTGCAAGGAAATGTTACAACACTTGTAGGTGAAGCTCGGTGTTGTGAGAGGTTATAGAAACTTGCTTTTTGCAAGTTTCTAGAGCATTTTTTAAAGATGCTTAACTCCCGCGTGCATCGCGTTCATGACTCACATGAAACTGTCAACAAGTATGTCCTTTATGCCATCCGTTTCTAAAGATTACATGAATATAATTAACCTTTTGAGGGTCGATCTTTTTCGCCATATTCGACCGCCCAGGGCCGATTTTTTTTATTGCAGATTCCAATTCTTAGTGACTTATTTCGAAAAAAATTTACCGTAATTTTTCTAGGGTGTCCGTAAAGCCAGAAAAAAATTATTTTGCGTTGGTATACCATATGTACTCTTTATTCATGAATAACAATAATAAAAAAGGAAATAAACCTATAAGAGTAAAAAATTTGTTACATTGTTATAGTTCAAGGCTTTGAAAATGTGCACATGAGAATACTTTGCAAGACTCAAATGTTCCTGCTCTTACACTAATACATACTATTATGAGCAATATCTAAGGGAACACAGGAACGCGTAGAAAACACCCTCAGACCCAGCTATATGGGTGATACGCAGCGGCCACCATCAGAAACAAAGTGGAAAGGGGGACGCTGTTGTAACAATTGTTCACACTCCCGCCATGCGTCTGCAAAGTGCGGAATTTCACATCGCCAGCAGACAGTGATAACACTGTTCGATATTGCGTCACTGGTAACCTTTTGCGTCGAATCATTACAAAAGATAGCACTGTTCCGGACTTCTATATTGATTTGTGGTAAATCTTCTAAACCGGGAAAAAATTGTCTTTAAGGGTGAGTTCAAAATAAATTTATTGGCGCTTGCTGAATATTAAAAAGATATTGAAGCAAATGAAATAAGGCAATAGCGTTATTGCAGCTTATCCTCGTCCTTTGCTTTGTTCGTTGGTGTCCTAATAATGCGTCATGCCGCCGTCAACTTAACGACGGCCTCCATTCTTTGAGGCAAAGACGCGTAGACAGCCTCGATGAATGCGGTATCACGCTGAAGGCGGGCTTCCACTCATGTTCTATTGCTTCCCATAGTTGGTCGGAGTTCGCCAGTTCTAGTGAGCTCTTCGAAAGGTTCACTTTCATACGGCCCCAAACGTGCTCTATAATGTTCATGTCGGCACCCTTCGCACACCACTGAAGTTGCATTACCCCTCGCTCTTCCAAAAGGCGCGCCACGTCCTTCGATGTGTGAACGGGAGACAAGTCCTGCTGGAAAAAATAACACCCATCCGGGTGCGGCCTGTTCAACACATAGGGGATCATCTGGTGCTCGAGCAGAGTGCAATACGCAGCACTGGTGAACCTCCCATCAATTCTCACCAGTGGGCCTAGGCCTGCGTGGGAAATCGCCCCCAGACGTTCACAGACACGTGTCCACTGGCGGCCACCTCCTGGATATTCTGCGGACTAAAGCGTGTGTTAGCGGTCCACCACACTCTCTCTCGTTGGTCCCAGCGGCTCGAGAATGTGAACTCATCAGAGAAAACTACATACTTCTACTTACTCTCACTCCAGCTGCGGTGTTCATAGCAAACCTCAGGCGAGCCGCTTTGTTGGCTGCGGTGAGCAGAGGTTTCTCTGCGGCGATGTGACTTTGCAGTCCTGCTTCTCTAAGCCTTTGTCGTACCGTGCTGTCGCTCAAGTTGTTCAAGCCAAGAGCACCTCGAACGTCTTTTGCACTTTGAAATGGCTTGTCGCTGATGGCAGCCACGATGCAAAGGTCTTGGTCGTTCGTTGTTGATCGAGGTCGTGTGCAGTGCGGTGCATCGTTTATGCGTCCTTCGTCTCGGTAAGCCTGGATAATCCGGTTGACCGTTTTCAATGGGCGGCTTGTCACGAGAGCAATATTGCGCTGCGTACAACCTCTTTTAGACATTTCTATTATATCTTCCCGCTCTTTAAGAGGCACTCGAGGCATCTTGAGGCTACAAATTCGGAGTTGACTGCTCTGCGTGGGCCACTGCAGTGTGCGACGTGAATTTTTTCTGAACGAACTTCGTGCAACAGTCGCATGAGAGACAGTTTGTCAATGTTCTTTTTTTTTTAATTTTTCTTTATTCTATTCCTCTGTCGTCATTGGTTCGAGCGTCGCCGCTGTTCAAGGTGCCACTGACAACCGAGTGCGTCGATTCAAATAAAGAATTGGTTTGAAATACAGGGCAAACTTCTCGGGGTACTATCAAGCGGTTGCACGAGCAAAAAAAGAGAATGAAAGAAAAGAAAGTGAAACGGTGTAGGTCACTGGCGACGATCACCGTCTTATCGGCTGTTGGACGATCCATGACGTAAGCTGCTCCTTTGTAGAAATGCCAGCGTGGTGGGGGTGCCAACAGTTAGTGGAAGAGCGCTCTCCTTACCCCCTTCGTTTTTCACAGTGCCATCTGTGTATCGCTCCGAGTCTGTTTCAAGGCTGTTTGCCATGCGTTCTTGTGTTCCCTTTCATATTGCTTATGATAGTATATCCATAGCGTAATCGAACTGTGTAGGTGCACGCACTCAAGAAAACTGTGCGGTTGTGTGCCCATCAAAAAATCAAAACGTGCTAATCTTCATCTTATCGCCAACCAGATGCAATTAGTTTTCGCGAGTCTAAAAAAAAAAAAAAAGGAGCAACAGAAGCGCATGCACGGCAGCAACCTTCCTATGCGCACCCCTGCAAGCACTAAATGAGCGAGAAACAAGCAGTAGCCTTTTCAGCGATTAGTAACGAGATAGCCATCAGTTTTGCAAGCGCAAGAAGCCGAAACGGCCTGCGAAAACAAAACCCAAACCGCCACCCGCCCGCGCGCATGCCAATGCGCTAGCGGTAGTACATAGATGCGCAGGAGCAAACTAGCTCTAAAACAAACTATGCAACGAAAACTGAGAGAGCGAGGCGTGCTAAAGAAATTCCCTGTATTTCCACATAATGGCAGCACATGACAGAAAAGAAAAGGTTAGGAAATTGTCGCGCTTTTTAAACCTACAGACAGCGCCGTAAATATACGGCATTGACCATTTTTGTACTTCGCGGTGCGCTATATTTACGTCATTGACCCTCGAAGGGTTAAGGAGTCATGCTCCTTGAAACAATTTATCATAACAACATTGCAAAATGCCACCTGAGGGTCTCGCATCTCTTACATCTGCTGTTTTGCACATCATAATTTAATAAAACTGCATTTAGTAGCTGCTCAGCACAGGCCCCATTTTGTTTTATCACACTTTGTCTTTTCTCCCCCTGCCCCAGGTCTTATTTCAACAACTGCTATCTGCAGGCCGTCATAAAATTGCTTCAACATTGTTGACAGATTCCAATATTTTTTTCGAACCATTCTCTCATGTGATCTAAAGAAAATTAACTTGATTAGCCTGACATGAAGATGAATTTGAAATAATTTATTTATTGTACTTGCTTGGTAGCACTGAACTGTTTCTTTAATCAATATAATACTTACAATTCACCTTTGTGTTGCTGGGTACCCGTAGAGATATGGTTAGTTATTCACCAGAAAGGATCCCGAATTTTCCACCTTCTTAGTGTAGGTTAGACACTCACTTGTTGCACTTCACAAAGAGCAACTTGTGGTTGCTAGGAAAGAAAAGTTCACTGAGAATTTTCATGCATCCAATTTGATTCTGTGTACTAGCATGTTTGTATTAGCATGTATTTCATGGAGTTGAGGCTCCATAAAAGTACATTCTGTCATTCAATGTCTGTGACATGGTTAAGCAGGTTGACCATATCTAATTAGAACTTCCTATGTTCTCGGGCACTTGTTTGCAACTTAAATTATGTGGTTTGGTGCTGTCAGTGTAAGCCTAATGTCGTTTCTTGTTCTCCCAGGAAGGACGCAAGCATTGCAAGGAGCCATTTGACCTGCCGCCACACTAATATTGTATTTGGTAAGGTCTATTACAGATATTATTTCATGTAGTATGTGCTATAATTGTGTACAATGTGTTCACAACTTCAGTAGGTGGGCTGTTCGACAACAGGTGTTTACAAATTAATAATTATAAGAGATGTTCAAGGTCATTAGTGATACAATTGCTGCTCACTGCTGAATTTTTTTCCAAATTAAATGATGAGCCATCCAGCAAGTGCGGCTCTCCTGGCTAATTATACAAACTTTCAAATACGGTTAATTTTTTTATCACAAGTGTACAGCAGTCGGGGACAATTGTTCACAGCGACAATTTCATAATATTTACTTACATGCAAAAGTCAGTCAAATGTCAGGTGTACTTATGAAGTTTTGTGAAACAAGTTCATCATCATATTGCTTACTTCATTGAAAAGTTTGTCGTGGAATTCTCACTTCTATGAACAGATCAACAGTTGTCGAACGATGGTCGTCTCTATAGCCAATGTTTGGGCAAGAGCCTTGTCTTCACAGCACTAACAAGAGACTTCTTTGCCATGCAGCTTGAGCTGATCAGTATGAAGAGATTACATAGGATAGGAACACAAAGCATTAGTGGGCCTCTTCGATTATCAGTCCTTGACAGTCCTGGACTGCTTAGCACTGCTGTCCCGCATTCGATTTTTTCAATCAGCTTCCGAAGCCCCATCCACCAGTCCGAGGGCAGCCAGTATCGCATTCGTTTTACCAGAAGTCACAGACTCTGCGGACTCTCGGAGCTGTCAGCAGATATTTGTTCAGACATATGCAAGTAGCTACCAGACGGCGGCTGTCTTAAAAAGATGCATGGGGCTTGACGCCATGTTTTAAAAGAGGCTGTGTGTTTATGTGTACTTTGTGCGTTCCAGACAGAAAATATCATGCACTCAGCTATTGCTTCCGCTAAACCGATGCTTTGTGTGCCATAGTGCGAGGTTTTCATGAGTGGTCGAATTGCTGCAACCTTAGTCCTTGTGTTTTTTTTAGGGCAAAGCACAGTGATCAGGTGCAAATGCTTGCTTTTCTTGATGTGTTTCGTGAAATCTGTCATGCTCATTGCTATATGCATTGTAAACAGGTAGATTTCGCTGTTCAGATGAGTGAAACTGGTGGACGAGGAAACATATCATATTGCATGTAGATATTTAATGCTGGTAGCTGGCGTCGCATACAGGGTGTTTCACGTAACTTGAGCCAAACATTGAAAATATGCAAATGCCACATAACTGCACAGAACCAAGGTAATGTTGTTTGCCCTCGCTTCGAGATACTCATTTTTTTTTTTGCCAGGTTAAATCATTAGTATTATGTAATTAATCAACTTCTCAAATATTATGATTAATACATGCTACATAAAAGTGTTTTTCCTAGCGTGAAAGAAGCCTGCAAATACACACTAAATACACATATTCGCAGCACTTTGCGTGTATTCGCAAGCTTCTTTCTCGAAAAAACACTTCTACGCAGCATGTCTCGGACAACAGAAAGCTCTATGGGGAGCTTTTCATGTTGCTTTACAATTTTCTCATGGACACTTCTAATCTAATTATATTTGAAAAGTTGATTAATTAATGAAGATAAAATATTTATTGTGGTGGAATGAAAAAATATCTAAGTATCTCCAAGTTACAGCAAACAATGTTACCTTGGTTCTGTCGAGCTACGTCACATTTGCATATTTTTATTGTTTGGCTCAAGTTACATGGGACAACCTGTATAATCAGAGCTTCACCAATTGCCGTTGACATGTGTGCCGATTCCTTCTGTTACCCAAATTCGAAATTTTGCTTTTGGATGTGCAGGATTAGTGGACAGTGTAGACGCGCTTTGTCCTAGACACACGTCAGGCCTTTAGTAGACGGTTTCACGAGCTTAGAGAATATCGGCCTGTGCTTTGTGGGTGAACAGTGATGTGGCACAACCGTGTTTTTGCTTATTTTTGTGTGGCAATGACGCTTAAATTTTACAGGAAATGAATGAGCTGGCTTGAATACAGCGGTTAAGGGGCCCGAAGAGCGAGAGCACGATGTAAAGTGAGCTTTGTTAACATGTTCAGTGTGCTCAGGCTGCGATTCCATTATGCAAGCTTTATGGTTGTGTCGGCGGCATGGCCTCTGAGACTGCACCATTTTGATGACCACGCTACTGAATTTGCTGGGTAGGGCGCTATCTACAAGTAGCTAAAAGCATGAGGTCACGGGATTGAATCCCGTCCACGGTGGCCGCATATCAATGGGGGCAAAATATGAAAACACCCATGTACTTAGATCTAGGTGCACATTAACGAACCCCAGGTGGTCGAAATTTCCGGAGTCCTCTACTACGGCTTGCCTCGTAATCAGAAAGTGGATTTGGCACGTAAAACCCCATAATTTAAGTAGCTAATAGCAGACAACAGCAGCCAGGAGAGCGACTTCCAATCACGGTGCTTTCAAACAAAACCTTGTACAGTCCCAGGCAGCGGGATCACATGACTGTGATGTGCCCTTCTGTCAATGCAAGCCAGACCAGAAGCCGCAGGTGGTTTGCGGACAGTCTGGGACTGCATAATCGAAGGGGCACAGTGCTCTCACATACATTATGTCCACTGCGGGACGAAGGCCTTTCCTAGTAATCTGTAAATATATATGGTTTGCGCCAACTGACTCCATCCTATGCTTGCATATTTACAAATTTCGTCATGGTGCCTAGTTCTTTACCGTCCTCATCAGCGCGTTTTTTTAAATTTATCATGCATCATTTTTTGTCGTTCTGTTGCTTGTTGAGCAAGCCTTCATTCTCAAGCTCCATTTTTATCATGTCAGGTTTCAGTCTCTTAGGTTAGTTTTAGCACAATGCAATGATGGTACCTTTATGTGACTTAACTCTTCTAAACAATTTATAGTCTTTAAATTTTTTTCTACTGATCCAGGACTCCTGTGACTAATTGCCTTAAGTAACATACTTCATTGCCTTCTTGCCCTAGAAAATATAACCGGTGCCTTCTTGCGGGCCTTTAAAGTGGCAACATGTGTACTGCGGACAGTAGGGCATGTTCAGATAAATTCAACTGGACATGCCTGGCGATCACTTTTAATTTTGATTTAAAAATTTATTTTGCTGCCCGAGCCTGGCGACAATAAAATTAACCTTAGTTTTCCAAGAAAAAAAAAGGTGTCTCTGCAAAAAACAATATAGAATTACCTGTTTAGTTAAAAGCATTTTCCCTGGATTTTACCGAATCTGCATTTTGAATAGATCCTTAAGGAAATAGTGTTGTCGCTGTGGTTTTAAAAATATTTTGTACCAGACTGCAGGCCAATAGCATTAATTCCAACTAATTATCACAGAGTATCCCCACTATGGTATAAAGAAGAAAAATTTTGGAAAGAAACATTGCATAAATTTACCAGTTTTTTTTCTTTGCATTTACTAATAGCACGGAATTTGGCCATCCTGTTGCCATGAGTCGTAGAAATTTGAGCAAATAGCTCTGTCCTCATTGGC
The DNA here is from genome assembly GCF_038994185.2 of Dermacentor albipictus. NCBI lineage: Eukaryota > Metazoa > Arthropoda > Arachnida > Ixodida > Ixodidae > Dermacentor > Dermacentor albipictus. The sequence goes on from NC_091830.1 coordinate 56,281,428, forward strand.
TCTCAAAATCCACGGGAAGTGCTCATGTTTAGGCACGTTAATGAATTACTCTACTTTAAATTTTTTTAGGAGAGGCTTGATTCATTTCAGAAATTTCCCAAATTAAGCACATTCACATGAAGCAATGCAATCTGGAAAAATATGTTGCATTATTTGTTTCGTTATGGGATTGCAAGTCAAGAAACGGACAGAATAAACAGTACTGCCTGCCAGAGCCATGTATGGGGTCCAGGCATAATTGCAGGCTTCGTTACAAAAAGGACAAATTTTTCGGTGAACACAGTGCAATATTATAACTTTTTATGAAGATGGGAAGGGTATGTTGATGCATTCATGACCGTAACTTTCAATTTTCACTGCTTGAGTAAAAAGAATATTACACATTGATACTTCTTCCGTGACACAAACCATATCCGAAAGGGGCTGACAGCTGTTGTGACACAGTTGTGGTGCAAGCATGGTTTTTTTGTATTGTTGCTATTGTTGCTATTCTACCAGCCTATCAGCTGGACAATATCTTTGGCTTGCTTGTTCTGGGTCGGAAGTAAACAACATGCATGGTTTGCGCTTGTTTCAAGAGTACTTCATTGTTTTGGGAAACAGTAAAACCTGCAAGGTTGTTTAATGGAGCAGTGAAAGTTGAAAGCTATGGTCTGCAGTATGTGGCCATGGCAGCTCTACCTAAATATGGGAGATGTAATCTCCGAATGTCATAATGTGCACGTGACATCCAAGCAAACCATCAATTGACTTGGGTCCTTTCTATCTGAAGCTTTTTATGCTATAAGGCTACGAATGAATATATACCAACATGGCTGAGTCTGAACCATTTCTTTTGACAAGAGCACTTGTAGTGACAGTTGTGAATACGAAATCATTGTTTATCTGAAAAACAATAGTGATGATGATAGTAAATAATTGAACAGCCTTAATTGATTGGTGTTTCTTTCTTTCCAGGCAAAGCCGAAAGCCTCTGCAAGCAGCCAGTCATTCCAAGTCTCAACCAATCCTTCCTCCAGTCAGCTAATTTCTAGTGTCCATGCGGAGAGGACTTGCGCAAGAGTGGACACTGGACACTAAAAAGGCGACAAGGACAGACGTAAACTTCCAACCGGTGTTCATTACAAAAAGGTATGTATATGTACTCTTGCACACTTGATCATAATCTGTTACAATCGTGCAAGTCAACATGGCCATCACAAATAAACGAGCGCACCAAGGCCTAAGGCGGCTTCCTGCATACAGTCCCCAGATAATCAAATTCTTTAACAGTCAGTGCTATAGGGATGGCTTGCTAACGCAGTTGCATTCTACAATAGCCGCTGCCTCAATGATGAGTCTAGTGTTTTCTTTCACACTGCTTGCTATTATTTCTGTTTTTTCAAACAGCCGATGACATTTGCATTGGGAGCAATGGATTCCAAAGAAACCTTCTTTCCCTTTTTGTACTTTCCGATTATGTTCCTGTAGTCTCAAGTTTAGGGAACTTCCCATTTGTCCCACGTAACGCTGCCCGCAGGAAAGAGGTATGCTATACACTATTCCTCTTGAGCATTTGATGAAACCCTTTCTCTGCACAATGTTGCATGATTTTGATTGTCTGCTGACAGGGCTGGTTTTGGCACATAACTTAGATAGCTTGCGGGGCACGGAAGAAATGACCAAGACTGCAGTCCTTTGGCCTATTTTCTTTAGTTAGACCTATGTGATACTGTTCGCAGGAATCTAGCAGTCATCCCATACATTCACGTTATCTTGCATAAACTAAAGAAAATAGGCGAAAGGGCGGGAGTTTCGGTCGTTTTTCTCGCACCCAACAAGTTATCTCAGTTATGTGCCAAAACCAGCCCTGTCAGCAGACAATCAATTTCATGCAACATTGCTCACAGAAAAGGTTTCGTCGAAATGCTCAGGGGGAGCAGTGAATAGCACACCTCTTTTCTGTGGGCAGCGTTACGTGGGACAAACGGGAAGGTGCCTAAATATGAGACTACAGGAACATAACACAAAAGTACAAAAGGGAGAGAGGATTTCCTTGGAATCCACAACTCCCAATGCAAATGTCATGCACTCTGAAAAAACAGAAATAATAGCAAGCAATGCACAAGAAAGCACTAGGCCCATCATTGAGGGGGCAGATAACGCATAAGGCAACTGCATTAGCAAATTATCCCTAGCGTTGACATTAAAGAATTTGCATACCTGAGGTCTGTATGTGGGAGGCCGCCTTAGGATGTGGGGCGGCCTTAGTGGGCTCTTGTAACTGATTAGGATCAAGTGCACAAGAGTATATATACATGCCTTTTCGTAATAAACACCAATTGGAAGTTCGCACCTGTTCTTGTCACCTTTTTAGTGTCCCGCGTTCACTTTTGCGCTGGTCACTTCAGCATAGAATACCAACTAGCCCGGTCTCACTCTGCTTTTTTCAGTAAAGCAGAATAAACACAGGTTTTTTCAGATTCAAGTGGCTTGTTGTTTCTCGAACACAAATCTGTGTGTATGCTGTGTACATGTTGGGTGTAGAACCCAAGTGCAACATGACGACACTGACACGAAGAATAAGCGGTGTAGAAAACAATGACACTAGGAGGAAACATGCAAACACAGCACATTCTGTGTGGTGTATTTCCTGTGTGCTATGATTTCTGCCCCATTTCCAGCTATATCTTAAATGATGTTGCAAGTTATCCACGTTGTAATGTACGACTTGGGTGGTTCATTGCCGAAAATAACTTATTCCAATGAACGAAACAATTTGGCTCGAGAACACAAGCATTCCAGTCCCCGTTTCTTCATTACCAAAGTACGGTCATGTACTATAATCACAAGTACGGGGCTCAATTTACAGCATTTCCGTTTTACGGAACTCACCGTTTTTCTTATTTGCAAAATACGGTCAATTCTGTGATCACAACTACGGAGCTCACCGTTTTCCATTTAACGGAAATAATTTTTACGGCCTGTCCGTTCTACGGAAACACCGTTTTCCATTTAACGGAAACATTTTTACGGCCTGTCCGTTTTACGGAAACACCATTTTTCATTTAACGGAAATAATTTTTACGGCCTGTCCGTTTTACGGAAACACCGTTTTTCATTAACGGAAAAGTGTCCGGCAACGTTTTACCTGCAACTTTGACCGTAAACTGAAGAAATTTTTTTTACAGTGTAGAACACCGTCGCCGCCATGCAGAAAGAGGAGGAAAGGGTCCCCCCCCCCCCTGTTCTTGTGTGGCGGATAGGGTGCTCTTCAGTTGCCGACGCGCCGGTTATTTCACGTAGGCCCCGGCACGTCGACGAATACGTGACCACTTTCCCACGGCTAGACCTGGTTCTTAGCGCTGCGGAAGCGAGGGTATCATATTGTTTGTGTCGGCATCGGCGGCGTTGTCCCTGAGACCAACTCCGCAGCTGGGGTTGACTCACTATCGGCGTCAGCGGCATCAGTCAGTCGCTGCTATCTCTTCCCTCCTCCCTTTATCGTGTTGTCCGCTTGCTGCGCGCGCTTCTGCCCCCATCGTTTGCCGCTGGGTGTACACGCCGCCCCCCTCCCCCCTCTTCCTGCGAGTCTCCGGTTGTCAAAGCGCCGGCTCGAACTTAATTCCTTTCTTCGCTCCTCCTCCAATGCAACCCCAGTGCGGTGGCAATCAGAGAGCCAGATCGGTGGCGGCGGATCTGTATATGTGCACCGCCCGAGCAGAAATTGCCGCTGCCGTTCGCCCTGTGCGGTGGCAATCAGAGAGCCAGATCGGTGGCGGCGGATCTGTATATGTGCACCGCCCGAGCCGAAATTGCCGCTGCCGTTCGCCACTGCGAAATTATCTGCCAGTTCTTTCTGAGCCATGAGCGAGACGACCGATGGAAGTCCTCCGTCTGCTGCTGCTGCTGCTAAACGAGCTGCCAGAGCAGAGGCCCAGCGCCGTCGCCGTCAGAATCCAGAGGTGCGTGCCGCCGAAGCAGAAGCTTACCGTCGCCGCGGTCGAGATGATCCAGGAGTACGCGTCGCCGAAGCAGAGGCTAAGCGCCGCCGCCGAGAAGACCCTGCCGTTCGCGCCGCCGAAGCGGAGGCTCATCGCCGCCGTTGAGAGCAACCAGCAGTAAGCGAGGCTGAAGCAGAAGCTCATCGCCGCCGCCGAGAAGACCCTGCCGTTCGCACCGCCGAAGCGGAGGCTCATCGCCGCCGTCGAGAGCAACCAGCAGTAAGCGAGGCTGAAGCAGAAGCTCATCGCCGTCGCAGAGAAGACTCTACCGTTCACGCGGCCGAGGCCGAGGCCAAACGCAAGCAAAGGCTCGCATTTGCTGCGCTCAAATTTCGCATTAGGAAGTAACGTAATCGTCGCTAATTTTTTTTATTGTTTTTCTTTGAGAATGAAAGTCCTCCCTCATGTTACGTTTGCGGTCGTGTGATTTCAAACATTCCAAGACTAAAAGCAATCGAAACTGGTTCTCTTCTTGTTCTTCTACTGTCGTTCCCCGAATTAGCACTGCTTCATCTTTGGTGGTTTGAGGCACAGCACGCTTCCCGTCTTTGTTTTATGCAAAGCATACAAGCCGCACAACCACGCTCTTCCTTGCTGCGCCGCGCGCGGCCGCGTAGTTACCATATGACGTCATAACAGCTGCAAAAGCGGAGGCTCAACTCGTGCGCTCGCTTGCGGCCGCGTAGCTACATAGCCGGGTCCCAGCTCGTGCGCTCGCCTGCATGAGTTGTTTCTTCGTCTAGCCGATTCGAATATAGCCAAGCAGCAGCAGTTCACCAGGCTAAACAGTGGTTCAACAACTAAAATAAAGGCTAGTATGCTTCGCATCCTGGGCTTAACCTTAGCTAAGCCACAGCCACTTTTTGTCCCTCTGCAGAGTATAGGAAATCAAGAAATAGGAAATTAGGCGCTACGCGACGAGTGAGAAGGCCCGCTCCGGCTCTCTCGTCGGAGTGGCCTCGAGATCGTGAATCCAACCCTTCTTCCAATGTCGAAACTTGCCGAGCCGCCGTTAGAGACGCTGGCTATAGTTACGGACACCGCGCGCGTTCGGCGAGAATGCGGGGAGGCTCAGACGGAACAAGGATGACGTTGGCGGTACCTCTATCTCATATTTTAGTGCGTTGCCGCGTTGTTGCTGCTATAGCGTCATTCAGTTTCTGGAGACAAATATTGCTTTACAGCGAAAGCATTACTGTTCGCGAACTTGCGATTTCGCCTTGGCGGTGCTCCGAGGAGGCACAGACGTCACAACGCGCACCTCGCCGCGGATATTTCTCTCTTTCTCTCTCGCTCCCTAGTCGCTACTGCGCATGCACCACTAGTAGCACCGAGCCACGGGTGTTCCGCCGCTGCGCAGCGCCGCGACTTTCCGCCGCGCCCGTTTGGTATGACGTCTCAGCACGTTCCTCGTCGTGACGCTCGCCTCCGCTCGCTTCCCCAGCTGCATCGCATGCCTGATAACATGTCGGATGATTGGTTCCACGCCGCATTTAGATGGGGGCCAAACGCAAGAACGATCTTGTACGTACCTTTAGGTGCACGTTGATAAAGCCCAGGAGGTGAAAATTAATTTGGAATCCCCAAAAACGGTGTCCATCGTAGTACTGGGGATTAAGCACAGGAAGGTAAAGAACTTATTAATTAGAATATTATTACACATTTTCGCAGCGTACACGCCATGTCTAAAGTGCGCCTAGGTCTTATGGCGTTACAAGCTGTGTTTGGCAGGTTTGATTTGCACAACGCTTCAGCCGCTTGCCACCTCGTTGCGCTGCGATATTATCACCTTGAATAAATATAACGAAGAAGAAGACACATGCGTACTGTGTATGGTAAATCTTTAGAAACAATAGAACACCTCATACTAAAATGTGATGGTATCCATCCCGATGTCGATGCGGGCACAGTCACGCTTAAGGTCAAGATATAGTCCGGCGTTATCGGCGCGCCAGGCCGCGGCAGGCGAAGTCGGATACGCTGCGCTAGCGACGCCAGGGGTGCAAGAAATTTGCTTCCTCTAGAGTTCGGCGCGCGCGCGCAGCTCGAGGCTGGCGCCATCTGTGCGTCCGGGAGCGCAACTTCGCCGCGGCGAACAGCTGTTTACATGGCGCATGCGCGTCTTGCATATACCCTCGCCGTTCGGGTAGCGCGCGCTTCTCGTTCCGCGCGCTGTTTGTGCGCTAAAATGAAAACTTTTGCGGGATGGCGTTAACTTGTCCTGACAGCCAGAAAAAAACAACAACAAGGTTTTCCGTGCGAAAACCACTTTCTTTCTGACCTGGGGTTCTTTAACGTGTACCTAAGCCTAAGCAAACGGGTGTTTTTCGCATTTCGCCCCCACCGAAATGCGGCCGCCATGCCTGACAGCCAGAACATCGCACTCATATTGCTAGTACTTCGGCTACGTCAAAAACGGAAGCGGACCATGTATGTACATGCGAAAGCTATTCGACAAGCGCCCTCAACTCGGCGACTACACTGTAAAAAAAATTTCTTCAGTTTACGGTCAAAGTTGCAGGTAAAACGTTGCCGGACACTTTTCCGTTAAATGAAAAACGGTGTTTCCGTAGAACGGACAGGCCGTAAAAATTATTTCCGTTAAATGGAAAATGATGTTTCCGTAAAACGGACAGGCCGTAAAAATGTTTCCGTTAAATGGAAAACGGTGTTTCCGTAGAACGGACAGGCCGTAAAAATTATTTCCGTTAAATGGAAAACGGTGAGCTCCGTAGTTGTGATCACAGAATTGACCGTATTTTGCAAATAAGAAAAACGGTGAGTTCCGTAAAACGGAAATGCTGTAAATTGAGCCCCGTACTTGTGATTATAGTACATGACCGTGCTTTGGTAATGAAGAAACGGGGACTTGAATGCTCGTGTTCTCGAGCCAAATTGTTTCGTTCATTGGAATAAGTTATTTTGGGAAATGAACCACCCAAGTCGTACATTACAACGTGGATAACTTGCAACATCATTTAATATATAGCTGGAAATGGGGCAGAAATCATAGCACACAGGAAATGCACCACACAGAATGTGCTGTGTTTGCATGTTTCCTCCTAGTGTCATTGTTTTCTACACCGTTTATTCTTCGTGTCAGTGTTGTCATGTTGCACTTGGGTTCTACACCCAACATGTACACAGCATACATACAGATTTGTGTTCGAGAAACAACAAGCCACTTGAATCTGAAAAAAACCTGTGCTTATTCTGCTTTACTGAAAAAAGCAGGGTGAGACCGGGCTAGTTGGTATTCTATGCTGAAGTGACCAGCGCAAGAGTGAACGCGGTACACTAAAAAGGTGACAAGAACAGGTGCGAACTTCCAATTGGTGTTTATTACGAAAAGGCATGTATATATACTCTTGTGCACTTGATCATAATCAGTTACAAGAGCGCACTAAGGCCGCCCCACATCCTAAGGCGGCCTCCCACATACAGACCCCAGGTATGCAAATTCTTTAATGTCAACGCTAGGGATAATTTGCTAATGCAGTTGCCTTATGCGTTATCTGCCCCCTCAATGATGGGCCTAGTGCTTTCTTGTGCGTTGCTTGCTATTATTTCTGTTTTTTCAGAGTGCATGACATTTGCATTGGGAGTTGTGGATTCCAAGGAAACCCTCTCTCCCTTTTGTACTTTTGTGTTATGTTCCTGTAGTCTCATATTTAGGCACCTTCCCGTTTGTCCCACGTAACGCTGCCCACAGAAAAGAGGTGTGCTATTCACTGCTCCCCCTGAGCATTTCGACGAAACCTTTTCTGTGAGCAATGTTGCATGAAATTGATTGTCTGCTGACAGGGCTGGTTTTGGCACATAACTGAGATAACTTGTTGGGTGTGAGAAAAACGACCGAAACTCCCGCCCTTTCGCCTATTTTCTTTAGTTTATGCAAGATAACGTGAATGTATGGGATGACTGCTAGATTCCTGCGAACAGTACCACATAGGTGTAACTAAAGAAAATAGGCCAAAGGACTGCAGTCTTGGTCATTTCTTCCGCGCCCCGCAAGCTATCTAAGTTATGTGCCAAAACCAGCCCTGTCAGCAGACAATCAAAATCATGCAACATTGTGCAGAGAAAGGGTTTCATCAAATGCTCAAGAGGAATAGTGTATAGCATACCTCTTTCCTGCAGGCAGCGTTACGTGGGACAAATAGGAAGTTCCCTAAACTTGAGACTACAGGAACATAATCGGAAAGTACAAAAAGGGAAAGAAGGTTCCCTTGGAATCCATTGCTCCCAATGCAAATGTCATCGACTGTTTGAAAAAACAGAAATAATAGCAAGCAGTGTGAAAGAAAACACTAGACTCATCATTGAGGCAGCGGCTATTGCAGAATGCAACTGCGTTAGCAAGCCATCCCTATAGCACTGACTGTTAAAGAATTTGAATATCTGGGGTCTGTATGCAGGAAGCCGCCTTAGGCCTTGGTGCGCTCGTTTATTTGTGATGGCCATGTTGACTTGCACGATTGTAACAGATTATGATCAAGTGTGCAAGAGTACATATACATACCTTTTTGTAATGAACACCGGTCGGAAGTTTACGTCTGTCCTTGTCGCCTTTTTAGTGTCCCGTGTCCACTCTTGCGCAAGTCCTCTCCGCATAGACACTAGAAATTGGCTGACTAGAGGAAGGATTGGTTGAGACTTGGAATGACTGGCTGCTTGCAGAGGCTTTCGGCTTTGCCTGAAAAGAAAGAAACACCAATCAATTAAAGCTGTTCAATTATTTACTATCATCATCACTATTGTTTTTCAGATAAACAATGATTTCGTATTCACAACTGTCACTACAAGTGCTCTTGTCAAAAGAAATGGTTCAGACTCAGCCATGTTGGTATATATTCATTCGTAGCCTTATAGCATAAAAAGCTTCAGATAGAAAGGACCCAAGTCAATTGATGGTTTGCTTGGATGTCACGTGCACATTATGACATTTGGAGATTACACCTCCCATATTTAGGTAGAGCTGCCATGGCCACATACTGCAGACCATAGCTTTCAACTTTCACTGCTCCATTAAACAACCTTGCAGATTTCACTGTTTCCCAAAACAATGAAGTACTCTTGAAACAAGCGCAAACCATGCATGTTGTTTACTTCCGACCCAGAACAAGCAAGCCAAAGATATTGTCCAGCTGACAGGCTGGTAGAATAGCAACAATACAAAAAAACTATGCTTGCACCACAACTGTGTCACAACAGCTGTCAGCCCCTTTCGGATATGGTTTGTGTCACGGAAGAAGTATCAATGTGTGATATTCTTTTTACTCAAGCAGTGAAAATTGAAAGTTACGGTCATGAATGCATCAACATACCCTTCCCATCTTCATAAAAAGTTATAATATTGCACTGTGTTCACCGAAAAATTTGCCCTTTTTGTAAAGAAGCCTGCAATTATGCCTGGACCCTATACATGGCTCTGGCAGGCAGTACTGTTTATTCTGTCCGTTTCTTGACTTGCAATCCCATAACGAAACAAATAATGCAACATATTTTTCCAGATTGCATTGCTTCATGTGAATGTGCTTAATTTGGGAAATTTCTTAAATGAATCAAGCCTCTCCTAAAAACTTTTAAAGTAGAGTAATTCATTAACGTGCCTAAACATGAGCACTTCCCGTGGATTTTGAGAGCCAATGAGGACAGAACTATTTGCTCAAATTTCTACGACTCATGGCAACAGGATGGCCAATTTCCGTGCTGTTAGTAAATGCAAAGAAAAAAAACTTTGGTCAATTTATGCAATGTTTCTTTCCAAAATTTTTCTTCTTTATACCATAGTGGGGATACTCTGTGGTTATTAGTTGGAATTAATGCTATTGGCCTGCAGTCTGGTACAAAATATTTTTAAAGCCGCAGCGACAACACTATTTCATTCGGATCTATTCAAAATGCAGATTCGGTAAAATCCAGGGAAAATGCTTCTAACTAAACAGGTAATTCTATATTGTTTTTTGCAGAGACACCGTTTTCTTTCTTGGAAAACTAAGGTTAATTTCATTGTCGCCAGGCTCGGGCAGCAAAATAAATTTTTAAATCAAAATTAAAAGTGATCGTTAGGCATGTCCAGTTGAATTCATCTGAACATGCCCTACTGTCTGCAGTACACATGTTGCCACTTTAGAGGCCTGCAAGAAGGCACCGGTTATATTTTCTAGGGCAAGAAGGCAATGAAGTATGTTACTTAAGGCAATTAGTCACAGGAGTCCTGGATCAGTAGAAGAAAATTTAAAGACTATAAATTGTTTAGAAGACTTAAGTCACATAAAGGTACCATCATTGCATTGTGCTAAAACTAACCTAAGAGACTGAAACCTGACATGATAAAAAATGGAGCTTGAGAATGAAGGCTTGCTCAACAAGCAACACAACGACAAAAAATGATATGCATGATAAATTTAAAAAAAACGCGCTGATGAGGACGGTAAAGAACTAGGCACCATGACGAAATTTGTAAATATGCAAGCATAGGATGGAGTCAGTTGGCGCAAGCCATATATATTTACAGATTACTAGGAAAGGCCTTCGTCCCGCAGTGGACATAATGTATGTGAGAGCACTGTGCCCCTTCGATTATGCAGTCCCAGACTGTCCGCAAACCACCTGCGGCTTCTGGTCTGGCTTGCATTGACAGAAGGGCACATCACAGTCATGTGATCCCGCTGCCTGGGACTGTCGAAGGTTTTGTTTGAAAGCACCGTGATTGGAAGTCGCTCTCCTGACTGCTGTTGTCTGCTATTAGCTACTTAAATTATGGGGTTTTACGTGCCAAATCTACTTTCTGATTACGAGGCAAGCCGCAGTAGAGGACTCCGGAAATTTCGACCACCTGGGGTTCGTTAACGTGCACTTAGATCTAAGTACATGGGTGTTTTCATATTTTGCCCCCATTGATATGCGGCCACCGTGGACGGGATTCAATCCCGTGACCTCGTGCTTTTAGCTACTTGTAGATAGCGCCCTACCCAGCAAATTCAGTAGCGTGGTCATCAAAATGGTGCAGTCTCAGAGGCCATGCCGCCGACACAACCATAAAGCTTGCATAATGGAATCGCAGCCTGAGCACATTGAACATGTTAACAAAGCTCAGTTTACATCGTGCTTTCGCTCTTCGGGCCCCTTAACCGCTGTATTTAAGCCAGCTCATTCATTTCCTGTAAAATTTAAGCGTCATTGCCACACAAAAATAAGCAAAAACACGGTTGTGCCACATCACTGTTCACCCACAAAGCACAGGCCGATATTCTCAAAGCTCGTGAAACCGTCTACTAAAGGCCTGACGTGTGTCTAGGACAAAGCGCGTCGCCACTGTCTACTAATCCTGCACATCCAAAAGCAAAATTTCGAATTTGGGTAACAGAAGGAATCGGCACACATGTCAACGGCAATCGGTGAAGCTCTGATTATACAGGTTGTCCCACGTAACTTGAACCAAACAATAAAAATATGCAAATGTGACGTAGCTCGACAGAACCAAGGTAACATTGTTTGCCGTCACTTGGAGATACTTAGATATTTTTTCATTCCACCACAATAAATATTTTATCTTCGTTAATTAATCAACTTTTCAAATATTATAATTAGATTAGAAGTGTCCATGAGAAAATTGTAGAGCAACATGAAAAGCTCCCCATACAGCTTTCTGTTGTTCGAGACATGCTGCGTAGAAGTGTTTTTTCGAGAAAGAAGCTTGCGAATACGTGCAAAGGGCTGCGAATGGACAGTCACGCAACAATTTAGTGTGTATTTGCAGGCTTCTTTCACGCTAGGAAAAACACTTTTATGTAGCATGTATTAGTCATACTATTTGAGAAGTTGATTAATTACAGAATACTAATGATTTAATCTGGCAAAATGAAAAAAAAGTATCTCGAAGCGAGGGCAAACAACATTACCTTGGTTCTGTGCAGTTACGTGGCATTTGCATATTTTCAACGTTTGGCTCAAGTTACGTGAAACACCCTGTATGTGACGCCAGCTACCAGCATTAAATATCTACATGCAATATGATATGTTTCTTCGTCCACCAGTTTCACTCATCTGAACAGCGAAATCTACCTGTTTACTATGCATATAGCAATGAGCCTGACAGATTTCACGAAAAACATCAAGAAAAGCAAGCATTTGCGCCTGATCACTGTGCTTTGCCCTAAAAAAACACAAGGACTAAGGTTGCAGCAATTAGACCACTCATGAAAACCTCGCATTATGGCACACAAAGCATCGATTTAACTGAAGCAATAGCTGAGTGCATGATATTTTCTGTCTGGAACGCGCGAAGTACACATAAACACACAGCCTCTTTTAAAACATGGCGTCAAGCCCCATGCATCTTTTTAAGACAGCCGCCGTCTGGTAGCTACTTGCATATGTCTGAACAAATATCTGCTGACAGCTCTGAGAGTCCGCAGAGTCTGTGACTTCTGGTAAAACGAATGCGATACTGGCTGCCCTCGGACTGGTGGATGGGGCTTCGGAAGCTGATTGAGAAAATCGAATGCGGGACAGCAGTGCTAAGCAGTCCAGGACTGTCAAGGACTGATAATCGAAGAGGCCCACTAATGCTTTGCGTCCCTATCCTATGTAATCTCTTCATACTGATCAGCTCAAGCTGCATGGCAAAGAAGTCTCTTGTTAGTGCTCTGAAGACAAGCCTCTTGCCCAAACATTGGCTATAGAGACGACCATCGTTCGACAACTGTTGATCTGTTCATAGAAGTGAGAATTCCACGACAAACTTTTCAATGAAGTAAGCAATATGATGATGAACTTGTTTCACAAAACTTCATAAGTACACCTGACATTTGACTCACTTTTGCATGTAAGTAAATATTATGAAATTGTCGCTGTGAAGAATTATCCCCGACTGCTATACACATGTGATAAAAAATTTACCGTATTTGAAAGTTTGTGTAATTAGCCAGGAGAGCCGCACTTGCTGGATGGCTCATCATTTAATTTGGATAAAATTCAGCAGTGAGCAGCAATTGTATCACTAATGACCTTGAACATCTTTTATAATTAATAATTTGTAAACACCTGTTGTCGAACAGCCCACCTACTGAAGTTTTGAACACATTGTACACAATTATAGCACATACTACACGAAATTATATCTGTAATAGACCTTACCAAATACAATATTAGTGTGGCGGCAGGTCAAATGGCTCCTTGCAATGCTTGGGTCCTTCCTGGGAGAACAAGAAACGACATTAGGCTTACACTGACAGCACCAAACCACATAATTTAAGTTGCAAACAAGTGCCCGAGAACATAGGAAGTTCTAATTAGATATGGTCAACCTGCTTAACCATGTCACAGACATTGAATGACAGAATTTACTTTTATGGAGCCTCAACTCCATGAAATACATGCTAATACAAACATGCTATTACACAGAATCAAATTGGATGCATGAAAATTCTCAGTAAACTTTTATTTCCTAGCAACCACAAGTTGCTCTTTGTGAAGTACAAGTGAGTGTCTAACCTACACTAAGAAGGTGGAAAATTTGGGATCCTTTCTGGTGAATAACTAACCTTATCTCTACCGGTACCCAGCAATACAAAGGTGAATTGTAAGTATTATATTGATTAAAGAAACAGTTCAGTGCTACCAAGCAAGTACAATAAATAAATTATTTCAAATTCATCTTCATGTCACGCTAATCAAGTTAATTTTCTTTAGATCACATGAGAGAATGGTTCGAAAAAAATATTGGAATCTGTCAACAATGTTGAAGCAATTTTATGACGGCTTGCAGATAGCAGTTGTTGAAATAAGACCTGGGGCAGGGGGAGAAAAGACAAAGAAGTGTGATAAAACAAAATGGGGCCTGTGCTGAGCAGCTACTAAATGCAGTTTTATTAAATTATGATGTGCAAAACAGCAGATGTAAGAGATGCGAGACCCTCAGGTGGTATTTTGCAATGTTGTTATGGGAAATTGTTTCAAGGAGCATGACTCCTTAACCCTTCGAGGGTCAATGACGTAAATATACTGCACCGCGAAGTACAAAAATGGTCGATGCCGTATATTTACGGCGCTGTCTGTAGGTTTAAAAAGCGCGACAATTTCCTAACCTTTTCTTTTCTGTCGTGTGCTGCCATTATGTGGAAATACAGGGAATTTCTTTTGCACGCCTCGCTCTCTCAGTTTTCGCTGCATGGTTTGTTTTAGCGCTAGTTTGCTCTTGCGCGTCTATGTACTACCGCTAGCGCATTGGCGTGCGCGCGGGAGGGTGGCGGTTTGGGTTTTGTTTTCGCAGGCCGTTTTGGCTTCTTGCGCTTGCAAAACTGATGGCTATCTCGTTACTAATCGCTCAAAAGGCTACTGCTTGTTTCTCGCTCATCTAGTGCTCGCAGGGGTGCGCATAGGAAGGATGCTGCCGTGCATGCGCTTCTGTTGCTCCTTTTCTTTCTTTTTTAGACTCGCGAAAACTAATTGCATCTGGCTGGCGATAAGATGAAGATTAGTGGAAGTTTGTCACACGTTTTGCTTTTTTGATGGGCACACAACCGCACAGTTTTCTTGAGTGCGTGCACCTACACAGTTCGATTACGCTATGGATATACTATCATAAGCAATATGAAAGGGAACACAGGATTGCATGGCAAACAGCCTTGAAACAGACTCGGAGCGATACACAGATGGCGCTGTGAAAAACGATGGGGGAAAGGAGAGCGCTCTTCCACTAACTGTTGGCACTCCCACCACGCTGGCATTTCTACAAAGGAGCAGCTTACGTCATGGATCGTCCAACAGCCGATAAGACTGTGATCATCGCCAGTGACCTACACTGATTCACTTTCTTTTCTTTCATTCTCTTTTTTTGTTCGTGCAACCGCTTGATAGTACCCTGAGAAAAAGTTTGCCCTGTATTTCAAACCAATTCTTTATTTGAATCGATGCACTCGGTTGTCAGTTGCACCTCGAACAGCGGCGACGCTCGAACCAATGACGACAGAGGAATAGAATAAAGAAAAATTTTAAAAAGAAGAACATTGACAAACTGTCTCTCGTGCGACTGTTGCACGAAGTTCATTCAGAAAAAATTCACGTCGCACACTGGAGTGGATCACGCAGAGCAGCCAACTCTGAATTTGTAGCCTCAAGATGCCTCGAGTGCCTCTTAAAGAGCGGGAAGATATAATAGAAATGTCTAAAAGAGGTTATACGCAGCGCAATATTGCTCTCGTGACAAGCCGCCCATTGAAAACGGTCAACCGGATTATCCAGGCTTACCGAGACGAAGGACGCATAAACAATGCACCGCACCGCACACGACCTCGATCAACAACGAACGACCAAGACCTTTGCATCGTGGCTGCCGTCAGCGACAAGCCATTTCAAAGTGCAAAAGACGTTCGAGGTGCTCTTGGCTTGAACAACTTGAGCGACAGCACGGTACGACGAAGGCTTAGAGAAGCAGGACTGCAAAGTCACATCGCCGCACAGAAACCTCTGCTCACCGCAGCCAACAAAGCGGTTCGCCTGAGGTTCGCTATAAACACCGCAGCTGGAGTGAGAGTAGGTAGAAGTATGTAGTTTTCTCTGATGAGTTCACGTTCTCGAGCCGCTGGGACCAACGAAAGAGAGTGCGGTGGACCGCTAACACACGCTTTAGTCCGCAGAATATCCAGGAGGTGGATGCCAGTGGACACGTGTCTGTGAACGTCTGGGGGCCGATTTCCCAAGCAGGCCTAGGCCCACTGGTGAGAATTGATGGGAGGTTCACCAGTGCTGCGTATTGCACTCTGCTCGAGCACCAGATTATCCCCTATGTGTTGAACAGGCCGCACCCGGATGGGCGTTATTTTTTCCAGCAGGACTTGTCTCCCGTTCACACATCGAAGGACGTGGCGCGCCTTTTGGAAGAGCGAGGGGTAATGCAACTTCAGTGGTGTGCAAAGGGTGCCGACATGAACATTATAGAGCACGTTTGGGGCCGTATGAAAGTGAACCTTTCGAAGAGCTCACTAGAACTGGCGAACTCCGACCAACTATGGGAAGCAATAGAACATGAGTGGAAGCCCGCCTTCAGCGTGATACCGCATTCATCGAGGCTGTCTACGCGTCTTTGCCTCAAAGAATGGAGGCCGTCGTTAAGTTGAAGGCGGCATGACGCGTTATTAGGCCACCAACGAACAAAGCAAAGGACGAGGATAAGCTGCGATAACGCTATTGCCTTATTTCATTTGCTTCAATATCTTTTTAATATTCGGCAAGCGCCAATAAATTTATTTTGAACTCGCCCTTAAAGACAATTTTTTCCTGGTTTAGAAGATTTACCACAAATCAATATCGAAGTCCGGAACAGTGCTATCTTTTGTAATGATTCGACGCAACAGGTTACCTGTGACGCAATATCGAACAGTGTTATCACTGCCTGCTGGCGATGTGAAATTCCACACTTTGCAGACGCATGGCGGGAGTGCGAACAGTTGTTAGAACAGCGTCCCCCTTTCCACTTTGTTTCTGATGGTGGCCGCTGCGTATCACCCATATAGCTGGTTCTGAAGGTGTTTTCTACGCGTTCCTGTGTTCCCTTAGATATTGCTCATAATAGTACGTATTAGTGTAAGAGCAGGAACATTTGAGCCTTGCAAAGTATTCTCGTGTGCACATTTTCAAAGCCTTGAACTATAACAATGTAACAAAATTTTTACTCTTATAGGTTTATTTCCTTTTTTATTATTGTTATTCATGAATAAAGAGTACATATAGTATACCAACACAAAATAATTTTTTTCTGGCTTTACGGACACCCTACAAAAATTACGGTAAATTTTTTTCGAAATAAGTCCCTAAGAATTGGAATCTGCAATGAAAAAAATCGACCCTGGGCGGTCGAATATGGCGAAAAAGATCGACCCTCAAAGGGTTAATTATATTCATGTAATCTTTAGAAACGGGTGGCATAAAGGACATACTTGTTGACAGTTTCATGCGAGTCATGAACACGATGCACGCAGGAGTTAAGCATCTTTAAAAAATGCTCTAGAAACTTGCAAAAAGCAAGTTTCTATAACCTCTCACAACACCGAGCTTCACCTACAAGTGTTGTAACATTTCCTTGCAACGTGCAGCACTGTTTTTACAGACATAGTTTGAATCACTTTGACACAAGCTCTGGAAACAAAAGTGCATACATAAGTGCTAAGCAAGCACATATGATGCCCTACCCCTACTGCACAGACACATTTATCTACACCAACACATGTGGATGGATTATGTCATCCATTTGGTAGCTTCTGATCATGTTCCAAAGCATGAATCTCATAACTGCAAATTCTATAAGAATGTGACACCGGCTGATTACTCGGGGACAACACGAGCGCAGGCTAAGACTTTTGGTTAATTGCGCGCGCGCACACACACACACACACACACACACACAAACAAATATTAGGCCTATTTGTCCTGCCTAGTTGCAGCTGCAGGACAGCGGGATGTTGTAAACAACCACACAGTTGAACTGCTGCATGTGCCTCTTGCTCCACTTTGCATCAAGGCCTGGTCTGATTCACCTTTTTGAACCCAGATTTTGAGACTATGGCTGACCTTCTAAATGTGATCTAACAGTGGTCACACCACTGTAGGCCAATGTTAGACCTAGGTATAGAAGTTCTCGACTTGTTGAGGATGCTATTTCGTGCTTCTGTGACAGAGCTTCACAGCCGAACAGTGCGCTGATGTGAAAGGCAGCATTCCCTCCTTAAAAGACGGGGCGCATAGATGCAGTGCACATGACACTCACCAAAGAAAACAATGAGGTCAAGAAATGGAAGATCACTGTCTAGTGGTAGTTTTCCAGTAGAACACGTCGTGGGGCTACTTGGTGAAGGGCTTTCAGAAGATTAAGCGCCACCAGAGACAACACAGTAAGAAAGAACAAAGACAGGACAAGGTGCTACTTGCAACTGCTTATTGAGGTCAAAAGCAGCTAAATATATAGCCATGGGGAGAAGGGGAAGAAAAAAAAACAGAAGCATTGCTTGTGTGAAGGTGCACGCGCGAGAACACAGAAGATGAAGGGAATCATAAGATTAGCCAAAATCTAAAACTTATCTAAAAACATGCATTCATTTGTGTAAATATTCAGACACAGGCATGCTGACACAGGCATCCCCTCTATTCTTAATCTGGTTGGCCTCCAACAGTTCACGTGCCGTGCCACAGTGTATTTGCTTTTAAGCACGATGGTTGTATCCTGAAGCCTTGCTTCACATACTTGCTTATTCTCATTCCTGCAGGCCTTGCAATGAAGTGGCAAGTTTGAGCCATAACTATTTTTCAGCGAAAGCTTGTGCTCCCACAGGTGTTCACTGATACATGAGCCAGTTTGTCCGATATACTCTTTCCCATACTTCCACGGTATACGACCGCTTCTTCACACTTCACAAAAGGATTTGTGTGTTTAATAGAACACTCTACTTTTAGAGTCATGAGATCCAATCAGGCGGCACGAAGTAGCAAGCTTTCGGGGCGCAGCAAAAACTACAGGAATTTTATATTTAGCGGCGACGTGTTTAAGATTACGCACCACTTCGGGAGAATACGGTATCGCCACTGGATACGGCAGAAATTCCTTGTGGGCACGAGGTCGGTATACCGACCCTGCAATTAATTGTTGCAGTATAAGTCTATGCACTCCAAGACTGTTAAACGTGCGATTGCCACTATTTGCCTTGAATTTACCCTTAAAAAATTGTGCTGTCATAAGGCACACAAAACCTTTGAAGTTGAAGAAAGCTGCCTTTCCTTGTTTGGTTTTGAGCAAAGTTTCAGAGGCGTTGAAAAAGGTGCAAAAAGAAAGAAACTGAAGCAGTGAAGAAGGTCAAACATTGGAGAAGAAAGCTAAACCAGTGGTGATAACGTATTCTCACAAAGCAGCGCATAATCTTAAACATGTCATCATGAAATACAAAATTCCTGTGGCTTCTTCCGAGCCCCAAAAACTTGCTACTTTGTGCCGTCTGATTGGATATGATGACTAAGAAAGTAGAGTGTTCTAGTAAACACACAAACCCTTCTGTGAAGTATGGAGAAGGGGTCGTATACTGCATACCGCTGAAGTGTGGGAAGGAGAAAACCGGACAAACTGGCCAATGTATTAATGAACGCCTGCAGGAGCACAAGCTTTCACTAAAAAATGGTTATGGCTCAAACTTGCTGCTTCATTGCAAGGCATGTGAGAATGAGATTAAGCAAGCACGTGAAGCAAGGCTTCCTGATACAACAATCATGTTTAAAAGCAAAGACACTGTGGCACGTGAACTTTTGGAGGCCAACCAGACTAAGAAAAGAGGCGACGCCTGTGTCGACACCCCGTCTCCGACTATTTACAGAAATGAACGCATGTTTTTAGATAAGTTTTAGATTTTGGTTAATCTTATGATTCTCTTCATATGCCTCTTCCATATTTTTGCACATGTGCATTCACGTAATCAGTGCTTCTTTTTTTTTTCTTCCCCCTCTCCCCATGGCTATATATTCAGTGCTTTTGACCTCAATAAACAGTTGCAAGTAGCACCTTGTCCTGTCTTTGTTCTTTCTGACTGTGCTGTCTCTGTTGGCACTTCATCCATTGAAATGTAGTTTTCCCCCTTCCATGAGCTCATCTAGCACTGTAGAGAAGACAGAAAACAAATCACTCAACCCATTTAGTAGTCTTACTTCACCTCACATAGGGTAGAAAGTTTCCAATGAAGCAGAATACCTTTACTACGCTGGTTCTTACAGCAGCTAGTGTTTTACGACTAGCTGACAGTGTTCTCGGCAGTGAAAAGTCGCAATTAAAGTGGTTGAGCAACTTTTTAATGTCTCCTATAAAGTGCCACGCATGTTCAAGTAAGCAAAACTACTACTGAAAGGCAAGCTCCACTATCTGGGCCTGAAGATTTTCTGTGGTGAGCATCGAGCTGGAGCTATTCCCTGCACTCAAAGGTGTTAACTTTTCTATTGGTGCACCTGAACACTGAAGCATGTTGTTGCTACAGGAACACCGGAGAGCACATTTAACCTTTGGTACCACCCCGACGTGGAGGGGAGCTTCCATAACCAAGTACAATGTTTGCTTTTAACAGTGCGTTCGCACTGCCTTTTAGCATGCATTGCCAAAAAGCATTTAATGGAGTTGAACGTAGTTGACGTGTCAGGTCAGACAACTTCGAGAAAGCCAAGGCCTATGACTATTATGCAATCTATACACAAAGGCAACCATCAATTCAAGCAAATTGCTCAGAGAGTTGAAACTACCTTTTTATTTTCAGTGCCAAGCAATCTGGGCACGTACAAAATGTTAACCGGACCAGGGCAACACGTGAAGTTTACATCAAAAAGTATGTGCTGGAGTTCATAGGTACTACGGTTCGTGCTGTTTACAATATCCCACTGTCCTGCAGCCGCAATTATGTAGGACAAACCGGCCGATGACTCAAGGATTATCTTACAAAACATGCACAGACCCTTGACACAACATGGGGGAGCAACATAGCTATTGATGCTGCTTTGTGCAGTTGTACACCAAATTTTTAGCAGTGAAGTATCTTCATGACACATTTTCATAGCAGACATAACTTTCAGAATAGCTCCCACTATGCTAGCGTGCCATCACTTAACCTGCTTGGCAAATTGAAGTATTCAGATCAACCTGCCGAACGTTCTGAATTGGGCTGCTTGGTGCATGTTTAGAAGGGAACCGAACAGGGCTAGAGACAGGACAAAGGGAATATGTTGCTGTGTACAACGCTGTCACTTCACACTGGCAGTAGCACTGTTCGTTCCCTTTTAAATATTCATATCTTTTGGCCGCCTGACCACGCAACGCAGCTGTGAGCTCAGGCTATAATTTTACATTGTTACATTGCCTTCCAATCTTGCGCTTAATTACATCATCGCATACTCACCTGTTATAGTTAGCTCAACACTAGCTTACAGTGAGCTTATTTGTGGCTAATCTAAGTTACCATGGAGCCCATGCATGACAGTGCTAACGATCAGTGTGCAGTGTTGTTGCATACTCATTTAGCCAACACTAGACAAACAGTTATTTTATTGGTGCATGTTTTATCTGTTGCCTCAAATCTTGAACTCTGGCACTATAAGTGTTTTTTAAACACCACTCATATGTGCAACCAAGTCAGGTACGAAACAATATCCCTTTCAAGTCGACGTGCTCATACTGAACCAATTTGTTGCCACAGGAAAACAAATCATCAATTATCCTTTGAATGCATCTGCAAAAATTACTCTACTTGCATAGGCCTCGTCATTCCAGATATACAATAGAATGGCACAGCTTACCAGAACAAAGAGCACCACTAGACAGACTGCTGTGGCACACTTTCTCAGGCCCGCTGGCTGAGAAACTGAGCACAAACCGGCACACAAACATCCTTCAGTGGTGCAATAGCTGCAATTGAAGCAAATATTATCAGGTATTTTCAGACGGTCATCCACAGTAAAGCAAAAACATTTTCATATACAAATACTCTTGCACATAAGCTTGTCACCGAATTACTGATTGCTGTGGTATTGTTTGGTGTCTTCAATTGTATCGTTCAACTCATTTAAAAAAAGACTTCATGAAGCACCTTCTATTCGGCAAAACAGCAGACATTTTGCTCTACGTAACTCACAACATGTATTTTAGAATAATTATTGTATTGATGCCTATATGCTGAAAATTTGTCTACGCAACTAGAGACAGTCAGTATTAGAACCAGCCTTTAAGATCAGTGTTGACACATCTTTTGATTTTCTTATACCAGTTTGGAACATCTGTAATTTTGGATGTCCATTACACACTTTTGGGCACCGCTATTCTGTGTCAAGGTTACGTTAAAAATTACTTATCACATGCACTTGCTTTACTATTACGGCCGCAGATGGGCAAAATTTACGTGGCAATCCACTCCCAGATTACGTTAAATGCTGACGTATTGCCTCAGAACGTTGATAGTCAGCCTGGTAGCTGTCTGAAGTAAAAACAAAACAAAAACAAAAATTCGCGAAACATCTGATGCCGATTACCAGCTAGCAAAATAATCCATTTCTCCTCCAGCGACCCTTAATGGGTATCCACGCGGACACTTTCAAGTGCGATCGCGCACGATTGCTCGGGCTCGATCCCAAAGTGTTCCAAGGCACCGTGTTACACCAGTGTTACGTAACACTGCAGATCGCACGAGGTTACCCTAGCAAAAATACCAATAGGATTTTCTATTGGTCCAATACAATATCTCTATACGTTCTATGGGAAATCTATTGGAGCTCTATAGGCTGTATAGGAATTCTATTGGAACCAATAGAGCCCAATAGCTGCCACCTATTAGTCCTTTATTGGACCAATAGAAGTTGTATTGGACCAATAGGTGCCACCAATTAGTCTTTTATTGGACCAATAGAAGTTGTATTGGACCAATAGATGCCACCTATTAGTCTTTTATTGGACCAATAGGTGCCACCTTCTAGTCTTTTATTGGACCAATAGAAGTAGTATGGTACAATAGGTGCCACCTATTGGTCTTTTATTGGATTAATAAAGAATGTATTAGTCCACTAGCTGCGACCTATTCGTCTCTTATCGGACTAACAGAGAGTGTATCAGTCCGATAACTCCCACCTATCTATGTCTTGTTAAACCGATAGAAGGTGTGTCAGTCCAATAGCACAGTTATTGGTCCCTTATTAGATCAACAGAGTCGGTATGTGATAACTCTGTGATAACTGACAGCTGTATTCACCTTGTTTATATGCATGGCTAAAAGGGAGATTGGTTCACTAGCCATTTCTGATAAGACTGCATCATCTGATGGCCAATAATTACTTTTTTGTTAGCAGAACAAAAGTAATAAAATTCTCAGCTATTCGTCTACTGAAGGCAAATTGGAGTGCAACAGATACACAGAACTGATAGCTATAATTCTGATCTTGTACATTTATTAGAAAAAGGGCCATGTAGGTGATGGATATAGTAGCTGTTATAGGACAAATAAAAAAAAATCAAAATGGTCCAGCAGGCGGCAGCTGCTTGTTGCAACAATACAGGCTGGAATGTGTATATTCTTGTTCATCACTACGTGGTGCTTCCTAGCTACAAGTGCATGTTGTCTAAGTAGTACCCCAAAAGCAACGGCATCATGCAGACACAGGCAAGCTAGTGTTACATTCTACGAGAAGGCTGCCAAAAAATGCTGGCAATGACACAAACAACGATCGAACTTCACAAAAAAAAATACCTTTATTATATGGGCACAAATGCACATTCGGAGAGATACTAATGTCACTTGCATAGTGAAGGGTTACGGTTATGCATGGATAGCACACATCATTTCCAGTATGTGTTGCAGATACCAAAAAGAGAAAAACAGCATTTATACACAGGAATAACTGAACGTGGACAAGTTACATATAGTTCCTTGCATATATTCAAATAAAACATTTCAACAACAAGCATGTTAAACATGCAGAGAGCACATGTATCATGGTACACACACACAAAAATATAAGGTGTTCAAGAAGAAACAAAATTTTTGCTATAACATCTTTATTATTGTAATATGCGTGGGATCTGCATATTTTTTTAATATCTTTATAAAATTCTGAGGAGCTCTATAGAGATTTATACAGTATCAGTGGCATCCACAACGATAATGGAAGAGAGAATAGTCTAGAGGAATTTGAAATCCCACAAGTAACGCCGGAAGTAAAGAAAGCCTTGGGAGATATGCAAAGGGGGAAGGCAGCTGCGGAGGATCAGGTAATAGCAGATTTGTTGAAGGATGGTGGGAAGATTATTCCAGAAAAACTGGCCACTCTGTGTACGCAATGCCTTATGACCTCGAGCGTACCAGAATCTTGGAAGAACGCAAACATAATCCTAATCCATCAGAAAGGGGATGCCAAAGACTTGAAAAATTATAGACCGATCAGCTTACTGTCCGTTGCCTACAAAGTATTTACTAAGGTAATTGCAAATAGAATCAGGAACACCTTAGACTTCTGTCAACCAAAGGAACAGGCAGGATTCCCTAAAGGCTACTCAACAATAGACCATATTCACACTATCAATCAAGTGATAGAGAAATGTGCAGAATATAACCAACCCTTATATATAGCTTTCATTGATTACGAGAAAGCGTTTGATTCTGTCGAAACCTCAGCAGTCATGGAGGCATTACGGAATCGGGGTGTAAACGAGCCGTATGTAAAAATACTGAAAAATATCTATTGCGGCTCCACAGCCACCGTAGTCCTCCATAAAGAAAGCCACAAAATCCCAATAAAGAAAGGCGTCAGGCAGGCAGATACGAGCTCTCCAATGCTATTCACAGCGTGTTTACAGGAGGTATTCAGAGACCTGGATTGGGAAGAATTGGGGATAAGAGTTAATGGAGAATACCTTAGCAACTTGCGATTCGCTGATGATATTGCCTTGCTTAGTAACTCAGGGGACCAATCGCAATGCATGCTCACTGACCTGGAGAGGCAAAGCAGAAGGGTGGGTCTAAATATTAGGGGTGTGCAAATATTCGAAATTTCGAATACGAATCGAATATTTTCCTTATTCGAAGCGTATTCGATTCGAGAAATGCATATTCGGAAATTCCCGAATATTCGAGGACGGTCGAATAACGGTGGAAACGACGAATATTAGGATAGACTGCGAATAATTGACCAATTAACGAATTGAATGCTTGCTCCGCATTCTCCTAAGAACATGTTTATTAACTGAGAACTTCGCATGATCCGCTCATTATCTGTATGGTCTGTTTCAGTATATCTGCTTCAGGCCCTTGAGACATGACCAGTTTCGGTTTCTTTTTCACCGAGCTTTATAAATTCGAATTATTTATGAAATGCTACATTGCCTTGCAGGTTGCAAAGGCAACTCAGGGTTTTCTAACATTTTTGCAAAATCTATCAAGACTCGTTATGCGGAGTGCGAATTTGATGAAGCGGCCAGCCTAGGCATGTTTCTTGATCCGCGCTTGAAGGCCACAGTTCATCAGGCATCTGGTCCGATGATGTGGCTGAAAGACCTTATGACAAGGGAGCTCCAGGCAGCTCTCTTGGAACGCAGTGGGGACACTGCCGTGCCAGCGTCAACTTCGTGTCCACTGGTGGCATCGAGTGTATGGAATACTTTTGACGATCTACTGTTGAACAAAGAGAAGACACATTTGGCATCCTCTGAGAGGGAAGTTACAGACTACGCAGAAAAGCCTCTTCTGGAAAGGGGTATGAATACTTGTGAGTGTTGGTAGTCCATTGGCAGCTTCAGGTACACGCTGTTAAGTGCACTCGCCCAGAAGTACTTGGTGATCCCTGCCACCTCAGTTCCTAGTGAAAGTCTTTTCTACCAGTAGAAATGTGACAGTGCATAGAGAGCGTTTACTTTCTGACCATATTGAGCAGTTAATTTTTCTTCACGACAATCTGTAACAAGCGTTTTACCTGACTGAGAGCATTACCTGAGTCCATTATCTATAATGGGTGCCTCTTTAACCTGAAGCAGCCTTGTAGAGAGCAATATTATTTTTAAAAGGGTAATAAAGCTACCTATACGTCTTTTGCAATTTTTAATACTAAACATGTATTCGATATTCGATTTGATATTCGAAGACTGTTTTTCGCCTTATTCGTATTCGATTCGTATTCGAAAATTTCAATATTCGCACACCCCTACTAAATATGAATCTGCAGAAAACTAAAGTAATGTTCAACAGTCTCGGAAGAGAACAGCAATTTACAATAGGCAGCGAGGCACTGGAAGTCGTAAGGGAATACATGTACTTAGGGCAGGTAGTGACTGCGGATCCGGATCATGAGACGGAAATAATCAGAAGAATAAGAATGGGCTGGGGTGCGTTTGGCAGGCATTCTCAGATCATGAACAGCAGGTTGCCATTATCCCTCAAGAGAAAAGTGTATAATAGCTGTGTCTTACCAGTACTCACCTACGGGGCGGAAACCTGGAGGCTTACGAAAAGGGTTCTACTCAAATTGAGGACGACGCAACAAGCTATGGAAAGAAGAATGATGGGTGTAACGTTAAGGGATAAGAAAAGAGCAGATTAGCTGAGGGAAGAAAGGCGAGTTTATGACTTCTTAGTTGAAATCAAGAAAATGAAACGGGCATGGGCAGGTCATGTAATGAGGAGGGACGATAACCGATGGTCATTAAGGGTTACGGACTAGACTCCAAGTGAAGGGAAGCGTAGCAGAGGGCGGGCGCAGAAAGTTAGGTGGGTGGATGAGATTAAGAAGTTTGCAGGGACAACACGGCCACAATTAGTACATGACCGGGGTAGTTGGAGAAGTATGGGAGAGGCCTTTGCCTTGCAGTGGGCGTAACCAGGCTGATGATAAAATTCTGGCAGTGCCTTCTGGAATTCCAGCGGCGAACACTGGCAGATGCGAAAATGTCTAGGGGAGTGAGCCTACCAAAAGTATTGCTGTAAAAACAGATATGCTGCAATTTCTGACACTGTTGCACCTAATCCTGTTCATACATGTTAGGGATGTCAGGAATGTAAAGTGTTTTACCAACTTTCATTGCAACACAAACTCGGTCCACTTCGGCACCATACAAAAGCACTTCATCCCCAACATCAGTACAGATGTGCATGTGGTTCACTATTTTGTGCTTTCGACATATAAGCTTCCGACACAGAAGGACACACGTAGCATCTTCCAGAACCAAAACATTGCTCAGCATGTGGTGCTCACCATTTTTAGATTTAAAATAAGAGTTGCATGTTCTTTTTGTCCTTTGGTAGGTATGCACATGTAAAACTTGTCCTTTCAGGCATACCCTTTCGTGCTCCACAACATTCTTTGGACAGTAGCCCAATTTTTCAATGAAAACGGTCTCTGCACTTGAAATTTCTGTTGAAAACAAGCCCTTGCCTAGTGGCTTGTCTGGCGGGCTCTCTACAGCACAGGCAGCAGTCATTTTTTGGCCCAATGCACGTGCCTTCTCAGAAAAAGCCATGGATTGCAGCAGCTGCGAAAGTTGTAGGCGCATTGCGAAACGTTCGAGAACCTGCAGTGGCACTCCGTTCGCATCACTAACCAAGTTCAACAATGTGCCGTTTCCAGATTCAAACACGAATGTTGAATGAGACCATAAAGGCCCGAGCTGCCGTACGCTCTGTGGAAGGTGGAGCAGCTGATGGACATTAAATGTCATAGCTGACTTTCCATACAGCTCTTCAACCTTGAAAACGAATTTGGATAGGTTATCCATGGCTCCTCTGAGGTCATCCTTAGAAATTTTGTCCTTCAGTAAAAGAAAAATGCCATTGACGAGGAGGCACAGGTGCTCGTGGTACTGTTTTGGTAGTATACCGTCAAGGCATGGAATTGCATAGAATAAAAGCCACCACTTCCATTCACTAGCCTTCCACATGCTGCGGTCATCCAGTGTACGTGGCAGTCGAGTAAAAAATTGAGGTGGCCTTAGGTGCAACAGTCGTGCAGTCACTCTTTGAGACTTTGATGGCTCCCCAATGTATGCAGGTGACTGCACATGACTTAACCAAATTTCCACGAGTTGTTTGGTAACCCCTTCAAGGACTGCATACATGTAATCAGGGCATACTCCCCACACTAAATCGAACTTTGGAAGCTGTGCAAGTGGTGTGGATCCTTTGACACCATGTGAAGGTTCACCAGTTGACAGGGCCACTCGGATGTCCGACTTGACCTGACTTGTAGTGCGTACTGCTGGCACTTGGCTTCCCAGCACTGGATACTTCATGGACCCTGAAATATTAAAGTAATCATACTATTCAGAGTGCAGCACAAAATAACAAAGTCTTAACATCAGTTTCACTGCAGTATATACGACTGACAGCACACAGCTAAGGCAGGGGTAGGTCCAGAGTAGCCTTCAGAGACAGAGGGGGGCTTGTTGCACTCTCGCTACTGAGGGCTTGCATGCCTCAGGCAGGGGAAGCGGTCCAAACACAAACAACCAAGCCCCTCCACCCCTCAGTTCTGCTATATATAAGGCGGCAGAGAATTTATACTTATTTTCTGGACATAAAATTAACACGTAATTCAGATAACACGTAATTAACACGTAATTCAGATAATTGAGTTTGCACTAGATGGCCAATATACAGAAACTGAACCACTGCTAGTTGCTCTGACATACAATGTTAGCAGCATTTATAGAGAAGAAAAATGTTGCTAGTTGCTCTGACATGCAGTGTAAGCAACGTTTATATAGACAAAAAACGTAACAGTGACATACCTTTGTGTCTTTCGCCTTTGTGTAGACAAAAGCTGCATCCAAAATACCCATTGAACTGCTTTGCGTTCAGGACTGCTGCACGTGCTGGTGCATCCACACAGCAGCAAATCACTTCAATCCTTGACTCCAGCTTTTCTTCATTGCATTGCCACTTTATGGAACCTGTTTCAAGCACCTCCTTCACAAAAACTTCTAAAAATTTACACATTTCCGGGTGTCCTTTTCCAAACCAGAGACCACCCAGTAAAACATTTCTCCAACGCAATGCTACCGGTAGCTCATTGATAACGCACTGGATGGGCCACAAGGCTGTCTTGTTACAGTTAAATACTTTGGCGCCATCAGTGTTGAATGTGAGGGATATATCACTCCACTGGCAGCCTTCCATTTGCTTTTGGTACAAGGCACCATCCGTGATGTCCGTCAAAACAGTTGCATCGCCAGAACTCTGTGATGGGCTCCCGCCTCGATTTTTCTTGCGAAGAGTATCCAGCAGCGTCACGGCTAATTCCTTCTTTGCAAGCATAACTTCAATTTGTTTTTTTAAGTTCAGTATTGCAAAGAAATTGTGCGCTGAATTATGAGCGTCACAGTTCGTACAAACGAAATCTCGCTGAGTCGGATTTGCAGCAGGAGTACTGCACGACGTGCAGAAGTAGTGGCGTCTAACCACCTGCCCTTGCCAGTTCCTCCAGGCCTTTCGCAGCAAATACTGCGATGACGGCAGCACGTCAGCTCCCAGTAGAAGGTTCATCACATGAACGAGCTTCTCCATATCACTCCAATTCAAACCAGCTGATGCTGAATATGCCATTAACACGACCATTGCATCGGCAACACTTAATTCGGAGTTCGGCAAACGTTCATTAGAAAACAGCTTCAGGAAGTCCTCCACATCGCTTGCGGTGTCTGCATCACTTGGGGTGTCTTCATCGCTTGCGCAGTAGGCAGCGTCCTCCGTATCCACTCCACAGTCTTCAACATCTGCGCTGTCCGCGCTAGCTCGCTCCTCCGCGCATGCATCGTCGGCACAACGCGTTGACTGGTGGTGACAAACATCACTCTCTTCTGACATAAGTGCACCATCTCTCGCCGAGCAGCAATCTGCTGGCTCTGCGTTTGGAGTCTGGTGAGGGGCTAAGACCGTGCTGGAGCCGCTTGCCTGGAACCGGAGCGTTGTTCGTGCAACCACGAAAGGTTCACCAGGCTCCAAATACAGCTTCCGCTTCTTTAAGCGAGGGTGAGCGGAGCACTCAACTTCTGGATCACCGCTAGCCATCGATATATAGCTTTGAAACCAAGATAATCCAGCGAGGGCGGCGAGACGCACGCGGTGTAAGAGAAAACTTGCAGAAACACGTGGGGCACGATGCTTGCCAAGGAAATTCCACTGCGCCACAGACCACAACCTACAAGAACCAGTCAGTTCACATTAAAAGTACAACGCTGCACAGTGTGATGACGCTGCATGTCAGAATTTTTTTTTCCAACATCTTCCTTGGTTAACGTGGCTCAGCCAAGTTGTAAACTAAAAAAAAATATATAATATTGAACATAAAGACATTTACGCTGAGCAATAGAAATTGTTCTATAAATATACAGTGGGAGAAAATGTGAATGTGCAAACGCGGCCGACCACTATGCGGCGCATGGTCGGCCGCTATCGCGCTATCCACGCTCGGCCGAACGAAGACAAGCCCAGCCGGCATCCCTGTTAAGCTGAGTTACAGTGTAGCTGAGTCGCCGTCAGTTCAGTCGCTTTGTGTACTGACGCGTTCACTGCACGTGCAGGCTAGTATCTTGATACTTCACTAAGCATCATGTTTGCTCTTGTGCGCTTCCGCGACGATGACATGAAGGTCGTCGTAAATGTCGACCAGATTAAGAATTTTACAGCGAGAAGTGTCTTCGATTTTGACAAAACGAAATGGCAGCAGGTATATTGGAAAGATGAGCAACAGGAAGGATACTTCAAGGCCCAAGTGCTCCGATTGTTTGGTGAGTTAAGTGTATCTGATTTGCTCATATTTCATGTTTTTGTGATTTCACTTTTTTGCCCATTAGAAACAAGGGAGGAAGCCGAAAGGCCAGGAAAACGTGTCCCCCGCCCTCCGCGTCCTGTGTCCGACGACAGCGAGGCCAGCGACGCCTCGGTTTCAAGCGCCGATTCTTTAGCCGAGGTTGGAAATTTGTGCACATATAATATTGAAGTTTGTTTTTCTGCTTGTCAGCATTCATAAACAGAAATATAGACTTGTCAAGGACACGCCTTGCACGTGAGCGTTGTTTCAAGTCTCGCTAACCCTTTCTTTTTGTCTGTCAAAAACGCGTTTATCACCTTATAATAACTCTCTAGTTGATACGATTTATATGTTGTAGTGCGTGCCAAGCACCTTCTCGATCTTATTGTTAAAAGTATCGTTATACGAGCCACATGATGGTCAACTAATATGTCTATATGTTTAATTCATTACTGATTGCGATATCCCTCGCATTTTTAATGGTATCGCGCGAGCATCGACTGCACGGCGTGTCAGTGGCCTTCTAGTGGTGAGGGGCACCCCTGAAGCGAACACAGCACAATACATTCGAACTACAATTCGTCTCGCACGACCGCACACAAAGTTGGCAATCCCACCTATCTCGCCGCTACTACGCCGCTGACACCCCGTACGGTCGATGCTCGCGTGTTATCGTTAAAAAATTACAACGGTGTACATAATGTACATCTCATTGCCTCATACTGCCCTAGCTTAATTTATTTTAGGCCATCTTTATGTTGACATTTAGTGGCATGCGTACGGTATGATAGTCACATCACCATCTCGGAAAACAACATATCAGTGATTGTAATTCATTGATGAAAGACTTTCTGAAAAAAACCACAGTTTCTTTCTCCATGTAGCAGCTTTAGGACATCTTGACGTATCAAATAATTTGCTTCTACTGGGAAAATGACTACATTTTCATGACAGCCTGCTATGCATATGCTCATGCTGTAATTTTTCTGTTTCACAAATTCTGTATTCATGTTTTTGCCCTGTAAGAGTGAGTAAATATTACCTGGTCACATTTCTCTATTGCCATTTTAAATGTAGGTAATGAAAAAGGCTGCGAAGCGGTTGAAGTCGAAGAAGAGAGAAGCCGAGGCAGCGTTTCAGCAAGAGCAAATGGAGGCACTGTTTGCCACAACTGGCGATAGTGAACCAGATTGGAAAGCTGAGGCCAAGCGGGTGGAGCAGGAAAATAGCCTGCTGAAAGCGACAAATGAGCGGCTCCAAACTGAAAATGAAAACCTCAACAAACGAGTGGAAATGCTTGAAAAAGCATTGTGTAGCAAGATTTTTAAGACAGGTTTGCATTTTATAGCAGTTCTTATTCCATTTGCAACGGTAAACTTTTATTGCTAGCTACAAAGATGCACATATTTGGCTGTTGTTTGTCATCCCTTTCAGTTATACTGAACACATGTGGTATGTGAATCGAAAGTTGTTTAGCAAAAACAGTTATTTTCCATTGAGTACCACCATGTATTTCTTTGCACAGAAAACCGCATGCTGTTGCGGGAGAATCAACCCGGCTCCTGCACAACAGTGGTTGCGAAATGCTCCGCACACAAGAAAACACCACAGGTTTCCCTTGAGGGAGCAGAGCATGTATCTCTTGCTGCACCCACAATTGAACAATCACCCACCAGGCCACATTCTGCAGCAGAGGCCGAAGCAAGCTGGGAGGGTGCCGATAGTGAGATGGTGGAAGGTACAAAGCTGTACTCAACAATTGGGAACGAGGTTTGTGCTAATTAAACTTCACTTAAATTTCATTTGTTTCAAAGTACAGGTGATGAATGGCCAGTTGTCCTGCTCTTACTCTGTTTTGGTGCTTTAGTACTGAAATATTGAGGCGATTTTTTACTCTGACTTGCTCGATCTTCCTTGTCATTCATATAACTTGTTCTTGATTCTGCTGCCCTTGGTTTTGGTGAGTATTGTGTGTTGTTTGCTGTGTAGCTCCATACAGTGAAATAAGGACATAATGGAAGCAGAAGAAAAAAAAATGAAGGGTGATAGGATAGAGCACTTCTAGCCTAGCAAAGCATTTTGCTGGAATCAAATAGTAATTACAGAAATCAACAGAGCTCAAAGAATGTGCTTATTGCACAAGGTCAGAAGTTGGTGCCAATATTTAACTGCCTGTAACTGTTCTTTCTTCGCAAAACATTTTTGGGGTGAGTTTATTCATAACTGAGCGCTAGACCTGTGTACTCATCTCATCTTTTTTTTTTGCTTTGCTTTTTTCTTTCTTTGTTGTTTCATTTGCCTGCACACACTAGCCAAGGCCAACCTTCTTTCCCTTGATAACTAAAACGCTGCATGTAAATGTCTACAAGCAGCTGCCTTTTATGTTGATTGGTAATTGCATTGCAGCATAATCTAGCGACTACAATGACATAAACCATTATTGAAAAATAGTATTGCATTGTTTAATTTTCTGTTGCAGTAGTAAATGTTGGTATGTGACAATATTGCTGCGATTGTTTTATCATTTCAGGTGTTCCTGGGTAGCGGCGTGTGGCTGCAGAAGTCCATCTATGAACATTTGATGCAGCGCCCAAAAGATGGCATTTTTGTTCGTGAGGCCAGCGTGCAAATATTTTCAACTGCAGGCCTCATGAACAGAAGTGTCACTGGCGCTGCATCAAATAGGACAAAAACGGAGGCCAAGCCACCCTTGGATGCAATAAAATATGATGTTCTGAAAGGTATGCTCTAGCACACTTAAGATGCTATAACTGGTGCATACATGCAATCTTTTGCTGTAGTTAATCTAAAGGATAGACAGTAGCGCGAGTTGGTACGGTAACATAGTCTTGGCTTGTAGCGTCCTGTTTGCTCCTTTCTGTGTCCGTGTTCACTTCGCGCTACAAGCCAAGACCATGTAGTTAATCTGTTGCAACATCGTGCAGATATGCAGTGAATTAAAGGTCTAGACAATTTCTCGCTGCTCCCAACTTTCTATACTAATACTTTGCAATTCAAATTAAGCTTTGATAGATTAAAAGAAAGTGCTTCAGTTTCTCATTTCTTGGCCCTATTTTATTTTCAGCATTTTTCAGGCACTACCTTGAGCGCCGATGCAGCAACGTGCAAGAAATTGCAACAAGACAAAGTTGCCTTGGCAAGATAGTCGCCTGCAAGATCTCGGATATCATGAAAGGCCAGAAGAAACATCTGTAATTTTGATATGGAGAATATATTGTACATATATATGCCTCAATCATCCACTCTGCTTATTATACTAGGGGGTGTTGCCACATTGCAGACCCTCTGCATGAAGACGGACACCAACGACACACTTATACAAGACTAATTCTAATAGGCAAATAAGTGACCAATAAGTGTCAATGATCCAATAGGCAAGTACAAAGCCAATACATTACCAATAGCCCAATATAGTTCCAATAGCCCAATATAGTTCCAATAGCCCAATACAGTTCCAATAGCCCAATACAGTTCCAATAGCCCAATACAGTTCCAATAGCCCAATATAGTTCCAATAGGCCAATATAGTTCCAATAGGCAAATACAAAACCAATAGACCAATAGGTGTCAATAACCTAATAGGCTATTGGTTTTTCTATTGGGAATTTTTGCTAGGGTACGGCAGCAAGCACGCTACACCGTCCATTCATTGTGATGTAGAAGCATCGCATGCAACATGCTCTATGAGGTCTTCACACACAAGCAGACTTTCGATTCCAGAAGCAGTCTTTCAATTACGCATATGAACACAGCGATAATGCACGCCAAGCACAATGCGTCCTAAGCTTAAGAAAAAATAGAATTCCGCTGTGATGCAATGCGTCGCCGAATACGGCTAACATAGTGTTACACCGCGCCGTGAGAGATTGCTAAGGGGAACAGTAACTTCACTTTATTTTGGAATGCCAAGAACACATCACAACACATTGCAAAACTGGAATGCCAACGTCAGTAAACCAGCTGGCACATACAGCCGATAACTGCTACAGACGACATCGTCGCTGATGTTGCCTACGCGCCTCAATGTACTCTATATGCAATCAGCACAACAAACGCTACACCATTTATCACAGTCTCGCAATGCCGCGGCTTTATCAATCCTCATGGCCAAGCGGGAATGTCGTTACAGGGCATTGACAGGGCATGCTCACACAACACAGTTGAGCCATAGCCTCCTTGAGCCCGTCACCGGCCATCGCGGTGCATTTCGCACGCGCGACGTGCACCAACAACAAAAAAGGACACTTAAATCACTTACTTGAGTAGTAGTCCATCGTCGATTCCTTCTTATTCTCTCAGTGAAATCCCAAATGCAACAGGTATACCACCACCGCACACCGCCATTTCCAGCCGCTGTCCACTCTATAGTGTTGAGGCGGAGAAATGCAACCCGTCGTGTAGAAGCGATGAAGGGTGGTAAGCAGCGCCACCGCTGAAACCTCTTCAGTTTGTGCGTGCGTACTACGATTCGCCTATGAATAATGTTCAAGCAGCGTTACCTATGGTGATATTATGTAACTGCTGGTAAACGTGGGCGGTGTCTTTTCTTTATATTCGTTGCGTGTTGATTTTTCGCTCTTAACATGCTCAGTTGCCCTCCACATGAAATTACGGACGGTTCTCCGTATTTCAAAAAACAGAGCTCACGTCCGTTTTTTTACGTAGAATTCCGCCGTTTTTCATGAAACTGAACGGTCTACGTAATTTTTACGGCAGGTTTGACCGTAAAATTACGGAAATTTTTTACAGTGTACCACCAGCTAGTACAGGAGCTGCGAAATGCAGCTTACCTGTGGCGAGACCACACTGCTTTCGTATAGCTTCCTACGCGTGGTTCTTCCGCTCTGTGTCGCGGTGGTCCATGCGTTTCACATCGTATACACATGGATGGTTGCTAATCGCTTCAAGCAGGCGTCCTCACTCGCGCTGTCATCACACACAGATGTTGAAAAAACCACAGGCGCACTGTCAGGACGCGCATCGCAGGCCGCCATTCTGCCTTCTGCTCGCTGCCGCTACAGCGCGCAGTGCATTCTGGTCTAGCGTCAGCCGCGTGAAATAGAACACGCTCTATCTCCGCGCCGGCGGCGTTGAGTTCGCCAAGCGCGCCTGGGCACGCCGGCTACGCCATGACGCCGAACTGTAGAGTGCGCGTTTTTCACCGACGTCGCTTAACCGCGACGCGCGTGGCCGCGCGCGCGCGTTACGCCGGACTATATCTTGCCCTTTACTGAGGCCGTAGGGTTTAGAGATAACAATGGTCATGTAAATAAGTATGCGGTGGAAATGAGCAAAAGCGATTGGTAGATTGGTGGCTCAAAAGCAGAGAGGTGACATAACTTTAATTGTGTAGGAAGACGTGCGGAAATAAAATGGCGAATTTTATTAACATACAATGCAATTAAACAAAAATAAAAGCTGGGCATGGTGGCAATTGCCATCACCATGTTTCAAAGGGGACGCTCCTACCTTCCATCTATCTATCGATCCATCCATCAGTTGGCGTTTATGGAATCCAACCATTTTCGGCGATAACAGTTTTCCATACTGTCTGATATGGCGAGTAGAATCACCCTCCTGCTTTCGTAGGCACCGCTTCTTAAAGCTGAACAAGCGCCTCGATGGCGGCGGATGATGGCGGCTTGAAGCATGCTGAGTTTAGCGTCAGTTTCAGAAAGCGCACCTTTGCGCAATTTGATACCAGGTATTTCCCGCCGCAATTTGCTTTAATATATCTGAGCCGTATCGCCACGTGATAGGCAAGATCAAACTGACGGAACCGGCAAGTCAAGTAAAGCAGAGTACAATGCCACAAGCCGGAGAGCTGCGCTACACTCTAAGAATATCACCACTTCTACGTAACGTAATATATATATATATATACAGTAAAAGCTGGTTAATTCGAACCACAAGGGGAAGCCGCTTCAGTTCGAATTAACCAAAGTTCGAACTAACGAAAGTCAAGGAGAGCAACAGTACACTGTGATTTGGAAGCAGTAGGGAATGTCAGAAATTTGGCGTGTCAGAAAGTGATGGCGTGTGCCGCGGGCCCACGCCTTCTTCAAGTCAAAGCTCTGGGTCCGACTGTGCCACACCACCGATGTCCACCGAAACGAACGTTAGCCAAGGCTTAACACCATCACAATGAATAGCGACGGCCGATACCTCCTAAGCTGAAAACAGAGGTACACAACCGATGAAGACAGCCGAGACAAAGACGCCGGACATGTGAAGGTGGCGAAGGCCCTGATTCGTTGGTTCTTGATTGCAAGCGCAGCTGCGACGTACTTGATTCGCTGTGTTTTGGCGCTTGCCGTGCCATCTCCGCACAACATTAGCAGCTGTACAAGGTTTGCAAAGCCTCCGAGATTCGCAACGGGCAAGAAGTCTCGGAGGTTACGTAGAACGGAGAGGCGGCAGCCTCCGCTGCCTTCTGGCTGACCCCGCGTCGGTTAGATTTTTTTCCTATTTTGCCTTCTCTCGCCGTTCTCTCCGTTTAGGAGGTAATGCAGCCTTGTGCGTAGGCAGTAGGCGCGTTTCTCTGGCCATGTGCCAGGCGAGCGTAGTTCGAATTATCCGTGAGGGAACCTTCTCGCGTTCGAATTAACGGTCTTTTTTGTACATAGACTTCTGTGGAGCTTGGCCGGACCAAATCGTACAGTTCGAATTATCCATAAATTCGAATTATTGAAGTTCGAATTAACGAGCTTTCACTGTATATATATATATATGTGTGTGTGTGTGTGTGTGTGTGTGTGTGTGTGTGTGTGTGTGGTGTGTGTGTGTGTGTGTGTGTGTGTGTGTGTGTGTGTGTGTGTGTGTGTATGTGTGTGTAAGCATCACTTCGCGGTTATCTCGGGAAGATCAACCACATGTTGCAATGAAGTTGTGAAGTTTTACTTCTTTTCCTTTTACATACGCAGGCTTCATTTAAAGCTTCCCTCACTTTACCTATACGTCTAATATTTTACCTATAAGTCTCCTACCATAATTTTCAAATATTCTTTTCATGTATTTCTCGCCATCTCATTCTGCACATATCAGTCTGGCTTTTCCAAAGTTTCCTTACTTCCATGTTTAAAAATTTCTACGCATCTAATTAAGGGTTACTTCATATTTGCGGTCTTTCTGACGTCTATTTCTTGACCCGTCCCCCAGAGTGGGTATGCGCCACATTTTCTAAGGATATCATCGTCATCATATTATGCTCGCATCTGCTGAGGGCAGTTGCCACTTTGCTCGTCGCCATTTTGCGCTTCTTCGGCTCCGACGACCACTTTGCGGCGGACCTCGAACCCTGTCTGACCGAGTGCTTCTCCTGCGGTTCCCGCTTTTACTCCGACTTATACATCAGGTAAACATTTCATCGGAGCATCGACAGTGGCTTTTGTTTATGGCGCCGAAACAGCGGGTAGGGAAGCCTAACGGCTAAGATAATAGTTGCGGCTCCATCCGGAGGAAGGTAAAGAAGAGGCGGCTTGTCCCTGCACAGGAGATCTGTCTGAGTACTTTAATTAAAACGAAGCTTTCTTTGCCCACTTTTTCGCGGATCTGCTGGCTGTTGAGTTCAGCGGGGTCGGTGGGTACTTCAGCGTATATATTTGGGGATACATATGCAGGAGCTGCTTTCTTGGACTATTGTCGCGTATCAGACATAGTGCAAACGGCCACCTCATTTTAGCAAATACGTGCTGCATCATACGAATAAATGTTTAGGTCTAGGGCGAACCGGGATGGTCAGGGGTTGCAGGTGATTAATGTAAGCGTGGCCGTAAGCTACAACGCACACTTGCCGCCATTTGTCATTTCATCATTTCCATTCCCTTGGATCATTCCTTGGTTTCACACCGTCGTCAGCGTTCAGAGATCCATATTCTTCTACCATACTCGGGTTTTTATTTCCTAGTCATCATAACACAGTCTTAACGCCATCGTTTTCATTTTGGTTACGTCATTACATCATAATACCATCGTGATCGCGCAACCTTAAGAGGAAGCTTTTTGTCGGAGCCAAGTTCTATGCCAGCCATGCGAATACATGTAAAACAAAAAATTGCTTTTATAAGATATCTTTTAGACAAATTTCAATACACCTTGTCGCATTTTCGATAGAAATCTAAATTGTAGAAACTGTAGCAAGCAGGATTTTGATTGTGGCCCCAAAGTGTTTACACAAATTGCTGAATATCGGTAAGTTATGAAAATGTAAGC
Source organism: Dermacentor albipictus (assembly GCF_038994185.2). Taxonomy (NCBI): domain Eukaryota; kingdom Metazoa; phylum Arthropoda; class Arachnida; order Ixodida; family Ixodidae; genus Dermacentor; species Dermacentor albipictus. The sequence goes on from NC_091830.1 coordinate 56,319,944, forward strand.
ACGAATTTTACAAATTCCTAACATCTGCACCAAAAGCACATATTGCAGTATTATCAGCTGCAAACATTGGACCACATGGGCCGCACAAGCTTGATATATCAATATATAGGTTACGTATATTTCACATAGGGTTTGAAATGGTTTTGCAAAAGCCCTACTCCTACGTTAGTGGTGATTGGAGAACCATGTATACTACATATATTTCATTTGCTTTAGATGTACTATTAAATGATGTTCGCAAAATTGAGATATCATTTATAGTTCTTCAGAGACAGAGTTGCTTTTCTGAAAAGTTTGAAATTTCAACAATATTGCGAAACACTTGCCCGCTTAAATCAACGTTTCCTTATAAGCCTCACAATGTTATAACTTTTTCTTATATGCAACAACCGTCATCAAAGTTGGTGCGATGGTTGCCAAATACAAATGATTTCTCCACCCACATGTATCTATATCACAACCCCCGAGCTAAAGCTTCCTGTTAACCATCATTTTAATTAATTAACAGGGCAAATGAGACATCCACAAAATCGTAGCATTTGGTACTAAGGAAACCCATAAGTTTACATCGAAAGAAAAGCCTCGCGTTGAATAAAAATTTTCCCTGGTCTGGGACTCAAAGCCGGAACCACCGCCTTTTGGGGGCAGCCACTCTACAATGTGAGCTAGCCAGGCGGCTAGCAAATGGTAGGGCGAAGTCAAACCCTTCAAGAACTCGAAGCGAAGCCAAGATTTTGAACGAACCTTTGTTCAAACCACCGTGATCGCACAGCCGTTGTCAGGCCATCCTTGTCATTGCGTCATCGTCGTACATTCCTCGGCGTGTACTCGTGGTCTTCCCATCGCGACGCGGAGGCGAGTGTTCCATCGCCGTCATTCAAGTTTCGTCATCCGGTTGTCCTCTTACCGTCGTCGCCATACAATTGCTCTCCCATTGTTGGCTTGCCATCATCGTGATTCCATCACGTTATTTGTGAATTGTCTTTCCATACTCGTCATGCTATTGACGTACGTCATACGGCCTTTATCATTCTATTTTTGTTATTGCGTTGTTGTCATCAGGCATCGTTACTTATTCGTGGAGATGTTGTCTTCGTAATGCCGTTGTATTCCTTCCATAATGGTCATTCCCGCTCCATCACCGAACTGCCATCCTGCTATCGTCTTTGTACCGTCTACATTCTACTGCTGTAACGTTGTCATGGTCGTTCAATCGTCTTCTTTCTAGCGTTGTAACTGGGATGTCTTCCTGCTGTCGCCATGCGTAGGCCTAGCAGGTTCGAGCATTACACATCTGAGCTAGGCCTTTCACCGTGCGACTGTGTCAACCTTCGCCGTTTGCTCTGTACTCGCTCATGGTAGTTATTTATTAGCAGCGTTCTTCACAGATAGCTAGGTTCTCAGATAGGTCCTTCACGGATAGTTTAGGTTCGCCTAAACTGATTTCCACAGCTTGCGATTTTGAATATTTTGCGCTTTATCTGGCACCATTGTCATGGAGTTGTACGTAAAGCTGTCCACGCTGAAGCATGGTCATCGCGCAATTATTGCTTGACATGATTTGGTGCGATGCGTAGTGTTTCCGATTGCATGCCCTAGTCTTCAGGCCGTCATTTCAGGCGCTCAAGGACCATAACTTTCTATCAATCCGAACTAGCGGAAACAGTAATTAAATTTAAAACATGAACGCCAGATGACTGAGCACAACTGCTGGTATTGTAACCTAGTTTCTGGTATCGTCGTTTTGAGACAAAACATGGCAGCTCAAGCCGTAGATTAAGCGAAATATTTTGGCATGTGTTGCAGGAATACATCATCGCGTTCTGCCAACGGATAAATAATAGTTTAAGCGTGTATAGCATAGCTGGTGCATCAAATGCAATACCGTGCCTCGGTTAATTAAAACGTATACTTGCGGAAGATTACCATTTGCTGCTCCGAAAGCCGTAGGCGTGTGACCTGTTGCGTAATAAAACGTTAAGCCGGAAGAATCAACAGGACGCGTTTGCCAGTTAGCCTTCACTGTGTCGGTCAGAAGCTATGCGAAAATGCAAAAACCAAATCAGCACTTACGAAATCAAACACTAAAAACGTCAACGCAGCGATCTCACGAGCACTAAGTCGATGTATGATGCCTAAAACTGAATTCTCTGGATTTACGGTCCGAAATCACGATCCTGAATATCAGGCATGCCGCGAAAGACTCCGGTATATTTTTTACCTTCTCGGCTTCTTGAACGTGCCCCTGTATCTCAGTACAGGAGTGTTTTTTGAGATCCTGCTCCCCTCGAAACGCCGTCACAGCTGGCTGTAGCGAGCGAACCTGCGACCTTGAGCTTAGCAGCACGTCGCCATGGCTGCTAAGGTAGCACGGCTGAGCAGCCGCACCTCGTGCCGCAAAGCCGCGTGACGACCCTGCCTCACGTCACGTGCGTTGAGCATGATTCGAGGGCTTTTTTTGCGACGCAGAAAGACAATTGCGTGGCAAGTACGAAGTTTTAGGCTGCTGAATATGACGTTTTCTTAGCACCCTAAAGCTTTCTCATTGGCAGTTTTGCCGTAAAGGTAGCACCTACGATGCATAGCTCAAAGTTCCTACCTAATTATGCAATTTAGCGTAATAAAATGTGTACCTTGCTACAGAAGAGCAACATGATTTCCATTGCGTCATCTTAGCGTAGTTCGCATGATTTTAAACCTTGACTAAACTTAGCTGGGACACCATGCATGAACATATTGGGATTTCATATAAAAACTCCTCGTAAGAATGATCATCGGCGTATTTAGGTATACTACGGCACAAAGGCCTGTCCCAGTTGTTTCTCATGCGTTGTCTTCTGACAGTTGGCACTGTCTTGAAGACCTGTATACTTAATTATATAGGATGTATACATCCAGTATATTATATGACGTCTTTATTTTATTATGTGGGACCCGTAATATGGTATACATGCGAACGTGCGTGTTAAGCGTGGGATGCCATATTTACATTCTATATGGGTTTGGGGGCATATGTGCTCCTAATAGGATGTCTTACAGCAGGTGTGGAAGGATGCAGTATATATTAATGGGATCCCCTTATACTCATGTGGATTTGTTGGGTGAAGAGCATTGCGTATTTTTTAGTGATGTGTCAATTCTGGAAAACACTTTATGTCCTATTCCCGCGACACTAATATAAAGAGCAAAATCATCACCCTATGTAGAAGCAGTTCTGAGAAATTATGCAAATTGGCGGAAATTTCAACAAAGAGAAAAATGTTATCTGCATGGGCCTAGCACCTTCGGTTACTCGCAGGCATAAAACAGTTTTGCTTTTGCTGGGTCCTTGAGTAACATATCTTATTTTCAGTGTTAAACCTTATGATTCTGTCACATAATGACCAAAATTGCGATAATTTTTGTCTGTGGATCTAAAATGACGCCTAAAGGATGAAGCCGGTTTTTGTCACAAGCAAAATGTCACTACATGCTGTAGGCACTGACTGATGCTTCGGCACTATTGTGTGAAGAATTTGGTCTTCTGTGCGATTGATTACTCCTGAAACGCGACACTATCTCATTGAGAGCGCTGGCATGTTTAGCTTGTAGCTGCCAGCGCGAGCGCTTTTATGTCCCCGTTTTTTGGTTTCGACGTGGAGCGGCGTCCCCTGAGTATAGAGCTTCAGATGACGTGATCATATAAAATATTGCCGAACTGGCCGAAATCACAACATATACGCTGCTGGACGTGCTAATTTTTTTCAAATTATCGAGCCCGCGAAAATTACGGCAAAACCAATCTCCCGATGACTGTCGACGGCAATGTGATTAGAATGCAGCAATCTACGAACGCATACGATTGCTAAAGCCCAGTTTATTTGAAATATGTATTCGTTATTCCGATGCTGTTTCTTCGCCTACGTGCGACATACACTGTGGCCGTTATCGGCCGCGCTTTATTATGGCTCACCGTTGCCAAGGTAGCTCATGAGCACGGCGTAATTACGACGACTGTATGAAGACGATCGAATGACGAAGAAGGAATTACGTCGAGGGTACGACACAATCACAATGAGGTAATCATACTGAACTTATGAACAGAGCATACCGACGGCATCGTGACGAAAACGTTATGACGATAATTGAATAACGACGTCTGCACAAAAGTGATGGCGCGATGACTACGGTACGACGATAGCCGGATGACGAAACTGGCATGATGATCACGGACTGACCACTACGGCATGATGAAGACAGCAGTACAATGGATGCATGACCAACTCTCTGACGAAAACGTGATACAACGATGGCATGACAGTGGTCGCGGCGGTATAATTAGAATTGGATGACGACAGTATGAATAAGAGAGAACGAGGAATTGCGCCGATGGAACGGAGAAGGTGCAATGAGAAGAACATAATGACCATGAGATGACGTTACAGATGTGATCAGCATGGATAAAAAGCAGCGTGACGGCGACTGCATGACGATGTTGGCCTGATCACGATGGCATAGGGAGAGTGATGTCAACGTTCGAAAGACTATGGTAGAAGGACCATGATGGCATTCCGAGGAGATTACGAATAAATGACCGCTGTATGTCGAAGATGACGGTGGCATGGCCAGTGTCAGATGACAAAGCTTAAACGACCATAACAAAATGACATTGATGACGAGACGACTAGGATCCCATGCCTATTCACCCAGCTAATCTCACAACTTGAGCTGCTGGCCCGACGTAGAAGCCGTGACGACGACGGCTAGACGAGAATCAGGCCATTAGGTTCGAATGACGGTGATGCAACGAGAATGACGGCATCACGGCCAATAACATACATCTTGTGGTCAAAGCACGCCGACAACATGAACCACTGTGTTAGCGTAAGAGGCTAGATAGATAGATATACCGATAGACTGGATCAAAACGTCCGAAGTAGAAAACGATGCTGACTGGAATAAAACATTTCAGTAGATGCAACGTTAAGGTGACCCGACGACCTGATTTATTCGGGGCTTGTATATCCGTGGTCCCGCTATCCCACCGCTCACGTATGAGACGGTCTTTTGTGTCGGTTTTGCCTTTCCGTAGCCTGAATTATCCCGAAATTCCCGTACAATGGTGCCGAATCATCTTTTGGGTGTGTGGTGGCACCACCGTCAAATATGCCCATAAGGCAGGCGGCAATAAGAAACTGCAGGAATTGAGGCGCCAACTGCTGCGTTCATATAAAGGTTCGAACGCTTGGCTTGGAATCACCTGAATGGTCAGAATGACGCTTTCCCTGAGGAAAGCGCAATTCTGTTCAGCCAAGCGAGCGCCAGGAAATGGTTATTTTCCGAATTGTTATAAGGTCCCACAAAAAAACGGTTACATGTTCGAGGTATCTGATATGCTAAGCCTTCATTACATTTGACAAGTTTGGTTTGGTGTTTCTTGACATGCTTTCGTTTCTTTTGTATACTCTTGCAACATTATGGTCGCGTTTTGCGCACCGAACAAACTTGCAGAAATTACCAATATGACTAACCCTTAGCGAAAGGAAAAAGGCGTGTGTCAGGAAACACCAAAATTAAATTAGCAAAATACAATTAAGGCTTAGAAAAGGCTAACACGAAAGCTGAAGCTCTCACATGTAACCTTTTTATGTCGGACAAACAGACTGTAGCAACAACGACCGGCTTCGCGAGCAGGCTAACAACGTAAATTATGATGTGAGAAGGTGGCTGGCACTTCATTGCGATGACTGCAGCTACTGACCAAAGTTTGAGAAGTGCATGGTCATCGTGAAGTCTAATAATGAAGTGACACGCCTCATTATTGAGGTCCATTGTGTCACAAGATTAGAAAAGAAATTGGTTAACATGGCCTATATTACCATAATAGAAAAGGAAGCAGTGTATCTGAATGCTACGACACGTGTCTGCTGACGTTGTTTCGTTGTGGTTCTGCCCATGTCGTCGTGCGCAGCGTTGCCTGTGGGAATGTATAGATATTGCCACGTTCTTCTCGGCAATACTCTGTTGACCTGTAGAGAGTTCACGCTTTGTGTATGTAACAGTGTTCCTTCTTTTCACTATGTTTTTACGCGCAATGCTACACGTTCTTATTCTACAAGTTTGCGTTAGAATCTTGTTTGCGTTGTGTCCGTTCATACTACACAAAATTTAGAAATGGTATTGCGCACGTCACTTGGATTCTTGTTCTGAGAATTCACTGGCAGCCAAGCATAGTGGTGACATTGTAGAGGCAACAGTTAAACTTTCTTTTCAGTTCGTGCTGACTTCGAACACCAGGGACGATACCGTCATACCGTAGCAACCGTTTTAACCGCCCCACAACGTTCCAGCATCCACTGCGTGCAAAGGATACTCTAGTCCAGCATGATAATGGGTAAGCTATTTCTTTGTGATGGGCATAATGAATATTTTTTTTATGGCAAAGCGTCGTGAGGAACCCTCGTTATATAACAAACCATTTCGTACCAACGTTTTGGTGACTAGGAATATTGGTTGTGTTCTCTCACTCAAGATTATTTTCATCTTTCTTTTTCTAGAGGAAGCTGCATTCCAGTCTCCGTTCCCGAAAACTTCTGGTTCAATGTCCTTAGCTTCTGGTAAGTGCTCGCCTACTAATGCGAGATGCTCTTCAGTAGGGTGTGAAGAGGTATTCCTGAAAGAGAATGCGTTCTTCGACGGCTCATTATGGCAAAGCCGTTAACGCAATTCAAAAAGACAGGGACGTGACAGAAACACAGGACAGCGCACAGGATAGCCCTGTACTGGGTTTCTGTCACGTTCCTGTATTTTTGAATTTCACTAAATGCTTTGCCCTTATGAGTAAACCATACGAACTGCTCCAAGAATCAGCATTGTTGAACTTCTACGACAAGTACTGATTACCGACGATTGCCGAAATTCACGCGTTCACCGAGCCCTTCCAGAAAGTTTTTGGCTGGAGTGGTCAGGGTGTACATAGTCTGTATTTGGGCACTTTCGAATGCAGGCTCAGTTGATTTTCATTACACTAGAACCTTATGCACGCTCGTCGGCTGATGACTTTCAGAACAGCAGGAAATTAGTCCTCCTAGCTTCGACAATAGCACTAAGAATCTTATTACCATTCATTTCTCCAACTGGTCACAGATGCAACCGGGTTAAGCTAACTCATGCATTCCAGTCATTAAATTATTGTCTGTGTGCTTTGCCAATAGAAAGTATAAACATTTTATTTCCTCTAGATTCTAACATCAAATTTCTCAACAATCAAGTTGCGTAATTTTTTCTGCATATTCAAGGTAAAACAAAGGCAACCTTGAGTTTCTATGCCCCAATTCTGCCATGCGTTTTGCTACAGAAGCATGCCTCAAGATTGAGCTTTGAGAGTGGCCATTTACGTGGGTTACCATAGGACCGGTATCAATGGAAAAGGCTCAGCAAATATTCCCCAGAACAATCTTTTATAGTGGCATCGGTGCGTCAGGAGCGAAAGGAGATCTCTCTTTTGACAACCGTGTTTTAAGTTGGAGAACAAAGCTATGCCAGAGCGAGTTCATTCGCAGGCAAAATGGATCTGCTCTTCAGAAATACGTGCAATGTTGCACAAATAACTAAAGAAACGTGTGAACACAAACGTTCTCAACATAGCTGATCATTCAGGAAAGCCAACGTTTGCGTATTCCTCAAAGTAGCATGTGTAACGAAGAACTGCCGCTTATTCAGGCGCATGTCGAACATATTGCATAAAATTAAGACGTGTCGGTCAGTCACCCGCATCAGCATCACTTGGCGCACGGATAGGATAGGATAGGAATAAACTTTATTTGCCTAATGGTTATTGATGTTAGTGCCCGGGGCTACGCTGCCAAGGGTTCATCACCCTAGGAAAATCTTCCGAGATTCTCGGCAAAGGCAATGACCCGCTGGACAGCCCACTCCTAGTCTTCAGCTGCCTCGCTGAGGAGGGCAGCGTGCCATCTCCCAGGGAGGCGCCCCACTTCAGAGTCGTGCTATTGTCTTCCCCCTTCCTCCTTGTCTTTCTTCATCATGGCGTTGGCATTCCCAAAGCGGATGGGCTATATCCACCTGTTCGTGCTCGCACTAGGGTCAACCGGATGACGGGTGCAGCGCGGGCCACAGGCGGTGCAGGTGGTAGGGGTTGGCGAAAGTGCCCGTCTGCAACCATGCCAGGTCAACCACCTGGTACCCCTCCAGACGCCCGTGGATGGTGGATATTTCCTTCGGTCTTTCTTATAGTAACCAAGCACCTCTCCGTACGCTGCCAGAAACTCTTTGACATCGCAGTCGGCGTCTCCTTGATCCGCAGCTCCGTCCGCCATGATTTGGTTTGTGTTGGTAACGACAGCGGCGGCGCAAGACGGGGTGGCCGCCACCATCGCCGTCACCCTTCCGCTGGGGTCCCGCACAACAATGGCAGCGGCTGTCGACTGGGTGACCGCGTCGCGGCGGGTAAGCTGCCTGGCGACGAGGTGGGCGCGGCGCGCTCGTTGGGGTTGGGCGGGGTGTCGGTGCGTCTTCGGTCACTAGTATTGTTGTTGTCATTGTTTCGCGGCTGCTGTTGTTACTGCCAAGCTCTCCGACGTGCGCTGGGAACCATTTCAGGGACTTGGCTGTAATTATGCCGGACCCGTAATTCCCGGCTCAGGCGATGAGCATGCGCGCCATATCCGCGGACACCCACCCTTTGGTGTAGTTGCGCATCGCTGATTTGGAGTGGCTGATGATCAGGCTATTTTCCGCACCTCCATGGAGTACCGCGAGGGCAATGGCCATCTCTTCCGCTGCTTCTGCCAACGACAGCCTTGCTGATGCCGCGATTCGGATCCTTGCCTTTGTATCTACGATTGCCGTGGGGAATGCGGGCGCCACCGCCATCGGCAGGCCGTTTCGATGTTGCCACTATTGCTGCTGCCGTTTTTGTCGCAGTAGCAGTTGTCATGGGGGCGTCGGTAACTACGGTTCGTCTCGCACATTCCTTTGTAGCAACCCTCGTGGTCGATGTCTCTCGTCGCCACCAGAGTCACCGACTGGCCTCGGGTACCTGACTGCAGAGGACGCGTTCTCGTCTTCCATGCTTTTCGAGGATTGCTACCACCCTTCGTATGCGTCTTTGCACGTCATGCACCGGGTGTATGTTCTTCGGCATGTTTTCCGTCTGTATGACTTCCCTGACTTCCGGTAGCAATGATTCCTTCAGTCCACAGGCCTCGTGATATCGAATACCGAGCAAATATAGGATTCTTCTTCCCCTTACGGTGCTCGACAGCCCCTCGAGCTGCGCGATCCTCTACTCCTCGGCGATCTCATCGAGCACGTTGTGTACGCTCAGCTCGAGGAGCCTGTGGCTTTACGTGCACTGGGGCACTCCCAGGACGGTCTTGGACGCTCTGCGGATCGCCACGTTCAGCTTGTCGATTTCGCTCCTGTTCCAGCCGGCTTACGCGGCGACGTACGCTATGTGGCTCAGCGCATACGCCTGTATCAGCCCCATAACGTTGTGTCCCTTTATTCCTTCCCTCTTGTTCGCAAACCGCCGCACGAGGTGTGTGGAGCCGGCCACTTTCTTCTGCAGTCGGTCAACCAGCTCGCGGTTGGCACCTTTCTCTTCCAGCCACAGGCCGAGCACTCGCAACTTGGGCACCGTCGGTATTCGGGTCCACTCCCTCGTCATGACGCGGATGAACAAACTACGCGTGTTTAGCCCGAACTGCGAAAGGGGTCCTTTCTTGCGCGGCCTGTAGCGCAGGATTTCCGACTTGTTGGGTTAGCAGTTGAGTTCCGTGTCTTCGAGGCACCGCTACACATACCGCACGGCCCCCTGCAGTCGGTCTTGGCTTTTGCCGTTGCTCGTGTTCTCCGTGGTCCACGCCGTCACGTCATATGCGTATATCGTATGATTAATGCCTTGTATCGCGTCAAGACACTGCGGAAGGCCGATCATTACTAGTTTGAAAAGCATGGGGGAAAGTACGGAGCCCTGCGGCGTTCCCACACCCCCATTCGCACCATTCGTGGCGGGGCCCTGTCGATCTTCCATTCAGGAAGCTGCTGACTTATCGGTGGAACCTCGCCCAGAGATCGAGCCGGTTGATCATCCCCAGTATGGCGACGTGCTTCATAGTGTCGAAGGCACTCTTAAGATCTAGCCGAAGCAGGGCGCGCACGTGTGGGCTCGGAGCATTCACGACCTGCTCCTTGATCTGCAGCATGGCGTCCTGCATGGAAACTTCATTCCGGAAACCGCTGATGTGGGTGCCGAAAGCGTCGTTCTTCTCGAGCAGCGTCGTCACCCTATTGGGGCAGGCATGCTCCATCCCTTTCCCGACGCAGGACGTGAGGAAGATCGGCGTCGTGTTTCGCACTTCCAGCGGTTTGCTCGGCTTGGGCATCAGTATAACGTCCACGGTCTTCCACTCTTGCGGAATTCGTCCCTCCTTCCAGCATGCGTTGATGTACTTGCAGAGTTTCTCGATGGCGTCGTCGTTCATGTTCCTGAGGATTTTGTTGGTGATCCTGTCAGGACAGGGCGCCGAGTTGGTCTTAAATAGCTAGAGGATCGTGCCGATTTCCTGCGCGAAAAAGTTCGCATCCACCTCCTCATTGCGAGTCCCGCGGTATTGTGGCTCACTCTGCCCTTCCGGGCGAGTGAGGTGCGTCTGCGCGATCTCTTCCGCGAAGGCCTCAGGGTCGTCCTTGTACTCGTGTCGCAGCTTGAGTCTCTGTAAGGGTCGCCGTTCGTGTGCTTGCCGGGTAGAGCAGGCACCTGCGAATCTCCCAGGTGCGTCCAGTGCTCATGTTACCTTCATCGTGTCGCACAGCTCCTGCAATTATTGCTCGCACAGGTGGGCGCAATGCGTCTCGATCTCCCGGTTGATTTCGGCGATCTTCTTGCGTAACTTCCTGTGTAGTAATTGCCTACTCGCTCTCTCTTGCATGGATTTCTTGGCCGCAACGAGATGTGCCGACCGGCTGTCCACTCTGGACGGTTGGGTATTGCCGTCATCCCCGGCTCCGCGGGGTCTGTCTGCCTCTACTTTGGGGGGTTCTTGTCGCCAGTCCGCCCATTCGATCTCATCGGTGGCTTTCTCTACGTCCGCGAGTAGTTCTCTGCACCATTCGCTGATGTCTTCGATTGGGCCCTCCTTCTTTCCTCGTTCTGTATTTTTCTGGAACTTGTCCCAGTCTACGCTTCTGGGCTTTCGCCAGACGTCCTCCTCGCTTTCATCCTCCCCCACGGTCACGTGCAGCATCCTGTGGTCACTCCCCAGGTCCTCGAAGGATTCAGGCCGAGCTCGCCCATCAGTCTCGCTAGCCTCTTCCCTTTCGGTGAGTCGGCTCCGTATCCTCATCGCGTGTGCGGGGCATAGAAGTCTCCACATATCAGCAAGGGACTGGGGGCGGCCTTGGCCATCGCTTCGCAGAAAAAGGGCTTCGAAAGTGCGAGTGCGGTATCTTTGCGTGGGGGAACTATATATGCTGAGCAGGAAGAGGCCGGTCTTCCTACTTCCACTACTCGCACGGCGGCGATCAGGACGTGGTCTATGTCCGACTCTTCGTGGAACACGAGTTCGTGTTCGATGAAAGCCCTCCCGCGTTTAACCGGGGTGCACACCCTGCCGTCCCTCCCCGTGCATTGGTAGGGGGGGGGGGAGGCGCACGTCACATAGCCCTGGAGCTGGGCCCCATCGAAAGGTAGCACGTCAGGAAGTTTGTTATTGGAAAGCGTGTACATGCTTTCATGAAAACGGTTGTGACTGCTCGCAGGGTTTTGGCTGCCGCACCTACTTGGACCTCTCGCTCCTTGCGTGTCTGCTAAATAAATACTTTGACAGATGGAGATACAGAGCATTGTACCTTCTAAGCAGGAAATTGTAGGTGCATGACAGTTATTTTTTTATGGAACCTCCTGTGTATATAAACCTCCGCAGTGGACAGCTCCCTGCTTTTAATTTCACTCATTTAATTTCTATAATTAAGCACTCCCACACAGTCATATTGCAAATATTCCGGGTAACTTAACTGGTAGACCGTTTGCCCGAGGCAGGGGGCCATATTTATTGCCCGGGCCAGAGCGCATCGTCTTTAAACGGTGGCTATTTTAGAGCGCAGCTCTTTGGCGTCCGTTCCTGGGTTTCGCGTCGTCGTCGGCGTTGTCGTCGGCCTCGTAACCAGCTCCGACCCCCTTTCATCCCCCCAGCGCTAGCAGCGACCGACTGATACCGCTGGATGCCGCTGACGCCGCTAGAGAGTCAAGATAACGTGACTGCATAGAACACCGTCGCCGCCATGCAGAAAGAGGAGGAAAGGGTCCCCCCCCCTCCCTGTTCTTGTGTGGCGGATAGGGTGCTCTTCAGTTGCCGACGCGCCGGTTATTTCACGTAGGCCCCGGCACGTCGACGAATACGTGACCACCTTCCCATGGCTAGAGCTGGTTCTTTGCGCTGCGGAAGCGAGGGTATCATATTGTTTGTGTCGGCATCGGCGGCGTTGTCCCTGAAACCAACTCCGCAGCTGGGGTTGACTCACTATCGGCGTCAGCGGCATCAGTCAGTCGCTGCTATCTCTTCCCTCCTCCCTTTATCGTGTTGTCCGCTTGCTGCGCGCGCTTCTGCCCCCATCGTTTGCCGCTGGGTATACACGCCACCCTCCTCCCCCCTCTTCCTGCAAGTCTCCGGTTGTCAAAGCGCCGGCTCGAACTTAATTCCTTTCTTCGCTCCTCCTCCAATGCAACCCCTGTGCGGTGGCAATCAGAGAGCCAGATCGGGGGCGGCGGATCTGTATATGTGCACCACCCGAGCCGAAATTGCCGCTGCCGTTCGCCCTGTGCGGTGGCAGTGCACTTCCTGCAACTCGCATTAACCGTCCATCGATCCACACCGATGTTAGTAGTGGGGGACTTTAATGTTGACATAAAGACAAACAGCAATTTCCTAACACTTATGCGGGAGAACATCCCGTTCCTCTCGCTAGTAACGCGTCCCACGACTGTGACAACCTCGCGAGGCACTTGTATAGATCTCGTCTTTGAGAATCAAGCATTGGTGTACCAAGTCGAACATATATCAGTCTATTTCTCCGACCACAAAGCTTCCTTTATGACTGTCAAGAACTGTTAGTGGAGTCTTTGTTAAAGGAATACGTGTGAAAAATAAAAAAAAATTCTGTGATAGCGCATACATGTGTTGCTCGATTTCTTTGCCTCAATCTATCGAAAAGGTGAAACAGCTTATTTGCTGCGCTCAAATTTCGCATTAGGAAGTAACGTAATCGTCGGTAATTTTTTATCTGACGAATCGTTCGCGTTAACTTCCTTGTCTAGTCATGCTGTCAGCTAGATAGGATGTCCGCTTTCTCTCTAAAATAAATAATCAGCAGCCTCACGTCAAGGAAAAAAAAAGAGATGCAGTTTCGCTGCGAAAATTTCTTCATAAAACGTTATCATAAGAAACCAACAAAGACTCCATGAACCACATAGGGGAAATTTCCTGTACTTACTAATTGAGATAAAGAAAAGATTAATTATTTTAATAAAGGTTGATGCAAAAACAACGTGCCGCTGGTGGCATACGAGACCGCGTCCTCGCATTACGCGTGCGATGCTCTTACCAATTCAGCTATCACCGTGAGGTACCGCATAAATTCTAAGGGCTATAAAATCGTTGCCACGCGCCGTGTGCCATGTGTGCGAGTGAAAGCCCGCGAGGGTGAGCCGGCAATCGCAGCTCAAGCTCGCGCACGCAATAGAGACAAGAAAGGAGAAAGCGCTCTGTCTTCCGTCGCGATCGGGGCTAGGGTAGGAAGGGAGGGGGGGCCGTCTTTCCCTGGTGGCCGCAGCAGCCGCTCGCGCCCACCCGGGCCACTGTACATTGCAAGCCATCTGCGACCGGGACAGAGTCCAGCGCACGCTGTGTTTTCACGGCTTAGCTCGCATTGGTGCGAGACGCAGCACGAAGGTCAATTCGCTCACTGCTGCTGCCGAACTTTCCTCAGTCCAACGTTGTGACAGCGAGTTTCCGCCTGAGATGTGTTCATGTTTTTGTGTTTGCGTGGGACATCATGCTTGTTAATTTATTTAGTATTCCTAGTGTTTACAAGTTTACACGGTCAATAAAACTGCTATCTTTTCTTCGTATGGCTGTCCAGTAATATGCTATCGCAATGAACGCTTCGTCTTTCGGGCGAAACTGCTACTTTTGTCTTTCCCGTGCACGGGCTGTGCCGCTGCTGCTTCGTATGAGCGGAGACCTGAGACATCTGGTGTTCATAAGAGGAATCCAGTAACAGATACGTGGGCCTCCTCCGCTATGATTCATTGGTCTGTTCAGCGGCAGAATCACGACGGCGCTTCCACGGTCGTGAAATCTCTGCGATGTTCTGAATGAAAAGCTTCGCCTTTAATATAAAATGCTTGCACATTTAATTTTCTGTAATCGCTGTGAGCTTGCGCTGCGGACAGCCACTGTTGGTGTAATTTTATATTGCGTTGTTACATTTTTGTCGCTAGGTTGTGTGCCATACTTTAAGCAAATCACGTGGTTCTATTTGTTTTGGTGTAGGCCACGACTCAAAACTATGTTTCCGCGGGCCGTAGCTTTATAGGGAGGGCGATTGCAATGAGAATTTCGCTGCATATTCCACAACTTAAGGGCTGGCCGTGGTCAAGGAAGCAGCCCTTGGCTGCTGCTTTCTCCTGCTTCGTGTAGGAGAATCTTACCCAAACTTCTTCGTTTTCCTCAATCGTGATGGCTCTATTGACGGCTGCAATAATGTGACTGATTGACGGTTGCGATAACCCAATCCTTTCTTCGTCCAGGCACACTGCTTAAAACTCCTCATGGCAAAAAAAGGTGAAAAAAGCAGCGTGTTTACAGCAATTTCGTCGCAATTTCAATGCCACTAAATATTTGTTGTCTGAGATATCCTTTCAGCTCGACTCAAATCCATTGCACTCTCTTCGGAGAGCCTAAAATGCCTTCGGAATTCTCCCTCGCACCTCTCAAACGCGTTGCAATGTTCGTAGCGTCCGTATCTTTCGCCAAAGGCCGCCAGAAACAGAAAGAAATGAGCCGCCATTGGTGTCTCTGTATCGCCACGCCTGCCAGCGCAAGACTTGCTGGCGGCCATGGTCGTCTTAACAGCCGTTGAGGCACGCTGACGCCCGCATATGCGACCCTCGAGCGAACCAATTCTTCCCGGTGCCACCCCCAGCAGAGGAAGGTTTGCTTTTCAGATGCTTTACAACTTGTGTGACAACAAACTGACAGTAACGTCCACCAGGGATCACAAAAAATCGCCGGCGAATGCCGTTCGTGAGTGCCAACCGGTTACAAAGCAAACCGGTAGCTTCTATAAGGAAAGTACTGATGAATGTACGCTGATGGCCCGATATAGGAAAGTGTAACACCACCCATAAGCGTGAACTCTCACGAGAATAGAACATGATAAACTCGCACTTGAAGCATGCGCCAAGTGTTTCAAAGAGTTCGCTGTCTTTAGCCCGAGAGATGTATGCATGTCATCGTGACGATACGATGAGTCTTTCGGGATGCACTGCTCGACGGCAGTGGTTAGATTCTCTTAACGCTCAGACATTAGTTTTTTGTTAAAATGGCGGGAGACACCAACCTACCTGCCTACCTACCTACGCCAAACGCCTAGAATAAGACAGAGTGATGCGCAATAAAACAAGCGCATCCTCATGTCACGCTAATGTCGGAACGATGTAGCAGCATGTGTGGGTGGGACTGTTAGGTATCAAAATGGCACTGGGCATTCTTTGGATGCTTACCAAGGCGTGACCATTTGACCAGCGACAACCTAGACGATCATGGATCCAAATTCGGACTATTGACGGGCCAACAAAAAATAACCCCTAGAGGTGACAGCAAGAGCCGCATTGTTTGGAAACGATAACGACCGCCAAGCAAGGCTGCTCACATTGCCACAAGCTTACTGCCGCTGTGGGTCAACTTCGATTTACAAGTGCACTTACACTTTACACTACGTTTACACTTACCGCATGGTTGCATCATGTGTGGGGGCAATCGCGCAACATCGGAGGCGGAGTTTGGCAAAATGGTGCGCAATATGCTATTGATGTGATTTTTGGAATAGTTCGATCATTTTTATTTTCTGGGGCAGAATTATCGAATTACCTGTCCTAGTTGCCCATAGAGAAATATCTTGAATTTCGGATCTTTCGTATCGTAGAGTGTATATGCCGACAGGTGTGTGCTGAGACACATAGTGAGATCAGAAACGTAAAGAGAACCGACATGAAGTGTGCTGTATATCCATCGAGAGTTGTCGGCTTTAACTTTTAATATGTGAAATAATCTCGCCACCTATTTTCTTCAACCTCTGGACCTATTCTGCACGCCAACAGGCTACTCTCGATAATAGAGACGGACAACGACATGGGTCTGCTTAGCCAGCTTAGTGCGACGATCAGGTATAGCCCAGATCAGCTACCATGTTCCAGATGCTGCGGTTGTGTATGCCAAACACTGTGACACCTGTGTACGAATCGGCAGCTCCAGAACCGAAACCCCATGGAACCCACTCTTCACCGCTAGAGTGCTGCCCTTACACTCGTCTCACTGCCAAAACTGACCCACTGACACTGTGCGTTTTAATTGGACGTTGGGATACGTCTTACATTTTTCTCGTAACATTGAGGCGAAGTCATGCCGAGGGTTGATTACGGGACATTTCGGCGACGAGCGCGGAAGTACCCCGGAAGTAGGTGCTGAATACGCTGCAAAAGCCCTTCTTTGGTGATAGTACTCGCTAGGACAGGCACCTAATCTGTTCATGGTATAAACAAGCGCTTTCGTTAGCACCGTGCTCATCTGTTGCTCTTTAGTGAGATGGCGATTTTATGGATTCTTCAAGTGAATTGTTGACTTTATCGTCCGCGTCGGTGTCGCCGTTGACGTGGAGTACAGTATTAAGACAAATGCAAAAACATCGCGACCGCGCTCACGACGCTGTCGGTTTGAGTGAAAGCGTGCGACGGTAAGCCGAGTAATGGCTCAATACCACGCACGCTAGAAAGGAAGGTGGGGACGAAGCACGCCAATTTTCATATAGAAAGCTACCTTCGATGGCTACAGAGTCTGAACACGCCTAGGGCTGATGGTTTCTTGTGCGTTGCGTTCTCACTTGTGACTTCGCGTCGCAGAGAGACGCAGCACGAAGGGCAATGCGCTCGCTCCTGCTGCCGCTTTTCCTCAGACCTGTGGTTTGACAGTGAGTTGCGTGGTAATCGAGTCGGATGTGTTCATGTTTGCCCTCATGCTTGAGTGACACCGTAATAACTTACTTAACAAATGCTTGCAAGTTTACGCGGCCAAACAAACTACCATCGATACCGCGTGTACCGAATGAACAGGTTGTTGTCGCAATTCGCCGCTTCCCCTTTAGTTCGAAGCTGTGATATTCTCGCGTTAAAACAATGTCCACCTGGTATCTTAAAAACGCGCGGCGTATTAAATAGCGGCTGCTCCAAATGTGGCTTAACACAAATGTAGTCTGTTGCGCTCCTCTGTGATCACCTGGCGAAGAAGAAGGCGAAAT
This sequence comes from Dermacentor albipictus, assembly GCF_038994185.2. Lineage (NCBI taxonomy): Eukaryota > Metazoa > Arthropoda > Arachnida > Ixodida > Ixodidae > Dermacentor > Dermacentor albipictus. The sequence continues at coordinate 56,337,521 of NC_091830.1, forward strand.
CGCACTTTCGGTTTATGTCAGACAAGGATGTTGCGACACCAGAATTCTCTATTTTTGACAATTTATTGCCTTTTGTAGGTACCGGGATGTTGGGTGAAGAATTTCCGATCAACACCGTTGCAGGGAGCCATAATAAATAACCGTAGTGACGTATATCGAAAGAACTCGCACGTTGAAATGGTGCAACTCTCCGAATATGGGTACGGTTAAAGGGAATATGGGTAGGAAAGCTATACCATGGATTAGGTTACATCAACCTGAAAGGGGCCATTTATCATCTCAGCATATTTATACAGTTCAAGTATTGAGCAGTAAACTCCTTCCCATAACCTATTTTCACTTTTAGATTCCTGTTATTGCCCAAGGTTGCGGTTTAAATCTGTTGACGTGCCATTATATCGTGTACGCGCTGTATTTTCTACAACAGTGTCGCGGCTGATTGCTTTGAGATAAAGAAACGCTTGACAGCTCTCGGACAGACTTGGTGTACGAGGTGCAAGACTTTTGGAGTAAGGTTGTGCAGCTTTCCTTGCTTGCTGCTTTTCATTTTATGTGCATATCGTGGCACGTCTAAATTATCACTGAAGGAAGGAGTGTTACAAAAGCATATAGGCCAGCATTTATTTGTCAACAAACTCAATCAGAAATAAATATTCGTACCTGGAAATATCCGACTCTGTGCTTGAAGTGCAACATCCAAGAGCACCAAACCATATATATCAACACAGGCTGGGAAGATGTTCGCCCTATGTAGCCATTCGCAAAGGTTCCTTGAAGATAAATTTTAGCTCTTTTTTTCGGTTTTCAGCTTCCGATTCCGCTAACACGTAAGTGTCCTTTTTTCTTGTCCTTCATTGTGGTATGGAAGTTTTGAAAATGTTCTCATAGCTTTCAAGAACACCTTACAAGATGCGATATATTGTGAGCATACAAGTTCCGTTAATATGAATGGAATGGCTGTGCTTCTACTTACGGAATCCCATGCGCTACAACCGTGTCCCATATCCCTAAAAAGCCAACAGATAATGAAGCCAGTGAACACATAGAGGAAGTAATTTGCTAATTTATTTAACTGCAGGCATTGATAAGTAAAGGGTAACTAACCTAAAAGAAAGGCAACTTGGCACCTGCGGGAGTATCATGCGTGCGTTGCACTACCAATTGTGCGACGGCAGTGGCTAGAAGGTGGTTGTAATTAAGTGGGGGCATGTTTGGCTCTCACAAGAGGCAAGTTGTTTTTACAGCTAAGCTGTATGACTCTACCCCTCGATGCATCTGTCGCGTCCATGGGAAAAATATGGCCAATCCGCGATTGAGGTGAAGCAGGCTTGAGGCCAGTGGACCCTAATAATAATAACAATAAGATATATTCAATGAAATAAATCAATGATTATGCACTGTTCCAAGGCGATGGGAATACTTAAATAGGTTTTGATCAGCGCATAGACTCACGAGCAGGAGGCATTGCCATATAAGGAAGGCACAAGATGTATGTACAAACGTACACCCTTGACTCACAAGAGGACAATGTCACCAGCCGTGGGGATGGCTGTGCCGTACCAAAGAAACGTGCAATTGTGGTATCCACTGCGTGTATATCTCGAGGCACACCAAAGAATGAATGATATTGAGAAGTTCATAACTACGCACTTTGCATGGATTAGCCGTGATGACACTACTCCTGTTGGCATCATTGGACAATTCAATGTAGACATTTCCAAGCCATACAAGACATGGTTCACTCATTTTGTAATAGAAGAACTTGATTTAAAGTGCCCGGCCAAGCGATGTCACTCAGCAACTCAACAATGGCCGTGCATAGATTTTCCTTTGGCCGAGATTCTGTCTGAGCTAGTAACCGAGGCGATTAGTGTATATCACAACAATCAAAAAGCAAGCATCGCTACCAATACGAAATGATGAAAATAAATACAGGTTCCCTCGCCTAACCCTGTGAGATGTTTTACAGCTTTGCTGGTCATCCACCTTTACGCTGTCCAGTGGCTCCTCTATTTTTTGTTCATTTTCATTTCCCTTTATATATATCCTTTTAAATACTTCAAATACAACACTAAATAACTTCCCTTATGCTTCTTCGCGTCAATATTTGCTGGTTTTGTGTGGTTGGGCATATAGAAAACCGGGTTTCGCAATTCCTTATCCCCAGGTTCAGCCTTGCGTCTTGCCTTCGCAGAAGTGCTAGGTTTACGATGGAAAAACTCTGCTAAAACGTAGACGTAAAAAGAATCTCCTTTCGTAAACGTTTACCAACACACCCAATCGACAGCTCGCCAAGGTGCTGCATTGCCACCATAGTATAATGTGGCGAGCATTCTTATCTTGCATGTCCGATGGAAATGCTACTAGCTTTTCAGTGTGTAGAGAACTGATTGCTCTGTTTATACGTCACCCAGCAGCACGCAAAGTAAAAAAAAAATATGCGTGTTTCTTTGTACAATATTTCCAGCGCTGGTACTCGCATTGCGTTTGCTTTATAAATAAAACACCTGGTCTGTTAAAACGTAGAGATTCCTTACGCTATATTGTGTTCTTTTATTATGAACGACAACACATGACCGGCCATTGGCAATAACGTATACGGAATGCCACATGAACCACCGATAAAGGTAGACTAACAATTAGAACTAGAATAGAATGAATACAATATTCCAGCCATGATTTCGGAATGACTTACATTATAATATTCGATGCTTGCGTTGGTTCCTTCCACAGGTCTTTGAATTGACTTGCACTATTTGTGTCCCTGGCTGAGGCTGCTCACATAAAAACGATTGTGAAAATGTTCTCTTATATAAAAGGGCATACAGTTTTCTTGGCAGCGGTAATAAACGCAAGTGTCTTTCTTGTATCATCCAACCTCAATTACAGAACGTCGGTACACTTTTTTGTCCTGTCACGTCACTAGATTGCTGTCGACTTTAGGAAATATACTTGTAATGTAGGGTCCTCCCCACACAGGACCTCGGGACAACAGTTGAGCCTCAATGATGCAGTTCTAGCACGTTAAAAAGCGAACGGTAGAAAAGGTCGTAGTGTTATAATATTTCTAACCAAATTTCAAACTACCTTTACTGGGTCCCACTGAAACATTACAGGACTCGCATAGCTTGGATGAGAAATCAAGCTACCATCCTAATAGGTTGAACTAGGAACTACTGAAGACCTTCTCATGGTTTAGAATGTTTTTTGTACCAATTTCGTTACTTGAATCATTTCATTTCAACTTTTGGTTAAGATCTGTGATCTAACAACTGTGAGCATCCTTAATAGCCTAGATTTGCTGTACAGACTATAATATGGGCTTGAAAGTATATGCTTTAAAGGGAGCCTATGCACTAACTGAAAGACGACAAGCGCTGTGCAGCCACCTGGTGGCAGAGAGCTTAACCAGCAAAACACAAAGCTTATATTACTGTAACCAAGTGTAAAAATTTTAAACATTTAAAACATTTAAAATAACAACGTGTTCAAGAATACGCCCCTGGCGGAATCTTACACCAGCATCAAAGTAGAATAGGTTACTGCTATATTAGTTGTCTGTTGGTCTGGCTCTGTGCCTCCGAGTGGATGCACCGTGATAGTCGGTAATCCTTGGGCTTCTGTTTATCTGGTAAAACACCCAGTCCTCTTGCGCTTACGTTTGCATGCTAAAACTCCATATTGCGGTAGTAATCCTCCAGCGTGAAGTGGCACCCGCCAACGCGTAGATGCTGGCGTCGATCGGACATCTATAGCTTTATGGTCTGCAGTGACTCATCTCGCAGTGGCTTTACAGAGAAACCCGATGTCACAGCTTGACCTGTCGCCGATCACTGGATTTGCAGCCGACAACGCAATGAAGGCGATCTACGGCGCTCTTAAAAAGAAATCTGGTGACGAACACTGACCGCGCAGCCCGAGTCAACAAGAAGAATGTTCGAACACAAACACATGACACGTGGTGTGTGCTGGAATCGCTTGAGATAGACGGTCGTTGTGTATGCATTTTCCATTACATTTATACAAACAATATAACTAACATTACAACTATTGCTAACAACATTCCTTCACCATAAAGTTGGAGACATTATGGATTATGCAACCTGGGTAGGCAGTGAAGTAGCTCCACCAGTTGGTGTATATTAGGTCAAATACGTCAGTGGTAAGGGGGCGGCAGAAGATTCAGGGGAGCGGCTTCGCTGCAATCGCTTGAGTTGGACATTACTAAAACAATATAATTATCATCATCATCATCATCATCATCAGACTGGTTACGCCCACTGAGGGGCAAAAGCCTCTCCCATACTTCTCCAACTACCCCGGACATGTACTAATTGTGGCCATGTTGTCCCTGCAAACTTCTTAATCTCATCCGGCCACCTAACTTTCTGCCGCCCCCTGCTACGCTTCCCTTCCCTTGGAATCCAGTCCGTAACCCTTAATGACCATCGGTTATCCTGCCTCCTCATCACATGTTCAGCCCATGCCCATTTCTTTTTCTTGATCTCAACTAAGACGTCATTAACTCGCGTTAACGTTACAGCCATCATTGTTCTTTCCATAGATCTTTCCATAGCACAGCTCTTTTCTTAGCAAAACATTAAATTACACTACAAATTTAGGCGAACCACTCGAAGGCGTCACTGAATGATCAGAGGGGCCTACTCTAATGACTCATTACGTTTGCACAAAATCTTTAATATCGTTTAAGGGTCCAATAAACAGTGGGATAACGTAAATGAAACATGGTTTATCACAAAAAGAACTCGTCTATGAATGGCTACTTAACAAAAAATTTTCCTTCTACTTGTGTCCTCTTACTTCCTTGCAGTGTCTCTGGAACAAGAGTGGCTGCCTTGGCTGTTATAATATGCATAAGCCTGATGGCCATGGCGGGTCTGGTGGTGGCCCTCATTATTACTACAAGCGATATTCGTAAGCTCCACTCCTCACTGTATTTTTCCGCAATACACATAAAAAACAGAGAAAGAGCGCAAACAAAGGTTGCAAGAACAACTCTTCACAGATGTGGGCAAATCATTGCTATGCGCAATTCCCACCATTTTATGCGAAGCATATTACGAGAGCTCAACCCAGCTCCTCAGGCGCGGCGGTGTCGCCTTGAAACCACGTGACACCGTGACGTCACGACAGAGGAGAAGTGGCTTTGGCTCAACTCTTGCAAGACGGGCTGGGTGGGAATCGAACCAGGGTCTCCGGAGTGTGGGACGGAGACGCTACCACTGAGCCACGAGTACGATGCTTCAAAGCGGTACAAAAGCGCCTCTAGTGAATGCGGTGTTGCCTTAGAAACGAGCTGTTTCTAAGGCGTGCGTCTCTTGCTCAGGCGCACATTTCGTTGCCGCGCCGAACGCTGCTTTGCTCGACGCTCACCGCGTCCAATGCGGGGCGCGTAGTCGCTGCCCTGTAGCCCATTGTCTTACACCCCTTGGCGTGTCGACGGGAACGCTGTCGCGTTCCACTCTTGAAGGCGAAGCAGTAATGCATGAGTTGTTTCTTCGTCTAGCCGAACCAAATATAGCCAAGCAACAGCAGTTCACCAGGCTAAACAGTGGTTCAACAACTAAAATAAAGGCTAGTATGCTTCGCATCCTGGGCTTAACCTTACCTAAGCCACAGCCATTTTTTTGTTATACTACGCAATTCGAATTGACATCCGGAATGTGACAGATGGCCCTTAAGTTGCAACCCACATAACACACCGTAACATTTGTCCAATAGAAGTACTTAGCATTCGGATCGCTTGGGGAGCTAGCAACTCCACTGCACGTCCTCCCACCAGTGTGACGCCGGCTATGCCTGTCACAGCATTTCATATTTGGACGTATAATGTAACGTGCTCGGTATGCTTTCTGATATGTGAACAGTAACAGAAACCTCATTGGTAAACATTTTTTCAGGAGTCTTTGTTACACGTTCCACCATGGCTAGGCCACCGGCAGAGTGCATATCTGGCTGTTACACTGGGTTGTGTATAACTGCTCCTCGAAAATTTTCCCAGCCATTTCTGGCTGATCTGTCCTGAAATATTATTCGCGCTTCTTGCGTGCCCTTGTTTTCTTTTTCTTTAGCGCAAAGCACTTGGTACTTTCCTTTCGGGACCGCTATGTCACGTTCATACGCGCAGGCCGTTCGAAGCATGAACAGTATGGGGAGCACAGCGCTAAAGAAAGGAAGCTGACAAAATCACGTGATAATATTGGTTTGGGGAAAGGTAAACCTAAGGAGGTTCAATATATAGGAGGGAAAGGGACCGAGAAGGCCTAATCCAACACGAAAAAACGGTTCCATGGGGACGGTGATCGGCTGGCGATGACCGGTAAGTAGAACCTGAGGTGTTTGCCGACCCTGCCAGGGAGCAGAGGCATCAACATAGCGTCGGACGGAGCGAGCGACACCAGGCCGATAGACGCGGCGGCGGACGCGGTCGTAGAGGCGGGTCACCCCAAGATCTCCTGCAGTGGGTGCGTCATGCATCTCAAAGAGCAGTCTGTCGTAGATGATTTGGCATGACGTGAAGAAGATCAGAGCCGTCAGGGAGAAAGTTCCTTCGGTACAGAATGCCGCCCTGGAGGACATATCGGCGAACGGATGTGTCAGTAGGTATAGAGCGCAAACGCTCGATGAGTGCTCGCAGCGATAGGTCTCGGTACTGCTCATCGGCGATGTTAGCCAAAGCAGACAAAGAGAAAATGCCGTTGGCGGTACTACTGTCGGCGACGTCCGGCTCTTCTACCGGGTAACGAGCTAGGCAGTCAGCGCCCTTGTGTAGTCGGCCTAATTTGTCGGCGACAGAATACGACTATTTTTGGCGGCGTAAAGCCCAGCGACCATGTCTTCCTGTAGGATCTTTCAGTGAGCATAACCAGCGAACGCGGGATGCTCTGTGACAACGAAAAAGGGTGGCCATATAAGTATGGGCGGAATTTCGCAACCGCCCAAACTGGGGCAAGACACTCACGCTCAATTGCGCTCCACGGGTGAGTGGAGCCTGCTGGCGTAAGCGATAACACGGCCGTGGTCGCGCTGGCGTTGAGCCAGTACTGCGCCGATTCCGTGACCACTGGCATAAGTACGGACTTCTGTAGGCGCAGAAGGATCGAAATGGGCCAGTACGGGAGGCGTTGTGAGAAGGTCGATTAGATCGGAGAACGCAGAGGCCTCGTTATCGCCCCACTGGAAAGGGGTTTTTTTTCAAACGCTCGGTTAGTGGTCATACTATGGCGGCGAAATTTTTCCCGTAACAGCCGAAGTACGAGCGAAGGCCGATGAAGCTGCACCCATCCTTGGCACACTTCGGAACAGGGAAGTGCGTGACAGCATGGATTTTGCCTCGGGCCGGTGGCACTCCGTTCGCGTAACGAGATTTCCGAGGACGGAAATCTGCCGACGGCTGAATTGGCACTTCGAAGCGTTGAGTTGCAGACCGGCTCGACGGAAAACATCCAGGACTTCTGGGAGGCGCTTGAGGTGCGTAGCGAACGTTGGGGAAGAATACTATAACGTTGTCGAAGTAGCACAGGCACATGGACCATTTGAAACCGTGAAGAAGGGAGTCCACCATGCGTTCCATCGTGGCAGGAGCGTTACATAGAGCGAATGGCATCACTTTGAATTGAGAAACACCGTCGGGTGTTACAAAAGCTGTCTTCTCGCGGTCGAGATCGCCCAAGGCAATCTGCCAGTAGCCGGAATGAAGGTCAATAGGGGAGAAACAGCGAGCGCCGTGGAGGCAGTCAAGGGCGTCATCAATCCGAGGTAGGGGATACACGTCCATTTTGGTCATCCTCTTAAGGTGCAGATAATCCACACAAAAGCTCCATGCACCATGCTTCTTTCTTACCAGTACGACAGGTGACGCCCATGGACTACATGACGGTTAAATAATGTTCTTGGCAAGCATTCTGCGAACTTCGGCGTGGATAACTAGACGCGCAGCCGGTGACACTCGATAAGGGCGGCGATGAATAGAAGGGGCATGGCCGGTATAATTGCGACTTTTAACAGCTGGAATTTGGGGAAAGGTATGATTGTTAAAGTAAAAAATATCGTGGTAGGAAAACAGAACGTGGTAGAGCTCAAGAATGTGTTCTGACAGCATGTCGGGCGCAATCATTTTGTGTAAGTCGGCGATGTTACAGTTTCCGAATGCGATGGTAGAGGAGGATCGGCTCAATTGTCGTCTACTCAAATAGATGCTACTGAGTGATCCTCGAATAAGCAAAGCTGGGCCATAGGCATCCCGCGTGGCGGCACATGTGTCGTCCCGCCAAAATTGACCACTGCCAGGCAGACGGAATTCGCCATAATAGATAAAACTGCCTGAGGTACTGTGATCCCGTGTATGAGGAGGGCGTCCTCTATAGGAGCCGCGATGTAGCGACCATCAGGCACTGGTTGGGTTGACACTACGTCAACGTAAGTCAGCGCGGAAGGTGGCAAGCGAACGTAAGTCAGCGCCGAAGGTGGCAAGCCAACGAAGTCGACGGAACTGAGGACACTGGGGTGTGGTTCAACGGGATCCAGAAAGGGCAAGTCAAGGCGGAGACTACTGGCGGAACAATTGATGACAGGAGAGTCCGCGGATATGAAGTCTAAGGCGAGGATGATGTCAATGGCAATGCCAATGCCAATGCCAATGGACCTAGGGTTGCCTGCTAACAGCCGCATTGGCAACATCGGTAATTTTGTTGTTTTCAATGACTAGCTCGTCAACCAAAATACTTGCCTGCATTTATAATTAGTTCCACATATGCGTAAGCTCGAACGTCTGATTGTGTGATGCATTAGAAAACGTTAACCACAAGTCTTTCCAGCTCGCTAGATTTTCGCACGTATTTTTTTCACGGTTCAATATTGCGGAAGTGTCACACATTTCAGCATTCCAGAAAAAGAATCACACAATTTGAATGTACTACAGAACATAATTCTGAAGAAACCATTTTAACTAAAAAAACGAACAGCAAGGTAATCGTACCCCTGTACCCTGTACACAGACGGGAAACTCCCAAAACTAACTATGTAGATAAAAACGAACTACACCTCATCAATACACCGTTCCATAGTTCTACTGAACATATGACAAATGGAAACTAGAAAGTGAACGTTCTGTCCATCCCCAGTGGTGGCGGACATCGGCCCGGCGTGGCGCAAGTTGTCGCTCTACGTGCTTCGGACGCGGCGTAGACATCAACCTCCACAGCGAGTGACGGGTTTGTGGTCCTCTGCCGAGGTCAGCGTAGCACAAAACTCTTCGCCACTCGGGCGCTGTGTCACTCACATAGTCAAGCGGTTGCCTCCGTGGCTCTAGACTGTGGTAGCTTTGCAGAAATTGCAGCGCTTACATTTCTACTGACGTGCAAGTCCAGAGGGAATCTAGACAGAATGACAGAGAGCAGGAGGAGAGCAAGCAGAGAATGGGTAGAACGGACGCAGTTGCGAAAATAGTGAATAACATCCTTGCCACTGTTCACTCGCAGTTCGCATACCAAGAGGGAGGGAGGGGGAGGTGACGTGGGAAGTCATGGAAACACTGCCACTATAGACACAACAGCGGTTACGGGCAAACGGAGTACATTTACGATCAGGTACGATAGTGCACGTGTGTGCTATTTCTGAAAAAGACCCTCCAAATCTGTCCAGGGGACAACTTACGCCACGCGTGCAGAGTCAGAACCGCATTAAAGCGCAACGAAGGGCTTGGGCCACTCTCCGGAAGCGGCCACACGTCAAATTAAGACTTTTGTTCGCGTCGCGCTTGCTTTGCGGCTATGGCATTGCTTGAAGTCATGGATTCCATCCCGACCAAGGGACGGAGTTTACTCTCACATGTTATCAAATATGACGCACAACAGCACCTCGGGCAAGCACCTCCCCCTGTGTGTACTTAGCATTACTCAGAAAAACAGCAGTGCTGCTTGCAAGGTAACTGTTTACATCAACTCACCACTTTCGTGTTGGACTAGTGGCTGAAAAAATTAAGCATTCACCATCAACATTATCGCTAATTATCTTCAATCAAAGCAAACAGAACCGAGAACTTCGCTTACATCAATTCCAAAAGTGCGTGGGATCCACATAACTATTACAGCGAAAGCTGAATATGGCTAACCTTCCATATTTTTTTGCGTCCGACAACAGAAACAGACTTAGCGAGCTCTAGCAAACCAATACGCAATTGGCTTCATTGTTTGCTTTGCGTGATGATATACGGGTGCAGTAAGGCGGCTTAGGTGTGAAAATGCGGAACTGATTAGAATGCTCGCCGTGAAAAAGAGCGTGACGTCAAGGTTATCGCAGTATATGAGCAGGAGAGGTATCGGCGCTAAAGACAGCTGCCGTACCAATTGAGCGGACAACTATAGTTCGTACACCCGAAGAAGAACACGCGTACTCGGAGTGCCGGAAAGAACAGGAACGAGAATGCAAGTGGCGCAGGCGCGAGAGAACCACTGACGAAGAACGTGGCCGCGATGCTGAAAGAAAACGAATACTGTCAGCACGGGCACCTCCGAACAAGCGACGACGCAACAATCGCAACACAAAAGAAACACAACCATCCCACTCCGTGAAGATGGAATGGCAGCGAAAAGAACTTTGCTTTTCGTTTGAGAGCTTTGACTGTCATCACCTTTCGCTGCCATTCCATCTTGACAAAGGGGAATGGTCTTTTTCTTCTCATTTTCTTCTCATTTTTCTTCTATCGGGCATCACGTATCAAGTGTTCAAACGATGCTCTCCACATCGTTTCTCTATCCGGCTTCGTCGTCTTCTTCACATGTGTCTGCGCGCCCTTTTCAAGATACGTGTTTAGCCTTCTCACTACTGACAAGCGTCACAGCTGCAAAAGGATGCCAACTGAAGGCGTAGCCCTACATTAAGCGCACATGACAACAACTCTCACAAAACAGGTTTCACGCAGCCTGTAGCACTAAATGGCCGACAAGCGGACTTGTTAGCGCGAAAAACCAACCACGCGAAGGCTCAGCTGTTGGGTGCTGCTACGAGCATACAGTTGCGTGGCGCACGTTCTGGAAGCACAGCACAGCGGTTAGCCCTACGAGAAAATACACGACTGAAGCGCAAAAGAAAGGAACAGAAAGCAAGCCACGGCCCTTAACATCAAAGGAACAGAAAGCAAGCCACAGCTGTTAACTAGATGCGTAGTGCGGGTCCACGGATGCGCCCCTGGTGTTGACCTTGCCACTTTCACTCCGGAAAGAAGGCAGCCGCCTCCTGTTGTCTTCTCGGCGCTCGTGCTTCTCTGCTTGATTCACGCTTTTCAAGGAAAAGAAACGACAGCCGTCAAATGTCTGTGGTGGCCAAAGCTTTCAGGCAAATTATAAAAAAAAACAACTGTTGCATGGGCATGTGGTAAAATATCTCCCCAAACTTACGGTGACATTGTTCGTAAAGAATTATGGTTTTCTACGTCCACCATTTCGACCACCTGGGGTTCTTGAACACGGCCGTAAATATAAGGTGTCACTGTTCAAACCATTTCTCGCCAGGTCTCATCAGCGGCAGCTATATATGGCAGTAATGAATCGCCGCTCGGGAAAATAATTGTTATCATACGGGTGTAAGTTGCGCTTCATGTTTACATGGGTAGGCGATGATGATACCGTCCTGCCCATGTATTGATTGAGTTTGTCTGCAATGCAGCATCCGGGTTAACGGCATCTTGCTTAGGTTCTGAATGGCGCTTGCCCTCTCTACCACTGGCCGCTTCCTTACCGTGTTGCTCTTCCGAGGACGCATTACTATAGGAGTGCATCCTGGTTTGTGTTGAATATCCTGAGACTTGCAAGGGCGAATTTTGTTATTTTTACGCGGCACGTCTTATCTTCGCACCAGCTGTCACGCCATTGATGTTTTTAGATCTAAGTTATGCATGCTATTGCGCATGTTGAATTGGTACTACTCGCTTCATGCCCAAGTACCGGGTATTTACCTCGCCTCGTTTTTCAGGGGCCTACATCCCGCTATGTTTTGTCGCACTTTGGGAAGAGTAGAGATACGGCCTATTTACGCTGACATACATCAAGTCAAATGCTAACAGCTGGTACGGACCCTCCGTCACGTCCAGCTATTTGCGCTTCACTTGCAGTTTATTCCGTGTATTTATGTTCAAGTGCTTTTTTACAGCTTCATTTCTTTCACGCGAGGATTCCTTCGATACTGTAGTTGCTTTGGAAATGTTTTAGAAAAGAGGCAGGTTTCGGCCGGGGATTGTGGTCAGGTGCTACCTGTGGTATTTCGCTTCAATTATGGGCGAAAAACTCTCGTTGAAATTGTGAAGTCATTATGCCTTGATGGTCCCTGAGCCGACTTACCACGAGTGGTGCTCTTTTGAATTCAGATTTTGTAGTGATTTCTATCTTATCTTTCGCGGCGTAGCAGTGTAATGCCTGCGACACACAGTACAAAACCTGGCCTTGCCGGCTTTGCTCCAACTTTAAATGCATTGTGTGGTTTCCTTTTTCCTTAAAATAAAAAAAAAATGTGTTCATAAGTTTGCTAAGACTTCAGCTTTGCACGTTTCCAGGCAGGTCACTGAGGAAATTTCAGATTGTGATAACTGCAGCGGGAACGACGACGTAAGCAGCAGAATTGGAAGGACGGTGCTGCGCTATCTCAGACCCCAGAGTTCGGTGAATTCGTTCACTAATGTACGTATTCCCATTAACAAATTTGCAATTACTATTCTTGAGGTGACATTGACAGCACTTACTTGGGAACGTCACGCGTATTCATTGGTAGCAAGATCACTAAAATATGTGTCGGCATCGAGCCGTGTTTAGAGATATAAGTTTGCACGAAAGCGTGTGCGTGTTGTTGAAGTACAAAAACATTGTTAGGGCAAGGGCAAACTAAACAATATCACAATTGAGACAGTTCCTTAGTCAATAAAACGAAGTGGCTACATTACACGAGCTATACTTTCTGTCGCTGGGCTTCGTTGCACTTGTGTGCTGGACGCGTGTGGCACGTATGTAAACATGCTTTTCTTCACGTCCGGCTGTACTGTGTACATGTTCACCCTTATATAGGTCTGCACCTTTCCTGCACCTGTCAATGCTGTCAAGCAGCGGTGGGACATCGGAAAAAAGACAAAATCACTGCCCTAACTTTTTCAAACCTCGTTTCAAAGGGTTGTCGGCCACTACGTTGCAATGACACTTTCGGAAGCGCCCGCTAGATAGCCGTCAGTAAACCTCTATAGGCGGTTCGATACGCCTATACTCGTGAAAAAGTTATTTGGAAATTAGGACAGTGTCTTACCAGTACTCACCTACGGGGCAGAAACCTGGAGGCTTACGAAAAGGGTTCTACTGAAATTGAGGACGACGCAACGAGCTATGGAAAGAAGAATGATAGGTGTAACGTTAAGGGATAAGAAAAGAGCAGATTGGGTGAGGGAACAAACGCGAGTTAATGACATCTTAGTTGAAATCAAGAAAAAGAAATGGGCATGGGCAGGACATGTAATGAGGAGGGAAGATAACCGATGGTCATTAAGGGTTACGGACTGGATTCCAAGGGAAGGGAAGCGTAGCAGGGGACGGCAGAAAGTTAGGTGGGCGGATGAGATTAAGAAGTTTGCAGGGACGGCATGGCCACAATTAGTACATGACCGGGGTTGTTGGAGAAATATGGGAGAGGCCTTTGCCCTGCAGTGGGCGTAACCAGGCTGATGATGATGATGATGGAGGCAAATCGCACAGAAGCGAGAGCGCTCCCAGAATGAGTCTCGAACTTTCATCCGCGTTAGTTTAAACTGGGAAAGAGAAAACATAAACACCTTCTTTAAAACAGCTGCACAAGAAAAAAAAACATCACTGAGTGTTGAAATCAACTTAATTTGCGAGGTATCCCTTCCGGGTGTAGGATATCGTAACAGAGTCGCACGTTGAACCTGCGTCGATACAGCGTCTGGTCCGAGGGCCCAAAAACCCTTGCCAAATGCTGTCGGACTACTTGGCGCGGTTACACATGTGTGGAACCGCCGTCGCTGTGCCTTCCCCTCAATGTCACAGAAAGCTTTCCCTGAGTATAATATCATCAGCAGATGCATACGCCGTCGATTTGTGGCTTTTCGGGCGTCACGAGTCAACCGTTGAGTAATGTTGGTTGTTTAAAACCCTTTCTGGGAGCGTTTCCATGGTTTTCTCGTTTAACGCCACCGCATTGAAACACGGAAAAAAGAAACTGGAGGAAATGTAGCCAGTTCGAAGTTTGACAAATGTGTTGTATTCGAATGCGATGCACAATTTAACATTGCAGCTTACACATTTGTGCAAGGTATTGTATATTTGGGCTAGTACATTTGACTAATTAGCCAAACATAAATTACACGAAAAATTCAACAGCGGGGACAGGGCGACTACTAATGAAACGCTGTTGGTCCCATCATCGTGTCCTCTAGCCCTCCTCCCCAAACGTTTTTTTTTCTTTTTTTTTTTACAACAGCTCGGCTTCCGTAAGCTGGGTCACACCGTATACAAACCCTCCTGAGAGATGGCGTTTTCGTTGTCTTGCTGAAGAGGTCATGCCCGCGACTGCCATCCTATGCCGAATTGGTTTTAACCGTTTCCCCATCTGTGCAACCCCTACAAATCTGCAGGCTCTGCTCTCTACAAAAATGTGCAGTAAAACAAGAGTACTTGGATATCATGAGTGGACCTTATATATGTTTGCGAGAGCCTAAGTTCTTTATCAAATTTAAACTTTTTTTGGCCTTTTTGCGGGGCATTACAGGCCTAGTCGGTCGGCTTCTTGCCGCTATATGTGGGCTGGCGCTAAAAATCCTCATAGTAAAATGGGCCAATTTTCGAGATGGCGTGATTAAATGTGGCCTGATTTGGGATATAGTGTAATCCGTAGTCACGAGGAAAACGTGAGGTTTGTTAGGGGGGGTTTCGGCGTATCACTAATTTGCCGAGCAGGTAAGTAACATCTATGCTTCAAATCAAGTTGCCGAGCATGAACAGGTTACGGCAATTGAATAACCGCTTCACGTCAGCTTCGCATTAGCCTATACTGATATGTCTTGGACCTACAGAAGATTTTGAATTGTGGAACGCTGCAGCTGTAATTAGAGCTACATGCGCTACAACATGACGAGACTTAACTTAGGCGCTCATACAGCTGGAGCGCATCAACTGACGCGACATCAATCTCAATATTTTATAGGGAATCGCAAGCTTGTCATTGCCGTTTATGCACACATAGTAAACATTCCACGCCAGCTGCCTTGAATATGCAAGGTGGCTACACCCAGCGACACTTTATGTGAGTAGTTCTACCGAATTTTGTGGCAATATCTTGTATTCGAACATGCGCCATGATGGGAAGTTTGGAGCATACACGGGTCCATACTTTACGTACAAAGAACGATTTACGTAGAAGTACAGCGTTATGTGCCCATCTGGAATTCGTCGTATATCGTACAGAACAAGGCCCTTTATAACTGCATGTCCCTAGGCTAGATAGTAAACGCACTAGGTATTGAAAAGTGAAATACCACCATTTCATTTCATACCACCATTGCCAGGTGTAATGGCAACCCCACTAAACCCGCTCGTCATGTATTTAAAGCCGTCTGTGCCAATGGTGGCTGAGCGGCCTCGACTATACCGCACATCTCGCTTTTTGGATAAGCCAAGCTCGATTTCACGACTTAAATTCTGACAGCGTTTTCTTCATTTCTCTTCGGTGATTATTTAGCTGGTTAGTCTCAGGGAATAACATACGTCGTTTCTCGACACAATCGCTAAAATGTCAAACATCGTAGTCACGTGAGGGTAGAGTGGGCAAATTGAGCCGGAAGGTTTGTTACATTACACTATGCGACCCATTGTGGCCTGTTTCTCCGCAGCTGGTGGGGACGTCACCGTCGCGCGCACCTATGCAGACATCGACAACGATCCACTCGCAAATTCGCGTCCCTCAGCAGCAAAGCACTCAACGCCAGCCACCCCAGAAAGGATATCTTCTACCTCATCCGTTGGTAGGTGTCTTTTTGTTGTCGAAATGTATTAACAATGTTGGATTACATGACAATTTCACTCTTTGCTTTCTTTTTTTGCTACGAGAGTGGTTCAAGGGACGCTTCAGTTTAAAAACGTCCATGTCTTAAGCTCTTAGACTAGATTGGGACGAATTGAGCGCAATTATGAAAATGACCATGTCCACCTTTGAAGATCTAAGCGCCCAGCTCATTGGCTTAAGCAGTAATGTCAGTCTCAAGATTCTCTTCCTTTTGTTGCGATAGCTATATTACGCCAGGTTTTCGCCTCTTCGCCATCGCCGCACTTTGAGCCGTGGCCGCACTGTGACGTCAGACCACGGCCGTCGATCCTCCGGCAATTCGGCTCGTCGCGGTCGCCATGCGGCCACCGCTCCTGCAATTGGCCGCTCGCAACGCCCTCTGTATAACGTCACACCCCGCGCTCCGCAGCTGTGATAACCGGGAATATAGAAGCGGAGAGCTCGCGTCGCTGTCGCCATAATTGGGGCCGTAGTATGGATAGCGGCAAGTAGGCCAGCACTAAGTTTAATAACATGTCTAACTACAAGCGAAGCCTATGCCGAGCCGGTGTCTTTAGCTATCGCTACTCCACTAGGCTTAACCAGAGTTAAAGTAAATCCAATTTTTAAAACTCTATTACCTCTCATAGTAGTGAAAATCAGGGGATGGATAGTAGTATAATTTAACATATGCTCTAGGAAAGGCCCAGGAACAAAAAGGTCCTAAAAAATCACGGCTTTATAAAGTTCGCATTTCCATAATTCCATTGAGCTAATAACACTATTTTTGCTTTGTGTAAGTTTCGAACGAGCGTATGACAACTCGGCATGGAGCTGTTGCCTCCATTTTTCATATTAGCACTAGCAGATTGCTCGTACACTTGAGGAACCACTTATTTAAGCAGAATTTTTGTTTTCATAAGCGGGTGTCAGTTTCTTAAAGAGGTCCTCAACCATCATGCGCTGAACACTCAACGAGACCTTGGGACGAATATTTTGCCACCCAAATATTTTGCATTCATCGTTGTTCAAAGGCTGCCTTCGTACTGCTACGGCCGACACTTCACAGTTGTCACGGACCACCACTCAATCTACTGGCTCATAAACTTATGTGATCCATCTAGTCGGCTTGCGCGCTAGACCGGTAAATTTCACGAGTAAAGCTTCGCTGTGTCATACAAGACGGTACGGCACTATGCTGACGCTGACTGCCTTTCAAGTATGTTAATTTGTTCCATGAACTGCGACGCTGACTACGTTTGAAGGCTGTCTTGCTTCCCTGGCACCTGCTTTGCTCTCCCGACAGCGATGCGCTCAAGGTTCAGACGCGGAAGTACCCAAGTTTCCGCCATGTTTTTCCGCAACGCGACATTCTGCCCTTGCACGTGATTTTCGCGTCCGCGATGGATTACTCTTCAAAACGAGCTGCACTACAACTGATGCATCCATAAGATGGGTGGGTCCGGAGATCCTACGCCCTTTTGCTGTACGTATCATGCGTGATTACCCCGCGTCAAGACTCCTGGGACCAGCGCGGTCTCTGTACCGGGATTGTGAACGCTCTTATAGGTAAAAATGTGTCATAGAAGCCAACAATACGTTGCCAGCAGCACTGCCTCTCAGTGTTATAAACAAGCGAACAAAGGGCCTGCCAGTCAAATTCTACCTGTGCGGCCTCCAACTTCTGCTTTTGAGCGAGCTGGCCTCTTCCACGAGCTGCCGTGGGTAGAAACTGGATAGTGGTGTGCGTGGACCGCAATACTTGTTGCTGCGAGACGGCAGCCATCGCTGCTGGGCTCTCTCTTTTCTTCCTTCGCTTCATAATTCCCCGGCATGGGCAGCCTCCAGTGCTAGTCAGCGACCGTGGGCACTGACTACAGTTCACTGCAGATGTGGAGAAGCTCCTAATCTTGTGAGCTCCTACCTTCTGACATACCATGCTGTACCATTCCATAACACATCTGCTTACAGAACGTGCCAGTCGAAGGCTTATGCTTACAAATCTTTGTCGCATTAAGTTATTGGAATTGGAATGAAATTATTGCGTTTATGACGTACGCTTCCCATCCCGCAACGCACCCGATGACTTGGTACAGCTTATTCTTTCTTCTGTATGCGCCACCCTCTCATTTCACCCAAGACATCGCCCTCACAGTGTCGTCTATACTGGCGATCCTTCTATGGCAGCTACACCCTGGCGTGCTGAAGAGGCTCATCGGCTTGCTCGTCTATGCGCACTAGCTTCACAGGATAAATGATAGACACGATACAACAGCTGCCGCTGCTGTTTCATCTATACAGCTAGTTTTTTTGGTCTAGCTGGCGACCTCAGCACGGAAATGCGGTCCTAAAACATACACCCAGCGCAAAGCCGCATGACTCGCCCTAAGGCTGTGTCTGTATTACTGGTTTTGTTTGAAATCTAAATATTCTGGCATGTTTTCTTGAATTAGGGGTTTTTACGTGCCAAAACTACGACTTGATTGTGAGGCACGCCGTAGTGGGGGACGCCAGAAATTTGCACCACCTGGGGTTCTTGAACGTGCACCTGCATATTGTGTTGAGAAGAACGTCATCAACATTCAGAACTTGTTATTTTCGTTGAAAACAACCAGCTTTTACTTTCTAATTAGCCGAGCATTACAATAACAATGTCAAATCCCTTAACTGTAAGCGGAGATCACCCAACAAGGCCCTAGTTCCGGTGAAGGAAGTGCAAGCATTGGCTTCACATTTTCTGGTAAGAGGCTACGGGAGCTTTCTTCAGCCTCCTAGGTGGTAACGCAGCGATTAATTTATGACGTATGTTTAGCATGGATACAGTGGTAATGGTGATATTTTGTTAGGGGACGAGCAATTACATGGTAGGGTTCAACAGTCAGTTAGACCCACAGTAAAGCGATCAATAAAAATACTCCAGCCTATAGAAGGGCACCCGCCGTGGTTGCTCAGTGGCTATGGTGTTAGGCTGCTGAGCACGAGGTCGCGGGATCGAATCCCGGCCATGGCGGCGGCATTTCGATGGGGGCGAAATGCGAAAACACCCGTGCACTTAGATTTAGGTGCACGTTAAAGAACCCCAGGTGGTCGAAATTTCCGGAGTCCCCCACTACGGCGTGCCTCATAATCAGAAAGTGGTTTTGGCACGTAAAACCCCATATATTATTATTATT
This sequence comes from Dermacentor albipictus, assembly GCF_038994185.2. NCBI lineage: Eukaryota > Metazoa > Arthropoda > Arachnida > Ixodida > Ixodidae > Dermacentor > Dermacentor albipictus. Next base: position 56,356,747 of record NC_091830.1, read on the forward strand.
ATAGAAAGGCGAAGGAAAGACGAAGGGAAGAAGGAAAGAGAAAGGAAGGAAAGGGGAAGCAGAATGTAGCAATATTGAAACGGAGCACTTAGGGGCCACAATAAACATGAGGAGATGCGTGAAATCCGGAAAGCAGTAATGCTTCCCGCGCTAACGTTTGCTAGTGCCATTTTGCGCTTAAAATCTAATATCTTCTCGGGGTCGGAAACCAAAGATGGTTAGGCCGGTTGGCTTTCGGAGCCCGCGGTAAAGTCACAAATGAGGCATTGCAGGATGGCGCAGCTCTATACGCGTTTTCATTTCGCGATACATTGGATGGCGCGGACAAACCGTCTCGTGCGGAACGTTGCAAATGGAGCGAATTGCGGCGCGACTGCCTCACTAATCTGGAGACGGCGAGAGGCAGCGCGTGGGTGACGCGTGAGAGCGACTCACAGCAGCCACTGCCGACAGACCTCCCAGACGACGCGTGCTACTCTGGCCCCATCGTCGCACTGCGCTTTCCTCCTCGCGTCTTTCATTAGTTGCTATGCTCCGCGTTCGTTTTTTTAATCTTTTGATGTTACGCCGCTGTCGATGCCGACGCTTGCCGCAAGAACACGGGCATAAGAGCTGCGCTCTAAAAGAATCAAGGAGATGTACGCCAAAACATGAGAACGAATGCCCTGTATAGGATACTTGTTGAGCATCAGCAGCTTTGGTTTCCACGCACATTTCTTCCAGTTATGTGTTATACAAGAAAAAACAGTAGATATGCAGATTTTTTTAGGCGGACCCAACTGAAAAAAATAAATCAACATTAGGTAATCTGACTGCTCACTTTATATGTAAAGTCTCTCGATGAACCAGGTATTCAGCATTGCAACAATACTTAATTACAAAAGAAATGCGTAACTAATTACGCAGTTGTTTTATGTGAAATATACAATGAATGTATGATGACTGGGGTTTTAGTGCCAAAACCATGAGTTGAATATGAGGCACGCTTGATTATCATGCAGCGTCCGGAAAAGTTCTGACAGGTGACCTTTCACGTGCGCACAATGCAAGGGACGCTGGAGTTTGTTCGTTTGCCCCCATCGAGATGCGGCGGCCGGGGTCTCGCAAGACACGAGCTAACATTCAAAATCAATACATGAGTAAATAAATAACCAAATGTCCCCGAATAAACGTAACCATGCCCATCATTTAAATGAACGAATATTCAAATATTTACAGAATAAAGTGACTTCATTACTTTACTATATTTTTTAGCGCGGATGACAATATTCCGGCGACAACCGATGTCTGGACTTCAAACTAAATTAAATCGGGGAAAATGAAGTATTTGCTGTAAACGAATGCTTCGCCTAAATTATAAAAAACTAGGAAAAATCACAAACAGCACGAACTTATATGCCCACGTGAGCCACGCACAACCGGTGTAACTTATAACCGCAGTCCTGGGAGAACAACGGATGTTGGAGATGGCGTTGCTGCCGCATGGGCTGGCGCGACGTTAACACGCTTGCACCCCAAACCAATGCATGCCGTATGCCACTCCTGAACACACTATCAACTTCTAGTACACCCTACTTCAGCGGTGGCGTGTTGCAGGCGACGGTAGCTTAAGATACATCCAACTTTTCAGTCTATGTCCTTCGAGATCAGCGGGAGTTGCTTACCTCAACCACCGCCGAATCTTGGTTCCATGTTCAACTAGTGCCGCCTCTCCAGTTAAGCCTACAGCGAGAAAATATTGACTACGCACCTGAGAAACAGCGCACTACAGTCACCAGTGTATTGCTATCGAAGCATCATGAAACAAGCTTAAAGCAAATTAATCTGTCAGTTGAGCGCGAAAAAATAAAAGAGCACAGGAAGACGCCTTTGTATAACCGAAGCCGCCGGCTCCCTTTCCGGCTCGGACCGCCATATTGGTATCCGCAAGGTACCATTACATGCCTTACATACCATTACATGCCATTACCAGCATTGAGACGACGCCATTATTCAGTCGCAAAGTGAAGCGCGATGCCGTTCAGTCAATTTCGCTGCAAATATGCTGCCACCTTCCATTGCCATATCTGGGAACGGAAATGCACTGGCTGCGTGTAGCGCTGGACGCGTGCTACATTTCTTAAACGAGGTAGCTGTTACAACGTGGGCAAAAGTACATTTGCCGAAACACTGGGATTTGTGGTGTACATAAATCGCTAGATGTACCGCGCTTTGACTGTAGGTAAAAAAATCCGAGCTAGTAAGAATTCTTCTCAAGCATTCCTCAGCGGTGGGGGAAGGGGGGGCATATGTCATCGTTCTTAGACTCTTTCGAAGTTGCAATATTCTTCTGTTAAAGCCGACCCCTCTCGTAATTTTTTGCATTGCCTGGCGGTGTTATTTGCAAGACGACTCTTGGAATGCACTCAGAAAATAATAGCGACTCTGTTCGAGCAGCTGCCCATGGAGATTGTGTTGAGCTCAGATGCAAGCACTGAAAGGTTTCGCTTATAAGAAACGCACCTCAGTTACACTTGAGCAACGTGTGTTCGCAAGAGTAATGCTTTTTCTCGTAGCTGAACTACACCTGCGTAATCGATATGCCCAAGACTAATCCTGCGCTTCCCATATCCTGCACGCAGATAAAGAAATCATCTGCACCGTAAGCGAGACTGCCAGCTCTGAAAGCATGTACCCACCCGACAAGTACTGTGACTACCTGTTTTACATCGAAGTGTACGCACGTGAAGGCCGAATTGCAAGCTGGACGAATACCAATGGCTGGAATGTATTCCGCCGGAGGGCCAGGACATACAAGATTATGAAGCTGGGAATTTCATTCGACTTTTTGTAAGTTCTAACAATCGTTGGCTTTCGAGGTTAAAAAAAGTGATCACCTGAAAAAAACTTCGCAATTCCGCCAGAAACGCGAGACACCGATCGCGATAGCTAATTAGTAGATAGCTGTACGAAGTAAGTAACTAAATTAACAATGATAGTATGAGTAAGCGTAACTCAACGAGGACGTAGAAAGAAACAGATACACGGAGACAGCGCTGTCTTTGTCTGCGTCTTTCTACCTCATTCTTTAGTCGCGCTTATATCATGGTTTATCATAGTTATCATGGTTGATCATGGTATCATGGTTATCTTTCTATCCTGGTCGCGATTCTATCATGGTTTAAAACCATGTAGCCCGTCAACGTGTTTTAATTCAATTAACTAGCACTGTTTCACGCGCACACAGGTAAAAAGAATAAACATCGCTCGATGACAGCGGAAACTGCATGTGAAAAACGCTGAAGTTAGGAATCGTGGCCGGCAGCCGCGAGCCAATTGAGGTCCGTGCATCTCAAGCACAGCGTATACAAAGCGACCGACACTATGCGCACTGTGCAAACTTCGCAGATGGCTTTGAAGATGAGGCCCGCGTGGGCGCGCACATTACCCGCGTCGCAGACCGCTTTCAAGGCATATGAGCGCCTGCAATGCGTACCTGTGGCGTTCGCCAAAGGCGTTCATAGAATAAAGAGCCAACTTTAGAGAAGGAAAACTGTACCTTCGACAGTGGTTCGAAAATAACGTAGAGTTTCTTCCTGTAACACCTAGAGAGAAATCTGGCGCCACCGCATATGCGCTTTTCTTAAGGGGTGCCGTGCCGTCATGGGATGGACAGTGTATGTGTCTGCCAGGCATGTGTTGGCTGGTTTTGTAACAGGCTTCATCAAAAACGTTGATATGGCTACGCAAATAAGGCGTTCTTAAAGTGAAATCTTCATAAAATATTTTAATAAACGCACATTGCATCTTTACTCACCTACGATGCATGACCAATCGAAGAAAAGCGAGAACAGACGATAAACTGTTCCGAAGCGAGCACGAATCTTGTGGTCTGTCCTCCAACTTTAGCGGCCTGCTGATACTTTTTACGTATCATATAATTGTACATGCAATAACAAGTTCTCATAGTTGAACAAAACATGTTTTCGTGTAATAATAAAGCTAAAACAGCTTTCTTACGTACGGTTTTAGTAGAAAATGGATGAGTGTAACAGCGGGAACGGGGCCTGCCTGGCTCTCCGAGAACGATGCCAATGCGAAGTCGCAATATATCGGCATTCCCATGCATACCACATCGCAGCAGCGCCAGATTTCCTTCCCTCTAGGTAATATAGTGACAAACTCTATGGAAAGTAAGAAACTGCAGCGCATGGAACTTAGCGGGGGCACCGAATGATGGCGCTACTTAAACAGGAAGCGGAAATGCCATTTTTAGTGCAATATTCAATATGGCCGCATTTTACTGGTGGCGCACGTTGGGTACGTGCCATGCTCGCCTTTTTGGCTTTGCGGCATGCATCAGCTGCCGCGTTTTATTGTCCAGGAAACTAAAGAGCCTCTACTGACGCCCATACAAACAAGCCACAAGTGAATGTACAGGACGTGCGAATTTGTAGCCAGCAGAAAAGCAGTGCATCTTCTCGAACAAGAGCAGAAATAAAATTTGCATGAGAAGATGCGCTGAAACCATTAACGCGAGCTCGTAAACTGCTCACTTTCATCGTCGCACATGGCTATGTGGTTGCGAGTGACGATCAGTAGCGCAGGCAAATTGGGCAGTGCAACACCTGTCTGCATTGACAGTCGCCGTAACTTGCATTCCGAAGCAATCGGGTGACGGAAAGCATCTGACGGAAGCGACATGGACTCCCCGGCATATTAACTTTACCTGCATTACAACCTGCATGTTTCTTTTTCTCCTTTTGGGAGGGGGGGCTAATGTGTAACTCATACTTGGTGCCCCACGTACTCAATATGGGCATCGCATTCTGCAGCCACTTTCGCAGGCCTTTCCACCCATGCGGCTATTACCATCATTCACTTTGGACCAGTTAATCACGTATGCGTTCTCCGTTCCCGCCACATCAAGGCCGATGAAGGCCCACAAGCATAATCTACCAGCGGCTGCAGCAGGAAAGGGCAAATAGGGAGCACCAATCGCAGTGCATGTAAACAGAGAGTCTGTCGCTGCGCGGACTGCAGGAGCAGGTGCTTACCTCGAGAGGGCGTTGCCCTATGCAACTAACCAGGCCGCCATATCTTGGAAATGTGACACGGCAACCATGACCAAGTGGGACAACATTGAAAAAGACTCTGCAATCACTTCAGCATAATCTAACATAACGCTCAATCTATACTTTGAGACTATACACTACACATTGGCTACGATCCACATGACAACTATGAGCATACACGCACACGGTTTGCTTGCGGCACATACAACCTTCCGACTGTTCGCCTAGTGCTTGCCTTCATCGTACATGGTAGTCTGGTAACCAGCAACAACCAGCAGTACAAAAAGGTTGGACAGTGTGTCCCACGAGTTTGCACCGACAGTCGTCATTGAAGATGAGCAACTTGCATTGCGAAGCAATTGGGTGACGCAAGCACCTGCTGCCGCAGCCAACACAGTGACATGCAGTGCCCGTCATTTTAGCGTTACCGCCTTTCCTACACGCATGTTTCTTTTTGTTATTTTGCATGCCCCTAATGTGTAACTCACACTTTGTGTTCCACATACTCTAAACATCGGCATGGTCGGTTTTGTGAACATAACCATTTTGCAGCCACTTTGGCAGGCCTTCCCACATATGTCGCTATCAACTTCATACACTTTGAACCGTGTAATCATGTATGGCATTCTCCGTCGACGCCAAATCATGGCTGAGGAAGGCCACAAGCAAAATTTGCACATGGCAGCAGCAGGAAAGGACGGCATGGGGAGTACCAACCACGGTGCGTGTAAATTCGCAGTCTATGTCACGGTGCGGACTGTAGGAGCAGGTGCTTGCCTCGAGAGACCGTTTCCCAAAGCAACTGACCAGGCACTCACATATGAGAAACGTAACACGGTGACAAGTACCAAGTCGGACAGCAGGGAAACCATATTGTGCAATCAATCATTTCCATGAGAGCAGCATTCCGGGCAAGTTGGTAATCCATTGCTTAAAAGTTATTGCGCGACATAAAAAACGACACGGACGTGAAAGAAGACGACACACCAAGCGCAAACTTTCAACTAAGTTTATTGTGCCACTGCGTCATTTTATACATGGCATGCACGTAGATCGCGCATGCGCTTACACGGAAATGAAGTGCGAAATCATGTAACATGGTTACGTGTCATGTGATGCCGCGTCCATGTAACGCAATTCCTTTTCTGTGAGAGCTAGAGACGGGAAGCTGACACACGCATCACCAAATTTTGCGATCATCTGTGATTCAGATATCTCACGGATGAGCTGTGTGCTGCCACGGGAAACAATCGTACATTGATCCTCAAGAGGTTTGCACCCATTAAAAACGGCTCTGGCGGTTTCTTGGCGATCCACTGCAGCGATCATGGGTGCAAACCTCTTGAGGATCAATGTACGATTGTTTCCCGTGGCAGCACACAGCTCATCCGTGAGATATCTGAAGCACAGATGATCGCAAAATTGGGTGATGCGTGTGTCAGCTTCCCGTCTCTAGCTCTCACAGAAAAGGAATTGCGTTACTTGGACGCGGCATCACACGACACGTAACCATGTTACATGATTTCGCACTTCATTTCCGTGTAAGCGCATGCGCGATCTACGTGCATGCCATGTATAAAATGACGCAGTGGCACAATAAACTTCGTTGAAAGTTTGCGCTTGGTGTGTCGTCTTCTTTCACGTCCGTGTCGTTTTTTATGTCGCGCAATAACTTTTAAGCAATCATTTCGATGTAGCCAGCGCAAATACACAGGCTGTCGAGCAAGAATAGCAATCCTCAATCAGACTAAGAATTAAATTTTGGCGTGCCAGACACAAGCCAATGCCGCATCAGCTATTCCAGGAGAGGAACTGCACATGGCAACGTACACTAGAAAATACTGCTACAGATATGTTAGGCTTCTAGACAGTGACTGGTATTAAGTATGAGCAAAGAATCGGTTAACCTTTAACGTTTGAAGGAGGCAGAGGAATGATCTCTAACAAGAATCTCGAATGAAAAAGCTTGCATTATTTGAAAAAAAAATTATGCTTGGCACGAATTGGCAACGCCAGGAGGAAGCTCACTAAGTAGGGCAAGTTGACGGAACTCTTTTGGCTAGCGCCGTCTGCGATTGTTCAGAGGTTGCAGGTACATCTGAAGACACGTAATTTTTGTTTTTGAGGCACTTGGATGACTCGGCCGATATCCTGGCTGGTGGAATGATGGCGAAGGCTCTTTTAACTCGACACAGTCGTCCGTATGCTTTATATCTCACCCAAGTAAAACTAGAATGGCTTCTTTCTTCATGGTCTTGCGAATTCGGCTCCAGCTCCTTCCTGTTGGTGTAGATTGGAGCTACCGTGATGACCAAGATGTACTTGGCGCAGAATCTGTTGGGGCAGAACAGTGACACATGAGATACAGCGGAGATTATCCAAACTCATATAGTCTTTTCTTTTATGCTCGAACCAATTATGCTGAACTGCAAACATGAACAAACGCTCATATCATCTGCTCTAAACAAATTACATGTATCTTAAGGCTATCAAGGAAATACAGCATACATCAAGCATATTTATTTCTGAACTAAGTGTTGTTTACATTGTAGTAGCATCCAAAGTCCACACAATGACCTTGTTGTAGCAGGCAGCAGCTTCTGCTTAGCGCATGTAGTGTGTTACTTTATACTGTTGCCACCCTCATCACTGCATCTCTGGAACAGAAATTTTGACTCCATCAGAAAGTGAATAAGCACAATTTAGTAATATAATATGCTAAAGGGTGCGACAAATACATTGCAATGGTTGGTGACTACAGAAGACATGCAAATGTGCTCTTTTTTCTAGGGTGCTTAAGCAGGATGGTAAATATTGTTACTCTCCGTAAAATTGATGTCTGGCTAACTAAAATGCATGTCAACAGCTTAAGTATTACTAAGATAACAAATGACCACATTTGGACACTCGTGTATTCACTAGAAGAGATAACACTGCTGGTTTCACAAACATACAGATGAAATACTTGAAGCTATTATAAATGAACCATTCTTTTTCTGCATCAACGTTATGCACCGCTTCACTACTGCAAAAAAATAGTTATCCTGAGGTAAACCAAAGTGAAAAGAAATAACATTTGAAACCAACAGGTACAAAATATGGGTGATTTATCATGCGTACAATTGCTTAAAACATTAAATTCGGTACTTCAGCTTCCGTTTATCAAAGGGTTATTCGACTCTCTGAACGAAAGAAGTTGCCGGCGTACTCGAAACACATATACATACGCACAGACACACACACGCACACACACACACACACACACACACACACACACACACACACACACACATATATATATATATATATATATATATATATGGCAAAGAGGCATTCTTCAGGCTACCTGTCAAACGTAAAGAATTTGAGTGGTGCTACAATGTAAACAGCACAGGTATTTCATTTCAACAGTTTCGATCGGGGGGCCGATCTTCATCAGGGTTTACAAAAAAATGTCAGTTCGGCGCTGGCAGCGAAGACTCCAGACCGGGTGCCCGGTCATTCTCAAGTACATCAAACTGGGAGGAACAGTGGTGACATTGACTGATTTTCGGTGCTTTGGCAGATTTGCAGCTGCCTTTGGCAACTATGCAGGGTAAGGGGACGGCGGAGTCCCATATATGTAGAGCAAGGAGGTGAGTGAGAACAAAAAAAGAAAAAAAGAAACGAAAAAGATATAAAAGCACACAGGAGGAAGAAGACGTAAGTCGGAGAGTGAAGGCGGCGGGACGTAGCGGCAGCTAGGTTTACGTCCACCCGAGGCAAGCAGGGAGGAAACGGTCGCTGCGCAGCACCAGTGCCTGTGCTGCCGTTGTAGCGGGTGCAAAGGCAAGTTGAATCGGGTGGTGGGGGGCACAATAGCGAAGGGGCCCAGAAGGAAGACAGAAGAGTGCCGAATTGTGGAAAGAAACGCAGTGTCATAGTACACATTTACAAGGCACGGCCCGTTCCGGCAACTCAGTGGTCCAGCTACGGTGCGAAAAAAGTATATTGTTCCAAAAAGAATATATGCGTGGGATTCTCAAAGCAAGGGCACCCTTGGGCTTAGATTTAGGAAGTCGTGTTAAATAACCTCTTTGTGCTCCAGTTTTTGAACGTTTATCCGACAAATGACATCATGTCAGCTCATGCGGATTCCAAGAAGGGGCAATTGGTCACTCAGACTGACCACTTGAGTGGCAGGGTGCAGAAAACTCAATTTATTGGTATTCAGCTCGCCTCCTTGAGGCGCATGCTGATGGACAAGCAAGCGGTGGACAGCGTCTCAATTTTAGAGTACGGGGCCGCTATAATGCAAAGCTATTGCAACCTGTTTTTATTCCATATCGGCCATTAGCCCTCTGTGATAGGTCAGATTGGCTTGGGCTCCGCCCACATGAGCGTGGATCCCGCCCATATCGGTTGGATCCGATACCATTCTGACCTATCAGGGAGGGCTAATGTCCGATTCGGAATAAAAACAGATTGTGATAGTTTTACGTTATAGGGCCCCAGAACATGCATTCGCGTTTCCCATGCACTCTGACGGCATATCCCAGATGCACGTCAGCCACCCCTGACTCTCATTAATTCGTTTAGCATATGTTACAAATTTATGGATGAACAAAATTCTCTCTGCTCGCGTGCACCGGTGTGTTGGAAACCAGATTGCAAGAGGACAACGTCACGCGTTCAAAGGAGTGATCTGGCAGCCGAACGTGCCTGGAGAAAGGTAAATTCGGGAAACTTTTCACATGCGCGTGGTGATTGTTGAACTGCAGGCGGAAAGGGGTCTCTGTTTGCCCGATATATTCCTGCTTACACACCTCGCATCGAATTTTGCACACGACGTTACTGGAATCACAGTCAAGATTTGCGTTAATTGTATATACCAAGGACAAGTTCGATGCACCAGCCGTGTCTGTTGTTGTCATGTGATGGCATACCTTGCAACGAAGTTTCCCACATTGTCGACAGCCCTTGGGCGTGTTTGACTTCTGTGTCCTCGCCCTGACTAACAAATCCCTTAAATTTTTGTTTCTTCTATGCACAACCCGAGGCGGCTGCTTGAATGTAGTAGTGAGTCGGACGCTCTGTTTATGATATTGAAATGCCGGTTAAGAATGGCATTGATCCGCGGCGGACCGGTAGTGTATGTGAGGACCAAGTTTTGATCTGATTGTGCATTGGTATTGCTTACCATTTCTCCCATTATATGTGCTCGATCTAAGCTGCGGGCACGTTCAATGGCACCATCTACTATGTTTGGAGAATATTTTTGGCGCATGAGTGCAGATTTCAATTCCTTCGCGTGTCGCTCAAATTGCGCAAATTCGGAACAGACTCTTCTGCATCTGTGGGTCTGGGAGTAGGGAATGTCATTTTGTAGTGACGAGGGTGGCTACTATAGAAATGCAGATATTGCTGACGGTCGGTCGGCTTTTTCTACAGGGACAGAGAAAGAAACGGGAGCATGACTATATCCCATCGGCCATCAGAGGTGATTCCCAAAGCCATAATCTTGAATTCGAAGTGACCGGTTGTTCTGAAGTAATGAGCGAAAAAAGCACGAGACAGTGGGCAGTGCCTCAAACGTCATAAACTTGTCGAGCAGCCCATTGTCAAGTGCACAACTAAATCTCCTTTTGAAAGCTCTAACTTTTTGTCCAGCGTCAGGAATGATGAACGTGTTTCACTTGTTTCAAGATTCGGATGGTATCGGAAAAAATTTGCCACTATGAGAGTACTTTTATGATGGAAAAATTACAGAAGGGTGTCTTGATCAGCTACCTGAACTCTCCGAAAAATCATGGACACCTGGCGAGGCACGCGAAAATACTTGGGCATGTATGTTTGTGCGGTTCAAAAAGACATTATAAAAGAGTACGAGAGACATCGTTCCATCCGCAGTAGCCTTTCAAAAGAGGAAGAGCAGGCGCTGCGAACCGAACGTGATGATCAAACAATTGTCATTGAGCCAGCGGACAAGGGTGGTGCAGTAGTGGTACTTGACCGGAGTTTTTACGTAGCCGAAGGCTTCCGTCAACTGGGCATCTCTAACATTTATACAGAACTCCCAAGCTATCCTACCGAGCAATGTGAATGCGAAATAAAGGACGCCCTAACCACTCTGCGCAAGGCAGTGAGGGTAACCGAAGAGATGTTCGAAGCATTGATGCCAAGAAACTCTGGACCCGGTCGTTTCTACCTACTACACAAAATTCACAAAATAAATAATCCCGGTCGGCCTATCGTTTACAGTTGTAGAACTGTGACTGAGAAAATATCCAGCTTTATTGACAATCTCATTAAGGGCATCCCATCTTCATTCCCCTCATACAATAATTAAACACATAAATCACTTCCTTCGGGAGGTATCAAACCTGACGGTACCGGCAGAGGGTTGCTTGGTCACTATGGATGCCGCATTTTTTTACACCAACATACCTCACGCCGAGGGCATAGCTTCCGCAGTTTCAGCGTACGCTGGCTCCAGCCAACCTAGGAAATTATATAAAGATACAGTTGAGACCCTTCGATATCTGGTACTGAAATATAATCACTTTTAGTTCGAGGACAAGCATCATCTGCAAATCAGCGGAACTGCCTATGGGAATGAAGATGGCGCCAAATTATTCAAATACCTTGATGGCATCTTTCGAAATACCGTTCCTCGATAACTCGGTCGTAAAACCAATACTTTATAAGCGATTCTTGGAGGACATTTTCTTTGTGTGGGGCGACAATCAACAAAGCCTCTTAGACTTCATTTCCAATTTCAGTTCTCTGCACCCGTCAACCTGCTTTACGCACAGCTTCTCCAAGGATAGTATTCACTTCCTCGACGTCACTCTGTCACTGAGTGGCGGCCCCATTTCCACGTTCCTCTGTACAAAAAGCCAACAGATCGTCATCTATATCTGCATTTCTATAGTAGCCACCCTCATGACTGCGAAACAAGCATTCCCTACTCTCAGGCCCACAGATACAGAAGTTCCGAGTTTGCGTAATTTGGGTGACATGCGGAGGAACTGAAATCTGCTCTCATACGCCAAAATATCCTCCAAAAATAGTAGACCAAGCCACTGAACCCGCCGCCGCCTATATCGAGCACATATAATGGTAGAAAGGGTAAGCAATACCAATACACAATCAGATCCGAACTTGGTCATCACATATAATACTGGTGCTCGGCGGGTCAATGCCATTCTCAACCGCATGAACCAGAGCATCCGACTCGCTAGTATCTTCAAGCAGCCACCTCGGGTTGTGTATAGAAAAAACAAAAATTTAAGGGAATTGTTATTCAGGGTGAGGACACAGAAGTCAAAGACGCCCAAGGGCTGTCGCCCATGTGGGGAACCTCGTTGGAAGGTGTGCTGTCACATGACAACAACAGACACGGCTGAGGCATCGAACTCATCCTTCGTACATAAAATTAACGCAAATCTTGACTATAATTCCAGTGACGTCGTGCACAAAATTCGATGCGAAGTGTGTAAGCAGGAATATATCGGACACACAGAGACCCCTTTCCGCCTGTGGTTCAATTATCACCACGCGCATGTGAAAAGTCTCTTGAATTTACTCTTCTCCAGGCACGTTCGGCTGCCAGATCACTCCTATGAACGCGTGACGTTGTGCTCCTGTAATCTGGTTTCCAACACACCCGCGCACGGGAGCAAAGAGAATCTTTGTTCACCCATAAATTTGAAACATACGCTAAAGGAAATAATGAGAGTCCCGGGCGGCTGACGTGCCTCCGGGATATGACGTGAGAGTGCGTGGCAAACGTGAATGCATATTCTGTACTCTAAAATTGAGACGCTGGCCACCGCTTGCTGGTCTCTCAGCATGCGCCTCAAGGAATTGAGGGGCAAACCAATAAATTCAGTTTCCTGCACCCTGCCACTCAAGTGGCCATTCTGAGTGGCCTCTTCTTGGAATCCGCACGAGCTGACTTGATGTCAGTTGTCGGTTAAACGTTCGAAAACTGGACCACAAGGAGGCTATTTAGGTCGGCTCCCTAAACCTAAGCCCCATGCGCACTTGCTTTGCGACTCCCACGCATCCATTCTTTTTGGAAGCATATATTTTTTTCGCACCGCAGCTGGACCACGAAGTTGCTGGAACGGGCCGTCCATTGTATATGTGTACTGTGACACTGTGTTTCTTTCCAGAAGTTGGCGCTCTTCTGTCTTCCTTCTGGGCCCCTTGTCTATTGTGCCCCCCACCGCCCGATTCAAGTTATCCTCTCACCCGCTATAACGGCAGAACGCGCACTGGTGCTGTGCAGCGACCGTTTTCTCCCTCCTTGCCTCGGGTCGACGGGAACCTAGCTGTCGCTACATCCCGCCGCCTTCACTCTCCGACTTACGTCTCCCTCCTCCTGTGTGCTTTTTCTTTTTCGTTTCTTTTGTTTTCTTTTTTTCATCTCACTCACCTCCTTGCTCTACATACATGGCACTCCGCCTTCCCCTTGCCCTGCATAGTTGCCAAAGGCAGCTGTAGATGTGCCAAAGTGCCGAAAATCAATCACTGTCACAACTGTCCTTCATGGTTTGATGTATGTGAGAATGACCGGGCACACAGTCGGGTGTCTTCGTTACCAAGGCCGAACTGCCATATTTTTGTAAACGCTGATGAAGATCGGTCCACCGATGGAAAGTGTTGAAATTAAATACTTGTTCTGTTTACCTTGTAGCACCACTTAAGTTCTTTGCACGCTCATAGGGGCACTTCTTAAATTGATATACGATGCCTGCTTCTTTAGCAGCGCACCGAGGTCAGTTTTTCCACCCTATGTGGCCATTTGTTGAACTTGAGAGTGTTCGGGGCCTGGGCGTCTACTACGGCGCCCGCGATTCGCGTGGCCAACGTCCTATTAATCGCCACGGTTGTCTCCGGTTTGTACGAAGCGGCGCGCGAGAAGGAAATTGAGGCACCGTATACCAGCCGACGGCAAAAAAAAAAACCTCCTTCCTCAGCTTACCCCATTGCCTCGTGCGCCAGAGGAGAGGGCACGAATCCGGGCCGCGTTCCTCACTCGCGCACGCGAGATTGAAAGAGGGATTGTGAAGAGGAAGAGGCGCTGAACACAATTAGCGGAACCGCGTTCGCCGGCTCACCCTCACACGCTTTCCCTCATACGGAACCTCACGGTGACGGCGATGACAGAAACACGACTGGAGTGTCGATATAATTGCTATCGCAAATACATGAAGTTGTTTCGCAGTTCTAACCCACATGGTTGAATCTAAATAAAAGAAAGTTTGAGTGAAGCAGTCAATCAAATGCAGTATATCCAATGGCTACGGGTGCATAAATGTTTCTTTGACTACTTCGGAACAGGAAACCTCGGGCACTGTTCTTATCAACCAGCGATGCTGTAAATTTGTTCTCACCGAATGTTCTTTTACGAATATTCACCAGTCGCAAGTAAAGTCGCTGTGCAAACACCAAATCAAGCTGGCATAGTGAGAGTGTACACAACAATGCCAGGATGACGAAGGCGATTTACGATGCTTGTCGATGGACGATTGACGACGAGAGGTGTATGCATACATAAACGCGACATACATCTAGTCACATTCATGAATTCTGTGCAACTCTATACGAGTGGCACATGCCCGTTCTGGAGAACTGACCAACAATGACACACACCTAGCTGATCACACGTTGAATGAATCAATAAAATAAAACGGGTAAAACTAGTTTTTACATGTAATGCGCTGTTGCTCAAAGGGATTAGTGTGCTAAGGAATCTGAAATAAAGTATATATCCTGGATTGTTGGCTACATAAGAGCACATCGGAAGATTCATAGCGACGCCACCTGTTGACGGCAAGCAACTTTGTGTAAGTAACCTTACACAAAAATGAAGCTAGTACCGCTTTTATCGGACCAGTGAAGGTCGCCTTGTATAGATTTGAGCCTTGCTTGGCACTTGCAAAAAACGCAAATATGCAATTTGCCTTTGTTTTTGTAAATTCATCTCAACCCACTTGAGCACTTCTTCGACTTGACGTCTCGTTACTTCTTTGGTCTCGGTTGCTCAGCTACTACAATCGCAGCCTTTGACATTTTTCACTGGTTGTTTGTTTGCTTTGAAACGTATCAATGGGCTATCCTTTCTTATATGTGCAGGTGCTGTTTAAACGCTGCTTTTTTGTTATAGTGCCGTGATTTAATGTTAGGCGCTATTATCAGCTGACTACCCGTTGACTTTTGTCTGAGCATTATAAATATCGCACGCTATAACGGAAGGAAACTAACTAAGCACAAAGTATTCCTTTGTCCTCTGGGTGCGCTAAGGCTGACTCGGTATGCCACTTGAAAGAATTCCATCCAGGTATGCTACACCGAAAAAAAAAGGATGGGACTCCTTAACGGGAATTATTGTTTATGGGCCAACTTCGCCTCGTCGGCTAGAATATCTCACTGCCGTTTATTGTGCGCTGCTTTACCGGGCACCTTATGCGCAACTCTCACCCTGGACGGGCGGGCCACTTTTCTCTCCACACTGAACTATCTATACGTTTTCTTTTTCTTTGCTTACTTTTTCTAACATTTTCTACTTAATATTATTTTGTCTATTTGACTACAAATCACGTTTCCTAATTAAAGAACCGTGCTATGTCTTCCAAACTGGTGATTATTCGTTTTGGAAATGCAAATCCATCGAGCGGTTTATTTTCGTAAAGTTATCGCAGTTATGAAGTAGCCGCCGTGGACGCCACGTGTACGCGAAATCTTGCGTTGCAGCATTGTGAAACCAGAAGAATTGGACAAGGCAGCTGGCGATCTGAGCGCGCTGCGCAGAGAAGGCATCAAGCACTACGGACTGCTCACGGCGCTGGTGTCTCCCTCCGCATACAGCGAATTGACATCGCGTGCGAAACCGTTTCTTGAGGTGGGTGATGGTTGCGTGACATATATATATATATATATATATATATATATATATATATATATATATATATATATATATATATATATATATATATGCCTGCAATGGACTTCCTGTTTAGGCTACAACGGAAGCCCGTTCAACGTGGCGCGTTAGCAACTACAAGGCACGTCAAACTAGACTGCCCGAACCGATCTTCATCTGTCGTCAATTTCATATGCCTTGGTTGATGCCATTTTTGCGTAATACTTTTTTTTTCCAGGTCGCAGGAAATATCCCATAGGACAGCGTAATGTACGATGTGCGTTGTTCAGATATTTGAACGCTTCGACGTCTCGCCCCAACTTAGCACACGAATACATTCGTCGCTATGCAAAGCTGCACGAGGTGCAAGAAAGGAATTAATGGCGCATTAGTCCTCCCACCTTTGCACCGTTGCGTTGGCTATGCATCGAAAGCGCGCGCTCGTATTTTTCTACCCTAATGCCATGAGTAGGGTTTTGTCCTGTAACCTGAAATTGAATGTGTGTTTGAGATGCTCATGTTAAACGCCATTGATGTGCACCTTGAAATTGTCCGTATTATTTCATTTTAGCTTGGAAACACAGTAAGCTGCAGGGCAAAAGTTTATAGGAGTGGTATGTTTTAGGCGGGGATTCTTGCTTTATGCAAATATGCGTTTTTACCGGCAGAAGAAGGAGAGATGTTTGCTTGAGCCAGCTAAATAACAGAAGCCGAGTAGTATTTTGAGCAGGATCTAATTCAATCGTGGCCCGAAGGGACGCTACTGAGCAACTAAAAAGAAATTTGAAAAGATCGTGTACAATCTCAAATCTTTATTTTTATTATGTTGCAGTAGTATGTATATTAGGCAAAATATCACACTTTTTTATCGCTCCGCCAACTAAGCGCTGTTTTGCTAATGTGACATCGTGAATTTGAAAACATTTTAACCCCTTTGAGCTGCTGTGGATCAGTGAAACTTACTGAAACCTAATATGTTTACCCTTTCCCTATTTTGCGCATAAAGAGTAGCCTAAATTAACCTCTAAATGTTGTAATATTGTTAGGCTCGAGCAGACCCCATCAAAATCGGTGACGTCACGACAAGCTGAAATGCAAAGTTCAAAGTACCGCCGCAACGCCTATTTAATTTTTCATGTATTTTCGGTCTTGCCAAACATATTCTCCTAGCAAGGGTTGTGATTTCGGCACGGCAGAAATGTGTTGCACTGATACAGGTCAAATTATAGTTTTTCTAGTGTCCCCTAATATTAGAATATGCAGTAAAGGAAACTAGTGTTGAATATTATTTCTCAGAAGAATTGATGTGTTTTGCAGTTGGAGACACCATTTAGTTAAGGCAGCGCACACCACGTGATAATTTTTATCTTAAAAGGGCAGGTTGACGTGACTGTGCTACAGATTGCAGTATAGAACCGCTATAAGGAAGTAGGCTGACCCGAGCCTTTATATATGAGAAATAACTTGGTAATGTTTGTTTTTTTTTTTTTTGGGGGGGGGGGCGGCTTTCTATAGGCCTACCACAAAGTACGAAAACGTGGACTTCCAGTTCGTTTCAGCCATAATTACGCAGCTGTCAGTTACGCCTGGGTTTGACCAGCATGTCGGATCGCCAAATACCAAAAGAAACGGCTCAGTTTTTGTTACACGTCAAGGAAATGGCGTTTCTGTGTACATATACATATACATCAGGTTACATGCGACGTGCAAAACTGGTGGCCTGTAGCTTTAAGAAAGTTCGCTGAGGAAGCCTTTGTTGGACTTTTACAGGCTAGTAATTAGGCGAAGACACTGATCAAAAGAAGCAAAGAGAGTTTCAGAAATAACGCAGCCAACCCAGCTTACAAATTCTCTTGATAGAAGACCGTACTAATCGTAAAGGATGATACCGCATAATTTTAAGTAAGATGGAATAAATGAAATGTCCTGTGACAACGCACGGATATTCATTGACAAGCAGCAATTGCTCATTAGGCTATGCAAGGGTGCTTAATGCTGTATTAGGCGTTCTGCAACAAATATAATGATTTACATGTATCTTATAGTTTTAATGCTGTTTGATATGTTACTTTGTGTCGTGAATATTTGGGCGCACCAGAAATAGCAGATTTTAAATTCTGGGCATCTTTTCTTTTCGGACGAACCTTCGACAAGGCGGACAGAATATTATACCACCTTAACGTGCCTCCTGTCGGTCATCTGCCCAAGTTCTCGATAGCACTGCCACCCTTCCTGAAGGGCTGTGCGGGTCACTGACACCACTTCAGCCGGCATATGCAGTTAGGGAACCGGTGGAGTGAGAGGCTGACGTTGGAGTGTTCCCTTTAACACTTGACCAAACTGTAGATGTCTAGAGACATTTCCGGCATAACGAAAGTGTTTCTTCGTCGTGCGACACTATGTTCGCGCCTCAGACGCAACCGAAACGCCTCTCCTGCAGTGACCGGTTCAGAACCGCACACAGGTCATTTTCGGGCAACAGTGTTCTAGGCTTGCGCTGCTCGGATCGAGGTCGCGGGCTTCATTTTAGCAGCACAATAAAGAATTTGAGGTCGTGCAAAGCGTTCTGTAGTCCTTCACTAGAGCGTGCTGCATAAACAGATCCTTAGTTTGGCACGCAAAACACTGATTGTACGGAGGCAAATGGTGTAGCGCATCAGGGACAGCACAAAAGAACAACACAGAAACCGGACACAGCGCCAAACGTGTGTCGTATGTGTTGTTCTTTTGCCCTGTTTCTGTTTTTGCCTCCATCCTAATGTACCAACAAGCCCAACATGTAACTTTAAACAGATTGCATACATAAAACGTGGTACGTTAAGCACTCTTTATTTGCGCCACATCTTCGTTGAACAGCGGAAGACATGCCGAGAGATACGCTTTACCATACCATCCTGGCGTACCATCGTAGCGAGCGTAGATAGAAGTGATTTATGTTATGAAGAATTAGGTATGGGAGCGTTCCGAATACACCCCACATTACCGATGCTGATGTTGTGGCACCATCTGGTAGGTGGAGATCGAAAGGTTCGCGACTTAGTACCATCTCGCTAGGCATAGCATCTTCAAAGCAAACAGCTAATCTGTGTAATTCGAACAAATCATGGCTAATACGTTTTCGTCAGCGTGAGATCATTCCAAATAGTGATCAATTTTAGGATTTATTACTTGCTTGCACGACACCAACAAAATATAATGGGTTGACTTGAAACAAATTGGGCGCTCTAAGCATATCGAAACGGTTGCACGTTCACGGTGACTTGCGGAAGACACTGCGATAATGAGCTACACAAGGTGCGCATTCGCAGAGGGCCTAACGTATCACGTGTCATGGAAAGCTTTATGACAATGTGTGGCTGTATACGCTAATAGCAACACGCAGAGACAACGCTGATGTTCCTGCTCATACGTTGCGTTTGTTTACCGCGTGGGCAACTGCAAGGTACTCGACCAATTGTATGTAAATGCTGCTATTTCGCCCACCGTATTGAAGCAGCATGTGTTCTTAATTTTGCCTCTTAAAAATTGCTTATTATTTTTTTACGAAAACGTGAGTGCAACACATCGTTGCTTTACTCCTAATAATGACATTGTCAACTGTTATTCAAGCAACCACTGTATATTTTCGATGACTGCGTCGGCAGTGGGCACTATCGCTTGTTCCGTAAAATTGCCAAAGTGACGCATACAAATACTTGTTTATAATTTTGTGTGTCGACATCCCCAATTGGAGTGCTCAGGGATCAGTTTGTATTCAAGGTCTAACAAGCAAGCGGAGAGCAGACCTCCATCTCCTGTTTAGTCTTTCCTACACCGGGTGTCTTTCTTCACAACGTGGCTATTTAATAAAGTGCGTATGCGACATGCCAGAAATCAGTAACTGTGTCAAGAAAAAAATACGAAGCGATGTGTTTACCAATGCAGGTTTTCACTTGCTCAAGCTCTTACTATGTAGAAAGCGACTAGAAGCATATCGTATCCGTCATGTTTTGCTGGTGTTGCAGAAACTTAAACTGCTCCAGGGCAGTGACCAAACAGCGAAAACCGTCATCGCCATCGGCTCCGACGATTACAGCGGTGACTTCTTATCCCACTTCGCAGACATATTCACTGAAGTTGCCAAGTGAGTGATAAGAAAACCCCATTGAGGGTGAACGAATATCAATATGTTCAGTGAAGCTTTTGTAAGCTAACGCGAAGGTCAAATAGCAAGAGTGTACCTAACACAGGCTGCATGTACTACGAAAGCAACTTCACGCGCGCCATACCAGAATTTATCGAGAGCTTCCAAAGTGGCACAAAGCGCCAGGTGGAAATAGGTGTCTATGGCTAAGAAAATTATTAACGGGATTGTTAGAGAAACTTAAGAGGTAGCTTTTCCTCGGGGTCATGAGGCCTCAACTTTCCCTAATCAAATGAACGTGAAATGTCCAAATGGTCTGATGAGGCTACCACCCGAAGATTTTTATTAAATTGTTTCGTTTGGAGTGAAAGGCTAAATTCTAGCAAGTGGGGAAGAAACGTTTCAGTGAGGACCCTGTTTTAAAAGAAAATACACAAATTTTTTAAGACAAAAATAAAACGAGCCCGAGGTTTGCAAATCTGTGCACCAATGTGACTGTGCACCAAAACATACATGTATATGTATACATGCATATTCACATTCGTATACATGGTTTCACATTCTTCCACTATTTATATACAAGCTACCATGCTAAATCTTTCTCTTAATGACAAAGCGCGCTGCTTGTATTTTAAAGCACACATAAGACACATGTATTTTGCCATGAGAGGGAAGATAACCAGCACCTTTTTGCATTGGTGGCATTACACCGTAGCATTCCACAATGATATCAGCAAATGCCCTTTGAAATCCGGTCATAAGTCGCAGAACTCAGCAATTAGTCCAATCGATCAGACTCACTCGAACTGGGTCTGAGTAGAGCTAGTGAATGGATGCAGGGGCAAGGACCGTCGACGTGTGTTACTTTCCAGTCCGAATAAATGTAAGTCTGCGTGGGTCGAATAGAGTGTGATTAAGATGTGGTAGGAGTGCGACTAAATAAAGGTAAGTAGAAATGTGCCCTGGTATTCGCCTGAGTGATTGAAGCGGCGCTTCTGTAAATGAAAGAGATATATGTTTAAAACATAAAACATAAAAGAAATGTTATTTTTTTACCTTTACTCTTTTTTGCAAGACTTTCATAAATCCTTCAATTAAAATATATGCTGTATCCTACTACAAGAACCAGAATCACTTGAACAAAAGTATTCAGAATGCCATTGCCAGTTCATCTCCTTTCATTATCTAATGTGTTAAAACGTTTGACCAAGTATGGTGTTCTTAGGCATCCATATTAGGTTTTCTTCAATATTTCTTGTAATAAAGTACTTTTTATATGTTCCGAAATCTGCGAAGAAATATGGTGTGCGGATCACCTTATTGCTATCCTTTTTTGATGTCTACAATTTGACAGTGGAAGGAACGAAAAAGACAAGGCTAAGAAAAGTCTGTTGCTATTAGTAAATAACTTTAAATCAATGCGCAAAGTATATTCAAACTTTTATTTTCACGGAATAACAAGATAGCCTGCAAAAATAAATTATCTTCTAACAATGCTTAATCGTTAGAACAAGACAGCCGGCATTGTCCATTGGCAGTCACGTTTTTGTTATAAACTGGTATGATATCTTACTAATGTTCGGTCATAGTAGAGAAATTTATCTTTTTTGCCCACGTGACTAAGAACACAAATAGACTTCTAAATGGTTCACTCAGGTCATAACTATTGTTTATCAATATGAGCAATTGACAATAGAATACTTAAACAAGCTTTATGCTTTAGAAAGAAGAGCCATGTGGTCACTGCTAACATGGCGAACTCAATTCCTATAAGTAAACATGTGATATCAAAATATTCCTCCACTTACCTCCAAAACCATGATAAAAACTCATTGCCCTTCCGCTCTATGAAACACGATGATCAGCGAAGCAGTTTATGTGGGCCACTTAATGGCGAACTGCATCTCCGCCGTGGGTCGACCCGGTATTTCATTGTCTTTGGGATGGCCTCACGTATCAGGTGTGTTAAACGAGTGTTTCACTTCCACCGCTGGTCGGCCCGGCATTGCAATATCTTGGGGATACCGACGTGTGAAGACAGCTCGACGCCTGCTTCACCTCCTTTGCGGGTCGGCCCGGCATAGCGCAACATTGGAATCGGCTCGCGTATGGGGAGTGTTTAGCGCCTGCTTCACCAAGGCCGTGGGTCGGCCCGGTATTATACTATCTTCGGGATCAGCCCTCGTATGGGGAGTGCTTAATGCCTGTTAAACCCATGCCGCGGATCGGCCCGGTCTTGCACTATCTTCGGGGTAGATCCAGGTATGGGGAGAGCTTGACGCCTGCTTCACCTTCGTTGCGAGTCTGCTCGGCATAGCACAACTTTGGAATCGGCCCTCGTATGGCGATGGTTTAGCGCCTGCTCCACCCATGCCGTAGGTCGGCCCGGTATTGTACTATCTTCGGGATCGGCCCTCCTCTGAGGACTGCTTAATGCCCGTTTCACCCACGCCGCGGATTGGCCCGGTATTGCAATATCCTCGG
This sequence comes from Dermacentor albipictus, assembly GCF_038994185.2. Classification (NCBI taxonomy): domain Eukaryota; kingdom Metazoa; phylum Arthropoda; class Arachnida; order Ixodida; family Ixodidae; genus Dermacentor; species Dermacentor albipictus. The sequence goes on from NC_091830.1 coordinate 56,379,320, forward strand.
GATCGACCTACGTATGGGGATAGCTGGACGCCTGCTTCAACTCCGTTGCGAGTCTGCCCGGCATAGCACAACTTTCGGATGCATTAATAGCAGCCAAGTTCCTGTTCCTGCACTCCAATATTCTTGTTTAAAAATCTCCCCAGGATACATTGAACGAGAAGAAAGGGAACCGACAGCCATATTATTTGTTAGCAATTACATAAGCTGCGAGCAGAGAAAAACATCAGACAGCATAGGGAAAATTAGTTGTACGTAATATTTGATTTGAAGAAATGATAAAAAATAACGGAGATGAAAGTGGATGAAAACACAACTGGCGGTATGTGAGGCACGCAGCCACGTCTTCGCATTATGCGGCTGAATCTCTTTCCCACTGAATTGCCGCAGCGGCATTTTGCCATCCACTTTTTGGGGTAATTATATTTATCTACTAGAATAAACGTGGCAATGTCAGCCAGCGCCAACACTTACGCACTTGACGGCGAATGTGGAACATCCTTTCTGAAGCATACATCACGTGTACGTTACTTTCTTGGGTGAAGGCAACTGGTTACTAAACAACACATGCTATTTAAAGGCATCAGTGCTGCCGGATTCGTGGTCTCGCTATGTAATCGTGAAGAAAGGAAACTAAGAGCCAGATTTTTTATTAGCCGTATCTGAAGAAGCCAACATAGAAGATTGGAGGAAAATACTTGGGCTTATTAATAAAGACAAGATAAATAATGAAAATGAAAGCGGATTAAAAACCAACTGCCAGCAAGTGGGGAAGAACTCACTTCGTCGCATTACGCGCTATACTCTATTGAATTGAGCTATAGTTATGCTAATTCTTGTAGTAATGCGAACACGGGCGTTGGTGCCCCACCTATTGTCAGTTGGTTTTTAATGCGCTTTTATTTCTATTATATTTACCATTTTTCTAATTGAATTAGTAGGTACAATTGTTTTCCCTTATGGTGTCCTTGGCAGTCTTTGTTGGCTTCTAGATATGCCCAGTGTGCGTCATGTTTCTTTGACGTAAGGCGTTGAGATACACTGCTTTCTGAATTTTTAATATTGTATTCTTTGTATGTAAGCATTCATACCACTGCATATCATTGGTTTCTCTTATGTTACATGGCAGGAGTTACGCCATTATTTTCTCTATGGCCATTGTAATCAGTTTTATCGGAGGACATTGATTCAACTTCAATACTTGTCTAAATTTTAATGTTATGCGTTGCAATTGATGACTGGTGCTGTAGAAAACCACTCTTGCTGCAGTGCAGGAGTGAAAGCACAGTTTGTAGTCCAGCCTCCTTGAATTGTGCTTGATCCTGCGGAGAAGTTTCTAGGCATGAACATTCGCTGTTCGCAGTAACTCAGTTAACATCGAGTTTTGCCGAGTACGAGGCCGCGGCCAGATCACCTAGCACTGCAGCAGCTCACCGATGTGGTGAAATACCAAAACGATCGGGGGCTAGAATTTAGGTTCACGTTAAAGAACCACGGGAGGTCAAAAATTTAGGAAGATACGTCCGCGTCTTCTTTGAAACCCTCTGCGTTATTCTCAGGCGTGAAATATCGATGCGATGGTAAGCACAGCTTGCACGTAATGTAAAACCATGTTTAAATAAAGCTGAAGGCCTATCATCACATGTTTGTATAGCGATTATTCTATGAACTTACATTTTTTGGCTTCGCGGCTTATGTTGGCGGCAATGAAATGTTAGTCTATGCTGTGGCTAACCGTTGGCTGAGGTTACGTCCGCATGGAACAGCCGAAGAGAACATAAACATTATTTTCCACCATGCATTTGGCAGAGATGTGACTATACTTTCTCTAATGCACAAGTAAACTATTATCCATCATCGTCGCGTTCGTCGAGAGCGGTCATGTAGAAGTGTAAATTGTGTTGCGGTGTTTTATTAGCCTACCACAGGACCACCGCGGGACCCTGATTTCGTGCGTCACACGCAGGGTAATAAAATCATGTGTGGAGGGCCCAGGGCACCCCGGAAAACGATAGTCCCCCCCACCCCTCCTCTTCGAGATATGTATGTGCCTGGTGGATACTTGGTACAAAAAACACACGTTCCCATACCCATCTGTTCACTTTCACCACAACATCGCGAGCCCCCTCCTGGAAAAACAAATCTGGTCACAACACTGACGCAAAGCGACACATATTAGCGATGAATCGGCAACTGTTTAAGCAGGTGTCTACTGACGGATGTTGCATTGATTACGGAGTGAGCAATAATATCATCGAGGCAACCATGTTTTCTACAGTTAAAGCCACTACGGTTAAAAGCTACAAAATCCATGCGGTAGCTATGCCGCTCTGGCGCTGCACTGCTGAGCGTGAGATTGCGTGTTTAGTTCCGGCCGCGGCTGCCGCATTTCGATGTGGGCTGTAATGGAAAAACGCTCCTGTACTATAATTAAGGTAAGGTTGGAGAAGGTCGAGTAGTCATAATTCACAGGGGGTGAACTTGGAAGGATTGGTAATCCATTTCACCTCAGCAAAGCGCGGTACTGACGCGACTTCGTCTGAGGTGTTCATCTTGCATGTTTCATCGTCTGTGTCCCGCCAGCAACGCATTTTAGCTCATTCAAATGATTAAATCTCCCTCCAATTCACCACTTTAGCGTGCCTCATAATGAGATCGTGGTTTTCCTACGTAAGAAGCTAAAATGTAGCTTCTGTAGGGCTACGCATTATTTCAATTCGCTTATATCATGGAGCGCAGCCAAATGACTTAATAGGCCTACAATATGCGGCATGTGACCACATGTGAATACACCGTCCACCAGGCTAGTAGAGCTCTCTTGGCACGTTCGTCAAACGCTGCTGAAATAAACAATTGTAGCGAGCGTAAGCACAAGCCATAATTTACAGCGACTCATTTAATTTAGCATACTCATCATTAATCACGCTATGCGACCAATCCTGGTATTATATCAGCCGCGAGATTTTGCCGCAGCCGTTGATGAAGTGCCTCAAGGATGAAAAATACTGTCTCGTGATCAAACTTCAGCAGGTGTGACGTATGCTGCCACATTCTATATAGAGCAAAGCTTACGTCGTATTGTTCACGCGCATTTTCTTATCTGGCTCAGGGACGCTACTAACGAGGGGCTCTGCAATGCAGCGCACCTTCGAACGCAACCAGTGCTGTAGTGGGTAAAAGAGGCAAGCTGGCCTTCTGCGCCACTGGTTGGGGTACCGTACCTCCCCTTGAGGCGCAGATGCGACCGTCGACGTCGTTACTAGGTGGCTGAAGGCACGCGCTACGTAAAATCATCCCTCCTGTCTTATCGCGGCTTTACCAACGCCCTCTGCAGAACATAAGGCCTCCTCGCTGTACCCTCTCCCATTGAGCTACGTCACGGAAAAGAGGCCCACATAGAAGTTCCGCGCAGCGTGCTACGAAGTTACAAGCGGCGCGCCTGTATTGAAGATGAGACGCGGAAGACCGAGTGGACGACGACGACGATAACAATTCGATTAGTCCCGGAAACCCTGCGGCTCCTTGGATAGCTTTGGGGTTCGAAAAATCCTGGCATGCTGCGATATGCTACCCAGTGCAATTTTTTTCTGGACGTGAACCATGCATGTAGTCTCTGTGCTTGTGCTGCGATTGCGGTTGTGTATCCGGCAAGCCTTCATAACCGCAGAATGTGGATTATGTCCATACCAGGATATGCCCAATAAGTGCTGCGTGCCCAATTGATGGAGCAATCACAAATCAGGGCCGAAAAATTATGCGTTCATTTTTCCGCAAGATCAATCCAGAATATTGGGTGCCAATGCTAAGGCAAAGAAGAGAATAGCTGGCCTACTGCGGAATAAGGCAGGTGTTTCTTTGTAAATGGTTGCACGGATGTTTTGTATCTCCATTGCTAAGCTCATTTGAGGTGTTGTAAATATGGCGACTGCGGTACTGTATGTAATAATGCCTAGAAAGTGAAATTATTCCTTTAGAGCCTAATCTAGACTTCAATAACTGCATGTGTCTCGAATGTGAAGATGGGCACAAAGTAAAATTGTCATAAGATATGTGTCATGGTGCAGTGCTAGCATTCTGTTGAAGAACTTTTGCGGTAGCGTGAACGGCAAACTCTTTGACGTCAGTGATAAATCAAGGCAAAGAAGCTACTCTGAAGAGGGCAGCACAGGCTCCCCGTCATCATTTACCCGAATTCGTTCGCAGTCGTAAGGTTGAACCGTTTCGTTTTTTTTATGGACGGGCTTTTTAATAATGCCGCGCGTAAATAGTTTTCCAGAAATAAAATAATCATGGAATACCCTCTGTTCTCTGCGGGCCATCTGCTCAACTATGCCTAAAAAACAACAACGGCACTCTGGTTAACATTCCCCATAAAGGCGCGAACCCGTATCCCCAAGCACTCTGCCGGTCTCTTATCCGTGACGTCACTCGCCCATCGCTCAGGCCTTCTCTTGTCTAGGTGGTGTTGGCTTTACGCGTCCCCTCGCCCTATATACGGCAAATGATCCGTATGCGCAGGCCGTCTTCCCCCCTCAACCTCGCACTGCTGCGGGAAAAGTCGCATGAGCCATCGCTCTTTGATGGCACCGCCCTCACACAGCCGAAGGGGATATATTCGGTGACAAAGCACGAGTAGCAGCAGCATAAGCAGCAGTAGGCAGCTACTACAGTCATATAAATCTGAGACGGCTCGCAAAGGAAGTTTCGCTTCAAAAAAATTGGAGGACGCTTAAGCTTCGGCTTCAAGAGTGCAACACGATAGGGTTATAGCTCCCTGTTCGAACCGCCCACTCATTCGCGCGGCATGCTCTTGACGAGACGAAGGGGAGAAGGGGGCGAGTGGCATGCCACCTGTCGGGGCAGCACCGTACATTGCCAGGAGAGGGTTTTCTGCACTTGCTGAAAGATGGCTCTGCGTGTGCGCCAAGCGAAGTGGAAATGTAGCGGAAACCTACTTCGCTACTTCTTTAACGGCGACTTCTGTAATTTACATGTTCATAAATACAGATATACACCACAGTATACCTTCTACGGCAGGTTTCTAAGGCAAAATCGAGTTCACTAGAGGCGCTTTTGTCGCACTTTCAACCACCCAAGTCATGGCTGAGTGTGTAGCGTCTCCGTCTCGCACTCCGGAGACCCTGGTTCGATTCCCACCCAACCCACCTTGCAAGCTGTTTCCATTTATTGATTGCCTTCCGCTATTTTATCTCACGGCCGACGCCGCCGACACCGACGACACCGGCTTTTCTGTGGCAGGAGCTCGTTAACGCTGTCGCGGTAATATGATTCCCTGGCTGTGTCTGAGCTGTGCATTAGCGCGACCGCTTTCCGAGGGAGCAGATCGCTTCATGTACGACACGAAAAGAACGAAACGCGGCCGGCAAACTAAAATCAGGAAACCCAATAAGAGTAATATCTAGCGAGTGCGATGTAACGCCGCTGCGCGCCAGGTCGCTATAGGTGGCACGAACCCTTATTCAAGAATATGAGCTGAAGCCCTGACAATGTAGCACGATTTTGAGAAGGTGGCAACAAAAGTGTGTGCATAACCTAGGCCTAATAACAGCACTGCACCATACCTTCCTAACGCAAGCGACGCGCTCCTTCGCCCAAGTCTCACAGTGCTGTGTACAAAAGCGCCAGAAAATGTCGGAGCTGGCCATGTTGGCAGAATGGCGTGCGGGGTGGGCGCAGTTATGCGCCTGTTTTGTGTCTGCATGTGCATGTGTCGGCGTGCGCGTGCGCGCGCGTGTGTTTGTCTGAGACAGCGAGAGACTTCCAAAGCAACAGATCTACTACAACGTAGCTGCATCGTGGAACGTAATCATCAGTGCATGCTTTAAGGCAGAGATCAGCTTCCAGTACTTTACAATTTACGCGAGAACAGGTGTGGCTGAGTATTGTTCGATCGCCTATGACTAAGGCCGCAGTGCTATATAGTGCGATCGTTCATAAATGAGTTGAAATAGTGGGCAACCGTAAATGACGGTGTGATTGTTGCTCGGCGTTCTTTCTCCGCAGCACCTACGCGGTCGACATTGTAATTGCCATCAGTTCGGTGGGATCGATTGGTTACGAAACTTGTAATGCCTTGCCGCCCACCGCGTTGACGTCCACTTCCCCGTGTTACGAAGGCCTGGTGAGTATTGTTATAGAATGTAAGAGGCTATATTCGTCGCTTTGTTGAACATATTTTTGCCTTACATATCGGCGCCTAACCACATCCCATCAGCGCGGCGTTCGGGCAAGGAAGATGAATGGTCTGGAATCTGCATTATTAAGGTTTCACTGTCTTGCATTTAGGTAGTGAGCCCACCGAACACTTTAGAACCGATCAATGAGAACTACAGCTAGCCTTGGTCTAAAGAGAGCAAACAAATAGAGATTGTGATAAAAAGGAAACCTTTAGGAATGCTTTCCGTGTCCTTGTTTCTTGTTGTCGTCTTTCTGTTTCTCGCTATTAATCACTTTTGATTTTGAAGACTGTTTTAAAGACAGCAGAGGGAAAGACAAGGCTCCGGGTAAGGGACAACGCGTAAATCGAGAGTGATTGGGAATATCTAGCCTAATGAATTACTGCATAGAAACAAACGAATATTATCGGCTGTCCAATGGCAATTGCAAAAGCAGTGCAGTATAGCAGTGTAATTTACTTCATTATTTAAGATTACTGGAGACAACCATGACAGAAAGAAAAACAAATGTCAGAGCAGTCAGGAAGTCAAAGGTGTTTCGCGAAAGGTACTGTGCCTTTCGTAATAAACGTTGTCTACACGTCTGCTTATGGCTCCTTTCAGTTACATCACTGGCACGTCGTGTCGCCTACAGCCAGTTACACCAGAGCCACAATACAGACAGGCCTATCCTTCGACCTGTCCACACTGGTGTACGAGCTTGTGGAGAGAACATCCTCACTCAATGAAAGTCTTTCCCGCCCATGCAAGACATCGAGGAGGACGAGTCGAGATGTGGCAAGTCTCTTTCAGGGTCACTCAAGTTCAATTTTCGCACTGAATCTGGTACCTATTTTGACCCTTAATTGCCCAAGGTAACAAATATTTCCGCGGTTCGGACGCCATGAAAATGTGATGTCTCTCTTTCTTTATGCGTTTAACGAAGGCAAGTGAGAAATCTCCTCTGGGGACATGACTAGAAGCAGGAGAGTGCCTGAAGAACCTGTGCCACCCTACAAAGTCGCTGTTTACGTAAAAAAAAAATGCTGGCAAGGTTCAACAATGTTTTACAGAAAACAAATTTAAGTATGTGCAGCCGAAAGACAATAAGATCACTTGCAATGCACTGTCTTAAAAAAAGAAACAATGGCTAATAGACAAGATTCAGGAAATCCATCCAAGTCACAGAAAACAATCGAGGCATTCTAAGTGTAGAAACAACACTACAAACATGAGATATGTGCGTATTGAGGAAGAATGATATATGTACATGAGTCGTTTACTAACTTTAGTAAAAGCGCTTGCCATTTTGTAACATAGACAACACACTGGTGAGTCCTGGATGTGTAAAACAAGCCCTGAAAACCTTGGGCATAGTTTATAGCAGTGTTTTTGATATCCTGGAGAAATGTTTATGTTGTTAACCGTTACGAAGACCAAGTAGAAGTGAAAACAGTTCAAATATAGCAGTAACAAGTACGGGATTTCATGTTTTTGTTAAAGTGTGCTCACAGTAATCTTAAACTACTTGCTAAGAATTGCCAAATTGCCAAATTGCCGCCATAACCTGTGCACCTACATTCATGCGCACAGAGCACTTTTTAGAATAAAAGAAATCAACGGGATATGCTATCTATGTGTGTACTAGATGGAATTATGTGCTTAATTTTCGCTTGTGTTGTAACTTATGCCCTTTTGTTCTAACTTGTGCTCTGTTATTCTAAAAATGATGTATAATAAATATATGTATGCCCACCCCTTATGTAATGCCCTTATGGGGCTTTTAAGGTAACAAAATGAAATGAAGAAGTTGTTTAAATTTCATTTCATGTGTGATTGTGTTTGGGCATTACGCGGTTAAGTTATACTGAAGGCACTACATTACATTTGAAGGCATTACATTTGCAAGCGTAAGCACTGGCACGATTAAAATTTTCAAAATTCCTCGAACCAGCTCGAACTTATTCTAGCCACAATACTCTCAGCAAGGTTTTGTTATTGCGGCATTTTGCGTGACTTTCAGTTCTATAATATATTGGTAGATGCTTTAGAAGTTTTCTTTTGTTGATGTACACATGCACGTCTTCATATTTTACTATGAGCATGACTTGCTGTTCAATTGAAACCACTTCATTACTTGCGTGTTGATTAGAGAGATCGAAATTTCCCATTTATGTGTGTTAAACTCATCACCTAGATTCGTCCCTGAATTGGCACCTATACGCGCAATTATCGGGAGATACCTTTCGTTGTCCGCAAGTAGACGATATTTTCTGCGCTCCTCCTCGTTTGTACCAGTAGCAGCTAGTCTCATGGAGTTTCCTACAATAATTCCTAGAGGGAATGTGGCTGATGGGAAGTACAACGATCGGTCTGATCTTCCTTCTTGTGTATTCAGACGTTCTTGAGGATCTGTTTATTAGGCTTTATCCGACTTCATTGCCCGAAATTTCAGAGCAGTCTATGCTTTTCTAAGTGCGGAATACTCACTCTGCGACAACAATTGCTAGTAATTGCAGCAGTTCAACCTGTCCAGGTTGCCAAATTCAAATGTGCTTAAGGTCCCAACGTGCTGGCTTGCCTGTCAGAGAGAGAGAAAATGATTTATGAAAGGTAGGGAGGTTAACCAGGGCCTGTCAGAAGTTCATAAGGCCATACTATGGCCCCTTGTCGATGCAAGCGCCTGTGACCTAATGATTTGAAAGTCGTGCTCATGTGCTCCGTAGGGATGCTGTTGTCAAATCATCTGTGAGACAATGTTAGTAAGATTTATCCATTTTTTATCCAAACTACTTTGTCGAAAATAACGACGTTAGAAAGTCAGGAAGCCGCCTGAACCCAGAAGGACGAAGTTTTGGGAAATCCATCCACTACTCATGATTGCCATGCTCTCTGAACCACCCTGCTTGCAGCTCCCATAGACACATGCGCCGGACTTCCGTCAAGTAATGGTATTAAACTCTAGGGCTAGTAGGTCGCACATGCTTCGCTACACTTCGCTCTCCATAATAAAATAATGAGCAAACATTCACCGTGACTATTATCCGTCCTAGTTGTCGTGCTTGCCTGGCTGCTATCGTCTTGTTCAGAATAGCGAAAGGAAAAGGAGCGAACGGCTTTGTAGTTTGCACCAGGCTCCCTGGTTGGCTGGCCCCACGGGTGTCTGATTTAAACCGGCCCATGGAGCACGCCCTATTTGAATATACTTGTTTCTTGGCACAAACCAGGAGGGGTCGCCAGCAGATGGCCCTAAGTTTCGAAAGTACAAACGTTTACTCAGGCTATGTAGGCGGCGCCATCTGGTGGAGCCTAAGCTGAGCTTGTTGCGCAGGCATTGTGCATCGAGCAGTTTCGGAACTGGAACTACCCACCTCATCACACCAGGCTATTCGCGTAGTGTAGCAAGATCCGTCAGAGCCAAATCCCAGTGTTCTGTGGAAAACAGTTCCTTAATTTAGTACTTGCAGCGTTAATTTTTTAATCTTGAACATTTATGCAAATTAGACGGCTGAGAAAAATACCGTGTATTTGCTGCATAGCTAGAGCGGCCGACATCATCACTTCAGTCGCGTCACCGTTTAGCACAGAAAAATATTTTTAAACCTTGGCCAAATTTTTCTGGGACTCTCTTTATATGTTGTATTTTTTAGTCTGTTGCTACCTAAAAAAGTGTGGAAAGATTCTATATAGCTCACAAATATGTATTTTTTTATTTTACGGTCACACTCCCTAGCTGGTGTCGCATGTGTACAGGAGATAAGCCGGTGTTCGAGGTGCATTTGGACGTTTGATTGCATTCGCGTTCTCTGCCTATTCTGTGCAACAGCTGAAGAACTGGCCTTTTATATTCGGTACTTTTCTATCTGGACGCATGTGTATGGGTGTAACTAGCGCTTGTTATGCATATATAATTTCAGCTCTGCGCAAACGGTGACTTTAGAAGCAAGGCCAATAATTACTTGGGCGATCAAGTATCAGCGTACGGTGTTCTATCCGATGCATCGAAAGTCGTCTTAATGAGCGAGTACAACGACTCAGTGACTTTCAAGGTCAGTATTTAGAAACTTTAGGCCTGTCTTCCTTCTTGACTTCTGCGCATGCCCTGAAATATTTGTTTGGCAGTTAACTTGTATAGCGTTGTTGCAGCACCTTGGAAATGTTGAGCGCTGGGTGCACTTGTTCCTTAGAAACTTTGCTAATTAGAATAAATTTAATGCTAGTTAGAATAATACTTTCTTGGGAGTGGCGTAAAGAAAATTTCTTCCCGTGCTCTTCTCTTGTTTCGCTTCCGTCTGTTAAAGTGTATTAAGCTTCACCCTAAGCATGGTAAAGAAATGATATTCGTTGCATTGAGATTTCTCTTGTGTCCTGCAGTTTTCCAAGGCTCGCCCTGGTATCCAGGTGGCCCTCGTTGCTTGTGCCACCGTTTCCTGGCATTGCAGTTTGCTTCTCGCCTACGTTGCGTTATCTTCGCTGCATTCACAAAGCAATAACATAAACCAGATTTATTGAGCCATTCTAGTTGTGAAACAGAAACAGGTTACGCGAGCGTCTTCAATCTTGAGCGGTCTACGTAATTGGAAGGAAGTCATTCTATGTTCGCTTGGAACCGAATGTCTTTCATGTATTCCTAAACTGTGTTTCGGGGCGAGAAGGGTTTGGAGATATGCTGCGGGGTAACATGGGGTAGGTCGGATGAACGTAAATAATCCAGAGCGCTCGTCGGATCGCACGGTCCCGATGAATGAAGTATTCTTGGTTTGTTAAATTGCACAGCTTACGCCTCCTCGCTAAGGTTGCTCAAGCATTCAGCCTTGTGCTGGAGCTGTGATTGCAACTGTTTGTGAAATTCGTTAGCAACAGGTCTAACTAGAGCTTGTTTCTTTGTGGTTCTTCGTCTCTGTCTGTTTTCCGGCAACCCAGACTTGATACCGCAGACTTGATCGATACCGCGTGTATTTGTTGTTCGTGGAATTGGCGTTTATTCTGAGTCTGCCGTGTGCGTGTTATTTTGTTTGTTTGTTAACGCGGCGCTGTTCATCAAGTGGTATTGCATTTGACTGTACCATGCCATCCTCCTAATACCTATTTGAAAGGATTACTTTCTGCAGCCTCGGTTTAGTGGTATATCTTCACTTTGCGGTTGGAGCCTGGTGCTTTGTTTTTCTTTTCGATTTTCGTTTTTCTTCATTCTACTTTTATTTTTGTTTCATTGCCTTGAAGATTTCACTTCATTAGGATTGCTATGTTCGACTTTTCATTCTCGCAGTACGATCGTGATGATGTGTCGACTTCGGTTGTTCCGTGTGTGTCTTTAGTTTGTCTTGTAGTTTCGGTTGTTTTGGTTCTCGTAGCTTCACTGGTCACGTGTAATGCTGTCCTTGCTCGATTACCTTTACTTTCTGGGCAATTTTAGTATTCCTTGTAGCATGGCAGGTCCTTCTTTTGCTGTTAGCCGCACGGCATCCTAACAAAAAATCGTGATGTTTATGGTCGGTGCACATGTTCAGAGGGTTTCTCGTGGCGGGAATGTTCTGGAATTTTCGCTGTCATTGTCCGCGAAGTTATCGCATACCATTTGTGATGGCAACAGCTGCTAGTTCTATGTGGCCCCACGCAGCTCTTACATGCATCGCTACAGGCTTCTGTGTTGAGGCCACAGACTTCGCTCCAGAAGCAGCAGTGCGTTGGCGCCCCATGTCCGGGTGGTTGTCGCTGCCGCCGAGCCTGCATACTCGCCTCGTAAAGCGGTACTCGAAGGAGACCTTATGGGCCTGAATTATCGTTGAGAGTAGTGCCAGTCGCTTCATCTCCGATTTAACTAGTCAAACTTCGCTCAACTCATTCCATCTGGTTTTCGCTACGCGCAATGCCTTATTTATTATTTTTTTGTACGGCTGCATCGCTGTGTCGCATCGTTTGGTCGGCTACGTATACCGAAAGCCGGTGTGCTTTCACAAGCATCTGGGTGGCCCCAGTGCTTTGAATCTTTTTTTCTCCTGAAAGTTTCGGCTACCATTAGTTTGGTTGGCCGTGAGACGTTCCTTGTGCCTAGTAAGAATTCTAAGCCGACCATGCGCTGCATGGATGACTCTAACGCTGTCATCACCCGCTCTTGAAACCACGGCGCTGACAATCTGGTCAATTTAGAAGTATCTGTCCTAAAGATTAAAAACAAGAATCCATTGCCATTCCACTTTGTGAAGGTGGATGACCGGTGATGTGTATATGGTCCAAAATATGTTGGCAATAAATATGGTGACTGGCAATAAGCGACACATGCCACAAATCATTTCATTTATTCGTAATATTGTTGCTTTTGTTTAATTACATACTGAACGCTTTCTTCATTTTTATACTTTTGTTTGCTTTTTTGGATTTATTATTAGGACACCAAGGTCACTATAGCTTCATGATCAATGTTATCTGCTGCGAGCACCTCTGTGGCGATACTGGAAACTTTCTTGGCAAATATGAGCTCTATGCATGACCGATCAAGTGTCGTGGGTGCACTTATGTTTGTGTAACATTGAATGCCGAACCTTTCGAAGAGAAACTGCACGGAGCACTTTTCGTCTGGCCGAGATGCGTCCATGTTAAAATTACCACCAATTACGATGGTTTCGGAGCCGGCAGAAGTGATCCAACTAACGGTGGATACGTTTGGCGCGTCCAACAGTATCTTTGTCCGCATTAAGTGCGGGCCACCGTCGTCGCGCATATTCCCACTTCTGTTCACGACGTGTTCTTCGCAACCGCGCTGTTCTTCCGTAGTCTCCAACGTACCCGGCCTAGCGATTGTACGGGTGGAAGGGAACTGAGATAAGGTAACGTGATTTGCCTATGAGCCTGTGACGTCGAACCGCCATCCGTACTGAAAAGCATCTATTGCGGTTTTACGTTTTACAGAGGAGCTGTATGCGGCTAGCCGATTCACACATCCGCCTGTCAGTCGACTAGGCCGTTAATGCCTCCGGTGCAATCACGATAGCAAGGCCTTAAAGCAAAATAAAGAAGAGAAAGAGAGGCACCATATTAGGTGCGCCAGTAGTGACGTCGTTGCTGTTTCTCTCAGGTTGCTGAATGGGTAGGCCACGCGCCATACATATTTTAGAGGAGCAGGCAGCTTTCGATCAGCCATGCCGCGACCAGAATCTGGAATGAGCTTGTCTCCGCCGCGCCGATGCTGCAGCACGGGCAAAGGAACAGGCTCGTGCAGCCAAGCACAAGCAGCAACTGCCCACTGAAGAACCGGCAGCCTACAAAGATGTTGATACTAAACCGTCAGTATTAACCCAGTGGTAAACACCGGTGCCGCACTTTTCCGCATCACTGGTTAACCACATGCACGAAGTGCTTGGGCGGTGATTTCTTTATTTACACAACTTTTTTTGTCGCAATACGTTTTGACACTTCTCGCGAATGACGCAGTTTGCGCATATTGGGTGATACGCCTTTACTTTACGCTTTATCTATTTTAGCTGTGGAGAAACTGCCTTCTCTTTTGCATACGCACCCTCACCGCCAGACGCTAGCGCACAACAGCTCCACTGTAAAAATAATTTATATTTTGGGGGGTTTTTCTGTCCGCTCATTCTGGTAGGAAAGATTGCTACGGAGATCACCTATGTTGCATTAAGCCTCCTGCACGCGCTATTGGCGCTTGCCTCAGACCGTAGCTTAGCCGCAGAAAGTACTGACGACTCTTTGGCATGGTGGTGGAAGAAGTGAACAGCGTTCGCGTCTGGTCGCCATGTCCATACCAGCAGGTACTTCAGTTTACGTCGCGCCTAGGAGACCTCAGGAAGGCATGTGACAACTTGCTACAACGCTGGCTGCGTCCGAGTACCAGATGCGAGATCGCGGAAGAATAACGCTTTCCGAACCTTGGCTTGCGCTTACATGATTAGGTGGCACCACGCTTTCGTCAGCGGTCGTCTGCTATGCGAAGGGATAACGCCAAGTTAACCCCACTTTTCTTGGCGACGTAGGACGCTTGCGCGATCTCAGCCCCATGCATTAGCTTCCATCGCTGCAACCCTACGGACTCCTAGCAAACCCTCAACTTCGAGCTGCAACAGCACGATGTCAAAAACAAAGTCGCAGTTTCGCCCAATAGGCGAAGCATCGATCGCGATAGCAAATTAGTGGACAGCTCTACGAAGTAAACATAGTAGACTCATCGGCCGTATAAACTCGTAAGCATAGGAATACTAACAAAATCAACAAGCATGGTGTCGTGCTCGCACGATCCAACATGTATACATCTCACGCGATGACCATGGAAACTCGCTTTGAAAACGCTGCAATGAGGAAACGCGGCAGCAGCATTGAGCGAATTGGCCTTCGTTCAGCAGCTCTCATCAGCGCGAACTATGCTGTGCCGCGAAAACTCATTGTAGAACGGGCCAACTTGAACCGCAGTTGAATAAAGCTTGTTTCCCAACACATCAAGTCCTTTATTAGGGACAAGTACAGAAAAACTCTTTTAAATTGCACCTCAAATGCCACCCCCACCAACTCTGTGGAGTGTGCCACAGCAAACAGCGCAACTGCGACAGTCACTTCGAGAACACAGGGAATACAGACAGTGGAATGTGAAGCAAGCCACTGCACAAGTGCAACAGTCAACACAAGAACAGTTGGAACACAGACAGCGGAATATGAAAAGAACCGCAAAGCAAACACAACACCAAAAATGACATCAACCACAGTGCAAACAGGCACAATGGCAACAGACAACAGAAAACCCGCCACCGAAGTCTACACACAGACCACCACACGCCTGCCTACACACACACAAACTCAAATAGAGACCGAGATCGAATTAAGCCAGGCATACGATAATAAACCGGCCGAACAGAAAACACCCCACGCAAATCTGCCCACAAAAAGACAAGTAAATGACAGATATCGCATATCAATTGCTCTTCAATGCCACGAAGCACTGAATTCCTACAGGCTGGAAAACATACCAAAAAACATGTGAGCTACACCTCCCATCTGAAAACCTACACAATCTGCACAGAGAAAAATATAATTCCTAAAGGTCTAACACTCAAGGCTGTACCCGCTCTAGGAACACTCCCACCACACCATCGTGCAAACTGGCAAACAACATTACATAATGCCTCATTTTCACTTTTGAATATCATCAAAGAACACTGCGAAGAGCAAATCGAAACTTTTAGCCACAGACTTCAGACCATAACCCTGACACTAAATGATAAGAGAGATTTAGAACATTACGACGAAAAACATTCTAGAAAACTGGTTCAAAACAAAGGAAAAAAAGCAAACTTTAATCAAAAAACAACCTTCCAGCCAAACAGCCACCACACGCAGACAAGAGGGACCTCGAGTTTAGAAGTACCAGGTAGGAAGGAAACTTCCACAGAACTAAACCGCTCCAATGTTGTAGACATTTCAAAATCATTAGGTCAAAAAGAAATAGATGTACTCAGCAAGGGCCTAAACTTTTGTCCCACGAACAACACAATAAATGAATTCGAGCTTCACAAGGACCTCTCCGAATTCTCCCGACGAAAGGGTATCCGACACTTTTTTGCAGAAACACCAGACACCCGGGCGACACCACTTAGAGCCCAATCCACTTGGACTCCCGAACCAGAAAAAGCGATGGAACTTGACATATACCTTAAAACTGTCACTAAAGAAATTATAAACCAACCGAAGACATCTAAGCGACCGAAAAACATAACTGCGTCGGAGAGTCATATCATTTGAAATCTGAGTTGCCGGAATGACATTGTTATTAAGGAAGCAGACAAGGGTGGAAGTATAGTTATTTGGCCAATAGAAAAATACAAGCACGAGGCTTCCAGAGTACTAAACAACACAGAACATTACCGCAAACTAGATAACGATCCGACATTGTCCTACACAGAGACAATTACCAACAGGCTGAAATCCCTTTTGGCTGATGAATTGATAACTCCGTCAGAATACAAATTTCTTAAACCAAGCAACAAAACTGCCGGGCGTTTTTACCTCGTTCCGAAAATTCATAAAATTCCATCCGCTGAACTATACACTGCTATTATCCCAGGCCGTTCGATAGTATCAAACAACAACACCCCGACAGAGAGCATCTCCACATTCCTTAACCACTACCTTCGTGACTTGCCAAAAGCACTTCAGTCATTTGCTGAGAATTCAGTCACCTGCTGAGAATTATAGAGGACATTAATACTAAAGGCACACTGCCCTACAACACAATTCTCGCAACACTAGACGTCACAGCGCTGTACAACAACATTCCTATCCCTGATGGTTTATCTTCGATAAAACAAACGCTGCCTAAACACAATGCACAACACTCTACTGAAGTCTACTTGTCTCTCCTTGAATAAGTTCTAACACATAACTACTTCGAATTTGAAGAGAGTTACTACCTACAGATACATGGTACAAGCATGGGTATGCCTTTTGCACCAACCTACGCGAGCATATTTATGGGGCTTCTAGAAACAGATTTCCTGTCGCGCTGCACTACCAAGCCCCACACATACCTACGATACATAGACGACATACTCGTAATCTAGGGACATGGTCAAGACAGTCTAGATAAATATGTAGCCTTTCTAAATTCTGTTCACCCAACAATAAAATTGACATCAGAATCCTCAACTGAGCGCATAAACTTTCTGGACACAACAATATACATTGACAATGGTGAGCTAAACACAACGCTGTATAGGAAACCTATCGACAAACAACAGTACCTAGAATATACCAGCCACCATCCCAGATATTGCAAACAAGGCATCTTTAAAGGCCAAGCCACACGACTACGTCGCATTTGCGTTGAAAACCAAGACTACATAGATAGACTCGATCACCTTAAAGAAACGCTATCAAACAGGAACCACCCAAACAGTGACCTTCAAACAGCCTACATCGCTGCAACCAAACTTGATCGAGCCGAGGTCCTCAAGCCCCACCCGAGTATCGCAAGAACAACAACGCCTCTTCTTAATACTAAATTCTCAAACGCACTCCCAAACCTGAATAACATCCTAGGAAATACTACCGAATTCTCACCAGCAACCAGAAACTTAAGAAGATTTTTCCCGACCCTCCCAGAGTAGCTTACAGACGCAACACTAATTTTAAGGATGTTCTTGTGCACGCCAAACTACAGAAAAAGAGGAAGTTTGCAACCAATCCCTGTGGTCGCCCCAGGTGCTCTAGATGCAAACACATTCAATCTACTACTACAGTAAAAACTACGGCGTCGAATTACACACACAAGGTAACTTCGGCTTTCACCTGCACGTCAAGAAACGTAGTCTACTCTCTAGAATGCGCCACTTGTAGCAAACAATACATAGATGAGACTGGATAATAAATTATTACAAGACTCATGGTCTCTGCGCGGACACAAAACACAATTTACCCAAAGCAGTAGCCAGCCACTTCAATGAGCATGGTCATATATTTGACAAAGCAAGGCTCTATGTACTACAAACAAATTTCCGTTTCCCTCGCGAAAGGAAATATACGGAATCATACCTCATACACAAGATTAACCGTCTACACACGACAGGAATTCATTCGGCACGCGGCAACTTAGAATCTTTAAAAGGGGTAACTTAAATCTGAAACTCCCATATCATCAACCAAGACACAAAACACATTAGGCCACCAGCTAACTTTATTTCTTAACCTCATCTACTGTTCCATTTCTAAAAAAAATGTTCCGGCCTAGTACTGAATTTAATGTGCTCTTTTAGGTTTTTACGTCTATACCAACTGTACGACCCCTTCTTCCATGTACACTTGCCCCGCCCACTTCTGTGCGCGTCACCCTCCTGTTTGTTGTTCCGGTTTCGGTTCCCCCTCCCCCTCTCCCTTCCCTTCCCCCCTTTTTTAGATCAATTTTTTTAAAGCCCCTCATCAACACATTCCGAAGTCAATATGCCTTTTTCGGCGCCTCAACCCAGAGTATCGCCAATTCTGGATGCCGCCGTAACGACACCTACGATGAGCGACTGGGGCAGTGCCCCTTGAAAGACCATGCCGCTGCCTTTCAGTCACCCCACATATTGCACCGCAGACTCGTCGTCGCCATCTTAACTATTTCAGAATTAGTCGACGTACTGCTGCTATGCTACTCAAGTCACTTTCAGCTCATGGCTTTTTTTTTTTGTGTGTGTGTGTGTCTGTTTTTCTCTTTTTTTGTCTTGTGTTACTCGTGGACTGACCGCTCGACCGGCCGTTCTAATGCCTCAAAAACATGCTGCCAACGACTCCCCCTGAATACCTCTAACCTTTCGCAACCCCAACACGCTCCGAAGCCTCCGTATTTCTTAAAAAAATTCATTTTTCTCTTTCTTTTTCTTTCACGCTCCCGCCCCTTTTCTTTTTTGTCTGTCTTGGTGCCGCCTGGCTTCCCCACCCCCCTTTTTTCTCTTTTCTTTTCTGCTTCTATTTCTTTTCTTTTCTCCCCGCGTGCCCACTCTCACGCTCCTGTCCCCTCGTCTTGGGAAAGAAGCTCACAGACGTCGTACGACAGCGCTTGTTTCCTACGGTAATCTCTCTCTTTAAGACCAGCCACCAGCGACAACACCCGCACGGGACGTCACTACACTAAAAGCACGTTCACACCGACGGCAGAGCGGAGAAGCAACCGCGGATTTTCTGCTTTGCGGAAAACACGCGGCCGCTTGGCCGGATCACGCCCGGACCGATTTTTTCCGCGCGGATAAGTTGGCCGCTTTGGCCGCAGCCAATCAGAACCCGACACTGCGGAAGCGCTGGTGAAGAAATGTAAACGAATGTCTTTCTCTGGGCTTTTCGCTTCTGTTATTCAAAAGCGTCAAAACGGCAAGTTGGGCCAGTTTGTTGGAATTCATATTAAGGTTTGTTACAGCGCAACACAAGACAAGGACAAAAGAAGGTATAAAACGACGACACGGCGCCGTGTCGTCACTTTATACCTTCTTTTGTCCTTGTCTTGTGTTGCGCTGTAACAAATCTTGAAAATCAACTAGACAAGTGGCGAGTAAAATGCCAACGATCTCGTCTTCTTCGTCTGAGCTCATCATTTTGCAGAAGTAGATAGCGGACGGGAGCGTGCCGACCCACGACGAAAAAAATATCGAAAGTGCGCGTACCAACCCAAAGTGCCGCGAGATGGCGGCACGTCCCTGAAATTGCTAAAGAAATTTCGAGATGCCCCGCCTTCCCGGCGGCGCGGATAGCCAGACAACGCGGCCGGTCTGAACAGGCGCGGGCGCTAGCCGCCTCGCCGCTTTGAAAATCTGCTTGTCCACTAAGACGCTCCGCTTTCGGTGTGAATGTGCCTTAACCCTTTAAGACTAACACGCCGAGGATGACGAGGCCGCCTTTGACGAAGATAGGTCCTCCTATCGAAACGTTGGCCAGCCTTTCTGGGGCATCTTATCCCTGTTTACAAACTTTACACTTTTTTTCAGTTAGAGTGTAAAATGGAATAGAAATACTATTGACCCCGAACTATCTTCTTGATACAAAATGTATACAAAGCATGTGTGGTTATGCATAGGCGTATAAATTGTGATGGCATAACGCGGACAAAAAAAAAAACAATCATGCCTTTTCCTTACCGGCATGGACCCAGGGAGAGAGTGTGAGGGTGACAAAATTTGCGGGCTCAATGTTAACATGCCCCGCGTTTTTAACTGTTCTCATGTAGTGAAGCACAAGAAATGCAAAAAAATTGCCCATGCCTCAAGCACCATAATTCATTTGGACTTCAAATATGGTCCTTAAGGTCATTGCAACACGTAACTATAAAGACTTACCAATAAGCCTTGACTAATATTCCAGCTTGTTCCTTTTCTTTATGAAATTTGCCCAAATCGAACAAGCACAATGTATTTCCATCTTGCTACTTGACATTTTTCTTGCCCATCACCATCTTAAACAGTGCCATACATTAAATGGTACAGTGTCGGCTACTACCTCAAGCTTGATAGAGTTTAATAATCAGTACAGAGTGCAGCATAGAATTTACAGCGATAAATATTAACCAGAAACACGGCACATTACCTAATTAGCCTAACAATAGCAATCTTTATAGGAGGTGAATCAAATATGCACGGTTATCCAGTCATAATGCACCAAAATTTAAAACATATACAAATGCCACGTATCTGTACAGCGCCACGGTAAATTTATTTGCCATGGCGCTGTCCACATAGCGTGATAATTTTTGGTATTACGGCTAACTAAATAATTAGTGTTGACCAATGAACTTCTCATATATTATAATTAGATAAAAAATGTCGGTGAGAAAGTTGTTGTCCAGGACAAAAAACTGCCGATTATGCTTTCGAAGGCACGCAAAAATTGCCGTGCCACTGGCCGCTCAAGGCATTCCGTGTGTAGCCTATACGCGCGCTTCTTTCGTGCTGGGGAAAAAAATTACTGTGGTATGTACCACACATTCAACAACCGAAAACTGTATCGGAAGCTTTCATGTAGCTGCACAAATTGAGTCTCTCCAAGCGACAGCAAACAACACATCCTTGGTTTAGTTAAGTGACCAGGCATTTGTGTATCTTAAAACCTTTGTCCATGGTAGATGGCACATCTTACCGATATTGAATATGCATAGGCAAACAAAGCGCCCTAAAGTAACAAGTAAATTAGAAACAGCAAACCAGCTACAGCAATACATAACATGTTTTGTTTATAAGCGGACACAAAAGAAAACAGTTTGCGCCATGTTTAAAAGCACAAAAAAATCTGCAATTTTAACGTGTGGTAACTATGGAAATAAGGTGGGGATGCTCGCCAGTCTGGTAGTCCACGTGCTTTTTTTGGCCTGGTAGGGCGTAGTGCCTGTCGAAGACGCTGCTTCTCCTTGTGACTTAGCGAAAAGGTGGCGTGCTGACACAGGTACTGGCGTTCTAGTTACTGGACATAATTATCATTAACTCTAGAATCGTGCACGTTTAGTCTGGTTGGATTACATCTTCAACAGAAATAGCAAATAAAGAAAAAGACGTGAGAAACAGACGTGTGCGTTGACTTCTAATAACTCCCTTGATAGCTGGTCCCACTTGCCTGCCGTATATTCGATAGCATAAAAAAGAACTCTTCATTTGCACTGTCGAACGTGGTGACTAAAATGGCCTGATGAAACCGACTTACTTGAACTTGTGTGCTCTTCAGCTGGTTCTTCGGAATATATCATTTGTGGACTACGCGAATTCATCCTTATCGTCGTCGTCATCATCATCACCATCAGCCTGACTACGCCCACATTAGGGCAAAGGCCTTTCCCATGCTTCTCCAACTACCCCGGTGATGTGCACATTGTGGCCGTGTTGTGTCTGCGAACTTCTTAATCTCATCCGCCCGCCTCATTTTTTGCCGCCCACTGCTAAGCTTACCTTCTCTTGGAATCTAGTCCGTAACCCTTAATGGCCATCCGTTATTTTCCCGCTCCTATTACATGCCTTGACCATGCGCGTATTAGTTTTCTTCATTTCAACTAAGATGTCATTAACTCGCGTTTCTTTCCTCACCCAACCTGCTCTTTTCTTACCCGTTAACGTTACACCCATCATTCCTCTTTCCATAGTTCGTTGCGTAGTCCTCAATTTAGGCAGAACCCTTTTCGTAAGCCTCCATGTTTCTCCCCCGTTGGTGAGTACAGGCAAGACACAGCTGTTATAAATTTTTCTCTTGAGGGATGATGACAACCTGCTGCAAACATCATCGCTTCATCCGATAAAATGATAAAACAATCCACATAGCCATGGTAGCACAACCTTGTCTAGTAAAGCCGTCTAGCACATTGTCGCCAAAATATACGATTTGGGAAGGTGCACAGCCATAGACTATATTTCATAGCGTGTGGTAGTATCCATTCGTTATTTCATCTGCGTTGTACAACTTGCTTGTTCGTTTGTTCTTTAAGTGCGTTGTACAGCACTTAGATATTAGGTGTGTTCCAATAGTTAATTTTTGAGTCGAATCAAACACGCGTGTCTAAGAACAACGAACTTCGAATGCCGCATTGAACGCGTTTTTATTTGTGTACAAATTAAAATTTATTTCTTCTGTTGCGAATGTGTCAAGAAACTAGGTCGAATTACGTTTGTTTAAGCATTCTTCTAGTGACAATAAAAACTGAAAGTCAAGTAGATTGAGGAGTGCGTAATGAGAAATAACTTTTTCAAGTTATCTGGTGTACAATACTGATGACAGTAATATAAAAGGGAACACGTCAGAACATTTACGTACATTGTATTCGTTGAAAAAGTGTCACCCTACAATGCTCAAGAGTGTTCTCAAAGGATGCCAGCTTGGCTCTGTTTCAGCAACGCATGTTTTTGTTCAAACCGAGACAATAGGTGTCTAATAGGCAGTCTACAAGTGAGACAATCTAGATGAATGACTAAAAAAATTACAGGGCGTTAAGAAGTATTTAGGTGATAACGGTCACGCTGGTTAAGCGTTTTCGCTTCCGATCTCGAGCACTAAACGCACTTTCCGCACGCGGTGTGGTCCACCGTGCGGCTACTGAGCGTAGCCTTGACGGTGCGTCCAGCTTGCGTCGTTCTTTTGGAAACCAAATGCGTTCCACGTCTCTTGAGGTCCCCTAGCCCTCCCCGCGCGTGCCATGCAGGTGCCTTCAATAGTGGACACACTACGACTTCTAAGATATTTTGGGCACAGTCAGTGTATTCTGACGCCCGTGGTGCGCAGAGGGCAACAACATTGTGGTGGTACTGCAGGGAAGTGTCACCAAACCTTCTTCTCTCATTGGCGGACACGTACACAGCATCCCTTCAGCTTTCACTGGAAGAGTACAAGCACTTACCGGCACAAGCCTAAAGCCTCGTCTGCGGACGCCGACGCGAATGAGCCGATTCAAAATTGAGGAATTAGATAAAAAAGTTAGCGATTTGATGTTATTGAGCTGAGGTTACTCGTCCTGTGTGTTCAACAAAAACCTGGCGTCTACCTAACAGTGGCATCTCTCTCGTGACAGATCTATTCGAAATACATAGTCCTCGCTTACGGCAATATCGCTCTCTTGAATCTCCTTACTTGAGCGGTTCTTATGTTCCTAATATTTGAGGACCAACTAATATTTGACAATTTCGAATAGTCAAAATTATAATCAACTGTGAATCCACTATTTGAATATTTCGAATATTCGAAAGTTCGAATACTCGCACGCCCTTTTTCTCTCGCCTGTAATAAATTTTCTCATTTAAAGTTTTGCACCTTTCATTAGCTACTCTTCGATTTTTTTAACTGTTCCAAGTCGGCTTAGTGGATTTTAGTTTATGGAAAACTATCCGGTATAATCTTAGTCCTTCTTCACCGCAAGTTGCGGTAGCATTACACATCAATATCTTATGCGATCGCAATATCTCTCACGACGAAAGCGTCAGCAGTGCGCCCAGTACAGTGAACTTACAACCAATAAAACTTCATCGCTCGCAGTTCAAGGCTGGAGTGAAGGACCAAGGCATTCGTCAGCGTACCGCGTGGCTGTTCTACAACGTGCACCTGCAGGACTTCAAGAAACAGTGCCGCGAGCCTCCATACACTGTTCTCAGACTGTTTTGTGTGGCGTTGAAAGGTCCAAGCGATGAAAGGTGCGAGTAACTGAAGAGCATCTTCGTTAAGCAGACACTGTCTGCACCTTACTGTATGTACTAATGAAATAAAAGAAAATTAGAGACACATCGTTAAAATGCTGCAGTCTCTGTGTTTTGAGTGCACACCTTCGACCAAACAGTACGACGAAAAAATGGGGCTGGGCAGGTAATGTAATGCGTAGCTTAGATAACTGGTGCACCATTAGGTAAAGTAAAGCTCTTGCTTGGGCTAGTTGGTTCATGCTTGAAATAGTAATGGCAAGGCGCAGAAGACCAGGACTCAGGAAGAAGGCGCCGGTCCTGTCGTTTGTGTTCTTCTTCCTGAGTCCTATTCTTCAGCGCCTTGCCTTTACTACTTCAAGCACCATTACGGTTGCAGAATGGGTGCGGAAAGAAGGGAAGCGTAGCTGAGCACGGCACAAGGCTAGATGAGGCGATGAAATGAAGTTCCCAGGCGCCAGTCGTAATCGGTTGGCGCAGGACATGGGTGGTTGGAGATCACAGGGAGAGGCCTTCGTCCTACAGTGGACGTAAATTAAGATGATGATGACGATGATGCTGATGATGATAATTACGTGATGCCAAGTGACTACATTCACATCCTTCGGTGGCATCGTATTGTAGAAAGAGGCCGAAAATAATAAAATAGAAACTATTCGGAACATGCTAGCTAGGGTACACGCTTGTGATCATTCCCATGCACATTTCCTCTCAAACTTGATACATTTAGTCCTTGAGTCTTCCTTGCATATAGTTCTGCAAAACATGTTGACTAACCTACGCGATAGTAACCGCGTCAGAGTCTTGTCGCCTTTTTGTAACTGCACTTACGTACGCTTGACAAAATGTGCTATACATTTTAGGCTTTTCTGATACAATGAAATTAGCATATTTTATCGCAATGCGCGGTTTCTGCTTCGAGATTGTTCCCCAGATTTGTGCTCAACGGAAACTACGCTATCACCTATCATGTGGACACCCGGCGTGCCTGCTTGAGCCTCAACTGGTAGCCGCATAGAGTTTAATGCGATAATTTACCTGTAGGAACGCTGACGCTAGTGTCTACGGTAACTGCAAGCGGGACGGTTCAGTCAGCATGGGACTGAGGGGTAGTACACGGATTCGCCTAAACTTCGATCTTGCGCATTGAACAGAGTTCATGACTTTCTAAGCAGGTCCGTATCAACAAAGAACAATGTAATAGTTTATTAAATGAAAAATTACTAAAATTATCGCAAGGCAGGGGCCCTATAACGTAAAACTATTCGAATAGGTTTCTATTCCAATTTGCTGACGTCAAATTTGCGTAAACGCCGACGCAAGCACCGGGCGGTCGCCCGCAGGGTTGTCTGAACAGACCAATCAAACGCCCTCCTCGTTCATAGGAGGTCACTTTTGTTTGCTTGAAAAATGAATAACATTGCCTACACTTAATGGCTTGTCGTATCTAATTGGCTCACAAGAGGCCAGGAGAACGCTCAGTGGAGAGGAATTCACTGAGGCAGAGCCAGTGCACTGAAAATCGATAACCGGATGAAGAGGGTGGTGCCGGCGTCTGCGATTGGTCTGCTTTCCCTTAGTTTGTTGTGGTTGGTCGAAAATCGCGGCGGCATGCAACGGAAGCTTAAGAATGACGCTAAAACTGACCCTCAGCAAAGATGAGTGGGCAGAATGAGGTAGCAAACGTGATGAAGGTGTTTGAAAACGTCACATGGCCACGCAAGAAGTTTTATTACACGCAAATACGCCCATGCTCTCCGGTAGGTGAGAGTAGCCAGCGTCTCAGCGATCGGCTGCAGCCATCTTTGATTCCTTTCGGAACGGTAGCAGCCTGCGGCTATTTCGAAAAAAAATTCAGTTGTGTTCGGCATAATAATGCATCTTTATCGCGTACACGTCACTTTGACGCGGTGAGTTTGTGTGGTTTTGTGACGTCGCGCGACATGCAGGTGAAGTGGGTGCAGCCCGAAAACTTTTTGCCAATAGCCGAGGGCTAATGGCGAAAACGGGTCAAATCAGAAATAACCGTTTTTCTTTTTTCTGTGAAATCATGCATAATCAGTGTGTAGACATCATATCAGATGGTGAGGTATCGCGGTTTTCGTGACGTCACGTGACAGAGAGGTGAAGGAGGGGGGGTCGAAAAAAGTTTTTGACCAATCGTGGAGGGCTTATAGCAGAATTGGAATAGAAAGGTTTGGATTAGTTTTACGTTATAGCACCCCACGACTTAAACGCAGAAACACTAGTACAGAAGGCTGATGTATAACCCAATACGCCACGGATGCTTTCTAATGCTTCATCGCCGTCGTTGGCTCAGAAGACGGTCATATTTCTAAAAATTAGAAAAATAAAACACGGCAACGAATATTCGCCGATTCAGTAGATTAATTTTCATTTAGGCGTTCAAGTGGCTGCGATTTGTTGAGCTATTCTGGAACACACGCTTGCCGTATATGTGCTACAAGAAATATTGCGATAATTTCTTGGAAATACCGACGAATTGGTCTAACGTCAGCATGAGCGTTATACACTAACAAGCACTTTTTCCAAATGTTATACAAAACAACGAGCATGACAGCATCAAATGGCGCATCATCTTCGCATAGTACTGCGAAAGCTTCATGTCATATGCATCCAGCGGCGAGTCCTTTTTAATGCCTTTTGTGTAAAACAACCCAATTCACTCGCCCTTTCTGCGATCTAGGAAGACGTGCTCAGTGGTGTCAGCTTACGGCATGAATAGCATTTAACTCCCCACGGTACATACAGCCGCTTTTCTTGGAAGCACCTTTTGCCTACCAGTGTTCCTGAATGCAGTTGTCAAAAAAAAAGAAAGGTTTTCGCCCTAGATGAAGGAAGCATTTTTCAACCCACAAAAAAAATATAATTCCCGGCTCATTCCCAGGTAGAGCCCTGCACCGTTGCGTAGGTAAGGACAATTTAGCCAAATCTCCTTACAATCCTTTCTTATTTACAGTGTGCATAGCTTTTTCTTCGGCCGTGACTCATCCGGCCGTTCGTTATGAATGCCACCCGTAACGAACAGCACCCGTTGATATAGAAACAGCAAAAACTCCGCCATTGCCACCTGCCACCAGCAAGAACGGAAATCAAAGGACAAGAATAATTCTACTCCTTGAAGGTTGCACAACGCCTAGTCGATGCGTGGCAAAGGATATGCGCCTATGCGCATTACGTTATAAGAGCGATAGCGTTAAGGGCTCCGTGCCGCAGCAAGTCCAGCGTTGGCGTCCTGCGTCGACTATCGTTTCGTTAAAAATTATTGCGAACCCTGCAAACCCAGCCACGCACAACCTCAGTTTAGCACAAAAAACTTACTGAAGGAACTACTGAAGTAATTACTGAAGTTACTGAACGTCAGAAAAATTGTAAAGCATAACTTACACACAACCTACTGAAATGATAGCGTCGAGATATTTCATAATACGAGAAAACATAATTTTGTAACGCGGAAAGTCAAACACAAATCCCATATCGGTGGCGACACGTGTCCCCAGGCAAAACTCTAGTCGTCGTTCCATCGTCCCTGACTCTGCCAATGGACTTAAATTTCTCGTTGAGATAGATCAACGAGAAATTGTTTAAGGTGGTATGTTAAATGTGTAAAGTTGCAATGTTATGTTGTGTAATGTGTAAGGTCTTAGGTCTTTGCTGTTCTCGTGACAGTACCAAGACCACATTGTGTATATATATATTGGCCTATTTTCCGCGATACAATTTTGTGTGAATTCATACCTGCCTTTGGGAATTTTCTGACAAAGTACCCAAAAGTTCAGTATAATAGCGGGATTTCTGAGGCGAGAGTCACATGTGGGCAACGTTTTAAAGCATGCGGCAGCAGAAATTAATAATCCGACCGCTTGAAAGAAACTGCTTCGTCGGTAATTAGCTCATAATTGCGCAAGGTTGCCCAAGTCTACGGTCGTTTTGCGACTCCTGGACATTAGAAAAAGTTGACCAATTACAGTGGAACTAATTTATTTAATCAAATATTCACATTTATGTACCGTATAGTTAAGGTTTACGAGCCCGAAGAACCTTTCCTTACCGATGGTGACGCATTGGCCTAGTGCACAGCACATTTCCAGCAATCAATTAGGGACCAGACAAATTTTCTTTAGGTTACACACCACAATGTCACCAAAGCCACGCCAGATTTTGACGCCAGCTTTTGATTCCAACTTCAACGCCTCCAGATCGTACGCCAGGACAATAAACAAACGTTCGATCTGCGTTGTGTATGGCCATGAACAAGAGCTTCACACTACAGACTATAACTAAGAAGAACGGCGACTGGTGCATCTGTAGTGAATACTCGTGCATACGTTCAAGTGCATTTCTATGTTCATGTGCTCTGATGCTAAGCGGAGAAGCCAAGCACCTACCGGACGTCCTTTCGTGAAAATGTGACCAAGCCTGAAGTGGTGACTGGGGAGCAATGGCGCCATCTAGCATGGCAAGCTGAAACATTGGAAATATACTCTAAGGTTGCCTACCAAGATGCAGACACATTGTTGCGCGCTTGTACGAGATGCAAAGGCGGCGCTCATGCAGTGCTGCCTTGGACTGGTAGGTGAGCCATGGAGTCGAGAAGGAGGCTGTGGCGTAGGTCGATAACAATGGTTAGGTCCCGCTGAAAGTCGGCTATAGTTATCAGGTCGCAGACTTCAGCGACAAAGCATAGGTAACTAAAAGTGCGATGCCTACCCAGGTCGAGAGCGAGTGACTTTTCGCCGCACGTTCAATTTTCCGAACACTTCCTTGTAGTGAGGTAAGAAGGTACGGCGGCGGTGTTTATGGTTCCTATGGTTTACATAGGGGATTGCACAAGTTTCCTCGCCGGTGTCTACGGGGTAGCGACCTTTTATGGACGGTCTACTGTATAAAATAGACGGCTTTCATAGGGCAATTCGCAAGGTTTCTCAGCAGTGACTGACTTAGTCGTTTCCTAAATAGTCTCAAAGAGGGCGCCACTGACGATCATGACAGTCCAATTTGCTTGGGTCCCGAGAAATCAAGGCGGACAGAGAGCGGTACTCAATTCATTGCTGGTCTGCACATGTAAGCGGTCAAGACCAGATTCCGCTTTTAGGTTTCTTCAAGGAAACATTCACTTTTCTACTAGATAGCCTAAACATTCCACATATTTCAGTTATTCACTCCTGTTCATTTCCTTTCCGTTTTTCTTTTTTCTTTAGCTTTTTTTCTCATGTATTGCCTTGATATGTATTTTGGTTTGCTCTGTTGGCAATGCCTTAAACTACTGTTTTAATTCTACGACTAGCTATCGACTTTATATTACTTTAGAGTTTGTACTACATTTACTTTGTATATTCTTCCTCATAGTGACTACTGTATTGCTGTTTTATCCTTTATATTTCCTCCAATATATAAATTTTGCGACAGGAGGTCCCCTTTCAACCAGATGCTCTGGGACGTTCTTCTTTATACTTGTGAAACTATGTATGTCTCCTCATTATGAAAGAAATATAAACTGAAAAAAAATACAATTTCGGCGGTTTAGTTTGGGCCCAGTCCGACAATTCTGGTGCGAACGGATTCGTTAAGTTGTGGCGATCAGTTTTGGTGAACTTGGCCGATAACTCCAAAACCCCCAGAGCAAAAGGGGGGGCAGATCGTCGTCGCCGTTGCCCCGCAACCTTCTTCCCGTTCGCAACGCAGGTCGTCGCAAGACAAGAGCGTCCAGTATAGTGAAGCAAACATACAAAGACAAGATCAAAGAAAGCTTCGCGGACGCCGCCGCGTGCCGACACGATCAAGGCGTTTGCGGTTTCCGTCGTGGACACGCTGTGCAAATTTACCAACTGTGCCTCGGTGCGGAAGACGGACGCCGAGTTGGCCGAGCAAGTGGCCTTTGCACTCGGCATTCGAGAAGTTCGGAGAGACAGGGTGCATAGCGATTCGAAAGCGGCCATCCGGACATTCCAGAAAGGCTGGGTAGCCTGGCAGGTGATTCAAATTCTCAAAGGCGCAAAACACGGCGACAGCTCCATACAGTCCATCCTTTGGTTCCCGGCCCACGTCTGGGCGATTGAAGAGGTTCTTCTTAACCTCAACGAGTCTGGCCATGAGGCTGTGCGTGGCTTTACCGACCGCGCGGCCCTCGGATCGGGCAACTCTCGCCCCGGATACAGAGACGCTCCTATCACACAAAATGAAATTAATAAATTATTTTACTTAAAGACAAGGGTTTTCCCATCGCCTCATTTCAAGGTAAGCAGGCCGCAGGCGGTTACACTCAGACTCTTGCAAACTAACTCCCTCTAATTTCCGGCATACCATTGACAGCACATATCCTGAGATTCAGCCGAATTAGTCTTGCGTGCACGGCCTGTGGTGAGGCTGCTACTTAGTCTCACATGCTCTGAGAGTGCGGGTCGTGGGGCCCGAAGTTCACCCAGGCAGAATAGATCGAACTCCTTCCTACGAATGGCATCTTTGAAGACCAAATCCCGGCCATCCAGCACGCCCCCGATCAGTCGGCATGCTAGACCTGTCAGTTCCAACGTGAGATTAGCCTGGCGCGTGTTTTGTCGTGTTTTGCTGGACCCAATAAAAGTTTATTGACTCACTCACTCTAGTCACAGTACGCTGCTGCGCTTGACTGCTCCGCCGCTTGCGTGGCAGCCCATGTGGTATGGTTTCCGCTGCCAGGGTAGCAATGCTTCCAGGTGTCGAGGCCGAGAACTAAAGACATCAAATGCAGTGAGCATAAAGCGAAAGGCACGGGATGGATAAAGAAGCGGCGACTAGACGGTAGCCAGCGGCACTCAAAACTACCACGAACTAAGCCTATTGGTGTTTGAAAGGTTTAACGCGCAATGTGCGCATTTCCCATCACTTCCAGAGTGAAATCTGAGAGAGTTGTGCGGCAGAAAAGTTTGCCTCGTGAAGGCTAGATCAGTGACTCCATTCTACCTGCTAGTGCTTTCTGCTTCCTTCGTGCTCACTACTGACTGCGATAGTGTGGGTTGCTATAGTTAGGAGAGGGATGACGAGACATAAATTTTAAGTGTTAAAATACTTGATAAGCAAAATAGGGATTGCAATCTTTCTTTTATCGTACGTTGTAAGAAAAGGAAATAAACATTGGCGTGACACCGTTGCAGCTTTATTTTAACTATCAGATCAGCTTTCATTTAACTGAAATGGTTTTCTCTAAATTATTTATAACCAGTGTATTCATTCTCTCCTGGATTGTAACCTCTCTTTAAGTTAACCTTTCAGTTAGTCTGTCTGTTCACAGGCATACTAGCCTAGTTATCTAGTTATTCTAGCCTATCTCCAAGGGAGTGGACTGCGCTGTTCGCCAGCTAAATCGGAGCTTCTGTTCTACAAGCGCATTCAGCGGGGTCGCCCTCCCAAACACCAATCTGATCACCAACCATGTGAAGATGGCACTCCTATCCCACACGTCCCTAGTATCCGGGTCCTCGGTCTCACCATCTCTACCAACGGCTCCAACGCCTTCGCTCTCAGCAAGATCAGGGCCCAATCTCAAAACAACCAACGACTTCTTTAACGTATCTCTAACCGACGAAGGGGACTCAAACAACAAAGCCTTCTACGCCTCGTCCAATGCTTTGTCATATGTCATATTACCTACGTTGCTGCGCACCTTAACTCGTACCGGGCTAAGCAAAACAAGCTCGACACCCTCACGCGAGGGGTCTGCAAGCAAGCAGTTGGCCTCCCGCATTGCACCAGCACTGAACTCTTCAACCAACTGGGAGTTCACAACTTTTCCGAACTCACTGAAGCCCAACAACGCTCTCAGCTTAAACGGCTTACCCTTACTGAAACGGGAGGCTTTATTCTATCTACGCTTGGTTTCACCTACCGCCAGCAACAGGGCCCCAAACAACTGATCCCGACCGACATCCGTAGCTGGATCTATGTAGACCCTATCCCTAGAGACATGCACCCTAAATATAACAGGACTCCGCGCCAAGCTCGGGCCGGAGCTATCGTAAAAGCCCTTGCTCACGTATCTGGCGTCACATTTGTTGATGAAGCCCAATATTCCCATGGCACACAATTTGTGGCCGTTGCCACACGCGATGGAGTCCTACACCACGCCTTCAGCGTCGCTACCCCCACTGCCGAGACGGCTGGAGAAGTGGCCATCACTATGGCCACTTTATACGCCACCTGTCCCACCATCGTGTGGGACTCTCCCTCAGCTAGCACTAACATCAGCAAAGGCCCTATTTCTCCCCAAGCACTTCGCATCCTCTGCCAGGCACCGAACTCTCAAGACAGCATAATCTCCCTAACATGGATCTCGGCCTTTGCGTGCCCTGTCCACCCACATCTCCCCAGTCTCAACGAGGTCACGCACTCCATTGCTGGAAGCCTAGTCAACCGCGCCGGAGCCACTGGAGATGAGCTGGATACCAGGCACAATTTGACAACTTATAGCAATCTCATTAAGGCATTTTACCTCAGTCGCCGAAACTTCCCCCCGCCTCACCCCAAGTTCAGTCGGGCGCAGGCTACCACCCTTCGTCTGCCACAAACCAACACGTGCCCTTCACCCGCCCGCCTCCACCTTATATTTCCAGAGGTCTGCACTAACCCCAGCTGCCGATGCTGTGGCATTCACCCGGCTACGCTTCCGCATAAGCTGTGGGAGTGCCCAGCACAGTACACGCAGACTAACACCATGGTTCTCTCGTCGAGGTTGCATGAGGCTCTGTGGAGCTCCGTCTTCTACGACCAAACATGGGCGACCCAGCACGCCCGTGAAGTGGTGGCGCGGCAAGCCATCGACGTCCCTTTATGGGAGGCTTAGGCCCAGCCATCATAAAATGCTGGCTCTACAATAAATGTTTATTCCTCCTCCTCCTTTACTCTGCGTTTCTTATATTCAAATAACAATTTTCTTTACCTCGATACTGTGGCCCGATTTATGGCGTATCCCTCTTAGTGGGTACGAGCCCTGATAGGAGTTCATCGTCATCATCGTCATCTTCATTACCAAAATACCGTAGTCTGCTTTCCACATGACCCCTCTGATAATTTCCAATTTGTGACGGCGCTGCGTCTAACCTGACACGATTGATCTTGTTTTAATAGTCAGTCGGACATTGCCTAACTGAATACGACGAATTTTAAAAATTTCAGTCAGTGTACCAGTTGCATGAACGCAGCTTTCCGTCTTCAATATATTATCTAGGGCAAATCAACCGAGTGTAACAAATAAGTTGTGTAGATTCACTTCTCTTCCTTTGAAAGTACGCAAGGCTCATTGAAAGCTTCCCTCACTCTACAGATATGTCAAATATTTTACCGATTAGTCTCCTACCATAATTTTGAAATATTCTTTTCATGTCTTTCTCTCCATCTCATTCTGCTCATATCAGTCTGGCTTTTCCGAAGATTCCTTGCTCCGATGTTTTAAAACTTTCACGCATCTAATTAGGGCTTACTTCCTATTTGCTTCTTTCTGACGTCTGTTTCTTGGCCCGTCCCCCAGAGTGGGTATGCGCCACATTTTCTAAGGATATCATCGTCATCATATTATGCACCGCTTCTCCTGAGCGCGCTCATCTCTTTGCTTGTCGCCATTTTGCGCTTCTTCGGGGCTGACGACCACTTCCCAGCGGACTTCGAACCCTGCCTTACCGAGTCCTTCTCCTGCGGTTCACGCTCTTGTTCCGACATATACACCAGGTAAAAATTTTCTCGGAGCATCTACAGCGGCTTTTGTTTATGGCGCCGAACCAGCGGGCACAGAAGCCTAACGGCTAAGAGAATCATTGGGAGGAAGGTAAAGAAAAGGCGGCTTGTTCCTGCATAGGAGATCTGTCTGACTACTATATTAAAAACTAAGCTGTCTTTGCCCCCTTTCCCATGGAATTGCTGGCCCTTGAGTGCAGCTGGGTCGGTAGGTATTTCAACGGATATATTTGTTGATATATATTTATATATAGAAGCTGCTTTCTTGGACCATTCTCCCGTATCAGGCATATTGCAAACTGTCATCTCAATTTAGCAAATATTTGCTACATCATATTAATAAGTATTTAGGTCTAGGGCAAACCGAGACGGTCAAGGGCTGCAGGTGATTTACGTAAGCGTGGGCGTAAGCTACAACGTCCACTTGTCGTCATTGTCATTTCATCACTTTCATTTTATTGTATCAATCCTTGGTTTCATGCCATCGTCAGCGTTATGAGGTCTTTATTCTCATACCATACTTGCGCATTTATTTCGTCGTCCTCATAACATACTCGTCACGCCATCATTTTCATTCTGTTGACGTCATTACAACATCATCATACCACCGTTATCGCGCAAGAGGAAGCGTTCGGCCGAATCCAAGTTCAATGCCGCCGATTCGAATACATGGAAAACACAGAATTGCTTTTGTAGGATATCTTGTAACGAGTTTGTATAAGCCTGGATGCATTTTAGATAGAAATGTAAATTTTAGTATCTGTGGCAACAAGCAGAATTTTTATTTAGGTTGTACATTTATACTGAAATTGCCGAAAATCGGTAAGTTATAAAAAAAGAAGCACAAAGTTTACAAATACCGAACATTTGCACCAAAATCAGATATCGTAGTGCTATCAACTGCATCCGTTAGACCACTTGGGCCGGAAAAGCTTGATACGTCAATTTATATATAACATATATCTCGCACAAGGTTTACAATGGTTTTGCAAAACTCGTACTCCTACCTTCGTGTTTATTTGAGAGCCATGTATAATACACACATTTTCTTGGCTTTAGATGTACTGTTAAATGCTGTTCTCAAAATTGAAATGTCATTTTTCATTCCATAGTGACAGAGTTGCTTCTCTGAAAAGTTTCAAATTTCAACAATTCTTTAAAATGCTTGACTGTCTAAATCAGCATTTCCCGCCAAGCCTCGCTAAGTTATAACTTTTTCACAACCTTCATCAAAGGCGGTGCAATAGATACCAAGTAAAAATGATTGCTCTGCCCCCATGTACATTTATCACAACCCCCGAGCTAAAGCTTCCTCTTAACCATCCTTTACATTAAGTAAAAGGCAAATCAGACATCCACCAATTGTAGCAATTGCCACAAAAGAAACCCATACGGCTTCCCCGAAAGAAAAGCCCCGCTGTTGAAGAAATGTTTTCTGCTCCGGAACTCAAACCCGAGACGACCGCCTATCCGCGGAAGCAGCTCTACGAACTAAGCTAGCCAGGCGCCTAGCAGACGGCAGGGCGAAGTCGAACCCATCAAGAACTCGAAGCGAAGCCAAGAGTTTGAACAATCCTTGGTTCAAACCACCGTGATCGTGCAGCCGTTGTCAGGCCATCCTTGTCATTGCGTCATCGTCGTACATTCCTCGGCGTGAACTCGCGGTCTTCCCATCGTGACGCCGAGGCGAGTGTTCCATCGCCGTCATTCAAGTTTCGTCATCCGGTTGTCCTCTTACCGTCGTCGCCACACAATTGTTCTCCCATTGTTATCTTGCCATCATCGTGATTCCGTCGCGATAATTTTGAATTGTCTGTCTATAGTCGTCATGCTACTGACGTCATACCGCCTTTATCATGCCATTTTGTTGTTGTTGCGTTGGTGTCACTGCTCATCGGCCCGCACTCGTGGAAATATTGTCTTCATTATGCCGTTGTCTTCCTTCCATATTAGTAATTTCAGTTAAGCCATCTTGTTGTCGTCATACCATCTCGTCATTCTGTCGCCATCATTGCCCTCCAGTTGTATTTTAGCCGTCGTCGTCTTTCCATGGCCATCATTTGCCAATGCCTTTCTATAGTCGTCCTGCCATTGACTTGAGCCCGCCTTTATCATTCAATTATCGTTATTGCGTTCTTGTCATCAGACATCGTTAGTTATTCGTGGTGATGTTGTCTTCGTAATGCGGTTGTCTTCCTTCTATAATGGTAATTCCCGCTTCATCACGCAACTGCCGTCATGTCATCGTCTTTGTATCGTCTCAATTCTACTGCTGTAACATTGTCGTGGTCGTCCATTCGACTTCATTCTAGCGATGTAACTGGTATGTCTTCCTGCTGTCGCCATGCGTGGGCCCAGCAGGCTCGAGCATAAGACTTATGAGCTAGGTCTTTCACCGTGTGACTCTGTCCACCTTCGCCGTTTGCTCTGTATTCGCTCATGGTATGTAATTACTAGCAGCGTTCTTCACCGATACCAATAAATGGTTCGCCTAAGCTGAGTTCCACAGCTCGCGATCTTCAATATTTGGCGCTTTATCTGGCACTATTTGTCACGGAGGTCTACGTAAAACTGTGCACGTTAAAGCAAGGTCATCGCACAATAATTGCTTGACATGAAGTGGTGCGATGAGTAGTGCCTCCGATTGCGTACGCTAGTCTTCACGCCGTCATTTTATTCTAACGCCATCATATAGTGGTCATGGCGTCGTCGCCTTGCGTGGGACCAAGATGCTCAAGCACAACGTCTTTCTTTCAATCCGAAGAAGCGAACACTAATTAAAGGTGAAACATGAACGCCAAATGACTGTGCACAAGAGCTGTTATTGTAACCTAGTTTCAGGCATCGTCGTTGTGAGACAAAACATGGCAGCTCAAGCCGCAGATAATGCAAATTATTTTGCCATCTGCTGCAGGAATATATCATCGTATTCGTGCTAAAGTATAAATAATAGTTTAAGCGTGTATAGTATAGCTGGTGCATCAAATGCAATACCGTGCCTCAGTTAATTAAAACATATACTTGCGGAACATGACCATTTGCTGCTCCGAAATTCGTAGGCGTGTCACACGTTGCGTTATAAAAAGTTAAGCAGGAAGAATACATGGGACGCGTTTGCGAGTTAGCCTTCGCTATGTCGGTCAGATGCTATGCGGAAATGCAAACACCTAACCAACGCTTACGAAATCAAACCCCAAGAACGTCAACTCAGCGATCTCACGAGCACTAAGTCGATGTATGATGCTTAAAACTAATTTCTCTGGTTTTACGTGCCGAAATCACGATCCTGAATATCAGGCATGCCGTGAAAGACTCCGGTATATTTTTTACCTTCTCGGTTTTTTGAACGTGCCCCTCTATCGGAGTACAGGAGTGTTTTTTTTTAGATCCTGCTCCCCTCGAAACGCCGTCACAGCTGGCTGTTGCGAGGAAACCTGCGACCTTGAGCTTAGCAGCACGTCGCCATAGCCAATAAGGTAGCAGGATTCGAGAACTATATTGTGCGACGCATAATGACAATTGCGTGACAAGTACGGAATTTTAGGTTGCGGAATATGCTGTTTTCTCGAGTATCATAAAGCTTTCAAATTTGCAGTCTTGCAGTAAATTTATCACCTACGATGCATAGCTCAAAGTTGCTACCTAATTAGGCAATTGCGCGTAATAAAAAGTGTACCTTGCTCCACACGAACAACACAATTTTGACTGCGTCATCTTTGTGTAGTTCAGATGTTCTTTAACCTTCACTAAAGTTCGCTGGGACACCATGCATGACAAATTAGCATCTTGTATAAAAACTCCTCATCAGAGTGATCATGAGCGTATTTAGGTACACTACGGGACGAAGGCCTGTCCCAGTCCTGTCTCATGCGCTGTCTTCTGACAGTTGCCACTATCATGAAGACCAGTATACCTAATCATACAGGATATATATATCACATATATTAGAGCACATTTGTATTTTATTATGTGGGAAACGCCCCATGTGATACATGCGAACGTGCTTGTTATACGTGGGAGGCCGTTTTGTTTTACATTCTATATGGGTTGTGGGGCATATGTGCTCCTAGTAGGATGTCTTACAGGAGGTGTGGAAGGATGCAGTATTTCTTTAATGGTATCCCTTTATATTCATGTGGATATTTTGTGTGAAGAACACTGCGTATTTTCTAATTATGTGAGAATTCTGGAAAACATTCTATGTCCTATTTGCCCTACACTAATATAAAGAGCAATACGTTCAGCCTATGTTGAAGCAGTTCTGAGAACTTGTGCAAACTGGCAGAAATTTCATTAAAGAGAAATATGTCATCCACATGGGACCAGCACCTTCTGTTACTCGCAGGCATAAAACAATTTTGCTTTACCTGGGTCCTTAGGTAACATATGTTTTTCAGTGTTAAACTTTATGATTCTGTCACCTAATGACCAAAATTGTGATATTTTTCCCTGTGAAACTAAAACAACACTTAAATAATGAAGCCGGTTTTTATCAGCAAGCAAAATTTCACTTTAGGCTTTAGGCACTGCCCGAAAATTCGGCACTATTGTATGACCACATTGGTCTTTGTGATTGATTACACCTGAAACGCGACACTACCCCATAAAGAGCGCTGGGATGTTTAGCTTGTAGCTGTCGGTGCGAGCGCTTTTATGTCCCCGTTTTTTGGTATCGACAGGGAGCGCCATCCGCAGAGTATAGAGGTTCAGATGACCTGATCATAGAAAATATTGCCGCACAGGTAGAAATCACAGCATCTACGCTGCTGGACGGGTTATGACAAGAAGGCCCAATGAAAACAATATATTGGCCACGAGATGACGTTACAGATGTGATGAACATGGAAAAAAAGGAGCGTGATGATGACTTCATAACGATAATGGCGTGATGGCGATGGCATAGGGAGAGTGATGACAACGTTCGAAAGACTGTTGTAGAAGGACCATGATGGCATTCCAACGAGAGTACGAATCTATGACCACTGTATGTCGAACATGACGGTGGCATGGTCAGTGTCAGATAACAAAGCTTGAATGACTACAATAAAATTGCAATGATGACGAGACAACTAGGATCCCACGCCTATTCGCCCAGCGAATCTCACAACTTGAGCTACTGGCCCGACGTAGAAGGCGTGACGATGACTGCTTGA
Source organism: Dermacentor albipictus (assembly GCF_038994185.2). Lineage (NCBI taxonomy): Eukaryota > Metazoa > Arthropoda > Arachnida > Ixodida > Ixodidae > Dermacentor > Dermacentor albipictus. Next base: position 56,418,002 of record NC_091830.1, read on the forward strand.
CGAGAATCAGACCATGAAGTTCGAATGACGGTGATGTAACGAGAATGACGGCATCGCGGCCAACAACATACACCTTGTGGTCAAAGCAGGCAGACAACTTGAACCACTGTGTTAGCGTAAGATTCTAGATAGATAGATGTACAGATAGACTGCATTAAACCACTCGAAGTAGAAAACAATGCTAACTGCAATAAGACAGTTGAGTAGCTGCAACGTTAAGGGGGCCCGACATCTTGATTTAAGCGGGGCTTGTATATACCTGGTGCCACTATCCCACAGCTCACATATGAGACGGTCTTTTGTATCGCTTTTGCGTTTCCATAGCCTCAATTATCCCGAAATGCCCGTCCTATGGTGCCGAATCATCTGTTCATTTTGAGTGTGTCCTGGCACCACCGTCAAATATGCCCAAAAAGCAGGCGGCAATAAGAAACACTGCAGAAATTGAGGCAGCAGAAACTGCATTCATATGAAGGCTCGAACCCTTGGCTTGACATCACCTCAACAGTCGGAATGAAGCTTTCTCAAAGGAAAGCGTAATTCTGTTCAACTATGCGAGCGCCTGGAAATGGTTGGCTTTCTGAATTGTTATATGGTTGCACAGCTCCTTGAACGGCCCCTTTCTTCCACATAAAAACGGTTACAGCTTAGAGGTATCTGACATGCTAAGCCTTCTTTACATTTCTTTACATTTGGTTTGGTGTTTCATGACATATGCTTTCTTTTCTTTTTCTCAGAGTTAGTCATTTTGCATCCTTCTGGAAGTATACTCTTGCAACATTAGGGTCGCGTTTTGCGCACTGAAAAAACTTGGAGAAATTTCCAGAATGGCTAAGCCTGAGGTAAAGTGAAAAAAAAACGTGTGTCAGGAAACACCAAAATTAAATTTGCAAAATATAATGAAGGCTTCGAAAAGGCTTACACGAAAGCTGAAGCTCTAACGTGTAACCTTTTTATGTCGGACAAACGGGCTGTTGCAACAACGACCGGCTTCGCGAGTAGGCTAACAACGTAAATAAAAATATGAGAAGGTGGCCGGCACTTCACTGTGATCACTGCAGCTACTGACGGAAGTTTGTGAAGTGCATGGTTATTGTGAAGTTTAATATTGAAGGCCACGCCTCATTATTGAGGTCCACTGCCTAACAACGTTATAATAAAAATTGGTTAACATGGCTCATGTTGCCATATTAGATAAAGAAATAGTGTATCTGAATGTTACGGCACGGTGCCTGCTGACGTTGTTTCGCTGTGGTTCTGCCCATGTCATCGTGCGCAGCGTTGCCTGTGGGAATGTATAGATATTGCCACGTTCTTCTCGGCAATACTCTGTTGACCTGTTGACAGTTTACGCTTTGTGTATGCAGCAGTGTTCCTTCTTTTCTCTATGTTTTCACGCGCAATGCTACACGTTCGTATTCATTATGCAAACTAGAAGTGAGGCGTGCAGACAGGACACAAGAGTAGAGAAGTGGACAACACGAACGCCGACTATCAACTGAAGGGAGCACAGAGGCGAAAAATGAAAGAAGACACAAAACTCATCTGCGCATGCTCAGGAATGGTAACACCACGTGTCAATCGGGTACACGTGCTGGTCTACGTGAGAGATAACTGTTAAGACAGTTAATCTCTTCCTTATGTAAAGTAATCGAAGGCTGACTCACGCACGCACTTCCACCATTATAGATATGCCATGCCTCTACCATAAGACGCGTATCTTCATTCTTATGCCTGTACAGTATCGCGCATTCATCTAACTTTGGCTTGCAGTTACAATCTCGGCAATGTAGCGAAAGATTAGAAGGCGATCCAGCAGTTAACGACCTTTTATGCTCCATTAGCCTCTGATTGATACACCGTCCCGTTTGCCCTACGTAGAACTGGCCACAGCTAAGGGGAATTTGATATACCACACTCATACGACATTCTGTAAAACTGTTGTTCATATTGTGCTTCACTGCACAAATATCTGTTCGTTTTTTACCTCTAACCCGCTCCTTTTTATTCTGTACGGCAGCGCATATCTTACCTAGCTTATTGGGAGCAGTGAAAGCAACATTAACATCATATCTACTAGCAACTTTTTTAAGCCTGTGCGACACTGAATGAATATACGGAATAGCCACTACTCTTTTTTTGCGATTACTGCTTTCTGTGATTACGTCCGTCCCCCTGGAAACCGACTTCTTTAGGCGCTCAGCTACAGTGGCCACCGCTACATTAGGATAACCTGCTTCTAATAGGCGCCGGACCTGCGCATTAAAACTGGCGCTCATTTTGTGCGTGCAGGATCTTGTGAGGGAAGACTTAAGGCACGACATGGCGATTCCGTTTTTTACTAATTTAGAATGCTTGGATTGAAAGTTTAGCAACGGCTTCGAAGATCTTGGGGAATACTGCCAACAAACATGATTTTGTTCGAAGATCAAGGAAATGTCAAGAAACTGAATTACGCGTCGCTGAGGTAATTCCTTGGTAAACTTTAATCCTCCCCCATAAAGTTTAAATTGCTCACTTACTGAGGTAGCAGCCGAGTCTAATTCTTCCCTATTGCAGAAAATCAGGTAATCATCAACGTAACGAAATATCTTGATAACGCTATCACCTAAGGCTTTCTCTAAGCAGTTGTCAACCTTACTCAGGTAAATGTTGCTAAGAATAGGGGCAACCTTTGAGCCGATGCAAATGCCTGATTTCTGCAGAAAAACGCCATCTCTCCACCCAATCAGCGTCGACTTCAAGAACATTGAAAGAATTTCTAGAAAAGCTCCCGTGGAAACACCGAATCTGTCAATAAAAGCCGACTCTTGCACTTGTTCTTTAATGCACTCATTTACGGAATTTAGCAACCCGTCATGCGGCAAGGAATAATACAAGTCTTCGATATCCATACTAAAAGCTGTACAATCACCCGGATTCTCCTCTCTTAAATAGTGAACTAGCGCCTGAGAATTACGTAGGCAAAAGGGATCTGAAAAAATTAGTGAAGCTAGGCAGTTCTGTAGGTAACTAGCGACACAGACCTGCCACGTCCCTTTCTCTGACATTATAGCACGAAAAGGAATTTCTTGTTTATGGGTCTTGGCCGAGAAAAACAGTTCTAATGTGAGGGATTTAGCTTTCTTGACATTACAAACAAGCCTATCAAGATTATGTCTTGAGAAGAGGTCAACCGCACGTTGCTTAACTACCGAAGGCTTGAGTTTGACTGGCTGCAAATTCTTTTCTATGGCTGAAATCGCTTTTTCTGAAATCGCTTTTTCTTTTTCTGTTCGTATTCTACTAGTTTGCGTTAGCTTCATATTTGCGTTTTGTCCGTTCATACTACATAAAATTTACATAAAATTTAGAAATCTTATTGGACACGTCACTTCGATTCTTGCTCTGAGAATGCACGGGCAGCCAAGCGTAGTAGTGACATTGTAGAGACTCTAGTTAAAGTTTATTTTCAGCTCGTGCTAACTTCGAGCACCGGGGACCCTACGGTCATCCAGTAGCAACCGTTTTAACCGCCCCACAAGGTTCCAGCATCCACTGTGTGCCAAGGATACTCTAGTGCAGCCTGATAATGGGTAAGCTATTTCTTTGTAATGGGCATAATGAAAATTTTTGATGGCAAAGCATCGTGACGAACTCTTCTTTTATGGCAGACTACTTCGTACCAACTTTTTGGTGACTATAAATTTTGGTAGTTTTCTGTCACTCAAGTTTATTTCATTTTTTTCTAGAGGAGTCTGCTTTCCAGTCTCAGATCACGAAAACTTCTGGTTCACTGTCCTTGTATTCAGGTACGTGCTCGCCTACTTATGCGAGATGCTCTTCAGTAGGGTGTGAAAAGTGCTCCTGAAAAAGAATGCGTTCTACGAGGACTCGTAATGGCAAGGCCGTTAGCGCAATTCAGAAAGGCAGGGGCATGACAGAGGCGCAGGACAGCGCACAGGATATCCCTGTCCTGCGCCTCTGTCACGTCCCTGTGTTCTTGGATTGCGCTAAAGGCTTTACCCTTATAAGAAAACCGTACCAACTAGTCGAAGAATCCGCCTTGTTGAACTTCCATGACAAGTATTAATTAACTGCGAGTGCCAAAATTCACGCGTTCGACGAGGCCTTCCAGAAAGCATTTGGTAGGAGTCGCCAGAGACCACACTGTCTGTATTTGGGTACTTTCGAATGCAGGTTCAGTTGATTTTCATTCAACTAGATTCTTATGCACGCTTGTCTCGTTATGACTTTCAGAACAGCAGGAAATTGGTCCTCCTAGCTTCGACAGTAGTGCTAAGAATCCTATTGCCATTCATTTCTCCAATTGTCACAGATCCGACCGGGTTAAACAAACTGATGCACCCTAGTCATTAAATTATTCTCTGTGTGCTTTGCTAATAGAAGTGTAAACATTTTATCTCTTCTTAATTCCAACGTCAACCTTCTCATCATATCAATTTGCGCAAATTCTTCTGCATAATCTAGGTAAAATAAAGGCAACATTGACTTTCTACGCAATAATTTTGCCATGCGTTTTGCTACAGAAGCGTGCCTCATCAGCGAGTTTTGAGAGTCCCATTTACGTGGGGTACCATATGACCAGTATCACTAAGTAGCTTATGGAAAAGGCTCAGCATGCATTCCCCAAAACAATCTTTTCTAGTGGCATCGCTGCGTCAAGAGCAAAAGGAGATATCACTTTTGACAGCCGCTTTTTAAGTTGGAGAACAAGGCTATGCCAGACCATGCTCATTCTTAGGCAAAATGGCTCTGCTCTATCGAAATACATGCAATGTTACCCAAATAAATAAACTTCTGAACACAAAAGTTATCAATATAGCTGAACATTCGGAAAAGCCAGCTTCTTCGTATTCCTCAAAGTAGCATGTGTAACGAAGAAGAACCATTGCTTATCGAGGCGCATCTCGAACATATTGTATACAATTAAGAAGTGTCGGTCAGTCACGCGCATTAGAAGAGCTGGGCGCACGGCTAGTATAGGTTAGGAATAAACTTTATTTATCCAAGGGTTATTGATGTTGGTGCCCGGGGCTAGGCTGCCAGGGGTCTATCGCCCGAGGATATTCTTCCGAGATCCTCGGAAACGGCAATAACCCACTCGACCGCCCACTCCTGGTCTTCAGGTGCCTCACTGAGGAGAGCGGCTTGCCATCTCTCAGCGAGGCGCCCCACTTTAGAGGGTCCAGCTGTTGTCTTCCCCCTTCCTCGTGGTCGTTCTTCCTCGTGGCGTTGGCATTCCCAAAGCACATGGGCCATCTCGGCCCGTTCGGGCTCGCACCACGGTCAACCGGGTGACGCGTGCAGCGCGGGCCACAGGCGGTGCAGGTGGTAGGGGTTGGTGGGAGGGGCGTCGGTGCGTCTTCGGCAGTTAGCATTGTTATTGTCATTGTTGCTGCGGCTTCTGTTGTTGTTGTTACTGCCAAGCTCCCCGACGTTCGCGCGGAACCACTCGAGGGATTTTTTTGTAGTTGTGCCGGTCCTGAAGTCGCCGGCTCAGCAATGAGCATGCGCGCCACATCCGCGGACACCCAACCTTTGGTTTAGCTGCGAATCACTTATTTGGAGTCGCTGATGATCAGGCTATCCTCCGCACCTCCGTGGAGTACCTAGAGGGCTATGGCCACCGCCTCAGCTGCTTCTGCCAATGGCAGCCTCGCTGACGCCGTCACTCGGATCCTTCCCTTTGTATCTACGATTGCCATGAAGAATGCGGGCGCCGCCGCCGTCCGCCGGCCGTGTCGATGTTGCCACTGTTGCTGCTGAGGTTTTTGTCGTAGTATTAGTAGTAGTGATGGGGGTGTTGGTAACTGCGGTTCATCTCGCACATTCCGTTGTAGCACCATGGTGGTCGACGTCTCCCGTCGCCATCAGAGTCACCGACTGGCCTCGGGTACCTGGCGGCATCGACCAAGAGGACGCCTTGTCTTCTTCCATGCTTCTCGAGGATTGCTACCGCCCTGCGTATACGTCATTGCACGTCATACACTGGGGGTAAATTCTTCGGCATGTTTTCCGTCTGTATGGTGTCCCTGACTCCCGGTAGCAGTGATCCGTTCAGTCCACACGTCTCGTGATATCGAATCCGGAGCATGTCTATGATTCTTCCGGTTTCGGTGCTCGACTGCCTCTCCAGCTGCGCGATCCTCTGCGCCTCGGTGATCTCCTCGAGCATGTTTTGTACGGCTGCTCGAGGAGCCTGTAGGTCGGCGTGCACTGGGGTATTCTCAGGGCGGTGTTGAACGCTCTGCGCTTCACCACATTCAGCTTGTCGGTCTCGCTCCTGTTCCAGTCGGCGCACGCGGAGACGTACACTATATGGCTCAGCGCGTACACTTGTATTAGCCTCGTAATGCTGTGTCCCTTCATTCCTTCCCTCTTGTTCGCGACCCGCCACACGAGGTGCGTGGCACCGGCCACTTTCTTCGGCAGTCGGGCAACCAGCTCGTGGTTGGCGCCGTTCTCTTCAAGCCACAGGCCGAGCAATTGCAACTTGGACGCCGTTGGTATTCGGGTCCCCTCCCTCGTCTTGACGCGGACGCCCAAACGACGGGCGTCTTGCACGCCCTGCGGAAGGGTTCCATTATTGCGCGGCCTGTGGAGCAGGATTTCCGACCTATTGGGTGAGCAGACGAGTCCTGTGTCCTCGAGGTGCCGCTCCACCTCCCAAACAGCCCGCTGCAGTCGGTCTTGGATTTCGCCGACACTCGTGTTCTCTGTGGTCCACACCGCCACGTCATCTGCGTATATCGTATGATTGATACCCTCTATCGCGTCAAGACGCTCCGGCAGCCCGATCATGACTAGGTTGGAAAGCATGGTAGGGAGTACGGAGCCCTGCGGCGTTCCGGCAACCCCCATTCGGTCCGTTCGTGGCGGGGCCCTGTCGATCTTGACCGTCGCCTTGCGCCCATTCAGGAAGTTGCTGACATATCAGTGGAACCTCGCCGCGAGATCGAGTCCGCTGATCTTGTCCAGTATGGCGACGTGCTTCACATTGTCGAAGCCGCTCTTGAGGTCTAGCCCGAGCAGGGCGTGCACGTGCGTGGTCGGAGCGTTCCCGACCTGTTCCTTGATCTGCAGCATGGCGTCCTGCGTCGAAAGTCCTTTCCGGAATCCGATGATGTGGGTGCCGAAGGCGTCCTGCTTCTCGAGCACCATCGTCACCCTGTTAAGGCAGGCATGCTCCATTACTTTCCCGACGCAGGACGTCAGGGAAATCGGCCTCATGTTTAGCAGCTCCAGCGGTTTGCCCGGCTTTGGTATCAGTATACCGTCCACGGCCTAATACTCTTGCGGAATTTGGCTCTCCTTCCAGCATGCGTTGATGTACTCGCAGAGCTTCTCGAAGACGTCGACGTTCAGGTTCCCTAGCATATAGTTGGTGATCCTGTCAGTACCGGGCGCCGAGTTGGTCTTCAGTAGCTGGAGGATCGTTCTAATTTCCTGTACGTGGAAGTCCACGTCCAGCTCCTCATTTGGAGCCCGCGGTACTCTGGGTGACTCTGCCCTTCCGGACGAGTGAGGCGCGTCTGCACGATCTCTTCCGCGTTGGCCTTAGGGTCATCCTTGTACTTGTGTCGCAGCATGAGTCTCTGTAAGGGTCGCCGTTCTAGTGCTTGCCGGGTTGAGTAGGTTCCTGAAAAAGTCCCAGGTGCATCCAGTGCTCATGTTCCCTTCATCATGTCGCATAGCTCCTGCCATTCTAGCTCGCACAGGTGGGCGCAATGCGCCTCGATCTCCCGGCTGATTTCGGTGATCTTCTTGCGTAACTTCCTATAGAGTTATTGCCTACTCGCTCTCTGCTGCATGAATTACTTGGCCGCAACGAGATGTACCAGCCAGCTGTCCACTCTGGACGATTGGTTAGAGCCGTCGTCCCCGGCTCCGCGGGATCTGTCTGCCTCTATTTCAGGGGATTCTTGTAGCCAGTCCATCCATTCCATCTCATCGGTGGCTATCTGTACGTCCGCAAGCAATTCACTGCACCATTCGCTGATGCATTCGATCGCTCCATCCTTTTTGTCTCGTTCTCTATTTTTCCGGCATGTGTCCCAGTCTACGCTTCTGGTCTTTCGGCAGACGCCCTCCTTGCTTTCATCCTCTCCCTCGGTCACGCGCAACATCCTGTGGTCACTCCGCAGTTCCTCGAAGGAGTTCGACCAAGTGACCACGCCCGTGCCTGACCAGACCGAGAGGTCGGGGGATGTGTCGCGGCACATTCCCTGTCCGATGCTGATGTGCGACGTCGGTTCATTGAGTACAGTCAGGCCGAGCTCATGCATCAGTCTGACTAGCCTCTTCTCATTCGGCAAGTCGGCTCCGTATCCGCATCGCGTGTGCGGGACGTAGAAGTCTCCACTTATCAGCAAGGGACTGGAGGCGGCCTTGGCCATCGCTTCGCAGAAAAAGGGCGTCGAAAGTGTGAGTGCGGTACCTTTGCGAGGGGGAGCCATTTACGCTGAGCACGAAGAGGTCGGTCTTCCTACTTCCACTACTCGGCACGACGTCGATCAGGACGTGGTCTATGTCCGACTCTTCGTGGAACACGAGGTCGTGTTCGATGAAAGCCCTCCCACGCTTAACCTGGGTGCACACCCTGATGGCCCTACCCATTCATTCGTAGGGGGGAGCGCACGTCACATAGCCCGGGAGCTGGGCCCAGTCCAAAGGTTCTTGCAAGGTAAGCACGACAGGAAGTTTGTTATTGGAGAGTGTTTTCATGTTTTCAGGGGGCCCGTTGTGACTGCTCGCAAGGTTTTGGCTGCCGCACCGACTTCGACCTCCCGCTCCTTGCTGGTCTGCTAAATAAAAATTTTACAGATGGAGAAACAGAGATATGTACCTTCTGAGCAATATTTTTGTAGGTGCATACCAATTACTTTTTTATGGAGCCATCTATGCATTGCAAAGTTCTGCAGTGGAACTTTCCCTGCTTTGAATTTCACTCATTTCTTTTCTATATTACAGCACTCCCACACAGTCATGTTGCAAAGGTTCTGGGTAACACAACTGGTAGACCAGTCGCCCGAGGCAGCGGGGCACATTTATACGCGTGCGATGCTCTTACCAAGTCACCTACCACCGTGAGGTACCGCAAAAATTTCCAGGGTGATAAAATCGTCGCCACACGCCGAGCGCTATATGTGTGAGTGAAAGCCCGAGAGGGTAAACCGGCAATCACAGCTCAAGCTCGCGCACGCAATAGAGGCAAAAGGGGAGAAAGCGCACCTCTTCAATCGCGATCTGGGCTAGGGTAGGGAGGGAGGGGGGCAGTCTTCTCCTTCCAGCAGCCGCTCGCGTCCACCCGGGCCACTGTACATTGAAAGCCGTCTGTGCCGGGGACAGCGTCCACCGCACGCTGTGTTTTCGTGGCTTAGTTCGCATTGGTGCGAGACGCCGCATGAAGGTCAATTCGCTCGATGCTACTGCCCCGCTTACTCAGTCCAACGTTTTGACAGCGTGTTTCCGCCTTCATCCAGTAAGATGTGTTCATCATTGTGTGTGCGCGTGGAACACCATGCTTGTTAATTTATTTGTATTCCTAGTGGTTACAAGTTTACACGTTCAATCAAACTGCTATCTTTTCTTCATATAGCCGTCCACTAATTTGCAATCGCAATCGAAGCTTCGTCTTTAGGGCGAATATGCTACTTTTGTCTTTCCCGCGCACGGGCACTGCAGCCGCTGATTCGGATGAGCGGTGACCAGAGTCATCTGGTGTTCCTAAAAGGAATCCAGTGGCAGAGACGCGGGCCCCCTCCGCTGTGAATAATTGGTCTATTCGGCGACAGAACCGCCAAGCAGCTTCCTTGGTCGTGAAATCTCTGCGATGTTCTCAAAGAAAAGCTTCGCTTTTAAAATAACATGCTTGCACGTTTAATTATCAATAATCCCTGTGAGCTTGCACTGCGGACTGCCACTGGTGGTGTAATGTCACATTGCGTTGTTACATTTTTGTCGCTAAGTTGTGTGCCATACTTTACGCAAATGACTTGGTTCTATTTGTTTTGGTGTAGGCCACGACTCAAAACTATGCTTCGCTGGGCCGTAGCTTTATAGGGGGGGGGGGGTGATTGCAGTGAGAGTTTCGCAGAACATTCCACAACTTAAGGTCTTGCCGCGGCCAAGGAAGCGTTCCTTGGCTGCTGCTTTCTCCTGCGTCGTTTAGGAGAATCTCGCCCAAACTTCTTCGTTTTCCTCAATTGTGGTGGCTCTATTGACGGCTGTCATGATTTGACTGATTGACGGTTGCGACAACCCGATCTTTTCTTCGTCCACACAGCTTAAAACTCATCATGGCAAAAAAGTGGGAAAAGGCAGCGCGAACAGCAAATTTGTCGCAATTTCAATACCACTAAACATTTCTGGTCTGTGATATTCTTCCAGCACTACACCGATGCATTTCACTCTCTTTAGAGAGACTAAAATGCTTTCGGAATTCTCCCTCGCACCTCTCAAATGTGTTGCTCCATTCGTAGCGTCTTCGTCTTTCGCCAAAGGTCACCAGCAACAGAAAGAAATGAGCCACCATTGGTGTCTCTGTCTCGCCACGCCTGCCAGCGCAAGACTTGCTGGTGGCTATGGCTGCCTTAACAGCCATCGAGATCAGGCTGAAGAGCGCATGCGACCCTCGAGCGAACCAGTGCCTCCCAGTGCCACCCCCAGCAGAGGAAGGTTCGCTTTGCAGACGCTTTACAACTTGTGTGACAACAAACTGGCAGTAACGCCCACCAGGGATGACAACAAATCGCCGGCTAATGCCGTTCGTGATTGCCAACCGGTTACAAAGCAAATCGTTACAGAACACCAACCATGGTTAACGTTGGCCGACCGTGAAGTTGGAACAATGTAGCACAGGTTCTGCATAGCGTTAGCTTCTACAAGGAAAGTACTGAGGAACCTACACTGATGGCCCGATATAGGAAAGTGTAACAACACCCATAAGCGTGAACTCTCACGAGAATACGCGTAGAATACGATAAACTCGCACTTGAAGCATGCACCAAATGTTTCAAAGAGGTCGCTGTCTTTGGACCGAGAGATGTATGCGTGTTCCCATGACGATACAATTAGCCTTTCGGGATGCACTGCTCGACGGCCGTAGTTAGATTCCTAACGATGATACGTTACTTTTTTTATTAAAATGGCGGGAGACAGCAACCTACCTACCTGCCTACCTACGTACGCCAGAGCGCCTAGAATAAGACAGAGTGCTGCGGAATAAAACAAGAGCCTCCTCATGTCACGCTAATGTAAGAACATGTAGTAGCATGTCTGGGTGGGGTTGTTACGTCTCAAAACTGCATTGGGAATTCTTTGGATGCCTACCAACGTGCGATTACTTGACGAGCGACAACCTAGATGATCGCGGATGCATGTTCTGACTATTGTCGGGTCAACAAAAAATAACCCTTAGAGGTGACAGCCCTTACAAAAAAAATTGTTTAAAGGTTATTGAGATATCATTGTTCAACGTCAACAAATGACCTTGAAAGATCATTGGGGAATTGTTGAAACAGCATTGAGGAAATTGTTGACAAGTGTTGATAATTGGCCCGCGACATTCTGTCGAAACATCATTGTGGCCTCTCAATTTGAAAGATCGTAGGCCTCTCGTTGAAACTATGGTGTATTTCAATGTTGAGAGCCCATTGAAGCATTGTTGAAGATGTGTTGCCTGTCGATATTGAAAGCTAATTGACCTATTGTTGAAATGTGTCGTTTGTCAATGTTAAAAGCCCATTGAAGCATTGTTGAAGCTCAAACTTGAAAGTCCATTGACGTATTGTTGAAATGTGTTGTTTGTCAATGTTGAAAGCCCATTGAAGCATTGTTGAAGATGTGTTGTCTCAAAATTGAAAGCCCATTGATGTGTTGTTGAAATGTGTTGTTCATTAATATTGAAAGCCCATGGAAGAATTGTTGCAGATCTGTTGAACATCAACACAAATTATGTTGAAAGCCCTTTATGCCCCACTGGGTATTTAGCACTTTAAACCTCCACTTTCCTTAAAATACTGCTGAGCTATGTTGCATATAATTACCTTTGATGTCACGTTGGTATGTTTGCTGTGAGAGGGCAGGGATAAAATTTAAATACAGGGGTTTTGTATCGCAGGCCTCTGCCACCCTGGGCTCAAAAGCATGCTCCCAGACCGCCTGTAATAAACCATATTGTAAAACTGCTAGCAGTACTGTTATGCCACTTTTTTCAATTGTCAGAGTGGATGGACCTCCACAATATTAAGAGTGCTGAACTGATGTAGACAAAAACCATTTTTCTAGGTGAACTGTTTATTTGTAAACAAACATCTGTGTAAATGTACAACCATTTGTAGTTTGAGCACATCAGAAACTTCTTAAAAACTATTGCACAGTACAAACTTCCTGCAGCTTGACACCATAACAAAACAGAATACTGAAGATGTAGTCTGTGTGGCCCTCAAGTAAAACACATTTCTCAAAAGAAATAAATTTTTAAAAATAAATACTTAAATTAAATGTAGAAGCAGACTGACATGACTGTTAATAAGAGCACTCAAAAAAGGCACTTGCTTTCTCTATTTGGGAGCCAGTGGTACTATTACCATGGTACGATTTGCTTGAGCCCACAGCACTCAACTGAGACCTGATATGCAGGGTGGTTATCTTTAAGTTTCATGGAATTTATTAAACACGGACTGTTGCAGCTAACATAATTCTAGATACAGAGTGCCAAACATTATTTGCATGAGAAATCAAGACACCATAGTCAGCTGATTAAGAAAAACTCAGTTCCTAATAAAGCTTTTGAAATTGTAGACGGTAATTTTACAAGGTGTATGCACTTAGAACGAACTTCCAGAATGACACCAGTAACGAGACACATGCCATCAAACTGGCTGTAGAAATGCACTGCTGTAGCACTTACTTTTTTTTAACAGAACGCACTGTTATGCATTGAAGCACAAAAGTAACCGGAATGCCCATGCATTTCTCACATTTATGGAAAAATTTCGCAACTGGTGTCATCCTGGAAATTAATTTCAAGTGAATATGTCTTTCAAAATCACTGGCTACAATTTGCAAACTGAAATATGTGTCGTGATGGGATAAGTGAAATAATAAATTTATGAGAATCAGTTTAATGTTTCCATTTCTTGTGCTAGTAATGTCCACCTCTGAATAATCCAGCTCAAGAAAAAAATTATGCTACCTGGCACAGACAACTTAAAGATCTGTAAAACTGAAAAAGGATCACTGTACAATCCTTATTTGTTGCTTGAATGGTATGTGCCAATTTCGGTAAACGTTACATACTTCTGAAACATGGCAATCACAATAAGTGATGCTGATGGAAGCAATTTATTATGCTGCATTGCTGTTGCATGATCCAGTTGTGTTTTCCGCCATGATAACGTTCCTGCGCAGGTCATTCCATATCAAGCGACTTATTCATATTAACTACTTCAGATTTTTATATGAAAAAAAAACAGCTATTAGTGATGTGCTGGAATCAAAGTTACTCCTTGTGAGAGTTCCATTACAATTTTATTCACTGCCACAAAAAAACAACGAAAGAATTCCGAAAAAGATATGGTTTCATGCAAACATGAAAGGCACATCATGCCATTACCAGAGATCTTTCGTTGCATTTTAAATTTAAGCCGCCTTATACCTATTAATTTTACTCATGTATTTTAGAAAGCAATAAGTTATTTTTACAAAGTTATGTCAAATGCAGTTTTTATTGAACTCTGACAATGGCACAGATGCACTTGCAGGTATGCGATTCCATGCCGAATCGACCAGCGTTTTTTTGACAGCGCACATATAGCTGAAACATTACTATATGTTTACTAGAGTTCAAAACTCGTTACCCACTTTTATTTATTTTTGCCAGATATTTTGTAGCACTTTGGTGACAGTTTAGTTTTCCTGCTCAGCTGAGCTAGAGGACATCAATCAACATTCTTCTTCAAATGCACATTGTATTGATCGAGGCCTTCAAATGGTGTGCGTGGAAATACGGTGAAGTGATGCAACTGCCAAAATAGCCAATTTTTTAAATATTTGAATACTTCAATTGCTTTCGGCACCGGCAAAAATGAGGCAAATTGCAATCCGTTAGTTTTTTTTTTCGTAACGAAAATTCACAGGACAGAAATTAAATACAGAATGGTAGCCCAGGTGACATAGTATAGCAAAAAAATGTGAAGCTTTGAAGGTTCAGCTAATCGCCTGTAAAAAAAACAAATTTTAATCTTTTGCAAGAAGCTTCATGTTGAAGGAAAAAACAGCTTTCATGGTTGGCCAAAAAGTATGTGATACATTATTGGATAGCTCTACATGTCTGCTATGCATGTGTGAAGTTAAAAAAGGCATTATTTTTAAATGCGAGAAATTCTTTTTTGAAATTTTGTCAGCACCGACTTTTCTCGGATGTGCGCACTGCTTGCCGGCTGGGAATGCAGACCCCAAAGCTGGCTTCGTCTCCACACAGATGACAGAGAAGCGGTGTTAGTGTCTGCATTTTATTGCCAAGGGACACATGCTCTAACGCAACGAGGCTTGTGTTTGGTGTGGGCCAGGTAAACCATACAGCCATTACACATAAAATATCAATACGAGGTCTGTTAGAAAAGTATCCGACCTTTGGCTGAAGAAAAAAAAAACTGGGATAACTGGAGAGTTGGAAACCTAATCACTCTCAAAGTAGTCTCCTTGGGACTCCAGCCACTTGTCCCAGCGGTTCTGCCATTGTTAGAAGCATTCCGAGAAGGCCTCTTTCCGAATGGAGTTTAGCTCAGCTGTCGTTGCAGCCATAATGTCTTCTCTTGTCTGCAATTGTGCTTCTTTCAATGGCCGCTTGATTTTGGGAAATAGCCAGAAGCCGTAGGCGGCCATATAAGGAGAGTAAGGAGCCTGTCGAACTACAGGAGTCTGGTTTTTCGCCAAAAGAGTCTGAATCAAGTGCGAGAAAAGCATTGTCGTGATGGATGCGCCAATTTCCTGTTGACAACTTTGGTATCTTGCGCCACACAGCATCACATAGGCCATGGAGGACATCCCTGTAGTAGTCTTTAGTGATTGTTTGACCCTGTGGTGCGTACCCGTGGTGTACCACACTGCGGGAGTCAAAGAAAGCAGTCAGCAACACTTTAACGTTGATGCGCACTTAGCGGTCTTTGATTGGTGACGTGGAATGCTTCCACTGTAATGACTGGGATTTAGTTTCCCGGTCATAAACATACATCCAAGACTTGTCACCAGTGATTATGGTGTTCGTGAAGTTGAGGTCACTGTTTGTGGAATCCAGCATGTCTGTGAGACTTCAACACGAAGTTGCTTTTGCTCCACCATGAGCAGCTTGGGAACGAATTTCGGGGCAAATCTCTTCATGGCCAAATCTTCGGTGATAATGGAATGTGGATAAAATGTGCTGATGCCCACCTCTTCCACAATTTCTTGGATAGTCACACGACGGTCCCGCATCACCACAGGGTTCACTTAGGCAATGACCTGGTTATTTCGGCATATTGATGGCCGACTAGAGCGTGGCTCGCTCTCCACCGATGCGTGGTCGTCTTTAAACTGGTTGTACCACTCCTTAATCTGTGTGCTGCTCATAGCGCAGTCACCGAAAGCAGTCTGAATCTTCCGAATGGTTTCCACGTGGCTGTCGCCCAGTTTCTGGCAAAATTTGACGCAGTAGCACTGCTCCAGTCGCTCCGCCATTTTCCTTGCAATAAAAAAACGACGAGAGCACTGTGTACTACCTCATTCAAATGCTGCGTCCCAGCAATTCACGCTATTGGCAGGCGGGAAAAAATTCGTGCATGCGCGAAAAGGTTCAAGAGTGGCTGATGAAAACGCGCTTGTTTCATATTCATCAGGTGTCTGCAAAAAAAGTCAAATACTTTTCTAACAGACCTCATACGTATTAATATGTGAGGGAATCCTGCAGTGTTAAAAGATATCTTTCATGCAGTTTACAAAAAGAAATATTGGCTATTATGTAGACAGTAAATCCAGGAAGAGCGCTGATATTTTTCATACAAAGCATTTTAAAGGGCATGTCGCACTGCAATGCAACACAGAGGGAGCAGGACACTTCGTGCCCTGCTCCCTGGAGCCCAATGATGATGCAAGTAGAAAACACCTTCATAATTAAGACTGAAAACCTACATAAGTGTGAACAAATTCTTGTGGTGTTGTTTGCTACCACTGTTTCAGAGGCAGAACGTGTTCACCTATAAAAGTCATATTTGCCTTCTTCAGTCTGATGTGGTCAGACACCACTGGCGACCACTTTTTGCATTCATGTTAAAAAATTACAAGTTGAGACTGCAGCTGCAGCGCTTGACGTCACCTGCCTTCGCAATGATAAAAAAGGCAGTCAGTTTGTTGAGTAGTTTTTGTGGCTAATTATATTAACAATCTTTCCTTGCTAGCTGACATGGCTTCATATATTTATGCTATATTTATGCTGTATGTGTGATCCACAAATGAACATTAGAGAAAATAATTTATTGCACTTAAAGAATACCTTTTTGTTACTTGTCACATGCATAGCAGACATGTAGGGCTGTGTAACGATGGGCGACATACTTTTGTGCCAACCTCCAAAGCTAATTTTTTACCTTCAACACGAAGCTTCTTGCAAAAAATTGGAACTTTCAGTTTTTTTAGCTGATCAACTGAACCTACAAGGCTTGAAATATTTTGCAGCTATCCCAAGTCAACCAGTCTGATTTTATATTTATTTTGTGCCTTCTGTATTTCCCTACATTAGAAGAAAATTCAAACTTTGCAAATTTTGGCAGTCACACCACTTGTCTCTTGACATGAACATCATCTGAATATCTGGATCATACAATTTCCCTTTCAAAAGAAACGTGTATCAGTGCCTTCTAGCTTAGCTGGGCAAGAACAATAAATTTTTGCCAAAATTCAAAAAAATTTTTGCGAAGGAAAATAAATGGGGAGCAAGAGTTCGGAGTTTCAACTATATCTGTGATGGTCAAAAAAACGCTGGTTGGTTGCCCTGGAATGACTCAAGTGTATGTATGAAAGCAAATTTTCTCAAAAATGTTCTTATTGTACCTACTCAAAATCAAGCAAACTTGAAATGCTTTGCCATAGTGGAACAGTTCTTGACAAAATTGGGTGGTTTGGCATGAAATGACTTAAGATACTTAAAAAATATATTAATAAGGAAACACTATCCTTACTGGAACCATATCAAAAACTAACATAAAAATGTAGTGAACTATAACAAAGCACAGCACTTGTATTCTGGATTAGGCAATTCAATGTGGGCTTCTCAGGAGACTTGCATAATTAGCATAAATAAAATTAACATAAAAATGTCAAGGCATAGAAAGGCACAACATTTGTATGCTCATTTGAGAAATCCAAATTGAGCCCTTCAGGAGACTAACATAAAACATAAAAATGTCGAGAGTTACAAAAGCACAACACTTGTGTTTTGGTTTGAGCTGTCCAACTTGGGCTCTTGAGAGGCTATTGGTCCCATGCGAGAAGCGAGGCAAGAGTTCTTTACATAGGGCATGTTGGTACCAAGAAACTTGTGACACGTGAAGCCTGCAACAACAAGAAGCGAGAACAAGTTTTAAAAAGCAACTTCTACATGCAAAAGAATGGCATGCAATATGCCCTTGTTATAATGAAATTGATTTATGTATTTGTGTAGCTTAATTCCAACTTTCCACGGGTACAGCTTTGCAGCATGACCATTTAAATTGATTCTGTGTGGCACGGGACTCCACTAAGTGTCAAATGCAGGAAAGGGCAAAGAGGAACAAAACACTGTAGCAAAATAACTTTACGAATATCCTCAATGTCGAAGATGTGAACTTTGCTTGCTGAGAAACAAAATGGTGAAAAAAATTCATGTTGTTCATAAATAAACCTGAACTGACAATTAAATTATTTCTTGTAACTTTCATAATTAAAATGTGCAGCATTTAACTGTGCTTTTCCATGCTCCGAATACAATACTGTCATGTCACTACAATTGAGTGTAGCTTCATTTGAAGTTAGGTTTCCCGAGTTCACATGCAATCGGAATGTACTTCTCGCCTTACAATGACTTAGGACTTTCTACATTAAAGAAGACACTGCTTACAGCAAAGTATGTTTTCTGCCTCAACGATTGAATTACTGTTATAATGAGGATTCCATGTAGTTGTGCACCAAGCTGCTTAGCATGAAACATGCAGAATGTGACAGATACGAAGAAATGCTGTCTTTTAAGAGCCATATGCCATAGGACTGACTTATTTAACCCTTTTAGGGTTTACTGCCGTACATCTGTGGCTGTGACGGAACGTTCTGAAAAAATTTGCCGTTTCAGAACAAAGTGTTGCCTAGCATCCCACTGGAGGTGCTGCAACCTTCTGAGGCTTCTAGAAAATATTCTTAAAGTGCTGTCGCTCCATGGGTTTCTCCAAAACTGATTTTCACTTAGCTCCTTGGTGTCTGTCATTGCAGTAATTTGGGAGTGTTGCCACAAGTTTTTGTAAGTTTCATTACACAAAAAAATTATGCTGCTTTATCCTGCATAAAAAAATAAAACATCTAAAACTGCAAATACTGAAATGGTATTGCCACTTCATCGTTATTAAAAATATTATTTACCACTTCATTTTCTCGGAATGTCACTCTGAAGAACTTAAATCTGCAATAAAAATATTAAGAGTGCACGAAAAGTGATTTTTGAGGCTGAACCGAATAATGCTAGAAGCAAATCAAATAATGGATAGCTTCTGAATAATGAACAGCTGATATCACAAATAATGTAAGATGAGGCTCACAACCTAGTATTATTAATGTTTGCAAGTTTCTGTCATTGTTATGTTATGAAGAGCTGTTTATTAAATCACAAATGGAGCAGCAAAAGGTTTCTTCACATGCACAGGACTCTTCAGTAAGCATAAATGATTGCTGTACAGCCTCTAAAGTACAGCTACTTAAGTAATGTAGCCTGGTCTGCTATTCTTACAAGTTCTTACGTTTTATGTCTATACTATGTTATTGGACGTGAAAATTTACCGTACTTTGGCTCAAATTTCATGTTTTATTGGTGTTTCGAAATATTAGAATACTCACATTTACAAATAGTGACCATTCAAAGACTAAATTGAATAGGACACTATTCAATTCGAAAGTTTTGAGCATTTGCAAACCACAAAAAATATTAACTCCTAAATTAGAGAGGCATATTTCTCCCCAAAATGTGACCCTCAACGGGCTAAACGAGAGCGACAGAAAAGCCCATTCATCTTTTTGATTATTTTAAGCCCATAATCTACTTGGCAATGGTTCATAATAACCCTGTTAACAGGTAGGTGAAGTAAGGAAGCAGGAATCAATTCTAACAATTTCAGAATGGGAGTAGTGGACATGTCTGATGGACTGTAAGAAGCTTCATACATTAGGCCCCAAGAGCCTATTTTCAATTTATTGAAGTATATGGGGAAAAGCCACATAAATATTTTTTTTTCATATCTTAGAATACAAAGTGATAAAGTGTGCGTTAATAAATACGAGTCATAGGTTAAGTGCTTAGAATGAGTAAGCGCCCACTAAACGTAGTACTGTTGACAGCAATGCTTGCAACTCTGTCCATGTTGTTTCTTTGATTGAAACAACCAAAAGTAAATTGCCACACCACTCAGGTTCCCTCTGCTAAAAGGCTGCTGTATGGCATCACATGGACCTCCTTCAATATAGGAGCAACCTTAATTTGATGTGGTCTGTTAAAATTGGTGAATCTACTGTTTTACATCTCAGAACCTGGAAAGCTGTTTTGATTTCTGCAATTTGGTGAACGTGCTCCTGCTCGAGCTGAGCAGTAACCACACTTGAGCATAGCTTCTCCGCAATTCGTGTATTAGAATAACACTTTCAGGCTAATTAAACACGTCGTCCATGCCAATAGATTTGGAGCGTGCTTCACAGACAACTATTCCTTGCAATGACAGCCATGTAGCACTGCTAATGCGCCAATGCAGCTCATGTTATGTGGTGGAGCCACTAAAAACTTTCAGCAGTGAAGGCAGCTTTCAAATTTTAGAAGCATTAGTGTATGGCGGCATTACGCACTTATGATCATATGAACAGTCATTCCAAATAGTAGGCTATCGTAGCACACAACTGCACACACGGGCTACTTGAAAGTCGTTTGTTATGCCAATGGCAAGTTCATAATTTTAGAAAAAAATGTGAATGTAAAAATGCAACCAGAAAGGATATATGGTACTTGCCTATAACAGCACTGACCCTGGTGGGGTCAAGAGCCCTTTTTGCCCCTTGGTGTTATTTCCAAAGGCCAAATGGCCCATGAGCTCCTCCTCTGTGAACACATGGTGAAGCAAGGCCCTTGCAAACTTTCCTGGTCCACCACGGCAGGCCATGGTAAGCTGTGCCAGGATAACCTTCTCAATGTGCACTCCTTCAACCTATGTGAACCTGCACGTTTAAGTAAATGTTAGCAAAACAGTTTTAAGCCTTTCAAGCACATTCACACAACAGCCCTACTGCAAATAAATTTAAAAAGTACCTGTTGCAAATCAAGAATGCTAAAGTGGACTTCTTACAAGCTTCTTATGCTGTCCGGATGCCACGTTTCAGAAGAACAATCCAGCACAAACAAGAATAATAAACCAAAGTATCCAAACATCTAGTACTTGAAAAAGGGGAGTACCAGCGAAACACAAATGACACGCACACAAGGAAACGGCATTAGACACGGACTCCCTGTCTAACGCCTCTTCCGTGTGTGCGCGTCCTTTGTTTTGCTGGTACCCCCTTTTTCAAGTTCATCATGCACCAACTGGCCCAAGAGCTTGAGCTAATGCACATCTAGTACTATTTATTGTGATTACCATTCTTAGGATACTTCATATTTTCAGGTCTCTATTTTCCCATCCATTTGTGTCAATAGGTAGCCCATGGTCTAATGGGGAGATTGGGCTGCTATGTTGAGGGCAGAGTTCAAAATCAACCGTCAGAACAGCTTGGGTGACTGGTTATGCGACCCTGGGCATATGCCACTTTTCAATGAATCTCTTTCCCGCTATCTTGGGCAACTGCTGCTGCTTGTGTTGGCAAGCAGCATTAGGAGCTCGAAGAGGGACATGATTGTCAATCATTACTAAGATTACCACTACACATCATGTTCACTTGCTGTGCTCCAGATGTAATGTGTGAGGATTCCACTCCACTGTATGAAATGTACATAAGTTGCAAGGACAGTATGTGCCAACCACCACCTCAATTAAATTAATCGACTCGCAAAGCACAGGCTGCACAAGATCACGGAGTGAACTCAGAAGTTTGTGGACAGTCAGTTGATGTCCATGTCAGAGACTTCTAGGGAGACTCGGTCATTTCCTCGATGTGCATCATCGTGCCGTCACACATTGTATTACAATTCTGTCTGTCTTGTTGTACCACCGTTCTAATAGTCATCACGTATCACCACAATTCAATATATAAATAGACACTTATATCTACTGTTTATTTAATCTTTATGGAGAATACTTTGAGCATGAGTTTTTGCAGAGATCATGAATTCTACAGCTTAAAGGAGCACTAAAGAAATATAAATTAATTAAATTCTGGCATTTTAAGTGCCAAAATGACAATCTGATGTTTAGGCACGCCATAGTGGGGAACTCTGGACTAATTTTTACTAAATTAGGCTGCAAGGTACCTGGGCAGTTTTGTATTTACCCTCCATCAAAATGCGGTTGTTTGATCCTGTGACCTCGTGCTTAGCGGAGCTGTGCCAACACCCCTAAGCAACTACGGCATGAAAGCACTATAGAGAAAAATTATTTTAGATGTGTCTGTACATGACCTTCCTACAATTCAAGAGATTCACTCATACCGTGACAAGAGGCCGAGTAAACTGTAAAAGCAGCAAGAGGAAAGATTGGTGGCAGTGCTGCCTTGAAGTTACCACACCCGCTTGCTGTGACGTCATGGATTTAGATGACGTCTGTTCAGGTGTAGCAATTTTTTTTACAAATAAAGATGTTCTTCATCATATTCCAAAAACCCAAATAAAAAGCGTCGGGAACATTTACAGAACCAATACAACCAAAGTATGAAAAAATACTTGGAATCCATGATGTGACAATGAGGTGTCAGCACGAAGATTTCGGGGCGATACTCAGAAAATTAAACTTTGAGCTTTATTTTCTCTAATAATCAAGCAACTACCAAGAAATTTACAGAAGTAGTTATTTAAGACGATGCTTTATTTAAAATTCATTTAGGGTGTCATTAGTGTCCCCTTAATACAAAACAAGGAATGCACTTGGCTGCGTAATAGGTTAACATGCATCACTGGTTCTCATTAAGGTAGGATTATCAGTATAGCAAAGGGCATGCACTGGCTGCTCCAGAGGGGAGCCCTTCCACTTCCCCTCAACCTTCCAATTTCCAATTTATGAGCAGTGATGCAATTTCTGTATCTTAACAAGACATAATGCCAAGATAGAGCATGTGGTGACCGGCACTTCGCACCATCCAGCTCGGCATCAAT
This sequence comes from Dermacentor albipictus, assembly GCF_038994185.2. Taxonomy (NCBI): domain Eukaryota; kingdom Metazoa; phylum Arthropoda; class Arachnida; order Ixodida; family Ixodidae; genus Dermacentor; species Dermacentor albipictus. Next base: position 56,440,566 of record NC_091830.1, read on the forward strand.
CTTTTTGGAATTTGGCCCTTGGAATGCAGAAAGCCCCGATCATTGCTCGTTCTTCAGCCAACTTTCTCGAAGGGTGCTGCTGTTCTGGTTTGATATATCTAGCAGTGCACTGCTGTATGACATAGGCCATTATACCTTCATTCTGGTAAAACTATAAAGATGTTCACTCATGTAGACCACTAATGTCCACACTAAGTTTCATATCAGGCATATACACTGAAAAAGACACATTCTGCGTTTAATATGTTCACAAGTGACACTGAATTCACTCCCAGTCCCGGTGCAGTTGTTAAGTCTTTCAGCTGAGTGCTTAAAGGCACCATGTCTCCTAATGAAGGCACTCTGCAACAATTGATCACTGGAGCAAATGCCTTGCAGTTGTATCAGCAATGTTTTTTTCCTGCTTCCTGCAATACATTTTCACGGCATCACTGTATTTGATCATGGCGACGCTACAAAATGGATGACCAAAGAATTCACTTTAGCATGCCAGCTTGGGCGTCTCCCAGCTCACTTTGAATCTGAAAAAAGATGTCAGTATTAAAGCGTGAAGCCACGATGCAGCAAAAGCGACAATCAAAAGAGCTACATGGACCATTAGGCTGACATAAATGGACGGATACAAATGACTAGTCATCGAATACACGAAAGTGTGGCTGCTCTTGCCAATGGCAGTGTGAGCTTGTCAAATAATTTATTTCACATTCCTCTACTTATATTAAAAATTATTTCCACGCATCTACTTAACTGTTATGGCCACATATTAAAGGCAGCTCCTTCATATAAGGCCCCAGTGTTACATTCTTTTACTCCCCATCTACCTGATGCTACTGAAGTTTTGCTTACACTCAAAGAAAGAATTTCACAGACCTGCTCTTTCGACAAAAAACATTATTCCAAGCTTGTGGCAAAGCGTCGTCATTTAGTTCACAACGATGCGCTCCCCTTTCAATCTGCTCACTGTGTAGTGCTCGGATTCAAAGCAAAAATGGCTTTTCGACATAACTAGCTACTTCTATGGTCACAAGAAACAATGCTAATTATTTATGTTTAGGTTGCCGATAACATATACATATATACAAACATATACAAACACAGTGGGACGACAAGGCAGATATGCCAGGCATTTATCTCGTTCCTTTACTGATTTTAAAACTTTGTTACATCAATCAGTTACTAAAGTGCGAAAAGCTGAAATTTCACGCTGTTACATTTCTTTAATGTTATATCCCAGTAAAGTAGGACCTGGAGTGCCATGAAATCTGCCTTTCCGTGAATGCAGAGCACCTACGCGAAGCCGTTTGGGCGAAGCACTCGATGGCACCGAACGGAGAAGATAAAAAAATTACCGACGATTACGTTACTTCCTAATGCGAAATTTGAGCGCAGCAAATAAGCTGTTTCACCTTTTCGATAGATTGAGGCAAAGAAATCGAGCAACACATGTATGCGCTATCACAGAATTTTTTTTTATTTTTCACACGTATTCCTTTAACAAAGACTCCACTAACAGTTCTTGACAGTCATGAAGGAAGCTTTGTGGTCGGAGAAATATACTGATATATGTTCGACTTGGTACACCAATGCTTGATTCTCAAAGACGAGATCTATACAAGTGCCTCGCGAGGTTGTCACAGCCGTGGGACGCGTTACGAGCGAGAGGAACGGGATGTTCTCCCGCATAAGTGTTAGGAAATTGCTGTTTGTCTTTATGTCAACATTAAAGTCCCCCACTACTAACATCGGTGTGGATCGATGGACGGTTAATGCGAGCTGCAGGAGGTGCACGACGTCTTTCGTGAGTGCGGTAGGGGCGAAGTAGGCAGCTACTACCAGCAAGCCGTTGGGCAACTTTGCGGCGCACAGTTCGCCAACTTCAAAGTTCGAGCCGGCGCTTTGACAACCGGAAACTCGCAGGAAGAGGTGGGAAGGGGGCGGCGTGTACACCCAGCGGCAAACGATGGGGGCAGAAGCGCGTGCAGCAAGCGGACAACACGATAAAGGGAGGAGGGAAGAGATAGCAGCGACTGACTGATGCCGCTGACGCCGATAGTGAATCAACCCCAGCTGCGGAGTTGGTTTCAGGGACAACGCCGCCGATGCCGACACAAACAATATGATACCCTCGCTTCCGCAGCGCTAAGAACCAGGGGGGGGGGGACCCTTTCCTCTTCTTTCTGCATGGCGGCGACGGCGTTCTATGCAGTCACGTTACCTTCACTCTCTAGCGGCGTCAGCGGCATCCAGCGGTATCAGTCGGTCGCTGCTAGCGCTGGGAGGATGAAAGCGGGGCGGAGCTGGTTACGAGGCCGACGACGACGACGACGACGACGACGCGAAACCCAGGAACGGACGCCAAAGAGCTGCGCTCTAAAAAAGAAAGTTGAATGCGCGCTAACAGGTGGAAAACAAAACACACGCGGTCGGCAAGGCGTATAACTCGGTGATTTCGCAGCACTCTGTGGCATCACCCCTATTGTATGTCACGTATCGCATAGAATCGCGTGTACACACTTGAAATTTTTTGTTATTGCGAGACAGCCTCCTCTGTGTTTTCCGGTCGCGCGAACGTCGGCCGCACGGCGTGACAGATAGTGGCGTTGAAGCACCGCGGTGTCACTCGATCCTGAAGGGAACAGCGCAACAGAATACATTTTCGCTGATCCTACCGCCACCCCCCCCCTTGTTGCTACAGCTCACTCACACGCCTTGTACTAGCGTGGCGCAAACGAAATATCTTCGATTACAGTACAGATCGGATGGTTTCAGGTAGCATTGTTATGCGCTCATTAATAAGGCTAACTCAATCGGTGCTCGAACACCGTATCAGAAATCATGGCGTACAACAGCCCTGTTTTAGCTGGCACCACATAGCTGCCTTACGTCACCACAAGCGGAGAGTAAAGTTAAACCAGGACAAAGCTCCACGTTATATATCACAAATCTAGTGCTGTACAACCAATTCTCGCAACGGAAGGATAGTGCTAGGAATGAAAACTAGAAAAGAGGCCCGCGGAAAACACGCACAGGCGCTGAACTCATTTCCGGGCTCCCGTACACCGCTTCGCAATGGACGAACAAGGGGAATTCGAAACATCAACTCACCTTTGATGACGCTGAGTCGGAGGCGATCATGGCGATCTTCGAGGCAACAAGCCCATAAAAAGCGAGCAACACGCAGGAATATTCCAAAGATGTCACAGCGAAGCACACAAAGAACGCAGAAAAGCAGGAAGCTTTCAAGCGAACAGCGTACACGAACTCGCCGGAATGCTCCAAGCATCAACACCGCAAACGCGCAATCATACATGTACACTCATACAAATACACGCTTATATTATCATAAATTGTACTATTTGATAACAAATTCTGTGATGTCATGTTATTACAGAGCAATTGTTGCGCTTTGCATGTGTATGAAAGTTTTTTGCTTCACTTCTTTGATGAACTACTTTCTTTGGCGCAGTAACGCGGTGCACCGGCCGGAGCTAATGGAGTGCGCGAAAAAAGGCGCCAAATTCAAACGTCGCAAACGCGGTGCTAATTTGTGCGCGCACAGTTTTCGTCGTTTGGATTTAAAAAAAAAGTAATGCGTGCCGCAACCATGCGAACTGAACTATTGACCAGAAAAGTACAGAAACGTCGCTGTTTGTGCTTCTTATTTCGACGTCACAGCAAACTGCAGGCGGTCTGTCGTCCCATTCTTTTAAACATTTGTGTGTGTGCTTCTGCGCTGTGCGATTTGTCACCGAGAACGTATAGCAGCGCAGATTCTGCTTGGTGGCCGAGCAGATTCCCAACACATTCGCCAGCACCCCGTCTACGTCACAGAAAAGAATGTGGCCTCCATGTGAAATATGAGCACGATGACATACATATCAGCCAAGCTTTTCGTTTCGTTCTGTGCGTGCTAACGGGTAACATCTAAGCGATACGCACTCTGTAAAAACGATGTTCACTCCTTTATCCGCCGCACCCGCCGTGGTGGCATAGTGGCCTGAGGTGGTGCGCTAATAACCCGAGTGCTTGGGATCTAATGCCGGTCGGGGTGGCTGCATTTCGATGGAGGTGAAATGCAAGAACGTCCGTGTACTGTGCGTTCGGTGCAGGTTAAAGGACCCCAGATGGTGAAAATAAATATGGAGTTTCTTACTACGGTGCGGCTCATAATCAAAGCGTGGATCTGGTACGTCAAACCCCAGACTTGAACTTTGTTAACGTTCTCCGCCACCTTGACCATATTTAACATGGAGGCATACAATGCCGTTTCCTAACACACAGCCAGGGCACTGGCCCCTTATAATGGACGCCGATGGAAATGCAGGATGCGTCCAGTCATCGGTTGTTTGTCACTGCTAGTAGAGACGCTTGTCTTCTCAAACTGCATATATATATATATATATATGCAAGGTGTTTCTTCCTGCTAACTTTAGGCCGAGTGTAAACTCTATGCATTCTATGACGACGCGACTAAATGCATGTTGCTCCCTTTGGTACGTAGCGTGTCGCGCTATTTCTGTGTTTTGCTTAATTAGCTAATTAGTCAAGGATAATTAACCAACTTCTGAAGCAAGGAAGTTAGGAAAAAAATTCCAATTAGCAAGTTGCAGAGCAGTTGGCAACACGTACGAATAAACCGTTTCTGTCTTTCAATGTGTTAAGCATTAGTGTTTTTCAGCTTACTGCGTATGCTCGCGAAATACAAAAAGCACCACATGACATGCCCGCCTGCGAGTCGTGATTGCACTGCTCCTAAGCCTTCCGCGCACAAACGAAAACATACCATTTAACCGGTGTGAACACTCGTCTGCTTGTCGCCATCATGAACCGCAGCGAGGGAAGCACGTCGCTGGCGTCAATTATAATACCTCAGCCAACGCCTTCGTCACTGCCCTGTCGCCTTTTAAGCGGCAGCACACCCTGCTCGATGGTATGCTCGTTTGAGAGCGCTGCAAGCACGGCGCGCAAGCGGGTATGTCAGGTGATATTTTTTGTATTTCGCGGGCATCCGCAGTAAGCTGAAAAACAATAACACTTAATAGATAGAAAGTTAGAAATGGCCTAATCGGACGTTTTACAAAGTGCTCTAGAACTTTCTAATTGGAATTTTTCGCCTAACTTTGTTCCTTCAGAATGGCTAATTTTCTTGACTAATTAACTGCTTAGTAAAAATACAAGAACAGCGTAACACATACAAGAATGAGCAACATGCATTTGATCACATCGTCTTATGGTGCATCGGCATATTTTTAAACTCTGAGTAAAGTTAGCTGAAACACGTGTATATACATCTATGGTTCAAGTAACGTGAAACAACACCCTGTATATATGCAATGGTGACAAGTGATCAGTAAAGCAACATATATATGCAAAAAACGCACACATACGTATGTTCGTGTGTTTTTCACATATACTTCGAAACTCAATATTGCTCGTGACTCAATCTTATTCAACAATAAGTTAACAACATTTAGTAAACGACTTTATTGTTGAAAACTACTCAACAATGGTTCAATACTCAATACTATTCAACAATATGTCAAGAGAATTTAGTCAACGACTTTATTGTTGAAAATTACTCAACATTGGCTCAATAATAGTCAATACTATTCAACAATATATCAACAGAATTTAGTCAACGACTTTATTGTTGGAAACTACTCAACAATGTCTCAATAATACTCAATACTATTCAATGATATATCAAAAGAATTTAGTCAACGACTTTATTGTTGAAAATTACTCAACAATGGCTCAATAATACTCAACACTATTCAACAATATACCAACAGAATTTAGTCAACGACTTTTTTGTTGTGAACTGCCCAACAACTTTACTGTTGAATTATTGCTCTGTGGTTTCAACATTTGTTGATGTATTGTTGAAAGGCTATTGAGTCAACAATTCGTCAACAATATGCCAACAACATTTCAACAGTCATTTTCATAAGGGAGCAAGAACCGCATTCTTCGGAAACAATAACGACCGCCATGGCAAGGCTGCTCACATTGCCTAGAGCTTACTGCCGCTGAGGGCCATCTTCGGTTTACACTTACACTTACACTTTACACTTAGTTTACACTTCCCGCGTAGTTGCATCATTAGTGGGGGCAATCGCGCAACATCGGAGGCGGAGTTTGGCGAAATTGTGCGCAAGGTGCTATGGATGTGATTTTGGGAATAGTTCGATCATTCTCATCTTCTGGGGCAGAATATTCCAATTACCTGTCCTAGTAGCCTATAGAGAAATATCTTGAATATCGGATCTTTCGTACCGTAGAGTGTATATGCCGACTGGTGTGTGCTCAGACATGTAGTGAGATCAGAAACGCGAAGAGCTCCGACATGAAATGTGCTCTATATTCATGGAGAGTTGTCAATTATAACTTTTATATATGTGAAATAATCTGGTCACTTATTTTCTTCAACTTCGCGACCTAATCCGCTCACCAACAGGCGACTCTCGATAATAGAGGCGGACAACGACATGGGTCCTCTAAGCCAGCTTAGTGCGCCGATCAGGTAGAGCCCAGATCAGCTACCATGTTCTAGATGCTGCGGTGGTGTATGCCAAACACTTTGTGACACCTGTGTACGAATCGCGAGCTCCAGAACCGGAACCCCACAGAACCCAGTCATCACCGCTAGAGTGCTCTCCTTATACTCGTCTTGCTGCCGAAACTGACCCACAGACATTGTGCGTTTTAATTGGACGTTGGGTTACGTGTTATATTTTAGAGCGCAGCTCTTTGGCGTCCGTTCCTGGGTTTCGCGTTGTCGTCGGCGTTGTCGTCGGCGTTGTCGTCGGCGTTGTCGGCGTTGTCGTCGGCCTCGTAACCAGCTCGCCGACGAATCTGCTGCTCCGCCGCCGCGCATGCGCGCTGTCGGCTCTCCGGGCGAGGGAGGATGATGGAAGGGAGGAGGAGAGACTGTGGAGGAGGGCTGGCTACACAAATGGCTCTTTGGCGTCCGTTCCTGGGTTTCGCGTCGTCGTCGGCCTCGTAACCAGCTCGCCGACGAATCTGCTCCGCCGCCGCGCATGCGCGCTGTCGGCTCTCCGGGCGAGAGGATGATGGAAGGGAGGAGGAGAGACAGTGGAGGAGGGCTGGCTACACAAATGGCTCTTTGGCGTCCGTTCCTGGGTTTCGCGTCGGCGTTGTCGTCGGCCTCGCAACCAGCTCCGCCCCCCTTTCATCCCCCCAGCGCTAGCAGCGACCGACTGAGACCGCTTTCGTGAGTCCGCTACCGCACTCACGAAAGACGTCGTGCACTTCCTGCAACTCGAATTAACCGTCCATCGATCCACACCGATGTTAGTAGTGGGGGACTTTAATGTTGACATAAAGACAAACAGCAATTTCCTAACACTTATGCGGGAGAACATCCCGTTCCTCTCGCTCGTAACGCGTCCCACGGCTGTGACAACCTCGCGAGGCACTTGTATAGATCTCGTCTTTGAGAATCAAGCATTAGTGTACCAAGTCGAACATATATCAGTCTATTTCTCCGACCACAAAGCTTCCTTCATGACTGTCAAGAACTGTTGGTGGAGTCTTTGTTAAACGAATACGTGTGAAAAATAAAAAAAAATTCTGCGATAGCGCATACATGTGTTGCTCGATTTCTTTGCCTCAATCTATCGAAAAGGTGAAACAGCTTATTTGCTGCGCTCAAATTTCGCATTAGGAAGTAACGTAATCGTCGGTAATTTTTTCTCGGATCATTGACGCGAAGTCATACCGAGGGTTGATTATGGGACATGTTCGCGACGACCGCGGAAGTACCGCGGAAGTAGGTGGTCAATACGCTGCAAAAACCCCTTCTTTGGTGACAGTACTCGCTAGGTCAGGCACCTAATCCATCCATGCTATAAAGAAGCGCTTTCGTTAGCACCGTACTCATCAGTAACTTTTTAGTGAGATGGCAATTTTATGGATTCTTCAAGTGAATTTTTGGCTTTATCGTCGGCGTCGGTGTCACCGTTGGCGTGGCATGCCGCAAAAGACAAATGGAAAAACATCAAGACCGCGCTCACTACGCTGTCGGAGCGAGTGAAGCGTGCGACGGTAAGGCGACTAATGGCTCAATATGCACGCTAGAAAGGAGGGTGAGGACGAAGCACGCCGATTTTCATCTTGAAAGCTACCTTCGATGGCTACAGAGTCTGAACACGCCTAGGGCTGATGGTCTCTTGTGCGTTGCGTTCTCGCTTGTGACTTCTCGTTGCAGACAGACGCAGCACGAAGGGCAATACGCTCGCTCCTGCTGCCGCTTTTCCTCAGACCTGTGGTTTGACAGTGAGTTTCGTCGTCATTGAGTGGGATGCGTTCATGTTTGCGCTCATGCGCGAGTGACATCATAATAATTTAGTTAAGAAATGTTTGCAAGTTTAGGTGGCCCATAAAACTACCATTGATACTTCGTGTAGCGAATGAAGATGTATTCGTAATCCGGTGCTTCGCCTTTCGGTCTAAACTGTGACATACTCGTGTTAACACCGTGTCCATCTGGTAATTTATAAACGCACGGCGTATTCAATAGCGGCTGCTCCCAATGTGGCTTAACACCAACGGAGTCTTTTGCGCTTATCTGCGATCACCTGGCGAAGAAGGCGAAATCGCACTTTTGGTTTATGTCAGAAAGGTTGTTGCGATACCATAATTCTCTATTTTTGACAATTTAGTGCCTTTTGTAGGTACCGGGATGTCGGATGAAGCATCTTCCAAATAACACCGTTGCAAGGAGCCATGATAAATGACTGTAGTGACGTATATCGAAACAAGTCGCGCTTTGAAATGGTGCAACTCCCCGAGTACGGGTACGTACATGTAGGACAGCCATTACCCGGAAAGGGGCAATTTATCATCTCAGCATATTTGTTCAGTTCAAGTATTGAGCAGAAAACTCCTTCCCTGTTATTGATTCCTGTTATTGCCCAAGGATGCGGTTTAAATCTGTTGGCGTGCCATTATATCATGTACGTGCTGTATTTTCTACACCAGTGTCGCGGCTGATTGTCTTGAGAGAAAGAAACGCTTGATAGTTCTCGGACAGAGTTGGTGTACGAGGTGTAAGACTTTTGGTGTAAGGTGGTTCTGCTTTCCTTGCTTGCTGCCTTTCGCTTTATTTGCATATCGTGGCGCGTCTAAATTGTCACTGAAGAAAGGAGTGCTACAAAAGCTTATAGGCCAGTATTAAATTTTGAACAAATTGAATCAGAAATTATTATCCTTTCCTGGAAATATCCAACTGTGCTTCAAGTGCACCATCCAAGAGTACGAAAGCATATATATCAACATAGGCTGGGAGGATGTTCGTCCTATATGGCCATTCGCAAAGATTTCTTGAAGATTAATTTTAGTCCTTTTTTCTGTTTTCAGCTGCCGAAACCGATAACAGGTAAGTGTCCAGGTTTTCTTATCTTTTATTGTGGTATGGAAGTTTAGAGAACGTACCCAGACTTTTCAAAAACACCTTATGAGATGCGTTATAATATAAGATTACTAATTCCGCTTTTATGAATAGAATGGCCGTGCTTACACTTACGGAATCCCATGTGCTACAACCATGTCTCATATCCATAAAAAGCCAACAGATAATAAAGCCACTGAACGCATAGAGGAAGTAATTTGCTAATTTAGTTAAGTGTGGGTAATGATAAGGAAAGCGAAATGAACCTAAAAGAAAAGCATTTAGCCACCAGCGGGAGCATCATGCGCGTGATTGAATACCAATTGTGCGACGGCAGCGGCTAGAAGGAGCTTGTAAATAAATGGTGGTGGGTTTAGCTCTTACAAGAGGCAAGTTGTTTTTACAGCTAAGCTGTATACCTCTACCCCTCGATGCATCTATCGAGTACATGGGGAAAATGTGGGCCGATCCGCGATTGAGGTGAAGCAGATTGAGGCAAGTCCACCCTAATAATATTAACATTAAATCATATTCGAAAAATAAATCAATCAATATGCATTGTTGCAAGGGGATGGGAATACTGAAATTCTTTTTGAACAGCACATAGACTCACGAGCAGGAGGCATTGCCATATAAGGAAGGCACAAGATGTATGTACATTCGTACACCTTTTATTCACAAGAGGACAGTGCCACCGACCGTGGGAATGGCTGTGCCGTACAAAAGAAACGCGTATTTGTGGTATCCACTGTGTGTATATCTCGAGGCACACCAAAGAATGAATGATATTGAGAAGTTCATAACGACGCACCTTGCATATATTAGCCGTGATGACGCTACTCCTGTAGGCATCATTGGACATTTCAATGCAGACATATAAAAACCAGACAAGACATGGTTCTCTCAATTTGTAATAGAAGAGTTTGATTTAAAGTGCTGTCACTTTAAGCGATGTCACTCAGCAACTCAACAATTTTCGTGCATAGATTTACCTTTCGTCGAGAATATGTCTTAGCTAGTAACCAAGGCGATCAGTGTATATCTCAAGAATCACAAAGCAAGCATCGCTACCAATACGAAATGATGAAAATAAGTACAGGTTCCCTCGTCTAACCCTGTGAGGTGTTTTACAGCTTTGCTGGTGCTCCACCTTAACACTGTTCAGTGGCTCCTCAATTTTTCTCCACTTGCATTTCCCTGCAATTTACTTTTTTAATTACTTCATCTATAACACTAAATAAGTTCCCTTAAGCTCCTAGCTTCAATATTTGCTGGTTTGGTATGGTTGGGCATACCGAAAATCGGCTTTCGCAATTCCTTATTGCCAGGTTCAGCCTTGCGTCTTGCCTTCGTAGAAGTGCTAGATTTATGACGGAAAAATCCTCCTAAAACGGAGATTTAAAAAGAAGCTCGTTACATAAACGTTTACCAATACGCCCAATCGACAGCTATTTCAGGTGCTGCATTGCGACCGTAGCAAAACATGGAGAGCATTTTTATCTTGCATTTCGATGGAAATGCTACTAGCTTTTCAGTGTGTAGAGAACTCATTGCTCTGTTTACACCTCACTCAGCAGCACGCAAAACTAAAAAAAAATTGCGTGTTTCCGTGTACAATATTGCCAGCGCAGGTAGTCGCATTGCATTTCCTTTATAAATAAAACACCTGGTCTGTTAAACGTAAAGATTCCTTACGCTCTAGTGTGTTCTCTTATTATGAACGACTACACATGGCCGGCCAATTGGCAATAACGTATACGGAGCGCCACATGAACCACCGATAAACCTAGACAAAGAAATGGAACTAGAATAGAATAAATATAGTATTCCAGTCATGATTTCGGAATAACTTACATTCTAACATTTGATGCTTGCGTTCGTTTCCTCCACAGATATGTGAATTGACTTGCACTCTGTGTATCCCTGGATGAGGCTGCTCACATAAAAACGATTGTGAAAATGTTCACTTATATAACAGCGCATATAGTTTTTCTTTTTTGCAGCGGTAATAAGCACAAGTGTCTTTCTTGCATCATCCAACCTCAATTACAGAACGTAGTTAGACTTCTTTTGGCCTTTCATGTCACTCGATTAGTGTCGATTTTAGGAAATATACTTGTAATGTAGGGTTCTCCCCACCCAGGACCTCGGGAAAATTGTTGGGCCACAATGCAGCAGTTCTAGCACGTTAAAAAACGAACGGTAGAAAAGCTCGTAGTGTTATAAAATTTCCAAACTAATTTCAAATTACTTTTACAGGGTCCCACTGAAACATTATAGGACTCGCATAGCTAGGATGAGAAATCAAGCTACCATCCTAATAGGCTGAACTAGAAACTACTGAGGATATTCTCATTGTTTAGAATATTTTTTGTACCAATTTGTTTACTTCAATAATTTTATTTCAACGCTTGGTTAAGATCCAAGGCCATATTCAGGTGTCGGTTTTCCTATAGAAAGCTGCTTTTCCTTGCTTTTTCCATTTTATCTATACTCATACATTCAGAAACATGTTGCAAAAAGAAAGGTTCCTTCCGTGATTACGTTGTGAGACAAAACGTGCTTTTTAACCCTAACCTTTGTATTTTGACGTAATTAATTTTTCTTGATTGTTCCCTATTCGATTTTTTTTCTTAGTGCTGTCTGCAGTGTTAATTAGTATTCTTACCATTAGCGCGATTAATATGTTTTTATAAAACACGGATGTCCTACGCGTGAATAATGTTCAGTTTTTATTTACCTTATTCTGTTTATATTTCCTGAAAATTATTTTTGCTCACATCATGTTACGAAACACTGATGATATTATTCATAAATATTTAGATATGACATTGTGCACTCATTGCTCACGTATTGATGCATAAAATTAACGAAGATGAATAGAATCGGTTGAAAATTTTTCATATTAGACCACAACTTTTTAATAAAAATGGCATCAAAGCCGATAGTTCTATTACTTGTTATAGACTTTCTGTGAATGCTTCGTTATTATTCATATCATTTCATTTATCCTAGCTAATCGCAGAGCCAAGGGACAACGCTACATAAATCTCGAGGCTTTCCTCAATTCAGATATTCAATAGTTAGGTACCACTGTTTCTGCGACTAGCAACATATATCTTTCGCAGAAAATAAACCTAAAAATTAAATTTGACCTTTTTTGTGCTTAAAGGTCCCTCAAACGGTTTGGGCCCATTTTGTACACGCGTAGTTTTTAGCTACAGTAAAGCATTCCTGCAATAATTCAAAGTGAAGCGTCTCACTTTAAGAGCGCTACAGGACGATCACAAGTTGCCATCCCACCTAGCCAATCTTTTCGCCTCATCTTGTTGCATAAAAGATCTGGGCTAAACTCCGCTTTCACTGCCTTTGCGTCATGATGTGACGTCATGCCGTCTACTTCCGGTTGTCTTGGAGACGCCGCGCGAAGCCTCTCTGACCTCTCTGCTAGTTGCCTGGCTGTCGAGCCCCAGCGAGAGCTATCCATGCAACGTGCGTCGCACACGTTTTGTCGCTGCACAGAGCATGTCCCTTATTTCGGTAATCACAGGCAAGCTGGGCGTTTTGACGGGTGGGCGGAGACATGAACTAATTCCCCTTCAATCTACCATTGCTGTAATAAATAACCGTGAGCAGCCTGAATGGCCTAGATTTACTGTACAGACTACATTATAGGCTTTAAAGTATAGGCTTTAAAGGGAGCCTATGCACTAACTCTAGAAGGACCAGAACAGTGCAGCCACCTGGTGGCAGAGAGCTTAACCAGCCAAAACACAAAGCTTATATTACTGTAACCAAGTGTAAAAATTTTAAACATTTAAAATGACAACGTGTTCACGAATACGCCCCTGGCGGAAACTTACACCAGCATCAAAGTAGAATAGGTTACCGCTATATTAGTTCTCTGTTTGTCTGGTTGGGCTCTGTGCCTCCGAGTGGATGCACCGTGATAGTCGGCAATCCTTGGGCTTCTGTTTATCTGGTAAACCACCCAGCTCTCATGCACTTGCGTTTGCTCGCTAAAACTCCATATTGTGGTAGTAATCCTCCAGCGTCAGGTGGCGCCCACCAACCCGTAGATGCTGGCATCGATCGGACATCGACAGCTTTATGGTCCGCAGTGACTCCTATCGCAGTGGCTTTGCTGTGAAACGCGATGTCACAGCTTGACATATCGCCGATCACTAGATTTACAGCCCACAGCCCAAAGAAAGCGATCCACGGCGCTCTTGCAAAGAAAGCTCTCGACGAACAGCGACCGCTCAGCCTACGTCAACAGGGAGAATGTTTGAACGCAAACATACGACACGTTGTATGTGCTGGAATTGCTTGAGATAGACGGTCGTTGTATGTGGCTTTTCAATTACTTTTTATACAAAGAATATAACCAGAATTACAACCATTGCGAACAACCTTCATTCACCATAAAGTTGGAGCAATTATACATTATGTCACCTGGGTTGCCAATCAAGTAGCTCTACCAATTGGTGTGTATTAGGTCAAATACGTCAGTGGTAAGGGGCCGGCAGAAAACTCAACAGAGCGGCTTCGCTGCAATCGCTAGCGTTCGGCATCACAACAAGAACATCATCATCATCATCATCATCATCAGTCTGGTTACGCCCACTGCAGGCGCAAAGGCCTCTCCCATCCTTCTCCAACTACCCCGGTCATGTACTAATTGTGGCCATGTTGTCGCTGCAAACTTCTTAATCTAATACGGCCACCTAGCTCTCTGCCGCCCCCTACTACGCTTCCCTTCGCTTGGAATCCAGTCCGTAACCCTTAATGACCTTCGGTTACCTTGCCTCCTCATCACACCTCCTGCACATGCCCATTTTTTTTCTTTATCTCAACTAAGATGTTATTACCTCGCGTTTGTTCCCTCACCCAATCTGCTCTTTTCTTATCCCTTAACGTTATACCCATCATTCTTCTTCCCATAGATCTTTTCATAGCATAGCTCTATTCATAGCAAAACATTATAATACACTACAAATTTAGGTGAACTGCTTCAAGGCGTGACTGAATGTTAAGAGGGGCCTACTCAATGACTCATTACGCTTGCGCAAAATCTATAAAACCGTTCAGGGGTCCAATAAAACAGTGGGATAACGTAACTAAAACATGGTTTATCACAAGAAGAACTCCTCTATGAATGGCTACTTAATAAACGTTTTCCTTCTACTTGTGGCCTTTACTTCCTTGCAGTGTCTCTGGACCAAGGGTGGCTGCCTTGGCGGTCATCATGTGCTTTTGCCTGATGGCCATGGCGTGCATGGTGGTCGCCATCATTATTACTACGAGCGATATTCGTAAGCTCCACTCCTCACTGCATTTTTCCGCAATACACATAAGAAGCGTAGAAAGAGTGCAAACGAAGGTTGCGAGAACAACTCTTCATAGGTGTGGGCAAATCATCGCTATGCGCAAATCCAACCAATTTGTTATTCTACGCAATTCAAATTCACTTCTGGAATGTGACAGACGGCCCTTAAGTTGCAACGCACATAACGAACCGCAACATTTGTTTTATAGTAGTACTAAGCATTCGGGTCGCATGGGGACCTAGCACCTATACTGCACGGCCTCCCACCAGTGTGACGCTGGCTGCGCCTGTCACATGCATTGGTTATTTGGACGTATAATGTAACGTGGTCGGTATGCTTTGTCTTATGTGAACTGTAAAAGAAACCTCATTGCTAAACGTGTTTCAGGAGTCTTATTTGCACGCTCCGCCAAGGCTAGGCCACCGGCGGACTGCATATCTGGCACTGACACTGAGTCATGTATAACTGCTCCTCGAAAATTTTCCCCGCCATTTCTGGCTCATCTGTCCTGAAACAATAATCGTGCGTCTTGCGCAACCTTGTTTTCTTCTCCTTTAGCGCTAAGCACTTGATACATTCCTTTCGGGACCGTTATGTCACGTTGATATGCGCAGGCCATTCGAGGCATGAACAGTACGGGGAGCACAGCGCTAAAAAAAGGAAGCTGACACAATTACGTGATAATTCTGGTTTGGGGAAACACAAACCTAAGGAGGTTCAATATATAAGAGGGAAAAGGACCGAGTAGGCCTAATCCAACACAAAAGAACGGTTCCATAGTGACGGTTATCGGCTGGAAATGACCGGCAAGTAGCACCTGAGGTGTTTTCCGACGCTGGCAGCGAGCAGAGGAGGCAACATAGCGTCGGACGGAGCGAGCAACACCAATCCTATAGACGTAGCGGTGGACGCGGTCGTACATGCGGGTTACCCCAAGATATGCTGCAGTGGGTGCGTCATACATCTCAAACAGCACAGTCTGTCGCAGATGTTTTGGCACGAGAAGAAGATCAGAGCAGTCAGGGAGGAAGTTCCTTCGGTACAGAATTCCGCCCTTGAGGACATATCGGTGACCTGATGTGTCGGTAGCTGTAGAGTGCAAACGCTCGATGAGTGCTCGCAGCGATAGGTCTCGGTAGTGCTCATCGGTGATTTTAGCGAAGGCAGACACAGAGAAAATGCCATTGGCGGTACTGCTGTCGGCGTCGCCGGGCTCGTCAACCGGGTAACGAGACAGGCAGTCAGCGTCCTTGTGTAGTCGGCCAGATTTGTAGCTGACAGAATACGACTATTCTTGGAGGCGTAATGCCCAGCGACCAAGACTTCCTGTGGGATCTTTCAGTGAGCATAACCAGCAAATGCGTTATGGTCTGTGACAACGGAAAAGGGTGGCCATATAAGTATGGGCGGAATTTCGCTACCGCCGAAACTGGGGCCCGACACTCGCGCTCGATCATGGAATAGTTGCGCTCCGCGGGTGAGAGGAGCCTGCTGGCGATAGCGATAACATACTCCGGCAATTCTGTGACGCCAGTACTCCGCCAATTCTTTGACCGCTGGCATCAGTACGGACTTCGGTAGGCGCAGAAGGATCAAAATGGGCCAGAACGGGAGGCGTTGTGAGAAGGTCGATTAGATGGGAGAATACAGAGGCCTCATTGTCGCACCACTGGAAAGGGGCTTTTTTTTTCAAGCGCTCAATTAGTGGTAATGCTGTGGATGCGAAATTTTTCACGAAACGGTGGAAGTACGAGCAAAGATCGATGAAGCTGCGCACATCCTTGGCACACTTCGGAACAGGGAAGTGGGTGACAGCATGGATCTTCCTGGTGAATATCGGAAAACATACACTGTTAACCCCCTACCCAAAAACATGGACCCAAACCTCCACACGGCGCGAAGGGACGCAAGGGCGAAATACGTCGAAAAGTACCTGGCCACAAAAAACACAATAGTATACACAGATGTTGCTGTATAAGCCAAGAAAAGAGGCACAAACATAGCAAAGACACCTGCGATAATAATAAGCCAGGGCTACAAAGAGATCAGCAGTGCGTCAATGAAGGACTGCTCGGTAACGGAAGCTGAGGAAATAGCCGTAGCTCTAGCGGCAGTGGAGGGCTACCGATCCGAAAGGTCTTTAACAATACTCACCGACTCGCAAGAAGAAGAAGAAGAAGAACAAAACTTTATTCGTTGAAAGAACTTCGTTGCCCCTAAAACGGGGTAACGCCGTGTGGTCGGGCCCCTATTCCAAGGCACCGCTGGCCCTCGCCATCCTTTCTGCCCTGCGGACTAGCCTGAGCTGATCCCCAAGGGCGGAGCTGGATAGCAATGCCTCCCACCTCGCTCTCGTGTTATTATCTTCTTGTTCTTCTGTGTGAGCTGTGCACTCCCATGTGATGTGGTAGAGCGTTGGTGTGCTCCCACACCACGGGCATATGTCCTTGTATGCTGTTGGGTAGTATATGTGCAATTTATGTAGGTTTATGTATGTGTCTGTTTGGAGTCTGCGTAACGTCGCTGAGTCCATGGCTGAAAGGTTCCTATGCGGGGCTGGGTAGAGCCTTCTGATTTCCCTGTAGTGCTGCAAGATCGCTTGGGAACTTGGATCGATGGGTGTCGGGTCCTCCACCATGTTGCCATGGGTAGCTCGGCAATTAGTAAAACCTCGAGCCACCTCATCTGCATGGAGGTTCCCAGTAACACCCTCGTGTCCCGGGGCCCATGTTATCGTTTGGGTATACCTGACGTCAAGGTCTCTGTTGATTTCGGTAAGTATCCGGCATGCCCTCGCGCTGATCTGTCCCCTCTGATAGTTTTTACATGTGGCCTGAGAATCTGTGACTATTGTTAGTGGAGCATTGCGCTCTATGCCTTCTCGTATAGCTCGGGAAACCGAAGCACAGGCCGTGATTTTCCCTTTACGGTTTACGACAACTGCCACCATGTTCTTTGCGTTGGCCCGATATGGTGAAGCATCCGTGAATCGTGCAGTGTCCGAGTATTTTGTCGTTTTGTCTATGTATTCTGCTCGAGCTTTTCTCCTTCCTGCGTGTAATGTCGGATCCATGTTTTGTGGTATTGGTGATACCCCATACAAATCTCTAATATGGCAGGGTAAACCTTTTGCGTTTTGGTGTATTTGTATGCATCCTCCAAGGCCGACTCTTAGGAGAAGAGCTCTGCCGATTGTCGTTTGCGCCAATCGACTCCTCTGCGCTATGAGTTGGGCCTCAACCAGCTCATGAAATGTATTGTGGAGGCCGAGGGCTAGAAGCTTCTCATTTGAAGTGTTGCGTGGCAACCTCAGGGCTGTCTTATATGCCATCCGTATTATTGTATCAGCCGTTTCTTCTTCCTCCCTGTTCATGGTATGGTAAGGAAGGGAGTACATTAGTCTGCTGATGACCAGGCTTTTCACCAGTCTGAGGGTGTCCTGTTCCCCCATTCCTGCCCGATTATGAGCCACACGGGCTATCATCCGGTTAATTTGTTGCGTTGTTTTTCTGATCGTGTTTAAAGTGTGTAAACATCTGGCATTAGATTGCAGCCACATCCCCAACACTCTTACTATTGACCTCTCAGGAATAATTTTCCCATCCAGCCTGATCTCGAGTTTGAGTCTCGGGTCAGTTCTTTGTTTTTTTGTTTTTGTGAGGCGAATGAGTTCCGACTTCTCCGCAGAGCACTGTAGTCCTCTTTGTTGCGTATAGTTTTTTTTTGTTTTGTTTGTTTGTTTATTTGAACCTCAAGGGTCCCTGGCGGGACATTACATGAGGGGTGGGCGCAAGAACGGCGGTTAACAATGAATGTTACATGAGAATCATGACGATGACATGGCTTCCTCGATGGCAGTCTTGAAATGTGCTGGGTCAGGGATTTGTGCTAATTGACAGGGAAGGTCATTCCAGTCGCGAGCTGTGTGGACAAAAAATGATTTCTGAAATGTAGTTGTTCGGGAACGATGCGGGATGACGCTGTTTGGATGGCCTGTGCGGGGTGTTCGACGTACTGGTAGGATGAGGTTGCTGTCACGGGGCGAGCAATGGAAAAACCTGTGATAAAGGCATAGACGTGAAATTCGGCGACGGGAAGCGAGAGAAGGAAGTTTTAGTTGCAATTTCAAGGCGGATATGCTAGAGTATCGAGAGTAGTTTGAAAGAATAAAGCGAGTAGCACGATTCTGAACAGATTCAAGGGCTGAGATAAGGTTAGACTGATGGGGGTCAAATATTGCGCAAGCGTATTCAAGTTTAGGTCGTACAAATGTTTTATAAGCTAGTAATTTTAAGGAAGGAGGTGTCATGCGCAGGTTACGTCGGAGATACCCAACTGCTCGATTAGATGAGTTTATTATGTGGTTAATGTGGCAAGACCATGTTAAGTCACTAGCAAGGTTAATGAAAAGATACTTAAAAGAGTTAGTGGAAATAATAGTAGTATCGTTAATTTTATAAGTAGGCGGAGTATAATTTCGGCGGCGGTGAAAAGAAATTTGTGCGGTCTTTGTAGTATTTAGGGACATTAGCCATTTAGTGCACCACCGCTGTATGTTATCCAGGTCATTTTGGAGGATGTTAGCATCCTCGGCGTTAGTTATGGGGCGGTAGAGTACGCAATCATCCGCGAATAGGCGGATACTAGATGTTACTGTGGAAGGCAAGTCGTTAATGTATATTAGAAAGAGCAAGGGGCCAAGAACCGTGCCTTGAGGTACTCCTGAAAGAACGTGTGAGTAGGATGATGAGAAGCCATTAGCGGAGACAAATTGCATGCGGTCAGTCAAAAAGCTTCGAATCCAGTTCAAGACACTAGGATGAATGTTTAACAAGGACATTTTAAGCAAAAGGCGGGAATGGGGTACTTTATCGAAAGCTTTCTCGAAATCTAGAAATAGCGCATCAATTGGGATATTGCGGTCAAGATAGGAATGAATGTCATGCAGGAACAAAGCTAATTGGGTTTCGCATGAGTGGTCTTTCCGGAATCCGTGTTGGTTTGGATGAAAAAAGTCGGCCGATGTTAGGAATGTGGCAACATTAGAGTAAATGACGTGTTCCATGATCTTAGAGCATACACTGGTTAACGAAATGGGTCGGTAATTACGTGGGGATGATCTGTCACCTTTCTTGAAAACCGGAATGACCTTCCCAATTCGCCAGTCGTGTGGGACTGTGCCTGTATCAAGCGACTGTTGAAAAATGAGGGAAATAATGAGACTACAAACATGTTTAGTATTCTTTAAGACTTTCGAATTAATTCCATCGATACCGCAGGAAGATGAAAATTTTAGTGAGTCGATAATATTAACAATACCATGTGCGTTGAAGGTGATGCCATCCATTGGTGGATGCGGCAAAGGCGCAGGATCAGTGAAATCACGAGTTGTTTCCTTAGTAAAGACTGATGAGAATGCATGGTTCAAGACATGGGGTACGTCGGATACGCCTACTGGTGAGCCAGTGCTGTCAATGAGAGAAATAGTAGTATCAACATCAGGGATGATTGTTTTCCAGAAGCGCTTAGGGTTGCTTTGTATCATTTCAGGGAGGGTAGTAGAAAAAAAACGGAGCTTAGTTTGGGTAGTGAGATCGGAATATTGCTTGGCAGTGGTGTGGTATTTGGTCCAGGCACATTTGGTGTTAGATAACTTGGCAGAACGGAAGAGGCGCTTTTTCTTGTTATTTAAACGCTTTAGTTTAACATTAAACCACGGAGAACGTTTTCGCTCTGTTATGCTGATGGTAGGGATGTAAAGTCGAATCAAACGCAGCATTTCTGACTTGAAGAGAGACCAGTTCGACTCGGCAGAACGCAAGTGGTAGGTAGAAGCAAAATGGCTATGGAAAACAAGAAGGTCACGATTCATGCTAGTGTAGTCTCCTTTGTCGTACAGCGTTAGTACTTTTTTGGATTTAGGACTTTTGGTAACGCTGGTAGAAAAGGTAGTGTGAAGTACAACGTGGTCACTAAGGCCCGTAATGTACGAAGGAGCACAGAACTCGTCAGGGTGAGTGGTTAAAATGAGGTCAAGAATGTTTGATGTATGGTCAGTCGTGCGGGTGGGCTCAGAAACAATTTGAGACAGGCCGATAGTTAAGCATGTGTTTAGGAATTCACTAGATGCCTGACATTTTGTTAGGGTGCGGGACATATCATTCCAATCTATGGACGGAAAGTTGAAATCACCGAAAAGCAAAATTGGGGTGCGTGGGTAAGATGAGATTAGGGAATCGAGCATGTCGTGAAAGAGCGTTATGAAGGAACTGTCCGTATCAGGCGGTCGATAGCATACACCGATGAGTACGCGAGGGGATGAAGCATGACAGCACACCCAAATCGTTTCCAACGAGGTTACTACGTTAACAGCTGAACAATTTAGAAGGCGCTTGGTAGCGATAAGAACACCACCGCCACGGCAGCCGTCAGGTCTGTCTTTTCGGAATATATCGAAGTCAGGAAGTTCGGACAGGATTTCGGAATCTAAGATTGATGAATTTAACCATGTTTCAGTCAGCAGAACGACGTTACTGGATGATGAGCTGATAAGACTGCATACGAAATCACGCTTCGGTATTATACTGCGAATGTTAGTGTAAAGAAGGGACAGATGATCGTTTTTGGGCCGTACGTTACTGCTTGGGGGAAGTGGTGGCTGCTATGATTTACGTTCGAGCACTTTCTCAGTGGTGTGATCAAAGATGTACGTTTTACCATTAGAGATTAGCCTGTTGTGACGGAGTTTGTAGGGGATGTGGTTAGTTTTCGCAAATTCAATGAGGCGTTTACGGGCGAGTCGGGTGTTAGGGCAGAAGTCTTCGCTGATTGCGTAATCAGACGATTTAAGCTTATAAGCTGATGATAAAACGCGTTCTTTGTCCTTGAACTGCAGAAACTTGACTATGATTGGGCGGTGCTTTCTACTTTTGAATGTTCCTAGACGATGCGCTCGCTCGATGTTATTGCTTTCGATGGTTATATTCAGGTTCTTCTGGCAGTGATCAATTATAAGTTTTTCAGAATCACTCCAGCTTTCGTTTTCCGCATCTTTGAGCCCATAGAACACCAAATTGCTTCGGCGAGACATGTTTTCAAGGTCATCCATTCGGGTAGTCAAAGTAGATACTTGAGCTGAGCAGTTGGCGGTAATGATTTGTATACTGTCAATTTGAGGTCTTATATTAGAAATGGACTTGAAATCTGTCTCAATCTTCGTAAGCCTAGTGTTTAGGTGCGCAAATTCTTTCTCATGCTCCTCAAGGGTGGACTTGATAGAGCCTAGCTGCTCAAGGATTGTTGACTGTCCGGATTGTAAAGCTGTAAGCGCGGTAAGTATATCTTTGGAATTGTCAGCAGTAGAGGAAGGGAGAGGACCGGGATTAGTTTCCACATCCCCGGCCAGCAATAGTAGTTTCAACAACATGTGGGAACACTCGTAAAACATAGCTATAGATCGCCGTGGGCCCGGCAGCACAAACAGACAATGGTTACTGGAGCGCTTGGCGTAAAGGCTGTGATAATTCATTACCTGCGTAACGAAGAAGCGAAAGCAGTTAGGGCGATCCATTTCAGTAGCACCGCCGAGCCCACTAAGCGCTACGATGGTTTGGTCGGGCCTTATGTAGCCGAATCCAGGGGAGGGCACGGCGATTGTCGCAGATAGCGTTGACGGTTTCCAGGGGTTATGCAGATGATGCAGCGGAAGCAAGGTATCCGTAGTTGCAGGCGGAGGCTCGCACGTGGCTGTCCAAGCTTGATCTTGCGGCGTTTGTTCCATGTCGGTATGAGCATGCGCAGAAGGAAGCACAGGCAACGGCACGACTGTCGATGATGTGCAGGCGGACAGCACTCCGAGAACAGCGAGCAGATGGGGCCAGGAAAGTGGGGTGAACTGCGTAACGAAGAAGCGAAAGCAGTTAGGGCGATCCATTTCAGTAGCACCGCCGAGCCCACTCTATTATTATATTGGCTGCCCATTGGAGCTTTTCCTCCTTCTCTCCCAAGTTGCCCTTGGTTATCCATATCGTTATATCATCCGCGTATAGGGAATGGTGGACGTCGGGGATTTCTTGGAGTTTTTTAGCTAGTCCAATCATGGCTATGTTGAAGAGTGTAGGCGAAATCACCGCACCCTGTGGAGTTCCTTTGTTGGGAGGATGGATGACTTCAGATTCATCATTTCCTACTTTTATAACTGCTGTTCTCTGGTTGAGGAAGCTTCGGATGTACTGGTACGTCCTTTGACCGCAGCTGGTCTCTGCAAGTCCATCCAGTATCCCTTTGTGACTTACGTTGTCGAAGGCCCCTTTTATGTCGACAGCCATGACAATGTGTTCTCCGGCCTTGGGGACGTTCGTTAAGACTTCCTCCTTTAAAAGCAGGAGTATGTCCTGTGTTGACAGATGTGGTCTGAAGCCAAACAAGGTATCAGGCATTAAGTTGTTTTCTTCAAGGTGACGTTGGAGTCTAGTGTTTACTAATCTTTCGAACACCTTCCCTAGGCATGATGTAAGAGAGATGGGCCTAAGGTTGTCTAAAGTAAATTTCTTCCCTGGTTTTGGAATCATGATTATCACAGCATGTTTCCATTGCTGTGGTATCGTTCCTTTGACCCAATGATCATTTATAAAGTTCGTAAGGGCTGTTATGGCTTCATCATTCATGTTTCTAATCATGGCATTTGATATTTGGTCTGCCCCTGCCGCTGTGTTCCGTTTTGTACTGGCGATTGCTGCTTTAACTTCTGCTACCGTGAAGAGTTCATCCATTTCTGGGTTTGGGTGTCCGATGTAATCAGCTTGGTATGGGGGTATCGGGGCTTTGTTACCGAAGCATTTTCTATGGACTGCCTGTAGGAGTTCTTCTTTTGTGCCTGGGTACGAGTGTAGCAATCGCTCCAAGTTCTTTTGTCCTTCGCGTCTGGTTTTGAGCGGGTCGATCATTCCTCTGAGGATGTTCCACGTTTTTGCCGTCCCTAGGGTTCCATTAAGTGATCCGCAGAAGCGTTCCCAGTTGGCTGTTGTAAGTTGATTAGCATATTCCTCGGCCTTCTGGGTTATTTCTTTGATTTTCATTTTGAGTTTGCGGTTGCATTTCTGTCGCTTCCATCTTTTGGTCAGGCTTCGTCTTGCATCCCACAGATGCAATAGGTGAGGGTCCACTTCAGGTGTTTTGTCTGTTCTGGTGATGGTTTTGGTATGTTTCTGCTTTATATTTCGTATGCATTCGCACCAATTATCTAAATCATTTATGTCCGTGGTATGTTCTTTAAGTGATTCTCTGTACGCCCGCCAGTCTGTTATTTTAGCTGTACCTATTTGTTTGCGGATTTGAGCTGTGCGGATTGTGGTGCTTATAATGCAATGGTCACTGCCTAGATTTTCGAGGGTGTTGCACCACTCCGCATTTGGACAATTTTTGGTTATTGTTAAGTCCGGACTTGTGTCTGCGGAGATACTATTCCCTGTTCTTGTTGGCATTGCAGGGTCTGTTAGAAGTGTCATGCCGAGCGCTTCTATTTGCCCCATGATATTTTTGCCTTTATTGTTCTGGGTTGGATACCCCCAGCTTGAGTGCCTGGCATTAAAATCCCCAACTATCACTAGAGGTCTCCCCTTCGCCATTTTTGCGGCCTCTTGAAATAGTTTGTCGAACGTTGCTCTTTTCTGACTCGGCGGGCTGTAGACATTAATTATGAAGGCACTCTTTCCTCTGGTGCCTTTATATGTGATTTCGGTTATTATATCCTCCTGAGACCCGGGATGCATTTGGGTGCACAGATTTTCCCCAAACTTTCAGAATACATCAGTATGGTTATGAAGGTGAAAAGTGTTAAATGTTTTTTCAATAGCCGTGATAATTTCAGCTCAGCGCGATGTCCAACATATTGGACACTGGGATGCTACCCGGTCTTCCTTCACCAAGTGCGCACGTAATGACGTACCGCAGATATTACGCAAAACTCGTGTGCTAAAATATTTTAATAACTCAAAAGGCAAAGTAGTCAATAAAGTACATAAGAAGAGCATTCCTCTGCTCAAAACAAAAATTTTGCTTTTGTGTTCACTTCTCGTGGGCAATTTCAAAACACCTGTTTGTCCTTGGTGATTCAGAAGAAGAGCCGACATTTGGTGCAAAAGAACTTTGTTTTTATGTGGCAGCCCTGTAGTCTGCAACGGGCAGCGTTTGCAGTGTCTGCCAGTATTGAGTAGTGGGTAGTGCTCTTTTCTTGGGGTTCTCGAGGAGACAGCTGAGCCTGCTTTGATGGCGGAGGCCACTCGGCTTCGTTCTCACTCTCCGTTTCATCCTGTTTCTTCCCTTGAGCCACGAGAGTCTCAGCAACAGATTGGCGGAACTGCATATATTTGAGTATTTCTTTCCGCTGTTTCTTTACGGAGCGTATGTCCCGCGTGTTCTAACCCAGGAGTTGTTGAGGGCAATGTCGAAGAGGTGAAAGATGGCTCTGATTGTCTACTTGTTGACGCCTGCTTTTATACTGTAGTAACTTATCATTCGGTCTGCCTTGTAAACACCACCCATGTTGACGTTCTGCCTGCGAACAATATCTGGTAGAGGGATATTGACATGTTTTTCCCTTACAAGACCACCTGCGACAGTAGGTGTCTTGCTGGTCCAAGCCATGGATTGAATAAAGAAACGTTATCGGCTTAATTCATCAGACACACGAGGCCGGTCCCCCTGAAGAAAAAATGAGCCGCGATTTCGTCCACAAGCCGCTAAATGCCAACAGTACTCGTCTGCTGTTCATAACAAGGCCATCACAAAAGCGCGGTCAAAATTACCGGGTTGAGTCCTAGCGTCCAACGTAATGGACACGCGAAATCAAAGGAGGAGTAAAAAAAAGTAAGCGCGCGAACAGTTAAAATTTTTTTTCTGCGCGTACGCTGTTGTATTAACTTTAATACAAAATCAAAGATATGCCCTAAAAGCAGGTAGAAATACGAGAAACAGTGCTTACTTCTCTGGCAGTTGCCGTAAAACGCCGCGCCGCTTAATTCCGCCATTGCGGAACTGTTTCGGCGGGAATTTAAACGATGTATTTTCATCAATGCTGCATAGATGGCACAAGCAGATGTCCAATAAGCTGTACAGTGCGGTTTTATGAGGATGAAAGCCTTGTCACAGGAGTAGTGTCTCATATCTGAATGTCCAATATATTGGACAAATCCCCATAGCGGGGTCTCAGGAGGATATGCGGAATGTCCGTTCCTTCTATGGATTTGTGACATATTGCCGTTACTTTCTTGTCCACCAATGTTGCGACCTTCCAGTTTTCACCTTCGGTATTGAAGGTTTCGTATCCCTGTAATTTTGGGTTTGTTCCGGCTTCTTGCAATGCAATGATAGCTGGTGATCTGTTTTGTGTCATCACCAGCTGCGACAGTTGTCCCATTTTACGCCGGAACCCGCGGCAGTTCCACTGCCATATTTCGCACTCTTCGGAAGCGTGCTTTTGATGTTTAGGCATTGTGTGTCGCCTGGGTCATGGCCGACAAGCCTGGCCTGTTGTATACTTTTTCTGCCTTTTCTCTTATGCTGCTGCCTGTGGCATGTTTTCTCAGTGCTTTCGTAAATTCTATTTGTTGTGCCTGGATTTTCTTGTCCAGAGCTTCTAGTTTTCGATCTACCTGAATCATCACCTGCTCAACGATTGTGGGTATAACTTCTTTTATGGTTTCTTTCAACATCGACAAGGTAATTACGGTGTCGCCTTCTAAATTCGGTAGTTTTTGTCCTTTCTGTCCTGTCTGAACTGGTTTAGATTCTCGTTGTGGTTGCTGCATTTGTTGCTTTTTCAATTGCCTATTTTCTCTTTCTAGGTCTCCTATTCGCACTCGCATGAGCTCTAGTTCGCGTTCTAGGCGTGTGAGTTGTGTTGTTTGGTGTGGGGGTTGGGAGGCGATTGCTGCCCAGCTCACCTTGTTTTTGCCTTCTTTGTTCACAGTCTTCTTGCTCTTCTGCTGTTGGTTTGTTGTTTGGCCCCTCTCTTGGCCACTGTCCCTGGAGTTGGAGCGGTCTCGGGAGCTGGACCTGGATCGGGAACTGGATCGGGACCTGGAACGGGCCCCATCTGGTGATGCAGAGTCCTCACGGTCCGTGCTGAACCAGCGTCTCTTGAGGATGCCGTTGGCTTGTGGTCGGCGTAGACGTTGCGACAGTGGTGGCCTGCCCCTTTGGGGGACCCGTTTGAGTTTCTTGGTGCACTCCGATGCCGCCGTGGGATGAGCCCCCCCGCACAGGGCACACTCTGGATCACAGGTGTGGCCCTCAGGAGGGTCCCTTAGCCAACAATTGCTGCACGCCTTTGCCGTGGGCGTTGGACAAACGTCCGTTCTATGTCCCTTACTTTTACACAGTTTGCAGTATTGTCTTGTGGGCTGATAAGGCACACATGGCATTTCGCCACCGTAATAGTAGACGAAGCGTGGCACTATCGGTCCATCGAACGTTATCACTGCGGTTTCAGACTTGCCGAGCATCCGGGCTTGGACGATTGTCACTCCTTGAGTGCGCACTCGGAGATGACTTAAAAGTTCCTCTTCTGGGGTTTCGCGTTCCAGTCCGTGTACCACTCCTTTAAGGTACCCTTCAGGGGTGGTTATGTAGGTGTTCATCGGATGTTTAGTGCCATTGAGCTCCAGCGTTTTGATCTTCACGATCTTCTCCGCCACTTGTTCTTATGGGGTACTTACAATGATTATGTTTGACCCGTTGCGGAGGCGAAGCAAAAATTTATCGCTCCTGCAGGTCGCCGGGTCGCCGCTTGCACGCTCTATCGCTCGCGCAACTTCGTAGATTTTAAGTTCTTTTACAACTAGCCCTGGCTTGGGACGCATGATAATTTTCATGTCATTTCTGGGCAGCGGCGCCGCGCGCGTTCGCCGTCGGGCTCTTATAGACGCTACGCCGCGTTTCGCTCGCTCTCCTGCAGGCGCCCTGGCAATGCAGCTGCTGTTGCCCTCACCGTCGCCTCGAGCTCCGCTGTCATCAGTGGCTGCTCGCAATTGTTTTCTTAAACCTTTTCGTTCTCG
Source organism: Dermacentor albipictus (assembly GCF_038994185.2). Taxonomy (NCBI): domain Eukaryota; kingdom Metazoa; phylum Arthropoda; class Arachnida; order Ixodida; family Ixodidae; genus Dermacentor; species Dermacentor albipictus. The sequence goes on from NC_091830.1 coordinate 56,468,363, forward strand.
CAAAGATAGTGCAAGTTGCCACTGACCGTTCTTGGCTTCGTCGTCTTCCCTTGCTGTGTTTTTCTCCTCGTTGTCGTCGGCGTCGCTGTTTGATTCCCCCTGTGTCACCTCGTCAGGCGAGAGGAAGTCCTCTTCAGCGTCGGCCGCAGATCCCGCGGTTTCGATGGCTTGGTCATCCGTGTCCATGGTGTCCTGGGCTGTTTCCGGGTCGTTGTCCGTTGGAAGTTGGGCCGTGGCGGCGCTACGCTTGGGCCGGGAGCTGACTGCCGGGGGTCCGCGCTCCGCTACGCCGTTACGCTTAGCGTGGCGGGCCGGCATGCTCGGGTGGTGGTCTTTTCTTGGAAGAAACCGGGTCCACTTGTCAAAAAAGGGGGTATCAGCGCGTTCCTGGTGTCTTCCTACACAAATCCTGCGAATTCCGTGGTGGTCACATGATTTGACCGCTACTAGGCAAGATTATTGACAGAGCCGATGCGAACACGTCTGCACTCCTCGGCTACGTGTCGGAATTACATGAACGGCAGAATAGGACGCACGGCGCTTCACATCCTCCGCTCCTGCAGGGCTAACAACAAACAAAGTCAGGCATACAATTTTCTGGGTACCGGGAAACGCTGGAATAGAAGGGAACCTAAGGGCGGACAAGGTAGCTCGAGAGCACACAAGCCGAGCGGCCTTGCGGGAGGAGGATAGGGTGGGGAAGGAGCGACGGACAGGCTATAGTGGTCGCTGGAATAGTTCGCAAAATAGCCTGCCTACTGCATTCTAATAAAGCACTATGCCCAATTTACGTAAGGAAAACAATAGCACATGCATTATCGTACAGTGTGCTGAGATATGGAATCTGTTCTTTTTATTTCTGTTCAGTGTTTTGGCGCAATAAAGTTGATTCTTTACTAAAATCCATAATTCGGGCGGTGATGTATGGTGTGCACATTACTAACAATTCCAGTCTTTTTTCATGCTCGCACATGCCCTCGTTCAGGCTGTTATTCAAAGAAACGGTAATCCTTTTGTATATATGGAACAATGAGTTCTGCCTCCCGTATGTCCCCGCCAGAGCATCACGTACACGCGACCGCTTTACCTTACCAAGAGTAAGGACAAGATATGGCAAACGTGTCCGTGCCTTCTATGTACCTGATGTGTTAAATGACCTGCCAGATAAAGTTTTATCTTCCAGCACACGGAAAGAAGTTAAATCTTATATTTTTGATTTGTATGTGTAATTTGGTTCCTTTCTTCCTTTCTTTCTTTCTTTCTTTAGTTTTATTTTTGAGTTTTGTACATAACTGATTTACTGTGCCGCTCCCGGGCTTGCTGCATTCTGCCGAGCGCTGGCCCACAAGCCCATTGTTGGCTTGGGCAGGCTCGTATTTGTATGTCATTTGCGAAATAAATAAATCATTTTTATATATATATATATATATATATATATATATATATATATATATATATATATATATATATATATATATATATATACCGAGAGAGACCCAGGTGTTCTTCCACACGGCGTGCGGGATATTTTTGCAGATGGAAATGTCCGGATTAGTGTTCCGTTGTACGCTGGAGCCGATGCGGGTGGGTACCGAGAAATCGTTAAGGACGGTCAACTCTCCGTTCTGCAAGAATGTCCATAGTGCCAGGCCCTTCTTGCAGTTCTTGTGCTAACCCCAACTTACGTGATGAAAGTTGTAATTGCCAAGAATTAGGAGCGCGTTCCGGCTCGCGCATGAGAGGACGGTGCGGAGAAGGACGAGAAGGGGACCTCCAGGTGTGCGGGGTGGGCTGTATACATTAAGGACAAAAAGGCTGGCATATTGCCGCCGCCGGGGGAGAAGATCAAAGAAGAGGTGAGTGCATTCCGGAACGTCGAGCGGATGCTCGATTGCCACGTATGCGCGATGAACTAGCGTGGCAACGCTCGGAGGTGAAGGGGAAGCAGGGTGGAAAGCTGTGTAGTCACATAATTTTATTGCGGAGGTATCTTGAAGGGCGATGATAGTGGAGAGGCCGGAGGGAGGGATGTTCTGGAGGCAGAGCTGCATCGTGTGCCGGTTTACGCGCAAGCCGCGGCAGTTGCACTGCCAGAAATTAAGGCGCGGGGTTGTGTGGCCATATTGAGGCCGGTGTGCCCCTGCTGGTGCAGGGTGTTTGGAAGATGAGGATGAGGGGAGGAGGGATGAGACATTAATGGTCATTTCGGCAAGATCGGATTCGAGGGAACTCTGGCGGGCCTCAATTTTGGCCATGCGGTTGTTAATTTGAGCCATCCAGCTCTGCTTGTCCGTACGCAGTACTGTAATGGTGGCCATGATGCGTCGTTCATGTGCCTCGAGGACTGAGGCGTGTGGCGGATGACAGCCTCCATCTCCGGGGTGGGGGCAGGTTCTGTAGAGGAGCGCCTCTTATGTGGAGGGCTGAGGGAGGGGGAGGCGGCACTAGAAGATGCGGCCGAAGAGGAGGCGGACATAGGGACGGGAGGTGGTGGCGGTGATGTCTGGAGAGCGATGGGTCAATAGGTTTGGTGAGGGGAAGAGGTGGGGAGGTGGGGGCGCGCGAGCAGCGCCTGCAGCTGTTCTTTCAGTAGAGCAATGTGGTTGCTCTGGGCGCTGCGATTTGAGCTTTGAGCTTTTCTTTATCGGGGTCCGGCAGGGTCGATGGGGTGTCTTGCCCCGGTAGCGGTGGAAATGAGACGGAGCGGTGGTGAGGGCTGCGGTCCCGGCTTGATCGGAAGCTGGATCGTTGACGGGGACGCGATGAACCGTTGTCTTTGGCGGATGGTGTTGACTGCACTGAGCTGGATGGCAGTTGACTTGGGACTGGATGCGAGTAGGGAGGGACTCACCCCACCCCCGTTCGAAGCGGAGCTTACACAGGCGCGACCCTTTGTAATGCATATAGGAGTGCAGTCAGGGGGGTCCCGAGCGGCGTGCACAGCTCCGCAGCATGGGCAGCGTCCGGACCTGGGCTTGGTACATACGTTGGAGTGGTGACCATGGCTCCAACAATTGAAACAAGCTTCAGCCTTGGGGCGGAAGGGGTGACAGATAAACAGGCCGCAGTTCAACAACCCGGTGCGAGGGAGTTCTTTCGGGCCGACGAGGTGATCAGGGTGGACCGGGTGCGATCCATCTGCCTTGCGTCAGCGATGGCATAAGTGTTGCTAGGATTCATAGCATGCAGGTCCTCGATTATCTCCTCTTGGTTTTGATTGTCCGCGGCGTTGTAGATTATGCCGCGGAGGGCGTTGTCAGGTGCGGCCACATAAGCGCGAAGTGGGTACAACTGGGTAGCGAGACGCAACTCAAACGTTCGCACATACTGCCAGGTGCGTTGCTCCAAGGGTTTTCTGATAGTGAGAGTTAATGTACGGGTTTATGCGTACGCGGTCCTCGACACGGGCGTCACCGTACTCAACGCTGGTGCTAGAACAGAGTTAGGCAAGGAGAGCCCCATTTGTGGTTGTGCGGAGGTTGAGGCCACCACCAGAGCGGAAGACGATCTTGTAGTCTTCCACTGGGAGACGAGGCAGCTGGACGTGGCGGCGTAGGCGGTTAGTATTCAGCGATGGCGAGGTGCCATGGCGGACTTGAGGTTGGCGTTCATGGCTGAAACTGCTTCCTTTGGATGGGCCGCACGGTGGGCTTGGAGCAATCGGGGCCAGCGAGGGTCGTCATCAAATTCTTGTTGGGAGATGAGTGTTCTGTAGACTATACTTTACATATCGGCGGCTTCGAGACGAAGGGAGTGAGTGCCGGCGCAGCGGACGCCAGTGCGACGCTAGGTGCAGCTGCACGCTGCGGGCGAGGTGGCGTTGCGCCGAGCGTTAGGCTTAGCTCGGCGTTCTCCTGGCTGCTCAAAATGAGGCCCTGGTGAAATGATGGTCGGTGGGTCCGGGAAGATGAGGTGTCAGGAAGGTCCTTACACCTCCGGGTGCTCGATAGCAGAAACTGAAGAATATCCCGAGCGAGATGCCACAACCAGGAGCACAAATCGCTGAGCCCATGCGAGGCACGTCCGAAGAACGCCGGGCATGGGTTGCTTCTCGGGAACTCCAGCGACTGCGACTGTGCCGAGAAATGTGCCCGATTCGATGGCACTGAAAACAAAAGGGCTTGTCATCAGCAGTGCACAATTCAGATGGGTTACGGAAACGTGGTGGGCAATAAGATACGGGACGGGGCGGAATCGAAGAAGCCGTGTGGGTATCAGGGCGATCGGTCAAACAGATGGTGTGATGACCCATGTTTTTCAACTCCTGGCGGACAACTGCCTCGATCAGGGAAACCGTGACTGCAGGTGCGTCGGTGGGGCCTGAGCCGAAGGTAGCCGGATAGGCAGCCTCGGTCTGACGCCGGACAAACCTGGTAACATCGCCAGTGTTGATGGGACGAGGAGCGTTGGTACAATAAGATTCCGCTGGGGTTTTGGGCAGACGGGCAAACTGCTGGTCAATACATCGGCGTGTAGCAAGTTCCACGCGGCGGCACTCTTCCATAACTGCATCCACCGTCGCCACGTTGTTGAGAACGAGCAAGTTGAAGGCCTCATCGGCAATACTATTGAGGACGAGGGAAACCTGGTCTGACTCAGTCATGTGTGCGTGAACTTTGCGGCACAGGGCCAAGACGTCCTGAATGCACCTCACATAGGGCTCTGTTGACGTGTGCACACGACCGGAAAACGTCTTCTGCGCGGCAAGTTGGTGACTGTAGGGGTTGCCGCACAAGTCTCGAAGCTTTTGCTTAAGCAAATCCCAACTAGTGAGCTCATCTTCGTGCGTCCGAAACCAAACTCGAGTTGTGCCACCGAAGTAAAAGACTACGTTGGCGAGCATGATAGTAGGGTCCCGCCAGTTATTACGGCTGACGAGTAAGAACAAGCCAATCAAGTCCTCGACGTCTTCTCCATCTTTACCCGAGAATACGCCAGGATAAGGGGGAGCGGGGAGAGTGATGTAGGTCGTCGAAGTGGAAGCAGGTGTCGAAGCCGGCGGAGTCTAGTTATCGTCGCCGGGAGCCAAGAATGAAGGCTAGACTTACTGTCTACTGCGAAGCTCCGTGACGACGTACAGGGAGCATCCACCTCCACCAGATATGTTACGTAGCAAGGCGCAGCCGTAAAGCCGTATACAAGTATATTTACAAGGAAATACACCGAACTTGGCCAAGAGGCAACAGCCAAAGCAGGCCTCTAATCGTCGTCGTCGTCTTCACACTACTCGCCCCTTCGTGATCGCATATAGTGTTCCGTAGCAATACTTTGAAGTGCCAAGTGATAAACACGCATCGGTGAAGCAGACATCGAACATTAGAATTGTTGCAACAGTCGACTCACTAGTCGTCGTAGCTCCCTCTGTTCCGACCCATTGTTAGGCACATGCACGTATGTCGGAAGCAGCGGAGATTATATATAGCACTAGATGCAAAGAAGATATAAAGTCATATCCTCACGCACAATTACTGTTAATCCTGGAAAAACGTGCTCAAGGTGCGGCAAATTGCGCGAGAACCCGATGATGCTGTTCGTAAGGCAGGTTCGGCACACCCCTCCTCCACCAATATGTTATTGGTATGTTGCGAGTGTAGAAAGACTATATTTACATTTTATATACAGGAGGAGTCAGAGTAGTTAAGATGGCTGACCACCAACGACACGAAGCAGCCAGCGTCTCCGATATTCTTCCTATCTCTTCTTTCATCCTTCCGTAACAATATAATGGCAACCATATTGTACGTTCCGTTTTGAAGCACGTGAGACGCAGTCGCCGATGGTAATGTCGTAGCAAGACAATATTTCATGCCGGCTATAAGGGAACGCGAGAGACTGGGGAAAACTATGACAGTTACATATGCTAAACACCTACACAGGGTAAACCTGTACACTACAATATTTGGGTAAAGGAATATGTAAGAATTTAATGGCAATATCTCAGCTTCCTGCGTATTTCTTCTAGCACTCTCCTGGCGAGGCCACTGGAGAGCGCGTTCTAGAAAAAAATCGAGCAATGACTACAAATTTCAAAGATCCGTTTGAAGTGTAATAATCATAAGACTACTGCACACTAACATAGTATAGAACGACATTTTCGTCTTGTGATTCTCTTTACCACGCCGAATAACTTATCATGGCATGAAGGACCGCATCTGGACATCGTTAGAAAAAGTATACACTATGTGTGTCTTCCCCAAAATATTCTCAGATACAAAGGCTTGGAGGGCAATTGAGGTATCGGTAAAGATGTATTAACAATTCAATGAAATTACATGGCACGATATGGTATATCGATGTTTTGAACCTTCTAACTCGCAGTTCTAGTTATAGGTAAAGCAAGCGTATACCCTTAGTATTTTTCGAGAAATAATGTCAGGTTTAGGCAGTCGAAGAATTGCAAACAAATTGGATAATTAGCTAATAACAATGCAATTATCAGTGGAGCTAACTAAGATACGGGTAACGACGAGAGATACAACGATGGCAGTAATAATTAGAATCCGAGGACTTACATATTATATTACCGTTCAGCACAGTACCTACCGTTTAAGTTGAGAACGTCATCGATCATCATCTGCAACATAGTCTACAATAAAAATGAAATCGGCATTTAAATTCAATGTCAATTAGTAAACAATATAAGCACTCACAGCGTGACGGCAAAGGTTAAGCGTACGGATGCAAGAAGGAAGAGTGCATTCAAAGAATCACGCTTGCGGACGCAGCACAAGAGTAGTTGGATATTGCTGTGACAGGCTTTTGTAATGCCGTGCACGTAAGTTATGTGGTCACGACGACGACGACTGCCCATACCAAGGGGTATTTCGACTTGGTACTGGATTGCTACCGCGGAACATCTCGTAATACTTCTAGGGTTGGCAAATGCTATATGATCCTCGGGAGGGCATACAGGAGTCACATAAACTAATCTTCTGTTTTACTTTTCCAAGGCGAAGCTTTAACTACAGGTAATAGCTAGCGCGGCCCAAGCTGTTTTAAACTGAGGCTACGGGATGTGCCAATGGAGCAAGTGTTGCCTGTTAACAGCCGCCTTGGACACATCAGTAATTTTTTGTTTTCAATGACTAGCTCATCAACTAAAATAGTTACCTGCATTTATAGTTACTTCCACATATGTGTAAGCTCGAAAGTCTGATTTTGTAATGCATTAGAAAACGTTAACCACAAGCCTTCAATATTGCGGAAGTGTCAGAAATTTCAACGTTCCAGAAACAGAGAGAGACACAATTCGAATGTATTACATAACATTAATCTCAAAAAACAATTTTAACTAAAAGAATTGAACAGCAAGGTAATTTGACACAAAATAAACGCTGCACCCACACGAGATACTCCCAAAACTATCTATGCAAATGAAAACGAACTACACCTCAGCTATACACCGTTCCATACTTCGACTGAACAAGTAACAATTGGAAACTAGAAAGTGAACGTTCTGACCATCAGCAGTGGTGGCGGCGTGGCGTGGCGCAAGTTGTCGCCCTACGTGCTTCTGACATGGCGTAGACTTCGACCTCCACACCGAATGACGAGTTTGTGGTCCTCTGCCGAGGCCAGCGTAGCACAAGACGTGGTTGGTCTGCGCCAGTCGAGCGCTGTGTCACTGATAAAGTCCAGCAGTTGCCTCCGTAGCTCTAGACTGTTGTAGTCTTGCAGAAATTGCAGCGCTTACACTTCTACTAACGTGCAACTCCAGTGGGAATCTACACAGAATGAAAGGGAGCAGGAGGAGAGCAAGCAGAGAATGGTTCGAACGGACGCAGTTGCCAAACGATCAGTGAATAACATCGTTGCCACTGTTCACTCGCAGTTCGTATACCAAGAGGGAGGGGGAGGTGACGTGGGAAGTCATGGAAATGCTGCCACTATAGACACAACAACGGTTGCGGGCAAACGGAGTACATTTACGATCAAGGTACGATAGTGCAGGTGTGTGCTATTTCTGAAAAAGACCCTTCAAATCTGTCCAGGGGACAACTTAGGCCGCGCGTGCGGAGTCAGAACCGCATTAAAGCGCAACGAAGGGCTTGGGCCACTCTCCGGAAGCGGCCACACGTCAAATTAAGACTTTTGTTCGCGTCGCGCTTGCTTTGCAGCTATGCATTGCTTGAAGTCATGGATTCCATCCCGACCAAGGGATGGAGTTTATAGCTTTCGCACGATGCGATGTGCAATGTGCGGGTCATGCTCAGTCCTCTCACATGTTATAAAGTATGACGCACAACAACACCTCGGGCAAGCACCTGCCCCTGTGTCTACTTAGGATTACTCAGAAAAACAGCAGTGCTGCTTGCAAGGTAACAGTTTACATCAACTCACCACTTTCGTGTTGGACTAATGCCTGAACAAATTGAGTATTCACCTTCAACATCGTCGCTAATTATCTTCAATGAAAGCAAACAGAACAGAGAACTTCGCTTATACCGATTCCAACAGTGCGTGGTATCCACATAACTGTTACAGTTAAAGCTGAATATGGCTAACCTTCCATTGTTTTTCGGCGTCCGACAACAGAAAGAGACTTAGCGAGCTCTAGCATACCAATACACAATCGGCTTCATTGTTTGCTTTGCGTGATGATGTACGGGTGCAGTGAGGCAGCTTAGGTGTGAAAATGCGGAACTGATTAGAATGCTCGCCGTGAAAATGAGCGTGGCGTCAAGGTTATCGTAGTGTATGAGCAGTGGAGCTATCGGCACTAAAGACAGCTGTGTTACCTATGGAGCGGACAACTATAGTTCGTACACCCGAAGAACAACATGCGTACTATTAGTGCCGGAAAGAACAGGAACGAGAATGCAAGTGGCGCGGGCGCGAGAGAACCAATGGCGAAGAACGTTCCCGCGATGCTGAAAGAAACCGACAACCGCGAGCCCGGGCAACTCCGAACGAGCAACGACGCCACACTCGCAACGCAAAATAAAAATACAACCATTCCACTCCGTGAAGATGGAACGGCAGCGAAAAGAACGTTCCTTTTAATTTGAGAGCTTTGACTGTCATCACCTTTCCCTGCCATTCCATCTTGACAGATGGGAATGGATTTTTTCTTCTCCTCTCTTGGGCTTCACGCATTAAGTGTCCAAACGATGGTCTCCACTTCGTTTCTCTATGCGGCGTCGTCGTCTTCTTCACATGTGTCTTCGCGCCATTTTCAGCGCACGTGTTTAGCCTTCTCACTAATCAGAAACGTCACACCTGCAAAATAATGCCAACTGAAGGCGGAGCCCTACATTAAGCTCACATGACAACTACTCTCGCAAAACAGGTTTCATGCAGCCTGTAGCACTAAATGGCCAACAAGCGGACTTGTTAGCGCGAAAAACCGACCAGGCGAATGCTCAGCTGTTGTGTGCTGCTACGAGCATACAGCTGCGTGACGGTCATTCCGGAAGCACAGCACAGCGGTTAGGGCTACGAGAAAATATATGACTCAAGTGCAAAAAAGGAACAGAAACAAGGCATGACTGTTACCTAGGTGCGTAATGCGGGTCCACGGATGCGCCCCTGGTGGCGACCTTGCTAAGCACGCTGCGGCAAGAAGGCAGCTGCCTCCCGTTGTCTTCTCGGCGCTCGTCTTTCTCTGCTTGATTCACGCTCTTGAAGGGAAAGAAACGACAGCCGTCACATGTCTGTGATGGCAAAAGCTTTAAGGCAAATTATAAGAAAACAGCTGTAGTACGGACATGTGGTCAAATATCTCCCATAACGTGCGGTGACAAAGTTCTTAAAAATTTATAATGCTCTGCGTCCACCATTTCGACCACCTGGGGTTCTTTACCGCGGCCCTAAATCTAAGGTGACATTGTTCTAACCATTTCTCTCCAGGTCTCATTAGCGGCAGCTGTATATGGCAGTAATGAATCACCACTTCAAAAAATAATTTCTATCGCGCATTTTATGTCATATAGGTGTTTCTTGCACTACATCATGTTTACATAGGTAGGCGATGAAGATGATCCCGTCCTGCCCATGTATTATTGACCGAGTTTGTGTGCAATGCAGCATCCGGGTTAAAGGCATTTCACCTACGTTCTGAATGGCGCTTGCCGTCTCTAGCGTTGGCCGCTTCCTTACCGTGTTGCTCTTGCTGCTAGCAAGCATTATTGTAGGAATGCATCGTGGTTTGTGTTGAAGATCCTCAGACTTGCTAGGGCTAATTTTGGTGGTTTAACGCGGCCCGTCCTATCTTCGCTCCAGCTGACACATCATTGATGTTTTTAGGTTCAAGTTATGCGTGCTATCGCGAATGTTGAATTGCTAATAGCGGCTTCATTCGCAAGTACCGCGTACTCGCCTGGCCTCGTTATTCAGGGGCTTGCATAACGCTATGGTTTGTCGCAATTTGAGACGAGTAGAAATACGGCCTAGTTACGTTGACATACATCAAGTGAAACGCTAAAAGCTGGTACTAACCCTCCATCGCGTCCAGCCATTTGCGCTTCACTTGCAGATTTTTCCGAATATTTATTTTCAAGTGCTTCTTTAACATCTTCATCTCTTTCACGCGAGGATAACTTCGATACTGTAGTTGCTTTGGAAATGTTTTAGAAGACAGGCAGGTTTAGGGCGAGGATTGCGGTTAGGTGTGACCTATGGTATAGCGCTTCAATTTTGGGAGAAAAACTGTCGTCGTGTTTGTGAAGTCATTACACCTTGATGGTGTTTGAGCAGACTTGCCACGAGTAGTGCCTTTTGGGATTTGTATATTGCTCTGATTTCTTTGTTATTATCTTTTGCGGCGTAGCAGTGTAATGCCTGCGACCCATAGAAAAATACCTGGCCTCGCCGGTGCTTCTCTCCCTTTAAATGCATTCTGTGGCTTCATTCTTCCTTAATATTAGAAAAATGTTGTCATAAGTTTAAGACTTCACCTTTGCACGTCTCCAGGTAGGTCACTAAGGAAATTTCATATTGCATAACTGCAGCGGAAACGACGACGTAAGCAGCAGAATTGGAAGGACGATGCAGCGCTAACTCCGAGTTTTCATTTCCCCAGAGTTCGGTGAATACATCGGTATTCATCGTGTATTCATCGGTAGCAAGATCACTAAAATATGCGCCGGCATCGAGCCGTGTCGAGCGATATAAGTTTGCACGAAAGGCGTGTGCTTGTTGTTGAAGTACAGAGACAGCGTTAAAGCTAGGGAAAACTAAGCAACATATCGATCTAGAGAGTTTCGTAGTCAATAAAACGAAGTGGCTACTTTACACGAGCTATACTTTCGGTAACGGGGCTTCGTTACGATTGTGCGCTGGACGCGTATGGCAGGTATGCAAACATGATTTTGTTCATGTAAGGTTGCACTGTGCACATGTTCGACCTTATATGAGCCTGCGTCTTTCCTGCAGCTGTGAACACTGAAGCAGCGGTGTGACATCGGAATGAAGACAAAGTCGCGGCCCCTAACTTCTCCCATCCTTGTTGCAAAGGGTTGTCGGCCACTACATTGCAATAATACTTTCGGAAGCGCCCTCTAGATGGCCGCCAGTGAACCTCTATAGGCGGCGCGATACACGTATACTCGCGAAAAAATTTCTTTGGCGATTAAGACAAAGCTACGGAGGCAAATCGCACAGAAGCGAGAACGCTCCAAGAATGAATCTAGAACCTTCATCCGCGGTAGTTTAAACTGGGAAAGAAAAAACATAAGAACTTTGTTTAAAACAGCTACACAAGAAAAACAAATTCCATCACTGAGCGTTGAAGTCAACCTAATTTGCGAGGTATCCCTTCCGGGTGTACTATATCGCTACAGAGTCGCTTGTTGAATCTGCTTTGATACAGCGTCTGCTCCTTGAGCCCAAAAACCCTTGCCAAAATCTGTCGGACCACTTGGGATGGTAACATATGTGCGGAACCTCCGCCGCGGTGCCTTCCCCTCAATGTCACAGAAAGCTTTCCCTGAGTATAATATCACCAGCAAATGCGTACGCTTTCGATTTGTGGCTTTTTTGGGGGATCGCGAGTCAACCGTTGAGTAACGTTGGTTGTTTGAAACCCTTTTTGGGAGCGTTTCCTTGGCTTTTTTGTCTACCGCCACCGCATTGAAACACGGAAAAAAGAAATTGGCGAAAATGTAGTCAGTTCGAAGTTGACGAACGTGTTGTTTTCGAAGGCGATGCACAATTTGACATTGTAGCTTCCGCATTTGTGGAAGGTATTTTATATTTGGATGCGTAAATTTGACTAGTTAGCCAAACATCAATAACGCGAAAAATTGAACAGCGTGCGCAGTGCGACTACTAGTGAATCGCTGTTGGTCCGATCATCGTGTCTTGTAGCCCCCCCCCCCACCCTCTTTTTTTACAACAGCACGGCCTCCATTAGCTGGGTCACACGCTATACGAAACCTCCTGAGTAATGGCGTTTTCCTTGTGTTGCCGAATAGGTCATGCCTGCGACTGCGATGTTATGCCGAATTCGCTTTAACCGTTTCCGAATCTGTGCAACCCCTACAGATCTGCAGTTTGCTTGCTCTGCTCTCTACAAAAATGTGCAGTAAAACAAGAGGACCTGAATATCATGAGTGAACCTTATATGTGATTTTCAGCGCCTAAGTTCTTTATCAAATCAAAACTTTTTATGTCCTTTTTGCGCGGCACTGCCGTGCCTACTCGGTCGGCGTCTTGCCGCATTATGAGGGCTGGCGCTAAAAATCCTCATTGTAAAATTGGCTAATTTTCGAGATGGCGTGATTGAAAGTGGCCTGATTTGGGATATAGTGTAATCTGCAGTGGCGAGGATAACGTTAGCCATGTTGGTGGGGGCTTCGCCGTATCACTAATTTACCGAGCAGGTAAGTAACATCTTTCTTCAAATCACGTTGCCCAGCATGAACAGGTTACGGGAATTGACTAACCGCTTCACGCCAGCTTCGCTTTAGCGTATACTGCAAATAAGTTGGACGTACAGGAGATGTTGAATTGTCGAAACATGAAGCCGCAATTAAAGCTACTTGCGCTATTACATGACAAGACTTAACTTGGGCGCTCATACAGCTGAAGCACATCAATTCACGTGACATCAATCCCAATATTTTATATGGAATCGCAATCTTCTCAGTGCCGTTTATGCACACATAGTAAGCATTCCACGCCAGCTGCCTTGAATATGCAAGGTGGCTACACACAGCGACGCTTTATGAGAGTAGTTCTACAGACTTTTGCCGCAATATATTGTAGCTGAACATACGCCATGATTGAAAGTTTGGAGCATACACGAGTCCATACGTTACGTACAAAGAACGATTTACCTAGAAGTACTGCCTTATGTGCCCATCTGGAAGTCGTCGTATAGCGTACAGAACAAGTCCCTTTATTACTGCATGTCGCTATGCTAGATAATAAAATCCCTCGGCATTGAAAACTGAAATACCACAATTACATCAAAATGTCCTAATGAGATAGTCGCTCGGTGCAATGGCGACCGTACTAAAGGCTCTCATCATGTATTTAAAGCCGTCTGTGCCAGTGGTGGCTGGGCGACTTCGACTATACCCCACATGTCGCTTTTTGGATAAGCCGAACTCGGATTCACGGCCTAAATTCTGAGAGCGTTTCCTTCATTCCTCTTCAGGGATTATGTAACTGTTTATTCTCAGGCAATACCATTCGTCGTTGCTCGACCCAATAGCAAAAATGTCAAACATCGTAGTCACGTGGGGCTAGAGAGGGCAAATGGAGCCGAAACCTTTGTTATATTACAATATGCGACCCATTGTGGCCTGTTTCTCCGCAGTTGGTGGTGGCAGCACCGTTGATGGCACGGATGCCGACATCAACAGCGATCCCCTCGCAAATCCGCGTCCCTCGGCAGCAAAGCACCCAATTCCAGCCACCCAACAACAGATATCTTCTACCCCAGCCATTGGTAGGTGTCTTTTTGTTGTCAAAATATGTTAACAATGCTTGATTACATGGTATCACTCCTTGCTTTTTTTTTACAAGAGTGGTTCAAGGGGGGCTGCAGATTAAAGACATCCATGCCTTAAGCGTTTAGAGAAGATTTGGATCGAGTGCAGTTATGAAAATGACCATGTCCACCTTTGAAAACCATAGCACACTCCTCATTGACTTCAGCTGTAGCGTCAGTCTCAAGACATTATTCCTTTTGTAGCGATAGCCATATTACGCCAGGTTTTCGCCTCTTCGCCATCGCCGCACTTTGAGCCGTGGTCGCACTGTGATGTGACACCAGAGCCCTCAATCCTCCAATTATTCGGCTCGTGGCGGACGCCACGCGGCCACCGCTCTTGCCATTGGGTGCTCGTTGCGCCCTCTGTATGACGCCACACCCCTCGCTGCACTGCTGTGATAAACGGGGGTATAGAAGGGGAGAGCTCGCGTCGCTGCCGCATAGATGAGGCCGCACTATCGATGGTGAGAAGTAGGCCAGCACTAAGTTTAATAACATGTCTAACTACAAGCGAAGCCTAAGCGCAGCCGGGGTTTTAGCTATCGCTACACCACTAGGTTTATTCAGAGCTAAGGCATATCCAATTTATTAAAATCTAATAATTCTCATAGTAGTGAAAATCAAGTGATGGATAGTACTGTAACCTAACACATGCTCTAGGAATGACCCAGGAACATAATGGTCCTAAATATCAAGGCTCTGACAAAGTTCTCATTTCCACTATTTGCTTCAGCTAATATCACTCTTCTTGTTTTGTGTAAGTTCCGAACAGGCGTATGACAACTCGGGACGGAGCGGTTGCCTCTAATTTTCATACCACTGGTCGCAGATTGTTCGTACACTTAAGGAACCGCTTACCTGAACACAATTCTTGTTTTCATAAGCGGATGTCAGTTTTTTAAAGAGGTCCTCAACAACCTTGCGCTGAACTCTCAAAGAGACCTTGGGACGAATATTTTGCCTCCCAAATAAATTGCATTCATCGTGGTTCAAAGGCGTTCTTCGTACTTCTACGGCCGACACGCCACAGTTGTCAAGGACCACCACTCAGTCTCCTGGCTCATGAACTTTTGTGACCCATCTAGACGGCTTGCGCGCTAGGCCAGTAAATTTCACGAGTAAGATTTCGCTGTGTCGTACAAGGCCGGACGGCGCCATGCTGACGCTGACTGCCTTTCAAGTATGTGAATTGGTTCCACAAACTGTGACGCTGACTACGTTTCTACACTATCTTGCTTCCCTGGCACCTGCTTCGTTTTCCCGACAGCGATGCGTTCAAGGTTCAGAAGCTGAAGTACCCAAGTTTCAGCCATGTTCTTCCGCAACGCGATATTCTGCCCTTGCATGTTGTTTTCGCGTCCGCGAAGGTTTACTCAACAAAAACAACTACACTACAACTGATGCATCCATAACATTGGTGGGTCCGGAGAGCCTTCGTCGTTTTGCCTTACGTATCATGCGCGATGACCCCACTTCAATCCTTCCGGGACCAGCGCTGTCTCTGTACCGGGCTCGAGAACGCTCGTATTGGCGAAAATGCGTCATACAAGCCAACAATACGTTGCCAACAGCACTACGTGTCAGTGGCATAAACTCGCGAACAAACATCCTGCCAGTCAACTCCAACCTGTGCTGCCACCAACCTCCCCGTTTGAGCAAGCTGGCCTTTCCCACGAGCTACCGCGGGTGAAAAGTGGATAGCGGTGTCTGTTGACCGCAAGACATGTTAGTGCGACACGGCAGCCAATGCTGCCCTCTCTCTTTTCTTGATTCGCTTCATAATTCCCCGGCAAGGGCAGCCTCCAGTTTTAGTCAGCGACCGTGGGCCCTGGCTGCAGTTCACTGCAGATAAGCTCCTACTTTTGTGAGCTCCTACCTTCTGACATTCCATGCTTTACCATTCACAAACCCATGTGCTTACAGAACATGGCAGCCGAACGCTTATGCTTACAAATCTATGTAGCATCAAATCATAGGAAATAGAATGGAATTATTTTGTTTATGATGCACGCTTCGCATCCCGCATGGCACCCGACGACTTGCTACAGCCCACACTTTCTCCTGTATGCGCCACCGTCTCCTTTCACCCTAGACACCAGCCTCGCTGTGTCATCTATACTGGCGATAATTCTATGGCAGAGACATCCTGTTGTGATGAAGAGGCTCGGCGGCTTGCTCGTCTACGCACGCTACATTTGCATGAATAATCATAGACACGATACAACAGCTGCCGCTGCGGTGTCATCTGTACAGCTAGTTTTTTGGTCTAGTTGGCATCCCCACCAAGAAAACGCGGTCTGTGAACACATAAAGTGGTGGCGCACTATGATGACCCTTTTTCCGTGCTCGACCACCTCATCAGGATGAACTATACCAGAGCGCGACTCACCAAAGGACGACGTTCTGGCCCGACTGAATTTACGCCGGGCTGAAACTATATACCCAGCGCAAACCTGAATGATAGGCCCAGAAGGCTGCGTCTGTATTAGTGGCTTTGGTGTGAAATCTTATTATTCTGGCATATTTTGTTGAATTATGCATTTTTACGTGCCAAAACTATGACATCATTATGAGGCATGCCGTAGCGGGGGACGCCAAAAATTTGGACAACCTTGGGTTCTTTAGCCTGCATCTGCATATTGTGTTGTGAAGAACGCCATCAATATTCAGAACTTATTTTCGTTGAAAACAACCAGCTTTTACTTTCTAGTTAGCCGAGCATTACAATAACAAAGCCAAATCCCTTAATCTGTAATCGGAGATCACCGGACAAGGCCCTAGTACAGGTCGAGGAAGTGCAAGCATTGGCTTCACATTTTCTTGCAAGGGGCTACGGGAACTTCCACTCTAGCAGTTTTTCTTTAACCTCCTTGGTGGTAACGAAGGGATAAATTTCGGACTTATGCTTAGCACAGATAATGGGAATTGGGATCTTTATTTAGGGGCAGAGTAATTGCATGGTATCATTCAACAGCCAGTTACAGCCACAGTCAAGCAATAAATAAATATACTCCAGCCAATAGATAAGCGAAAGAAAGACGTACTCAAGCCCCCACACACGATAACTTTGAAATAAAGGGCAGGCAGAATGTATCAATATTGAAACGGAGTACTTAGGGGCCACAATAAACATGAGGTAATGCGTGAAATCTGGAAGCAGTAATGGTGCCCGCGCTAACGTTTGCAAATACCATTTTGCGCCTAAAACCGCGTATCTTGTCGTGGTTGGAAACCATAGATCGTTAGGCCGGTTGGCTTTGGGAGCCCACGGTAAAATCACAAATGAGGCATTGCAGGATGGCATGTCGGAACGAAATGTTTTGCCTACTGGCTCTAAATTCACTCTACCGAAAAAGGGTTCGTTTCTCAATTTATTTTCTCAATAAGTGAATTATGAATTCTGAGATGATGCTCAGTGGATTGACGCAAGGCGCTGAGCATGATTTCGCAAGCAGCACGTCATCGAGTGTACTGACCGAATTGCGAGGCCGCTGTTCCGATGAAACGAGGTTCAACGAACATAAATGAAGCATGAAGCTTCGGTAACAAAGCGCTGTGCCCGTAGAAAACAAAACAATAACCTCTGGGCTTTTCTACGATGACGATCTGCTAGTGCACCGGATGGCATGCTGAGATAAGTGGACGCTCCAATGGCTATCGCTTGCGTTATCCCTGCCTGAGGTACGCGCTTATGCGGATCCATGGGATGCGCCCTAATGCTGAGGTTGCCTGAGTCGGTCGTTTCGGATTGTCGACTTTCCATCTGAACCCAAAACCGATAAAAATATTTCGGCTTCTTACCAAAACAACATAATAAATACCGTTTGGGTTACGTTTTCATTCAGGTTAATATAATTGTATTCTTTCGCTTTCGTTTTTGTTCCGACAAACTGGTGCAAAATGACATGGGTTTCGCCAGTCAGAGAAGTACAGATCAATATTTGTTTTGAAGCAAGACTCACGAACATCGGTCAAGATAAATGGGCGGCTTGAGAGGATAGGTAGCTCTAACAAAACATTGTGGACACAGGATGGACTAAGAGCTCACGAAAGTTGGCCAACAAATACAGGTTCATTGAAAGGGTAAAAGGATTTGCTAGGTCGGCACAGCATAAAAAACGAATCAAAATAATTTAATCTGGCTGCTTAATTTATATGGAAAGTCTCTTCATGGGAACAAGGTTTTCTGTATAGCAACAATACTTATTTACAAAAGGAATACATAACTAATTACGCAGTTGTTTTACGTGAAACTTACAATTATTGTATGGTTACTGTGGCTTTAGAACCAAAACCATGACTGGATTACGAGGCACGCGTGATTATCATGCAGCCTCCGGAAAAGTTCTCACAGATGACTTGCACGTGCGCACAATGCACGGGAGGCTGGTGTTTTTTTGTTTGCCCCCATCGAGATGCGGCTGCCGGGGTCACGAAAGACACGAGCGCACATTCAAAACCAATAAATGAGTCAATAAATGAAGACATGTTCCCGAATAAACGTAGCAATACTCGTTATTAAAATGAATAAATATTCAAATAATTAAGCGAATAAAGAGACTTCATAACTTTAGTACATTATTAGGCGTGGATTACAATATTCCGGCCACAATCGAAGTCTGGAGTTCAAGCTAAACTAAATCGGCGAAAATCGAGTGTTTGCTGTAAACGAATGCTTCACCTAAATTAGAAAAACTAGGAAAAATCACACACAACGCGAACTTGGATGCCCACGCGAGCCACGCACAACCAGTGCAACTGATAACCGCAGTCCTGGGTGAACGAGGGATGTTGGCGATGGCTTTGCTGTCGCATGGGCTGGCGCGACGTTTTCACGCTTGAACCCCACACCATTGCATGGCGTATGCCTCTCCTGAACACGCTTTTAACATCTAGTACAGTGCACTTCAGCGGCTGCGTGTTGCAGGAGGCGGTAAATTAAAGTACATCCAACTATTTAGTATATGTCCCCCGAGACATCAGCGGGAGTTGCTTGCCTCAACCGCTGCCGAATCTTGGTTCGATGTTCAACTAGTGCCGCTTCTCTAGTTAAGCCCACAGCAAGAATTATAATGAGTACGCACCTGAGACGCAGCGCCCTACTTCACCAATGTATTGCTGTCGAAGCATCATGACACAAGCTTATGGTAAATGAAACTGTCAGTTGAGCACCAACAAATGAAAGAGCACAGGAAGACGCCGTTGTTTAACCGAAGCCACCAGCTCCCTTTTCGCCTCGGGCCGTCATATTGGTATCCGCAAGGTACCTTTACATGCCTTATCGTTGAACGTAAGTGGGAAAAAAACGTGCCAATTTTCTAATACCTATTTCATTTCATTTCATTTGTGCAATAACTAGCATTTCACGAACGACATTTACGTTACTCAATTGAGTCGTTAGGAGGAGACTTAGTAAAATGCCTTGGAACTCAAACGCGTCCTAAGAGCTAGTTCCCTATACAGTGCATTTCTCACCTGAGAACGGGTGAAGGGAGATTTAAGAATATACTTGCTTCCTTCTGTCATTCTTCATGGCAACGACGCTCTAAGGACGTCTGACATAATGTTCAGAAACGGCCTAACGAAAGGAAGCTTTTGAAGGTGGCGTAAGGAACACGCAAGGTTTTCATGCACTGCATGACTCAAGGTTCAACATTTCCAGCCGTGTTTCTCTAAAGAGCATCGATTGGTCTTACAGTTTTCTTCTCTTCTTTTTGGCAGTTCAGATGCCCTGGACCGCTAAAATGACGCTTGCTACTACAACGACAACTACGACTACTACGACGACGACGACAGTAGCCACAGGTAGGTGCACATGTTTACCTTCGTTTTGGTGCTCACTTCCCTACTTCCTCCAAAATGAGTAACTGTTAGAAACAGCTTTATCAATTCTAGGACCAAATACGGTTCTCGCATTGTCTGCCGTCGAATCTTGGGCAATTACTCTTGACATCGGTAGACGACTTCAAACCAACGTCAAAAAATTTACGGTCCATTCTGCGTATGGAGATTAATGGTGATGGCAACGCGATTAACATTTTCTCGCGACTGGTGGTGCGTAGCTGGTGATTACACGTGAGAAATTCTGGTGATTACGTAAATACTGAGACACAAACTGGGTTCGATGGTATATTCAATATCAGAATATTGTCGACATTTATGTCGTTTTGTTGGTTTATATATGCATTTATAAATGCAATATTGTACATATGAATAAATGTAGATGGTATACACGTTGTTCCAGCGAACATTTTCAAAAACGTTTAAAGACTGCCTGTGGCAGATAGCGCAATTCTAGTTCAGGAGCTGGTCAGCTCGAAGGGGCGTACAACACTTACACAAAATATTGAAGTGCACAATAAGCTAATTAAGGATAATGCACTGATTAGCTAATTTAGGAATTACCTAATGGTATAATTGTCCTTTGTTTGCGCAGTTTTTCTTTGTTCCCATAATGTCATACCAACTAGCCCCTCACGGTACGCTTCTAGATATAATTCGCTATCTACAAATCGTAGCGCGTGAAACTGTAAAAAAAAAGCCACTTGAAAATTAGTGTGTGGATGACACCATTTACGAGATATACGCTGTCAAAGTTCTAGTAAAAATGCCCTGTCGTTCAACTTACTTTATGAACAAAACGTCCTTTTATGCATTGAAGCACAAAAGTAACTGAAACGGTAATGAATTTCTCGGCAAGCTCGGAAACTTATATCTCATCCTGCGAATTCCTTCCAAGTGGATTGCTATTACGATATACACAGCTAAAATTCTGTATTACAATATTCGCCACAGCCTAGGTGGCTGAAAACTTAATTAGCGTTTTTCTAATTAGTAGGTAATCATTTTAATTTTTGTGCAAGCAATGCGCTCCTCTTTGTGGAGACCAACTCGTCCACTACAATTTGGTTATCTGCCAGGGTAATTTTTTTTTTTTATTTGAAAGTATTCGCTGAAGAACCCGGTATATGTTCTAGACATTTGTACAGCTCAGAACGAAATGTGCTACAGTTTGATAGTCCAATAGTAAATAGCTGAGTATCATCTTCTCGTCTGTCGCTTACGGCGACGAGCAGAGGCTGATATATTGCAAACTACGATACATACGTGTGGGGCACAGAGTATCTGATTATTCGGGCAAAAATTTGGTCCAGCCCACCAGCGGTCATGGTCATGGGTACCTTCACGAAGGACGCCCGTTCGGCGCCAGACGTAGTCCTCATATATTTAGAAAACTAGGCACTTTGGGGTTTGGAGAGGTCGATGTAGAAGTCCCGAGGGTGGGTAGAGTGGCATGTGCCGTCCTATAGCGTTGTCGTAGCGACGTATGAGCACAGTATTCCTGTAAGCTGTTAGGTTCATTGACATGAATTGCTACACCATCTCCTTGTTGGTTCCAAGGCATACGCAGACATCGGCGACAACAATGTTTTGGCGGTTCTACGCTACGTGAACCGTGCAGGCGTCTCCCACACTGTTGTGCACTAACATGTCATCCACGTGGGGCGACATACGTAGCGCCACGTATTCGAATGTGAATTGGCGACTCAGAACTTCCTTGCATAGGGCGACGCCGGCGCTCCTCGATTTGAACTGATTGCTGTGCCTGACGAATTCAAACCCGCTTGCACTAGGGATCAGTTGCACAGTCGTAGCATGGTTGGTTTCTAACCCTTTTCTTTCAGCGCAGGAGCTCGATGTGCCATACTGACACGTGTACTTGTTTTTATCACGCGACACATTTCACCGCCTAACAAATGTTATCGCATGGCGCAGGACACGCCTGCATGTATCAGAAGTTTCTGGAGTGTTATCGATGGTTCCATCCGCTGTCTGTGACCGAACTTTGTGAAAACCGATTGCATGCGCGCATGACGCGAATAATGTAGAATTTCGCAGAAACCACGCGGGTGCATTGCATCCTTCGACGACGCTTCGTCGAGTACCAGTTCCGTGACCGTGTTTGGGTTTGGACGCCAATACGTCGACGAAGACTCACTGAGAAACTATTTCGACGTTATTTCGGACCCTACAAGATCATCCGACGTGTTGGTGAACTGGGCTATGAGGTCGTACCAGACGGCATTTCGCAGTCACAGCTGCGCCGGGCACGATCTGAAGTGGTCCACGTAGTGCGTCTGAATCTTTTATACGCACACTGACGAACTTCCTTATATTGTTGTTTTCTTTGCTAAGAGTGCTTTTCTTAAATTACTTTCCTTTGTTTGCAGCATCGGGTCGATGCTTTTTGAGAAGGGGGGATTTACACGTGTACTTGCCTTTATCGGGTTGCACGTTTCACCGCCTAACAAACGTTATAGCACGGCGCAGGACGCGCCTCCATGTATTGGAAGTTTCTGGAATGTTATCGATGGCTCCATCCGCTGTCTGTGACCGAACCTTGTAAAAACTGATTGCATGCATGTGCGACGCGAATAATGTAGAACTTTGTAGAAGACACCCGGGTCCCACCGATGAGTCTGGAATATTAAACGATTGATGTGTAAAAGCCGACGCGCATGAGCCGTTGAGGAGATTTTCAGCGATCGCCACTGTGTTCAACGCTCTCGTTGTGCTTTAAGTGTAGCCTGTTTTGTGGGCACACGTTTGCCCAATAAAAGCTAGTTTTGCCTTTCACAGTATGGCTACTGTGTCCTTTGACGTCGCGACCACGTGACATCTGGTGGAGGTGCTTTGCGTTTGCGTACCGGACGCCCCCACAAAGCCGTGACCCAAGCCCGCACGCGGAAGACAACACCAATGTGCCAAGAACCAGAAAGGTAGCTGCAGGCTAAGAGGACTGCCCCCGGAGCACGGACTTTTGCCTAAGACGACCAGGAAGATCGCCACCAAGTCCACCCCAATGGCAGCCCCAGCGTCCCCCTTCGTGCTGCAGCAGCCCAGGGAGCCTCCGACGTTCCGCGGTTGAACGTTCGAGGACCCGGAAAGCTGGCTTGAGACGTATGAGAGAGTCACTGCATTTAACTTGAACAACGACGACAAACTGCGACATGTCTTCTTCGCATTTGAAGACGCGGCCAGGATGTGGTTTGAGAACCGAGAAGCCACCTTAACGACCTGGCACCTGTTCCGAAGCGGCTTCCTGCAGACATTCGCAAGCGTCGTATGCCGAGAACGAGCCCAAGTGGTATTAGAAACCCGAGTGCAGCTACCTAATGAGACAACCGCGATCTTCACGGAGGAAATGAGCCGTCTATTCAGCCATGCCGACCCTGAAATTCCCGAGGCCAAGAAAGTCCGCTTACTCATGCGTGGTGTGAAGGAGGAACTTTTTGCCGAAATGGTATGAAGCTCACTGAAGACCGTCGACAAGTTTCTTCGCGAGGCCACAGCATTGAGAAGACACTCGAGATGCGAAACCGGCAATTCGACCTCCGCACGAGCTCGACAAACTACGCCGGAGTTTAGTCACTGGCCACCGACGACCTGCGCAAGACTATGCAAGTGGTCGTGCGGGAGCAGATACAGAAACTGTTCCCATCATCACAGCCCCAAGTGGCTTCGATCGCCGACGCCGTATGTGAGCAGCTCCAACAACAACTCGAAGTAGCCTCTAAATCGCCGCAGCCTCAGACGCAAGCGATGAAATACGCCGCCGTCGCCCGCCGTCAAGGTCCCCCTCCAAGATGGCGCCAGGGCCCCGTAACGCCACATTTCCGTCGTCCACCACCGCCGGCACCAGCACGCCCCCCCGTCGCCCAGCGCAGCTATCCGAGCAAGACAGACGTTTGGCGCGGTCCTGACCACCACCCGCTCTGCTACCGCTGCGGAGAAGCGGGTCACGTCTATAGACTATGCCCATACCGGGAATGGGGACAGCGAGGTTTCGCCGTCAACGCTCCGCGCCGCAGCAAGGTGAAAGCCCTTGCGATAACACCGACTACCTCGCTGCTACTCAGTGGAGCTCTCGATGACCATCGCGTTCGCCATCACCAGGGCGCTACCTGTCGCCGCAGTGCCGACCATAGACTGACCCAGCCCGGGCCCGGACAGCGTCTCCATATCGAGAAAACTACAAGCAGCAACCGATGGAGGTGCGGTTGCTGTTCCTCGAACTGACGAAGATCCTCCGCGACCGACGAAGACACCGAAGAAACTACCTCAACGACATATCGACACGCCGCCGTTCCGACGAAGTTTGGAAGCAAAGAATACGACGACGAAAGACGACCTGACGACGCAACGTTCCAGCTTCAGATCAACACGACGCACCAGTGAACCGACGCCAAGAGCTAACTGCAACGCCAGACAAAGAACCACCGACCTTGACGTGCTTCTCGACGGCCGCGCAGTTACCGCCCGTGTGGACACAGATGCCGATAACTCCGTAATGAATCGACACATCTCCGCCCGGTTGAAGAAAGTTAAAACTGCATAGGAAGGCCCTCAAATTCGAACCGCTGGAGGACACCTCATTACGCCGACTGGAATCTGGGCGGCACGAATAACCGTTCCTGACCGGACTTAACCTGCCACCTTAATTATCCTTTAACAGTGTTCACGAGACGTCATTCTCGGCATGGATTTCCTGAACCAATACGCGCAATCAGAGACCTGAAGTCCAAATCAATGGCGCTGTCGGACGAACAAGCGATACCGCCGGAGAGTTCTCGTAGTCACCACGCCTTGAGTGTTCTGGAAGATCAAGTGAGCATCCCGCCTCGCTCGAGCATTGTTATTTCGGTCGCCACCACAATACCCGCTGACGTAGAAGGCGTCATCGAAGGCGACCAGCGTCTACTGCTCGGCCGTGAAATTTGCGTCGCTAGAGGAATCGTTCGACTGTACGGAGAAAACACGAAAGTGTTGCTGACTTCAGCCAGGAGTTCAAGCATATCAACAAGGGCACGACGATCGCATACATCGAGGATATTCTGGAAACCAGCAATGCGTTTGTCCTCTCGGATTCTGCAGCACGTACCCCGACGACCGTAGGTCCAGAAGCAGACTTCGACATAAATCCAACTCTCCCCATGATTAAGCAACATCAGCTGAGGAGCATACTTCGACGATACAAAGAGTGCTATTCGACGTCACCAAGGACTCGACAAATGCCAGTCGCAAAGCATCGTATAATAACCGAAGAGTGTGCTCGACCACTTCGCCAGAGCCGTTATCGAGTTTCTACGCGAGAACTTGAGGCTCTAAGGCACCAAATCGACGAAATGCTGCGTGACATCATCCAGCCG
Organism: Dermacentor albipictus; assembly: GCF_038994185.2. Classification (NCBI taxonomy): domain Eukaryota; kingdom Metazoa; phylum Arthropoda; class Arachnida; order Ixodida; family Ixodidae; genus Dermacentor; species Dermacentor albipictus. Next base: position 56,493,512 of record NC_091830.1, read on the forward strand.
TCCAAAGTCCGTGGGCATCTCCTGTAGTCTTGGTGAAGGAAAAGGACGGAACCCTACGTTCCTGCGTTCATTATCGTCGTCTGAACAAGATCACGTAGAAGGATGTATAACCCCTCCCACGAATAGACGACGCAATGGATCGGCTCTGCAACGCTAAATACTTCTCCTCGATGGACCTCAAGTCTGGCTATTGGCAAAAAAAAGTCGACGAAAGAGATGGCGAAAAAACAGCCTTCATAACCTCTGACGGTCTCTACGAGTTCAAGGTTATGCCAATCGTACTGTGCTCGGCGCCTGCAACGTTCCAGTGGTGATGGACACGGTATTAGCAGTGTTGAAGTGGCAGACCTGTCTCGTTTACTTGAATGACGTCGTCATCTTCGCCGGAAATTTCTACGATCACCTCAGGCGGCTTCCGACAGTACTAGAGGCCATCAAGTCATCAGGGCGTACTCTGACGCCGGAAAAATGCCGCTTCATTTACGATGAGGTTCTGTTCCTAGGCCACGTAATCAGCAGATCTGGTGTCCGTCCAGGCCCGCAAAAGACAGTTGTCATCCCAGCGTTCCTGCAAATCATCTACAAGAAGGCAGTGCGTAGATTCCTTGGCATGTGTGCCTACTACAGGCGCTGTGTCAAAACCTTTTCACGCATCGATGAGCCGTTGACACGTCTAACTAAATGTGATGTTGAGTTCAAATGGGAAACGCCGCTGGCTGACGCATTTGAAGAACTCAAATAACCCATGCAGTCGCCGCAGGTACTTGCGCATTTCGACGAGTACGCCGATACAGAAATCCATACTGACGTCAGTAGCCTAGGCCTCGGTGCCGTTCTGCTCCAGAGGAGAAACAGAGTCGAACAGGTGATAGCTTACACGAGCCGCTCACTGTCAAAAGTGGAAGGCAACTATTCTACGACCGAAAAGGAATGCCTCCCCATCGTTTGGGCTACAGCTAAATTTCGCCTTCATCTTTACGGCAGGGCATTCAAAGTCGTCAGCGACCATCAAGCGTTGTTTTGCCTAGCGAATATAGAGGATCCTTCAGGACGACTGCCGCAGTGGAGCCTCAGATTACAAGAATACGAGAGCACTGTAACCTACAAGTTTGGACGAAAACGCTCCGATGCCGATTGCCTATCGCGCGCCCCCATTGATCCGCGCCGCAAGATGACGACAATGACGATGCCTTCCTTGAAATGATAAGCGCGGAAGACTTCGCTGAGCAGCAACGAGCAGACCCGCAGCAAAAAGCCCTCGTCGAATATTTGGGAGGGCACAGCGACGTTGTCCCCAAGGCATTTAAGCACGGATTATCTTCCTTCATGCTTCAAAACTAGCTACTCGTGAAGAACTTCTCACCAGTACGCGCCAACTACATTCTTGTTGTTTCGTCGGCGCTGCGTCCAGAAGTACTGCGCGCCCTACATAACGATCCGACCGCTCGGCACCTGGACTTCTCCCGGACGCTAACGAGGATACAAAAATGATATTACTGGGCGCGCCTAATCGATGTTGCCCGTTACGTCAAGACATGCCGAGACTGTCAGCGACGTTAGACACCACCCACAAGGCCAGCCGGATTACTAAAGTCAGTCAAGCCTCCTTGCCGACCTTTTCAGCAGACCGGGATGGACTTCTAGGGACCGATTCCGACGTCTACGTCCGTAAATAAGTGGATCATCGTGGCGACGGACTACCTCACCCGCTTCGCTGTAACTAAAGCCCTGCCGAAAGGCAGCGCAGCCGAAGTGCCAAAATGTTTCATCGAAAGCATTCCACTGCGACATGGCGCCCCAGAAGTCCTCATCTCCGACAGTGGAACGACCTTTACAGCGGAGCTCACCCAAGTCGTTCTTCAGTACAGTCAGACAAGGCACAGGAGGGCAACTGCCTACCATCCACAGACAAATGTTCTTACGGAGCGCCTGAATAAAACCCTCGCCGACATGCTAGCAATGTACGTCCACGTTGAACACAAGACCTGGGATGCCGTCCTGCCGTACGTAAACTTCGCTTACAACAGGGCGGTGCAGGAAACAACAAAGATCACGCCGTTTAGGCTGGTTTACGGCAGGGACCCGGTGACGAAGCTCGACGCCATGCTGCCGCACGTCCCTGAGGAGGAGAATGTTGACTTCGCTGCCTATCTCCAGCGTGCCGAAGAAGCCCGACAGCTCGCCCACCTAAAGATGAAGCATCAGCAGCGTACCGACTGCCGACACTACAACCTCCGACGACGCTTCGTCGAGTACTAGCTCGGTGACCATGTTTGCGTTTGGACCCCAAAACGTCGACGAGGACTCACTGAGAAACTATTGCGACGTTATTTCGGACCCTACAAGATCATCCGACGTGCTGGTGATCTGGACTATGAGGTCGTGCCAGACAGCATTTCGCAGTCACAGCGGCGCCGAGCACGATCTGAAGTTGTCCACGTAGTCCGTCTGATGTTCTTTTACGCACGCTGCCGGACTTCCTTATTTTGTTGTTTTCTTTGCTACGAGTGATTTTCTTTATTACTTTCGTTTGTTTGCAGCATCGGGTCGATGGTTTTTAAGAGAGGGGTATTGACACGTGTAGTTTTCTTTATCGGGCGACACGTTTCACCGCTTCACAAATGCTATCGCATGGTGCAGGACGCGCCTGCATGAATCGGAAGTTTCTGGATTCTTATGGATGGTTCCATTCGCTGTCTGAGACCGAACCTTGTGAAAACTGATTGCATGCGTGCGCGACGCGAATAATGTAGAACATTGTGGAAGACACGCGGGTCCCAGAGATTAATCTGGAACATACGGCGATTGATGTATAAAAGCCGACGCGCATGACCCGTTGAGATTTTCGATGATCGCCGACTGTGTTCGCCTCTCTTGTTGTGCTTTATGTGTAGCCTGTATTGTGGGCACAGGTTCGCCCAATAAAAGCTAGTTTTGCCTTTCACAGTATTACTACGGTGTTCTTTGACCGCGCGGGCATTAGGAGCAAGATCTTTCGAGGGGCCAGGATGCCTCCGATGTCCAAGGAAGAGGCAAAGATCGTCGTGCGGCCCAGGGGAGGCCTGTGTATCAGCAAGTGTGGACCTACCGCAGTCGCCAATGCCATATGGCAGGCTGCCGGTCTCGATTTGGCGTCGCGAGACACCGATACAATGTGTCCCAACTTTCAACAAAACATAATGGTGATCAGCACACCAAACAGGGACAACGCTGCACGCTACGCCGGCATCGACGGCATCTCCATCGCCGGTCAACATTTCGAGGTGAGCCCTCACGAGGCCGCCCCGCACTGCCCCGTTAGGTGGTAGCCCATCTGGTCTGCCATATAGGATACGTCCAAAGATAGTTTTCGCATTTGGCAATGGAACTGCAGGGCGTATTCTAACAAAAAAGCCGTCTGCAGCAGTTCTTCAGGTGTTGCGTTGTCAAACCTCAAGTCATTGCTTTGCAGAAAACATTAGTCTCCGCCGCCTCGCTCCAGGGCTACAGGGCCGTGTCGGGCCTGCCTGGAGGGCGAGAGATTTGCGCCTTGATTGATAAAAGGCTGACTGATCTCACCCACGACCTCAAGCTGGCGAGTGGTAGAATTGAATATGTAATCATTGAGATCCTGCTCGACGTACCACAGCAGAATCAGCGCAGAAACAGCGTGTACGTCCTCAATATCTACAGCAACCCCAAGGGCTTGCGCCAGCACTTCAAGACCATCCTCAAGAAAGCGACCGACTTGACCGGCCCTTGACCCTTCTTCGTCGTCAGTGGCTTCAATGCACCGTACGGCATCTGGGGTTACGTCTACGACACTACCAAGGGGCGCAATCTGTGGCAAGACGCCAACGAGAAGGACCTCACTCTGCTCATTGACAAGAATTTTCCTGCGCGCATCGGCAACTCCCTGCGGTATGATTCGGTCCATGCGGTCCATGCGGTATGATTGGTCCATGATGCGGTCCATGTGGTATGACTCTGTCTTACTTGATCTTCCCTGAGCCCCTTCACTTCCTGGAGACAACTCCCAATCTTTTCTTTCAAGTTCAAGTTGCATTTTTCTTAACTTGCGATCTTTATCGCGTTTCTCTCTCTCTCTCTGTCCCGTTCTTCTCTCTCTCATGGCCGTTTCTCTCTTTCTATAGAAGTTCCAATCCCAATTCAATTTCTTGCTCACTGGCCTGCTCGGAAATTAGCTCCAATCATTTCGATTTTAGCATTTTTTGTGTCCATTTAGGCCGAGGTCTTCACCAATAATCAACACTTCGTCTCTCAGCAATGTCCTTAACTCCATGATTGCTGCTTTGCTGCCTTGGTCCTGCTCCTTAAAGGGGTGGAGACATCAAAATTTTCGTTCATGCGTTTGTTGATTTAAACGTTGCGTCATGCTTCAGGGAGCACGATACACACAGCGGGATTCATACATATCCGATAAATAATTTAATATACTGAGCGATTTCGGTTTCGGTTTCTGGGCTCCGGGGGATGCTATGACGTCACAGAGGAGGAAACGCAACATGGCTTGGTCACGTGGCCCACAAAAAATAGTGACGTAAAACTATGCTGCGTCGTCTGCTCGCGCATACGCGTGCTCTGCCAGCAGAGTTCAACTGGCGATTCGAAGTGCATGTCGCGATTATTATAATTATTGCGAAGAGCGACAACAACGGTAAGAAAATATTGCGTCTTGTGAGAGTCGGTGATTCATTCCGAAGCGCCGTAAGCTTTAGCTTCGAAGTGAACCGGAAAATGCTTAGCCACGATATCGGCGGCGCCGAACGATCAGAGGCGGTGAAGCTGCCGTCGGTGCACAGAGTGACCACTCCTCGGACGCTGATTGGCCGCTTCGCCATACGGCTGCCACACAAATGGGTCGCGGGCCCGTGCTCTCTACGGCTAGGAAATCTCGCCGTTCGCGAGCGAAACCGCCGTCGCACGGGGGCCCGCGAACGGCAAACGGCGTGCGGCGAGTTTCCGTGCCGGTAACGTGGACGGGCCTTCACATTAAGAAAGGCCAAGCGAAGGAGAGACCGCTCCGAGCTGCCGAACTATGCGACTATGTGAGGAGAGAAGCGGACAACACGAACGCCGCATATCCTGGTCCCTTTCGGAGTCGGGCGGCTACTGTTTTACACTCAAACGTGCAAAGGCCCGTCGGCACGGCGACTCGCTGCACGCAGTTTGCCATTCGCGGGCCGCCGTGTGGCGTTCGTGTTGTCCACTTCTCTCCTCCTGTGTCCGTGTCTGCACGCCTTACCCCTTCTTTGCATTAAGAAAGGATTTCTATATGCCTGTAGCTCGGTCATAGTGGAGGCTATGCTCGGTCGCTCGGCTCAGCAGACTCCGTATAGGCATTTCATCGCTACTCATCATACGTCACGTTTTTGTGCCGGTGTGCTATGACGTCCATATTTTCGTTCCTCCTCTGTGACGTAGTAGCTGCCGCGCTAGCGATGGGTCTCGACTACGAGAGGGAGTTTTTAATGACTTTTTGGAGCTGAATTAAAATAATTTTGAAATGTTTGCAGCGTCCAATACCTCGTTCTGGGTGTCCTTGCATACGGAAGCAGCCTACAACACGCTTTTTATGGCTTCAAAATTTGGTGTCCCAACCCCTTTAAACCTACCTAGGAAAACGCAGCCTAGCTAACAGTCAACTATCTAGCTTCCATGCTGTTCTAAACAGAACAACCACAAAATGAAGCCTAGAGAGTCAAAGCAAAACCAAGCACTCACCGCAGACACAGCACCACGTCGCAAAGACCGTCTCACCGCTGTCAACCAGTTGTAAGGATTGGAAGGTCAATCCCACCACTCGTAATCAGTTATCAAGATTGTAGTCGGGCATGAATTAGATGGTAGCTTGCCCATGCCGTCGTCCGACTTATCCACGCTGAGGACGTTGTTGAAGGGAAGGGCTGCTTCTCATCGAGAACGAGGAATGTGGGTTTATTAACAGTATCTACATAAGGCCGTTGCAGTACATAGGTCTAGCATGAATGCGAGAGAAAGTGCCCTAAGGAGCCGCACAACAGCGGTTTATAAGCACTCGGTTCTCCCTCGATCCCTAGGTGAGAAAACCGTTCGACCAGTCACTGTAGACGATCCGCCGTTGAGAGGGAGGGCACACACACACACACTTCCGTACAAGTTCAGACGTACTTCGCAGAACTCAGGGTTTACGTTAGGAACGGCGCGTGGGAGGGCGCCTCCAAATACTTTCCGTCGGGAACTGCCTTGGTCATGGCAGCCCGGTTCGGCGGTGGTGTGTTCACTTTCAAGGCCTGCTTCGGCGAACTCCGGCCCGCAGTCCCTCTACGAAGAATCGAGGACGTGGCGTATTGTCCTCCGGACACAGTAGATTTAGTGACGCCGTTTGGCTAGAGGATAATGGTGGCTTTCCAGGAAAAGTCGAAGCCACTCTCGCACCTGGCTGGCAAAACTTGCACCTCCGCAGGCCGTTCTTAACAACAGTGATCTACACAGGTGGGGAAAATGGACGGACGGACGGACGGACCGATGGACCGAACGACCGACCGACCGACCGACCGACCGACCGACCGACCGACCGACCGACCGACCGACCGACCGACCGACCGACCGACCGACCGACCGACCGACCGACCGACCGACCGACCGACCGAACGACCGACCGGCAGGCAGGCAGGCAGGCAGGCAGGCAGGCAGGGCAGGGCAGGGCAGGGCAGGGCAGGGTCCGTCCATCCGTCCGTCTATCGCCTTCGCATAATGATTTTTGTTCCATTTAGGCCCCATTGAAAAAATCCTCAAGCTGCTGCTCTAAAGCCGAAATGCGCTTGCATTATTCAGCGCAAGATCTCAAAAGCAGATTGCTGCTTATAAGAAGGGCGTCTTGTGACGTTTCCAAGGGGATTTTGTGAAGTTGACAAGTTAACAATTTTATGGGGGAGTTAACTTTACCCCATGAGATGTACACAGGGGGGTGCGCTGGTGGATGCTGGAGGCTCTCCCTAGCATTGAGATCAATAATTACCGAAAATGATCGGAAAACCTATTAGTACAGCACCCGCAAGTTGGGCATTGAAAGTATGTGCCATGCCTGGAAAAGACTATCACCACCATTCAGACGTCGCCACTATTCAGTCGCAATGAAGCGCGATGCCGTTCAGTCAATTTTGCTGCAAATACGCTACCACCTTCCATTGCCATATCTGTGAACGGAAATGCACTGCGTGCGTGTAGCGCTGGCCGCGTGCTACATTTATGAAACGAGGTAGCTATTACAACGTGGGCAAACGTACTCTTGCCGAAACACTTGGATTTGCGGAGTACACAAATCGCTAGATGTACCGCGCTTTGACTGTACGTAAAAAAATCCGAGCTAGAAAGAATTCTTAAAGATTTCCCAGGGGTGGGGGGGAAAGGGGGGCTATATGTCATAGCTCTTAGAGTCTTTCAGTGTTGCAATAGTTTTCTGTTAAACTCGATGCCTCTCGCAATTTCTTGCTTTGCCTGGCGGTGTTAGTTGGAAGACGGCTCTTGGAATGCACTCAGAAAATAATAACGACTCTGCTCGAAGAGCTGCCGATAGAGTTTGTGTTGAGCTCAGATGCAAGCACTGAAAGCTTTCGCTAAGAGGAAACGCACCTCAGTTACACTTGGGTATTTTATGTTCGCAACAGTAATCCTTTTTTTCGCAGGTGAGCTACGCATGAGTAATCGACAAGCGCAAGACTAATCCTTCGCTTCCCATTTCCTGCCTGCAGTGAAAGAAATCATCTGCACCATAGGCTACAGTGCCACCTCTCAAAGCATGTACCCACCCGACAAATACTGTGACTACCTCTTCTACAGTGACGTGGGCATATTTGCCGGCCGAATTAAGGAAATTTACGATTCCCCCAGCTGGCATGTATTCCGCCAGATGGCCAGGACATACAAGACTATGAAGCTAGGAATTTCGTTCGACACTGCGTAAGTTATAAAAATCGCTGGCTTTTGTGGCTAAAAAGTGATCTCCGGAAAAAAAACTTAGCAAGTCCGCCGCAAACGCGAGACACCGATTGCGATCCAATCACAGTATGAGTAAGCGTGACTCAACGAGGACGTAGAAAGAAACATATACACAGAGACAGCGCTGTCTTTGTCTGTCTGCTTCTTTCTACCTCCTTGATTAGTCGCGCTTCTATCATGATTTATCATGGCATCATGGTTATCTTTCTATTATGGTCGCGATTCTATCATGGTGTAAAACCATGTACCGCCTCAACGTGTTTTCATTAAATTAACTAGCACTGTTTCACGTGTGCACAGGTTTAATGAATACACATCGCTCGATGAGAGCGGAAACTGCCTGTGAAAAACACTGCAGTTAGGAATCGCGGCCCGCAGCCGCGAGCCAATTGATGTTCCTGCAGTAGTCGCTTCAACGCGTACGAAACATCGAAAGCATAGCGTATACGAAGCTATCGTCACTATGCGCACTGTTCAAACATCACAGATGGCTTTCAAGGTGAGGCCCGCGCGGGCACACACGTTACCCACGTCGACGACCGCTTTCAAGACATACCAGTGCCTGCTATGCATTCCTGTGGCGTTCGCCAAAAGTGTCAATTGAATAAAGAACCTACTTTAGAGACGGAAAACTGTACCTTTCACAGTGGCTCGAAAAGAACATAGAGTTTCCCACTATAACACCTTGGGAGAAATCTGGCGCCACCGCATATGCGATTTTCTTAAGGGTTGCCGTACCGTCATGGGAATCACGGTATATGTGTCTGCCAGGCATGTGTTGGCTGTTTTTGTAAGAGGCTTCATCTTAAACGCGGATATGGCTACACAAATAAGGCGTTCCTAAAGTAAAATCTTCATAAAATATTTGAATTCACGCATATTACATATTTACTCCCCTACAATGCATGACCAAGCGAAGGAAAGCGAGAACAGACCATAAACTGCTGCAACGCGAGCACGAATCTTGTCGTCTGTCTTCCACCTTTAGCAGCCCACTGATACTTCTTGCGTATCATATTATTGTAGATGCAATAACAAGTTCGCATAGTTGATCAAAACATGTTTTTGTGTAATAATAAAGCTAAAACAGCCTGTTACGTGTTGTTTTAGTAGAAAATGGATGATTGTAACAGCCGGAAGGGGGCCTGCCTGGCTCTGCGAGAACGATGCCAATGCGAAGTCACAATATATCGGCATTCCCATGCATACCACATCGCAGCAGCGCCAGATTTCCCTCCCTCTAGGTAATATAGTGACAAACTCTATGCAAAATAAGAAATGGCAGCGTATGGAACTGAGCGGGGGGGAGGGGGCGGAGGCTAAAGATGGCGCTACCTAAACAGGAAGCGGAAATGCCATTGTTAATGCAAAATTCAATATGGCCGCTTGTTACTGGTGGCGCACGCTGGGTACGCGCCGTGCTCGCCTTGTTGGCTTTGCGGCATGCCTCAGCTGCCGCGTTTTATACGCCAGGAAGCAAAAGAGCCTCTACTGACGCCCATAAAAACAAGCCACAAGTGAATGAACAGGACGTGCGAATTTATAGGCAGAAGAAAAGCAGTGCACCTTCTCGAACAAGAGCAGAAATAAAATTTGCCTGAGGAGATGCGCTGAAACCATTAACGCGAGCTCGTAAACTGCTCACAATCGTCATCGCACATGGCGATCTGGTTGCGAGCGACGATTAGTAGCGCAGGCGAATAGGCCCGTGCAACACCTGTTTGCATCGACAGTCACCGTAACTTGCATTCCGAAGCAATCGGGTGACGCAAAGCATTGCTGCCGCAACCAACACAAGTGACATGGACTACCCGGCATTTTACCTTTACCTACTTTCCCACCTACGTGTTCGTTTTTCTCCTTTTGGGGGGCGCTAATCTGTAACTCATACTTGGTACCCCACATACTCAATATGGGCATCAGCATTCTGCAGCCACTTTTCCAGGCCTTTCCACCCATGTGGCTATTACCATAATATACTTCGGACCATGTAATCACGTTTGCTGGTCTCCGTTCACGCCACATCATGGCTGATGAAGACCCACAAGCATGATCTACCAGCGGCAGCAGCAGGAAAGGACAAACAGGGAGCCAATCGCAGTACATGTAAGCAGGGAGTCTGTCGCTGCGCGGACTGCAGGAGCAGGTGGTTACCTCGAGAGGGCGTTGCCCAATGCAACTAACGAGGCCGCCACATCCTAGAAATGAAACACTGCAGCCATGAACAAGTGGGACAACACTGAAAAAGGCTCTGCAATCACTTCGGCAAACTCTAACATAAAGCTCAATCTATACATTGGCACTATACACATTACATTGGCTATGATCCACATGACAACAGTGAGCATACACGCACACGGGTTGCGCGCGGCACAATCAACCTCCGGACTGTAGGCCTAGTGCTTGCCTTCATCGCACTAGGTAGTCTGGTAACAAGCAACAACCAGCAGCGCAAGCAGGTTGGAAAGTGTGTCCCACGTGTTTGCAGCGACAGTCGCCGTTGAAGATGAGCAACTTGCATTGCGAAGCAATGGGGGACGCAAGCATCTGCTGCCGCAGCCAACAGAGTGGCATGCAGTGCCCGGCATTTTTGCGTTACCGCCTTTCCTGCAGGTATCTTTACATGCAGGTATCTTTTTGTTATTTTGCATGCCGCTAATGCTTAACTCGCACTTCGTGCCCCACATACTCTAAACATGGGCATGTTCGGTTTTGTGAACATCACCGTTTTGCAACCACTTTGGCAGGCCTTTCCACACATGTCGATATCAACTTCAACCATGTAATCATGTATGAGAGTCTCCGTCGACGCCAAATCATGGCCGGGGAAGGCCACAAGCAAAATTTGCACATGGCAGCAGAAGAAAAGGACGGAACGGGGAGCACCAACCACGGTGCGTGTAAATTTGCAGTCTATGTCACTGTGCGGACTGTAGGAACAGGTGCTTGCCTCGAGAGATTTTTTCCAAAGCAGCTGACCAGGCTCCCACATATGAGATACGTAACATGGTGACAAGTACCAAGTCGGACAGCAGCGAAACCAGATTCTGTAAACAATCAGTTCAATATAGCCAGCGCAAGAACACAGGCTGTCGAGCAAGAAAAGCAATCCTGAATCATACTAGGAATTAAATTTTGGCGTGCAAGACACACGCCAACGCCGCATCAGCTATTTCAGGAGAGGAACTGCACATGGCAACGTACACTAGAAAATACTGCCATAGATATGTGATGCTTCTAGACAGTGACTGGCATTAAGTATGAGACAAGATTCGGTTGACTTTTATTGTTTGGATGAGGAAGAGGAATGATCTCTAACAAGCATGTCGAATTGAAAAGCTTGCATTCATTGAAGAAAAAACTTATACATGGCACGAATTGGCAACGCCAGGAAACTCACTAAGTAAGGGAAAGCTGACAGAACTCTTTTGGCCAGCGCCATCTGTGCTTGTTCAGAGGTTGCAGGTACATCTCAAGAGGAGGAGGAGGAGGAATAAACTTTGTTTGTGCACACAGATTTGAGACCGAGGCCTCTACCTAAATGACGGCCTCGAGCCCTTGGGCCCTGGCGGCATCTTCGGCCTGCTGGATTGCCTTGCGTTGGTCTTCCGGTGCACAGCTGAGCAACGCGGTCTCCCACTGCTCTCTGGTTTTATTTATTTTATTCTGTATGGGTGTACGAGGACAAGCCCATACCATGTGTTGTAGGTCTGCCCTTTCTTCACAGAATCTACATCAATCCGTGTAAAGGTCCGGGTAGTAGCGGTGGTAGGCCACCGGGTTCGAATATGTATCTGTTTGTAAGAGGCGCCATGCCGTCGCTTGCCGTCTATTTAACGAGGAGTGTGCCGGGGGGAAATGGGCCCTTCCCAATTTATAGTGTTTGGTGATCTCGTTAAAGCTGGTCATCCGGTCTCTCTCCGTTTCCAGTGTTTGTTGCGTGTCACCTGCTCGGCCTGTCAGTTCTCGTGCCAGGTTGTGCGCTATTTCGTTCCCAGGAAGGGAGGAGTGTGCGGGTGCCCATATAATGTGAATGTCGCGATCTTCACGAAAGTTGTTTAAAGTTCCGAGCGCTTCCGGCGAGATTCTTCCTTTTGCATAGTTCTTCATTGCTGTCTTGCAGTCGGTTACTACGATGTTGGCTTCCGTGGAGGCTATTGCCAATGCTAAGGCAGCTTCCTCCGCCACCTCTGCCTTCCATGTTTTCACCGTCCCACTAAATCTGCAGTCACCCTCTAGACTCGTAGCAACTATCGACATACTCTGTCCATTTGCGTACTCCGCCGCGTCCACATAGACCACGTCCCTGTCATTACGGAATCTTTTGTGGAGAGCTCTCGCTCGTGCGTTTCTTCGACCTTGGTGAAACTCCGGGTGCATGTTTCTGGGGAGTGGGGGTATTGATAGATGTTCCCTTATTTTCCTTGGGATGTCTCTCCGCACTCCGTGCTGTGCATCGTAGGTTATTCCGATGTCATCTAAGATGTGTCTCCCCGTCAAACTCTCCGTAAGCCTTTCATACTGCGCTACTCTCTGTGCCTCAATAAGTTCGTCTAATGTATTGTGCACGCCGAGCGCCAAGAATTTCTCGTTTGACATATTTGCCGGAAGTCCCAACGCTGGCTTATAGGCCCTTCTAATAATGCAGTCTATCTTGGCTTTCTCCGCAGCGTAGAGCTTGAGGTAAGGAACCACATATACAATACGACTGATTACGAATGTTTCTATTATTCGGATGAGATTGTGCTCTTTCATGCCATAGTGCCTGTTGGATATCCGCTTTATTAGTCTGATTGTTTGTTGAACACTATTGTCAAGTAGTCTAATGGTTTCTCCGTTATGGCCGTTTTCGGATATGCGGAGTCCCAGTATTCTCACGCTCTCCACTATCGGTATTGTGATGCCTTCTACTGTGACCACAATGCCCGGCCTTTCCCTAATGCTTTTTCGACCCCGGCATGTGGGCCAATAGAGCAGAAGTTCTGAATTTTGCGAGGAGCATCTCAGTCCCTTGTCTTTGATGTAGTCTTCTACCGTGTTTACTGCGGTTTGAAGGATCTCTTCCACATGCCCATCGCTTCCACCCGCCACCCAAAGGGTGATGTCGTCCGCGTAGAGGCTGTGTCCGAGTCCTTCTATCTTATCGAGTCTCGCAGGAAGACCAATCATTGCCACGTTGAATAGAAAGGGAGATAGGACTGAACCCTGCAGGGTACCCCTATTACCTAGCTTGAGTGCGTCCGATTTGGATTCTCCAATTGAAATCTTTGCGGTACGATCTGTCAAGAAGTCTTTGATGTACGCGTATGTTTTACGTCCTACATCCAGTTTTTGGAGATTTTGTAGTATGGCCTTGTGCGTGACGGTGTCAAAGGCCTTAGTTAGATCGAGACCTAGTATGGCCTTAGTGTCTAGACTTTTCTCACCCGCATCTATGATCTGATGTTTTAGTTTGAGCATAATATCCTGCGTCGATAACTTTGGTCGAAATCCAACCATGGTATGTGGGTAAAGTCCTCCATCATCCATGTATCTCGTGAGACGTGTGGGAACCACATGTTCCATGAGTTTGCCGACGCAGGATGTCAGGGATATGGGCCTTAAGTTCGTCAGTTGTGGTTTCTTTCCAGTCTTTGGTATAAAAATAATTTGGGCTGATTTGCATTGACTTGGAATGCTGCCTTGCTCCCAGCAGTTATTCATGTAGTCCGTGAGAGCTCGGATGGGTACATCGTCGATGTTTCTAAGTGTTTTGTTGCTTATCCCATCAGGTCCTGGTGCAGATTTCGAGTTGAGCCTGGTCAGTTCATATATGACTACTGCCTCCGTAATAGGTGTATCAAGATCTGGATTCTCGTTACCTAGGTAATCCGGAAGTACTTCTCTATCCGCATCTCCAACGTACATCTTTTGGAGCTCTCGGAAGAGCTCTTCTTCTGTGCCGTTGTAGCTCTGTATAACCTTCTGTAGATTGTGTCTTTGTATGGTTTTTGTACTTCCGGGGTCCAAGAGGCATCGGAGAATGTTCCAGGTCTTGGACAATCCTATCTGCCTTTCCATCAAGTCGCACGTGGCTTCCCACTTCTGTTGGGTTAACCTATTTGCATATATCTCGACTTCCTTGTTTAATTCCACAATTGCCTTCCTTAATTTCCGATTATGTTTTTGCTTTTTCCATCTTTTCAACATGCTACCTTTCGCTTCCCACATGTGCAATAATCTGCTATCCATCTCCTCTATACCTGCCTCCTCTGGAACAGTTTTGGTAGCTCGTTTAATGTTTTCTTGCAGTTTCTCTGCCCATTTCTCTATGTCCGTTATAGTGTCTTCTTGCTATAGTGTTGTAGTGTCTTATAGTGTCTCAAGACAAATAATTTTTGTTGTTCAGGTACCTGGATGACTCGGCCAATATCAATGCTGGTAGAATGATGGCGAAGGCTCTTTTAACTCTTGACATAGTCGTCTGTAGGCTTTATATCTCATCCAAGTAATTCTGGAATGGCTTCTTTCTTCATGGTCTTGTGAATTCGGCTCCAGCCACTTCCTGTTGGTGTTGATTGGGGCTACCGTGATGACCAAGATGTACTTGCAAATACACTCTTGGGGCAGAGCAGTGACACATGAGATACAGCAGAGATTATCCAAACTCATGTAGTGTTTTCTTTTATGTTCGAACCAATTATGCTGAACTGTAAACATCAACAAACGTTCCTATCATCTGCAACAAACAAATGACATGTATCTCAAGGTTAGCAAGCAATTACAGCATACATCAAGCATATTTGATTCTGAACGAGATGTTGTTTACCTTGTAGTAGCATCCAAAGTCCACACTATGACCTTGCTGTAGCAGGCAGCAGCTTCTGCTTAGTGCATGTAGTGTGTTACTTTATACTGGTGCCATCCTCATTACTGCATGTCTGGAACAGAGATTTTGAATACATCAGAAATTGAAGGAGCACAATTTTGCAATGTAACACGCGAAAAGTTGCGACATATACATTGTAAAGGTTTGTGAATACAGAAGACATGCAAATGTGCTGTTTTTCCTAGGGTGCTTAAGCAGGATGGTAAATAAATATTGTTACTCTCCGTAAAATTGATGTCTGCCTAACTACAATGGGTGTCAACAGCCTAAGTATAATTAAGATAACAAATGAGAGCATTTGGGCGCTCGTCTGTACACTAAGAGATCACACTGCTGGTTTCCCAAACAAATAAATGAAATACATGAGCCTATTAGAAATGAAGCATACTTTTTCTGCATCAACGTAATGCACCGCTTCACTACTGCAAAAATAGATATCCTGAGATAAACCAAACTGAAAAGCAAGAATATCTAGAACCAACAGGTATGAAAGATGGGTGATTTATCACGCGTACAACTGCTTAAAACATTGAATTCGGTACTTTAGCTTCCGTTTATGAAAGGGTTATTCTACTCTCTGAACGAAAGAAGTTGCCGGCAGACTCGAAACACACATACACACACACACACAAACACACTCACACATATATATATATATATATATATATATATATATATATATATATATATTGTGTGCAACGAGGAATTCTTCAGGCTACCTTTCAAACCTGAACAATTTGAGTGGTGCTATAAGGTAAACAGAACAAGCATTTAATTTCAAGTTTCGATCGGTGGACCGATCATCATCAGGGTTTACACAGAAATGGCAGTTCGGCCCTGGTAGTGAAGACACCAGACTGGGTGCCCGGTCGTTCTCAAATACATCAAACCGTGAGGGACAGTTGCGACAGTGATTGATTTTCTGCGCTTTGGCAGATCTACAGCTTCCTTTGACAACTATGCAGGGCAAGGGGAAGGCGGAGTCCCGTGTATGTAGAGCACGGAGGTCAGTGAGAAGAAAAAAAGAAAAAAAAACGAAAAAAAGCACACAGGAGGAGGGAGACGCAAGTGAGAGAGTGAAAGCGGCGGGAAGTAGCGGCAGCTAGGTTTACGTCGACCCGATGCAAGCAGGGAGAAAACGTTCGCTGCGCAGCGCCAGTGCCTGTGCTGCCGTTGTAGCGGGTGAGAGGGCAAATTGAATCGGGCGGCGGGGGGCACAATAGAGAAGGGGACCAGAAGGAAGGCAAACGAGCGGCAACTTGTGGGAAGAAACACAGTGTCGCAGCACACATACAAGGCACGGCCCGTTCCGGCAACTCTGTGGTCCAGCTACGGTGCGAAAAGAATATATTGTTCCAAAATGAATATATGCGTGGGATTCGCAAAGCAAGTGCACCCCTGCGCTTAGGTTTAGGGAGGCGAGTTAAATAGCCTCCTTGTAGTCCAGTTTTTGAACGTTTAACCTACAATTGACGTCAAGTCAGCTCATGCGGATTCCAAGAAAGGGCAATGGGTCACTCAGAATGACCGCTTGACTTTCAGGGTGCAGGAAACTGAATTTAGTGGTTTTCCGCTCGCCTCCTCGAGGCGCATACTGAGGGACGAGCAAGTGGTGGCCAGCGTCTCAATTTTAGAGCACAGGGAGCAGTGGAATGCTATACTACGGGGGGATTCACTTGGGCTCACTCAGCTGGTGGCACAACATACCGTGCGCAGGGCATCACATTTAAACACGAGGAGCAGATGCTGTTGTGTCAGTCAAAACTCACAGAATTGGAAGCGCTGGAACTCGTAAAATACGGGGAAAGAAAAATGTCGACATCCAAGAACACCAAAGAAAGGAAAGGGAGCGTGATAATATCCCATCGGCCATCAGAGGCGATTCTCAAAGCCATAATCTTGAATTCGAAGGGACCGGTTGTTCTGAAGTAATCAGCGAAAAAAAAGCGCGACACTGTGGGCAATGCCTCAAATGTCATAAACTTTTCGAGCAGCCCATTGTCGAGTGTACAACTAAATCTCCTTTCGAACGGTCTAACTTTTTGTATGGCGTCAGGAAGGATGAACGGGCTTCAATTGTTTCATGATTTGGATAATTTAGCGAGAAATTTGCGACTATGGGAGCACTTTTAGGATCGAAATGTTACAGAGGGCTGTCTCACCGAAAAATCATCGACACCTGGCGAGGCACGCGACAAATACTTGGGCATGTATATTTGTGCGATTCAAAAAGATATTATAAGAGAGTACGAGAGGCATCGTCCCATCCGCAGTAACCTCTCAAAAGAGGAATAGCAGGCGCTGTGAACCCTACGTGATAAACAGACAATTGTCATTAAGCCAGCGGAGAAGGGTGGTGCAGTGGTGGTACTTGACCGGAGTGTTTACGTAGCCGAAGGTTTCAGTCAAAGGGGCAGCTCCAATTTTTACACAGAACTGCCAAGCAATCCTACCGAGAAATTGGAAAGCGAAATAAAGGACGCCCTAAACACTCTGCGCAAGGCAAGGCAGGTAACCGATAAGACGTTCAAGGCATTGATACCAAGAAACTGGCCCCGGTCGTTTCTACCTACTACCCAAGATTCAATAAATAAGCAATCCTGGTCGGCCTATCGTTTCAAGTAATGGAACATTGACTGAGAGAATATCCAGCTTTATTGACAATCTCGTTAAGGATATCCCATCTTCATTCCCCTCGTACATTAAAGACACAAATCACTTCCTTCGGGAGGTATAAACCTGACGGTACCGGCGGAGGGTTACCTGGACCCTATAGATGTCGCATCTTTGTACACCAACTTACCTCACGCCGAGGGCATAGCTTCCGCAGTTTCAGCTTACGCTAGCTCCAGCCAACCTAGGCAATTAGATAAAGATACAGTTGAGACCCTTCGATATCTGGAACTGAAATATAATCACTTTGAGTTCGATGACAAGCATTATCTGCAAATCGGCGGAACCGCCTATGGGAACGAAGATGGCGCCAAATTATGCAAATATCTTTATGGCATCTTTCGTAATACCGTTCCTCATAAACTCGGCCGTAAAACCAATATTTTGTAAGCGATTCATGGATGACATTTTCTTTCTGTGGACCGACAATGAACAAAGCCTATTGGACTTCATTTCCAATTTCAATTCTCTGCACCCTTCAATCTGCTTTACCCCGCAGGGGCGTCTGCGTCAGCAGGCGTTTGGTGTGTTGCGACACCACGTACCCGAGCACACGAGGGTTGGACCCTCCCGCGTGTAGCCGTGCGCGGCTTAGCCGTGTCCGGGGAAAAGGGGATCCTGGGGGTGGAGCCAATGCCGGGTGTTTGGACCTTTACGGCCCCTCGGCGGCGGCAACACACCCCTTTGGCCTCGGCTTCACGTAGACGGCACCCCCGGACTGACCCACCCGGGGGAAATCGGTAGTTGCCTTTTCCTGTCTCTCTCTACCTACAACCTTCGTCTTTTCCTTACTTTCCACCTTTCCTGTCTCCTTCGCATTTCTTTATTACTTGCGACCTTCCTGGCAGCAAGGGTTAACCTTGTGTGAGTAGCCAACCTTGGTTATATTATATTAGGTTGTAGCGGCAACGTACAGCTGGCGTTTGCAGGCCCTGTTTTTCAGGCCCTGCAGCGTCCCCTTATTGGACTCCATGGTGGGTGGCTGGCGTTGCTGCCGAAATTTCACATATATTTATGCATAGCTCTTTTCCTCCATTCTCTGATCGCCCTCAGAAAAGAGGGCGCACCGATGAAGTTTTTCAGTTTTTCGGACGCCAAGTTCACAACTTCCCACGTTTCCATGTAGTTCACTCGGAAAAACCCGGCAAACCAGTGCGCACTATTTCACCGTTCCTTGTATCAAAGACTTTGATTGATGTTTTTGGAGCCGGATATAAGGCGACCAGGATGGCCAGCGGTGATCTCCTCCTTGAGCTCCGCGATAAGAAACAATACGAGCAACTGTCTAAGCTTGTGTCATTTGGGGATAACCAACTAACAGTAACCCCGCACCGTACTATGAACACCACCCGGGGCGTTGTCTCGGACGATGATTTGCTGGAGCTCACTGAGGCTGAGCTCTTGGAGGGCTTCAGTGAACGAAATGTTATAGATGTCAAAAGAATTAAGATAAGGCGAGATGGAAAAGAAATCCAAGCGAAACACTTGATAATCACCTTCGGTTCGAGTGTCCTGCCCGAGTCAATCGAGGCAGGATACATTAAGCTCCGTGTTAGGCCATACGTGCCAAACCCCCTGAGATGTTTCAAATGCCAACGTTTTGGCCACAGCTCGCAGAGCTGCCGAGGCCGCCAAACGTGTGCAAAATGCAGTGCCCATGAACACACGTCTGAAGCTTGCACGAACTCTTTGCATTGTGTAAACTGTGATGGAGAGCACGCCGCGTACTCGCGGTCGTGCCCATCTTGGAAAAAAGAAAAAGAAATTGTCACGATCAAAGTGAAAGAAAATATATCATTCAAGGAGGCACGTAGGCGGGTGGCATACCTGCCTAAGAACACATTTGCCGAAGTGGCGCGTCAGGGGGCAGCGCCACAACGGCCTCCGGCGGCTGTCCGACCCACACTCAGTGAGGCGGCAGTGACGCCATCCGCCCCCTCGGCGGCTGCAGCTAACGCTGCTACGCCAACACAGCAGACGGGGCCATCGATCCCGAAGGTGGGCGCAGCCGAGGCTGCCCCAACCTCCCCGGCCCCATCCAGCGCTGGCAACAGCCGGCGCAGCCAGACCCATCATGGAGCCCCATCGACCCCCGGTCTGGTGGGCGCAGGGATCTTGCCTTCCGAGGCAGGACCCTCACAGAAAACTCGCTCGCAAGAGCATGTGTCCAGCGCCTCCCAAGAGGCAATGGAGCTCTGTAATCTAAGACATCTTTCAGTTTCCGTACACACAGCACCAACTTACTTTAAATATGGATACACAAATCATACAGTGGAACGTCAGAGGTCTTCTTAGGAACCTTGATGATGTGCAAGAGATTATACACAAACACAATCCAAAAGTGCTGTGTCTACAGGAAACACACCTCAAATCACAACACACAAACTTTCTCCGACAGCATGTTACTTTTCGCAAAGATCGCGATGATGCAATCGCATCATCGGGAGGTGTTGCAATTGTAATCCAAAAGAGCATAGCATGTCAACATTTACAGGTACGAACGGCCCTTGAAGCAGTGGCGGTTCGAATTGTTTTGCTAAACAAACTTATCACTATTTGCTCGATTTATATACCTCCACACTACAAACTAAGCAAACATGAATTTCAGTCCTTCATAGATGAATTGCCAGAACCGTACGTTGTACTTGGGGATTTCAATGCGCACAACAGCCTGTGGGGCGACTCTCGTATAGATTCGCGAGGTCGTCTTGTTGAACAGTTCCTCTTCTCTTCTGGTGCATGCCTGCTGAATAAGGCACCCACATATTATTCTCTCGCCAACCGAACATTTTCATCAATTGACCTCAGCCTAGTTTCCCCGTGTATATTGCCTGAACTGGAATGGGAAGTTATGAAAAATCCTTACGGGAGTGACCACTTCCCCATACTAATAAGAACATCTAAAGAAAACGAATATCCTCCACAAGCTCCTAGGTGGAAGATAGACACAGCCGACTGGCAGAAATTTCGAACTCTCTCTAGCATCTCATGGGCTGAGCTATCTTCTTTAGAAATTGATGCTGCTGTGAATTATGTTACAGCATTCATAATAGATGCCGCATCACATTGCATATCCGAAGTAAGTGGTTTGGCATGCAAACCACGTGTACCGTGTTGGAACAGCGAATGTCGAACCGCCCGTAAGAATCAGAACAAGGCGTGGGGGTTGCTGCGAGCTTCTCCCACCGCTGAGAATCTTGTCAACTTTAAAAAAATAAACTCCCAAGGTAGGAGAACCCGCCGGCAGGCCAGAAGAGAAAGCTGGCACAAGTTTTTATCGAGTATTAACTCGTTCAGAGATGAGGACAAAGCCTGGAACAGGGTTAATAGGATTCGAGGGCGACAAACATATTCACTCCCTCTAGTAAATACACAGGGCGATACACTGAAAGATCAGGCCGACTCACTTGGGGAGCACTTTGAGAGTGTATCGAGCTCAAAACATTATTCGCAATCCTTCCTAAAATATAAACAAATAGAAGTATGCAAGCCACTCATCAATAAATACCGACAGAATCAACCGTACAATCGCCCTTTTAGTATTGCCGAATTGAAAGCTGCCTTGAGCGCATGCAAAATCTCCTCACCGGGATCCGATAGAATCATGTATGAAATGCTCAAAAACTTACACAATGACACGCAACAAACACTACTTACACTTTTCAACACTATGTGGGACGCAGGGTACCTTCCAACGGCATGGAAAGAAGCCGTTGTGGTCCCTGTTTTGAAACAAGGGAAAGACCCTTCTTCAGTGGCAAGTTACCGCCCGATAGCCCTCACAAGCTGCATGTGTAAGGTATTTGAAAAAATGATAAATGGGCGACTCATCCATTTCCTTGAACAAAACAAAATGCTTGATCCCTTTCAGTGTGGCTTCCGAGAAGGGCGCTGCACAACCGACCATCTTGTACGTATTGAAGGACATGTTCGTGACGCGTTTGTACACAAACAGTTCTTCTTATCGATATTCCTCGCTATGGAGAAGGCGTACGATACGACCCGGCGCTACGGAATCTTGAAAGATTTGTCAGAAATGGGCATTCATGGTAATATGCTAAACATAATAAAGAGCTACTTGTCCAATCGTACCTTCCGGGTGAAAGTAGGCAATGTGCTGTCACGTCCTTTTGCACAAGAAACCGGTGTACCCCAGGGTGGCGTGCTCAGTTGCACACTCTTTATTGTTAAGATGACAACACTTCGTGCTTCCTTACCACCGGCCATTTTGTATTCCGTCTATGTGGACGACATTCAAATTGATTTCAAATCCTGTAACCTCGCAGTGTGCGAGAGACAGGCACAGCATGGTTTGAACAAGGTGTCAGGGTGGGCAGAGAAAAATGGATTCAAAATCAATCCTCATAAGAGTTCTTGTGTTTTGTTCACTAGGAAGAGAGGCCTAGTTCCGGATCCCTGCTTGGAAGTGTGTGGACAACAGATACCTGTAATCAAAGAACATAAATTTCTAGGTGTCATACTTGACTACAGACTCACTTTCGTCCCCCACATTAAACATCCTAAAGAAAAATGTCTGAAAACAATGAACATAATGAAACTTCTTTCCCAGACTACGTGGGGTGGTGACAGGAAGTGTTTAATGAATCTATATAAAAGCCTCATTCGATCACGACTAGACTACGGTGCCGTCATTTATCACTCCGCCACCCCGAGCGCACTAAAGATGCTAGACCCTGTTCACCATCTGGGTATCCGTTTAGCCACAGGAGCTTTCAGAACGAGTCCCGTACAAAGTTTATATGCAGAATCGAATGAGTGGTCACTTCATATCCAGAGAACATACATCAGCCAAACTTATTTTTTGAAAATCCACTCTAATCCCGAACATCTCTATTTTAACACCATTAATGATATGACATATGCTACACTATTTCGTAATCGTCCTTCCGTAAGACAGCCTTTCTCGCTGCGTGTGAGGGAGCTTAGTCATGAAATGCATGTTCCAATCCTCGAACTTCGCCTAATGCATCCAGCCAAGCTGCTACCTCCTTGGGAGTGGCAGTTGATACAATGCGATACATCTTTTATGGAAGTTACAAAAAACGCTCCAGAGATTGAAATCCAGATGCATTTCCGGGAACTCCAGCACAAACACTCCTGCACGGAGTTCTACACAGACGCATCGAAGTCACACGACGGGGTGTCCTATGCAGCCGTCGGGCCATCCTTCTCGGAAACCGATGTACTGCATGTGGAAACTAGTATCTTTACGGCTGAGGCCTACGCACTATTGTCGGCTGTGAAGCATATCAGGAAATCAAAACTCCAGAAAGCAGTAATATATACGGATTCCCTTAGTGTTGTGAAGGCCTTGATGGCTTTCTCTAACCACAAAAATCCAGTAATTAACGAACTTTATTCTGCTCTGTGTAAAGCGTATATAGGTAATCAGCATGTCATCATATGCTGGGTGCCAGGTCATAGGGGCATCGAAGGTAACGTTCTTGCGGACCAGATGGCCACGTCAGTTACATCACATTCTGCTAATCCCACCGCTGCAGTTCCTGTCACAGACCTGAAGCCCTTCTTACGGAGGAAACTACGGAACCAGTGGCAACGGCTATGGGACGCGGAAACAAATAATAAGCTCCACGTGATAAAGCCACAGTTAGGATTCTGGCCTTCAGTAACAAAATCACACCGGACAGATGTCCTATTCTGTCGTCTAAGAATAGGACACACATTTGGCACACATAACTTTTTGCTCACCGGAAACGAGCCTCCAACTTGTGGTAGATGCGGGGAGAGGCTGACCGTCCTCCACGTCCTCCTGGAGTGTCGGGAAGCCGAACATGAAAGAAAGAAGCATTTTCCCTTAGCATACCGGCAGCGCATCCCCCTTCATCCAGTAATGTTACTTGGCCCAGAACCGCTGTTTGACTCCAGCACAGTCCTGGGCTTCCTGAAAGATGTATTACATGTTATAAGCCCCACACACTCGTAGCGTCTCCTCTTTCCAGAGGATGCCGCTGTGATAATTTTTTTATGTAGCACATGCCTCTAGGCCCTTGTGTCTCAAGGGCTCTAACGAGGCAGTGGTGTTCTAGTGAATTTTAAAATCTTATATATTTCCTATTTTGCATCATTCTTTTACGATGGATTTTAATGTACATAGTATCTGTCATTAGTCATCGCCATAATTTTATAGCACGCAGATTTTACGCACTTTACAGCGACTATTTTTAGGCCACTTTACAGCCAAGTCACATCTCCCATATTACATCGTTAACACTACCACTTGTCATGGCGCTCTTTGGCCAAACCTGGCCCTTGCGCCATAAAACACTACACGTCATCATCATCATCATCAATCTGCTTTACGCACAACTTCTCCCAAGATAGTATTGACTTCCTCGACGTCACCCTGTCACTGAGTGGCGGCCGAATTTCCACGTGCCTGTACAACTAGCCTACATATCGTCAGCAATATCTGCATTTCTATAGTACCCACCCTCATCACTGCAATACAAGCGTTCCCTCCTCCCAGGCCCACAGATACAGAAGAGTTGGTTCCGAATTCGCGCAATTTGAGCGACACGTGGAGGAACTGAAATCTGCTCTCATACGCCAAAAATATCCTCCAAAAATAGTAGACCACGCCATTGAACGCGTCCACCGCTTAGATCGAGCACACATAATGGCAGAAAGGGTAAGCAATACCAATACACAATCAGATCCGAACTTGGTCCTCACATACACTACCGGTGCTCCGCGGGTCAATGCCATTCTCAACCGCCAATTCAATATCATGAAACAGAGCATCCGACTCGCTACTATCTTCAAGCAGCCGCCTCGGTTTCTGTATAGAAAAAACAAAAAATTAAGGGATTTCTTTGTCAGGGTGAGGACGCAGACGTCAAACACACCTAAGTGCTGTCGACCGTGTGGGAAACCTCGTTGCAAGGTATGCAAGGTATTACAAAAACAGACACGGCTGAGGCATCGAACTCATCCTTCGTACAAAAAATTCACGCAAATCTTGACTGTGATTCCAGTAATGTCGTGCACAAAATTCGATGCGAGGTGTGTAAGCAGGAATATATCGGACAAACAGAGACCCCTTTCCTCCTGCGGTTCAACAATCACGGCGCGCATGTGAAAAGTCTCCCGAATTCACCTTTCTCCAGGCACGTTCGGCTGCCAGATTACTCCTTTGAACGCGTGAGCGTTGTGGTCTTGTCTGGTTTTCAACACACCCGTGCACGCGAGCAGAGAGAATCTTTGTTATCCATAAATTTGGAACATACGCTAAAGCAAATAATGAGAGTCCGGGGCGGCTGACGTGCCTCCGGGATATGACGTGAGAGTGCATGGGATACGCAAATACATGTTCTGTACTCTCAAATTGCGACACTGGCCACCGATTGCTCGTCCCTCAGCATGCGCCTCAAGCAGGCGAGCGGAAAACCAATAAATTCAGTTTCCTGCACCCTGCCACTCAAGAGGTGATTCTGAGTTACCTATTGCCCCTTCTTGGAATCCGCACAAGCTGACTTGACGTCAGTTGTCGGTTAAACGTTCAAAAACTGGACCACAAGGAGGCTATTTAACTCGGCTACCTAAACCTAAGCCCAGTGGCGCACTTGCTTTGCGAATCCCAGGCATATATTTTTTTTGGAACTATATATTTTTTTCGCACCGTAGCTGCACCACAGAGTTGCCGGAACGGGCCGTGCATGTATATGTGTAATGTTCCACTGTGTTCCTTTCCACAAGTTGCCGCTCTTCTTTGTTGCTTCTGGACCCCTTCTATATTGTGCCCCCCGCCGACCGATTCAACTTGCCCTCTCATCCGCGACAACGGCAACACGCGCACGTGTGCTGCGCAGCGAAGTTTTCTGCTTCCTTGCCTCGGGTCGATGGGAACCTAGCTGCCGCTACTTCCTGCCGGCGTCACTCTCCGAGTTACGCCTCCCGCCTCTTGTGTGCTTTTTCCTTTTTTCTTTCTTTTTTCTTTTTTCTTCTCACTGACCCACGTGCTCTACAAACATGGGAGTCCGCCTTCCCCTTGCCCTGCGCAGTTGTCAAAGGCAGCTGTAAATCTTCCAAATCGCCGAAAAATCAATCGCTGTCACATCAGTCCCTCATGATTTGATGCATTTGAGAACGACTGGGCACCCGGTCTGGTGTCTTCGCTAGCAGGGCCGAACTACCATTTTTGTTTGTAAACCCTGATGAAGAGCGGTCCACCGATAGAAAATGTTTAAATTGAATAGTTGTTCTTTTTACGTTGTAGCACCATTCGTGATATATAACACCATTCAAGCCCGGGGGACGGCGAGCGCGACTGCCACCGGGGGAACAGCGGCATACTCCGCTGGGTCAAGTATTCTTCAATTGCTCTAGGCCTTTCGCCATATCTGGGCCTTGGTGAATCCGCGGCAAAACCTTGCAGTCCGAGGCGGCGGTATGGGCACTCGTGGTATACGTGACCGGCTTCTCCACAATTATTGCACAGAGGTCTTCTGTCCGGGGTACGCCAGACGTCAGACTTCCTTTCGAGCGGGCGCCGATCCTCCATACGTTGGATCCGTTGCACTGCTGGGAGCGGCCGGACGTATGACGCGGTGTAAGACAGGTGGGGTCGAAATGGGTCGGAGCGGGGACAGGGACTCGCCTCAAAACTTCCGCATACGATGGCCGCTGCAGCTGTACTGTCAAAAGCGGCGCATTGCCGCTTGGAACGGGACGTTGGATCGCTTGCTCCACTTCGTTCCTCACAATGGCAGAAATGGAACTTAGCGTGGGCTGAGGTGGGCAGGTGAGCCGTTGAAGCTCATCACGCACCACAGAGCGGATAAGGTCTCGGAGAACATCCACGTTTCCAAAGGCTATCGCGTCCGTCAGTGAAGCAGCGTCCGCGTGCCTGTCATACGGAGCTGAGCGCTGGTCCGAAGGTGAAGTTGCGTTCAATTGCCTTTCATAGAAAGCTGAGCGTTGGTGTAGCATCTTTTCCATCGTGGTGGCTTCGGTTAAGAATTCAGCCATGGTCTTCGGCGGGCTTCGAACAAGGCCAGCAAATAGCTGTTCCTTAACTCTCCGCATTAGATGGCGCAGCTTCTTTTCCTCGGACATGGTTGGGTCTACCCGACGGAAGAGGCGCGTCAAATCGTCGATGTACGACGTCACGCTCTCGTTCGGCAGATGAATGCGGGATTGGAGCACCCGTTCGGCTCGTTCGCGGCGATCAGCATTGGTGTAGGTCTCTAGAAAGGCGCGGCGGAACTGGAACCACGACTTGAGGAGCCCTTCTCGGTTCTCGTACCAAGTGCGGGCACCGTCCTCCAAGCTGAAATAGACGTTCCTTAACTTCGCCACCTCGCTCCATTCGTTTATCTCGGCAACACGCTCAAATTGGTCTAGCCAGTCTTCTACATCCTCGAAAATATCCCCGTGGAAAACGTTCGGCACTCGGAGATTCTGCAGCAGATACTGAGTTGCCGTTGTGGCCGTACCTTGCCTAGTGGTCGGTAGGGACGTCGATGTTCCTTCCATACCGGTGTGTGCGAGCGTCGATGTTGTTGCGGAGAGAGGATCAAGCTCCGGAGGCAATCCTCGGATTCTCCTGCTTGCCCGGTGAACAGGGGTGTCCACTAGGACAGGGTGGGTACTCCTGCTACCAGGAGGGGTTCATGGCATCGGATGAACCGTAGCCAGCACCTCCACCAGTTTTGTCACGAAAAGACAATGTAAGTTGTGCCTGGCGTCGGCGAGGCAGACAGTTGTACAAGATGGCGTACAATAAATTCAAGCCGGCGTCCTGAGCTTCTACTTCTTCTACCTCAGCGCCCGTCTCTTGCTGAGCGCGCGTTCCAGTCCCAACTTCTTTTTTCAGCGCTGGCTCGTGACACCTAGCGGTAGTGTATATATATATATATATATATATATATATATATATATATATATATATATATATATGGATTTTTTGTAAGGTTAGTCAGTCACCCACGGATACGGCTACAACGAGATGAAAAATGTGACGCGCGTTCCGATATCGCTGTCCCTTTCGTGAATGAGTATAATGGTGCCTCACAACGGAATATTGATTTCGGAAACAGCAACGGATGGTCCTGACTGGCCGTATGTTATGCAGCATCTAGTTCATTAACTTGCCTCCACCTGTAATTTAACGAGACGAATATATTACATCGCGATTGAAGCAGCGATGTTAAACGACTCACCGACATTGTTGCCCCCGGTGGCACCAAAACCCGGCTCCCATTTCGATGTAGACATGATCCACATGGCTCAAGACTGAAACCTAGCTTTTGGGCTTGCAGCCCAAGTAAAATAACGCGAAATATCGAAGGGCAATAAACTTATTTTAGCACAATATAACCAACCAATGTACGAACCAAAGAATCCGTACCTGCCGTGCACGCCAACATACTGGTATAGATGTTAAATCTACCCAAGAGGTCACGTGGGAGGTCAATGGCGCTGAACGCTATTTTGTGTTTAAAAAGGCAAAAAGCCACAATGTTGGTAAATAAAGATTACAATGAAAAATTAGGAATGATGAACTTGTACTCTCTGTCACGTAATAAAAACGCTTCCTTTATGGTTGAAGAAAGTTTCGTTAAAAAAGCGCTTACTACCGAGACTCTAGCGGGAGATAATGGGCTCACGGGGGGACCTTTTAATAGGTAAACTATGCCTGTTTCTTCAGCAGCGCACCGAGGTCGGTTTTAGCGCCCTATGTGGCCATCTGTTGAAATTGAGAGTGATAGGGGTGTGGGCGTCTACTACGGCGGCCGCGAGTCGCTTGGCCAACGCCATATCAGCCGCCGTGGTTATCTCCACTCTGCCCGGAGCGTCGGGCGAGGAGGCAATAGAGGCACCATAGAAGCCGCCAGAAAAGTACCCCCCTCCTTCCATGGCTTACCCCCTTGCCTCGTGCCCCTGACGAGAGGGCACGAATCCGGCCCGCGTTCCTCGCTCGCGCACGCGAGATTCAAAGAGTGATTGTGAAGAGGAAGAGGCGCTGAACACAATTAGCGGAACCGCGTTCGACGGCTCACGCTCACACGCTTTCCCTCATGCGGAACCTCACGGGAACGGCGACGGCAGAAACACGACTGGAGTGTCCATGTAATTGCTATCGGCAAAAATGGTTATGCAGTACTAACGCGCATGGTTTAATCTAAATAAAAGAAAGTTTGACTGAAGCAATTAATTAAATTCCGTATAATCAATGGCTTTGGGTGCATACATTTTTCTTTGACTACTTCGGAACAGGAATCCTCGTGCACTGTTCTTATCGACCAGCAATGCTGCAAATTTGTGGTCACCGGATGTACTTTTACGAATATTCACCAGTCGCAAGTAAAGTCGCAGTGCAAACACCAAATCAAGCTGGCATAGTGCGAGAGTTTACGCAACAATGTCAGGACGATGAAGGCGATTTAAGATGCTTGTCGATGGACGATTGACGATGAGAGGTGTATCTATTTATAAACACGACATACATCTAGTCACATTCATGAATTCTGTACAACTGTATCGCAGTGGCACATGCCCGTTCTAGAGAACTGACCAACAATGGACACACACCTAGCTGATCACACGTTGAATTAATTATTAAAAAAAACGGGTAAAGCTAATTTTTCCATGTAATGCGCTGATGCACAAAGGAATTAATGTGCAAAGGAATCTGAAATAAAGTATATATCCTGGATTCTTGGCTACATAAAAGCACATAGGAAGATTCATAGCGACGCCACCTGGTGACGGCAAGCAACTTTGTGTACGTAACCTTACACAAAAATGAAACTAGTACCGCTTTCATCGGACCGCTGAAGGCCACCTAGTATAGATTTGAGTCGTCCTTGGCCCTTGCAAAAAAGGCAAATTTGCAATTTGCCTTTGTTTTTGTAAATTCTTCTCAACCCACTTCAGCACTTCTTCGACTTGACGTCTGGTTACTTCTTTGGTCTCGGTTGCTGAACTACTACAATCGCAGCCTCTGACATTTTTCACTGGTTGTTTGTTTGCTTTGAAACGTGTCAATGGGCTATCCTTTCTCATATGTGCAGGTGCTGTGCAAACGCTGCTTTTTTTGCGTTAATTCCGTGATTTAGTGCGAGGCGCTATTATCAGCTGACTACCCGTACACTTTTGTCTCAGCAGTATGAAAATCGTACGCTATAACGGAAGGAAACCAACTAAGCATGAGATACTTCCTTTGTCCTTTAGTGCGCTAAGGCTGACTCGCTATGTCACTTGAAAGAAGTCCATCCAGGTATGCTACACCGAAAAAAAGAAAAGATGGGACTCCTTAACGGGAATTATTGTTTATGGGCCAACTTCGCATCGTCGGCTAGAATAGCTCACTGCCATTTATTTCGCGCTGCTTTACCGAGCACCTTAGGCGCAACTCTAACCCTTTACGGGCGGGCCACTTTTCTCTCCACATAAGCTATCTACACGTTTTCTTTTTCATTGCTTGCTTTTTTTTACATTTTGTACTTAATATTATTTTGTATATTGGACTGCAAATGACATTGTCTAGTTAAATAACTGTGTTATGTCTTCAAAACTGGTGATTATTCGTTTCGGAAATGCAAATCCATCGAATGGTTTATTTTCGCAAAATATCGCGGTTATGACGTAGCTGCCGTGGACGCCACATATACGCCAAATCTTCCGTTGCAGCAATGCGAAACCAACTCACTTGGACGATGCAGCTGGCGATCTGAGCGCGCTGCGTAAAGAAGGCATCAAGCACTACGGACTGCTCACGGTGTGGCCGCGTCGCTCCTACTTCAGCGACTTAACATTGCTAACGAAACCGCTTCTTGAGGTGAGTGAGAGTTGAGTAATATATATATATATATATATATATATATATATATATATATATATATATGCTTGCAATAGATATACCGTTTAGGCTACAACATAAGCCCGTTCTACGTGGCGCGTTAGCAACTCCATGGCACGTCAAATTAGGCTGGCAGAACCGATCTTGATCTGTCGTCAATTTCATATGCCTTGGTTGATGCCACTTTCACGCAATATTTTTTTTTCCAGGTCACAGGATATATCACATAAGAGAGCGTAATGTACGATGTGCGTTGTGTAGATATTTAAAGGCTTCGACGTCTCGCCCCAACTGAGCACACGAATACATTCTTCTCTATGGAAAGCTGCACGAGGTGCAAGAAATGAATTAAATGGCGCATTAGTGCTCCGGCCTTTGCAACGTTGCGTTGTCTAGGCAACGAAACCACCCGCTCATAATTTCCTACCCTAATGTCATGATTAGGGTTTTGTCCTGTAACCTGAAATTGAATGTGCGTTTGAGATCCTCATGTTAACCGCCATAGATGTGTATCTTGAAATCGTTCGTATTCTTTCATTTTTGCTTGGAAACGCTGTAAGCTGCAGCGCAAAAGTTAATGGAAGTGGTATGTTGAAGGCGGGGATTCTTGCTTCATACAATTATATTTTTTTTACCGGCCGAAGAAGGAGAGATGTTTGCTTGAGCCAGCTACATAACAGAAGCCGAGTATTATTTTGAGCAGGAGCTAATTCAACCGCAGCCCAAAGGGACGCTACTGAGAAACGAAAAAGAAATTTCAAAAGATCGTGTAATATTTCAAATCTTTATTTTTATTATCTTGCGGTAGTATGTAAACTAGGCAAAATATCTCTTTTTTTATCACTCCGGCACCTCAGCGCTGCTTTCCTAATGTGACATCGTGAATTTGAAAACATTTTAACCCCTTTGAGCTGTTGTGGATCAGTGACACTTACTAAAACTTAATATGTTTACCCTTTGGCTATGTTGCGAATAAAGAGTAGCCTAAATTAAGCGATAAACGTTATGAAGGCTCGAGCATACGCCATCAAAATCGGTGACGTCACGACAAGCTGAAGTGCAAAGTTCAATGCCGAACCGCCACGTCTGTTTAATTTTTCATGTATTTTCGGGCTTGCCAAACGTATCCTCCTGGCAAGGGTTGTGATTTCGGCACTGCATAAATGTGTTGCAATGATACAGGTCAAATTATAGTTTGTCTAATGTCCCCTAATATTAAAATATGCGGTAAGTAAAAGTAGTGTTGAATATTGTTTCTCAGAAGAATTGATTTGTTTTACAGTTGGAGCCACCATTTATTTAAGGCAGCGTACACCACGTGATAATTTTTATCTTACAAGGGCAGGTTGACGTGGCAGTGCTACAGATTGCAGTATAGAAGCGCTATAAGGAAGTTGGCTGACCCGAGCCTTTATATATGCGAAATAACTTAGTATTGTTTTTGGTTTTTTTGGTGGTGGGGGGCTTTCTATAGGTCTACTAGAAAAAACGAAAGCTTTAAAAAAAGAGTTCCTGAACGTGTACTGCTAGTTCGTTTCAGCCATAATTACGCAGTTGTCAGTTACGCCTGCTATACTGGGTATGACCAGCATGTCGGATCAGCAAATACCAAAAGAGACGCCTTAGTTATTGTTACACGTCAAGGAAATGGTGTTTCTGTGTACATACACATATACGTCAGGTTAAATGCGACGTGGAAAGCTTCTGGCCTCTAGCCTTAAGAAAGTTAGCTGAGGAAGCACTTAGTGGGCTTTTACAGGCTAGTAATTAGGCGAAGACGCTGATCAAAAGAAGCAAACTGAGTTTCAAAAATAACACAGCCAATCCAGCTTACAAATTTTCTTGATAGAAGACCGTACTAATCGTAAAGGATGATACCGCATAATTTTAAGTAAGCTGGAATAAATAATATGTCCTGTGACAACGCACGGATATTCTTTGAGTAGCAGCACTTGCTCGTTAGGCTATACAAGGGTGCCTAATGCAGTTTTAGGCGTTCTGCAAAAAATATATATATAAAGGTGTACATGTATCTGATAGTTTTAATGCTGTTTGATATGTTACTTTGTCTCGTGAATATTTGGGCGCAGTAAAAACAGCGGATTTTAAAGTCTGGGCATCTTTTCTTTTTGGAGGAACCTTCGACAAGGCGGGCGGAATATTATGCCACCTTAAGGCTCCTCCTGTCAGTCATCTGTCCACGTTCTCTATAGCACTGATCCCTTCCTGCAGGGCTGTGCGGCTCACTGACACCACTTCAGCCGGTATATGCAGTTAGGACACCGGCGATGTGAGAGGCTGACGTTGGAGTGTTCCCTTTAACAC
Organism: Dermacentor albipictus; assembly: GCF_038994185.2. Taxonomy (NCBI): domain Eukaryota; kingdom Metazoa; phylum Arthropoda; class Arachnida; order Ixodida; family Ixodidae; genus Dermacentor; species Dermacentor albipictus. Next base: position 56,526,202 of record NC_091830.1, read on the forward strand.
TTGACCAAACTGTAGATGTCTAGAGACATTTCCAGCATAACGAAAGTGTTTCTTCGTCGCGCGACACAATGTTCGTGCCTCAGACGCAACCGAAACGTCTCTCCTGCAGTGACCGTTTCAGAACCGCACACAGGTCATTTTCGTGCAACAGTGTTCTAGGCTTGCGCTGCTCGGATCGAGGTCGCGGGCTTTATTTTAGCAGCACAATAAAGAATTTCAGGTCGTGCAAAGCGTTCTGTAGTCTTTCACTAGAGCGTGCTGCATAAACAGATCCTTAGTTTTGGCACGCAAAGCACTGATTTTATGGAGGGAAGAGGCGTAGCGCATCAGGGACAGGACAAAAGAAGAACCCAGAAACCGGACAGAGTGTCAAACGTGTCTGTCGTCTCTGTTGTTCTTTTGTCCTGTTCCTGTTTTTGCCTCCATCCTAATGTACCAACAAGCGCAATGTGCAACTTTAGCCAGATTGCATACATTCAAACGTGATACGTTACGCCTTCTGTATTGGCACCACGTCTTCATTGAACAGCAGTAGACATGCCGAGAGATGTGCTTTAGCATGCCGTCCTGGCGTACCCTCGCAGAGAGTGTAGACAGAAGTGATTTATGTAATAAAGGAGTATGCATGGGAGCGTTCTGAATACACCCCGCATTACCGATGCTGATGTTGTGGCACCATCTGGTAAGTGGAGATCGAAAGGTTCGCGACTTAGTACCATCTCGCTAGGCATACTATCTTCAAAGCAAGCGGCTAATCTGCATAATAAGAACAAATCATCGCTAATACGTTTTCATCAGCGTGAGGTCATTCCGAATAGTGATCAATTATAGGATTTATTTCTTGCTCGCACGACACCAAGAAAGTATAATGGTTGAATTTGAAACAAAGTGGGCGCTTTGAGCATTTCGAAATGGTTGCACATTCACGGTGACTCGCGGAAGACACCGCAACAATGAGCTACACAAGGTGCGCATTCGCAGTGGGTGTGACGTATCACCGGTCATGGAAAGCTTGAACACTTTATGACAATGTTTGGCTCTATACATTAATAAAACACGCAAAGACAACGCTGATGTGCCTGCCAATACGTTGCGTTTGTTTTCCACATGGACAACTGCAAGGTACTCGACCGATTATATGTAAATGCTGCTATTTCGCCCCACGTGTTGAAGCAGCATATGCTCTTAATTTTGGCTCTTCAATACTGCTTCCTTTTTTTATGAAAACGTGAGTGCAAGACATCGTTGCTAAACTTCTAATAATGACATTGTCAACTGGTATGCAAGCAACCACTCTATATTTTCCATGACTTCATTGGCAGTGGGCACTATCGCTTGTTCCGTAATATTGCCAAAATGACACCGGGTGTCTTCTCTTCACGATGTGGCTATTTCATAAAAGTACGTATGCGACATGCAAGAAGTGAGCCACTGTGTTTAAAGAAATGGATTCAGAGCGACGTGGTTACAAATGCAGGTTTACACTTGCTCAAGCTTTTACTATGTAGACAATGACTAGAAGCATATCGTGTCCGTCGTGTTTTGCTGGTGTTGCAGAAACTTAAACAGCTCCAGGGCAGTGACCAGACAGCGAAAACCGTCATTGCCATCGGCTGCGACGATTACAGCGGTGACTTCTTATCCCACTTCAAAGACACATTCACTGAAGTTGCCAAGTGAGTGATAAGAAAACCCCATTGAGGGTGAACGAATATCAACATGTTCAGTGAAGCTTTTGTAAGCTAACGCTTAAGTCAAATAGCAAGAGTGCACCTAACACAAGCTGCATGCACTACGAATGCAACTTCAGGCGCGTCATACTAGTATTTATCGAGAGCTTCCAAAGTGGCACTCCGCGCCAGCTGGAAATTGGTGTCTAGGGCTAAGAAGATTATTAACGGAGTTGTTAGAGAAACTTAAGAGACAGCTTTCCCTTGGAGTCATGAGGCCTCAAGTTTCCCTAATCAAATGATCGCGAAATGTCCAAATGGTCTGATGAGGCTACAGCCTGACGCTTTTTATTAAATTGTTGCTTTTGGAGTGAAAGGCTAAATTGTAGCAACTGGGGAAGAAACGTTTCCGTGAGGTCCCCATTACTGCAAGAACATGCACAAATTTTTAAAGACAAAAATAAAACGAGCCTGAGCTTTACAAATGTGTGCACTAATGTGACTGTGCACCAAAACGTACATTTATATGTATACAAGCATATTTACGTCCACGTGAATATATGTTCTGTTTCCGTCACAAGTAAGTACATCATCTATACAGGCCGAACTTCATATACGAGTTGACTGCTTTATAAATATGTCATAACGCTTACCTTTATCTTGCAAACGTACTTTCCATAAGTTAGTGGAGGATTCTAGATCTGTAAATGCTTCATTCGGCCCTCTTTGGTTGTCGTATTAGGGGCAGATAAAATATTTTGACATATTTTTAAATACGAAGCTTCAAGGTCGACAACTTGGTACATGGGATTGCCTTTTAATTTCTGCAACTTTCAATGAATTTTGTGAAAGATAAGTTTAATTATCTTTTGGCTTTTCGTAAATAGTACATTTAAACTTTTTTTCATATATAAGATACCATCGCCCTCATATGCGCGGTGAATGCCAAAAAAATTTCACACCACCGTTTCACAGCCGAGGAGGATATATTCGGTAACAAAGCAGAAGCACGACCAGCAGCAGGCAGCTACTACACTCAAAGAAATCTGAGATGGCTCGCAAAGAAAGTCTCGCTTGGAAATATGGTTACCTGGCTGCGCCTGTGCTGTGCATTAGCGCGACCGCTTTCCGAGGGAGCAGATCGCTTCATGTACAATACGAAAGGAAAGAAACGCAGCCGTGAAATTAAAAGCAGAAAACCCAATCAGAGTAACAACTAGCGAGCGCGATCTCACGCCGCTTCGCGCCACGTCGCTATAGGCGTATCTTATTTTGTTATAGCGCGAGCTTGACAAGGACAACAGAAGGCACTTCTGACACACACAGCGATACTTTCAACAACATATTTATTTCTCGTTCTCGTCGCTATATATACACCCTCGACCCGTCATACACCAAGTGTAACATTTTTGGAAAAATAAACAAACAATATAAACTGGGAACCACACGTGGGCAGTGTCTTGACTCACATATTCAAAGACATGTACACGTTCAACGCGAACAAAGATAATTCAGCTCATTTGAAGATAATGAAATGGAAGGTTTACTGACGCATGCACCGCCGAATGTTAATATGTGTCTGGCTTCTATTATCAAGCACGTCATTTCACACCTGCTTCTACTCATGATCACTGTTTCTTTAAATCTTGGTTTGCACTTGCATCTCTGGCAATGGATGGCAAGAAAGCCGTCAGCGGCCACGTTGTTAACTTTGTTACTATGTTCTCGTAGCCTGTCATCTATGCATCTACCTGTTTGACCGATGTAGGATTGTCCACAGCTCAGAGGACTACGGTATACCACACCGGCGATGCAATCAACAAATTTGTTTTTATGTTCCTTTTCGCATGCGCTACGTGGGATTCTTTCCGGCCTTGTGTTTTTACAGAGGCTGACCAATTTATTAGGTGCCGAAAACAAAACGTTAATGCCACTCCTTCCAGCAATCTTCTTTATTCTATATGAGAATCCGCGTATGTAGGGGATGACGGCCACCTTTCGTTTGTTCATGTCAGTGCTCGACACGTGCACCTGCTCCGAACTGCTTTGCTGCGCCTTCTTAAGCAGTCCTTCTGCGACTGACACAAGCACGTGGCTCGGGTGACCAGCGCAGCTTAAACGCGAGGCTTGCCGTTCGAAGCTATCATACATTAGGTGTTTGCATGATTTTTTCAGTGCTTCGCTGAAACACATCTTCGCGATTCCCCTCTTAACAAGCTTTTTTGCGCGGAATGAAACGGCAAAAGTGGCTTACTTGATCTAGGTTCGTAACACCAGCAGGTTTCGTTATTGGTGAGTACAAACTTTACGTCAAGGAATCTAATCCTCCCGTCACAAGGCATTTCAAAGGTCACTTCAAGTGGGTTTAGACAGTCACGAATAGTGGTAAAAACATGAGCACATTCATTAGTAAAACAAGCAGATGAACAGTAAATTAGAACTAGTCGTCAACATATCTAAAAACTTTTACAACCTTAGAGTCGCGAAGGCGCTGTGACAGGTCTCTGTCAAGTTTGTCTAAAAAGAGATTACTTAGCACTGGTGCTAGGCAAGAACCTATACACACTCCTTGTTTCTGCAGATACAGGGTACCTTTGTTCTCGATAAACGTAGATGACAAATAAAACCTAAGTCATTCTAAAAAATTGTCAATGGATGTTAAGAGGGGAATCGCGAAGATGTGTTTCAGCGAAGCACTGAAAAAATCATGCAAACACCTCATGTACGATAGCTTCGTACGGCAAGCCTCGCGTTTAAGCTCTGCTGGTTACCCGAGCCACGTGCTTGTGGCAGTCGCAGAAGGACTGCTTAAGAAGGCGCAGCAAAGCAGTTCGGAGCAGGTGCACGTGTCGAGCACCGACATGAACAAAGGAAATGTGGCCGTCATCCCTAGATACACAGATTCTCCCATAGAATAAAGAAGATTGCTGGAAGGAGCGGCATTAACGTTGTGTTTTCGGCACCTAATAAATTGGTCAGCCTCGGTAAAAACACAAGGCCGGAAAGACTCCCACGTAGCGCATGCGAAAAAGAACATAAAGACAAATTCGTTGATTGCATCACCGGTGTGGTATACCGCATTCCTCTGAGCTGTGGACAATCCTACATCGGTCAAACAGGTAGATGCATAAATGACAGGCTACGAGAACATAGTAACAAAGTTAACAACGTGGCCGCTGACGGCTTTCTTGCCGTCCACTGCCAGAGATGCAAGTGCAAACCAAGATTTAAAGAAACAATGATCATGAGTAGAAGCAGGTGTGAAATGACGCGCTTGATAATAGAAGCCAGACACATATTAACATTCAGCGATGCATCCGTCAGTAAATCTTCCATTTCATTATCTTCAAAAGAGCTGAATTATCTTTGGTCGTTGAACGTGTACATGTCTTTGAATATGTGAGTCAAGAAACTGCCTACGTGTGGTTCCCAGTTTATATCGTTTGTTTATTTTTCCAAAAGTGTTACACGTGGTGTATGACGGGTCGAGGGTGTATATATAGCGACGAGAACGAGAAATAAATCTGTTGTTGAAAGTAGCGCTGCGTGTGTCAGGATGTGCCTTCTATTGTCCTTGTCAAGATTGCGCTATAACAAAATAAGATGTGCCGTACCAACAAGCCCCTATTGCTATCCTCATCGCTATAGGCGGCACGAACCCTTATTCAACACTATGAGCTGAAGCCATGACAATGTAGCACGAAGTGGAGAAGGCGGCAACAAAAGTGTGTACATGCCTTAGGCCTAATAACAGCACTACACCATACCTTCCTAACACAAGCCACGCGCTCCTTCACCAGTCTCAAACTGCAGTGTAGAAAAGCGCCAGAAAATGTAGGAACTGGCCATGTTGGTAGAATGGCGTGCGAGGTGGGAGCGGGTATGTCCTTTTTTTGTGTCTGTATGTGCATGTGTTTGTGTGCGCGAGCGCGCGCGTGTGTTTTCCTGAGACAGAGAGAGACTTCCGAAGTAACCGATCCACTACAACGTAGCTACATCGTGCAACATAATCATCAGGGCATGCTTTAAGGCAGAGGTCAGCTTCCAGTACTTTACAACACGGGAGAACACGTGTGGCTGAGTATTGTTCGACCGCCTATGACTAAGGTCGCCGTGCTATATAGGGCAATTTTTCATAAACGACTTGAAATGGTGGGCCACCGTAAATGACGATGCTATTATTGTTCGGCGTTCTTTCTCCGCAGCACTCACGCGGTTGACATTGTAATTGCCATCAGTACCATGCAACCGTTCGAGTCCCGTTTTACCTATAATGCCTTGCCGCCCACCATGTTGACGTCCACGATCCCATATTACGAAGGTCTGGTGAGTATTCTTATAGAATGTAAGAGGCCACATTCGTCGCTTTGTTGAACACATTTTTGCTTCACATATCGGCGCCTAACCACATCCCTTCAGCGCTGCTTCCCTGCAAGGAAGGTGAATGGTCTGGAATCGGTATTATCAAGTTGTCACTGTCTTGCATTAGGGTAGTGAGCAAACGGAGCATTGCAGAGCCGATCAATGAGAACTACAGCTTGCCTTTGTCTAAAGAGAGTAAAAAAAGTGATTGTGACAAAAAAAGGAAGCCTTTAGGAGTGCTTTCCGTATCCTTGTCTCTTGTTGTCTTTCTATTTCTCGCTATTAAGCACTATCAATTTTAAAGACAGTTTTAAAGATAGCGGAGGGAAAGACGAAGCTCCGGGTAAGGGATAAACCATTAATCGAGAGTGATTCGGAATATCTAGCCTAACGAATTACTGCAGAGAAACGAATGATATTATCGGCTGTCAATAGGCAATTGCAAAAGCAATGCAAAACAGCAGTGTGATTTATTTAATTTTTCATGAATAATGCAGGCAAATATGGGAGATAGAAAAATGAATGTCAGAGCAATCAGGAAGAGAACGGTGTTTCGCCAAAGGTACCATAAGTACCTCACTTCCTTGCGGGCTCCTGCTCCATCCCACACTAAAATAGGGATAAACTGAGCCTGCTGTGGATATCAGGCGCGGATTGTGAATGGAGAATTAGGGTAAGAGAAAAATGGACAAGTCTAACGTTAAGAGAAGTGGTACAAAGTCCTCATTAGTACATTTCTTTACTGATTCTTGCTCGCTATGTCATATATAGTATTTAGTATTTTCCTCCTTCAACTTTTTTTTTCATGACCTTGCACCAAGTGCATTAATACGTTCTCTTAAATATTGTGATTAATGTTCTCTTTTGGCCTCAAATCTTGGACAGCAACGTTTCGCAACTCTTTGAAGGCTTTCAGAGCTACTGCTTGATGTTTCGGGCTGTTTTAATAATATTTGGGAAACTCAACGTGCCTTGTGTCTTCCTCCAGTGTTCAGGAGTACTTCTGGTTTTCATGACGAGTAGGTGAGCATCACAAAAATAAGCATGCGCAGTAAAACACTGGCGGGAGTATCTACAAAGCAGTGCGAATTGGTTACAAGAATTTCAGGGAGCACAGCGTGTGGCATGCGCTACGCGGGCCTCTACTGCGTGCTTCCCTGAGGGCTTCCTTGAGGGATTCCCTTCGGTTCCAACAGGTTATGCCCACTTTTTAAGACGCTAAAAACTTCGAGGCGAGACCACATTTTCAGGGTGCACAATCTTCGGGAGAGACCCACGTTTTTTAGACTCCGCTTTCTTAAATACAGGCGCACATTTTTGGCGGGACAGTTACATAACCAGAACAGAAGATTGTCCGACAATGCCAATAATGCACTTCGCAAATAAATGACAATAAATTATTTCTGATCTATTCTGCGTCGCGCAGAATTCGCCAGGCAAGTTCATGAGCTCTGCACATTGGGTCAACACCCAGCTATCTTATACCATCAAAAGAAAAATATATACGAAGTCTGCGATGCGCATGCTACAAACATAATAATATTACAGCTGCTGTAAGAAAGGTCCAGGGTTTTTCCTGACGTTCTGAGTTATTAGCATACAGAGATTTTTCGTTCTACTCTTCATTTATATTCACTGCAGGTTTTAAGACACATTTGCAAACACGAATTTCTATAGTTCGCACTATCGCTTGAGTCACCCTCTGTTTTACGCTTCAAAGCAAGCTCATGGAGTATTAATAAAATTGCTCACCTGGCTTCCCGCTTGCTTACCACAGCAGTGTTGTCCTCAAACACGCAGCGAACACATTGATTCCTGCAGTAACATTATAAACTGTATTTCTCCCAAGTGAATGTTGCACACATTGTCGTTCACCGAAAGTGGTAAATTGCTAGCCTACGCTGCCACGTTTCAGAAATAGGCCCTAAAACACCGTTTACAGTCCGCACGCACCATACCACGTTCGTGCTTGTCGCTGGCGTGTACATAGAATGCCACAGAATGCGAATCCGTCGAATTTGGCTAGACCGCCCCTAGTTTGTTAGCATCAACTTTAAAAGAAACACTGCTGCGCTGCGAAGCTTCGTTGCCATTCTTCAAATCTCGTTGCCTTTGTTTTAAATCTGAGAGAAAGAGGGACGTAACAGGTAGGGCGCGGTAAACAATGCCAATACTTTCTAATGTTGTAACAGCTAGTCTTCACGTACTACTATAAATACAATAAAAGCGAGGCGAAAATAAAGATAAATACTCAGCAAGTACACTAAGATTTCTAGAGGCTCCTTAAGAAGGATGCTATCAACATGTATCTTTCGTATGCATACAAGTGCACAATTCCATACAACATGTTGTACTTGTATGTTTATGCAATGAAAAACTAAACAAATAATAAGGCCGGTAGATATTTCTTACAAAGAATTCGCGATTTACAGGAATTTAATTGTTGCAACAGTCTTTGGGCAGGGACTGGAGAGTTCCACTTCGCTTTTTTAACGTCGTTTGAAATTCCAGGCGTGATGCTGCAGCAGGAAGCTGTTCGGCCGCTTATTGCTCAAAATACAACGCTGTCCACTACCTTATGGCACTCAGTGACAATTCCGGGAAGTTACACATATATTTCTTCATTTCTTCAAAAAGACAGAATTTCAGTGCGCTGTAGTGTTCGAAAATCCACAACTCACTGCAGTTACTGTGAGTAAATAATTGCGGCCGAAACCATTCCACTATAACTCTCGACGACAATGCGTTAACATTGAATAAATATAGGGACAGAACATATTGCCACCATCAACATGACTTATGTGCCAGGCGTGCACTTCAGCTGGACTCCTCGTACGTGCTCGCACAATAGGTAGCCTCCATGTAACGCCTTTTTAGGGTGGTGCCAGCCTTTGTAAGCGCCCGTGCCGCGCTCGCCAGAATTCTGCTAAGTGTCGCGGATGGCGCTGTTGCCAACCCCCGCTTCCGCCATTTTGATTCTCACTCGAACGTGGCGTTGTGCCACAGTATGGTCCGTATCCTGTGGTTCAGTAGGCGCTACAATGACCTAAAGAAGCCGGCAGCCAGTCTGCTTTCGTGTTTCAGTAATAAATGATATCTGGGTTGGTCTGAAAGCCGTCGGATGCTTCGGCAACTGTGAAGGAAGTCAGCTGTTGCACCCGCACGGCCGCGGACGGTAACCCTACTCGTCCCGACCTCGACGACGAGAATCATGACCTGTTGCTGCGTATCGCAGTGCTCTAAAAACATCCGCAACGGCGTGCGGATGTTTCGTTTTCAGGCCAGCCCTACCCGAAGGAAGCGCTGTCTGGCGCAAATTAAACGAGACTGATGGACACCATCCGCCTCATCATACGTATGCTGTGTAAGTATTGGTCCAATCCTTATGCGGGTGATAGAGTGATTCTTGGCATACAACACGAGGTATTGCTGCATGCTCACACACAATTTCAGTTAGGAAGGCTGAATTGGATTGCATCAAGAATGGAGACATGACTGGTTAGCGAATGTGTACAAGAATTCGAGGTAAAGCAAACTGAATTTCGCGTACGTAATGTTTTTGTAACCTGGACTGCCTAGCCTCAGTAACTGCCTGCAGCAGCCGAGGCTGCTGCATCTTTTTTTAATTATGTAGCTTGCTTGATTTTATTCTGAAGATGGCTGTGCTCCCATGCACAGAGCAAGAAATTCGGAAGAAGCAGTGGGGAATTGAATAGGCAGAGGCGGCAGCATGATGTAGATGTCGAGCAGTGCATCCATTTGCAGTGGGTGCACTTCAAGACTTTTAAGCAATTTCAATTTACTTGCTAATGCCAGCATGGTTACGAGCGACCCTGATAGCTAACCTATTCTGGGCGAACTATTTACCACGTTATGTGCTCTCGTAGAGCGTTGTCATACACACTACCATTCCTGCATAGAAAGAATGCTCATAAGAAACAGCTTGCCAGTTCATGACGCTTAAGTGCATCAATGGTGCGTAAGCCAATACATATTCGTGCGCTACAAGCTAAGACCCGTGGCTTCCGTCGCACGATGCGCAATAGGAATCGAAGCAATGACAATACTTCGGTGGTATTTAGAAAATTTCTATGCCTCGCAGGCCCACTTTGAGGACTGCAGCTTCAGGCAAAACAGAAAAAATAATCGGACATAGCTAACAAGACATGCCATCCCGACACTGTTTCCATTTCCTAGTAATATATATATATTGCAATAACCTCAGGGCGCAGGCGGCATTACAGAGGGGGTGGGTACATTCTGATTATACAGCCGCAATAACGTAAACAACAACAAAGCTATGTATGAAATGCCAATACAAAGCAACAAAAGCAACAGTGAATAAGAGAACAGGTTATTCTAACCGGTCAACAACGGCGTCCTTGAATTACTACATCTTCAATGCTGGTTTTGGCACTGGGAAGGTGGTTCCATTCTAACATAGTCTTTGGTATAAATAAATTGCGAAACAGGTTAGTATGGCAAAATGGAATGGCGACCTTGTGCTGGTGATCAATACGGGCTGACAAACACGATGGTTGTGATAAGAGCTCGTGTTTCAGTGATTGGCTCAAGAAAAATTTTATGAAGTAGACAAAAAAGTTAAATTTTTCTTAAGAGCAAGTTCGGCAGGCCAAGATAAGATTTCATCAGCAAAACACGGGCAGTAGGGTAGTAAGTAGTTTGATACGATAAAGCGAGCTGAGTGATCCTCAAGAGACTATATTGCATCTGCGAGGTTACAAAAGCCTAGATCCCAGATTGCAGGCGCATACTCGAGTTTAGGTCTGATTAGCATTTTATATAGTAATAATTTAAAACTGGCCCGGTGCTTCAGCAAAATATTGGCAACAGTATCAATGTAGGATTGTGGGTTCTCAATTCTTTCAAGAAGTCATGCTTGTCGATGCCTATTGTAGCTAAGCTTTAGCAAGCATGCGCAAGAAAGAAATTTTATACGTAGAATTTCACCCGGGGCATGACTTGGGCATGCGGGAGGTATGGTGGGTGTGGGGCATTGGGGGGGGGGGGGGGGAGAGAATTAGTGATGTACAACGGGTGTACACCGCAGACGTGAACATATATGGTAGATGGCAATTAGGACTACTTTCGGCACCCTATAAATTTTAATTCAGTGTAATTGCAGTCTAAAAATGCTTATGCGCACTGTGAGGCCCTTCGCTGCAGTGATACTATACTTACTCAGCAGTAAGAAAAAGAAAATCAGGAATTAAATAAGACTGTCCATGAAGCAGTACTCTCACAAACTTAATGGTTGCGGAGTAATTTCAACTCTCGAGTGGTAATTCCACAACACTGTCCTCTACAAAAACAGTGGCATCACCTCACTTGTCACTAGCGTTTCATGCCACAAACGATTGCAACACTGCGCTCATTAATACGGAAATCCCAATGATGGTGGCGCTGTGATCAGTCAGCATAAAATCCATATGGCATGTTATCGCCTGTAAAAATAAAGCAGCGGGGCTGCTTGTGTTCGGTTTGATTGTTAACCCTTGCTTCTGAACAATTTTTTACAGCTGTGGCGAAACGCTGCAAGCCACCAAAGCGTCTCTCCCAAGACACAGCCTCTGCTAACGCGGTGGCAACTGGACTGACAGCTACTGATGGATCTGCAAGCTATCATGCTTGCATATCAAACAGCCTGTGCCTTGATGTGATGGCAGCTGAAGATGTGCAAGATCAGCTTATGGATAACTGTGACAGCAATCTGATCCACTCACCGCACCAGCATGATAGCCTGAGCATGTGCGATACCTCAGGCAGCTCAGGAACATGTAGCTCTGCATGCTTTACAGATTTACGTTCAGCAACTTCATTACCGTATGAGGCAAACGCTCACCTACCGAGGTGTTTAGTTGTCAGCTACAGTGTTGACAGTGATCAGGATGACGAGCCTTCACAACAGAGGACTGCTGCTGCAACATATAGCAAGCTTCAGTCAAACGGCATTAATAATGGAACGGAATTTTCCTTATCCCTCCCCCGTGTAGCCACAGAGTCGTCAAGCCATACTACGGCTAACCTCAGTGGTAGCACTTCTCGGAGCATGCTTCCATAACTACAGCTGACAGAGATAGATCCTGAACCCATTGGCACAGTGATGTCAGAATTGTCACCAGAATTAGCTGCGTCCTGTGATAACCCCGGAACTACCAATCTGGTCTTGTTCACTGTCTCCGGAAACGACACCAATGAAGAGCTAGAATCGGCATACAATAGCACTGCAGAGCTTGAAGAAAGGTACAGTGGCCTAACACGGTAATTCAAGAGGCTGGAAATGCTGCATAACCAGGCAAATGCCTTCATTGGAAGCCTCAAGCAACACGTTAAGTCTGGGCTCAAAAAACTTGACTCCATGTCCCAGATGAAATTCGTAACTGAACACCAAAAGAAAGTTCTAACCAGAAAAAATAGCAGAGGATGCGTTGGGTCTGAAAAGACATTCAGAATATCGCGGCAAATCAAGCATGCAAGTGACGCAGCTGGTTATGAACTTCTGCGATCATTATCGTGTCCCCTGCCCTTTAACAGATCCCTGAGCAGGAGGTTAGAAAACATCCACTTTCTTCCAGGTATTCTCCATGAAGTGTTCAATGTGCTGAAACGCAAAGTAGAGGCAATGGAGGATATTGAAAAGGATTGCGCCCTATTCATGGATTAAATAGAAATCGCTCAAGGGTACGAGCATGTCCGCTCACTACACTATCTTTTGGCAGCAGGACCCTGCCCGACACAAAGCAAACCATGCCTTGGTGTTCATGGTGGACGGTCCAAAACGAGCTACAAACAAGTGATTGCATACCACTTCACGGGTAGATCTGTTGATGGACGACTGCTGAAAGACGTTGTTTTCAGCCTCAGAGAAATGTTTCACATCATATCGCTAAGAGTTCTTTTCGTAACAAGTAATATGGGGTCAGCAACACGGGCTGTGCGATGGTTGCTAGGGCTTTCTAGCCATAGGAACTCTGAAACAGCAGTGTCCCTCACCCTCACCTTGAAGGTAGGCTACTGCACATTATGGCGGACCCAGAAGATAATATAGAAAATCTTCGGGAAAACGGTTAGAGAAAAACATACATAGGTAGCCCCGGAAAAACGGGTGAAGTACCCTGAGAAGGCTAACACATTGGAATTTAGCATAGAAAGGAGCTCCTTACTCATGACTGCTTACTGGACAAAAGAAAAATCTGCAAGAACATCTCCATCAATCTGCTTATTGCAAGAAAATTCCCATGTATGACCTACGCAAGGGAAAAAGACTACCATGGACTATTGATTTCCTACCCTGTTCCCTCAGCACAACCACCCGATGCCGTGCCAATTACACAAAGGACTACACAGTTACTAAAGTTGTCTGGACAGCAGGTACCCCCGCCTGATAGAAGCACCGTCAAAGGACAGTGCATTAAGTTCCCAATAAATGTTAATCGTATAAAATAATAGCGTGCTATTGGTAGCCACGTATCACTTATGTATAAAACATTGGCTCTGTATTTCCTGACAGATTGGACATCACTTACAGCATTTTTATTGGATAATGGCGGACTCCATCCAGTCCTAACATTTTTGCCTTAGCTATTCAGTATTGTTATTCACAAGACAGCACTGAATAACACAATGCCACAATGCATCTTCAGTAAATGAACATTGTGCCCTACAAAACAAAATGCAAGCAATAATCGTTGCACAAAAGTTGAGAATTCTGTGACAATTGTGATATCGCGAAATTGCAGCAAAAAAAATATATTTCAATTTATTATTGCCACTAACAAGACGCCTCAGTTGAATAAAAAGTATAACACATACAAATCAGCTCATACACCTGCTAAAGCCGCCGTCTTATAACAGATGATATCTCCATATTTTGTCCATTTTTCACAGTGCTATGTGTTTAAATGGTATTTGAAAACATGTCGCTGTAAGCACGCAGAGCGCCGTACTGAGGCGATAACTTCTGTATGCAAATTTTTCCAGGTAAAGAGTTGTGTCTAATGCAAGCGCATTTGTGAAGACAATGCAATGAAAGCGCGTTTGTGAAGACATTGTCTAGGCTACTGCATCGAACATATCATAACGATTACGCAAAGATAGACGATGGTCACGTCAGGTTGCTTCTTCATTTCTTTCATTTCACTACGGCTTTATTTATATGCTGCTTCTGTTGTGGTTATTTCAATGCTTACGCCGCCTGCGAGCCTAGCAAGTGGCCGTGACCATTAACCAGGAAAATTGGAGGAGCTGGGCAACGTTATCCTTTTAAAAGTGCTACTATTTTGCCAGCCCCTAGTTCAAGTAAAGGACAAGCGAGTTCCAAATTATTACTGTATAATAATGTAAGTAGTGTTTCGCTTCTAGGCTGGGAAGACGGGCTACTTGTTCAAATTCAAATTTGCCAGTTACAGCTTGTCACGTTTCGCAAGCCCTCTCATAAACCGGCTGTCAGTGTCACAAAAGCCCCAGTCATCATAACTACATACCTGCTCTTTGATATATACTTATGACACTTTTTTCAAGCTACCTCAGTTCCCGTGGCGATTGATTGACTGGCTGATCCAGAGTGACGCCTATAATTCGGAAATCATTCTAGGATTTTCATAACCTGAGAAACGTCATGCGGCGTTTCTAGACACCAGGTCGCCGTTGTTATTAAACAACCATCATTCCATCATCGTAATTTTGTTTTCGTCAAGCCGCCAACAGTGATTCCTTGGCCATCCCCGTCATTTTATCTTCGTCACCCGCGCGATAACATCAGAGTCGGAGATGTCTATTCCGCAAAGCTGTAGCTTGAGTCATAGGCAATCTTCCACCGATAGTTTCTGCCTGAACCTTTGCATTCTTAAGTTGTTTTTTTTGTCACCGCAACGAGTAGGCTGCTGCAGATGATTTTGACGTGACTGTTTAATAGCAGAGTAAGAACATTTCCTTGTTCGTGCAATGTCTAGCGCAACTGAAATTGAATGTAAAGGACAAGAAAAGAAGATAAGCAAGAAAAGGTTTACAGGGTGGGCGCCAACTTACAAATGGTTCATTTTTTTACACCAGCGATCGCATTTTGTACTCCATGCATAGCACACATGATATGGTAGAAAGCGTTAACATCAGCTGACCGAACTCGTGCCGACCGATGAATATAGTCTAATTCCTTCAAAATGACGATGAAAAGGTTGCGTTTAACCATGTATAAGCAAATTCTGAAATGTTTCTTGACTCAACGATTTCGATCTTAGGTTAATTGTGACTGCAACCTATGACTACACATGTGCTCAACGCTGACTTGCAGCCATATATTTTACAGTGTAGAGCGAGCAAAGCACTCGATGAACTGTCATTCTTGACGTTATGTTCACGCAGACGCTGATTAGGACACCCACCAGTCTGTCGAATAAAAGTTTTGACACACACTAAAGTAATTCTATACACCACACCTTATGCGCTCTCCTCATTCTTGTCATTTTTCATAGCCAGAATGTGTTACCTTCTTTGCATTATTGAGCTTGCAAAGCCTATCTAATTTATTTCTCGCAGAAAAAAGCACAGCACTGCCCGCTCTTCAAGCAATCTTCATCATATAATGAGATGTAATATGAATATATAGAATTACATACTTCGTATTAATTCGTACTAATTCCACGTTGGTTTCTTGCTGCTGGCACTTCCAAAAATATTTAATCATGCGTTCTCCCGCAGGCACTTTCAGCAGCTTGGGTTAGCCTGCTGTTGACAAATGCCTGCTTTGTCCGTTATAGCAAGCACGGAATGGAGGTGCGATTTAATTAGGAAGTTCTTCAAACAAGGGTTAGCGATGCTTCTTTTCGCGAGCTAGGAATGAGCCGAGTTGTAAAGGATAGGACTAGACTTTGTGATCGTGTTTCATAGCTACGACAGGTGTGTCCTACCGAACAAAACAGACCAAGGTCGACATGCCGGATAGCACCGACCTGAATGAGCTCAAGTATCACATCAAGTGTGCAAGAGAATCTCTCATAATTGACATCAATGTATCCACCTGGTCCTCCGACATAACTGAGGAACAGTCAATATAAAACAAAAAAATCATCCATCATCCACACATCGAAATATCTTCAAATTGTCAATCTGAGGGTGCTCGTTGGAGAGAGATGGCGATACTTGTTAAATAAAGTCGCCACTTCACGCGAAAGGTGAAGCTTCTGCAGCAATAACAAATTAGTACGCAGCTATAGGCAATAACGCGCGTAGATTTATCAATCGTATGAACATAAAACATTGGCTTAATAACAAAAGCAAGGCGCATGGCGTCGCGGTCACACATGAAAAAATGAACACATTTTCTCGATGAGCACGGAAAAACACTGTCAGTGCGCTGGCGTTGGGAAGCACGGCAGCACCAGCGAGAAAATGGACCGTCGTGTGGCCTCTCGCTTCAACGCGAGTATACGGTGCAAAAACACAGCGCACGCGAAGCTATCACCACACCGAGGATTGTGTCCCCATCGCAAATCGTTATCAAGATAGAGCCCAGGCAGCCGTACCAAGCGCAGCAGCTACCGGAAAAGAACGCCCCCTCTATTCCCTTCCACCACAGCGTTGCTCGTGACGCAAGACGATACGTTTCCTCCCCGCTTTCCTCCCATGCGAGCGCGAAATTGAGCCTCCATCGTCAGCTCACCTTAGCACGCTCGTCGCACCCTCGTACCTACAGCACACGGCGCATGGCGACGATCTTATCACGCTCGAACTACTTCCGGAACTTCGTGGCCCAGGCGACAGCAGAAATACGGCTAGAGTTTCCGTATAATTGCTATAGCAATAAAACAAATCACTCGGTATTGTAGCTATGCAAGTACCTGTTCATGCGCTTTTATTTTCTACGGGTAAATGACGTCTTACAAGGTAGTCAATGTGGCTTTTAGATCTCAGTTATTAACGCTAGTGCTCAGGATTTTCTCCTGAAACCGTATGTCACCGTATAGATCTTTTGACGTAAATATCTTTTATTTTGATGGAGAAGGCGTAATAGCCTTTGAAAGAATTAGGTTTCACGAAGTTAGCTTCATCTGAATCACATTTTAGGAAAGGATAATGAACTGCCAAACAGGCAAGCTTGACTTGTATAAAGACGGCTGTTGACTTCAGCCAGGTTTCATTGTACTGATACAATTACCCTTATTGGTAGGGCAAGTTTAACAGTTCCTTAACAAAACGGAATATGAAAATGATTTATCCTAGTGCTCTAGAACAATTTCGTAAGGATAAATCTATAGCAAAGCTTCTTTTGATTGGGTTCTTACCTTGCTCAGTGGGACTCCGTAACAGTGTTTACATACAAAGAAGATAGCCTCGTTTGCTTTGGCATGAATATTGCGTGTGCTATAAAAGTCAGCAGGCGGAACACAGTACTTAGGACATGCATCATTAGAGCCGGCAACAAATTTCACACCTTGCGAAATAACGCAGGCCACGGCTTCATCTGGGGGCGAACTTGCAAGCTTGCCTTAGCACGCAGATTTGAAACAATACCAAGAATTGAACTTGTCAGTCGTTTCCTCGCTGCGCACTGTAAGATATGGTGTAGCGCCCCACCATTGAGCAAATGTATTGCCCTAGGTCAGATTTACAATCAATTTCAGCGCAATGTTATTGATCCAGAGGACAATTGTGAATTTGCAGATGTATGAGTGAGTTCACCCTGTTCACCTTGCAAGGAAATACACTTTCTTGGTCAGTCAGCACATGCTGAGTGAGCTGTTTTTAACGCCTTTTGTGTGATTGTGCTGGCTGTGCGCGTAGAAGAAAATGTGATCCCAAGAGTCGCATAATAAACCAGCTGGAAATTAGCACTCATTCTTTCATTTTTGTTCCTTGCCTTCTCTCTTCCTTTAGACATTTCGTGAGCTCCACTAAAACAATACAAGATCATGCCATAGCGATTTTGCCTAGTCAACCACACTAGTTAATTACCTTTCTTAATTCCTATGGACCTTAGTTCCCGAGTTTATTAAGTGCATGTAGTAGGGAGTTGGAAAGGCTGTATAACAATATGGTTCGCCTGCTTATGGCTCCTTTCAGTTGAATCACTGGCCCATCGTGTCGCCCCGAGCCCATTACACCAGACCGTCGATACAGACTGGCCTATCGTTCGACCTGTCCACACTGCAGTACCACCTAACGAAGACAGCACCCTCGCTCAATGAAAGTCTTTCCCGCCTATCCTTGTCTATGAAGTGGAAGAGTCAAGATGTGGCAAGTCTCTTTCAGGGTCACCTAATTTCTATTTTCGGAGTGAATCTGGTGCTTATATTAACCCTTAATTTCCCAAGGTAACAAATATTTCCGCGCTTCTGATACCATGAAAATGTG
Organism: Dermacentor albipictus; assembly: GCF_038994185.2. Taxonomy (NCBI): domain Eukaryota; kingdom Metazoa; phylum Arthropoda; class Arachnida; order Ixodida; family Ixodidae; genus Dermacentor; species Dermacentor albipictus. Next base: position 56,544,603 of record NC_091830.1, read on the forward strand.
ATGTTTGTCTTTCTTTACTCGTTTATCGAAGTCAATTGAGAAATTTCCTCAGGGGACATGGCTAGACGCAGGAGAGTGCCTGACAAACCTACGTCACCCTACAAAGTCGCTGTTTACATAAAAAATGCTCGTAGGGTTCAACAAAGTTTTACAGAAAAACAAATTTGCGTATGTGCAGCAGAAAGGCAATAGGATCGATCGCAATGTACTATTTTAAAAAAGGAAACATAGCCTAATAGACAAAATTCAGGAAATCCATCCAGGTCCCAGAAAACACTCGAGACATTCTAAGTTTAGAAACAACACTACAAACATGAGATTTGCGCGTATTGAGAAAGAACGATGTATGTACATCAGTCGTTTACCAACTTTAGTAAAAGCACTTGCCATGTTGTAACATAGACAACACACTGGTGAGTCCTGTGTGTAAAACAAGCGCTGAAAATTTAAAGCATAGTTTATAGCAGTGTCTTTGATATCCTGGAGAAACGTTTATGTTGTTAACCGTTATGAAGACCAAGTAGAAGTGAAAAACGTTCAAACGTGGGAGTAAGAAGTAGAGAATTTCATGTTTTTGTTAAAGTGTGCTCAGAGTAATTTTAATCTATTTGCTAAGAAATTGTTTCAATTTCGTTTCATGTATGATTGCTTTTAGGCATTAAGCGGTTAAGTTATACTGAATGCGCTATTATTGGAAGGAGTTTTTCGGAGCCCTTCCGTAGCCTCCTTTGGAAATTTAACAAAGGCCATTCATGCAAGCCGGCCCGATATAGCTTGGTTAAATTCTGACGACATTTTTCATTTAAAGCACAAAGTCACATTTGCAAGCGTGAGCGCTAGCAGGATTACAATTTTGAAATTTCCTCGAACCAGCTAGAATTTACTCTAGCCACATTACTCTGAGTAAGGTTTTGTTACTGCGGCATATTGCGTGACTTTCAATTTGATAATATCTTGATAGATGCTTTGGAAGTTTTTCTTTTGTTGATGTACACATGCACGTCTTCATACTTCTTTACTATGAGCACGACTTGCTTTTCAATTGAAACCACGTCATTACTTGCGTGTTCTGTAGAGTTCAAAATTTCCCATTTATGTATGTGAAACTCATCGCCTAGATTCGTCGCTGAATTACCACCTCCACGCGCAATTATCTGGAAATCCCTTTGTGGTCCGCAAGTAGACGATATTTCCAGCGCGCCTCCGCGTTCTTACCAGTAGCAGCTAGTCTCATGGACTTTCCTACAATAATTCCTAGAGGGAATGTGGCTGATGGGAAGTACAACGATTTGTCTGATCTTCCTTCTTGTGTATTCAGACATTCTTGAGGCTCTGTGTATTACGCTTTATCGGACTCTGTTGTCCGAAATTTCAGAGCAGTCGATGCTTTTCTAAGTGCGGAATGCTCACTCTGCGACAAGAATTTCTGGTAATTGCAGCAGTTCAACCTGTTAAGGTTGCCAAATTGAAACGTGCTAAACGTCCCAACGTGCTGGCTTGCCTGTCAGAGAGAGAGAAAATGATTTATGAAAGGTAGGGAGGTTAACCAGGGCCTGTCAGAAGTTCATAAGGCCATACTATGGCCCTTTGTCGATGCATGCAGCCGTGGCCTAATGATTTGAATGTCGCAATCAAGTGCTTCGTAGGGATCCTGTGGTCAAATCATCTGTCAGACAATGTTAGTAACATCTACCCGTTTTTTCCAAAGTACTTTGTTGAAAATAACGAGGCTATAAAGTCAGGAAGCCGCCTGAACCCAGAAGGACGAAGTTTTGGTAAATCCATGCACTAGCCATGATTGCAATGCTGACTCACCCACCCTGCTTGCAGCTCCCGTAGACACATGCGCCGCACTTCCGTCTAGTAATTGTATTGAGTAAGTGATTTTTGGAGTGAGAAAAGAAGAGATAAGTACAGTACCGGAACTGTCTCTCGCTTGGGAGGTCACCTCAACAGTACTGCACGGGGAAGGGTAATGGGAATAAAAGAATGTCGAGAGATAAAGGTAGAAGAAGCCGAGCGCAAGTCCGTGAAGGGGACAAAATAAAAGAAGAAGCGAAAAACGGGGCCTATGGTATAGGTTGGAGGCCTCGAAGAACTCTACGAGAGCCGGGAAGGCTCTTTTGAGTAAGCCATTAAAGCCCTTGGGGAACAAGAAGTCCTCTGGACGGGCCGTGGGGAGACCAAGGCGTCGAAAGACGGCGATTAGGTCTTCACGAGCGGAGCTATATGCCGCGCAATCGAGAAGGATGTGGCTCAGGGCTTCGTTCAGACCAGCATTGCAGCTCTGGCAAACAGGGCTAATTGTGCCTGAGTGGCGGGCGAGCCACTCTTCTGTGTTCAAACAACCAACGCGGAGGCACAGCAAAAGGGCCCTATCCGCGCGAGGAAGTCCGAGTTTCGGTAGCGGCCGGGGAGGTTCACCGGTGGCGTCGCGACTGTCTGGGTGCTTGAGCCTGACTGCATTTGTTACCAGTTGGCGTGCAGTGTCAAACAGCGAGACGTAGTTGGAGACTGGCGTGACCCGAGAGTGAGCCTCTTTGGCGAGGTGATCTGCCTGCTCGTTGCCTTCGATTCCAACATGCGGGGGAACCCATTGGAAAATGAGGTCACAGCCCATTTCTCGCGCATAATTAAGCTTTAAAGAAAGTCGTTGCGCGATGAGGGGGCCTCTCTCCGCTTTGGCGAGCGTGAGTAGCACCGCGCGAGAATCCGTGAGTACGATGACTGACGGGGGGAGCCGCTCGATAAGCAGATCTGCAGCCAGATTAAGGGCGGCGAGTTCGGCGAGGGTTGAAGAGAAGCCGTGGCGGAGGCAGCACGCCCTATGCAGCGCAAGTTCAGGAATCACGCATGCAGCAGATGAGGAGCCGTCATTAAGAACGGAGCCGTCGGTAAAAACTAGCACGCGACCCGACAGTCGCTCATCAAAGGTAGCGGCGACCTACTGAAGGATCGCGCAAGTGGGCGTGCCCCGCTTGCTTTTCACTCCGGGCACTGTCGTGCGGATGTCAAGCGGGCGGTGGCGATAAGGAGGGGCCGGGAGCCAGCCACAGGCGGGGGGCATTTTTTCAAGCGAGTGAAATTCCGTTGCTCACCGTTGTTGTGCCATTACCACCAGCCCGGATTCCGAATCTGCAAGATGCAGAATTTACCCTGAGAGCGCCCAAATTCTCCCTTGACAAGTCATGATGCTGAGCCGTCAGGCAGCGGTGTCCTGCGGAGAAGCATCGGCGGGCAACTTGTTCAGACGTGTCACCAAGTGCCAGACAGCCCGGCTCCGCACCTCCTTTTGCCTGGAGGTCACCGCGCGCGCGAACTTTGAACCGTGTGGCCGGCGCGGTCGCTGGTTGGACCTGACGCTGGTTGGATCGAGTACTGACTTTGTATTGGGCCGTTTGAGTAACAATGGTTCTCGGGGAGTATAAAGCTGCGAAGCGGCCGCCTCGAAAACCGGATCCACCGACCCACCGGGAGCACAGTGCCGCTCTCGACTGGGGTGAGATGTGTCACGCGTTTTCGCCTGACGTCGCCGTGCGGGAACAGTCGCGTTTGCTGCGAGATCTCGGCCCCAGTGCCGACCCGTTCATGTCCTGTATAATGACCTGTATATAGTGTATAAAGTCCCTTTTGTTATTCTCATCGACACCTGGCTCGGAGTCTTCGCTACCAACGCTCTGTCGCGAAACGGGTGACGAGCGCAACGGGACCACAAAGTCGTAATCGTGGTGCAGCGGTGCAAAGTCGTAACAGTGGATGGCAGCTACGGGATTGACCGGCATCAGCTACCTCGGCGCGCTGAGTGCCTGAAGTTTACCTCAAACACCAGACTTTCTCTGACACAGGTTATAGTAGCTCAGGGAAGGATTTGGCGTTGCATTGTGATAACGTTGTCTGTTTCAAGCATAGTAAGAGTCTTTTGAAAACCAGGGGATGCTGAGGGGGTAAACAGGGCAGTGTGTCAAATACTTGCATATGTCTTACTAGTAGTGTTATAGTAGCGTACGGCGGGTATATTCAAAAAGGGTAAACAGCAGGAGGACAGTGTGAACGATGGAGAAGTACAAGGTGAAGGAACTTCTCGAAATTTGTGAGGTGTTGGGCATTAAGTTGGGCTCAACCAAAAGAAAGAATGCGATCCTTGAGGTCATGAGGGCTGGGGACGTAACGGCTGAGGAAGCCGCAGATGCCTGGGCGGATATCAAGGAACGTCGCGAGGAGGAAAGGAAAGAGAAGGAACGTTGCGAGCAGGAAAGGAAAGAAAAGCACGTCGCGAGGAGGAAAAGAGGGAGAAGGAACGTTGCGAGGAGGAAAGGAAAGAAAAGGAACGTCGGGAGTGGCAGGCAGAAAAGGAACGTCGCGAGGAGGAAAAGGAGGAAAGGAGAGAGAGGGAACGTCGCGAGCACGAGCTTAAAATGAAAGAGTAGGAGACCCGAATTAGCTCGCCGGTGCCTAGTCTCACTTCTAACGGTCCAAGAATACGCGATCAACTTCCAACCTTTGTCGTCGGAGAGGATATGGCCAAATACCTCGTGAAATATGAGCACGTGTGCGAATGGAATAGCATTGAGCGATCCCTCTGGGCACATAATCTGTTAGCCTTGCTTCCTGGGGAGGCATCAGACGTAATAACTTGCTTATCGAAAGAGGCGTTTGAGAGCTACAGTGATGTGAAGAAAGCGCTACTGCGGAAGTACAAATTGTCGCCCGAAGCTTTCCGGCAGAGGTTCCGGTATGCAAAAAAGGGCAAGGAGTCGAATGTTGACTTCGCGTTTCGTCAAAAAGCCGACCTGATGGAATGGCTGAAGGGCGACGAGGTTTACGACGACCGCGACAAAATTGTCGAATGCATCTCGTTGGAGCAGTTCCACCGTTGCATTGATGAGGATGTCCGGCTCTGGCTGCAAGATAGGCTAAAGGATGTTAAGCTAATCACGGCAGCAGAGTTAGCGGAAGAGTATTACACCCGCCGCAGCTTGCACAGCAAGGCAGTGCGCGTAGAAAAGGCAGATAGGAGAGATGGGTTTTCCAGGAAACCCGACGAACGGAACGAAATCACGCGTCGCGAGTTTCCGGTAGACGAGTCCCTTACCAAAGAAACTGTAAAGGAAGGACAAAAAGCATCTCAGAATGATAGCGATGGTCACAAAGAGCGAAACGATACGACGCGTTCTTTTGAAAAACGGAAGCCATTAACCTGGTACAATTGCAAAAAGCAAGGGCACATCGCTGCGAGCTGCCCAGAGAAAATTGCTTTTGCAACAATACAGGAAACTCACAAAAACATACGTCTATTGGAGCCCTATGTGCAGGAAATTGATGTAAACGGTAAGAAGTGCCGTGCACTTCGGGACTCTGCAGCAACTATGGACGTTGTTCACCCGTCTTTCGTCTCCTCGAGTGATTTTACGGGGGAGTGCGCTAGGATACGGCAAGTGGCCGAGGAGGAGAGTGTCTGTTTACCGATCGCAATGGTTATCATTGAAGGAGAGTTTGGGAAACTTAACACCGAAGCCGCTGTGTCAGCCGCCCTCCCGGAGCACTTTTCCTACCTCTTCTCAAATAGCTCGGAGCAACTGCTGAGGGATCAGGGCAAATCATTCTTTGCCGACGTGGCGTACATGGCCCTCACGAGATCCAAAGCGCGCCCGCTGTCGAGGGAGCTTGACTTTGCGTCGGTGAGCGAACAGCGGTGCGGTACACGGACCGATCAAGGTAACTTGAGTGGCGAGCAGTCACGGGAGAGGCAGAGCTCGGAGGCTGGCCTAGGCGAGCGGGTCCTGGAAGTGAGTGGGAGTGACACGTGCAGTGCTAGCCGCGATATAGACGCGACGCCGCAATTAGGCGACGCGGGCTCCACACTCGCTCCGGTTTCCGCCAGCTGGCAGGATCAGGCGGCAGTAGAAAGAGAAACTCTGATTCACGAGCAACAGGAAGACTGTTCACTAGCCGATCTGAGGAAGATCGTCAAAAGGGGAGTGAAAAAAAAAGAGGGTTTCTTTTGGCAAGGAAGCTGGCTTGTTGTACCGCCGCTACATAGATAAGCAGGGTCGCAAATATAAGCAGCTTCGGGTTCCGCGAAAATATCACCGGGAAAAATGAATGACCTCATTTGCTTCCTCAGTAGTATGTTTTCGGTCCAAGTGATTTCAAGGGGACCATTGTATTTGTCGTTATTATTGCTGATTATTATTTGCTTCTATTTTGGTGTGTTGTTAATTTGAAAACTGGTTGTTTGAGCCTTGTATACCAGATCGTACACCTGCCTCTTGTTGCAGCGGGAGCAAAAAGAGGGATAGCAATTTAGTTAGATTGATTTGGATTATGGCCTTGTCTGGTGTTTGACGGGAGACAGAGGGCACTTGTTCGTCTTGGGTGTTGCCTTTTGCCGGTCGGTTTTGCAAGCTGCAGCACGACCAACCGGGACCAGTGGCGAGAAGCAAGGGCTTAGGAACAACCGAGTGGAGCTGGTCGAGGTGCCTTGGCGACAACGCGGTGAGCAGAGCTCCTGTCCTGGCGAGTCGGACCTGGGCACGTGAAGTTACCTGGCGTCGCGACACTGGACGTGAACTTGGACGAGCCTGACGAACGTGCGCGCCTGGCATCTGAGCCACGTGGAGGCAGCTCGTCTTCCCGGCGCCTTATCTGAGGGCGGGGATGCTGTTGTGCCATTACCACCAGCCCGGATTCCGAATCTGCAAGATGCAGAATTTACCCTGCGAGCGCCCAAACTCTCCCTTGACAAGTCATGATGCTGAGCCGTCAGGCAGCGGTGTCCTGCGGAGAAACATCGGCGGGCAACTTGTTCAGACGTGTCACCAAGTGCCAGACAGCCCGGCGCCGCACCTCCTTTTGCCTGGAGGTCACCGCGCGCGCGAACTTTGAACCGTGTGGCCAGCGCGACCGCTGGTTGGACCTCTCGGACGACCGTCGAGTACTGACTTTGTATTGGGCCGTTTGGGTGACAATGGTTCTCGGGGAGTATGAAGCTGCGAAGCAGCCGCCTCGAAAACCGGATCCGCCGACCCACCGGGAGCACAGTGCCGCTCTCGACTGGGGTGAGATGTGTCACGTGTTTTCGCCGGATGTCGCCGTGCGGGAACAGTCGCGTTTGCTGTGAGATCTCGGCCCCAGTGCCGACCCGTTCATGTTCTGTATAATGACCTGTATATAGTGTATAAAATCCATTTTGTTATTCTCATCGACGCCTGGCTCGGAGTGTTCGCTACCAACGCTCTGTCACGAAACGGGTGACGAGCGCTACGGGACCACAAAGTCGTAATCGTGGTGCAGCGGTGCAAAGTCGTAACACCGTCCCATGCCGGAATGGGGGAGGGAGTGGAGGCGTGTTACGAGGTTTTGCCCCTGCGGCGTACGTTGAAGGCACTCTACATGGTTTAGGGCGCGCTTTTCCGCTCTGAGTGAGAGGGGGAAATCTTTGGCTTCAGCCAGAGTGGGACCAATTGGCGAAGAGAGCGGAAGGCCATAAATCTGCCGGATGACAGTTCTGTGCTGCAGGTCGAGTGACCGCCACAAAGTAGGTTTGAGAGAAGCCGTGGGGAGACCGTAAAGGATTCTCGAGGAGGAGACCGCATTGTACACTCTGAGAGCAAGTTGCGGAGAGCAGCCGCGGCCTCGAGCTAGGAGTGAACGCGCGGCGCTAGCAACTTTAGCGGCTCTCTAGCGAAGAGCGATCACAGCCGGCCTGAAGCTCAGACGGTGGTCTATTAGGACGCCAAGGTACCGAACACTGCGAGCCCACGGGAGGGAGACGCCGCGCAGACTGAGACGAGGAACCTCGAAGCGTGCTTTAAGACGAGGATGTACGAGCAGGGCCTCGGTTTTGGAGGGCGAAAGATTGAGGCCTATGCCGGAAAGGAAGCCTTGGACGGCATTGAGGGCTCATTGAATGCTTTCACGAATGGTAATTGTATTAAACTCTATGGCTAGTAGGTCGCACATGGTTCACCTCACTTCGCTCTCGATAATAAACTAATAAGCAAACTTTCACCGTGACGATTATCCGTCCTAGATATCGTGCTTGCCTGGCCGTTATTGACTCGTTCTGAAACGCGACAGGAAAAGGACCGATCGGCTACGTAATTTGGGGCAGGCTCCCTAGTTGGCTGCCGACACGGGTGTCTGATTTAACCCGGCCAATTGAGCGCGCCCTATTTGAATATGCTTTTATCTCCGTACAAACCACGAGGGGTTGCTAATAGATGGCCCTAACTTTCGAAGGTTCAAACGTTTACTCAGGCTATGTAGGCAGCGCCATCTGGTGGAGCCTAAGCGGAGCTTGTTGCGTAGAAATTGTGCACCGAGCAGTTTCGGAACTGAAACTATCCACCTCATCCCACCAAGCTATGAGCGTAGTGTAGCAAGATCCGTCAGAGCCAAATCCCGGTGTTCTGTCGAAAACAGTTCTTAAATTTGGTACTTCCGGCATTGATTTTTTAATCTTGAATACTTATGCAAGTTAGACGCCTGAGAAAAATACCGTGATTTTGCTGCATAGCTAGAGTGGCCGACAACTTCATTTCAGTCGCGTCCCCTTTTAGCGCAGAGAAATATTTTTATACATTGCAAACTTTTGCTGGTACTCTCTTGATACGTCGTATTTTTCAGTGTATTGTTTCCTAAAAAGTGTAGAAAGAATCTATAAAGCTCAAAAATATGTCTTCTTTATTTTACGGCCACACTCCATAGCTGGTGTCGCATGTTTACAGGAGATAGGCTGGTGGTTGAGGTGCATTTTGACGTTTGATTGCATTCTCTTTCTCTGCCTATGCTATGCACCAGCTGAAGAACTTGCCTTTTATATTTGGTATTTTTCTATCTGGACGCATGTGTATGGGTATAACTAACGCTTGTTGTGCATCTTTTTTTTCAGCTTTGCGCAAATGGCGACTTCAGAAGCAAGGCCGATAATTACTTGGGCGATGAAGTATCAGCGTACGGCGTTCTATCTGATTCGTCCCTAGTCGTCACGATGAGCGAGTACAACGACTCCGTGGCTTTCAAGGTCAGTATTTAGAAACTTTAGGTCTGTATTCCTTCTTGTCTTCTGCGCATGTCCTGAAATATTTTTGTGGCAGTTAACGTGCATAGTGTTGTTGCAGCAGCTTGGAAATGTTGAGCGCTGGGTGCACTTGTTCCTGTCTTAAAAACTGATCATTAGAAGGAATTCAATGGTAGTCAGAATTATACTTTCTGGGAGTGGCATAGAGAAAATTTGTTGCCTTGCAGTTCTCTTGTTTTGCTTTTGTCTGTTAAAAGGTATTTAGCTTCACCCTAAGCATGATAAAGAAATTATATTCGTTGCATTGAGATCTTTCTTGTGTCCTACAGTTTCCCAAGGCACGCCCTGGTATCCAGGTAGCCCTCGTTGCTTGTCCCACCGTTTACTGGCATTGCAGTTTTCTATCTCGTCTCCGTTGCTTTATCCTTGCTTCATTCACAACACAATAACATAAGCCAGATATATTGAGCCATTCTAGTTGTGAAATAGAAACAGGTTACGCGAGCGTCTTCAATCTTGTGTGGTTTACCTAATCAGAAGGAAGTCATTCTATGTTCGCGCGGAAACGAATGTGTTTCATTTGTCCCTAAACTGTGCTTCGGGTTGAGAAGGGTTAGGCGATATGCTGCGGGGTAAGCTGCGGTAGGTCAGATGAACGTACATAATCCAGAGCGCTCGTTGGGTCACTCGGTCTTGATGAATGAAGGATTCTTGGTTTGTTAATTGCGCAGCTTACGCCTCCTCATTAAGGTTGCTTCAGCATTCAGCCTTGTGCTGGAGCTCTGATTGCAAGTGTTTGTGAACTTCGTTACGAAGAGGTCTAACTAGAGTTTGTTTCTCTGTGGCTCATCGTCGCTGTCTGTTTTCCGGCAACCCAGACTTCTTTATTTTGATCGAGTCCGGGTCTATTTGTTGTAGGTGGAATTGGCGTTTATTTTGAGTCTACCGGGTGCGTGTTTTTTTGTTTGTTTACGCGGCGCTGTTCTTCAACTGGTATTGCATTTGACTGTACCATGTCATCATATTAAGATCTATTTGAAAGGATTACTTTCTGCAGCCTCCGTTTAGTCATACATCTTCACTTTGCAGTTGGAACCTGGTGCTTTGTTTTCCTTTTCAATTTTCGTTTTTCTTCATTCACCTTCTATTTTGGTTTCGTTTCATTCAGTTGTTCGCTTGATTAGGATTGATCTGTTTGACCTTTCATTCTCGCAGCACGATCGCGATGATGTATCGACTTCGTCTGTTCCATGTGTGTTTTTAGTTGGTCTTGTAGTTTCAGTTGCTTTGGTTCTCGTAGCTTCACTGGTCACGTCACGTGTAATGCTGTCCTTGCTCGATTACCTTTACTTTCTGGTCAATTTTTGTATTCCTTGTAGCGCGGCAGGTCCTTCTCTTGCTCTTAGCCACGTGGCATCCTAACAAGAAATCATGATGTTCATGGTCGGTACGCATGTTCAGAGGGTTTCTCATGGTGGGAGTGTTCTGGGATTTTGGCTGTCATTGTCCGCGACGTTATAGCGTATCATTTGTGGGGGCAACAGCTGCTGGTTCTATGTGGCCCCACGCATCTCTTACATGCATCGCTACAGGCTTCTGTTCTGAGGCCAGAGACTTCGCACCAGGAGCAGCAAGGCTTTGGCACTCCATGTCCGTGTGGTTGTCGCTGCCGCCAAACCTGTACAATCGCCTCGTACCTCGGCACTCAGACGTGACTTCACGTTACTTATCGTTGAGAGAATTACCAGTCGCTTCATCTCCACTTTCACTAGTCATACTTCGCTCAGCTCATTTCGTCTGGTTTTCACTATGTTGAATGCCTTATTTATAATTTTTTTGTACGGTTGCAGCACTGTGTTGCAGCGTTTTGTCGGCTGCGTATACCGGAAGCCGGTATGCTTTAACAAGCGTCTGGGTGGCCCAGTGCTTTAAATCCTATTTTCACGTGAAAGTTTTGGCTACCATTAGTTTGGTTGGCCTTGAGACGGTCCTTGTGCGCAGTGAAAATTTAAAGCCTACCATGCGCTGGATGCCTCCAACGCTGTCATCGTCGGCTCTTGAAACAATGGCGTTGACAGTGTGGTCAATTTACCAGTATCTATCGTAAACATAAAGAATCCAGAGTCATTCCACTCATTGAAGGTGGATGACCTGTGACGTGTATATGGGGATAAATATGTCGACAATAAATATGGGGACAGACAATAACTGACACATACCACGAAAACTTTCACTTCTCTCATAATTTTGTTGCTTTTATTTGTTTGCATACTGAATGCTTTGTTCATTTTTATCCTTTTGCTTGCTTTTTTGGATTTTTTGCTTTGTCACCAAGGTCACTATAGCTTCATGATCAATGTTATATGCGGCCAGCGGCTCTGTGGCGATACTGGAAACTTTCTTGGCACGGTGGGGGGAGGATTGGGGGATTCTTTGGCACGGTGGGCGGAGAAGTGAACAGCGCTCGCGTCTGGTCGTCATGTCCATACCAGCAGGCACTTCAGTCTACGTCACGCCTACGATACCTCACGAAGGCATGTGACAACTTGCTACAACGCTGGTTGCGTCCCAGTACCAGAGGCGACATCGCGGAAGAATAACGCTTTCCCAGCATTGGCTTGCGCTTACATGATTAGCTGGCACCACGCTTTCGTCAGCGGTCATCTGCTATGCGAAGGGAGAACGCCAAGTTAACGCCACTTTTATTGGTGACGTAGGACGCTTGCGCGATCTCGGCCCCATGCGTTAGCTTCCATCGTTGCAACCATACGGACTCCTACCAAACCCTCGATTTCGAGCCGCAACAGCGCGATGTGAAAAACGAAGTCGCAGGCTCGCCCAAAAGGCGAAGCATCGATCGCGATAGCAAATTAATGGACAGCTCTACGAAGTAAGCATAGTAGATTCATCGGCCGTATAAACTCGTAAGCATAGGAATACTAACAAAATCAACAAACATGGTGTCGTGCGCGCACGTGCCAACACGTACCCATCTAACGTGATGGCCATGGAAACTCGCTTTGAAAACGCTGCATATAGGAAAGGCGGCAGCAGCATCGAGCGAATTGGCCTTCGTGCGGCAGCTCGCATGAGCGCGAACTTCGCCGTGCCGCGATAACTCAGCGCAGTACGGACTCAGTGCCAGACGCAGATGGCTTTCGAGATACAGCGGCGCAGACAGGCGCATGCGTACGCCCGTGCCGCACGGAGTAGAACGCGCCTCCCTTTCTCCCTAGCCTTCCCCAAAGCCTCGCGGAAGGCGGCGCGCTTCCTCCCTGCTTTCCATTGTTGGGTGAGCGAGATTTAGCCGCGAGGGCCGGTTCACGCTAGCACGCTTTCACTTGCATGCCAAGCACGCTTTCACTTGCACGTTTGGCGTGCGGCGATGATTTCATCGTCCTCGTACATTATAGGGAATGTCACGGTGGAGGCGACGGCAAAAATCCGGCTTGAGTGTCCAAAGATTACTCTCACGATAATGAAAAAAATGCAGATAATGGTTAGAAAACGGTGCAGTGAAGTTATTCAGTTCGAACGAGATACACGCGATGCAAGTTTTATCATATAATGAGGTATAATCGCATTTCTAAGGAAACTCGGTTCTCCCACACAGGCAGCGCTGCAGTGCCATTTGATATCGACCATGCCGTCCCACGCCGGCATTTGCCGCATGAAAACGGCTGCAAAGCTACATTGAACTGTTTTGCTGTATAAATTTTCTAACACCTATAGACGTAATATTTTGCGAGTTGGCCAGAAGTCATCGGTAAAGATACTGAAAATGCCCCACCACCGTGCTTTCTGCTGTCATATAATGCGTATTTCGGCCAGATGTGCCCATTCTGTAAGTGTAATGGAGAATCTAGTGTCGGCTAGACGCATTACATTTCTCGCACACGCAGGTGTCAAATAATGCAAAACATGGGTCCCCTTGAATTGAGGTCAAGTAGCCTGGTCACGATGACGAAAGAAAAGCTTACGTGTCACTATTAGAGTTACAAGAAGCAGCAACTCCCCACTTGATGACTCAATAACTTAAAAAAAATACATATGCACAATATCGTGGCAGTGGAGCAAGCCAAAAACATTTTGCATTTTCTTATGCTTAACAGGAGGCATCATTCCATAACGCAGCAGAGTCAAGTCTGGTCCACCAATACGTATTTGCGTATTGCTTAGGAGGGAAAGGGCACGTTACTGCTCATGCAGCGTTTGGGCATGTCTAATTTCGGCTTATTAACAGGTGCATTCGACTAGAGTATCCGAATATGATAGGTATGCACAACAGGTCCATGTAAAACTAGCTGTAGAAATAGTGATCTTTATTTCGGCCTTTGTGTGTGTCCTGTTACAAAATACAACAACCTATAAAAATCAAATAGAATTGTATGAATGAAGCAACTGAGAGGAGTGTAACTAGCTATGAAAGGGTAAGGCCGCACTATTGATCTTTCAAAACGATAGTGTTTCTGTTAAATGAGCTTGCAAGATGGCAATACATTTTTTGTGATATACATTGAATTCGGCTTTTCATCCAACAGAAAAAAAATACTAGAGCACAATTCAGCTATTATATTTATTGGCACCACAGCAGAGAAAGTTCTAGATCAGTGAAGTTAAATGCAACCAAGACAGTTTAAGTGCTCTGTTCTGTAACAATCCTACTTATTTGTTCAGTTGGAGTGTAAAATAAAATAGAAATACTAGTGACTCCAAACTATCTTCTTAATACAAAAGGTATACAAAGCATGTGTTGTTATGCATAGGTGTATAAATTGGTATGACGGAGCGTGGAAAAGAAAAACAAAAGCAAAGATGCCTTTTCCTTACCGGCTTGGACGAAGGGAGAGAGTGCGGGACAAATTTTGGCCGCACAATATTAGCATTCCGCGCGTTTTTAACAGTTCTCGTGCAGTGAAGCACAAGAAATGCAAGTTTATTGGCCATGTTCAATTACCATAATTCCCTTCGACTTCAAGTGTTGTCCTTATTGTCATTGCAACACGTAACTATAAAGAAACTTATCAATAAGCCTTGACTAATATTCTAGCTTGTTTCTTCTTTTTGTGTTAAATTTGCCCAAAACGAAAAAGTACAATGTATTTCCATCTTGCTCCTAGAGATTTTTCTTGCTCGTCACTATCTTAAAGGGAAGCTGAAGCGGTTTTCAATTTCCATGAAGTGCTGGGATTGGGAAGAACAGACCTAATAATTTACGGTTCCGAAATTTTTTTCTTCGTTTTGTTAATATAAGGGGCGGAAATCGCTTTCTAAATCACCCCCGCGGACATGCCCCCATCGCTTCCCGGAGCGCCGGGTGAGGAGGTTACCAGAGGAGAGAACCGGTGAGAGTGACGTCACTGGCGGGGACCGAGCTGCCGGACCGGCGTGCTGGCATGCGCTGGCATGCTTCTTTCCGTCTTGCGCTTTACTGAACGACGCTACGAGAGATTTGCCGCCGCCGCCGCTCACGTTTGTTTTGCGATTTTCGTAAACTGTTCTTTCCTTCTGTGCTGCGTGAGTGCCTACAGCCAAGGGCACCCAACATGCCCTCGTTCTGTGCAGCAATCGGCTGCGCGAATACACGCGGGCGAGACGATGTGGTGTTTCACAGGTTCCCGAAGCACAAGAAGCTTGCAGCGCAGTGCGGTGAGGAGAGATAAGTTCGTGCCGATGAAATCAACTGTGCTGTGCTCGGACCATTTCCGCGATAGCCGGATAGCCTTACGACAAATGCGGAAACGCGTTGTCGCTAGCGTTGCTAAACTCCGTTTCATACATCAGGTGCAACGCTGTGGAGGCTTCAGATACTTCTTGCAGTGGCTGCGTTCGCACTTAGAAAAAGTTCGGTGTTTCTTTACCCGATTTTTGAGAAAACTTTTTATATATAAGCTCAGTTCTGAATGAAAAAAAAAAGAATTTACCCATAGAAACAATCCGTGTACTTATACGGCTGCTAACACGTTCTTTTAAATCAATTTTCTTTTCGGCATTCTTTAATTGCAGCCCGTCGCGGCAGTTTCACGTGAATGCTCGCGCGAGCAAATGCCGCTGGCACGCTGCAAACCATAGCCGGAAACGCGCGCAGTAATAAATTTTGGTAACCGAACTTCGTGCGTAGCTTCCACAGCGTTGCACCTGAGGTATAAATTTGAGTATAGGCTTGCCTAGTGACATTCGACGTACGGTTGCAGTTATCATGTTTACCACACGGCGGTGCTAAAACTGCCTAATATCTTTATGTCAACACTAGCATGGAGCGCGCATACCGATTCTTGATCGAGCCACAATCGCGAAGTCGTCGAACCATATTCTGAATATTGCACATATAATCCCCCTGACCATCTCGATCTGGATGTGTATGATAAGCAACTTCCATGACTGTACCTCGCAGCACTGCATGTGCGCGCTTTGAAACGCGGCACTTATGTTCGCGATCGTGTATCAACGCCCAGAAAACCACGGGACTTCAGACAAGCAGCGGCAAGGTGCTTGACATCGCGGAATTGTACCCGTGTTTACAATCTAATGAGAAGTTAGTGCTTCGGCATTCTTCCAGCAGCAAGTTCCCAGTGACACTTTAGCGCATTTTTTCTCCCGTAATTGGAACGTGCAGCTGTATGAAAAAAAAAGAATACGTAACAGCTAAGATTTCCAGCGCGCGAGAAGGTGTACACATCGCTCTCGCTTTTGGCACACTCAACATCGTCGTTGCCGCCGTTGCCGCCATCGTTTTCCGTATCGGCTGTCGGTTCGAACATGTACGGCGAAAATACAAGACAGCGAGAACGTTCCATAATGCGTACAACTCAGCTATGCAGCCAGAGCAGAACAGCGTGCTACGCTCTCAAACGGCGGCGCCGACCGGCGACTGCCAATCACGGGCAACAGCGGCGTTCGCGCGATACCCTGAGGCGCTGGTGCGCGTTTTCATGAATAAACAGCCGCTTGCCCTTGTTTCCGCCCTTTTTGAACGAGATATTCGTGTTCAGGGGACTCAAAACTGTAGAATGCCGCAGAGAACTCATTTTTTTCGAAAAGTGTTTCAGCTTCCCTTTAAACAGCGCCATACATTAAATGGTACAATCTCCGCTACCACTTCAAGCTCGAGAAAATTACATAATTAATACAGTACAGCCTATAATTTACAGACAGGAAAATTAAGCAGAAACGCGGCACATTACGTGACCAGCCTAACAATTTCAATCTTTATAGGAGGTGCATTATATATACAGGGCTATCCAATCATCATGCGCAAAAATTTACAAAGAATATGCAAATGCCACGTATTTGTACAGCGCCAAGGTAAATTTATTTGCCAAGGCGCTGCACAGATAGTGTGGTAATTTTGGGTTTTCTGGCAAATTAAATAAATAGTGTCGATCAATGAACTTTTCATATATTATAATTAGATAAAAACTGTCAGTGAGAAAATAGTAGTGCAGCACCAAAACTCCCGATACTGTTGTTTCTCAATAGGTGCTACATAAACGTCTTTTTTTTTTTTTTCGAGCGTAAAAGAAGCTTGTGAATGCACGCAATATTCCCGCGCCACTGGCCGCTCAAGGCGCTCTGCGTGTACACGCGCGCTTCTTTCACGCTCGGAAAAAAATTACTCTGGTATGTAACACACATTCAACAACAGAAAACAGTATCGGCAGTTCTTCATGTTTCTGTACAAATTTCTCATTAACGCTTTTCATCTAATTATACCATTTGAGAAGTTGAAATATTAAGTAAGACTAATTGTGTAATTAGGCAGAATGCAAAAAAGAATCTGTGTATCTTCAAGCGACAGGAAACATTACCTTTGTTCAGTTAAGTGACGAAGCATTTGTGTATCTTTAAATCTGGGTGCATGATAGAGGGGAAACCTTATTGATAGTGAACATGCATAGGCAAACAAAGCTCCCAAAACTAACAAGTAAATTAGAAAGAGCATACCAGCAAGAGCAATAAAACAAGATGTGTTGTTTATAACCGGAGACAAAACAAAAGAGTTCGCGCCATGTATAAAAGCAGAAAAAAAACAATAATTATGACGAGTGATAAGTATGGAAACAAGGCTGGGATTCTCGCCACTATTGTAGGGCAGGTGCTATTCTTTGCCTAACAGGACGTAGTGCATGTCGAAGATGCTGCTTCTAATTGTGACTTAGCGAAAGGGAGGCGTGCTGACACAGGTGCTGGCATTCTAATTACTGGACATAATTTCCATCAACTCCAGAAGGGTGCACATTTAGGCTGGTTGGATTACGTCATGAACAGAAATAGCAAATAAAAAAAGGCGTGACAAACAGACGTCGGCGCTGACTTCTGATAACCCCCTTGATAGCTGGTCCCACTTGCCTTTCGTAAATTAGATAGCAAAAAATGAACTCTGCATTTGCCCTGTCGAACGTGGTGACTAAAACGGCGTGATAAAACCGACACACTTGAACCGGCAGGCTATGCAGCTGGTTCATTGCAATATATCATTTGTGGACTACGCGAATTCATCATCATCATCATCATCATCATCATCATCCTGGCTATGCCCACAGTAGGGCAAAGGCCTCTCCCATGCTTCTCCAACTACCCCGGCGATGTGCTGATTGTGGCCATGCTGTGTCAGCGAACTTCTTAATCTCATCCGCCCGCCTAACTTTCTCCCGCCCCATGTTAAGCTTATCTTCTCTGGGAATCTAGTCCGTAACCCTTAATGACCATCGGTTATCTTCCGGCCCCTTTTACATGCCTTGACCATGCCCATTTATTTTTCTTCATTTCAACTAAGATGTCGTTATTTCGCCTTTGTTCCCTCACCCTATCTGCTCTTTTGTTATCCCTGAACGTTACGCCCATCATTCTTCTTTCCGTAGCTCGTTGCGTCGTCCTCAATTTAAGTAGAGCCCTTTTCGTAAGCCTCCAGGTTTCTGCCCCGTAGGTGAGCACTGGTAAGACACAGCTTTTATACACTTTTCTCTTGAGGGATAATGACAACCTGCTGGAAACATCACCGGTGCATCCGATAAATTGATAAAACAATCCACATAAACACGGTAGCACTGTCTTGTTTAGTAAAGCGATCTAGCCCATTGTCGCCAAAATTGAAGATATGGGAAGGAGCACAGCTATAGAATATAAGCGGGTGCGAGTGGTAGTATGGATTGGTTATTTCATCTGCGCTGTACATCTTCCTTGTACATTTGTTCTTTCAGCACGTTGTACAGCATTTATATATATTAGGTGTGTTCCAATAGTGAATTTTTGAGTCGAATCAAACACGAACTTCTAAGAACAACGATCTTTCAATGCCGCATTGAACGTGTTCTTATTTGAGAAAAAATTGTATTTTTAAAAAGTTTTGTGTCAGTATGTTAAGTATGTGTAAAAAAACGAGGTAGAAATACGTTTGTTTCAGTATTTTTCTAGTGACAATAGAAAGTGATAACCAAGTAGATTTAGGAGTGTGCAAATGAGAAATAACGTTTTCACTGATGGCAGTAATGAAAAAGGGAACACGTCAGAAGATTTACGTACATTGTATTCGTTGAAAAATGTGTCACCCTACAATGCTCAGCAGTGTTCTGAAAGGATTCCAGCTTGACTCTGTTTAGGCAACATATGTTTTTGTTCAAAATACATGTCTAATAGTCAGTCTACAAGTGAAACATTCTAGATGAATGAGTAAAAAAAATTACAGGGTGTTAACAAGTACTTAGGTGTTAGCGGCGATGCTGTTTAGGCGTTTTCGCTGTCGATCTCGAGCACTAAACGCACTTTCCGCAAGCGGTGTCGTCCACCGTGATGCTTCTGAGCGTAGCGTTGGCGGTGCGTCCACCTTGCCTCGTTGTTTTCGAAACCAAACGTGTTCCACGTCTGTTGAGGCCCCCTAGCCCTTCGCTCACGTGCCATGCAGGTGCCGTCCATAGGGGGCACACTACGATTTCAAATACATTTTGGGCGCAGTCAATGCAAACTGACGCCCATGATGCGCAGAGGGCAACAAAATACTGGTGGTACTGCAGCGAAGTGTCAACGAAGCTGCTTCTCTCATTGGCAGACACCTACACAACGTCCCTTGAGCGTTCACTGGAACAGTAGATGCACTTACTGGCGCACGCCTAAAGCCTCGTCTGCGGACGCCGACGCCATTGATGCTGATTCGAAATTGAGGATCCAGTTAAAAAAAGTTAACGATTTCAAGTTATTCAGCTGAGGTCATTCGTCCTGTGCGTTGAACAAAAAACTGGCGTTTACCTAACGGCGGAATTTCACTGGTGAGACATCTATTCGCCATACATAGTCCTCGCTTGCGTCGGTATCACTGTCTTGGCTCTCCTTATTCGAGCGATACTGATGCTCGTTATATTTGAGGACCAACTAATATTTGGCAATTTCGAATAGACAATTTTTTTACGAAATGCGAATCAACTATTCGAATACTTGGAATATTTGAAATTTCGAATACTCGCACGCCCTTTTTCTCTCGCCTGTAATAAATTTTCTCATTTAAAATTTAGTAGCTTTCATTATCTACACTTCGAACTTTTTAATTGTTCCACATTGGCTTAGTGTATTTTAGTTTATAGGGAACTATCTGGTATAATCTTGGTCTTTCTTCTCTTCACCGCAAGTTACGGTAGCATTGCACATCAAAATCCTATGCGATCGCAATATCTCGTACGATGAAAGCGTCCGCAGTGCAAACAGTACAGTGAACTTAGAACCAATAAAACTTCATTTCTCGCAGTTCAAGAAAGGATTAAATCAGCACGGCATTCGTGAGCGTACTGCGTGGCTCTTCTACAACGTGGACCGGCTGGACTTCAATAAGACGTGCCCCGAGCCTACGTACACTGTCCTCAGACTGTTTTGTCTGGAGTTGAAAGGTCCGAGCGATCAAAGGTGCCAATGACAGAAGAGCATCTTCGTTAAGTTGACATGGCCGTCACCCTTTTGCATGTACTAAGAAAATTTAAAAAATGAATAAAGTAGTGACACATCGTCAAAGTGCTGCAGTCTCTGTGTTTTGAGTGACCACCTTCAGAGTGTGTACACGCCCGTTTACTGTTTGCCAACCAGCTAGCATGTTCTATGCGTTCAGTGTATCATGCCCTCTCCAGAAAAGAGTGAAGGGGCAGGAACTTACAGTCGTATATTACAGAGGCCTTATAACGTAAAACTATTTTCAATATGTGTTGTTCCAGTCGTTGACGTCAAATTTGCGTAACCGCCGACTCAAGCATCGGGCAGGGTCCTGCAGCGTTGCCTGAACAGACCAATTAAAAAAAAAACACTCCTCAATCTCAGGAGGTCCCTTTTGTTTGCTTGAAAAACGAATAACACTCCCTACACTGAGCGGCTTGTCTTACCTAATTGGCTGACAAGAGAGGAGGATCACACTAAAGTGGAGAGGGACTCGATGGGACCGAGCCATCTATTGAAAAATGAGAACTGAACGAAGAGAGTGGTGCCGGCGTCTGCGATTGGTCTGCTTTCCCTTACTTAGCTTCCTGTGGCTGGTAGAAAATCGCAGCAGCTTGCAAAGGAAGCTTAAGAACGATACTAAAACGGATCCTCAGCAAAGAAGCGTTGCCAGGACGAGGTCGCAAGCGTTCTGAAAGTGCTCGAAAATATTACACGGCCACACAGAAAGCTTTGTTATGCGCAAATGAACCAACGCTCTCCGGCAGGTGCGAGTAGCCTTTGCCATAATGATCAACAGCAGCCATATGTTATTCCTTTCGGAACGGGGCAGCCTTCGGCTATTCAGAAGAAAATTTAAATTTGTTCGGCTGATTGATGCATCTTTAACGCGTACACGACACTTAGACGCGGTGAGTTTTCGCGGTTTTTTAACGTCGCGTAAAAGGCAGAGGAAGTGGGTGCAGCCGGAAAACTTTTGACGAATAGCCTAGGGCTAATGGCGAAAAGGCGTCGAATCAGACATAACTATTTTTCTTTTGTTCGGTCCAATCATGCCTAATCTGTGTGTAAACGTCATAGCAGATGGGGAGCTATTGCGGTTTTCGCAACGTCGCCTGACAGACAGGCGAAGTGGGGTTGGTCCAAAAAATTTTGGCCAATCGCGGAGGGCTGATTGCAGAATTGGAATAGAAAAGTTTGGAACAGCTTTACGGTATAGCGTTCATGGTATCCTAACCATCATAGACAATTACACAGGCGCGTGGATCAGGGAGGAAATGGGGATAATCGATATTCTAATACACAGTACGACAAAAAAAATGGAACAGGGTAGGTAATGTAATGCGTAAGGTTAGATAACTGGTGCACCAGTAGGGTTGCAGAATGGGTGCGAAAAGAAGGGTAGCGCATCTGAGGACGGCAGAAGACTAGATGGGGCGATGAAATGAGGAAATTCGCAGGCAGCAGTTAGAATCGGTTGGCGCAGGACATGGGTAGCAGGAGATCGCGGGGAGAGAGAGGCCTTCGTCCTGCAGTGGAAGCAAAATAAACATGATGATGATGAATATGATAATGATGGTAATTACAAGATGCCAAGTGGCGACATTCACACCCTTCGGTGGCATTTTATTGTAGAAAGAGACCGAAAATAATAAAATACAATATATTCGAAACATGCTAGCTACGGTAGATGCTGGTAATCTTTACACATGCACATTTCCCCTCAAACTTGCTACAGTTAGTCCTTGAGTCTTCCACGCATATAGTTCTGCAAAATGAGTTCACTAACCAACGCGATAGTAATCGTATCAGGGTCTTGTCGTCCTTTTGTAACTGCAATTACGTACGCTTGACAAAATATGCCATGCATTTTAAGCTTTTCTGACACAATAAAATAAGAATATTTTATGGCAATGGGTGGTTTCTGCTTCGAGATGTTCCGCAGATTTGTGCTCAACAGAAACTACGTTATCACCTATCATGGGGACACCCGGCATGCCTGTTTCAGCCTCAACTGGTAACTGCATAGAGTTTAATGCGATAATTTACCGGTAGGAACCCTGACGCTAGTGTCTACGGTAAATTCAAGCGGGACGGTTCAGTCAGCTTGGGAATGAGGGGTAGAACACAGATTTGCCTAAACTTCTATCTTGCGCATTGAACCGGCTTCATGACTTTCTAAACTGCTCTATATCAACAAAGAGCAGTGTAATAAATAATTAAATGAAAAATTGCTAAAATTATCGCATGGCAGGGCTTGAACGCAGAAACACTAGCACAGAAGGCTGATGTCTATGCCATTACGCCATGGACGCTTTCTGATGCTTCATCGCCGGCGTTGGCTCGGAAGACGGTCATATTTCCAAAAGTATGAAAAATAAAACATGGCAACCAATATTCGCCGATTCAGAAGTTTAATTTCATTAAACTTTCATTAAATTTAATTTCATTAAACTGAAACTGAAACTGAAACTGAGGCGTTCAAGTGGCTCCGATTTGTTGAGCAATTCTGGAACACGCGCTTGCTGTATATGTGCTAAAAGAAATATTGCGATAAATTCTCGGGAATACAGACGAATTGTTCTAACGTCAGCATCTGCATTAGACACTGTCAAGCACTTTTTTGTATTGCTATACAAAGCATTGATCATGACCGCATCAATTGGTGCGACATCTTCACTTAGTATTGCGAAAGCTTCATGTCATATGCATCCAGCGGCAAGTCCTTTTTAATGCCTTTTGTGTAAAACATCCCAAATCACTCGCCCTTTCTGCGGTCTAGGAAGACGTGTTCAGTCATGTCAACTTGCGGCATGCATAGCATTTAACTGCCCACGGTATATACAGCCGGTTTGCTTGGAACCACCTTTTGACCGCCAGTGTACCTGAATGCAGGGATGAAAAAAAGAAAGTTTTTCGCCCTAGATGAAGGAAACATATTTTAACGGTGATATAAAATATAATTCCCTGGCTCATCCCCAGGTAGAACCCTGCACGATTGCGTAGGTAAATTCAGTTTTGCCAAATTTCTTTACAATCCTTTTGTATTTACAGTGTGGATAGCTTTTTTTTTTTAGCCACGATTCAACCAGCACTTTTTTACGAATGCTGCCCGTAACGAACAGCACCCGTTGATTTAGAAACAGGAAAACTTCGCCATTGCCACCTGCCACCAGCAAGAACGGTAGTCACAGGACAAAAAGAATTCTACGCCTTGAAGGTTGCAAAACGCCTCGTCGATGCGTGGCAAAGGATAGGCGCCTATGCGCGTTACGTTGTAAGCGCGATAGCGGTAAGGGCTCCGTGCCGCAGCAAATCCAGCGTTGGCGTCCTGCGCCGACCATCGTTTCGTGAAAACTTATTCCGAACCCTGCAAACCCAGCCACACATACCCCGCCACGCACAACCTCCTTGTAGCAAAAAAAAACTTACTGAAGGAATTACTGAAGTAATTACCGAAGTTACTGAACGTCAGAAAAATTGTAAAGCATGAATTACACACAACCTACAGAAATGATAGCGTTGAAACGTAATTTGATTACACGAGAGAACATAATTTGGTAACGCGGAAAGTCAAACACAAACGCCTTTTCCAGCGTTTCTACCATACATATACCGGCCAGGGGATCCTAGATTTACGCACGCGCAAATCTCGGAGGCCACGGAGAGGCGCTTGCTGTTCCTTGCAACACCTCCAGATAGGGCTCACCTCGCAGTCCATGCAAGAGGTCGCGTTTCTGCCAGAAGGGTCGCCTTCGTGAATAGCGCTCGCCGCAAGCATTTCCCGGTAAATATACCGGTTGCATAAACTGTGGTTTTGCTGCAGCGTGAGACGCAATCGAGGATCCCTGACTGTTATCACGTTCCAACTCTTAAGGGGACATGCCACTAAAAAATAATTCATAATTGTGCTTGTGATCGAAAAATATGGCATTTCCTAGTGTCCTATGTATATTTCGACTGTGTCATTAGTTTATGTGTGGCACTTGGTTTCTTTACTTATGTCCTAAACAACTGCAAAATTTAGTGATGCTGTATATAAATCGGCCCAAAAAGCATTGGGCTGTAGCTTATTTAGCTCGCTGTAGACTGCAAAATCCGAATACTTATCCAAACTGCGTGTTAAATAAGTGCAATTTTGCCAAAAAAGATTAGTAAATTTCAAATCATTTGTTTTCAGAATTGCATGAGAATGACCTTGTGCACCTATAATTACCCTATAATAATGAAATCTGGAATACATACTCTTCAAGATATGTATAATGTTGATATTTGCTTGAAATTGCAATACCTCTTGGCAGTAGCTGCGAAAGAACAAGGTT
This sequence comes from Dermacentor albipictus, assembly GCF_038994185.2. Classification (NCBI taxonomy): domain Eukaryota; kingdom Metazoa; phylum Arthropoda; class Arachnida; order Ixodida; family Ixodidae; genus Dermacentor; species Dermacentor albipictus. The sequence continues at coordinate 56,568,858 of NC_091830.1, forward strand.
AATATCTTCATCTCCATATATATATCCCCATCTCCATATATCTCGAATATCTTAATAGTTCTGCTCATACGAATAAGGATTTCACCATTTTCGTTGCTCCCAGGTTTTTTTTTTTATTTCAGGCACCTAGGGTTACTCCATATTCGCTTTCTTTATTTGCGTCTCTTTCTTAGCCCGCCCCCCAGAGGGGGTATGCGCCACAGTTTCTAAGGCTATCATCGTCATCATATTACGCGCCGCTTCGGCTTAGCGCAGTAGCTACTTTGCACGTCACCACCTTGTATTCCGTCGATACCGACGACCCATTAGGAGGCGGACCTTGAACCCTGTCAGACTAAGTTCTCTTTCTTGCGGTTCTGGCTCTTACTGCGCCATACAAACCAGGTGAAATTTCATTGGAGCCTCGACAGCTGCTCTAATGGATGGCGCCGAACCGACCGGCAGGGAGTTCTAATGCCTAGGAGACCGATTACGGCCCGATGCAGGGGCAGATAAAGAAGAGGTGGCTTGTCCCTTGGAGATCTATGTGGCTACTTTACTAAATCGAAACTTTCTTTTCCACCTTTCCCAGACTTCGCCTGTCTGCTGACTCGCAGCTGTTGCTGGATCGGTTGATATATTAACAGATATATATTCGTGGATGTATATACTGAAGCTGGTTTCTTGCACGATTGTCCTCTATCGGGCATAGTGCGAATCGCCGCCACAGTTTAGCGGTGGCGGTTCACTTCAAGATATGAAGAAATAATTATGTCTAGGGCTAACCGAGGAGTCCGGCGTGGCTGGTAATGCACGTATAAGCTTGGCCTTAAGCTCAAACAGAAGTACGCTGTCGTTGTTCTTCTGTCGTTGTCATTCCACTGCCTATTCCATTTGGATCATTACTTCATGAACATGTTGAATCATCGTTTCAGCGTGTTTACTCTCGCTCCGAATTGCGCTGTCATTTCGTCATAATGGTGGCACCATCGTCATGTCATCATCTTTATTCTGTAGATGCCAATCTATCGTGATCACACTATCGTCATTATCGATCACACGATCACACTATCGATCACAATATCGTCACGCAGCGTTAAAAGGAAGCTTTGATCAGCGCCAACTAAGATGCCGCCTATTTAAATGCATGTCGAACGCAGAAATGCTTTTATGAGTATCCTATTACCTCATTTTAATAAAATTTGTTGTATTTGATGCACAGCGGTAAATTCTCATCACTAGCAAGCGAAATCGTGATTTCGGCATTCGATTTTTCAGAGAAGTTAGCAATATTGGTAAGGTAAAATATATGGAAGCACGAATTGTAAAAACCCGCAACATCTGCACCAAAAGACAAATGCTGCAGTGATCCCAACTGCATCCGTTACAGCACAAAATGTGGATAAATTTGGTGCTATAATTTGTATGTTGCATTCCTACTTGTATGTTGCATTCCTACTTGTATGTTGCATTCCTACTCGTATACTATTGATATACTTCAGAGCCTCGTATAAGATGTACTGTTTGATGAAATTATCACTATTGAGGTACAGGAAGTGCATTTCGCACTCGCGCGAAAAGAGATGTATTCTCCAGCAGTTTTATTCATAGCAGCCAGTGGGCATATATAGGCAAAAGGAACATGCGCAGATCGCGGCAAACAAGAATGCACATCAGCTTAGCGTGGCAACCAATTATCAAAAAAATCTATTTCCGCTTGAAACTACCTAATGGATGTATCGCTAACACAATCTTCGCCTTTCTTATTTATATGGTAAGCATCCATCAGTTCACGTGGAGGCTTACGTTCACGTGGAGGCTCTCCAGCAGAGACCTAATACCTGTTACGTATTTTTTTATTTATTTATTTACAAATACTGCAGGCCCTATTCGGGCCCAAGCAGGAGTGGGTACATCAATAGCAACAAACAAGGCTGGAAATAATAATAATAAAAAATAGAATACAGAACAATAATAAAGATATATAAAATATAATATACAGGAACATCAGCCTTTGAAATTTAGACTTATCAACATAAATGCGATATACGAAGAATAGTTATAGTTTGCAACTCAACATCAAGTACTTACAAACCATGTACACATAACAGGTCACTCAATTCAGCATTTTCGCCTTATTTTATTACACAAGAAAGACAATGATTAATTAATTTATTTCCCTATGTACATGCTATTAATCAAAAGAAAAACCATCCAGTACGATACAATTTATGACTGTATCATCCAGTATGATACAGTTTATGATACAATAGCATGTCTCTTTATAATAAAGCGTATACTTACAGTATGCAAGCCGTGGGCGCTTGAAGTGTTATGCCAAGTTAGAGGAACACAGGTGCGCCTTTGCCCGTTAGCTTATTTGGTGTTACCAAAGAACGATGAACTGAATATCGGAGATAACACGTGGTCATTTTTTACAAGGCAACACTGCTAGGTAACTTATTCTTTGCACTGTTTAAGATGAAAAGGGAATGATGAGTACTCGAGCAGGGTTGAAAATGAGACGAAGAAATGCTATTGAAAACCAAGGACAATACGAACAAAATTATTTGTAGATTCAGCGCAAATTTTGGAACCTACGTGAAGCGAATCTTTATTAAATAGGCAAATTACAACTAACGACGATGCGTAAGATTTCGCTTACTTTTATTCGGTGTGATGTGTAATCTCATAGAAAGCAGGTTTATACTCCACAATGATAAGAGTATATATTCTTATAGAATGTTACGTTGATGCCTGACATCGTTCACAACCTATGAGGAAATGTGAACACCAGATAAAGAACTACGATAATAAATACCAAGCATGCCAAGGTAAGGGAATACTGAACGATTCCGACCTTTTCGATTTCTCGAACGTGCGTCTCTAAGCATTATTCTCTAAGTACGCGAGTGTTTTTTGCATACTGGCCCAGTCGCAACGCATCTGCCGCGGTCGTGATCGAACCTTGAGTTAAGCAGTGCACCGCCACATCACTAAGCTACCTCGGCTGGTGATGTATGATGCTTTTCCAAGGACGAATGGCTATGACCAGGTGTACGAAAGGAACGTTCAACACGTATTGAGCAACACGTCTGAAGCTCGAGATTCTGTAGCTCCTATGCCACTGAGGGGCACAAGCTTTCTTGACGGCTGGCAAAGCACGTGTGAGCACCTAGTGGCCCATACGAAGTACCTAAATCAGAGAAACTAATCTTCATAATAGAATTCAAAAAAACAATTGACAAATTCACCAAGAGACCTTTGTGCTTTAGAGGTACTTGTTATGCGATATAATATGTTCAGGTCTTGTATAAAAGTAATTTAGTTTTTTGTTACGCCAAACGTAGGTGTGCATACTTGCACAAGAGTTATACAGGCCTGGTACTTTCATTACGTGCACGTATAAATTTTGATCATATATGCACAAATATGTCCAGCGAGGTAGCGATCGTCTCAACAGGACCCAGCAGCCCGGTAGCAGTGCCAAAGTGATGGAAATAGGCAAGAAAAAAAATGGCTTTATAATCAATTCATCTTGTTATTGTATCACATATTACCACGAGTGAGTGGTGACACAAAAAAGTAGGGATACTGTTGTCATGTACAGTAATATCGACACCCATTTCGGGACGCTGTGCGGACAGAACGAACGCTGTGCTTTGGGTCCAGGTTCAGCGTAGAGCGTACCCTACGTGGTGCCTTAAAAGGTAGTCCTAACAATTACTGTATCTTTGCGTGACCCTGGAATGGAGCAGACTTGGGGCGCTATAACGTAAAACTGTTCCGACTTTTCTATTTCAATTCTGCAATCAGCCCTACGCGATTGGTCAAAAACCCATTGGGACCACTCCCAGTTCACCTGTCTGTCATTTGACACACAGGAGCGTGCGCTCCAGGAGCTATCCTGGAGCGCACGGTCCTGAGAGACGCCGTGAGCAAGAGTTCCTATCCACTGTCGAGCTCGATCATCCGCCATCACAGCTCTTAAGCTGTCTTGGATGCAGTATCTCGTTCTGCGACAGGCCTCTACATTTGATGAGATACTTCTCAAACCCCTGTTACTCCAAAGCTTCCCAGTTCCCGTTCAAATGTTTCACATAGGCACCTCAGACCTTTTTGCTCTGGCGTCCATGGCCGACAAACTATGTGGGTGTGGGTGTCATCTCCAAACCTCACTGCTTCCAAGGTGACCGTGCCCAAAACCGAAAACGCCAGGGCTCATCCAACAACTTCGCGAGCGTTTACGAACTAGCCTACCACGGCCGATGCTTCGGTTCCACAGCAGGGTGGCTTTTCAACCATTCGCAAGGAGGATATTCGACGCCTCTTAGATCTCTTCGCTGTTGGACTTAACGGCATGTCCATCAACCCACATCCTCATCGTACGCCCTCGGTCACTGTAGCCGGCTCGCGGTTGCTCTCAAGAGCAATCCCCTCACCAGATCTTGACCCTATGCTGGCACCACAGACGTTTTGGCGCTTCGTCACACCGGTGCATACGACCCTGACCCTGGGCAGCAACTAATCACCAGGAGCGCTGGCGGCAAGTGTCCCCCGACAAAATTGTAGTCGTCGTTTCTTCGTCCCTGACTCTGCCAATGTACCTAGGTTCTCGTTGAGACAGGTCAACCTGAAATTGTTTATGGTGTTATGGTAAATGTGTAAGGTTGCAATTTAATGTTGTGTAATGTGTAAGGTCTTTGGTCTTTCCTGTTGTCGGGGCAGCACCAAGACCACATTGCATCAATATATTTTGGCCAATATTTGCGCGAAACAAATGTATGTGAATTCATACCTGCCTTTGAGAACTTTTTGAAGATATACTCAAAAGTACAGTATAATAGCAGGATTTCTAAGGCGAGAGTCACGCGCGGGCAATGTTTTAAAGCATGCGGCCACAGAAATGTTTATTCCAGCTGCTTGAAGGAAACTGCTTCGTCTGGAATTGGGTCGTGATGGCGCAAGGTTGTCCAAGTCTGCGGTCGTTTTGCTACTCCTGCACATTTCAAAAAGTCGCCCAATTACAGCAAAACTAAATCATTTCTTCAAATAGCCGTCTATTGTATAAAATAGACCGCTTTCATAGGGCAATTCAGAATTATGTTTCGTATAATTAAGGTTTACGAGCCCTGAAGAACCTTTCCTTACCGATGGTGATGCATTGGCCAAGTGCACAGCATAATTCCAGCTATCAATTACGGACAACACAAATTCTCATTAGGTGACACACCATATTGTCACCAAAGCCACGCCACTTTTCGACGACTCCAACTTCGCCACCTCCAGATCGCACGCCACGACAAAAAACAAACGTTTGGTCTGCGTGGTGTACGGCCATCAACAAGAGCTTCACAATACAGATTATAACTAAGAAGAATGGCGACTGGTGCATACGTAGTGAATACTCGAGCATACGTTCAAGTGCATTTCTATTTTTAAGTGCTCTGGTGCTAAGCGGCGAAGCCGAGCACCTACCGGACGTCCTTTCATTAAGATGTGACCAAGCCTGAAGTGGTGACTGGGGAGCAATGGCTACATCCAACATGGAAATCGGAAACACTGGAAATATGCTTCAAGGTTGCCAACCAATATGCATACATTTTGTTGCGCGCTTGTACGAGATGCAAAGGCGGCGCTGATGCAGTGCTGCCTTGGACTGGCAGGTGAGCCATGTAGTCGAGTAGGAGCCTGTGGCGCAGGTCGATAATAATGGCTAGGTCCCGCTGAAAGTTGGCTATAGTTATCAGGTCTTAGACATCAGCAACAAAGCATAGGTAACTAAAAGTGCGACCCCTACCCAGATTGAGAGCAACTGACTTTTCGCCGCACGTTCAATTTTCCGAACACTTACTTGTAGTGAGGTAAGAAGGCAAGGCGGCGGTGTTTACGGTTCTTACGGTTTACAGAGGGGATTGCACAAATTTCCTCGCCGGTGTCTACAGGGTAGCGTACTTTTATGTACGGTCTATTGTATAAGATAAACGGCTTTCACGGAGCAATTTGCAAGTCTTCTCATCAGTGATTTACATAGTCGTTTCCTAACATGTCTCACGGAGGGCGCCACTGACGCTCATGGCAGTACAGTTTGGTTGGGACCAGAGAAATGGAGTCGGACGGATAGCGGTACTCATTTCATTGCTGGCCTGCGCGAGTAAGCGGTCAAGACCGGATTCCGCTTTCAGGTTTCTTCAAAGAAACATTATTCACTTTTCTACCTGATAGCCTAAACAATCCACATATCTCAGCTATTCACTCCTGCTCACTTCCTGTCCGTTTTTCTTTTTTATAATTTTTTTCTTATTTATAGCCTTTATATGTATTCTGGTTTGTTCTGTTGCCAATGCCTTAAAGTACTCTTTTAATTCTACGACTAGCTATTGACTTTATAGTACTTTACAGTTTGTACTACATTTACATTGCGTAATCGTCCTCATAGTGACTACTGTATTGCTGTTTTACGCTTTATATTTTCTTTAATACATAAATTTTTGACAGGAGGTCCCGTTTCAGCCACATGCTCTCGGACGTCCTTCTGTATACTTGTGGAAACATCTATGTCTCCTCCTTATGAAAGAAATACAAAGTGAAAAAAATACAATTTTGGTGGTTTAGTTTTGGCCCAGTGCGACAATTTTGATGCCAACGGATTCGTTAATTTGTGCCGAACAGTTGTGGTGACCTTGGCTGATAACACCAAAATCCCTAGAGCAATAGGAGAGAAGATCGTCGTCATCGCCTGGCCCCGCAACGTTCTTCCCGTTCACAACGCAGGTTTTCGCAAGACAAGAGCGTCGAGTATAGTGGAGCAAACATGCAAAAACAAGATCAAAGAAAGCTTTGCGGACGCCGCCGCGTACCGACACGATCAAAGCTTATGCGGCTTCTGTCATGAACACGCTGTGCAAAGTGATCCAATGTGCCTCAGTCCGGACGACGGACGCCGAGTTGGCCGAGCAAGTGGCCATTGCACTCGGCATGCGAGAAGTTCGGAGAGACAGGGTGTATAGCGATTCGAAAGCGTCCATCAGGGCATTCCAGAAAGGCCGGGTCGCCTGACAAGTAATTCAAATACTGAAAGGCGCAGAACATGGCGACGACTCCATACACTCCATCCTTTGCTTCCCTGCCCACGTCGGGGTGATTGAGGAGGCTCTTCTGAACCTCAAAGAGTCTGGTGAGGAGGCTGTGCGTGGCTTTTCCGACCGCGCTGCCCTCGGATCGGGCGGCTCTCCCCACGGAAACACAGACGCTCCTATACCGCGAAATGAAATTATTAATTTTTTTTTACTTAGAAAGAAGGGTTTTCCCGCCGCCTCAATTAAAGGTAAGCAGGCCGCAGGCGGTTACACTCAGACTCTTGCAAACCAACTCCTACCACAATGCGGCATCCCTTTGACAGCACATATCCTGAAATTTACCCCAATTAGTCTTACGTGCATGGCCTGTGGTGAGGCTGCTACTTTGTCTCACATACTCTGACAGTGCGGGTCGTTGGGCCCGAAGTTCACCAAGGCAAAATAGAACGCCCTCGTGCGAAGTCGCATGTATGAAGACCAAATCCCGGCCGTCCAGCAAGCCCCCGATCGGGCCGGCAGCCTGGACCTGTCAGTACCATCGTGGGATTAGCCGGGAGCGCGTTCCATCCCGTTTTGATGGACCCAATAAAAGTTTATTGACACACTCACTCTAGTCGCAGTACGCTGCGGCGCTTCACTGGTGCGCCACTTGTGTGGCAGCTCGGCAGGTGTAATGAGCATCTAGTTTTGCGAACACTTCGGTGGTATGGTTTCCGCTGCAAGAGAAGCAATGCTTCCGGGTGTCGAGGCCGATAACTAAAGACATCAAATCCAGTGAGCATAAAGTGAAAGGCACGCGATGGATAAAGAGGCGGCGACTATACGGTAGCCAGCGGCACTCAAATCTACGACGAATTAAGCCTACTGGTGTTTGCAAGGTTTAATGCGCAATGTGCACATTTCCCATCATTTCCTGAGTGAAAGTTGAGAGAGTAGTGCGTCAGAAAAGGTTTCCTCGTGAAGGCTAGATCAGTGACTCCATTCTCCCTCCTAGTGCTTTCTGCTTCCTTCGTGCTCACTACTGACGGCGATAGTGCGGGATGCTTTAATTGGAGAGGGATAAAGAGAAATAAATTTTTAGTGTTAAAATACTTGATAAGCGAAATTGTCATTGCCATCTTTCTTTTATCGTACGTTGTAAGAAAAGGAAATAAACATTGACCTAACACCGTTGCAGTTTATTTTAGCTATCAGATCAGCATTCATTTGACTGAAATTGCTTTCTCTAAATTGTTTACAACCATTGTATTCATTCCCTCCTGGATTGTAACCTATTTTTAAATTAACCTTTCAGTTCGTCTATCTGTTTACAGGCATACTAGTCTAGTTATCTAGTTAGTCTAACCTAACTAGGAGGAGGAAGACGAAGTGCTTCTCTTGCGGAACACATCTCGCCCGTCTCTGTGCTTTTCTGGACTTCTCACTGCACCTGTGGGGTCTACCGCCCCCTCCATCGCGGTGATGGATGTGCAACACCCCGAGGATCCTCCCGGTTCCCGTTCACCCGCGGACATCGGTTCGAGGAAGCGAGGAAATACATCGAGTGGTAGCGAGGACACAGAGCTGTACTCCGCATCAGGCGACGAGTCCTCGGAAGACAGCTTTCGACTTGTCCAGTACCGCAAGGCCAAACGAAGAATTATCAACTCATCTTCGGCGTCCAGCTCGAACACTGTGAAAACAGCACCTCAACGATGGCCTCACTCCATCCTGTTTGTGCCACAGAACGCTACCGACAACCTGCGCGTCCTCAACAGGCAAGCACTCTCTGTGTACCTCGAAAACACTGTGCCAAACGAGATTAAGGATGTCAGGATAAACACTAGGCGAAACATCCTGGCAATTGATGTGATGAACCCGAGCGCGCTGACCATACTACAACATGTAACGCAGCTGGGAAACATCAAGGTCCGATCCATCATGCCAACGAATGGTGCCACAATAACAGGAGTCATCTATGACATTGACAATGAAATTCCTAATGCTGACCTCCCAGTTCTTATAAAACCAGCAAGTGAACGCAACGTCATTGTGCATGTTTGTCGCCTCGGCAACACACGTTGTGTGAGACTAACGTTCAAAGGCGACTGCCTTCCACCCTACGTGAAGGTCGGCCACTTTCGCCATCAGGTTCGGCCATTTATTCCAAGACCAATGCAATGCTTCAATTGTCAGAAGATTGGCCATGTGAAGGGCGTCTGCAGAAATTCGGCCGTGTGCCCTCGATGTGCCGAACCCCACTCAGAAGACAACTGCAGCGCAATCAAGTTGAAGTGTCCTAACTGTCAGGGTGATCACTGCGCCTCCTCCAAAGACTGTCCCCAGATCAAGAAAGAGATCACCATTCTTAAACAAATGGTGAGAGACAACTCTACCCACAAAGAGGCTGCTGTGAAAGTACGGCGAAGACGACGTCACCGTCGAAGGTCTTCACGACGGTAAACATCAAGTTTTCAGGAACAGTCAACTCGTCAAGCAGCATCACCAGCGAAAGTTTCCAGCCCTTCGAACACCGATGTTGGAAGGGAGAAAACTGCCAGATCTCTCTCCACAAAGGAATGGCCGCCACTTCCACGTACACGACCGCCAGAGGAGCCGCAGCAGAAGCCGCCCCCAGTGCAGCAAGGTGCTGTATCCGAGGAGTCGCGGAAAACCGATGAGCAAGTGATTGCACTTATTAGGCCTTTAATGAATGCCATTCGCGTGCTGCTAAGCAACATGCACACACCGTCTGCCAGAAGTGCGCTTCAAGTACTGGACGCTCTGAGTCCGGTGCTTGCAACCCTTGAGTAGATCATGGCTCCACAGCCACAGTCTTTTAGGGAAGAGGTCCGACAAGCAGCTATTTTCCAGTGGAATGCGCGCGGACTCAGAGCGCGCCTTTCGGATTTCCGTCGCTTCGTGTACGCCAATATGTTTCCCATTATCGTCATTTGCGAGCCGAACTTAACGAACACAATCAGGCTTTCTGGATATGAATTATTTATGTCGTCAACTGTTTATGAAAACAGTAAGGTTTTGGTGTGTATTCGCCGTGACCTCACCTACACTCGTCAGCCTGTACCACCTAATGACAATAATCAATATATATGCCTAAACGTAAGGGAAAAGAATTTGGCCTTTACTTTTGTGGGCGCCTACCTATCTCCGTCAAGTCCATTTGATTATAAAAGACTGCAAGACATCCTTTCCTCAACCTTCAATCCCTGGGTCATCATTGGAGATTTCAACGCCCATCATACACTCTGGGGAAGTCCGATGATCAACGCAAGAGGCAGAGCTCTGGTATCTTTCGCCTCCAGTAATGAACTTTGGCTGCTGAATGATGGAAGTCCTACCTTCTTACGTGGCTCCACCTACAGCAGCTGTCTTGACTTGGCTTTCATCTCACGAAGCCTTGTCAGACTTGCAGGGTGGTTTGCGGACATAGAGACGCACGGAAGTGACCATATCCCCACGTACATCAAGATCAGAGGATTGTCCCCTTCCAAAATACGGGATACGATCCAAAAAGTGGACTGGCCTAAATTTCAGTCTATAATGGAAGAACACTGCGACGCCAATCCATCTTTGGACTTGGAAGAGGCAATTGAGAGCGCGGTGCAAGACACTGTGCGTACTCTCACATGCTCTTCGAAACAGAACGAATTTGACGTGGAACTAGAAAGACTTCGAGCAATCCGACGACGTGCTGAACGAAGGTACCGACGTACGAAAACAATGGACGATCTACGGACCGCCAGGCGCACGCAAAAGAAGATACAGCGCCGGTTAGACAAGCTCGAATCGCAACGTTGGGCTGCCTTCTGTGAGTCGCTAGATCCACGCAAGCCTTTATTGCAACTATGGAGAACGGTGCGCGGACTGCGGACACTTCCCGTACAGCGATTCCCATTTAAGGCACTTGCCCTCTCTCAAAAGAGATCGGAGATTGACGTGGCAGAGGATTTCTGCGCCAGATTATCCGGCCAACTCACAGCTACCAACATTCCATCGCCTCCGATCAGCTGTCCGCCACCACGTGATCACCGGTTGGATCTACCATTCTCGATCCACGAACTTAAGGCAGCATTAGCTTTGTGTAGTCGCACATCAGCACCAGGACCTGACGGAATTTCCTACCGAGCTCTGTGTCACCTGGGGGAGCGAGCGAGAGGTGTTCTTCTTGAGGTTTACAATGAATCTTGGAGAAATGGCACGCTACCAACAACCTGGAAGACAAGTCGCCTTGTTCCACTGCTGAAGCCTGGCAAGTCGCCGTTGGAGCTCTCATCATATCGCCCGATCGCGTTGGCGAGAGCTGTGTGGGCAAAGTAATGGAGAGGATGGTCCTAGGACGCCTGGAGTGGTACTTGGAGTACCACAACACCTACCCACATGCCATGGCAGGCTTCCGACGCGGACGATCATCGATCGATAACGTCGTCGACCTGGATACCTACATTCAACATGAGAAATTCCGTAAGCGTCTCTGCGCGTCTTTATTCCTCGACGTTAAAGGGGCGTATGACAACGTTACGCATGAGGCCATCCTTTCTGCTCTCGCAGAGGTAGGAGTGGGTGGTCAGATGTTTAAATGGATACGGAGTTATTTATCCATGCGATCCTTTTTTGTAAGCACCGAAGAAGGCCATACTTGTCTACATTATAGCTACCGTGGCGTCCCCCAGGGCGGTGTACTTAGCCCTGTGTTATTTAATCTGACACTAATTGCTCTCCTTGAGCACGTGCCAACTACAGTCAGGCTATCAATGTACGCGGATGACATCTGCATATGGACGTCTGCAGTAACACGCCTACATTTGCGAGCGAGAATTCAGAGAGCCGCCACACAAACTGTTCTCTACCTTCGTAATCGAGGCCTGGAAATTTCCTCAGAGAAATGCGCACTAGTGCCATTTACGCGCAAAGCCATGGCCAACTACAGTGTAATGATAAATGGCCAAACAATACGACGGGTCCGATCGTACAGGTTCCTAGGTGTCATAATCGACAGGGACTTGTCATGGAGCCCACACGTATCATACATGAAAAAACGGTTGACAGGTATCTGCCACCTGTTCAAGTTTTTCGCTGGCAAGACCTGGGGAATGTCGCCAAGTGCGATGTTGCAACTGTACAGGGTGCTTTTCCTAGGATTTCTGCGATACAGCTTGCCAGCAATAAACAACACTGGTAAAACAAATCTACGCACAGTACAAAGTATCCAGGGTCAAGTGCTCCGGATCTGTCTAGGCCTGCCTCAGAGTGCTTCAACAGTGGCTACGATAGCAATCGCTGGAGATCACCTTGTCAAGACCCACATTGAAATTGAAGTACTCAGGACCCATATAAGGCATCTGACCAGGACTCCTCGTCACCACTTGGCCTCCCTAACAGCGGACAGACCACACACATCTTTCAGCCGGACGATAACCGCATATGATGAATCATTGCCAGCTTGTTTTACCCCGGCTGCGAGACCTTCGATTCCTCCATGGTGCCTCGCTCAGCCAAAAATCAACCTCACAATACCTGGTATTTCGAAAAAAGCTGATCTATCATCGCCAGCCCTTAGACAGCTCACGCTACTACATTTGTACGAGAACTACCGTGATTCTACGCATATTTACACTGATGGATCTGTCCTTCCAAGTAGCACCGCGGCGGCAATCGTCATACCAGCGAAAGCTACAACAATCAAGTTTAAGACGACCCACGCGACAACATCGACGGCAGCAGAGCTTGCAGCGCTCTTTACTGCCGTTCATCACATTGGTGATGAACCACCACATAAATGGACAATATTCTGCGATTCGAAGGCGGCACTACAGTCTCTACTGTCACCTTTACGACGTGGACCACACGAACAACTAATATTCCATATTACAGAGACTTTGGAACATATAAATGAAGCAGGCCATGAGATAACCTTTCAGTGGCTTCCAAGTCACTGCGGGATTATCGGCAATGAACGGGCGGATCACGCTGCCCGCTCAGCCCATACTGAGGAGCGCTGCGTCCCGATTCCTCATTCTAGAACTGACGCAGCACGGAAGCTCCACCTACTTGCTCGGCAGTGCACCGTGTCGCAATGGAATGAGCCACATTTAAGAAACACGCGACTGTACTCACTTGATCCAACATTAGGTCTTCGAGCGCCATCACAGCTTCGCCGCAGAGACGCCACGCTTTTATATCGACTTTGGTTGGGCGTTGCCTTCACTAAAGCCTATGCATTTCGCATAGGGATGACCGACAGCCCAACCTGTGACCACTGCGGCCATGAAGAATCAATTGGCCATATTCTGTGTGCCTGCCCGCAGTACAGTACACAGAGGGCATGCCTTCGCCACGAACTTGACAAACTGGACGACCAAGCGCTAACCGAAAAAAGAATTCTACAACATCGAAAGGACCTACCGTCACAGAAGAAGGCCGTGCAAGCGCTATTGCGCTTTTTGCGATCTACCGGCCTTAGTGAACGGCTTTAACTGGAACGCCTTTTGTGTGCGTGCCTCCATGTGTGCGTGTTTTTTTTCTTTTTTTAGCGTTTTCCTCTCTGTCATCTTTCTAACCCCTATCCCCCATCCCCAGTGTAGGGTAGCAAACCGGAGACTCATATCTGGTTAACCTCCCTGCTTTTCCTCTTCATTCTCTCTCTCTCTCTCTCTCTCTCTCTAGTCTAGCCTATCTCCAAGAGACTGGACTGCGCTGTTCGCCAGCTAAATAGGAGCCTCTGCTCTACAAGCCCATTCAGTGGGGTCGCCCTCCCAAACACCAATCTGATCACCGACCCTGTGAAGATAGCAGTCCTATCCCACACGTCCCCAGTATACGGGTCCTCGGTCTCACCATCTCTACCAACGGCTCCAACGCCTTCGCTCTTAACAAGATCAGTGCCCAATCTCGAATCACCCAACGACTTCTTTAACGCATCTCTAACCGACGAGGGCGACTCAAAGAAGAAAGCCTTCTCCGCCTCGTCCGATCCTTTGTCTTATGTCATATTACCTACGTTGCTGCGTACCTCAACCGGTACCGGGCTGAGCAAAACAAGCTCAACCCCCTCATACGAGGGGTCTACAAGCAAGCAATTGGCCTCTCGCATTGCACCAGCACTCAGCTCTTCAACCAACTGGGAGTTCACAACAAATTTTCTGAACTCATTGAAGCCCAACAACGATGTCAGCTTGAACGGTTCGCCCTTACTGAAATGGAACGTTTTAGTCTATCTACGCTTCGCTTCACCTACCATCAGCAACAGGGCCCCAATCAACCGATCCCGACCGACAACCCTCTCCCTAGAAACATGCACCCTGAATATAACACGGCTAAACCGCGCCGGAGTCACTGGAGATGAGCTGGACCCCAGGGCAATCTGACAAGACATAACCATCTCGTTAAGGACTTTTACCTCAGTCTCCGAACCTTCCCCACCGCCTCACCCCAAGTTCAGCCGGGCGCAGGCTACCACCCTGCATCTTCCACAAACCAACACGTACCCTTCACCCGCCCGCCTCCACCTTATATTTCCAGACGTCTACAATAACCCCAACTGCCGGTGCTGTGGCATTCACCCGACTACTGTTCCACATATGCAGTGGGAGTGTCCAGCACAGTACACGCATAGAAACACCAGGACTCTCGTCGAGGTTTCATGAGGCTCTGCGGAGCTGCGTCCTGGACGATCAAACCTGGGTTTGATCGTCGAGTAGGTCGAGGACGTCGAGGACCAAACCCAGCACGCCCGCGAAGCGGTGGCGAGCCAAGCCCTCGACGTCCCTTCATGGGAGGCTTAGGCCCGGCCATCATAAAATGCTGGTTGTACAATAAAAGTTTATTCCTCCTCCTCCTTCACTCTGCCTTTCTGATATTCAAATAAGTTTCTTTACCTCTCTACTGCGGCCCGATTGATTGCGTATCCTTCTTAGCGGGTTAGAGCCCTGATAGAAGTTCATCGTCGTCATCGTCGTCTTCATTACCAAAATGCCGTAGTCTGCTTTCCACATGACCCCTCTGATAATTTCCACTTCGTGATGGGGCTGCGTCTAACCTGATGCGATTGATCTTGTTTTGAAAGTCAGCCGGACATAGTATAACTGAAGACGACGAATTTTACAAATTTCGCAGTCAGTGTACCAGTTGCATGAACGCAGCTTTCCGTCTTCGATTTATTATCTCGGGCAAATGAACCAAATGCAGATAAGAAGTTGTGTAGTTTCACTTCTCTTCCTTTTATATACGCAATTCTCATTGAAAGCTTCCCTCTCTTTACATATATGGCAAATATTTTACCGATAAGTCTCCTACCATAATTTTGAAATAATCGCTTCATGCTTTTCTCTCCCTCTCATTCTGCTCATATCAGTCTGGCTTTTCCGAGGCTTCCTTGCTCCCATGTTTTAAAGCTTTCACGCATCTAATTTAGGGTTCTTTCCTATTAGCTGTCTTTCTGACGTCTGTTTCTTGGCCCGTCCCCCAGAGTGGGTATGCGCCACATTTGCTAAGAATATCATCGTCATCATATTATGTACCGCTTCTCCTGAGCGCGCTCATCTCTTTGCTCGTCGCCATTTTGCGCTTCATCGGGGCTGACGACCACTTCCCGGCGGACTTTGAACCCTGCCGTACCGAGTCCTTCTCCTGCGGTTCACGCTCTTGTTCCGACATATACACCAGGTAAAATTTTTCTTGGAGCATCTACAGCGGCTTTTGTTTATGGCGCCGAACCAACGGGCACAGAAGCCTAACGGCTAAGAGAACAGTTGCGGCTCCATCGGGAGGAAGGTCAAGAAAAGGCGGCTTGCCCCTGCATAGGAGATCTGTCTGACTACTTTATTAAAAACTAAGCTATCTTTGCCCTTTTTCCCATGGATTTGCTGGCCCTTGAGTGCAGCTCGGTCGGTGGGTATTTCAACGGGTATATTTGTGGTTATATATAGAAGCTGCTTTCTTGGACTATTCTCCCGTATCGGGCCTATTGCAAACTGTCATCTCAATTTAGCAAATATTTGCTACATCATATGAATAAGTATTTAAGTCTAGGGCAAACCGAGACGGTCAAGGGTTGCAGGTGATTTATGAAAGCGTGGGCGTAAGCTACAACGTCCACTTGTCGTCATTGTCATTTCATCACTTTCATTTCATTGGATCAATCCTTGGTTTCATGCCATCGTCAGTGTTATGAGGTCTTTATTCTCATACCATACTCGCGCACTTATTTCGCCGTCCTCATAACACAGTCGTCACGCGATCATTTTCATTCTGTTGACGTCATTACATCATAATCATACCAACGTTATCGCGCAAAGTTAAGAGGAAGCGTTCGGCCGAAGCCAAGTTCAATGCCGCCGATTCGAATACATTGAAAACACAGAATTGCTTTTGTAGGATATCTTTTAGACGAAATCGTATAAGCCTGGATGCAGTTTAGATAGAAATATAATTCGTAGTAACTGTGGCAAGCAGAAGCTTTATTTAGGCTGTACATTTTTACAGAAATTGCCAATAATCGGTCAGGTATGAAAAAAGAAGCACAAAGTTAACAAATCCCTAACATCTGCACCGAAATCACATATCGTAGTGCTATCAGCTGCATCCATTAGACCACATGGGCCAGGAAAGCTTGATACGTCAATTTATAACGTATATCTCACACAGCGTTTACAATGGTTTTGCGAAACTCGTACTCCTACCTTAGTGTTTATTTGAGAGCCATGTATACTACATACATTTTCTTGCTTTTTGATGTACTATTAAATGCTGTTCTCAAGATTGAGATATCATTTTTCATTCTTTAGTGACAGACTTGCTTCTCCGGAAAGTTTGAAATTTCAACAGTTTTGTAAAACGCTTGCCCGTCTAAATCAACATTTCCTTCCAAGCCTCACGAAGTTTTAAGATTTTATTTATATGCGACAACCGTCATCAAAGCCGGTGCAATGGTTGCCAAATAAAAATGATTTCTCTGTCTCCATATATCTATATCACAACCCCCGAGCTAAAGCTTCCTCATAACCATCCTTTACATTAATTAAAAGGCAAATGAGACATCCACCAATTGTAGCAATTGTCACAAAAGAAACCTATACGGCTTCCCCGAAAGAAAAGCCCCGCTTTTGAAGGAAAATTTTTCCTGGTCCGGGATTCAAACCCGAGAAGACCGCCTATCCGCGGAAGCAGCTGTACGATCTAAGCTACTCAGGTGACTAGCAGATGGCAGGGTGAAGTGGTACCATCAAGAACTCGAAGCAAATCCAGGAGTTTGAACAATCCTTGGTTCAAACCACCATGATCGTGCAGCCGGTGTCAGGCCATCCTTGTCATTGCGTCATCGTCGTACATTCCTCGGCGTGAACTCGTGTTCTTCCCATCGTGACGCCGAGGCCAGTGTTCCATCGCCGTCATTCAAGTTTCGTCATCCGGTTGTCCTCTTACCGTCGTCGCCATACAATTGCACTCTCATTGTTGTCTTGCCATCATCGTGATTCCGTCGCGATTATTTCGAATTGTCTTTCTGTAGTCGTCATGCTATTGACGTCATACCGCCTTTATCATTCCATTTTGTTGTTGTTGCGTTGGTGTCACTGCTCATCGGCTCACACTCGTGGAAATATTGTCTTCATTATGCCGTTGTCTTCCTTCCATATTAGTAATTTCAGTTAAGCCATCTGGTTGTCGTCATACCATCCCGTCATTCTGTCGTAATCATTGCCCTCCAGTTGTATTTAAGCCGTCGTCGTCTTTCCATGGCCATCATTTGCCAATTCCTTTCTATAGTTGTCCTGCCATTGACTTGAGCCCGCCTTTATCATTCAATTATCGTTATTGCGTTCTTGTCATCAGGCATCGTTAGTTATTCGTGGTGATGTTGTGTTCGTAATGCGGTTGTCTTCCTTCCATAATGGTAATTCCCGCTTCATCACGCAACTGCCGTCATGTCATCGTCTTTGTAACGTCTCCATTCTACTGCTGTAACGTTGTCGTGGTCGTCCAATCGATTTAATTTTAGCGTTGTAACGGCTATGTCTTCCTGCTGTCGCCATGCGTGGTCCCAGCAGGCTCGAGCATAAGACTTATGAGCTAGGTCTTTCACCGTGTGACTCTGTCCACCTTCGCCGTTTGCTCTGTATTCGCTCATGGTATGTAATTACTAGCAGCGTTCTTCACCGATACCAATAAATGGTTCGCCTAAGCTGAGTTCCACAGCTCGCGATCTTCAATATTTGGCGCTTTATCTGGCACTATTTGTCATGGAGGTCTACGTAAAACTGTGCACGTTAAAGCAAGGTCATCGCACAATAATTGCTTGACATGAAGTGGTGCGATGAGTAGTGCCTCCGATTGCGTGCGCTAGTCTTCACGCCGTCATTTTATTCTAACGCCATCATATAGTGGTCATGGCGTCGTCGCCTTGCGTGGGACCAAGATGCTCAAGCACAACGTCTTTCTTTCAATCCGAAGAAGCGAACACTAATTAAAGGTGAAACATGAACGCCAAGTGACTGTGCACAAGAGCTGTTATTGTAACCTAGTTTCAGGCATCGTCGTTGTGAGACAAAACATGGCAGCTCAAGCCGCAGATAATGCAAATTATTTTGCCATCTGCTGCAGGAATATATCATCGTATTCGTGCTAAAGTATAAATAATAGTTTAAGCGTGTATAGTATAGCTGGTGCATCAAATGCAATACCGTGCCTCAGTTAATTACAACATATACTTGCGGAACATGACCATTTGCTGCTCCGAAATTCGTAGGCGTGTCACACGTTGCGTTATAAAAAGTTAAGCAGGAAGAATACATGGGACGCGTTTGCGAGTTAGCCTTCGCTATGTCGGTCAGATGCTATGCGGAAATGCAAACACCTAACCAACGCTTACGAAATCAAACCCCAAGAACGTCAACTCAGCGATCTCACGAGCACTAAGTCGATGTATGATGCTTAAAACTAATTTCTCTGGTTTTACGTGCCGAAATCACGATCCTGAATATCAGGCATGCCGTGAAAGACTCCGGTATATTTTTTACCTTCTCGGTTTTTTGAACGTGCCCCTCTATCGGAGTACAGGAGTGTTTTTTTTAGATCCTGCTCCCCTCGAAACGCCGTCACAGATGGCTGTTGCGAGGAAACCTGCGACCTTGAGCTTAGCAGCACGTCGCCATAGCCAATAAGCTAGCTCGATTCGAGAACTATATTGTGCGACGCACAATGACAATTGCGTGACAAGTACGGAATTTTAGGTTGCGGAATATGCTGTTTTCTTGAGTATCATAAAGCTTTCAAATTTGCAGTCTTGCAGTGAATTTATCACCTACGATGCATAGCTCAAAGTTGCTACCTAATTAGGCAAGTGCGCGTAATAAAAAATGTACCTTGCTCCACACGAACAACACAATTTTGACTGCGTCCTCTTTGTGTAGTTCAGACGTTCTTAAACCTTCACTAAAGTTCACTGGGACACCATGCATGACAAATTGGCATCTTGTATAAAAACTCCTCATCAGTGTGATCATGAGCGTATTTAGGTACACTACGGGACGACGGCCTGTCCCAGTCCTGTCTCATACGCTGTCTTCTGACAGTTGCCACTATCATGAAGACCAGTATACCTAATCATACAGGATATATACATCACATATATTATAGCACATTTGTATTTTATTATGTGGGAAACGCCCCATGTGATACATGCGAACGTGCTTGTTATACGTGGGAGGCCGTTTTGTTTTACATTCTATATGGGTTGTGGGGCATATGTGCTCCTAATAGGATGTCTTAGAGGAGGTGTGGAAGGATGCAGTATTTCTTTAATGGTATCCCTTTATATTCATGTGGATATTTTGTGTGAAGAACACTACGTATTTTCTAATTATGTGAGAATTCTGGAAAACATTCTATGTCCTATTTGCCCTACACTAATATAAAGAGCAATATGTTCAGCCTATGTTGAAGCAGTTCTGAGAACTTGTGCAAACTGGCAGAAATTTCATTAAAGAGAAATGTGTCATCCACATAGGACCAGCACCTTCTGTTACTCGCAGGCATAAAACAATTTTACTTTACCTGGGTCCTTAGGTAACATGTTTTTCAGTGTTAAACTTTATGATTCTGTCACCTAATGACCAAAATTGTGATATTTTTCCCTGTGAAACTAAAACAACACTTAAATAATGAAGCCGGTTTTTATCAGCAAGCAACATTTCACTTTAGGCTTTAGGCACTGCCCGATAATTCGGCACTATTGTATGACCACATTGGTCTTTGTGATTGATTACACCTGAAACGCGACACTACCCCATAAAGAGCGCTGGGATGTTCAGCTTGTAGCTGTCGGTGCGAGCGCTTTTATGTTCCCGTTTTTTGGCATCGACAGGGAGCGCCATCCGCAGAGTATAGAGGTTCAGATGACCTTATCATAGAAAATATTGCCGCACAGGTAGAAATCACAGCATCTGCGCTGCTGGACGCGTTATGACAAGAAGGCCCAATGACAACAACATAATGGCCATGAGATGACGTTACAGATGTGATGAACCTGGAAAAAAAGGAGCGTGATGATGACTTCATAACGATAATGGCATGATGGCGATGGCATAGGGAGAGTGATGACAACGTTCGAAAGACTGTTGTAGAAGGACCATGATGGCATTCCAACGAGAGTACGAATCTATGACCACTGTATGTCGAACATGACGGTGGCATGGTCAGTGTCAGATAACAAAGCTTGAATGACTACAATAAAATTGCAATGATGACGAGACAACTAGGATCCCACGCCTATTCGCCCAGCGAATCTCACAACTTGAGCTACTGGCCCGACGTAGAAGGTGTGATGATGACTGCTTGACGAGAATCAGACCATGAAGTTCGAATGACGGTGATGTAACGAGAATGACGGCATCGCGGCCAACAACATACAACTTGTGGTCAAAGCACGCAGACAACTTGAACCACTGTGTTAGCGTAAGATGCTAGATAGATAGATGTACAGATAGACTGCAATAAACCACTCGAAGTAGAAAACAATGCTAACTGCAATAAGACAGTTCAGTAGCTGCAACGTTAAGGGGGCCCGACATCTTGATTTAAGCGGGGCTTGTATATACCTGGTGCCACTATCCCACAGCTCACATATGAGACGGTCTTTTGTCTCGCTTTTGCGTTTCCATAGCCTGAATTATCCCGCAATGCTCGTCCTATGGTGCGGAATCATCTATTCGCTTTTGGGTGTGTCGTGGCACCACCGTAAAATATGCCCAAAAGGCAGGCGGCAATAAGAAACGGTGCAGAAATTGAGGCAGCAGAAACTGCATTCATATGAAGGCTCGAACCCTTGCTTGACATCACCTGAACAGTCGGAATGAAGCTTTCTCAAAGGAAAGCATAATTATGTTCAACTATGCGAGCGCCTGGAAATGGTTGGCTTTCCGAATCGTTATATGGTTGCACCCCTCCTTGAACGGCCCCTTTCTTCCACATAAAAGCGGTTACAGCTTAGAGGTATCTGACATGCTAAGCCTTCATTACATTTGAGAAATTTGGTTTGGTGTTTCATGACATATGCTTGCTTTTCTTTTTCTCAGAGTTAGTCATTTTGCATCCTTCTGGAAGTATACTCTTGCAACATTAGGGCCGCGTTTTGCGCACTGAAAAATCTTGGAGAAATTTCCAGAATGGCTAACCCTGAGCTAAAGTGAAAAAAAAAACGTGTGTCAGGAAACACCAAAATTAAATTTGCAAAATATAATGAAGGCTTCAAAAAGGCTTACATGAAAGCTGAAGCTCTAACGTGTAACCTTTTTATGTCGGACAAATGGGCTGTTGCAACAACGACCGGCTTCGCGAGCAGGCTAACAACGTCAATAAAAATATGAGAAGGTGGCCGGCACTTCATTGTGATCACTGCAGCTACTGACGGAAGTTTGTGAAGTGCATGGTTATTGTGAAGTTTAATATTGAAGGGACACGCCTCATTATTGAGGTCCACTGCTTAACAAGGTTATAATAAAAATTGGTTAACATGGCTCATGTTGCCATACTAGATAAGAAATAGTTTATCTGAATGCTACGGCACAGTGCCTGCTGACGTTGTTTCGTTGTGGTTCTGCCCATGTCGTCGTGCGCAGCGTTGCCTGTGGGAATGTATAGATATTGCCACGTTCCTCTCGGCAATACTCTGTTGGCCTGTTGACAGTTTACGCTTTGTGTATGTAGCAGTGTTCCTTCTTTTCTCTATGTTTTTACGCGCAATGCTACACGTTCGTATTCTACTAGTTTGCGTTAGCTTCATATTTGCGTTGTGTGCGTTTATACTACATAAAATTTAGAAATGTTATTGGACACGTCAATTGGAATCTTGCTCTGAGAATGCACTGGCAGTCAAGCGTAGTAGTGACATTGTAGAGACTCTAGTTAAAGTTTATTTTCAGCTCGTGCTGGCTTCGAGCACCGGGGACCCTACGGTCATCCAGTAGCAGCCGTTTTGACCGCCTCACAAGGTTCCAGCATCCACTGTGTGCCAAGGATACTCTAGTGCAGCCTGATAATGGGTAAGCTATTCCTTTGTGATGGGCTTAATTAATACTTTTTGATGGTAAAGCATCGTGACGAACTTTTCTTTTATGGCAAACTACTTCGTGCCAACTTTTTGGTGACTAAAAATTTTGGTAGTGTTCTGTCACTCAAGTTTATTTTCATTTTTTTCTAGAGGAGTCTGCTTTCCAGTCTCAGATCACGAAAACTTCTGGTTCAATGTCCTTGTCTTCAGGTACGTGCTGGCCTATTTATGCGAGATGCTCCTCAGTAGGGTGTGAAAAGTGTTCCTAAAAGAGAATGCGTTCTACGAGGATTCATAATGGCAAGGCCGTTTGCGCAATTCAGAAAATAGGGACGTGACAGAGGCACAGGACAGCGTACAGGATAGCGTTGTCCTGTGTCTCTGTCACGTCCCTGTCTTCTTGAATTGCGCTAAACGCTTTGCCCTTATAAGAAAACCGTACCAACTAGTCCAAGAATACGCCTTGTTGAACTTCCATGACAAGAATTAATTAACTGCGAGGGCCGAAATTCACGCGTTCAACGAGGCCTTCCAGAAAGCATTTGGTAGGAGTCGCCAGAGACCACACTGTCTGTATTTGGGTACTTTCGAACGCAAGTTCATTTGATTTTCATTCAACTAGATTCTTAGGCACGCTTGTCGCGTGATAACTTTCATAACAGCAGGAAATTGGTCCGCCTAGCTTCGACAATAGCACTAAGAATCCTATCACCATTCATTTCTCCAATTGTCACAGATCCGAGCGGGTGAAGCTAACTCATACACCCCGGTCATTAAATTATTGACTGTGTGCTTTGCTAATAGAAAGTGTAAACATTTTATTTCTTCTCAATTCCAACGTCAACTTTCTCAGCATATCAATTTGCGCAAATTTTTCTGCATATTCTAGGTAAAACAAAGGCAACATTGAGTTTCTACGCCATAATTTTGCCATGCGTTTTGCTACAGAAGCGTGTCTCATCAGCGAGCTTTGAGAGTGGCCATTTACGTGGGGTACCAAAGGACCAGTATCACTAAGTAGCTTCTGGAAAAGGCTCACCATACATTCCTCAAAAGAACCTTTTCTAGTGGCATCGCTGCGTCAAGAGTAAAAGGAGATCTCACTTTTGACAACCACTTTTTAAGTTGGAGAGCAAGGCAATGCCAGATCATGCTCATTCGTAGGCAAAATGGCTCCGCTCTTTCGAAATACATGTGTAACGTGTAAATACATGTACGTGTAAGTACATGTGTAGCATGTGTAACGAAGAAGAACCGTTGCTTACCGAGGCGCATCTCGAACATATTGTATACAATTAAGAAGTGTCGGTCAGTCACGCGCATCAGAAGAGCTGGGCGCACGGCTAGTATAGGTTAGGAATAAACTTTATTTGTCAAACGGTTATTGATGTTTGCGCCCGGGGCTAGGCTGCCAAGGGTCTATCGCCCGAGGATATTCTTGCGAGATCCTCGGAAACGGCAATGACCCGCTAGACCACGCAGTCCTGGTCTTCAGGTGCCTCACTGAGGAGAGCGGCTTGCCATCTCTCAGCGAGGCGCCCCACTTCAGAGGGTCCTGCTATTGTCTTCCCCCTTCCTCGTGGTCGTTCTTCCTCATGGCGTTGGCATTCCCAAAGCACATGGGCCATCACGGCCCGTTCGGACTCGCACCACGGTCAACCGGTTGACGCGTGCAGCGCGGGCCACAGGCGGTGCAGGTCGTAGGGGTTGGTGAAAGTGCCCATCTGCAACCGTTTCAGGTCGACCACCTGGGACCTGTCCAGCCACCCGTGAGGTTGTGGATATTTGCTTCGGTCTTTCCTATAATGACCAAGCACCTCTAGGTACGTTGCTGGAAACTCCTCGACAATGCAGTCGGCGTCTCCGTGACCCCAGCTCCGACCGCCGCGACTTGGTTTGAGTTGGTAACGACAGCAGCGGCGCGGACGGGGTGGCCACCACCGTAGCCGGCACTCTTCCGCTGTGGTCCCACACAACAACGGCAGCGGCTGCCGTCTGGGTGACCGGGTCGCGGCGGGTAAGCTGCCTCGCGACGAGGTGGACGCGCTAGTTGTGGGTGAGAGGGGCGTCAGCGCGTCTTCGGCCGTTAGCATTGTTATTGTCATTGTTGCTGCGGCTTCTGTTGTTGTTGTTACTGCCAAGCTCCCCGACGTTCGCGGGGAACCACTCGAGGGATTTTTTTGTAGTTGTGCCGGTCCTGAAGTCGCCGGCTCAGCATTGAGCATGCGCGCCACATCCGCGGACACCCATCCTTTGGTTTAGCTGCGAATCACTTATTTGGAGTCGCTGATGATCAGGCTATCCTCCGCTACCCGTGGAGTACCTAGAGGGCTATGGCCACCGCCTCAGCTGCTTCTGCCAACGGCAGCCTCGCTGACGCCGTCACTCGGATCCTTCCCTTTGTATCTACGATCGCCATGAAGAATGCGGGCGCCGCCGCCGTCCGCCGGCCGTGTCGATGTTGCCACTGTTGCTGCTGAGGTTTTTGTCGTAGTATTAGTAGTAGGGATGGGGGTGTTGGTAACTGCTGTTCGTCTCGCACATTCCGTTGTAGCAGCCATGGTGGTCGACGTCTCCCGTCGCCATCAGAGTCACCGACTGGCCTCGGGTACCTGGCGGCATCGACCAAAGGATGCCTTCTCGTCTTCCATGCTTCTCGAGGATTGCTGCCGCCCTGCGCATACGTCATTGCACGTCATGCACCGGTGTATATTCTTCGGCATGTTTTCCGTCTGTATGGCGTCCCTGACTTCCTGACTTCCGGTAGCAATGATTCCTTCAGTCCACATGTCTCGTGATATCGAATCCGGAGCATTTCTATGATTCTTCCCGTTTCGGTGCTCGACTGCCTCTCCAGCTGCGCGATCCTCTGCGCCTCGGCGATCTCCTCGAGCATGTCTTGTACGCCTACTCGAGGACCCTGTGGGTTGGCGCGCACTGGGGTATTCTCAGGGCGGTGTTGAACGCTCTGCGCTTCACCACGTTCAGCTTGTCGGTCTCGCTCCTGTTCCAGTCGGCGCACGCGGAGACGTACGCTATTTGGCTCAGCGCATACCCTTGTATTAGCCTCGTAACGCTGTGTCCCTTCTTTCCTTCCCTCTTGTTCGCGATCCGCCACACGAGGTGTGTGGCACCGGCCACTTTCTTCTGCAGTCGGGCAACCAGCTCGCGGTTGGCGCCGTTCTCTGCAAGCCACAGGCCGAGCAATCGCAACTTGGACGCCGTTGGTATTCGGGTCCCCTCCCTCGTCTTGACGCGGACGCCCAAACGACGGGCGTCGAGCACGCCCTGCGGAAGGGTTCCTTTATTGCGCGGCCTCTAAAACAGAATTTCCGACCTATTGGGTGAGCAGACGAGTCCTGTGTCTTCGAGGTGCTGCTCCACCTCCCAAACAGCCCGCTGCAGTCGGTATTGCGTTTCGCCGACACTCGTGCTCTCCGTGGTCCACACCGTCACGTCATCTGCGTATATCGTATGATTGATACCCTCTATCGCGTCAAGACGCTCCTGCAGCCCCATCATGACGAGGTTGGAAAACATGGTAGAGAGTGTGGAGCCCTGCGGCGTTCCGGCAACCCCCATTCGGTCCGTTCGTGGCGGGGCCTTGTTGATCTTGACCGTCGCCTTGCGCCCATTCAGGAAGTTGCTGACATATCGGTGGAACCTCGCCGCGAGGCCGAGTCGGCTGATCTTGTCCAGTATGGCGACGTGCTTCACATTGTCGAAGCCGCTCTTGAGGTCAGCCCGAGCAGGGCGTGCACGTGCGTGGTCGGAGGGTTCCCGACCTGTTCCTTGATCTGCAGCATGGAGTCCTGCGTCGAAAGTCCCTTCCGGAATCCGATGATGCGGGTGCCCAAAGCGTCCTGCTTCTCGAGCACCATCGTCACCCTGTTAAGGCAGGCATGCTCCATTACTTTCCCGACGCAGGACGTCAGGGAAATCGGCCTCATGTTTAGCAGCTCCAGCGGTTTGCCCGGCTTTGGTATCAGTATACCGTCCACGGCCTAATACTCTTGCGGAATTTGGCCCTCCTTCCAGCATGCGTTGATGTACTCGCAGAGCTTCTCGAAGACGTCGACGTTCAGGTTCCCTAGCATATAGTTGGTGATCCTGTCAGTACCGGGCGCCGAGTTGGTCTTCAGTAGCTGGAGGATCGTTCTAATTTCCTGTACGTGGAAGTCCACGTCCAGCTCCTCATTTGGAGCCCGCGGTACTCTGGGTGACTATGCCCTTCCGGACGAGTGAGGCGCGTCTGCACGATCTCTTCCGCGTTGGCCTTAGGGTCATCCTTGTACTTGTGTCGCAGCATTAGTCTCTGTAAGGGTCGCCGTTCTAGCGCTTGCCGGGTTGAGTAGGTTCCTGAAAAAGTCCCAGGTGCATCCAGTGCTCATGTTCCCTTCATCATGTCGCATAGCTCCTGCCATTCTAGCTCGCACAGGTGGGCGCAATGCGCCTCGATCTCCCGGCTGATTTCGGTGATCTTCTTGCGTAACTTCCTATAGAGTTATTGCCTACTCGCTCTCTGCTGCATGGATTACTTGGCCGCAACGAGATGTACCAGCCGACTGTCCACTCTGGACGATTGGTTAGAGCCGTCGTCCCCGGCTCCGCGGGATCTGTCTGCCTCTATTTCAGGGGGTTCTTGTCACCAGTCCGTCCATTCCATTTATCGGTGGCTTTCTGTACGTCCGCAAGCAATTCACTGCACCATTCTCTGATGCATTGGATCGCTCCTTCCTTGTCTCGTTCTCCGGAATGTGTCCTAGTCTACGATTTGGTCTTTCGGCAGACGTCCTCCTCGCCTTCATCCTCTCCCACGGTCACGCGCAACATCTTGTGGTCAGTCCCCATGTCCTCGAAGGAGTTCGACCAAGTGACCATGCCCGTGCCTGACTAGACGGAGAGGGTTGGGGGATGTGTTGCGGCACACTCCGTGTCCGATCCTGGTGTGCGACGTCGGTTCGTTGAGTACAGTCAGGCCGAGCTCATGCATCAGTCTGACTAGCCTCTTCTCTATCGGCGAGTCGGCTCCGTATCCGCATCGCGTGTGCGGGACGTAGAAGTCTCCACTTATCAGCAAGGGACTGGGGGCGGCCTTGGCCATCGCTTCGCAGAAAAAGGGCGTCGAAAGTGTGAGTGCGGTACCTTTGCGAGGAGGAGCGATATACGCTGAACACAAAGAGGCCGGTCTTCCTACTTCCACTACTCGGCACGATGTCGATCAGGGAGTGGTTTATGTCCGACTCTTCGTGGAACACGAGTTCGTGTTCGATGAAAGCCCTCCCGCGGTTAACCAGGGTGCATACCATGACGGCTCTCCCGATTCATTCGTAGGGGGGACCGCACGTCACATAGCCCGGGAGCTGGGCCCCGTCGAAAGTTTCTTGCAAGGCAAGCATGGCAGGAAGTTTGTTATTGGAAAGCGCTTTCTTGTTTTCATGGGGCTGCTTGTGACTGCTCGCAAGGTTATGGCTGCCGCACCAACTTCGACGTCCCGCTCCTTGCGGGTCTGCTAACTAAAAATTTTACAGATGGAGAAACAGAGAAATGTACCTTCTGAGCAATAATTTGTAGGTGCGTACCAAATACTTTTTTTATGGAACCATCTGTGTATTGCAAAGTTCTGCAGTGGAACTTTCCCTGCTTTGAATTTCACTCATTTCTTTTCTATATAACAGCACTCCCACACAGTCATGTTGCAAAGGTTCTGGGTAACATAACTGGTAGACCAGTCGCCCGAGGCAGCGGGGCACATTCATACGCGTGCGATGCTCTTACCAATTCACCTACCACCATGAGGTACCGCATAACGTTCCAGTACGATACAATCGTCGCCACACGCCGAGTGCTATATGTGTGAGTGAAAGCCCGAGAGGGTGAACCGGCAATCACAGCTCAAGCTCGCGCACGCAATAGAGGCAAAAGGGGAGAAAGCGCACCTCTTCCATCGCGATCTGGGCTAGTGCAGAGAGGAAGGGGGGGCACTTTTCTCCTGGTAGCGCCAGGAGCCGCTTGCGACCTTCCAGGCCACTATACATTGAAAGCCGTCTGCGACGGGGACAGCGTCCACCGCACGCTGTGTTCTCGTGGCTTAGTTCGCATTGGTGCTAGACGCAGCACGAAGGTCAATTCGCTCGATGCTGCTGCCGCGCTTCCTCAGTCCAACGTTTTGACAGCGTGTTTCCGCCTTCATCCAGTGAGATGTGTTCATCTTTGTGTGTGCGTGTGGGACACCATGCTTTTTAATTTATTTGTATTCCTAGTGCTTACAAGTTTACACGTTCAATCAAACCGCTATCTTTTCTTCATATAGCCGTGCACTAATTTGCAATCGCAATCGATGCTTCGTATTTAGGGCAAATATGCTACTTTTGTCTTTCCCGCGCACGGGCACTGCCGCCGCTGCTTCAGATGAGCGGTGACCAGAGCCATCTGGTGTTCCTAAGAGGAATCCAGTGGTGGAGACGCGCGCCCCCTCCGCTGTGATTAATTGGTCTATTCGGCGACAGAACCGGCAGGCAGCTTCCTTGGTCGTGAAATCCCTGCGATGTTCTCAAAAGAAAAGCTTCGCTATTAATATAACATGCTTGCACGTTTAATTTTCAATAATTCCTGTGAGCTTGCGCTGCGGACTGCCACTGCTGGTGTAATGTTATATTGCATTGTTACATTTTTGTCGCTAAGTTGTGTGCCATACTTTACGCAAATGACTTGGTTCTATTTGTTTGGGCGTTGGCCACGACTCAAAACTATGCTTCGCTGGGCCGTAGCTTTATAGGGAGGGTGATTGCAGTGAGAGTTTCGCAGGACATTCCACAACTTAAGGTCTTGCCGCGGCCAAGGAAGCGTTCCTTGGGTGCTGCTTTCTTCTGCGTCGTTTAGGAGAATCTCACCCAAACTTCTTCGTTTTCCTCAATTGTGATGGCTCGTTTGACGGCTGTAATGATTTGACTGATTGACGGTTGCGACAACCCGATCCGTTCTTCGTCCACATAGCTTAAAACTCCTCATGGCAAAAAGGGGGAAAAGGCAGCGCGAACAGCAATTTTGTCGCAATTTCCATACTACTAAACATTTCTGGTCTGTGATATTCCTCCAGCTCGCCTCCGATGCATTTCACTCTCTTTGGAGAGACTAAAATGCTTTCGGAATTCTCCCTCGCACCTCTCAAATGTGTTGCTCCATTCGTAGCGTCTTCGTCTTCCGCCAAAGGTCACCAGCAACAGAAAGAAATGAGCTGCCATTGGTGTCTCTGTCTCGCCACGCCTGCCAGCGCAAGACTTGATGGTGGCTATGGTTGCCTTAACAGCCATCGAGATCATGCTGAAGACCGCATGCGACCCTCGAGCGAACCAATTCTTCCCGGTGACACCCCCAGCAGAGGAAGGTTCGCTTTGCAGATGCTTTACAACTTGTGTGACAACAAACTGGCAGTAACGCCCACAAGGGATGTCAACAAATGGCCGGCTAATGCCGTTCGTGATTGCCAACCGGTTACAAAGCAAATCGTTACAGAACACCAACCATGGTTAACGTTGGCTGACCGTGAAGTTGACACAACGTAGCGCAGCTTCTGCATAGCGTTAGCTTCTACAAGGAAAGTACTGAGGAACCTACAGGGATGGCCTGATATAGGAAAGTGTAACAGCGCCCATAAGCGTGAACTCTCACGAGAATACGCGTAGAATACGGTAAACTCGCACTTGAAGCATGCGCCAAATGTTTCAAAGAGGTCGCTGTCTTCGGACCGAGAGATGTATGCGTGTTCCCATGACGGTAAGATTAGCTTTCCGGGATGCACTGCTCGACGGCCGTGGTTAGATTCCTGACGATCATACATTAGTTTTTTTATTAAAATGGCGGGAGACAGCAACCTACCTACCTGCCTACCTACGTATGCCAAAGCGCCTAGAATAAGACAGAGTGCTGCGCAATAAAACAAGAGCCTCCTCATGTCATGCTCATGTCAGAACGTGTACTAGCATGTCTGGGTGGGGCTGTTACGTCTGAAAACTGCACTGGGAATTCCTTGGATGCCTACCAAAGTGCGACTATTTGACGAGCGACAACATAGGCGATCGCGGATCCAAGTTCTGACTATTGTCGGGTCAACAAAAAATAATCCTTACAGGTGACTGCAAGAACCGCATTCTTTGGAAACAATAATGACCGCCAAGGCAAGGCTGCTCACATTGCCAAGAGCTTACTGCCGCTGAGGGTCAACTTCGGTTTACACTTGCACTTACACTTTACACTTAGTTTACACTTCCCGCGTATAGTTGCGTCATATGTGGGGGCAATCGCGCAACATCGGAGGCGGAGTTTGGCGAAATTGTCCACAAGATGCTATGGATGCGATTTTGGGAATAGTTCGATCATTCTCATCTTTTGGGGCAGAATAATCGAATTACCTGTCCTAGTTGCCTATGGAGAAATATCTTGAATTTCGGATCTTTTGTACCGTAGAGTGTATGTGCCGACTGGTGTGTGCTCAGACATGTAGTGATATCGGAAACGTGAAGAGCTCCGACATGAAATGCGCTCTATATTCATGGAGAGTTGTCAATTTTAACTTTTATATATATGAAATAATCTGGTCACTTATTTTCTTCAACTTCGCGACCTAATCCGCTCACCAACAGGCGACTCTCGATAATAGAGGCGGACAACGACATGGGTCCACTTAGCCAGCTTAGTGCGCCGATCAGGTATAGCCCAGATCAGCTACCATGTTCTAGATGCTGCGGTTGTGTATGCCAAACACTTTGTGACACCTGTGTACGAATCGCGAGCTCCAGAACCGGAACCCCACGAAACCCAGTCTTCGCCGCTGGAGTGCTCTCCTTATACTCGTCTTGCTGCCGAAACTGACCCACAGACACTGTGCGTTTTAATTGGACGTTGGGGTACGTGTTATATTCTTCTCGGATCATTGACGCGAAGTCATACCGAGGGTTGATTATGGGACATTTTTGCTACGACCGCGGAAGTACCGCGGAAGTAGGTGGTCAATACGCTGCAAAAAGCCCTTCTTTGGTGATAGTACTCGCTAGGTCAGGCACCTAATCCATCCATGCTATAAACAAGCGCTTTCGTTAGCACCGTACTCATCAGTAACTTTTTAGTGAGATGGCAGTTTTATGGATTCTTCAAGTGAATTTTTGGCTTTATTGTCGGCATCGGTGTCACCGTTGGAGCGGCATGCCGCAAAAGACAAATGTAAAAACATCAAGACCGCGCTCACTATGCTGTCGGAGCGAGTGAAGCGTGCGACGGTAAGGCGACTAATGGCTCAATATCATGCACGCTAGAAAGGAGGGTGGGGACGAAGCACGCCGATTTTCCTCTTGAAAGCTACCTTCGATGGCTACAGAGTCTGAACAGAGTCTGAGGCTGATGGTCTCTAGTGCGTTGCGTTCTCGCTTGTGACTTCGCGTTGCAGAGAGACGCAGCACAAAGGGCAATACGCTCGCTCCTGCTGCCGCTTTCCCTCAGACCTGTGCTTTGACAGTGAGTTCCGTGGTCATCGAGTCGGATGCATTCATGCTCGCCCTCATGCGCGAGTGACATCCAATAATTTAGGTAACAAATGTTTGCAAGTTTATGTGCCAATAAAACCTCCATCGATACTTCGCGTAGGGAATGAAGATGCTGTTATCGTAATTCGCTGATTCGCCTTTCGGTCAAAACTGTGACATTCTCGCTTTAACACCGCGTCCATCTGGTAATTTATAAACGCACGGCGTATTCAATAGCGGCTGCTCCCAATGTGGCTTAACACCAACGTAGTCTTTTGCGCTCATCTGCGATCACCTGGTGAAGAAGGCGAAATCGCACTTTCAGTTTATGTCAGACAAGGTTGTTGCGATGCCATAATTCTCTATTTTTGACAATTTAGTGCCTTTTGTAGGTACCGGGATGTCGGATTAAGCATCTTCCAAATACCACCGTTGCAAGGAGCCATGATAAATGACTGTAGTGACGTATATCGAAACAAGTCGCGCTTTGAAATGGTGCAACTCCCCGAGTACGGGTACGTACATGTAGGACAGCTATAACCCGGAAAGGGGCCATTTATCATCTCAGCATATTTGTACAGTTCAAGTATTGAGCAGAAAACTCCTTCCCATAACATATTTCCACTTTTAGATTCCTGTTATTGCCCAAGGATGCGGTTTAAATCTGTTGGCGTGCCATTATATCATGTACGTGCTGTATTTTCTACACCAGTGTCGCGGCTGATTGTCTTGAGAGAAAGAAACGCTTGATAGTTCTCGGACAGAGTTGGTGTACGAGGTGTAAGACTTTTGGAGTAAGGTGGTGCTGCTTTCCTTGCTTGCTGCCTTTCGCTTTATTTGCATATCGTGGTTTGTCTAAATTGTCACTGAAGAAAGGAGTGCTACAAAAGCCTATAGGCCAGTATTAAATTTTGAACAAATTGAATCAGAAATAAATATCCTTTCCTGTAAATATCCAACTCTGCTTCAAGTGCACCATCCAAGAGTACGAAAGCATATATATCAACATAGGCTGGGAAGATGTTCGTCCTATATGGCCATTCGCAAAGATTTCTTGAAGATTAATTTTAGTCCTTTTTTCTGTTTTCAGCTGCCGAAACCGATAACAGGTAAGTGTCCGGTTTTCTTATCTTTTATTGCGGTATGGAAGTTTAGAGAATGTACCCAGACTTTTCAAAAACACCTTATGAGATGCCTTATGATGTAAGATTACTGATTTCGCTTTTATGAATAGAATGGCTGTGCTTACACTTACGGAATCCCATGTGCTACAACCATGTCTCATATCCATAAAAAGCCAACAGATAATAAAGCCAGTGAACGCATAGAGGAAGTAATTTGCTAATTTAGTTAAGTGTGGGTAATGATAAGGAAAGCGAAATGAACCTAAAAGAAAAGCATTTAACCACCAGCGGGAGCATTATGCGCGTGATTGAATACCAATTGTGCGACGGCAGCGGCTAGAAGGCGCTTGTAAATAAATGGTGGTGGGCTTAGCTCTTCCAAGAGGCAAGTTGTTTTTAAAGCTAAGCTGTATACCTCTACCCCTCGATGCATCTATCGAGTACATGGGGAAAATGTGGGCCGATCCGCAACTGAGGTGAAGCAGATTGAGGCAAGTCCACCCTAATAATAATAACATTAAATCATATTCGCAAAATAAATCAATCAATATGCATTGTTGCAAGGGGATGGGAATGCTGAAATTCTTTAAGAACAGCACATAGACTTACGAGCAGGAGGCATTGCCATATAAGGAAGGCACAAGATGTATGTACATTCGTACACCTTTTATTCACAAGAGGACAGTGCCACCGACCGTGGGAATGGCTGTGCCGTACAAAAGAAACGCGTATTTGTGGTATCCACTGTGTGTATATCTCGAGGCACACCAAAGAATGAATGATATTGAGAAGTTCATAACGACGCACCTTGCATATATTAGCCGTGATGACGCTACTCCTGTAGGCATCATTGGACATTTCAATGCAGACATATAAAAACCAGACAAGACATGGTTCTCTCAATTTGTACTAGAAGAGTTTGATTTAAAGTGCTGTCACTTTAAGCGATGTCACTCAGCAACTCAACAATTTTCGTGCATAGATTTACCTTTGGTCGAGAATATGTCTTAGCTAGTAACCAAGGCGATCAGTGTATATCTCAAGAATCACAAAGCAAGCATCGCTACCAATACGAAATGATGAAAATAAGTACAGGTTCCCTCGTCTAACCCTGTGAGGTGTTTTACAGCTTTGCTGGTGCTACACTTAACACTGTTCAGTGGCTCCTCAATTTTTCTCCACTTGCATCTCCCAGCAATTTACTTTTTTAATTACTTCATCTATAACACTAAATAATTTCCCTTAAGCTCCTAGCTTCAATATTTGCTGGTTTGGTATGGTTGGGCATACCGAAAATCGGCTTTCGCAATTCCTTATTGCCAGGTTCAGCCTTGCGTCTTGCCTTCGTAGAAGTGCTAGATTTATGACGGAAAAATCCTCCTAAAACAGAGATTTAAAAAGAAGCTCGTTACATAAACGTTTACCAACACGCCCAATCGACAGCTATTTCAGGTGCTGCATTGCCACCATAGCAAAACATGGAGAGCATTTTTATCTTGCATTTCGATGGAAATGCTACTAGCTTTTTAGAGTGTAGAGAACTCATTGCTCTGTTTACACCTCACTCAGCAGCACGCAAAACTAAAAAAAAATGCGTGTTTCCGTGTACAATATTGCCAGCGCAGGTAGTCGCATTGCATTTCCTTTATAAATAAAACGCCTGGTCTGTTAAACGTAAAGATTCCTTACGCTCTAGTGTGTTCCCTTATTATGAACGACTACACATGGCCGGCCAATTGGCAATAACGTATACGGAGCGCCACATGAACCACCGATAAACCTAGACTAAGAAATGGAACTAGAATAGAATAAATATAGTATTCCAGTCATGATTTCGGAATAACTTACATTCTAACATTTGATGCTTGCGTTCGTTTCCTCCACAGATATGTGAATTGACTTGCACTCTGTGTATCCCTGGATGAGGCTGCTCACATAAAAACGATTGTGAAAATGTTCACTTATATAACAGCGCATACAGTTTTTCTTTTTGGCAGCGGTAATAAACACAAGTGTCTTTCTTGGATCATCCAACCTCAATTACAGAACGTAGTTAGACTTCTTTTGGCCTTTCATGTCACTCGATTAGTGTCGATTTTAGGAAATATACTTGTAATGTAGGGTTCTCCCCACCCAGGACCTCGGGCAAATTGTTGGGCCACAATACAGCAGTTCTAGCACGTTAAAAAACGAACGGTAGAAAAGCTCGTAGTGTTATAAAATTTCCAAACTAATTTCAAATTACTTTTACTGGGTCCCACTGAAACATTATAGGACTCGCATAGCTAGGATGAGAAATCAAGCTACCATCCTAATAGGCTGAACTTGAAACTACTGAGGATATTCTCATGGTTTAGAATATTTTTTGTACCAATTTTTTTACTTCAATAATTTTATTTCAACGCTTGTTAAGATCCAAGGCCATATTCAGGTGTCGGTTTTCCTGTAGAAAGCTGCTTTTCCTTGCTTTTTCCATTTTATCTATACTCATACATTCAGAAACATGTTGCAAAAAGAAATGTTCCTTCCGTGATTACGTTGTGAGACAAAACGTGCTTTTTAACCCTAACCTTTGTATTTTGACGTAATTAATTTTTCTTGATTGTTCCCTATTCGATTTTTTTTCTTAGTGCTGTCTGCAGTGTTAATTAGTATTCTTACCATTAGCGCGATTAATATGTTTTTATAAAACACGGATGTCCTACGCGTGAATAATGTTCAGTTTTTATTTACCTTATTCTGTTTATATTTCCTGAAAATTATTTTTGCTCACATCATGTTACGAAACACTGATGATATTATTCATAAATATTTAGAAATGACATTGTGCACTCATTGCTCACGTATTGATGCATAAAATTAACGAAGATGAATAGAATCGGTCGAAAATTTTTCATATTAGACCACAACTTTTTAATAAAAATGGCATCAAAGCCGATAGTTCTATTAATTCTTATAGACTTTCTGTTAATGCTTCGTTATTATTCATATCATTTCATTTATCCTAGCTAATCGCAGAGCCAAGGGACAACGCTACGTAAATCTCGAGGCTTTCCTCAATTCAGATTTTCAATAGTTAGGTATCACTGTTTCTGCGACTAGCAACATATATCTTTCGCAGAAAATAAACCTAAAAATTAAATTTGACCTTTTTTGTGCTTAAAGGTCCCTAAAACGTTTGGGCCCATTTTGTTCAGGCGTAGTTTTTAGCTACAGTAAAGCATTCCTGCAATAATTCAAAGTGAAGCGTCTCACTTTAAGAGCGCTACAGGACGATCACAAGTTGCCATCCCACCTAGCCAATCTTTTCGCCTCATCTTGTTACATAAAAGATCTGGGCTAAACTCCGCTTTCACTGCCTTTGCGTCATGATGTGACGTCATGCCGTCTACTTCCGGTTGTCTTGGAGACGCCGCGCGAAGCCTCTCTGACCTCTCTGCTAGTTGCCTGGCTGTCGAGCCCCAGCGAGAGCTATCCATGCAACGTGCGTCGCACACGTTTTGTCGCTGCACAGAGCATGTCCCTTATTTCGGTAATCACAGGCAAGCTGGGCGTTTTGACGGGTGGGCGGAGACATGAACTAATTCCCCTTCAATCTACCATTGCTGTAATAAATAACCGTGAGCAGCCTGAATGGCCTAGATTTACTGTACAGACTACATTATAGGCTTTAAAGTATAGGCTTTAATGGGAGCCTATGCACTAACTGTAGAAGGACCAGAACAGTGCAGCCACCTGGTGGCAGAGAGCTTAACCAGCCAAAACACAAAGCTTATATTACTGTAACCAAGTGTAAAAATTTTAAACATTTAAAATGACAACGTGTTCACGAATACGCCCCTGGCGGAAACTTACACCAGCATCAAAGTAGAATAGGTTACCGCTATATTAGTTCTCTGTTTGTCTGGTTGGGCTCTGTGCCTCCGAGTGGATGCACCGTGATAGTCGGCAATCCTTGGGCTTCTGTTTATCTGGTAAACCACCCAGCTCTCATGCGCTTGCGTTTGCTCGCTAAAACTCCATATTGTGGTAGTAATCCTCCAGCGTCAGGTGGCGCCCACCAATCCGTAGATGCTGGCATCGATCGGACATCGACAGCTTAATGGTCCGCAGTGACTCCTATCGCAGTGGCTTTGCTGTGAAACGCGATGTCACAGCTTGACATATCGCCGATCACTAGATTTACAGCCCACAGCCCAACGAAAGCGATCCACGGCGCTCTTGCAAAGAAAGCTTTCGACGAACAGGGACCGCTCAGCCTACGTCAACATGGAGAATGTTTGAACGCAAACACACGACACGTTGTATGTGCTGGAATTGCTTGAGATAGACGGTCGTTGTATGTGGCTTTTCAATTATTTTTATACAAAGAATATAACCAGAATTACAACCATTGCGAACAACCTTCATTCACCATAAAGTTGGAGCAATTATACATTATGTCACCTGGGTTGCCAATCAAGTAGCTCTACCAATTGGTGTGTATTAGGTCAAATACGTCAGTGGTAAGGGGCCGGCAGAAAACTCAACAGAGCGGCTTCGCTGCAATCGCTAGCGTTCGGCATCACAACAAGAACATCATCATCATCATCATCATCATCATCATCATCAGTCTGGTTACGCCCACTGCAGGCGCAAAGGCCTCTCCCATCCTTCTCCAACTACCCCGGTCATGTACTAATTGTGGCCATGTTGTCCCTGCAAACTTCTTAATCTAATACGGCCACCTAGCTCTCTGCCGCCCCCTACTACGCTTCCCTTCGCTTGGAATCCAGTCCGTAACCCTTAATGACCTTCGGTTACCTTGCCTCCTCATCACACCTCCTGCACATGCCCATTTTTTTTCTTTATCTCAACTAAGATGTTATTACCTCGCGTTTGTTCCCTCACCCAATCTGCTCTTTTCTTATCCCTTAACGTTATACCCATCATTCTTCTTCCCATAGATCTTTTCATAGCATAGCTCTATTCATAGCAAAACATTATAATACACTACAAATTTAGGTGAACTGCTTCAAGGCGTGACTGAATGTTAAGAGGGGCCTACTCAATGACTCATTACGCTTGCGCAAAATCTATAAAACCGTTCAGGGGTCCAATAAAACAGTGGGATAACGTAACTAAAACATGGTTTATCACAAGAAGAACTCCTCTATGAATGGCTACTTAATAAACGTTTTCCTTCTACTTGTGGCCTTTACTTCCTTGCAGTGTCTCTGGACCAAGGGTGGCTGCCTTGGCGGTCATCATGTGCTTTTGCCTGATGGCCATGGCGTGCATGGTGGTCGCCATCATTATTACTACGAGCGATATTCGTAAGCTCCACTCCTCACTGCATTTTTCCGCAATACACATAAGTAGCGTAGAAAGAGTGCAAACGAAGGTTGCGAGAACAACTCTTCATAGGTGTGGGCAAATCATCGCTATGCGCAAATCCAACCAATTTGTTATTCTACGCAATTCAAATTCACTTCTGGAATGTGAAAGACGGCCCTTAAGTTGCAACGCACATAACGAACCGCAACATTTGTCCTATAGTAGTACTAAGCATTCGGGTCGCAAGGGTACCTATCACCTATACTGCACGACCTCCCACCAGTGTGACGCTGGCTGCGCCTGTCACATGCATTGGTTATTTGGACGTATAATGTAACGTGGTCGGTATGCTTTGTCTTATGTGAACTGTAAAAGAAACCTCATTGCTAAACGTGTTTCAGGAGTCTTATTTGCACGCTCCACCAAGGCTAGGCCACCGGCGGACTGCATATCTGGCACTGACACTGAGTCATGTATAACTGCTCCTCGAAAATTTTACCCGCCATTTCTGGCTCATCTGTC
Source organism: Dermacentor albipictus (assembly GCF_038994185.2). Taxonomy (NCBI): domain Eukaryota; kingdom Metazoa; phylum Arthropoda; class Arachnida; order Ixodida; family Ixodidae; genus Dermacentor; species Dermacentor albipictus. Next base: position 56,607,937 of record NC_091830.1, read on the forward strand.
CTGAAACAATAATCGTGCGTCTTGCGCAACCTTGTTTTCTTCTCCTTTAGCGCTAAGCACTTGATACATTCCTTTCGGGACCGCTATGTCACGTTGATATGCGCAGGCCATTCGAGGCATGAACAGTACGGGGAGCACAGCTCTAAAAAAAGGAAGCTGACACAATTACGTGATAATTCTGGTTTGGGGAAACACAAACCTAAGGAGGTTCAATATATAAGAGGGAAAAGGACCGAGTAGGCCTAATCCAACACGAAAGAACGGTTCCATAGTGACGGTTATCGGCTGGAAATGACCGGCAAGTAGCACCTGAGGTGTTTTCCGACGCTGGCAGCGAGCAGAGGAGGCAACATAGCGTCGGACGGAGCGAGCAACACCAATCCTATAGACGTAGCGGTGGACGCGGTCGTACATGCGGGTTACCCCAATATATGCTGCAGTGGGTGCGTCATACATCTCAAACAGCACAGTCTGTCGTAGATGTTTTGGCACGAGAAGAAGATCAGAGCAGTCAGGGAGGAAGTTCCTTCGGTACAGAATTCCGCCCTTGAGGACATATCGGTGACCTGATGTGTCGGTAGCTGTAGAGTGCAAACGCTCGATGAGTGCTCGCAGCGATAGGTCTCGGTAGTGCTCATCGATGATTTTAGCGAAGGCAGACACAGAGAAAATGCCATTGGCGGTACTGCTGTCGGCGTCGTCGGGCTCGTCAACCGGGTAACGAGATAGGCAGTCAGCGTCCTTGTGTAGTCGGCCAGATTTGTAGCTGACAGAATACGACTATTCTTGGAGGCGTAATGCCCAGCGACCAAGACTTCCTGTGGGATCTTTCAGTGAGCATAACCAGCAAATGCGTGATGGTCTGTGACAATGGAAAAGGGTGGCCATATAAGTATGGGCGGAATTTCGCTACCGCCGAAACTGGGGCCCGACACTCGCGCTCGATCATGGAATAGTTGCGCTCCGCGGGTGAGAGGAGCCTGCTGGCGATAGCGATAACATACTCCGGCAATTCAGTGACGCCAGTACTCCGCCAATTCTGTGACCGCTGGCATCAGTACGGACTTCGGTAGGCGCAGAAGGATCAAAATGGGCCAGAACGGGAGGCGTTGTGAGAAGGTCGATTAGATGGGAGAATGCAGAGGCCTCATTGTCGCACCACTGGAAAGGGGCTTTTTTTTTTCAAGCGCTCAATTAGTGCAAAAGGATAGATAGCTGGGCGAGTTGGTACGGTAACATGATATTGGATTCTAGCGCGAAGTGAAACTCCTGCTCCTTTCTGTGTCCGTGTTTCACTTCGCGCTAGAACTCAATTAGTGGTAATGCTATGGATGCGAAATTTTTCACGAAACGGTGGAAGTACGAGCAAAGACCGATGAAGCTGCGCACATCCTTGGCACACTTCGGAACAGGGAAGTGGGTGACAGCATGGATCTTCCTGGTGAATATCGGAAAACATACACTGTTAACCCCCTACCCAAAAACATGGACCCAAACCTCCACACGGCGCGAAGGGACGCAAGTGCGAATTACGTCGAAAAGTACCTGGCCACAAAAAAACACAATAGTATACACAGATGTTGCAGTATAAGCCAAGAAAAGAGGCACAAACATAGCAAAGACACCTGCGATAATAATAGGCCAGGGCTACAAAGAGATCAGCAGTACGTCATTGAAGGACTGCTCGGTAACGCAAGCTGAGGAAATAGCCGTAGCTCTAGCGGCAGTGGAGGGCTACCGATCCGAAAGGTCTTTAACAATACTCACCGACTCGCAAACTACGTGTCGGAATTACATGAACGGCAGAATAGGACGCACGGCGCTTCACATCCTCCGCTCCTGCAGGGCAACAACAAACAAAGTCAGGCATACAATTTTCTGGGTACCGGGAAACGCTGGAATAGAAGGGAACCTAAGGGCGGACAAGGTAGCTCGAGAGCACACAAGCCGAGCGGCCTTGCGGGAGGAGGATAGGGTGGGGAAGGAGCGACGGACAGGCTATAGTGGTTGCTGGAATAGTTCGCAAAATAGCCTGACTACTGCATTCTATTAAAGCACTATGCCCAATTTACGTAAGGAAAACAATAGCACATGCATTAGCGTACAGTGTGCTGAGATATGGAATCTGTTCTTTTTATTTCTGTTCAGTGTTTTGGCGCAATAAAGTTGATTCTTTACTAAAATCCATAATTCGGGCGGTGTTGTATGGTGTGCACATTACTAACAATTCAAGTCTTTTTTCATGCTCGCACATGCCCTCGTTCAGGCTGTTATTCAAAGAAACGGTAATCCTTTTGTATATATGGAACAATGAGTTCTGCCTCCCGTATGTCCCCGCCAGAGCATTACGTACACGCGACCGCTTTACCTTACCAAGAGTAAGGACAAGATATGGCAAACGTGTCCGTGCCTTCTATGTACCTGATGTGTTAAATGACCTGCCAGATAAAGTTTTATCTTCCAGCACACGGAAAGCAGTTAAATCTTATATTTTTGATTTGTATGTGTAATTTGGTTTCTTTTCTTCCTTTCTTTCTTTCTTTCTTTAGTTTTATTTTTGAGTTTTGTACATAACTGATTTACTGTGCCGCTCCCTGGCTTGCTCCATTCTGCCGAGCGCTGCCCCACAAGCCCATTGTTGGCTTGGGCAGGCTCGTATTTGTATGTCATTTTCGAAATAAACAAATCATATATATATATATATATATATATATATATATATATATATATATATATATACCGAGAGAGACCCAGGTGTTCTTCCACACGGCGTGCGGGATATTTTTGCAGATGGAAATGTCCGGATTAGTGTTCCGTTGTACGCTGGAGCCGATGCGGGTGGGTACCGAGAAATCGTTAAGGACGGTCAACTCTCCGTTCTGCAAGAATGTCCATAGTGCCAGGCCCTTCTTGCAGTTCTTGTGCTAACCCCAACTTACGTGATGAAAGTTGTAATTGCCAAGAATTAGGAGCGCGTTCCGGCTCGCGCATGAGAGGACGGTGCGGAGAAGGAGGAGAAGGGGACCTCCAGGTGTGCGGGGTGGGCTGTATACATTAAGGACAAAAAGGCTGGCATATTGCCGCCGCCGGGGGAGAAGATCAAAGAAGAGGTGAGTGCATTCCGGAACGTCGAGCGGATGCTCGATTGCCACGTATGCGCGATGAACTAGCGTGGCAACGTTCGGAGGTGAAGGGGAAGCAGGGTGGAAAGCTGTGTAGTCACATAATTTTATTGCGGAGGTATCTTGAAGGGCGATGATAATGGAGAGGCCGGAGGGAGGGATGTTCTGGAGGCGGAGCTGCATCGTGTGCCGGTTTACGCGCAAGCCGCGGCAGTTGCACTGCCAGAAATTAAGGCGCGGGGTTGTGTGGCCATATTGAGGCCGGTGTGCCTCTGCTGTTGCAGGGTGTTTGGAAGATGAGGATGAGGGGAGGAGGGATGAGACATTAATGGTCATTTCGGCAAGATCGCATTCGAGGGAACTCTGGCGGGCCTCAATTTCGGCCATGCGGTTGTTAATTTGAGCCATCCAGCTCTGCTTGTCCGTACGCAGTACTGTAATGGCGGCCATGATGCGTCGTTCATGTGCCTCGAGGACTGAGGCGTGTGGCGGATGACAGCCTCCATCTCCGGGGTGGGGGCAGGTTCTGTAGAGGAGCGCCTCTTATGTGGAGGGCTGAGGGAGGGGGAGGCGGCACTAGAAGATGCGGCCGAAGAGGAGGCGGACATAGGGACGGGAGGTGGTGGCGGTGATGTCTGGAGAGCGATGGGTCATTAGGTTTGGTGAGGGGAAGAGGTGGGGAGGTGGGGGCGCGCGAGCAGCGCCTGCAGCTGTTCTTTCAGTAGGGCAATGTGGTTGCTCTGGGCGCTGCGATTTGAGCTTTGAGCTTTTCTTTATCGGGGTCCGGCAGGGTCGATGGGGTGTCTTGCCCCGGTAGCGGTGGAAATGAGACGGAGCGGTGGTGAGGGCTGCGGTCCCGGCTTGATCGGAAGCTGGATCGTTGACGGGGACGCGATGAACGGTTGTCTTTGGCGGATGGTGTTGACTGCACTGAGCTGGATGGCAGTTGACTTGGGACTGGATGCGAGTAGGGAGGGACTCACCCCACCCCCGTTCGAAGCGGAGCTTACACAGGCGCGACCCTTTGTAATGCATATAGGAGTGCAGTCAGGGGGGTCCCGAGCGGCGTGCACAGCTCCGCAGCATGGGCAGCGTCCGGACCTGGGCTTGGTACATACGTTGGAGTGGTGACCATGGCTCCAACAATTGAAACAAGCTTCAGCCTTGGGGCGGAAGGGGTGACAGATAAACAGGCCGCAGTTCAACAACGCGGTGCGAGGGAGTTCTTTCGGGCCGACGAGGTGATCAGGGTGGACCGGGTGCGATCCATCTGCCTTGCGTCAGCGATGGCATAAGTATTGCTAGGATTCATAGCCTGCAGGTCCTCGATTATCTCCTCTTGGTTTTGATTGTCCACGGCGTTGTAGATTATGCCGCGGAGGGCGTTGTCAGGTGCGGCCACATAAGCGCGAAGTGGGTACAACTGGGTAGCGAGACGCAACTCAAACGTTCGCACATACTGCCGGGTGCGTTGCTCCAAGGGTTTTCTGATAGTGAGAGATAATGTACGGGTTTATGCGTATGCGGTCCTCGACACGGGCGTCACCGAACTCAACGCTGGTGCTAGAACAGAGTTAGGCAAGGAGAGCCCCATTTGTGGTTGTGCGGAGGTTGAGGCCACCACCAGAGCGGAAGACGATCTTGTAGTCTTCCACTGGGAGACGAGGCAGCTGGACGTGGCGGCGTAGGCGGTTAGTATTCAGCGATGGCAAAGTGCCATGGCGGACTTGAGGTTGGCGTTCATGGGTGAAACTGCTTCCTTTGGATGGGCCGCACGGTGGGCTTGGAGCAATCGGGGCCAGCGAGGGTCGTCATCAAATTCTTGTTGGGAGATGAGTGTTCTGTATACTATATTTTACATATCGGCGGCTTCGAGACGAAGGGAGTGAGTGCCGGCGCAGCGGACGCCGGTGCCACGCTAGGTGCAGCTGCACGCTGCGGGCGAGGTGGCGTTGCGCCGAGCGTTAGGCTTAGCTCGGCGTTCTCCTGGCTGCTCAAAATGAGGCCCTGGTGAAATGATGGTAGGCGGGTCCGGGAAGATGAGGTGTCAGGAAGGTCCTTACACCTCCGAGTGCTCTATAACAATATAGAAGAATATCCCGAGCGAGATGCCACAACCAGGAGCACAAATCGCTGAGCCCATGCGAGGCACGTCCGAAGAACGCCGGGCATGGGTTGCTTCTCGGGAACTCCAGCGACTGCGACTGTGCCGAGAAATGTGCCCGATTCGATGGCACTGAAAACAAAAGGGCTTGTCATCAGCAGTGCACAATTCAGATGGGTTACGGAAACGTGGTGGGCAATAAGATACGGGACGGGGCGGAATCGAAGAAGCCGTGTGGGTATCAGGGCGATCGGTCAAACAGATGGTGTGATGACCCATGTTTTTCAACTCCTGGCGGACAACTGCCTCGATCAGGGAAACCGTGACTGCAGGTGCGTCGGTGGGGCCTAAGCCGAAGGTAGCCGGATAGGCAGCCTCGGTCTGACGCCGGACAAACCTGGTAACATCGCCAGTGTTGATGGGACGAGGAGCGTTGGTAAAATAAGATTCCGCTGGGGTTTTGGGCAGACGGGCAAACTGCTGGTCAATACATCGGCGTGTAGCAAGTTCCACGCGGCGGCACTCTTCCATAACTGCATCCACCGTCGCCACGTTGTTGAGAACGAGCAAGTTGAAGGCCTCATCGGCAATACTATTGAGGACGAGGGAAACCTGGTCTGACTCAGTCATGTGTGCGTGAACTTTGCGGCACAGAGCCAAGACGTCCTGAATGCACCTCACATAGGGCTCTGTTGACCTGTGCACACGACCGGAAAACGTCTTCTGCGCGGCAAGTTAGTGACTGTAGGGGTTGCCGCACAAGTCTCGAAGCTTTTGCTTAAGCAAATCCCAACTAGTGAGCTCATCTTCATGCGTCCGAAACCAAACTCGAGTTGTGCCACCGAAGTAAAAGACTACGTTGGCGAGCATGATAGTAGGGTCCCGCCAGTTATTACGGCTGACGAGTTAGAACAGGGTAATCAAGTCCTCGACGTCTTCTCCATCTTTAACCGAGAATACGCCAGGATAAGGGGGAGCGGGGAGAGTGATGTAGGTCGTCGAAGTGGAAGCAGGTGTCGAAGCCGGCGGAGTCTAGTTATCGTCGCCGGGAGCCAAGAATGAAGGCTAGACTTACTGTCTACTGCGAAGCTCCGTGACGACGTACAGGGAGCATCCACCTCCACCAGATATGTTACGTAGCAAGGCGCAGCCGTAAAGCCGTATACAAGTATATTTACAAGGTAATACACCGAACTTGGCCAAGAGGCAACAGCCAAAGCAGGCCTCTAATCGTCGTCGTCGTCCTCACACTACTCGCCCCTTCGTGATCGCATATAGTGTTCCGTAGCAATACTTTGAAGTGCCAAGTGATAAACACGCATCGGTGAAGCAGACATCGAACATTAGAATTGTTGCAACAGTCGACTCACTAGTCGTCGTAGCTCCCTCTGTTCCGACCCATTGTTAGGCACATGCACGTATGTCGGAGGCAGCGAAGATTATATATAGCACTAGATGCAAAGAAGGTATAAAGTCATATCCTCACGCACAATTACTGTTAATCCTGGAAAAACGTGCTCAAGGTGCGGCAAATTGCGCGAGAACCCGATGATGCTGTTCGTAAGGCAGGTTCGGCACACCCCTCCTCCACCAATATGTTATTGGTATGTTGTGAGTGTAGAAAGACTATATTTACATTTTATATACAGGATGAGTCAGAGTAGTTAAGATGGCTGACCACCAACGACACGAAGCAGCCAGCGTCTCCGATATTCTTCCTATCTCTTCTTTCATCCTTCCGTAACAATATAATGGCAACCATATTGTACGTTCCGTTTTGAAGCGCGTGAGACGCAGTCGCCGATGTTAATGTCGTAGCAAGACAATACTTCATGCCGGCTATACGGGAACGCGATTGGCCGGGGAAAACTATGACCGTTACATAGGCTAAACACCTACATAGGGTAAACCTGTATACTACAATATTTGGGTAAAGGAGTATGTAAGAATTTAATGGCAATATCTCAGCTTCCTGCATATTTCTTCTGGCACTGTCCTGGCGAGGCCACTGGAGAGCACGTTCTAGAAAAAAGACGAGCAATAACTACAAATTTCCAAAATCCGTTTCAAGTATAATAATCATAAGACTGATGCACACTAACGTAGTATAAGATGACATTTTCGTCTTGTGATTCCCTTTACCACGCCTAATAACTTATCATGACATGAAGGTCCGCATCTAGACATTGTTAGACAAAGTATACATTCTGTGTGCCTTCCCCAAAATATTCTCAGATACACAGGCTTGGAGGGCCATTAAGGTATCGGTAAAAATGTATTAACAATTCAAATAAATTACATAGCACGATATTATATATCGATGTTTTGAACCTTTTAACTCGCAGTTTTAGTTATAGGTAAAGAAAACGTATACCCTTGATATTTTTCGTGAAATAATGTCAGGTTTAGGCAGTCGAAGAATTGCAAACAAATTGGATAATAAGCTAATAACAATGCAATGATCAATGGAGCTAACTAAGATACGGGTAACGACGAGAGATACAACGATGGCAGTAATAATTAGAATTCGAGGACTTACATATTCTATTACAGTTCACCATAGTACCTATCGTTTAAGTTGAGAAGGTCGTCGATCATCATCTGTAACATAGTCTACCATAAAAATGAAATCGGTATTTAAACTCAATGTCACTTAGTAAAACAATATAAGCACTCACAGCATGGTGGCAAAGGTTAAGCGTAAGGATGCGACAAGGAAGAGTGCATTCGAGGAATCACGCTTGCGGACGCAGCACAAGAATAGTTGGATATTGCTGTGACAGGCTTTTGTAATGCCGTGCACGTAAGTAGTGTGGTCACGACGACGACGACTGCCCATACCAAGGAGTATTTCGACTTGATACTTGATTGCTACCGCGGAACATCTCGTAATACTTCTAGGGTTGGCAAATGCTATAATATGATCCTCGGCAGGGCATATCGAAGTCACATAAACTAGTATTCTGTTGTACTTTTCCAAGGCGAAGCTTTAACTACAGGTAATAGCTAGCGCGGGCCAAGCTGTTTAAAACTGAGGCTACGGGATGTGGCAATGGAGCAAGTGTTGCCTCTTAACAGCCGTCTTGGCACATCGGTAATTTTGTAGTTTTCAATGACTAGCTCATCAACTAAAATAAATACCTGGATTTATAATTACTTCCACTTATGTGTAAGCTCGAACGTCTGATTGTGTAATGCATTAGATAACGTTAACCACAAGCATTTCCAGCTCTCTAGATTTTCGCGCTTATTTTTTCACGGTTCAATATTGCGGAAGTGTCACAAATTTCAGCATTCCAGAAACAGAGAGAGACACAATTCGAACGTATTACATAACATTAATCTCAAAAAACAATTTTAACTAAAAGAGTTGAACAGCAAGGTAATTTGACACAAAATAAACCCTGTACGCACACGAGATACTCCCAAAACTATCTATGCAATTGAAAACGAACACCACCTCAGCTATACACCGTTCCATACTTCGACAGAACAAGTAACAATTGGAAACTAGAAAGTGAACGTTCTGACCATCAGCAGTGGTGGCGGCGTGGCGTGGCGCACGTTGTCGCCCTACGTGCTTCTGACACGGCGTAGACATCGACCTCCACACCGAGTGACGAGTTTGTGGTCCTCTACCGAGGCCAGCGTAGCACAAGACGTGGTTGGTCTTCGCCAGTCGAGCGCTGTGTCACTGATAAAGTCCAGCAGTTGCCTCCGTAGCTCTAGACTGTGGTAGTCTTGCAGAAATTGCAGCGCTTACACTTCTACTAACGTGCAACTCCAGTGGGAATCTACACAGAATGAAAGGGAGCAGGAGGAGAGCAAGCAGAGAATGGTTCGAACTGACGCAGTTGCGAAACGATCAGTGAATAACTTCGTTGCCACTGTTCACTCGCAGTTCGTATACCAAGAGGGAGGGGGAGGTGACGTGGGAAGTCATGGAAATGCTGCCACTATAGACACAACAACGGTTACGGGCAAGCGGAATACATTTACGATCAAGGTACGATAGTGCAGGTGTGTGCTATTTCTGAAAAAGACTCTTCAAATCTGTCCAGGGGAAAACTTACGCCGCGCGTGCGGAGTCAGAACCGCATTAAAGCGCAAGAAATGTCTTGGGCCACTCTCCGGAAGCGGCCACACGTCAAATTAAGACTTTTGTTCGCGTCGCGCTTGCTTTGAGGCTATGGCATTGCTTGAAGTCATGGATTCCATCCCGACCAAGGGATGGAGTTTATAGCTTTCGCACGATGCGATGTGCTATGTGCGGGTCATGCTCAATCCTCTCACATGTTATAAAATATGACGCACAACAACACCTCGGGCAAGCACCTGCCCCTGTGTGTACTTAGCATTACTCAGAAAAACAGCAGTGCTGCTTGCAAGGTAACAGTTTACATCAACTCACCACTTTCGTGTTGAACTAGTGCCTGAACAAATTGAGTATTCACCTTCAACATCATCGCTAATTATCTTCAATGAAAGCAAACAGAACAGAGAACTTCGCTTATACCGATTCCAATAGTGCGTGGTATCCACATAACTGTTACAGTTAAAGCTGAATATGGCTAACCTTCCATTGTGTTTCGGCGTCCGACAACAGAAAGAGACTTAGCGAGCTCTAGCATACCAATACACAATCGGCTTCATTGTTTGCTTTGCGTGATGATGTACGGGTGCAGTGAGGCAGCTTAGGTGTGAAAATGCAGAACTGATTAGAATGCTCGCCGTGAAAATGAGCGTGGCGTCAAGGTTATCGTAGTGTATGAGCAGGAGAGCTATCGGCACTAAAGACAGCTGTGTTACCGATGGAGCGGGCAACTATAGTTCGTACACCCGAAAAACAACATGCGTACTATTAGTGCCGGAAAGAACAGGAACGAGAATGCAAGTGGCGCGGGCGCGAGAGAACCACTGGCGAAGAACGTTCCCGCGATGCCGAAAGAAACCGACAACCGCGAGCCCGGGCACCTCCGAACGAGCAACGACGCCACACTCGCAGCGCAAAGGAAAAATACAACCATTCCACTCCGTGAAGATGGAATGGCAGCGAAAAGAACGTTCCTTTTAATTTGAGAGCTTTGACTGTCATCACCTTTCCCTGCCATTCCATCTTGACAGATGGGAATGGATTTTTTCTTCTCCTCTCTTGGGCTTCACGCATTAAGTGTCCAAATGATGGTCTCCACTTTGTTTCTCTATCCGGCGTCGTCGTCTTCTTCACATGTGTCTTCGCGCCATTTTCAGCGCACGTGTTTAGCCTTCTCACTAATCAGAAACGTCACACCTGCAAAATAATGCCAACTGAAGGCGGAGCCCTACATTAAGCGCACATGACAACTACTCTCGCAAAACCGGTTTCATGCAGCCTGTAGCACTAAATTGCCAACAAGCGGACTTGTTAGCGCGAAACACCGACCAGGCGAATGCTCAGCTGTTGTTTGCTGCTACGAGCATACAGCTGCGTGACGGTCATTCCGGAAGCACAGCGCAGCGGTTAGGGCTACGAGAAAATATACGACTCAAGTGCAAAAAAGGAACAGAAACAAGCCATGACTGTTAACTAGGTGCGTAATGCGGGTCCACGGATGGGCCCCTTGAGGCGAGATTGCTAAGTTCACTCCGGAAAGAAGGCAGCTGCCTCCCGTTGTCTTCTCGGCGCTCGTCCTTCTCTGCTTGATTCACGCTCTTGAAGGGAAAGAAACGACAGCCGTCACATGTCTGTGATGGCAGAAGCTTTAAGGCAAATTATAAGAAAACAGCTGTTGTATGGACATGTGGTCAAATATCTCCCATAACGTGCGGTGACACAGTTCTCAAATATTTATAATGCTCTGCATCCACCATTTCGACCACCTGGGGTTCTTTAGCGCGGCCCTAAATCTAAGGTAACACTGTTCTAACCATTTCTCTCCAGGTCTCATTAGCGGCAGCTGTATATGGCAGTAATGAATCACCACTTCGAAAAATAATTTCTATCGCGCATATTATGTCATATAGGTGTTTGTTGCACTTCATCATGTTGACATGGGTTGGCGATGAAGATGATCACGCCCTGCCCATGTATTATTGACTGAGTTTGTCTGCAATGCAGCATCCGGGTTAAAAGCATTTCACCTACGTTCTGAATGGCGCTTGCCGTCTCTACCGTTGGACGCTTGCTTACCGTGTTGCTCTTGCTGCTAGCAAGCATTATTGTAGGAATGCATCGTGGTTTGTGTTGAAGATCCTCAGACTTGCTAGGGCTAATTTTGGTGGTTTAACACGGCCCGTCCTATCTTCGCTCCAGCTGACTCATCATTGATGTTTTTAGGTCCAAGTTATGCGTGCTATCGCGCATGTTGAATTGCTAATAGCGGCTTCATGCGCAAGTACCGCGTACTCGCCTGGCCTCGTTATTCAGGGGCTTGCATAACGCTATGGTTTGTCGCAATTTGAGGCGAGTAGAAATACGGCCTAGTTGCGTTGACATACATCAAGTGAAACGCTAAAAGCTGGTACAAACCCTCCATCGCGTCCAGCCATTTGCGTTTCACTTGCAGATTTTTCCTAATATTTACTTTCCAGTGCTTCTTTAACATCTTCAACTCTTTCACGCGAGGATAACTTCGATACTATAGTCGCTTTGGAAATGTTTTAGAAGACAGGCAGGTTTAGGGCGAGGATTGCGGTTAGGTGTGACCTATTGTATAGCGCTTCAATTTTTGGAGAAAAACTGTCGTCGTGTTTGTGAAGTCATTACACCTTGATGGTGTTTGAGCAGACTTGCCACGAGTAGTGCCTTTTCGGATTTGCATATTGCAGTGATTTCTTTCTTATTATCTTTCGCGGCGTAGCAGTGTAATGCCTGCGACCCATAAAACAATACCTGGCCTTGCCGGTGCTTCTCTGCCTTTAAATGCATTCTGTGGCTTCCTTCTTCCTTAATATTAGAAAAATATTGTCATAAGTTTAAGACTTCACCTTTGCACGTCTCCAGGCAGGTCACTAAGGAAATTTCAGATTGCATAACTGCAGCGGCAACGACGACGTAAGCAGCAGAATTGGAAGGACGATGCAGCGCTAACTCCGAGTTTTCATTTCACCCCGAGTTCGGTGAATACATCGGTATTCATCGTGTATTCATCGGTAGCAAGATCACTAAAATATGCGCCAGCATCGAGCCGTGTGGAGTGATATAAGTTTGCACGAAAGGCGTGTGCTTGTTGTTGAAGTACACAAACAGTGTTAGAGCAAGGGAAAACTAAGCAACATAACGATTGAGAGAGTTTCTTAGTCAATAAAACGAAGTGGCTACTTTACACGAGCTATACTTTCGGTAACGGTTCTTCGTTACAATTGTGCGCTCGACGCGTATGGCAGGTATGCAAACATTATTTTCTTCATGTAAGGTTGCACTGTGCACATGTTCGACCTTATATGAGTCTGCGTCTTTCCTGCAGCTGTGAACGCTGAAGCAGCGGTGTGACATCGGAAGGAAGACAAAGTCGCGGCCCCTAACTTCTCCCATCCTTGTTGCAAAGGGTTGTCGGCCACTACATTGCAATAATACTTTCGGAAGCGCCCGCTAGATGGCCGTCAGTGAACCTCTATAGGCGGTGCGATACACGTATACTCGCGAAAAAATTTCTTTGGCGATTAAGACAAAGCTACGGAGGCAAATCGCACAGAAGCCAGAGCGCTCCAATAATGAGTCTAGAACCTTCATCCGCGGTAGTTTAAACTTGGAAAGAAAAAACATAAGAACTTTGTTTAAAACAGCTACACAAGAAAAAAAAAAATTCCATCACTGAGAGTTGAAGTCAACTTAATTTGCGAGGTATCCCTACCGGGTGTAGGATATCGCAACAGAGTCGCTTGTTGAATCTGCTTTGATACAGCGTCTGCTCCTTGAGCCCAAAAACCCTTGCCAAAATCTGTCGGACTACTTGGGACGGTAACATATGTGCGGAACCTCCGCCGCTGTGCCTTCCCCTCAATGTCAAAGAAAGCTTTCCCTGAGTATAGTATCACCAGCAAATGCATACGTCGTCGATTTGGGGCTTTTTTGAGGGATCCCGAGTCAACCGTTGAGTAACGTTGGTTGTTTGAAACCCTTTTTGGGAGCGTTTCCTTCGCTTTTTCGTTTACCGCCACCGCATTGAAACACGGAAAAAAGAAATTGGCGAAAATGTAGTCAGTTCGAAGTAGACGAACGTGTTGTTTTTGAAGGCAATGCACAATTTGACATTGCAGCTTACGCATTTGTGGAAGGTATGTTATATTTGGACGCGTGAATTTGACTAGTTAGCCAAACATAGATAACGCGAAAAATGGAACAGCGTGCGCAGGGCGACTACTAATGAAACGCTGTTGGTTCGATCATCGTGTCTTGTAGCCACCCCCCCCCCCCCCACCCCTTTTTTTTTTACAACAGCACGGCCTCCATTAGCTGGGTCACACGCTATACGAAACCTCCTGAGTAATGGCGTTTTCCTTGTGTTGCCGAATCGGTCATGCCTGCGACTGCGATGTTATGCCAAAATTGCTTTAACCGTCTCCCAATCTGTGCAACCCCTACAGATCTGCCGTTGGCTTGCTCTGCTCTCTACAAAAATGTGCAGTAAAACAAGAGGACCTGAATATCATGAGTGAACCTTATATGTGATTTTCAGCGCCTAAGTTCTTTATCAAATCAAAACTTTTTATGCTCTTTTTGCGCGGCACTGCCACGCCTACTCGGTCGGCGTCTTGCCGCAGTATGTGGGCTGGCGCTAAAAATCCTCTTTGTAAAATTGGCTAATTTTCGAGATGGCGTGATTAAAAGTGGCCTGATTTGGGATATAGTGTAATCTGCAGTGGCGAGGATAACGTTAGCCATGTTGGTTGGGGCTTCGCCGTATCACTAATTTACCGAGCAGGTAAGTAACATCTTTCTTCAAATCACGTTGCCGAGCATGAACAGGTTACGGGAATTGACTAACCGCTTCACGCCAGCTTCGCTTCAGCGTATACTGCAAATATGTTGGACGTACAGGAGATGTTGAATTGTCGAAACCTGAAGCTGCAATTAAAGCTACTTGCGCTATAACATGACAAGACTTAACTTGGGTGCTCATACAGCTGAAGCACATTAATTCACGTGACATCAATCCCAATATTTTATATGGAATCGCAATCTTCTCAGTGCCGTTTATGCACACATAGTAAGCATTCCACGCCAGCTGCCTTGAATATGCAAGGTGGCTACACACAGCGACGCCTTATGAGAGTAGTTCTACTGACTATTGCCGCAATATATTGTAGCTGAACATACGCCATGATTGAAAGTTCGGAGCATACACGAGTCCATACGTTACGTACAAAGAACGATTTACCTAGAAGTACTGCCTTATGTGCCCATCTGGAACTCGCCGTATAGCGTACAGAACAAGGCCCTTTATTACTGCATGTCCCTATGCTAGATAATAAACTCCCTCGGCATTGAAAACTGAAATACCACAATTTCATCAAAATGTCCTAATGAGATAGTCGCTCGGTGCAATGGCGACCGTACTAAAGGCTCTCATCATGTATTTAAAGCCATCTGTGCCAGTGGTGGCTGAGCGACTTCGACTTTACCGCACATGTCGCTTTTTGGATAAGCCGAACTCGGATTCACGGCCTGAATTCTGAGAGCGTTTCCTTCATTCCTCTTCAGGGATTATGTAACTATTTATTCTCAGGCAATACCATTCGTCGTTGCTCGACCCAATAGCAAAAATGTCAAACATCGTAGTCACGTGGGGCTAGAGAGGGCAAATGGAGCCGAAACGTTTGTTATATTACAATATGCGACCCATTGTGGCCTGTTTCTCCGCAGTTGGTGGTGGCAGCACCGTCGATGGCACGGATGCCGACGTCAACAGCGATCCACTCGCAAATCCGCGTCCCTCGGCAGCAAAGCACCCAATTCCAGCCACCCCACTACAGATATCTTCTACCCCAGCCATTGGTAGGTGTCTTTTTGTTGTCAAAATATGTTAACAATGCTTGATTACATGGTAATTTCACTCCTTGCTTTTTTTTTCTACAAGAGTGGTTCAAGGGGGGCTGCAGATTAAAGACATCCATGCCTTAAGCGTTTAGAGAAGATTTGGATTGAGTGCAGTTATGAAAATGACCATGTCCACCTTTCAAAACCGTAGCACACTCCTCATTGACTTCAGCTGTAACGTCAGTCTCAAGACATTCTTCCGTTTGTAGCGATAGCCATATTACGCCAGGTTTTCGCCTCTTCGCCATCGCCGCACTTTGAGCCATGGTCGCACTGTGATGTGACATCAGAGCCGTCGATCCTCCAATTATTCGGCTTGTCCCGGACGCACTCGCGGCCACCGCTCTTGCCGTTGGGCGCTCGTTGCGCCCTCTCTATGACGTCACACCCCTCGCTGCACAGCTGTGATAAACGGGAGCATAGGAGGGGAGAGCTCGCGTCACTGCCGCCATAGATGAGGCCGCACTATTGATGGTGAGAAGTAGGCCAGCACTAAGTTTAATAACATGTCTAACTACAAGCGAAGCCTAAGTGCAGCCGGGGTTTTAGCTATCGCTACTCCACTAGGTTTATTCAGAGCTAAGGCACATCCAATTTATTAAAATCTAATAATTCTCATAGTAGTGAAAATCAAGTGATGGATAGTACTGTAACTTAACACATGCTCTAGGAATGACCCAGGAACATTATGGTCCTAAATATCATGGCTCTGACAAAGTTCTCATTTCCACTATTCGCTTCAGCTAATATCACTCTTCTTGTTTTGTGTAAGTTCCGAACAGGCGTATGACAACTCGGGACGGAGCGGTTGCCTCTAATTTTCATACCACTGGTCGCAGATGGTTCGTACACTTAAGGAACCGCTTACCTAAACACAATTCTTGTTTTCATAAGCGGATGTCAGTTTTTTAAAGAGGTCCTCAACCACCTTGCGCTGAACTATCAAAGAGACCTTGGGACGTATATTTTGCCTCCCAAATAAATTGCATTCATCGTGGTTCAAAGGCTTTCTTCGTACTTCTACGGCCGACACATCACAGTTGTCACGGACCACCACTCAATCTCCTGGCTCATGAACTTTTGTGACCCATCTAGACGGCTTGCGCGCTAGGCCAGTAAATTTCACGAGTAAGATTTCGCTGTGTCGTAAAAGGCCGGACGGCGCCATGCTGACGCTGACTGCCTTTCAAGTATGTGAGTTGGTTCCACAAACTGTGACGCTGACTACGTTTCTACACTATCTTGCTTCCCTGGCACCTGCTTCGTTTTCCCGACAGCGATGCATTCAAGGTTCAGAAGATGAAGTACCCAAGTTTCAGCCATGTTCTTCCGCAACGCGATATTCTGCCCTTGCACGTTGTTTTCGCGTCCACGAAGGTTTACTCTACAAAAACAACTACACTACAACTGATGCATCCATAAGAATGGTGGGTCCATAGAGCCTTCGTCGTTTTGCTGTACGTCTCATGCGCGATGACCCCATCTCAATCCTCCCGGGACCAGCGCTGTCTCTGTACCGGGCTCGAGAACGCTCGTATTGGCGAAAATGCGTCATACAAGACAACAATACGTTGCCAACAGCACTACGTGTATGTGGCATAAACTCGCGAACAAACATCCTGCCAGTCAACTCCAACCTGTGCTGCCTCCAACCTCCCTGTTTGAGCAACCTGGCCTTTCCAACGAGCTACCGCGGGTGAAAACTGGATAGCGGTGTCTGTTGACCGCAAGATATGTTAGTGCGACACGGCAGCCAATGCTTCCCTCTCTCTTTTCTTCATTCGCTTCATAATTCCCCGGGAAGGGCAGCCTCCAGTTTGAGTCAGCGACCGTGGGCCCTGGCTGCAGTTCACTGCAGATAAGCTCCTACTTTTGTGAGCTCCTACCTTCTGACATTCCATGCTTTACCATTCACAAACACATGTGCTTACAGAACATGGCAGCCGAACGCTTATGCTTAAAAATTTATGTCGCATCAAATCATAGGAAATAGAATGGAATTATTTTGTTTATGATGCACGCTTCGCATCCCGCATGGCACCCAACGACTTGCTACAGCCCACTCTTTCTTCTGTATGCGCCACCGTCTCGTTTCACCCTAGACACCAGCCTCGCTGTGTCGTCTATACTGGCGATAATTCTATGGCAGAGACATCCTGTCGTGATAAAGAGGCTTGTCGGCTTGCTCGTCTACGCACGCTACATTTGCATGAATAATCATAGACACGATACAACAGCTGCCGCTGCGGTGTCATCTGTACAGCTAGGTTTTTGGTCTAGTTGGCGACCCCAGCAAGGAAACGCGGTCTTCGAACACATAAATTAGTGGCGCACTATGATGGCCCTTTTGCCGTGCTCGACCACCTCATCAGGATGAACTATACCAGAGCGCGACTCACCAAAGGGCGACGTTCTGGCCCGACTGAATTTACGCCGGGCTGAAACTATATACCCAGCGCAAACCTGAATGATAGGCACAGAAGGCTGCGTCTGTATTAGTGGCTTTGGTGTGAAATCTTATTATTCTGGCATATTGTGTTGAATTATGCATTTTTACGTGCAAAAACTACAACTTCATTATGAGGCATGCCGTAGCGGGGGACGCCAAAATTTGGACCACCTGGGGTTCTTTAACCTGCATCTGCATATTGTGTTGTGAAGAACGTCATCAATATTCAGAACCTATTTTTTTCGTTGAAAACAACCAGCTTTTACTTTCTAGTTAGCCGAGCATTGCAATAACAAAGCCAAATCCCTTAATCTGTAAGCGGGGATCACCCGACAAGGCCCTAGTACAGGTCGAGGAAGTGCAAGCATTGGCTTCACATTTTCTTGCAAGGGGCTACGGGAACATCCACTCTAGCAGTTTTTCTTTAACCTGCTTGGTGGTAACGAAGCGATAAATTTCGGACTTATCTTTAGCACAGATAAGGGGAATTGGGATCTTTATTTAGGGGCCGAGTAATTACATGGTATCGTTCAACAGTCAGTTAAAGCCACAGTCAAGCAATAAATAAATATACTCCAGCCAATAGATAAGCGAAAGAAAGACGTACTCAAGCCCCCACACACGATAACTTTGAAATAAAGGGCAAGCAGAATATATCAATATTGAAACGGAGTACTTAGGGGCCACAATAAACATGAGGAAATGCGTGAAATCTGGAAGCAGGGATGGTGCCCGCGCTAACGTTTGCAAATACCATTTTGCGCTTAAAACCGCGTATCTTGTCGTGGTTGGAAACCATAGATCGTTAGGCCGGTTGGCTTTGGGAGCCCACGGTAAAATCACAAATGAGGCATTGCAGGATGGCATGTCGGAACGAAATGTTTTGCCTACTGCCTCTAAATTCACTCTACCGAAAAAGGGTTCGTTTCTCAATTTATTTTCTCAATAAGTGAATTATGAACTCTGAGATGATGCTCAGTGGATTGACGCAAGGCGCTGAGCATGATTTCGCAAGCAGCACGTCATCGAGTGTACTCACCGAATTGCGAGGCCGCTGTTCCGATGAAACGAGGTTCAACGAACATAAATGAAGCATGAAGCTTCGGTAACAAAGCGCTGTGCCCGTAGAAAACAAAACAATAACCTCTGGGCTTTTCTACGATGACGATCTGCTAGTGCACCGGATGGCATGCTGAGATAAGTGGACGCCCCAATGGCTATCGCTTGCGTTATCCCTGCCTGAGGTACGCGCTTATGCGGATCCATGGGATGCGCCCTAGTGCTGAGGTTGCCTGAGTCGGTCGTTTCGGATTGTCGACTTTCCGTCTGAACCCAAAACCGATAAAAATATTTTGGCTTCTTACCAAAACAACAAAATAAATACCGTTTGGGTCACGTTTTCATTCAGGTTAATATAATTGTATTCTTTCGCTTTCGTTTTTGTTCCGACAAACTGGTGCAAAATGACATGGGTTTCGCCAGTCAGAGAAGTACAGATCAATATTTGTTTTGAAGCAAGACTCACGAACATCGGTCAAGATAAATGGGCGGCTTGAGAGGATAGGTAGCTCTAACAAAACATTGTGGACACAGGATGGACTAAGAGCTCACGAAAGTTGGCCAACAAATACAGGTTCATTGAAAGGGTAAAAGGATTTGCTAGGTCGGCACAGCATAAAAAACGAATCAAAATAATTTAATCTGGCTGCTTAATTTATATGGAAAGTCTCTTCATGGGAACAAGGTTTTCTGTATAGCAACAATACTTATTTACAAAAGGAATACATAACTAATTACGCAGTTGTTTTACGTGAAACTTACAATTATTGTATGGTTACTGTGGCTTTAGAACCAAAACCATGACTGGATTACGAGGCACGCGTGATTATCATGCAGCCTCCGGAAAAGTTCTCACAGATGACTTGCACGTGCGCACAATGCACGGGAGGCTGGTGTTTTTTTGTTTGCCCCCATCGAGATGCGGCTGCCGGGGTCACGAAAGACACGAGCGCACATTCAAAACCAATAAATGAGTCAATAAATGAAGACATGTTCCCGAATAAACGTAGCAATACTCGTTATTAAAATGAATAAATATTCAAATAATTAAGCGAATAAAGAGACTTCATAACTTTAGTACATTATTAGGCGTGGATTACAATATTCCGGCCACAATCGAAGTCTGGAGTTCAAGCTAAACTAAATCGGCGAAAATCGAGTGTTTGCTGTAAACGAATGTTTCACCTAAATTAGAAAAACTAGGAAAAATCACACACAACGCGAACTTGGATGCCCACGCGAGCCACGCACAACCAGTGCAACTGATAACCGCAGTCCTGGGTGAACGAGGGATGTTGGCGATGGCTTTGCTGTCGCATGGGCTGGCGCGACGTTTTCACGCTTGAACCCCACACCATTGCATGGCGTATGCCTCTCCTGAACACGCTTTTAACATCTAGTACAGTGCACTTCAGCGGCTGCGTGTTGCAGGAGGCGGTAAATTAAAGTACATCCAACTATTTAGTATATGTCCCCCGAGACATCAGCGGGAGTTGCTTGCCTCAACCGCTGCCGAATCTTGGTTCGATGTTCAACTAGTGCCGCTTCTCTAGTTAAGCCCACAGCAAGAATTATAATGAGTACGCACCTGAGACGCAGCGCCCTACTTCACCAATGTATTGCTGTCGAAGCATCATGACACAAGCTTATGGTAAATGAAACTGTCAGTTGAGCACCAACAAATGAAAGAGCACAGGAAGACGCCGTTGTTTAACCGAAGCCACCAGCTCCCTTTTCGCCTCGGGCCGTCATATTGGTATCCGCAAGGTACCTTTACATGCCTTATCGTTGAACGTAAGTGGGAAAAAAACGTGCCAATTTTCTAATACCTATTTCATTTCATTTCATTTGTGCAATAACTAGCATTTCACCAACGACATTTACGTTACTCAATTGAGTCGTTAGGAGGAGACTTAGTAAAATGCCTTGGAACTCAAACGCGTCCTAAGAGCTAGTTCCCTATACAGTGCATTTCTCACCTGAGAACGGGTGAAGGGAGATTTAAGAATATACTTGCTTCCTTCTGTCATTCTTCATGGCAACGACGCTCTAAGGACGTCTGACATAATGTTCAGAAACGGCCTAACGAAAGGAAGCTTTTGAAGGTGGCGTAAGGAACACGCAAGGTTTTCATGCACTGCATGACTCAAGGTTCAACATTTCCAGCCGTGTTTCTCTAAAGAGCATCGATTGGTCTTACAGTTTTCTTCTCTTCTTTTTGGCAGTTCAGATGCCCTGGACCGCTAAAATGACGCTTGCTACTACAACGACAACTACGACTACTACGACGACGACGACAGTAGCCACAGGTAGGTGCACATGTTTACCTTCGTTTTGGTGCTCACTTCCCTACTTCCTCCAAAATGAGTAACTGTTAGAAACAGCTTTATCAATTCTAGGACCAAATACGGTTCTCGCATTGTCTGCCGTCGAATCTTGGGCAATTACTCTTGACATCGGTAGACGACTTCAAACCAACGTCAAAAAATTTACGGTCCATTCTGCGTATGGAGATTAATGGTGATGGCAACGCGATTAACATTTTCTCGCGACTGGTGGTGCGTAGCTGGTGATTACACGTGAGAAATTCTGGTGATTACGTAAATACTGAGACACAAACTGGGTTCGATGGTATATTCAATATCAGAATATTGTCGACATTTATGTCGTTTTGTTGGTTTATATATGCATTTATAAATGCAATATTGTACATATGAATAAATGTAGATGGTATACACGTTGTTCCAGCGAACATTTTCAAAAACGTTTAAAGACTGCCTGTGGCAGATAGCGCAATTCTAGTTCAGGAGCTGGTCAGCTCGAAGGGGCGTACAACGCTTACACAAAATATTGAAGTGCACAATAAGCTAATTAAGGATAATGCACTGATTAGCTAATTTAGGAATTACCTAATGGTATAATTGTCCTTTGTTTGCGCAGTTTTTCTTTGTTCCCATAATGTCATACCAACTAGCCCCTCACCGTACGCCTCTAGATATAATTCGCTATCTACAAATCGTAGCGCGTGAAACTGTAAAAAAAAAGCCACTTGAAAATTAGTGTGTGGATGACACCATTTACGAGATATAGGCTGTCAAAGTTCTAGTAAAAATGCCCTGTCGTTCAACTTACTTTATGAACAAAACGTCGTTTTATGCATTGAAGCACAAAAGTAACTGAAACGGTAATGAATTTCTCGGCAAGCTCGGAAACTTATATCTCATCCTGCGAATTCCTTCCAAGTGGATTGCTATTACGATTTACACAGCTAAAATTCTGTATTACAATATTCGCCACAGCCTAGGTGGCTGAAAACTTAATTAGCGTTTTTATAATTAGTAGGTAATCATTTTAGTTTTTGTGCAAGGAATGCGCTCCTCTTTGTGGAGACCAACTCGTCCACTACAATTTGGTTATCTGCCAGGGTCATTTTTTTTTTATTTGAAAGTATTCGCTGAAGAACCCGGTATATGTTCTAGACATTTGTACAGCTCAGAACGAAGTGTGCTACAGTTTGATAGTCCAATAGTAAATAGCTGAGTATCATCTTCTCGTCTGTCACTTACGGCGACGAGCAGAGGCTGATATATTGAAATCTACGATACATACGTGTGGGGCACAGAGTATCTGATTATTCGGGCAAAAATTTGATCCAGCCCACCAGCGGTCATGGCCATGGGTACCTTGACGAAGGACGCCCGTTCGGCGCCAGACGTATTCCTCATATATTCAGAAAACTATGCACTTTGGGGTTTGGAGAGGTCGATGTAGAAGTCCCGGCATGTGTCCTCCTATAGCGTTGTCGTAGCGACGTATGAGCACAGTATTCCTGCAAGCTATTAGGTTCATTGACATGAAATGCTACACCATCTCGTTGTTGGCTCCAAGGCTTACGCAGACATCGGCGACAACAATGTTTTGCCGGTTCTACACTACGTGAAACGTGCAGGCGTCTCCCACACTGTTGTGCACTAACGTGTCATCCACGTGGGGCGACATACGTAGCGCCACGTATTCGAATGTGAAATGACGAATGAGAACTTCCTTGCATAGGGCTACACCGGCGCTTCTCGATTTGAACTGATTGCTGTGCCTGACGAATTGAAACCCGCTTGCACTAGGGAGCAGTTGCGCAGTCGTAGCATGGTTGGTTTCTAACCCTTTTCTTTCAGCGCAGGAGCTCGATGTGCCATAGTGACACGTGTACTTGTTTTTATCACGTGACACATTTCACCGCCTAATAAATGTTATCGCATGGCGCAGGACACGCCTGCATGTATCGGAAGTTTCTGGAATGTTATCGATGGTTCCATCCGCTGTCTGTGACCGAACCTCGTGAAAACTGATTGCATGCGCGCTTGACACGAATAATATAGAATTTTGCAGAAAAGATGCGGGTGCTCTGCAACCTCCGACGACGCTTCGTCGAGTACCAGTTCCGTGACCGTGTTTGGGTTTGGACGCCAGTACGTCGATGAAGACTCACTGAGAAACTATTTCGACGTTATTCCGGACCCTACAAGATCATCCGACGTGTTGGTGAACTGGGCTATGAGGTCGTGCCAGACGGCATTTCGCTGTCACAGCGGCGCCGGGCACGATCTGAAGTGGTCCACGTAGTGCGTCTGAAGCTCTTTTACGCACGCTGACGAACTTCCATATAGTGTTGTTTTCTTTGCTACGAGTGCTTTTCTTAAAATCTTTCCTTTGTCTGCAGCATCGGGTCGATGCTTTTTGAGAGGGGGGCATTGACACGTGTACTTGCCTTTATCGAGTGGCACGTTTCACCGCCTAACAAACGCTATCGCACGGCGCAGGACGCGCCTGCTTGTACCGGAAGTTTCTGGAAGGTTATCGATGGCTCCATCCGCTATCTGTGACCGAACCTTGTGAAAACTGATTGCATGCGTGCCCGACGCGAATAATGTAGAACTTTGTAGAAGAGACGCGGGTCCCAGTGATTAGTCTGCAATATTCGACGATTGATGTATAAAAGCCGACGCGCATGACCCGTTGACGAGATTTTCGACGATCGCCGATTGTGTTCACCGCTCTCGTTGTGGTTTAAGCGTATCCTTTTTTGTGGGCACAGGTTTGCCCAATAAAAGCTAGTTTTGCCTTTCACAGTATGGCTACTGTGTCCTTTGACGTCGCGACCACGTGACATCTGGTGGAGGTGCTTTGCGCTTATGTACCGGACGCCCCACAAAGCCGTGACCCAAGCCCGCACGCGGAAGACAACACCAACGTCGCCAAGAACCAGACAGGTAGCCGCAGGCTAAGAGGACTGCCCCCGGAGCACGGACTTTAGCCGGAGACGACAAGGAAGATCGCCACCAAGTCCACCCCAATGACAGCCCCAGCGTCCCCCTTCGTGCTGCAGCAGCCCAGGGAGCCTCCGACGTTCCGCGGTTGAACGTTCGAGGACCCGGAAAGCTGGCTTGAGACGTATGAGAGAGTCGCTACATTTAACTTGAACAACGACGACAAACTGCGACATGTCTTCTTCGCATTAGAAGACGCGGCCAGGACGTTGTTTGAGAACCGAGAAGCCACGTTAACAACCTAAGACCTGTTCCGAAGCGGCTTCCTGCAGACATTCGCAAGCGTCGTATGCCGAGAACGAGCCCAAGCGCTATTAGAAACCCGGGTGCAGCTACCTAATGAGACAACCGCGCTTTTCACGGAGGAAATGAGCCGTCTATTCAGCCACGCCGACCATGAAATTCCCGAGGCGAAGAAAGTCCGCTTATTCATGCGAGGTGTGAAGGAGGAACTTTTTGCCGAAATGTTATGAAGCTCACTGAAGACCGTCGACGAGTTTCTTCGCGAGGCCACAGCATTGAGAAGACACTCGAGGTGGGAAACCGGCAATTCGACGGCCGCACGAGCTCGACAAACTACGCCGGAGTTTAATCACTGGCCACCGACGACCTGCGTGAGACTATCCGAGCGGTCGTGCGGGAGGAGATACAGAAACTGTTCCCATCATCACAGCCCCAAGTGGCTTCGATCGCCGACGCCGTAGGTGAGCTGCTCCAACAACAACTCGGAGTAGCCTCTAAATCGCCGCAGCCTCAGACGCAAGCGATGAAATAAGCCGCCGTCGCCAGCCGTCAAGGTCCCCCTCCAAGACGGCGCCAGGGCCCCGTAACGCCACATTTCCGTCGTCCACCACCGCCGACACCAGCACGCCCACCCGTCGCCCAGCGCAGCTACCCGAGCAATACAGACGTTTGGCGCGGTCCTGACCACCACCCGCTCTGCTACCACTGCGGAGAAGCGGGTCACGTCTATAGACTATGCCCATACCGGGAAATGGGACAGCGAGGTTTCGCCGTCAACCCTCCGCGCCCGCAGGAAGGTGAAAGCCCTCGCGATAACACCGACTACCTCTCCGCTACTCAGTGGAGCTCTCGATGACCGTCGCGTTCGCCATCACCAGGCCGCTACCTGTCGCCGCAGTGCCGACCATAGACTGACCCAGCCCGGGCCCGGACAGCGTCTCGATATCGAGAAAACTACAAGCAGCAACCGATGGAGGTGTGGTTGCTGTTCGTCGAACTGACGAAGATCCTCCGCGACCGACGAAGACACCGAAGAAACTACCTCGATGACATATCGACACGCCACCGTTCCGACGAAGTTTGGAAGCAAAGAATACGACGACGAAAGACGACCTGACGACGCGACGTTCCAGCTTCAGATCAACACGACGCACCAGTGATCCGACGCCAAGACCTAACTGCAACGCCAGACAAAGAACCACCGACCTCGACGTGCTTCTCGACGGCCACGCAGTTACCGCCCGTGTGCACACAGATGCCGATAACTCCGTAATGAATCGACAAATCTCCGCCCGATTGAAGAAAATTAAAACTGCATAAAGGCCCTCAAATTTGAACCGCTGGAGGACACCTCATTACGCCGACTAGAATCTGGGCGGCAAGAATAAGCGTTCATGACCGGACTTAACTTGCCACCTTAATTATCCTTTAACAGGGTTCACGAGACGTCAACCTCGGCATGGATTTCCTGAACCAACACGCGCAATCAGAGACCTGAAGTCCAAATCAATGGCGCTGTCGGAAGAAGAAGCGATACCGCCGGTGAGTTCTCGTAGTCACCATGCCTTGAGTGTTCTGGAAGATCAAGTGAGCATCCCGCCTCGCTCGAGCATTGTTATTTCGGTCGCCACCGCAATACCCGCTGACGTATAAGGCGTCATAGAAGGCGACCAGCGTCTACTGCTCGGCCGTGAAATTTGCGTCGCTAAAGGAATCGCTCGACTGTACGAAGAAAACACGAAAGTGTTGCTAACAAACTTCAGCCAGGAGTTCAAGCATATCAACAAGGGCACGACGATCGCATACATCGAGGATATTCTGGAAACGAGCAATGCGTTTGTCCTCTCGGATTCTGCAGCACGTACCCGACGACTGTAGGTCCAGAAGCAGACCGACATAAATCCAAGTCTCCCCATGATTAAGCAACATCAGCTGAGGAGCTTACTTCGACGATACAAAGAGTGCTTTTCGACGTCACCAAGGACTCGACAAATGCCAGTCGCAAAGCATCGTATAATAACCGAAGAGTGTGCTCAACCACTTCGCCAGAGCCGTCATCGAGTTTCTACGTGAGAACTTGAGGCTCTAAGGCACCAAATCGACCAAATGCTGCGCGACATCATCCAGCCGTCCAAAAGTCCGTGGGCATCTCCTGTAGTCTTGGTGAAGAAAAAGGACGCAACCCTACGTTCCTGCGTTGATTATCGTCGTCTGAACAAGATCACGAAGAAGGACGTATAACCCCTCCCACGAATAGACGACGCAATGGATCGGCTCTGCAACGCTAAATACTTCTCCTCGATGGACCTCAAGTCTGGCTATTGGGAAAAAAAAGTCGACGAAAGAGATAGCGAAAAAACGGCCTTCATAACCTCTGGTCTCTACGAGTTCAAGGTTATGCCAATCGTACTGTGCTCGGCGCCTGCAACGTTTCAGCGGTGATGGACACGGTATTAGCAGGGTTGAAGTGGCAGACCTGTCTCGTTTACTTGGATGACGTCGTCATCTTCGCCGGAAATTTCTACGATTACCTCAGGCGGCTTCCGACAGTACTAGAGGCCATCAAGTCATCAGGGCGTACTCTGACGCCGGAAAAATGCCGCTTCGCTTACGATGAGGTTCTGTTCCGAGGCCACGTAATCAGCAGATCTGGTGTCCGTCCAGGCCCGCAAAAGACAGCTGTCATCCCAGCGTTCCTGCAAATCATCTACAAGAAGGCAGTGCGTAGATTCCTTGGCATGTGTGCATACAACAGGCGCTTTGTCAAAAACTTTTCACGCATCGCTGAGCCGTTGACACGTCTAACTAAATATAATGTTGAGTTCAAGTGGGACACGCCGCAGGCTGAGGCATTTGAAGAACTCAAATAACGCATGCAGTCGCCGCCGGTACTTGCGCATTTCGACGAGTACGCCGATACAGAAATCCATACTGACGTCCAGCCTAGGCCTTGGTACCGTTCTGCTCCAGAGGAGAAACGGAGTCGAACAGGCGATAGTTACGCTAGCCGCTCACTGTCAAAAGTGGAAGGCAACTATTCTACGACCGAAAAGGAATGCCTCGCCATCGTTTGGGCTACAGCTAAATTTCGCCTTCATCTTTACGGCAGGGCATTCAAAGTCGTCAGCGACCATCAAGCGTTGTGTTGCCTAGCGAATATAGAGGATCCTTCAGGACGACTGCCGCGGTGGCGCCTCAGATTACAAGAATACGACATCACTGTAACCTACAAGTCCGGACGAAAACGCTCCGATGCCGATTGCCTACAACGCGCCCCCATTGATCCTCCTCCGCAAGATGACGAGAATGACGATGCCTTTCTTGGAATGATAAGGGTGGAAGACTTCGCTGAGCAGCAACGAGCAGACCCATAGCAAAATCCCTCGTCGAATATTTGGGAGGGCACACCGACGTTGTCCCCAAGGCATTTAAGCGCGGATTATCTTCCTTCATGCTTCAAAACAAGCTACTCGTGAAGAACTTCTCACCAGTACGCGCCAACTACATTCTTGTTGTTTCGTCGGCGCTGCGTCCAGAAGTACTGCGCGCCCTACGTAACGATCAGACCGCTCGGCACCTGGACTTCTCCCGGACGCTAACGAGGATACAAAAAATTAGCGACGATTACGTTACTTTCTAATGCGAAATTTGAGCGCAGCAAATAAGCTGTTTCACCTTTTCGATAGATTGAGGCAAAGAAATCGAGCAACACATGTATGCGCTATCACAGAATTTTTTTTTTTATTTTTCACACGTATTCCTTTAACAAAGACTCCACTAACAGTTCTTGACAGTCATGAAGGAAGCTTTGTGCTCGGAGAAATAGACTGATATATGTTCGACTTGGTACCACCGCACAGGGGTTGCATTGGAGGAGGAGCGAAGAAAGGAATTAAGTTCGAGCCGGCGCTTTGACAACCGGAGACTCGCAGGAAGAGGGGGGAGGGGGGCGGCGTGTACACCCAGCCGCAAACGATGGGGGCAGAAGCGGGCGCAGCAAGCGAACAACACGATAAAGGGAGGAGGGAAGAGATAGCAGCGACTGACTGATGCCGCTGACGCCGATAGTGAGTCAACCCCAGCTGTGGAGTTGGTTTCAGGGACAACGCCGCCGATGCCGACACAAACAATATGATACCCTCGCTTCCGCAGCGCTAAGAACCAGGTCTAGCCGTGGGAAGGTGGTCACGTATTCGTCGACGTGCCGGGGCCTACGTGAAATAACCGGCGCGTCGGCAACTGAAGAGCACCCTATCCGCCACACAAGAACAGGGGGGGGGGGGAACCCTTTCCTCCTCTTTCTGCATGGCGGCGACGGTGTTCTATGCAGTCACGTTATCTTGACTCTCTAGCGGCGTCAGCGGCATCCAGCGGTATCAGTCGGTCACTGCTAGCGCTGGGGGGATGAAAGGGGGGCGGAGCTGGTTACGAGGCTGACGACAACGCCGACGGCGACGCGAAACCCCGGAACGGACGCCAAAGAGCTGCGCTCTAAAATGATATTACTGACCGCGTCTAATCGCCAATGTTGCCCGTTACGTCAAGACATGCCGAGACTGTCAGCGACGCTAGACACCACCCACAAGGCCAGCCGGATTACTACAGTCGGTCAAGCCTCCTTGCCGACCTTTTCAGCAGATCGGGATGGACTTCAAGGGACCGATTCCGACGTCTACGTCCGTAAATAAGTGGATCATCGTGGCGACGGACTACCTCACCCGCTTCGCTGTAACTAAAGCTCTGCCGAAAGGCAGCGCAGCCGAAGTGCCAAAATGTTGAATCGAAAGCGTTCCACTGCGACATGGCGCCCCAGAAGTCCTCATCTCCGACAGTGGAACGACCTTTACAGCGGAGCTCACCCAAGTCGTTCTTCAGTACAGTCAGACAAGGCACAGGAGGGCAACTGCCTACCATCCACAGACGAATGTTCTTACGGAGCGCCTGAATAAAACCCTCGCCGACATGCTAGCACTGTACGTCCACGTTGAACACAAGACCTGGGATGCCGTCCTGCCGTACGTAAACTTCGCTTACAACATGGCGGTGCAAGAAACAACAAAGATCACGCCGTTAAAGCTGGTTTACGGCAGGGACCCGGTGACGAAGCTCGACGACATGCTGCCGCACGTCCCTGAGGAGGAGAATCCTGACTTCGCTGCCCATCTCCAGCGCGCCGGAGAAGCCCGACAGCTCGCCCACCTAAGGATGAAGAATCAGCAACGTACCGACTGCCGACACTACAACCTTCGACGACGCTTCGTCGAGTACTAGCTCGGTGACCGTGTTTGGGTTTGGACCCCAATACTTCGACGAGGACTCACTGAGAAACTATTGCGACGTTATTTCGGACCCTACAAGATCATCCGACGTGTTGGTGATCTGGACTATGAGGTCGTGCCAGACAGCATTTCGCAGTCACAGCGGCGCCGGGCACGATCTGAAGTTGTCCACGTAGTGCGTCTGAAGTTCTTTTACGCACGCTGACGAACTTCCTTATTTTCTTGTTTTCTTTGCTACGAGTGATTTTCTTTATTACTTTCGTTTGTTTGCAACATCGCGTCGATGGTTTTTAAGAGAGGGGTATTGACACGTGTAGTTTTCTTTATCGGGCGACACGTTTCACCGCCTAACAAATGCTATCGCACGGTGCAGGACGCGCCTGCATGTACCGGAAGTTTCTGGATTGTTATGGATGGTTCCATTCGCTGTCTGAGACCGAACCTTGTGAAAACGGATTGCATGCGTGCGCGACGCGAATAATGTAGAACATTGTGGAAGACACGCGGGTCCCAGAGCTTAATCTGGAACACACGACGATTGATGTATAAAAGCCGACGCGCATGACCCGTTGAGATTTTCGACGATCGCCGACTGTGTTCGCCGCTCTTGTTGTGCTTTAAGTATAGCCTGTATTGTGGGCAAAGGTTCGCCCAAAAAAAGCTAGTTTTGCCTTTCACAGTATTACTATGGTGTTCTTTGACCGGGCGGGCATTAGGAGCAAGATCTTTCGAGGGGCCAGGATGCCTCCGATGTCAAAGGAAGAGGCAAAGATCGTCGTGCGGCCCAGGGGAGGCCTGTGTATCAGCAAGTGTGGACCTACCGCAGTCGCCTATGCCATATGGCAGGCTGTCGGTCTCGATTTGGCGTGGCGAGACACCGATACAATGTGTCCCATCTTTCAACAAAACATAATGGTGATCAGCACACCAAACAGGGACAACGCTGCACGCTACGCCGGCATCGAGGGCATCTCCATCACTGGTCAACGTTTCGAGGTGAGCCCTCACGAGGCCGCCCCGCACTACACGTGCAAGGGCGTCATCCGAAGCATCTTCCTTGCCGGAAGGGCCCGCGGCGATCGATAAAAAACTCGTCTACCCGAGAAATCCCACGGCGCTGGGCGCCAAAAGAATCAAGAACACCGGCACCGTGGTGGTCCTCCTCGAGGGGTACCGGGTGCCGAATTTTGTCTCCTACGGCGGAACTATCGTCAGGTGCTCTTTATTTCGCAACCAAGACGTGTGTTACAGCTGCAGCAGACTCGGGCACCGCTCCGACGTCTAACCTTCGCCCAACGACCCCATCGACAGAGGATGCGGAGACGCAAACCCCGACGCCCAGCATAGGTGCGATCTCAAATG
This sequence comes from Dermacentor albipictus, assembly GCF_038994185.2. NCBI lineage: Eukaryota > Metazoa > Arthropoda > Arachnida > Ixodida > Ixodidae > Dermacentor > Dermacentor albipictus. Next base: position 56,638,897 of record NC_091830.1, read on the forward strand.
CAAGCTATGTGCTAGCGACCACCTTACCGCCGCCAATTAGCGCAAACGACAATTTCAGACGCCATATCTCGTCAGGCGAAGACGGAGGGAACGCTCCCGTTCCTCAACGCCGAGCATTTCCCGCCCATAGAGGGCGTCAATCACGCCCGGCAAGCAGCGCCTGAACACCAATACGGTCGCAGTCGCTCCCGGTGCAGGGGGAGATCTAGGTCTCGTGGCTGCTCCAGGGGTCGCACCAGGAGCCGCTCCATCTCCAGGGCCAGGTCGATGTGAAGGTCCCGAGTCCGATCCAGATCCAGTTCCAAGGTCCGCCCGGGTTGCAGAACTCAGCAATCATCTGGACCTCAGCGCGCCTTCGCACGTTTGGAGAAGCAGCCGACCCTCCTTTGGGCCGATCTGGCACGTCCCAATGCCGGTGCTAATATAGAAGCTACTCAGGCACCTCTTAGCAACCCACACCCAGAGCACGCTAGGGACGCGGAAATCATTCGCTTACGCGAAGAGAACGGCGACCTCAAGAGCACGGTCAAGAGGCTAGTTAACGAAATGGCACAGATTCGGAAACTCGTTTCGAATGCGTCGGAAAACGGTGCGCCAGGCAGGGCCACAGAGACTCCAATCCCAACGCCAGTAGACGCTACTGCGACGTCCTCCAAACGCAGAGCAGTCGTAAAACAAACAGGTGAATCGGGAGCATTGTCTGCAGGAGTCAGCGAGATTAAGCAAATTCTCATTGGGCTGGCAGACGGCCTCAAAAAGGTCGCTCTTAGCTTCAGTTGTCTCACCAATAACGTTCTTAAAATTCAGGTTACACTCGGAGACCCCAACAGGGGCCTGGGAGCTCTCGCTGATCGCATCGACGCCATTGAGGCTCGGATGGCTTCATCCGCTTCCGTCGTACAACCGCTCACCGTTCCCGCCATACTAAAGGAAGCTAGACTTCAGTATCCAACAAGAGCAGCGACAGGAGGTCCCAGTCTTTACGCAGCCCTAACCGCCCCGTTAGATGGTAGCTCATCCGGTCCGCCATAATTGATACGTCCAAAGAGTGTTTTCGTAATGCAATGGTACTGCAGGGGGTATTCTACCAAAAAACCCGTCTGCAGCAGTTCTTCAGGTGTTTCCCTGTCAAACCTCAAGTCATTGCTTTGCAGGAAACATTAGTCTCCGCCGCCTCGCTCCAAGGCTACAGGGCCGTGTCGGGCCGGCCCGGAGGGCGAGAGATTTGCACCTTGACTGATAAAAGGCTGACTCATCTCACCCACGACCTCAAGCTGGCGAGTGGTAGAATTAAATATGTCATGGTTGAGATCCTGCTTGACGTACCACAGCAGAATCAGCGCAGAAACAGCGTGTACGTCTTCAATATCTACAGCAACCCCAGGGACTTGCGCCAGCAGTTCAAGACCATCGTCAAGAAAGCGACCGACTTGGCCGGCCCTTGACCCTTGTTCGTCGTCAGTGACTTCAACGCACCGTACGGCATCTGGGGTTACATTTACGACACTTCCAAGGGGCGCAATCTGTGGGAAAATGCCAACAAGATGGACATCACTCTGCTCACTGACAAGAATTTTCCTGCGCACATCGGCAACTCCCTCACCCGGGACTCGACACCCAACCTCGCATTCGTCAGGAACGTTGAGGACGTGGGCTGGGAGAACACCACCATGGAGTTCCGCAACGACCACTACATTCTCGAGACCAACTTCAAGGTGTCTCGGAGTAGGATCAAAGAATTCACGTTCATCGATTGGGACCGCTTTCGCCGCCCAATTCCGCCGCCCTTTCCACAGTGTTTAAATTTGCTCTGTCTTGCGCCCACAGCTTCATATATGGTGGGATGCTTTAGTAAAACAGCTCAAGACACATGCACTCAGTGATCCTGTCTCTGCTCTCGTACGCTTTCACGCTTTTCATCCACTCGATTAGGCTTGCCTTTGTGATATGTGTGGTGCGCGACATGGCGCGTTAGTCGGGCATGACAGAAGCAGACGACAAGGAGTGGGCGCGCCGAGGCGAATTTCGTGTTGGAGGGGGAGAGAAAAAGACAACGCCGAATAGCATCAAGCACGTGAACGCGCGGCACAAGAAAAGCAAACAAGATGAAAATGTCAACCTATTAGGAGAGACCACGGGGCGTCAATCAACCAATGCGAAAACGACGAATCGGCCACAGCGGCAGAAAAAGCGAGGCACGCTGGTAGAAGGGGGGAGACGCAGTGGGAGACGCCGGGAGCGTTCCAGGAAGCGTCGCCAGGAGAAGGTCGGCAGTTGAAGACGGGCCCTCGCGTTCGGGACCCAAGCCACCAGGACTTCACCCGACCGTGGCCTCCTGCCAACCCGTTCCTGTGGGTAACCAGTCTACCCGAGCGTGCTGCCAGCTGCTCAAGGCCGGCGAGCTTCTGTGCCCAAGGGCAGGACGAGAGCAGTCGGGCTACTGGCCCGAGTTCTACTCCCAGGTGCCCGGCCAGAAAGCCGATGCCGTGTGCTCGTGCTGCCAAGTCGCCTGCCTTACCGCTCCAAGCCAGAGCTGGCACAATCCGGTCACCCGGTCAACCATCCTATACCCCGACCTTTGGTGAGACCGGCGCAGCTCCTTTCATGAACTTGTCGCCGCGTCTCCACGTCGAGACTGTTATGCCTCCCTGCCGTCGCGGCAAGCCTGGGCACGTGCACAGTTAACTGCATACTAGCCCCAAGTATGTTCCTTACTGCCTTGGTGTCTGCTTGAGTGTTTATTTTAAGCTTTCTATTTCCTTCTATTTATTTTAATCCTCTTTCAAGTTGCAATAAAAGTGTGTGTGTGTTTTCGAAACCAACAGTTTTGTCCCCAATTGTGAATCGCAGCCTTTAAGCTATATGCAAACTCCAAATACCCCTCGCCATCTTTCTTGCCTGTGCTCCTAAACCTTTGCCGAAACGCTTCGGCTGAAAGGCGGTATTTCTTCAGGTGACTAGCCATAACTTTCGCATAATCATGTGCGTCCGGTGCAATGAGTCTGGCGATTACTGCCGCCGCCTCACACGGCAACACAGACAGCAACCGCTGTGGCCATGTAGTCGGACCGAAGTTCATTTTCTCGCGAATCCTTTCAACATTGCTTAGGAAGAAGCCAATATTGGTCCCGACCTCAAATGGCTTTAATAGCCTGTCCATGCGGTATGATTCTGTCTTACTTGATCTTCCCTGAGCCCCTTCACTTCCTGGAGACAACTCCAAATATTTTCTTTCAAGTTCAAGTTGCATTTTTCTTAACTTGCGATCTTTATCGCGTTTCTCTCTCTCTCTGTCCCGTTCTTCTCTCTCTCATTGCCGTTTCTCTCCTTCTATAGAAGTTCCAATCCCATTTCAATTTCTTGCTCACTGGCCTGCTCGGAAATTAGCTCCAATCATTTCGATTTTAGCATTTTCTTGTGTCCATTTAGGCCGAGTTCTTCCCCAATAATCAACACTTCGTCTCTCAGCAGTGTCCTTAACTCCATGATTGCTGCTTTGCTGCCTTGGTCCTGCTCTCTAAACCTACCTAGGAAAACGCAACGTAGCTAACAGTCAACACTCTAGCTTCAATGCTGTTCTAAACAGAACAACCACAAAATGAAGCCTAGAGATTCAAAGCAAAAACCAAGCACTCACCGCAGACACAGCACCACGTCGCAAAGTCCGTATCACCGCTGTCAACCAGTTGTAAGGATTCGGAGGTCAATCCCACCGCTCGTAATTAGTTGTCAAGATTGTAGTCGGGCATGAATTAGATGGTAGCTGGCCCATGCCGTCGTCCAACTTATCCACGCTGAGGACGTTGTTGAAGGGAAGGGCTGCTTCTCATCGAGAACGAGGAATGTGGGTTTATTAACAGTATCTACATAAGGCCGTTGCAGTACATAGGTCTAGCATGAATGCGAGAGAAAGTGCCCTGAGCAGCCGCACAACAGCAGTTTAAAAACACTCGCTCCTCCCTCGATCCCTAGGTGAGAAAACCGTTCGACCAGTCACTGTAGACGAGCCGCCGTTGAGAGGGAGGGCACACACACACACTTCCGCACAAGTTCAGACGGTCTTCGCAGAGCTCTGGGTTTACGTTAGGAACGGCGCGTGGGAGGGCGCCTCCAAACACCTTCCCTCTGGAACTGCCTTGGTCACGGCAGCCCGGGTCGGCGGTGGTGTGTTCACTTTCAAAGCCTGCTTCGGCGAAATCCTGCCCGCGGTCCCTCGACGAAGAATCGAGGACGTGGCGTATTGTCCTCCGGACACAGTAGACTTAGTGACGCCGTTTGGCTAGAGGATAATGGTGGCTTTCCAGGAAAAGTCGAAGCCGCTCTCGCACCTGGCTGGCAAAACTTGCACCTCCGCAGGCTGTTCTTAACAACAATCATCTACACAGGTGGGGAAAATGGACGGACGGACCAACAATGCTAGTGCCATTAAAGATCTATGAAGTGCAAGTGTTCATTTTTTGGGTCACCCCATTGTGGACAGCCGGCAAACCTCTGTGGAACTTTGATTAAACACGCCTTTTCGCGAACCAAATAAAACTTTTCTTCGCATAATGCTTTTTGTTCCATTTAGGCCCCGTTGAAAAAATCCTCAAGCTGCTGCTCTAAAGCCGAAATGCGCTTGAAATATTCAGCGCAAGATCTCAAAAGCAGATTGCTGCTTACAAGAAGGGCGTCTTGTGACGTTTCCAAGGGGACTTTGTGAAGTTGACAAGTTAAGAATATTATGGGGGAGTTAACTTCACCACGTGAGATGTACACAGGTGGGTGCGCTGGTGAATGCTGGAGGCTCTCCCTAGCATTGAGATCAATAATTACCGAAAACAATCGGAAAATCTATCAGTACAGCACCCGCAAGTTGGGCATTGAAAGTGTGCGTTCTACATACACCCGTGTGAAGACATCGCCCCTCTTTTTTTCTTTGGCGCCATGCCTGGAAAAGGCTATCACCAGCATTGAGACGTCGTCACTATTCAGTCGCAATGAAGCGCGATGTCGTTCAGTCAATTTTGCTGCAAATATGCTGCCACCTTCCATTGCCATATCTGGGAATGGAAATGCACTGGGTGCGTGTAGCGCTGGCCGCGTGCTACATTAATGAAACGAGGTAGCTAATTCAACGTGGGCAAACGTACTCTTGCCGAAACACTGGGATTTGTGGTGTACACAAATCGCTAGATGTACCGCGCTTTGACTGTACGTAAAAAAATGCGAGCTAGTAAGAATTCTTGAGCATTCCCCAGCGGTGGGGGAAAGGGGGGGCTATATGTCATAACTCTTACAGTATTTCAGTGTTGCAATAGTTTTCTGTTAAACTCGACGCCTCTCGTAATTTCTTGCTTTGCCTGGCGGTGTTAGTTGCAAGACGACTCTTGGAATGCACTCAGAAAATAATAACGACTCTGCTCGAAGAGCTGCCCATAGAGTTTGTGTTGAGCTCAGATGCAAGCACTGAAAGCTTTCGCTCAGAAGAAACGCACCTCAGCTACACTTGAGTAACTTATGTTCGCAAGAAGAATCGTTTCTCTCCTAGGTGAGCTACACATGAGTAATCGATGAGCGCAAGACTAATCCTTCGCTTCCCATTTCCTGCACGCAGTGAAAGAAATCATCTGCACCGTAAGCTACACTGCCACCTCTAAAAGCATGTACCCACCCGACAAGTACTGCGACTACCTCTTCCACAGTGACGTGGACACATCTGCCGGCATAATTGAGCCATATTACGCTTCCAACAGCTGGCATGTATTCCGCCAGATGGCCAAGACATACAAGACTATGAAGCTGGGAATTTCGTTCTACTCTACGTAAGTTATAAAAATTGCTGGCTTTTGTGGCTAAAAAGTGATCTCCGGAAAAAAAAAAAATTAGCAAGTCCGCCCGAAACGCGAGACACCGATTGCGATAGCAAATTAGCAGACAGCTGTACGAAGTAAGTAACTAAATTAACAATGATAGTATGAGTAAGCGTGACTCAAGGAGGACGTAGAAAGAAACATATGCACGGAGACAGCGCTGTCTTTGTCTGTCTGCTTCTTTCTACCACCTTGTTTAGTGGCGCTTCTATCATGGTTTATCATGGTGTCATGGTTATCTTTCTATCATGGTCGCGATTCTATCATGGTTTAAAACCATGTAGCCCGTGAACGTGTTTTCATTAAATTAACTAGCACTGTTTCACGTGTGCACAGGTTTAATGAATACACATCGCTCGATGAGAGCGGAAACTGCCTGTGAAAAACACTGCAGTTAGGAATCGCGGCCCGCAGCCGCAAGCCAATTGATGTTCGTGCAGTAGTCGCTTCAACGCGTACGAAACATCGAAAGCACAGCGTATACGAAGCTATCGTCACTATGCGCACTGTGCAAACATCGCAGATGGCTTTGAAGCTGAGGCCCGCACGGGCACGCACGTTACCCACGTCGACGACCGCTTTCAAGACATACGAGCGCCTGCTATGCGTTCCTGTGGCGTTTGCTAAAGGCGTCCATAGAATAAAGAACCAACTTTAGGTAAGGAAAACTGTACCTTTCACAGTGGCTCGAAAATAACATAGAGTTTCCCACTATAACACCTTGGGAGAAATCTGGCGCCACCGCATATGCGATTTTCTTAAGGGGTGCCGTCCCGTCATGGGAATGACGGTATATGTGTCTGCCAGGCATGTGTTGGCTGGTTTTGTAAGAGGCTTCATCTAAAACGTGGATATGGCTACACAAATAAGGCGTTCCTAAAGTAAAATCTTCATAAAATATTTGCATTCACGCATATTACATCTTTACTCCCCTACAATGCATGACCAAGCGAAGAAAAGCGAGAACAGACGATAAACTGTCGCAACGCGAGCACGAATCTTGTCGTCTGTTTTCCAGCTTTAGCGGCCCACTGATACTTTTTACGTATCATATTATTGTACATGCAATAGCAAGTTCTCGTAGTTGAACAAAACATGTTTTTGTGTAATAATAAAGCTAAAACAGCTTGTTACGTGCTGTTTTACTAGAAAATGAATGATTGTAACAGCCGGAACGGGGCCTGCCTGGCTCTGCGAGAACGATGCCAAAGCGAAGTCACAATATATCGGCATTCCCCTGCATACCACATCGCAGCAGCGCCAGATTTCCCTCCCTCTAGGTAAAATAGTGACAAACTCTATGCAAAATAAGAAATGGCAGCGTATGGAACTTAGCGAGGGGGGGGGGGGCGCTCAAGATGGCGCTACCGAAACAGGAAGCGGAAATGCCATTGTTAATACAATATTCACTATGGCCGCTGTTTACTGGTGGCGCACGCTGGGTACGCGCCGCGCTCGCCTTGTTGGCTTTGCGGCATGCCTCAGATGCCGCGTTTTAATCGCCAGGAAACTAAAGAGCCTCTACTGACGCCCATAAAAACAAGCCACAAGGACAGGACCAGGACGTGTGAATTTATAGGCAAAAGAAAAGCAGTACACCTTCTCGAACAACAGCAAAAATAAAATTTGCGTGAGGAGATGCGCTGAAACCATTAACGCGAGCTCGTAAACTGCTCACATTCGTCGTCGCACATGGCAATCTGGTTGCGAGCGACGATTAGTAGCGCAGGCAAATTGGCCAGTGCAACACCTGTTTGCATCGACAGTCGCCGTAACTTGCATTCCGAAGCAATCGGGTGACGCAAAGCATCTGCTGCCGCAACCAACACAAGTGACATGGACAACCCGGCATTTTACCTTTACCTACTTTCCCACCGACGTGTTCGTTTTTCTCCTTTTGGGGGGCGCTAATCTGTAACTCATACTTCGTGCCCCACATACTGTAGGGTTGAAGGACGGACTTCGTGGATGAAAGCCAAACTTGGGAGGAATTTATTCTACATTATGTACAGGGAGGTGGGACGTCAAGTACCAGACGTACAGACATTACGGGCCGGCAGCAACTCGGACGCTGCGGCCCGCGGCAAGAAGTTCGAGAGAGGTGAATCAGGGAATCAGGGCATGTCCCAGAATCCTCAGGTCTCTCCGGAAGGCTTCTTATTAACCCTTCGAGCCCTGTAAGTCACGTCATTTTTGACCAATAGGAGAGTCCACTCCGATGACGCCACATTCAGCCAATGGTAGGCGCCCGTGTCGTGGTGTCACACCTGGCGGGGCTCTCTGCGGTCTTGCCTCGCAGACTGGCAATCCACTTCTAGGCTGGAGAAGGAGGGGGGGGGCGCTCATGCTTCATTGCACAAGGGGCCCACCTGCACCCGTTGACTCGGCTCCGCAGCGGTAGCAGATGCCTTCTTCAAAGCCGAAGGGGGACGATTGAGCTCCATTGTCCCAGGGCCCCTTCTAATCCCGGCGGCACACGACCGGGGCGCCGCAAACTTGTTTGCACGTGTCTCCTTTGGAATGCGCTTTCCTGCTTCTGCATTCCTCTATTAGCTGTGCTGCAATCCGATGTGGTCTGGGGAACTCGAAGTAATCGCAGGAAACAGCTCCATATCTAACAATACTCAATATGGGCATCAGCAATCTGCAGCCACTTTTGCAGGCCTTTCCACCCATGTGGCTATTAACTTCATATACTTCGGACCATGTAATCACGTTTGCTGGTCTCCGTTCACGCCACATCACTGCCGATGAAGACCCACAAGCATGATCTAACAGCGGCAGCAGCAGGAAAGGACAAACAGGGAGCCAATCGCAGTACATGCAAACAGGGAGTCTGTCACTCCGCAGACTGCAGGAGCAGGTGCTTACCTCGAGAGGGCGTTGCCCAGTGCAACTAACCTGGCCGCCACATCCTAGAAATGTAACACGGCAACCATGACGAAGTGGGACAACACTGAAAAAGAGTCTGCAATCACTTCGGCAAACTCTAACATAACGCTCAATCTATACATTGGCACTATACACTTTACATTGGCTACGATCCACATGACAACAGTGAGCATACACGAACACGGGTTGCTTGCGGCACATTCAACCTTCGGACTGTAGGCCTAGTGCTTGCCTTCATCGCACTAGGTAGTCTGGTAACAAGCAACAACCGCAGCGCAAGTAGGTTGGACAGTGTGTCCCACGTGTTTGCAGCGACAGTCGCCGTTGAAGATGAGCAACTTGCATTGCGAAGTAATCGGGGGACGCAAGCATCTGCTGCTGTAGCCAACAGAGTGACATGCAGTGCCCGGCATTTTTGCGTTACCGCCTTTCCTACATGGAGGTCTATTTTTGTTATTTTGCATGCCGCACTGTTTAACTCACACTTCGTGCCCCACATACTCTAAACATGGGTATGTTCGGTTTTGTGAACATCACCGTTTTGCAACCACTTTGGCAGGCCTTTCCACGCATGTCGATATCAACTTCATGCACTTAGAACCTTGTAATCATGTATGAGAGTCTCCGTCGACGCGAAATCATGGCCGGGGAAGGCCACAAGCAAAATTTGCACATGGCAGTAGAAGAAACGGACGGAACGGGGAGCACCAACCACGGTGCGTGTAAATTCTCAGTCTATATCACTGTGCGGACTGTAGGAACAGGTGCTTGCCTCGAGAGACATTTTCCAAAGCAACTGACCAGGCTCCCACATATGAGATAAGTTACACGGTGACAAGTACCAAGTCGGACAGCAGCGAAACCAGATTCTGCAATCAATCACTTCAGTGTAACCATCGCAAAAACACAGGCTGTCGAGCAAGAATAGCAATCCTGAATCTGACTAGGAATTAAATTTTGGTGTGCAAGACACACGCCAACGCCGCATCAGCTATTTCAGGAGAGGAATTGCACATGGCAACGTACACTAGAAAATACTGCCATAGATATGTTATGCTTCTAGACAGTGACTGGTATTAAGTATGAGACAAGATTCGGTTGACCTTTAATGTTTGGATAAGGAAGAGGAATGATCTCTAACAAGCATGTCGAATTGAAAAGCTTTCATTCATTGAAAAAAAAACTTATACTTGGCACGAATTGGCAATGCCAGGAAACTCACTAAGTAAGGGCAAGCTGACAGAACTCTTTTGGCCAGCGCCGTCTGTGCTTGTTCAGAGGTTGCAGGTACATCTTAAGACAAATAATTTTTGTTGTTCAGGTACCTGGATGACTCGGCCAATATCCGTGCTGGTGGAATGATGGCGAAGGCTCTTTTAACTCTTGACACAGTTGTCTGTAGGCATTATATCTCATCCAAGTAACTCTGGAATGGCTTCTTTCATTGTGGTCTTGCGAATTCGGCTCCAGCCCCTTCCTGTTGGTGTTGATTGGGGCTACCGTGATGACCAAGATGTACTTGCAAAGACACTCTTGGGGCAGAACAGTGACACATGAGATACAGCAGAGATTATCCTAACTCATGTACTGTTTTCTTTTATGTTCGAACTAATTATGCTGAACTGTAAACATGAACAAACGTTCATATCATCTGCTACAAACAAATGACATGTATCTCAAGGTTAGCAAGCAAATACAGCATACATCAAGCATATTTAATTCTGAACCAGGTGTTGTTTACCTTGTAGTAGCATCCAAAGTCCACACTATGACCTTGCTGTAGCAGGCAGCAGCTTCTGCTTAGTGCATATAGTGTGTTACTTTATACTGGTGCCATCCTCATTACTGCATGTCTGGAACAGAAATTTTGAATAGATCAAAAATTGAATGAGCACAATTTTGCAATATAACATGCGAAAAGTTGCGACATATACATTGTAAAGGTTTGTGAATACAGAAGACGTGCAAATGTGCTGTTTTTCCTGGGGTGCTTAAGCAGGATGGTAAATAAGTATTGGTACTCTCCATAAAATTGATGTCTGCCTAACTATAATGCACGTCAACAGCCTAAGTATTATTAAGATAACAAATGAGAGCATTTGGGCGCTCGTTTGTACACTAAGAGATCACACTGCTGGTTTCCCAAACAAATAAATGCAATACATGAAGCTATTAGAAACGAAGCATTCTTTTTCTGCATCAACGTAATGCACCGTTCACTACTGCAAAAATAGATATCCTGAGATAAACCAAACTGAAAAGCAAGAACATCTAGAACCGACAGGTATGAAGGATGGGTGATTTATCATGCGTACAACTGCTTAAAACATTGAATGCGGTACTTTAGCTTCCGTTTATGAAAGGGTTATTCTACTCTCTGAACGAAAGAAGTTGCCGGCGGACTCGAAACACACACACACACATACACACACACACACACACACACACACATATATATATATATATTTATATATATATATATATATATATATATATATATATATATATATATATATATATATATATATATATATATATATATATATATATATTGTAGGCAAAGAGGAATTTTTCAGGCTACCTTTCAAACGTAAACAATTTGAGTGGTGCTACAAGGTGAACCGAACAAGTATTTAATTTCAAGAGTTTCGATCGTTGGAGCGATCATCATCAGGGTGTACAAAGAAATGGCAATTTGGCCCTGATATCGAAGACACCAGACTGGGTGCCCGGTCGTTCTCAAATACATCAAACCGTGAGGGATAGTTGTGACAGTGATTGATTTTCTGCGCTTTGGCAGATCTACAGCTTCCTTTAACCACTATGCAGGGCAAGGGGAAGGCGGAGTCCCGTGTATGTTGAGCAAGGAGGTCAGTGAGAAGAAAAAACGAAAAAAAAACGAAAGGAAGCACACAGGAGGAGGGAGACGCAAGTGAGAGAGTGAAAGCGGCGGGAAGTAGCGGCAGCTAGGTTTACGTCGACCCGAGGCAAGCAGGGAGAAAACGGTCGCTGCGCAGGGCCAGTGCCTGTGCTGCCGTAGTAGCGGGTGAGAGGGCAAATTGAATCGGGCGGCGGGGGGCACAATAAAGAAGGGGCCCAGAAGGAAGGCAAAAGAGCGGCAACTTGTGGGAAGAAACACAGTGTCGGAGCACACATATACAAGGCACGGCCCGTTCCGGCAACTCCGTGGTCCAGCTACGGTGCGAAAAAAATATGTTGTTCGAAAATGAATATATGCGTGGGATTCGCAAAGCAAGTGCGCCCCCGCGCTTAGGTTTAGGGAACCGAGTTAAATAGCCCCCTTGTGGTCCAGTTTTTGAACGTTTAACCTACAAGTGACGTCAAGTCAGGTCATGCGGATTCCAAAAAGGGGCAATAGGTCACTCAGAATGACCGCTTGACTTTCAGGGTGCAGGAAACTGAATTTAGTGGTTGTCCGCTCGCCTTCTCGAGGCGCATACTGAGGGACGAGCAAGTGGTGGCCAGAACCTCAATTTTAGAGCACAGGGAGCAGTGGAATGCTATACTACGGGGGGCCTCACTTGGGCTCACTCGGCTGGTGGCACAACATACCATGCGCAGAGCATCGCATTTAAAAACGAGGAGCAGATGCTGTTGTGTCAGTCAAAACTCACAGAATTGGAAGCGCTGGAACTCCTAAAATACGGGGGAAAGAAATATGTCCACATCCAAGAACACCAAAGAAAGGAAAGGGAGCGTGATTACATCCCATCGGAAATCAGACACGATTCTCAAAGCCATAATCTTGAATTCGAAGCGACCGGTTGTTCCGAAGTAATCAGCGAAAAAAAAGCACGACACTGTGGGCAATGCCTCAAATGTCATAAACTTGTCGAGCAGCCCATTATCGAGTGTACAACTAAATCTCCTTTCGAAAGGTCTAACTTTTTGTACGGCGTCAGGAAGGATGAACGGGCTTCAATTATTTCATGATTTGGGTAATTTAGCGAGAAATTTGCCACGACGGGAGTACTTTTATGATCGAAAAATTACACAGGGCTGTCTCACCGAAAATCATGGACACCTGGCGAGGCACGCGACAAATACTTGGGCATGTATATTTGTGCGATTCAAAACGACATTATAAGAGAGTACGAGAGGCATCGTCCCGTCTGCAGTAACCTCTCAAAAGAGGAAGAGCAGGCGCTGCGAACCCTACGTGATGAACAAACAATTATCATTAAGCCAGCGGACAAGGATGGTGCAGTGGTGGTACTTGACCGGAGTGTTTACGTAGCCGAAGGTTTCAGTCAAATGGGCAGCACTAATTTTTACACAGAACTGCCAAGCAATCCTACCGAGAAATTTGAAAGCGAAATAAAGGACGCGCTAAACACTCTGCGCAAGGCAAGGCAGGTAACCGATAAGACGTTCTACGCATTGATACCAAGAAACTTCCGCCCCGGTCGTTTCTACGTACTACCCAAGATTCAATAAACAATCCTGGTCGGCCTATCGTTTCCAGTAATGGAACATTGACTGAGAAAATATCCAGCTTTATTGACAATCTCGTTAAGGATATCCCATCTTCATTCTCCTCGTACATTAAAGACACAAATCACTTCCTTCGGGAGGTATCAAATCTGACGGTACCGGCGGGGAGTTACCTGGACCCTATGGATGTCGCATCTTTGTACACCAACTTACCTCACGCCGAGGGCATAGCTTCCGCAGTTTCAGCTTACGCTGGCTCCAGCCAACCTAGGCAATTAGATAAAGATACAGTTGAGACCCTTCGATATCTGGTACTTAAATATAATCACTTTGAGTTCGATGACAAGCATTACCTGCAAATCGGCGGAACCGCCTATGGGAACGAAGATGGCGCCAAATTATGGAAATATCTTTATGGCATCTTTCGAAATACCGTTCCTCGTAAACTCGGCCGTAAAACCAATATTTTGTAAGTGATTCTTGCATGACATTTTCTTTCTGTGGACTGACAATGAACAAAGCCTCTTGGACTTCATTTCCAATTTCAATTCTCCGCACCCGTCAATATGCTTTACGCCCAACTTCTCCCAAGGTAGTATTCACTTCCTCGATGTCACTCTGTCACTGAGTGGCGGCCGCATTTCCACGTCCCTGTACAACAAGCCTACAGATCGTCAGCAATATCTGCATTTCTATAGTAACCACCCTAATCGCTGCAATACAAGCGTTCCCTCCTCCCGGGCCCACAGATACAGAAGAGTCGGTTCCGAATTCGCGCAATTTGAGCGACACGCGGAGGAACTGAAATCTGCTCTCATACGCCCAAAATATCCTCCAAATATAGTAGACCGCGCCATTGAACGCGTCCACCGCTTAGATCGAGCACACATAATGGCAGAAAGGGTAAGCAATACCAATACGCAATCAGATCCGAACTTGGTCTTCACATACGCTACCGGTGCTCGGCGGGTCAATGCCATTCTCAACCGCCCATTCACTATCATGAAACAGAGCATCCGACTCGCTACTATCTTCAAGCAGCCGCCTCGGTTTGTGTATAGAAGAAACAAAAATTTAAAGGATTTGTTAGTCAGGGTGAGGACGCAGAAGTCAAACACGCCCAAGGGCTGTCGACCGTGTGGGAAACCTCGTTGCAAGGTATGCAAGGCATTACAACGACACGGCTGAGGCATCGAAGTCATCCTTCCTACAAAAAAATCACGCAAATCTTGACTGTGATTCCAGTAACGTCGTGCACAAAATTCGATGCGAGGTGTGTAAGAAGGAATATATCGGACAAACAGAGACCCCTTTTCTCCTGCGGTTCAACAATCACGGCGCGCATGTGAAAAGTCTCCCTAATTTACCTTTCTCCAGGCACGTTCGGCTGCCAGATTACTCCTTTGAACGCGTGAGCGTTGTGCTCTTGTCTGGTTTTCAACACAACCGTGCACGCGACCCGAGAGAATCTTTGTTCATCCATAAATTTGAAACATACGCTAAAGGAAATAATGAGAGTCCGGGGCGGCTGACGTGCCTCCGGGATATGACGTGAGAGTGCATGGGATACGCAAATACTTGTTCTGTACTCTAAAATTGAGACGCTGGCCACCGATTGCTCGTCCCTCAGCATGCGCCTCAAGGAGGCGAGCGGAAAACCAATAAATTCAGTTTCCTGCACCCTGCCACTCAAGAAGTCATTCTGAGTAATCTATTGCCCCTTCTTAGAATCCGCATGAGCTGACTTGTCGTCAGTTGTCGGTTAAACGTTCAAAAACTGGACCACAAGGAGGCTACTTAACTCGCCTCCCTAAACCTAAGCCAAGTGGCGCACTTGCTTTGCGAATCCCACGCATATGTTCTTTTTGGAACTATACATTTTTTTCGCACCGTAGCTGGACCACAGAGTTGCCGGAACGGGCCTTGCCTTGTATATGTCTTCTGTGACACTGTGTTTCTTTCCAGAAGTTCCACAAACGCGAGTTGATGACATCTTAGTTGAAACCAAGAAAAAGAAATGGGCATGGACCCGGCATGTGATGAGGAGGCAAGATAAGCGATGGTCATTAAGGGTTACGGACTGGATTCCAAGAGAAGGGAAGCGTAGCAGGGGCGGCAGAAAGTTAGGAGGGCGGATGAGATTAAGAAGGTTGCAGGGACGACATGGTGACAATTAGTACATGACCGCGGTTGTTGGAGAAGTATGGGAGAGGCCTTTGCCCTGCAGTGGGCGTAACCAGGCTCATGATGATGATGTCTTCCTTCTGGGCCCCTTCGCTATTGTGCCCTCCGCCGCCCGATTCAACTTGCCCTCTCACCCGCTACAACGTCAGCACGCGCACTGGTGCTGCGCAGCGACCGTTTTCTCCCTCCTTGCCTCGGGTCGACGGGAACCCAGCTGCCGCTACTTTCCGAACCCTTCACTATCCGACTTACGTCTCCTTCCTCCTGTCTGCTTTTTTCTTTTTCGTTTCTTATTTTTCGTTTTATTTTCTTTTTGTCTTTTCACTGACCTCATTGCTCTACATACATAGGACTCCGCCTTCCCCTTGCCCTGCATAGTTGCCAAAGGCAGCTGTAGATCTGCCAAAGCACCGAAAATCAATCACTGTCACAACTGTCCCTGACGGTTTGATGTATTTGAGAGCGACCGGGCACCCAGTCTGGTGTCTTCGCTACCAGGGCCGAACTGCCGTTATTTTGTAAACCCCGATCAAGATCGGTACACCGATCGAAACTGGTGAAATTAACTACTCTTCCTGCTTACCTTGTCGCACTATTCAAGTTCGTTATATATATATATATATATATATATATATATATATATATATATATATATATATAATTCAATGAGAAGTTCTGTAGGTCCGGTGCGTAGGTAGATTTAGAAACGAGGGTGCGCACTTACGAAACTTGCATCTTTAATGTTTGTAACGTTTCGGCCGTGGCACGGCCTTCGTCAAAATAAACACACATACAAGCGCGCAGCCGCTTTTATGGGCATGCGCACGTGGGCATAATCAGTAGTACATGCACGTGTACACTCGCAAATAATAATAATAATAATAAAGTACAGCAGCAAATATAACTTAAGAACGATAAATGATATGCATTAAATATCCTTCACGTGTCATGATGATTGTACATGAAGTACAGCATGATATCGATTGCGACATGGCAAAATTGATTTGGCATGCTTTGTCAATTCTTTACAAGGACAGGGACATCAAGATATGGCAGAAGGGCACGACACTTTTCCTACGCTTTCGTTAATACCGGATGACACAGTGGTAAATTTGTGGATGAGAAAGGATTTTCGCACTTCTCGATCATGGTGCGATTTGAAACCTGATTGTATTGTGGTTACACTGATATTGTCAAACGTATGACCTGGCAGTCGAACATGTTTAGATAATGGCAGGTGTGGCAAGCTGTTAACGTGTGATTTGTGGTTCTTGAATCTGACACGAAAAGATGTTTCGGTCTGACCGATATACTGCATATGGCACACTGAACATTCAAGCAGATAGATGACATTAGCGCTGTCGCAAGTGAAGTCGCCGTTGATTTTAACAGAAAAATTGGATGTTGTGCTTCTAGCAGTCTTTGATGTGGTCATGCGTGTACAAACTTTACAACGGGGCTCATTGCAGGGATGACAACCAGCAGAAGCAGTCGCTTTAGTCTTGGAAGAGGTTAATAGGTCACGCAGATTTCTATACCGACGATAAACAACCCTTGGCGATTCCGTGAAAATGTGTTTAAGACGGTGGCTTTGTGTTAGTAAGTTATAATGCTTTCTGAGAATGTGGGACACGTTAGGAATAGATGCAGAGTGTGTTAGGATAAGGTTAGTTCGTGAAATCGGCGCCGATCGCTTGTCCGTGCAGATGAGTTCCTTCCGGTCGAGATAGTCGGCCCGTTTAAGGGCATCGTCAATTATTTGTGAAGGGTATTTCTGTATGGTAAGTGCGTCACAAAGCTGGTTACAGTTGCGAGTGAATTCACTATTGTCTGAACAAATTCTTTTGAACCGGATAGCTTGGCTGCTGGGAATGCTCGTTTTGCAATGCTTGACATGGCTGCTGTTAAAATGCAGATATCGCTGTCGGTCAGTGGGTTTCTGTAGAGATTTGTTGTTAACTTGCCTTTGCACAGAGATACCGATAGGTCAAGAAAGTTTATGCTAAGTGATGAATAGGAATGGGAAAAGGAAATTGACGGTGCGGCGTTGTTAAAGTCGGTAATGAAGGAAAGTAATGCAGCTTCACCATGGTGCCAGATTAAGAAAATGTCATCGATGAAGCGTTTGTAATAGAATGGTTTGAGGTCACGAGTATCGAGGAACTTCTTTTCTAGTAAGCACATGAAAATGTTAGCATAATTGGGACCTATTTTTGTGCCCATGGAGGTACCACTGGTTTGAACGTAATGTTCGCCGTCGAATTCAAAGTTATTGAGTTCAAGGATTAGTGTTAAAATTATGCCAAGGGTGGAATCGTCGATGTGTTTGTCATCTACAGAATCGTTATATGCACGGAGTACAGATTGAATCCCATCTGTACTCCGTGCATATAACGATTCTGTAGATGACAAACCCATCGACGATTCCACCCTTGGCATAATTTTAACACTAATCCTTGAACTCAACAACTTTGAATTCGACGGCGAACATTACGTTCAAACCAGTAGTACCTCCATGGGCACGAAAATAGGTCCCAATTATGCTAACATTTTCATGTGCTTACTAGAAAAGAAGTTCCTCGATACTCGTGACCTCAAACCATTCTATTACAAACGCTTCATCGATGACATTTTCTTAATCTGGCACCATGGTGAAGCTGCATTACTTTCCTTCATTACCGACTTTAACAACGCCGCACCGTCAATTTCCTTTTCCCATTCCTATTCATCACTTAGCATAAACTTTCTTGACCTATCGGTATCTCTGTGCAAAGGCAAGTTAACAACAAATCTCTACAGAAACCCACTGACCGACAGCGATATCTGCATTTTAACAGCAGCCATGTCAAGCATTGCAAAACGAGCATTCCCAGCAGCCAAGCTATCCGGTTCAAAAGAATTTGTTCAGACAATAGTGAATTCACTCGCAACTGTAACCAGCTTTGTGACGCACTTACCATACAGAAATACCCTTCACAAATAATTGACGATGCCCTTAAACGGGCCGACTATCTCGACCGGAAGGAACTCATCTGCACGGACAAGCGATCGGCGCCGATTTCACGAACTAACCTTATCCTAACACACTCTGCATCTATTCCTAACGTGTCCCACATTCTCAGAAAGCATTATAACTTACTAACACAAAGCCACCGTCTTAAACACATTTTCACGGAATCGCCAAGGGTTGTTTATCGTCGGTATAGAAATCTGCGTGACCTATTAACCTCTTCCAAGACTAAAGCGACTGCTTCTGCTGGTTGTCATCCCTGCAATGAGCCCCGTTGTAAAGTTTGTACACGCATGACCACATCAAAGACTGCTAGAAGCACAACATCCAATTTTTCTGTTAAAATCAACGGCGACTTCACTTGCGACAGCGCTAACGTCATCTATCTGCTTGAATGTTCAGTGTGCCATATGCAGTATATCGGTCAGACCGAAGCATCTTTTCGTGTCAGATTCAAGAACCACAAATCACACGTTAACAGCTTGCCACACCTGCCATTATCTAGACATGTTCGACTGCCAGGTCATACGTTTGACAATATCAGTGTAACCATAATACAATCAGGTTTCAAATCGCACCATGATCGAGAAGTACAAGAATCCTTTCTCATCCACAAATTTAACACTGTGTCATCCGGTATTAACGAGAGTGTAGGAAAAGTGTCGTGCCTTTCTGCCATATCTTGATGTCCCTGTCCTTGTAAAGAATTGACAAAGCATGCCAAATCAGTTTTGCCATGTCGCAATCAATATCATGCTACACTTCATGTACAATCATCATGACACCTGAATGATATTTAATGCATATCATTTATCTTGCTTAAGTTATATTTGCTGCTGTACTTTTTTTATTATTATTATTATTTGCAAGTGTACACGTGCATGTACTACTGATTGTGTCCACGTGCGCATGCCCATAAAAGCGGCTGCGCGCTTGTATGTGTGTTGATTCTGACGAAGGCCTTGCCACGGCCGAAACGTTAGAAACATTAACGATGCAATTTTCGTAAGTGTGCACCTTCGTTTCTAAATATATATATATATATATATATATATATATATATATATATATATATATATATATATATATATATATATAAGGCTACACGGTCACCCATGGCTACGGCTACAAAGAGATGAAAAATGTGACACGCGTTCCGTTATCGCTTTCTTTTTCGTACATGTGTATAATGTTGCCTCACAACTGAAAGTTTATTTCGGAAACGGCACCGGATGGTCCTGACTGCCCATATGCAATGCAGCATGTAGTTCGTTAACTTGCCTCCACCTGTACTTTAACGAGACGAATATATTACATAGCGATTGAAGCAGCGATTTTAAGAAAGCTAGCTTTCGGGCTTACACCCCAAGTTAAATAACGCGAGATATCGAAGCGCAATAAACTGGTTATAGCACAATATAACCAACCGATGTATGAAGCAAAGAATCCGTACCTGCCGTGCACGCCAACTTACTGGTAAAGATTTTAAATGCACGCAAGAGGTCACGTCGGAGGTCGATAAAGCTGAACGCTATTTTGCGTTTAAAATGGCAAAAAACAACAAAGTTGGTAATTAAAGAGTGGAATGTAAAATTAGAAATGATGATAATATACTCTTTGTCATGCAATAAACACGCTTCCTTTATTGTTAAAGAAAGTTTGTAGGTTAAAATTGCGCTTACTACGGTGACTCTAGCGGGAGATAATGTGCTCACGGGGGAACGTATTTAATTGCTGTACTATGCCTGCGTCTTTACCAGCGCACCAAGGTCGATTTTTAAAGAACCGTGTGATGTCTTCAAAACTGGTGACTATTCGTTTCGGAAATGCAAATCCATCGAGTGGTTTATTTTCGCAAAGGTATCGCAGTCATGAGGTAGCGGCCATGGACGCCACATGTACGCCAAATCTTCCGTTGCAGCGGTGGGACACTAGTACACTTGGACGACGTAGACGTAGCTGGCGAACTGAGCGCACTGCGTAAAGAAGGCATCAAGCACTACGGACTGCTCACGGCGGTGGCGCCTCCCACCATGTTCAGCGAGATGACATCACTTGCGAGATCGTTTCTTGAGGTGGGTGATAGTTAAGTTTTACATATATATATATATATATATATATATATATATATATATATATATATATATATATATATATATGCCTGCAATGGAATTCCTGTTTAGGCTACAAAGGAAGCCCGTTCTACGTGGCGCGTTAGCACCGACATATCACGTCAAACAAGACTGCGAGAACCGATCTCGATTTGGCATCACTTTCAGAAGCCCTGGTTGATGCCACTTTCACGCAATATTTTTTTTTTTCAGGTCGCAGCAAATATCACATAGGAGAGCATAATGTACGATGTGCGTTGTTTAGATATTTGAACGCTTCGACATCTCGCCCCAACTGAGCAAACGAATACATTCTTCTCTATGCAAGGCTGCACGAGGTGCAAGAAAGAAATTAATGGCGCATTAGTGCTCCCGCCTTTGTAACGTTGCGTTGACAAAGCATCGAAAGCGCCCGCTCGTATTTTCCTACCCTAATGCCTTGTGTAGTGTTTTGTCCTGTAACCTGAAATTAAACGTGTGTTTGAGATGCTCATGTTAAACGTCGTAGATGTGTACCTTGAAATCATTCGTATGCTTCCATGTTTGCTTGGAAACGCAGTAAGCTGCAGGGCAAAAGTTTATAGAAGTGGTATGTTTTAGGCGGTGATTCTTGCCTTATGCAATCTTTTTTTACCAGCCGAAGAAGGAGAAATGTTCGCTTGAGCCGGCTACATAACAGAAGTCGAGTGTTATGTTCAGCAGGAGCTAATTCAATCGTAGCCCGAAGGGACGCTAATGAGCAACTAAAAAGAAATTTCAAAAGATAGTGTAATATTTAAAATCTTTAGTTTTATTATTTTGCTGTAGTATGTATATTAGGGAATATATCCTTGTTCATCGCTCCGCCACCTTAGCGCTGTTTTGCTAGTGTGACATCCTGAATTTGCAAATATTTTATCTCATTTGAGCCGCTGTGGATCAGTGATACTTACTGAAACTTAAGATGTTTACCCCTTGGCTATTTCGCGATTAAAGAGTAGTCTAAATTAAGTGATAAACGGTATTTAGCCTCCAGCAGACCCCATCGAAATCGGTGACGTCCCGACAAGCTGAAGTGCGAAGTTCAAAGTAGCGACGCCACATCTGTTTAATTTTTCATGTATTTTCGGTGTTGCCAAACGTATTCTCCTGGCGAGGGTTGTCACGCAGAAATGTCTTGCAATTATACAGGTCAAATCATAGTTTTCTAGTGTCCCCTAATATTGAAATAAGCAATAAATAAAACTGGTGTTGAATATTATTTCTCAGAATAATTGATTCTTTCAAAGTTGGAGCCACCATTTAATTAAGGCAGCGAACATCACGTGAGAATGTTTTATCTGGCAAGGGAAGTCTGACGTGGCTGTGCTACGGATTCTAGTATAGAACCGCTATAAGGAAGTTGGCTGACCCGAGTCTTTATATATGAGTAATAACGTGGTATTCTTCATTTTGGCTTCCCATAGGCCTACCACGAAGTAGGAAAACATTAAAAAAAGAATTCCTGAACGTGGACTGCTAGTTACTTTCAGCCCAAACTACGCAGCTGTTAATTAGACCTGCTATACTGGGTTTGACCAGCATGCGGGATCGCCAAATACCAAAAGTGGCGGCTTAGTTACTGTTACACGTCAAGGAAATGGCGTTTCTGTGTACATAAACATACGCATCAGGTTTCATGGCGACGTGGAAACCTGGTGGCCTGTAGCCTTAAGAAAGTTAGCTGAGGGAGGCCTTAGTGGGCATTTACAAGCTAGTAATTAGGCGAGGACACTGATCAAAAGATCCAAAGTGAGTTTCGGAAATAGCGCAGCCAACCCAGCATAGAAATTTTCTTCATAAATGACCGTACTAATCGTAAAGGATTATAACGCATAATATTTCAGTAAGCTGGAATAAATATAATTTCTTGTCACAACACACGGATATTCATAGACAAGCAGCAATTGCTCATAAGCCTATGCAAGGGCGCTTAAAGCAGCATTAGGCGTTCTGCAAAATAAAAATGACGATTTACATCTATCTTATAGCTTTAATGCTGTTTGATATGTTTCTTTATGTCATGAATATTTTGGTGCACCAGAAACGGTAGATATTAAATTCTGTGCATCGCTTTTTTTTTTTCGGACGAACCTTCCACATGGCGGACGGAATATTATACCACCTTAAGGCTCCTCCTATCGGTAATCCGCCAAAGTTCTCAGTAGCACTGGCACCCTTCCTGCGCGGCTGTGCGGCTCACTGACACCACTTCAGCCGGATTATGCAGTTAGGACACTGGCGGAGTGAGAGGCTGACGTTGGAGTGTTCCCTTTAACACTTGACCACACTGTAGATGCCTACAGACATTTCAGGCATAACGAAAGTGCCTATTCGTCGTGCGACACTATGTTCGCGCCTCAGACGCAACCGAAACGCCTCTCCTGCAGTGACCGGTTCAGAACCGCACAAAGGTCATTTTCGTGCAACAGTGTTCTAGGCTTGCGCTGCTCGGATCGAGGTCGCGGGCTTTATTTTAGCAGCACATTAAAGAATTTCAGGTCGTGCAAAGCGTTCTGTAGTCTTTCACTAGAGCGTGCTGCATAAACAGATCCTTAGTTTTGGCACGAAAAACACTGATGGTATGGAGGCAAAAGGCACAGCGCGTCAGAGACAGGACAAAAGAAGAACACAGAAACCGGACGCAGCGCCAAACGTGTGTGTCGTATTTCTGCTTTTGCCTCCATCATGATATACCAACAAGCGCAATGTCCAAATTTAAACAGACTGCATACATTAAAACGTTAAGCAGGAGACACACGGTACGATTCGGCGTCCGATCCGACGTGCGGCGCCGCATGCTCCGGCATGCGGCATACGACGATTCGGGACACACGGTGCGTGCATCCGAAAGATTGAGCGGCGCGTAAGCTCCGCCCAGATCCAGCCCTCCAGCTTGACTTCAGAGCCACGTCGAGAAACGCGATATAAACAACTCTGCACAACACTGCGTCGCTTTACGCGAATACTGCCAATAACGTTATGCCCCTGCGAGTGACAGAACACTTCACGACGGCGCGTCGTCCACTGACGACTCCGCTAACAGCCAGCGATAGGGCCGGTAGGCCTAGCTAGGCAGACGCCGCGGCCGACGGCGCTTACGATCCAACGCGAGCTCGTCGAAGAGCGCTTATGTTTGCCAAAACAATTAACACTGTACACTTAGGTCGCCCGTAATTAAAAACAATTGGTTTACTCGACGCAGTCGTTGCGAAGGGCAAACGTGCAAGCAAAGCGAGCAGCCTCGCTCAGACGGTCGGTGTGTGCTGTCTGCCTGCGAAATGCCCTCGCGTTGCGTCTCCTGATCTCGCCAGTAGCCTAGTCCTAGTGCACTAGGCGTTGCTTTGAATGACAAGCACACGTCGAGATAATTTTGCTGAACTAGTAACTATTTCGTGTCGGAAACAAACTGCAGCAGGCGAGGAAAAAAAAAATTACCGACGATTACGTTACTTCCTAATGCGAAATTTGAGCGCAGCAAATCAGCTGTTTCACCTTTTCGATAGATTGAGGCAAAGAAATCGAGCAACACATGTATGCGCTATCACAGAATTTTTTTTTTATTTTTCACACGTATTCCTTTAACAAAGACTCCATTAACAGTTCTTGACAGTCATGAAGGAAGCTTTGTGGTCGGAGAAATAGACTGATATATGTTCGACTTGGTACACCAATGCTTGATTCTCAAAGACGAGATCTATACAAGTGCCTCGCGAGGTTGTCACAGCCGTGGGACGCGTTACGAGCGAGAGGAACGGGATGTTCTCCCGCATAAGTGTTAGGAAATTGCTGTTTGTCTTTATGTCAACATTAAAGTCCTCCACTACTAACATCGGTGTGGATCGATGGACGGGTAATGCGAGTTGCAGGAAGTGCACGACGTCTTTCGTGAGTGCGGTAGCGGACTCACGAAAGCGGTATCAGTCGGTCGCTGCTAGCGCTGGGGGGATGAAAGGGGGGCGGAGCTGGTTATGAGGCCGACGACAACGCGAAACCCAGGAACGGACGCCAAAGAGCCATTTGTGTAGCCAGCCCTCCTCCACAGTCTCTCCTCCTCCCTTCCATCATCCTCCCTCGCCCGGAGAGCCGACAGCGCGCATGCGCGGCGGCGGAGCAGCGGCGCATGCGCGGCGGCGGAGCGCGGCGGCGGAGGTGAGCTGGTTACGAGGCCGACGACAACGCCGCCGCCGACGACGACGACGACGCCGACGACGACGCGAAACCCAGGAACGGACGCCAAAGAGCTGCGCTCTAAAACACTGCGAGAAACCAGCCAGCCAGTGCCGTCTCCATGGAGGGAACGTCACATGCCAGCCGCGCTGTCATTGGCTGCGGCCAGACGACGGTGCGGTTGTCGGACGCGTCGGACGATGAAAATCTGCCCGGTTTGTCGCACGCCGGACGTCCGATCCGGTGCTCCGGCACGACAAAACACCTCGATTCCGGCTGCCGTTCCGGCGCGTCGGACGCCGGATCGGACACCAAATCGGACCGTGTGTCTCCCGCTTTATACGTTAAGCCCTCTGTATTCGCGCCAAGTCTTCGTTGAACAGCCGACGACATGCCGAAAGATATGCTTTAGCATACCATCCTGGCGTACCATGGTAGTGAGCGTAGATAGAAGTGATTTATGATAAAGAAATTACGGCCACTGTCCAAGTCAAGGTGAAAAAACACACAGAGACGTTTCGGGGCCCGTACGGGTTCCTTGATCACACTAAAAGTGATTTATGTAATAAATAATTAAGTAGGGAGCGTTCCGATTACACCCCGCATTGCTGATGCTGAAGTTATGGCATCATCTGGTAGCTGGAGATAGAAAGGTTCGCGACTTAGTAGCATCTTGCTAGGCATACCATCTTCAAAGCAAACAGCTGAACTGTATAATACGAACAAATCATCGCTAATACTTTTACGTCAGCGTGAGATCATTCGAAATAGTGATCAATTTTATTATTTATATCTTGCTCGCGCGACACCAAGAAAGTATAACGGGTGAATTTGAAACAAAGTGGGTGCTCTGAGCATATCGAAACGGTTCCATACTCGCGGTGACTTGCGGAAGACACCGAGATAATGAGCTACACATGGTGCGCATTCGCAGTGGGCCTAACGTATCACGTGTCATGGAAATCTTACACACTTTATGACACTGTGTGGCTGTATAGCTTATTAGCAAGGCGCAGAGACAACGCTGATGTTCCTGCTCATACGTTGCGTTTGTTTCCGACCTAGGCAACTGCAAGGTACTCGACCACTTGTATGTAAATTCTGCTATTTCGCCCCACGTGTTGAAGCAGCACGTGTTCTTTATTTTGGCTCTTCAATATTGCTCATTCTTTTTTACGAAAATGTGAGTTCAACACCTCGTTGCTAACATCCTAATAATGATATTGTCAATTGTTATTCAAGCAACCACTGTATATTTTCCATGATTGTGTCGGGAAGTGGGCACTATCACTTGCTCCGTAACATTGCCAAAGTGACGCATGCAGATACCTGTGCATAATTGTGTGTGTCGACATCCGTATGTGGAGCGCTCAGGCTCAGTTTGTATTCAAAGCCTTACGAGCAAGCGGAGAGCAGACGTGCATCTCCTGTTTAGTCTTTCCTACGCTGGGTATCTTCTCTTCGCGATGGGGCTGCTCATTAAAAGTGCATATGCGACATGGTAGAAGTCAGGCACTGTATTTAAAGAAAAATATACTGAGCGATGTGGTGACAAATGCAGGTTTACACTTGTTCAAGCTCTTATTTTGTAGGCAACGACTAGAAGCATATTGTGTCCGTCGTGTTTTGCTGGTGTTGCAGAAATTTAAAGAGCTCCAGGGCGGGGACCAGACAGCGAAAACCGTCATCGCCATCGGTTGCGAAGATTACAGCGGTGACTTCTTTTCCAACTTCACAGCGACACTCACGGAATTTGCCAAGTAAGTGATAAGAGAACCCCATTGAGGGTGAACGAATATGAATATGTTCAGTGAAGCTGTTATAAGCTAACGCTAAAGCCAAATAGCAACAGTGTACCTAACACAGGCTGCATGTACTACGAAAGCAACTTCACGCACGCCATGCTAGTATTTATCGAGAGCTTCCAAGTGGCACAAGGCGCCAGCTGGAAATTGGTTTCTAGGGCTAAGAAGATTATTAAAGGGGTTGTTTGAGAAACTTAAGAGACAGCTTTCCCTCGGGGTCATGAGGCCTCAAGTTTCACTAATGAAATGAGCGCGAAATGTCCAAATGGTCTGATGAGGCTACCGACTGAAGATTTCTATCAAATTGTTGCGTTTGGAGTGAAAGGCTAAACTCAAGCAAGTGGGGAAGAAACGTTTCAGTGAGGACCCCATCCTTTATGAAAATGGTTATCTCCTTTATGTGTACTGTATGTTTCCTTGAGTTCACATGAGGAAACGTCCTGTATGTTTCCCCCATGTTGAAATTTGGCCACTGCTTTTATGTTTCCTTCATGTGCCCTCCCTTTATGTACCCCTTATGTTACCGTACTTTGTTTCCTCCATGTTGAAATTGGCCATTGCTTTTATGTTTGCTTTGCGTCTTTCCTTTGTGTATCCTATATGTTACTATCCTTTACGTTTACTCCATGTTGAAATATGGCCAGTGCTTTTAGGTTTCCTTCATGTGTCCTACCTTTATGCATCCTTTATGTGGCCCCAGTGATTAAATCCTGCATTTTATGTAGACATGCATAGATGAAGAGGTCCCTGCACGCATTTTATATTTAAGCACTTTTTTCGAGTTTTAAAGTTTAGCATTGGTTTTCATTGTAAGGTTACTGTTCCCTACATGATGCAGCATACAGATTAGAACACTGCTATGCCACAGAAATTCATGCTAACTTGTTCTAAAATTGCGAACTAATTAGACTTCATAGAATAGTTCACTACGACACTTTGTACGTGCTTCACTGCAACCATTGTACGTTCTTCCCTGCAGTGCTGCTGCTGTTCTAGTTATGTCTTTCTTAATAATTAAGATGTAATGTTTGGATGGAAAGATCAGGCTCTATAGCTGTTTGCACTTTTAGAAGAAAGTCTTCACTGTACTTTGTAAAGGTTTGTCTGAAATTACGAGTAGCTTATTAGACTATCTGTATGTTACTTCAATTTGCCGCGTCTGCCCACAGCAGACCTCTGGAATGCGGTGCTTGGATGAGAGCTCACTGGACACCTGAAAAACGAAACAAAAGGAAATCTTTTTCACTTATTCAAAAATATTCATATGAGCAAGAGCAGTTTGGCCTGTATGCACACAGCTAAGGAACTTGCAGAAGTCAGAAATAGCACCTGTAAAGATCAGGGCAACAAACAAGCTTTTAACTAATTGTTGTTTGAAAAATTCTGCGCTGTTATCTGCCATTCCACTCAGGTGCAAAACTGCTCACAAATTATTTTAAACATTATTATAGCAGCTGCTAAGTATTACATGAACTTTAGGAGTAGGCAACTGGCTAAAAAACATTTTAGTACTACCTCAAGCATCGAGGTTCCCAAAGTTGAGGCCCTCCCTATGCCGTGAGCAAGAACTTGCCAATATTTATAAGGAAAGATTGCTAATATGACAGGCCAGCCACCGAGCAACACTACTGTCTATGCCACAAGGTGGTGTGGTAAAAATTAGTTGCGCACACATTATAATGCCAAATTGAAAGGCATCACAATATCCTGCGCATTTTTCACATTTTCACATAGTTTTTGTAGTTCTTACACATCTTTATTGTCAGTTACAGGCTGCAGGTGTGCATTCTACTGAATGTTTAGCACAACACTTTACTGACTTCAGCATGCCACAGAAGGTGGCAGGCAAACATGCTGTGTATGTGCACCTACAGCAAACTGAATGGTAGCAGTATCTGCTTCACAAGCATGAAAAGGTGTTATTCGCGTGGCGAGTTGTTTAGGCTCTTTTCAAAACTGGACACACAATCAATAAACTTCACGTGAATACATTATTGCAATCTTATGCTTTCTGAAAAGAAAAATGA
Organism: Dermacentor albipictus; assembly: GCF_038994185.2. NCBI lineage: Eukaryota > Metazoa > Arthropoda > Arachnida > Ixodida > Ixodidae > Dermacentor > Dermacentor albipictus. Next base: position 56,667,421 of record NC_091830.1, read on the forward strand.
TGAGTTAACTGGTGCTTAATCTAAGATGAACTGCATTACACTTCATCACGTGCTCGTCATAGAGTAAAATGTGGGAGCCGATCGACATTCATAGTAAGCAATCACCTTCCATCAATGCTGTATCCTTTGAGAGTGTTCACTTGTGTTGATATGCTGCAACTGCATGCTGCTATTAGATTCAGCGGTGGTGTTTAACAGGCGGCGTGATGCTGGCACACAAGGGAGGCGGGTTGGCTTAGTATGTATTCAATGCTTTGCAAACTTTCACTACCAGCGAATAGCATACTCTAGTATCTGCATTGCAAGTGCAGGAACTGGAAGCTTAGATGTCATTGTTGCTACCTTAATCTGATAACACCATAGCGGTGCAAGCGAAAAGTGTTACTATGCTACGCCGTCATTGGTGTGCTTTCCCTAGTGTGCTACGTAGCGCCAGCCCACATGCCTCAGCATGCCTGACAATATTATTGTGTATATCTTGTGTTGCTAATAAGGACAATGGCATGACTGCCTAGCCCAGTATACAGCTTTGTATCCATAAGAATCCGGCCAAATGCTCAACAAATCAGACAGCAGTCCAAGACAAACTAAGATACAGGATGCCAGTCAAAGGATCGCATTGTACAGTGCAGAACATGCCATGAGCTCTTATTTCATCTCTAACCCACCACAATCAAAACCAGTACAAGTTGAAACCCAAACTGCCAAGTCACACGTACAACAATCATCAAAAGAAACAACCACTGTGTCCATGCTTGCAGCTGAGTCTGGGACATCTAGTTGGCCTTGAAGCTGCCACCATTACAGCAACAGTCAAGAATGCATTGTAATTAACCAGACATAATAAGCCCGATTGGAGCGCTTATTTTAAACAGACAAAAGTATGTCACTATAAGAATAGTGGTTAAAAAGCAAGATGTTTGTTGCACACAGAATTGTGTTGAAAAAGCTAGGGCTTGAAACCCAAAAATTTAGTTATGTATGGATCTTGCGACATAGTGCATTGTTATACAACTTTTGTGTGACAGCATTACTTAAGACACTTTCTACCTAAACCATGTTTTGAGGTGGTTAAAACCTTCTCGTACAACCACCGCGAGCGCATTATTCACAGTAGAAAATCTCAATTCAGTGAGAGTGCAACAAATAATTACACTATGTCAAACAGTGGCTGTTTCAATATTGCACCAAATGCAGTGTGGCTCGAGCGTGAAGCAAGCCTCCTTGCAGCATATCAAAAATCTGAGGTGGTGAGCGTATGGTACCACAAACCACAGATGCATGCATAAGTTCTAGGCAGTACTCCGCATTGTTTGCATGTCCGTGGAAGCTCTTGTATTAGGCAGATAAGTAATAAAGAAGAGAAGGTAAAACAGATTCTCCACATTTGAGATAGATGACGGCATAGGACCAGCTTTGTCTTATCAACTGAGCAAGTGCAGCGAAACGGAGAAAAAAATGCAATGCAAGTGAGAATGCTCCGCTTTCAGCTGTGCTACCATGGTGGGCTTGCAGCTACTTTACTGGGGTGACTTTTATGATTCAGCAGCATTCTTTACCGCATTATCAACAAGTGAAATTTCTGTTACATATAAAAGAGACCGGTTTCCACCCTGAAGCCCAGGAGCTCATGGGACACACATTCAACTTGCCACATTAAAAGGTTAATGGCTTGTTGTTCACTTGAAAACTGAGCACTCATACTGTGACTAGGGATTTGGCAGCTACCTAATAGAGCATCAAATTTTGTTGTCTTGATGGGGTTATGCTTAAATGAATTATGGTATGCAATATATTATTTGTGACCGAGAAAAGGGAAGAATTGAGGTGTGCAGGTACTAGTGCGAGAACTGACTACATAAGAATTCAGGTAACCACAGCCTTATGTTTCTCTCGGGTGGCTCATAAACACCCTCATGCTCCTCAATGATGTTTCTTAAATAAGCAATCTGGCTCGAATAATACACAGTCTGTATAGAGAACATATTACACACTCACTCCAGCTTTGTTTATATTTGTCTCAGAAGAACCAAATTTAGTTACAGTGCTTCAATTGAGGGCTCCCCGGATAAATAAAAGATATTGTGCAAGTGATCTGCTACTACAAATTCTGGAAATGGCACACACAAAAAAATGATTGCGTATTGCACAAGCATATCCTGCAACTCACAGTGCGGCGACAGTTTTTACGCACCTTGTAGAAGCATGCAGGTCAAGTGCATTGTTTTGCCATCCAATATGTAGCAGTGCAACAGGTTCCTACAGGTCGTAGGCTTGACTCCAGAATTCGCATAATCTTCAACAGTAAGAAAGGTTTAATTTATTGTGATGCGAAGTTTCAAACAGTGTGATTTACAGTGTCATGTGGAATTGGAAGAGTCTAACACAAAAATATGTGCCTGTTTGACAGATGTCTCGTAGCTATATCTCATGTGCTTACATTGTTTTATTGTAAAATTCAGGCGGGAATAAAACCAGCAGCTAACATCAGAATACCTGGGAAATTATCACCAAAACCTAAATATGTAGTGAGTCAAACGAATCGAATATGAACGGTCTAAAACCTAGGCCGCGATTTTGTAGCGATGCCTTTTCCGATGCTACTCCTTTTGCTCAGTGGTAGGACAGACATTCCGCCATCGTTATTGATGAGAACAGCCAGCCGTGGACGGTGGGTTATAATAGAGGCAAACATCGAGCGGAAAGCATCGCAACAAAATGGCAGCCCTTATTACGCAGTGCTACAACCCACATATTTTGACAACGATCGCAGGAGCTGACATGCTGTTCTTCAGATGAAAATATTAATGAAAACGAGCACCTGACTGACATGCCTCGATTAAAAAGAAATTTCGCTGTTGTAATATCGGTCTATATTTGCCGTGCAATATAGAAGAGAAATACGCGAGCACGTCGAAGAACAGAAACAATGCAGACAGGTTCTCGCGAAGCTGGGCTTCAAACTGAACTGTATCAATAAAATAATCTTCGCACATGCTAATATCTGCTCAACTGTCAAACACCGCAGTCGCGTTCCAACTCGTGATGCCCACGACACACCTGCAGGCATTACACACGTAATTTGCGGAAATAGTATCCACGGAAGAATTTCTTCCCGGCAAACTACCGAGGAAACAGGAACTTTCAGCGTTTACGTAAATATTTGCCTATTAAGTCTCAACAATCAGCGGTGGTAGCACATCACTGCAGAAAGCAAGCGGTAAGAAATAATACTTTTCACGGAAACTCCCATAGTGAAACGGTTTGCTAAATGGGCACAACAACATGGGCAACATACGTTCTGAAAGTGCTTTGTTGTCGTTGCACAAAGTTTACTTTATGAACCATAAGCTGCAAGAATGCGCGCAAGCGTCAGACCTGCTTACCTTCAAGATGTGAACAGCAAGCGCTCCTTGTATCGCAGGCACCACGCGACGACGCTCTTTCCAGCGCGAACACTGTCGAATTGCCGATGAACACCAGCGCACAAAAGCAGAACTTTCAACAAACTCTTCCACGCGCCATAATTCGAAGCCACAGTACCAGGTATTTCACGAGCCAACGCGGACAGGCGAGAACAAAGGCAGCTCGACGGGCGCAGTAGTACACGTAAAGACATCGGCGTATCACAGGAAACATAAGGCGAACTATTAGCGTTACACCAGTCCAGAGGTTTCCTGATGGTTAATGCACACGATACGGATCACAGTTTGTTTAGGCACTTCCAAAATATGATTCAATTACCGTCGAACTGCAACGAGCAATCGCACCACTCACACAAACGCAACGTGGTCCAGCTCAATATATCATCCAGTAATTTTACCGGGCATAACCGTCACTAGGATACCTAGATGCGCGCACGCCTCCTCTCCGTTTAGAGTAAGTACAACCACGTCGTCTGCTAGCGCGGCCGCCATTTTCTTGTGAGCACACGGTGAGCGGGCGTACCACCGGGGCGCACATCGAGGCAACCGAGGCAACCTAACCTTCACACTGCCGCAGCGCCGCACTGCGGCTAACAAGTCAATTTAGCCTCCGAGATCTACATTTGCTTTCAGGGCGTGCAGTTTGCAAAAGCACGGCCTTCAAGATTTAATTTTGTTACTCAGGGTAAGTCGTGGCTAGATGGAAGGCTGCTACTTAAACACAACTTATCGGTGTTTGAAGTGCTGTGGTGTGCTGCCTTGTTTTTTTTTAAGCATATGCAGAGATATTACACGAACTATGCGTGAACTTTTGCCGGCGGACACAAGACAATCAGCGCGAAGCATGTGCAGCTCCGTCTGCTTGGGATTGTGGACGTAGTACGGGAAGCCGCGATAGCTGCGAGACCCACCGATCAGAAATTCCAAATCAGCACACGTACACAGGCTTCTTATGGCACCCAGTGGCCTGTTATTGAGAATGTGAGGCCTTATCTTGAATAGTTGGAACCACATTTCCTCGTAGAGTAAGGAATAAAGGCGACAAAACGTGGCGATGGCTGGCTTACAGCGGCAGCGGAACTTCGCCCAAAGTGAAACAGGCGTACTGCTTGCACGCTCGCGTAATCAAACAAATACGGCCATACTCCACACACAACTTTCATAGTTAGCCAACTGACAATTCTAAATTATTCAGTTCTACGCCCAAGCAAGCATTTACGGGATCCGCGCTGCCCTACTTCTACCACTGCTAATTTCAACAAAGCAACGGCTCGTACTTGTGGTCAGCGCGAAAGCGACACGGACAAAAGGAAGAAACACAGCAACACGGCGCCGCTTCTTCGGAGTGTTTTTTCCTTGTTTCCGAGTTGCTATTGCGCTGTTGCTAAAAGTACGATGAACCGTAACGAACTCGCCCACTTTGCTATCTTTCTACAGCAAGCTAACGCAGTTTTGAAAAGAAAGTCACTTTTAGCATCGACCGCAGGTTCTGCATTGGTTAGGGAGCGAACTTTTGTGTGTAATTTGCGTGAGTAGTAGAGAAAACGTATTATGACAATGCCGACGGCTGAAAAAAGAAATAGCGTAGAAAAAGCAACATCTTACAAAGTGCCTCGAAGACCACGGTTTTGAGGCGGAGCCGTGGCAGCGTCTCCCAATGTTCAGGTTTTCTTTTCAGTTTAGAGGATCACAAACGTTACAGATATTCAATTTCACTAGATTCTTTCGAACTAGACGTTCTGAAAGTGAGCGGCAGCTGCAGCTGCATTTCCCGCTGACGACTGCAAATAAATTCTAAAAGCGTAATATGGAGGCAATCGTAACGTACTTATTAGATATTTACCTGTAATGAGGCTACCATGAAACCAATAAAACACCGCCAGCAGCTACTTAAATGGTAGGTTGTATATTCATGTACGCTCGCAGCAAATCAGCGGATTGGCCCCGGAGGGCCCCCCTCTTTTTCCGTTCATGTAGCGCAAACCATCCAACACTGCGCGTCGTGCCGCCGCGTCTCCAGCCGCCACGCAATTGTTATTTGTCGTGATAGATAATTCGCTGCATGGGGCTTGATGTACGTATGTATGCTGTTGACGGCGCGTCGCCGTCAATGCGGCCAATACAGATAGGGTGGGCGCCCCCCCCCCCTCATTGTTTTTTACTTTTATACGCCAGTAGCTAATACATCTTTCAGGTAGATGAGCTATCTGTAGCATGTGTTAAAAGGTAATTACTGGGTGCACTCGGTTTGCTGGATGTGCACTTGAGAGAGTACACAGCCAGGTAACATAGAGTGCACACACAGGTAACATCCTGCTGGTAACACAGGTAACATAGTGCCATAATGCTAGAAGCCATAATGCTCACTTTCTAGTACTGAAAAAGGTGATGTCATGAAGGGTACAAGGAAAAGAATTTTACAAACTGCATAAGCCACAGTGCGTTCACTGCCAGATGTGCTAGTGCCTAGCTGTGTGGTGAAAGTCACACTGTACTGTGCTAGCAGCAAAATAAACCATTCTCTTGTACCAGCCAGCACACCTTAAACTTGCAATCATCCCCAATGACAAAAAACCTGATGTCTGCACTTTTGCATAAGCCAGATATATAAAATAAGTAGATTATTTCACAAACTGCAGTCGATGCGGAGCGTCCAGGCAATCTCCTGCGATGAACATGAAGGACGCCTGCTACGAGAACCATCTTAAACATTCAATCAACTGTATTTCATAGCCTAGCTGGCACAAAACTTTCATGCAATTCTTGCATATTAGGGTAAATATTTAGGATTTTTGCATCTAACTTGCTACTGTTGAATAGCAGGTTGAAAAACTATTAAATACTTTATATATGAAGAGAATGCTTTATATATAATGAGAATGTTACCTAGGCGTGCACTGAAGTGCACACCTATGTATCATCCTGCCGTAAACACAAACGACACATCCTACAAGAATTATAATAACGGTCATTTTCTTGGGGCAAATGAAAGGATAAGTCAAGATTGAGTACTTACAATGACTCTGCTGAGTGTATCAATGGCTGTCATGCAGTACAGATAGATCTGCCTGTATTATATGCACAGACGGTTGTTATGTGCACTCTATGTCACCTACATGTGCATTCAAGTGTACACTCAGGCAACACAAAGTGCACATCTAGTCAACATCCTGCCGCAAACATAAAGGACACATCCTAGAGGTCTAATAAAAGTAAGTTCCTCGAGGTATACTTTAGGATGAGCAAACACGTGGTACACACAATGTTGGCGTCCCGGAGGTCACACAAAGGACAAGAAATCATAAAGGTCGCATAGGGCACAAGAAGGAAACATAAAGGAAACATAAAGGCAATGGCCATTCTCATAGGGGATATTTGCAAGAAAATTGCGAAAATTCTTTAAGGCAAACATAAAACAAGTCTGACGTTTACAAATCTGTGCACCAATGTGACTGTCCAGCAAAACCACATGCATATGTATACAATCATATTTACATCCACATGAATATACGGTCGGTTACCGTCACAAATAGTGCATCATCTATAGAGGTCAAATTTGACATACGAGTTGACTGCTTTATACATTTGTCATAACGCTTATGTCTATCTTGGAAACGTACTTTTCACAAATTATTCGAGTATTGTAGATCTGTAAACGCCTCATCCTGCCCGATTTAGATGTCGTATTAGGGGTAGATTAAGGATTATGACATATGTTGAAATACGAAGCTTCAAGGTCCACAACCTGGTACTTGAGATTGCCTTTTAAATTCTGCAACCTTCAACGAATTTTGCGAAAGCTTAATAATGAATTGGCTTTTTGTAAATAGTGAATTTTAACTTTTTTTATTTACAACAGACCATCGCCCTCACATGCACGGTGAATGCCGAAGAAACTTCACATTCCTTCTGTATTTAGATACAAGCGACCAAGCTAAATCTTTTTCTTAATGACAAAGCGCGCTGCTTTTACTTGGGAAAAAATTAAGACACATGCACTTTGCCACGAGAGGGAGGATAACCAGCACCTTCTTGCCTTTGTGGCATTACACCGTGGCATTACACCGTGGCATTTCGCAGTGATGTCAGCGAATGCCCTTTGAAATCCGGTCATAGGTCGACGGACTCAGGAATTAGTCAAATTGATCAGACTCACTCGAACGGGCACGTGAGTCTGAGCGGAACAAGTGGACAGATGCCGGGGCAAGAACCATCAACATGTGTTACTTTCCAGTCCGAGTAAGTGTAAGTCTGGTTGGGTCGAAGAACCTGCGAATAAGAGGTGGTCTGAGTGTGACTAAACAAAGTTGAGTAGAAATGTGCCCTGGTACTCGCCTGAGTGACTGACAGAAGTGACGTATCTCTATATGAATCAGATAAATATTTAAAACATAAAGAAAATTATATGTCTTTACGATTACTAGTTTTTTGCAAGAGCTTCGTAAAGCCTTGAATCGAAATAAATGTTGTATCCTACTAGAAGAACCTGAAACAATTAAACACAACTATCCAGATTCCCATTGCCAGTTCATCTCATTCCATTATCTAAAGTCTTAAAAAAGTTTGACCAAGAATGGTTCTTTGGCAACCATGTTAAGTTTTCTTCTATATTTCTTGTAAAAAAGTACTTTTTATATGCTCCAAAATCTGCGAAGAAATGTGGTATGCGGATCATCTTATTCTTATCCTTTTTTGGTGTCTGAAATTTCACAGTGGAAGGAACGAAAAAGGTGTAGTTAAGAAAATCCTGTTGCTATTGGTAAATAAATAAAAATATGCGCAAAAATGTTCAAGCTTTTCTTTTCAAAAAATAAACAAATAGCCTGCAACAATAAAATGACTTCTAACAATGCTTAATCATTAGAACATTGTCTATAGGCAGTTACGTTTTAGTTATAAACGGATATGATCCCTTGATAATGTTCGGTCATAGTAGTGAAATTTATCTTTTTCGTCCACTAAACTAAGAACACAAATGCACTTCTAAATCATTCACCCAAGTGTTAACTACTGTTTATCAATATGAGCAATTGACAATAACACACTAAAAAAATTATGCTTTAGAAAGAAGAGCTATGCGATCAAGGCTAACGTGGCACACTGAATTCCTATGAGTAAACATATGACATTAAAATATTCCTCTACTTAGCTCCACCACCATGATAAGAACTCACTACCCTTTCACTCTATGAAACACGGTGATCCGCGAATCAGTATGTGTGGGCCACCTAATGGCGAACTGCATCTCCGCCGCCGGTCGACACGGTATTTCACCATCTTTGGGATGGCCTGACGTATAAGGAGTGTTTCACGCTTGCTTCACTTCCGCCGCTGGTCGGCCCGCTATTGCAATAATTTGGGGATTGACCCACGTATTGGGTGAGCTTGACGCCTGCTTCACCTCAGTTGCGGGTCCGCCCGGCATAGCACAACTTTGGAATCGGTTCACGTATAGGGAGTGTATAGTGCTTGCGTGATCCACGCCGTGGGTCGCCCAGGTATTGTACTATCTTCGGGATCGGTGCTTGTATGGATAGTGTTTATAGGTTGCGTCACCTCCGCTGCTGGTAAGCCCGGTATTTCAATATATTGGGGATCGACACACGTACGGCGAGTGCATAACGCCAGCTTGACCAACGCCGTGGGACGGCACGGCATTCCACTATCTTCTGGATCGGCTCATGTATGGGAAGAGCTTGGCGCCTGCTTCACCTACGACGTGGGTCAGCCCGGTATTGTACTATCTTCGGGCTCAGCCCTTGTATGGAGAGTGCTTACCGCCTGCGTCACCTCCGCCGCGGGTCGGCACTGTATTGCACCATCTTCTGGATCGGCCCTCGCATGAGGAGAGCTTGACACCTGCTTCGCCCATGCCGTGGGTCGGCCCTGTATTCTAATATCTTCGGAATCCGCTCACGTATGGGGAGAGCTCGGCGCCTGCTTCACCTCCTTTGCGTGTCGGCCCGGCATGCCACAACATCGGAATCGGCTTACGCATGGGGAGTGTGTAGCGCCTGCTTCACCGATGCCATGGGTTGGCCTGGCATTGTACTATCTTCGGTATCGTTCCTTGTATGGAGGGTGCTTACCGCCTGCGTCACCTCCGCCGCTGGTAGGCCCGGTATTTCAATATCTTGGCGATCTACCCACGTATGGCGAGTGCTTAACGCCTGCTCCACGAGCGCCGTGAGTCGGCGCGGTATTTTAATATCTTCTGGATTGGCCCTCGTATGTTCGACGCCTGGTTGACCTCCGCTGCGGGTCGGCCCGGCATTGCACTATGTTTGGAATTCAACCACATATAGGGAGTGCTTGACGCCTGCTTTATGTGCGCCGTTAATCGGCCCCGTATTGCACTTTGTTTGGAACCCGCTCTCATCGGGGGAGTGCGTGAAGCCTGCTTCAACTCCACCGCGGATCAGCCCGGCATCGCACTGTCTGTGGAAACGGCTCACATAGGTGGATTGTTTAATGACTGTTTCACCTCCACCTCGGGGTGGCCCGGTATTGTGCTTCCTTCGAGATTTCTTTTCACACGCGGTCACAATAGTGGGTAAAGTACACCTTAACAGCATCGCTGTAAAAGGCAAAACAAATAAGTTGCTTTTTAACTTGAGTCATTGCCGTCTTTCTTTGCGTGAAACAGCTTCAAAATACCTCAAAAAAGTTTATGTGAAAAGAATGATTGACTGTAAGCTTATGCTTTTACCCAATGAATACCCTTACAAAATTTCACAAGGAATGCATGTACCCAACACTGTTTTAAGTAAGGAAGATGTATTATTAGCGCCCAAGTTCCTGTTCCTGCTCTCCAATAAGCTTCCTTCGAAAATGTCACCAGGATACGTTGAACGAGAAGAAAAAAAAGCGAGGACCCTATTATTTGTTAGCAATATCATAAGATGCGAGCAGAGAAAAATACCAAAGACAGCATAGGGGTAATTAGTTGTACGTAATAATTGCATTGAAGAAATGATAAGAATAATGGAAATGAAAGTGGATGAAAACACAACTGGCCGTATGTCGGCACGCAGCCACATCTTCGCATTACGCGTCCGATTCTCTATACAATTGAATTACCGCTGTAGTCTTTTGCCATCCACTTTCTGTGGTATTTATGCTTATCTCCCAGAATAAACCTGGGAGTGTTAGGCAGCGCCCCCACTTACGGCCTTGACGGTGGATGTGGAACATCCTTTGTTTAGTATGCATCACGTGTACGTTTTATAGAGATTTATACAGTACCAGTGGCACCCACGACGATAATGGAAGAGAAAATAGTCTAGAAAAATTCGAAATCCCGAAGGTAACGCCGGAAGAAGTAAAGAAAGCCTTAGGAGATATGCAAAGGGGGAAGGCAGCTGAGGAGGATCAGGTAACAGCAGATTTGTTGAAGGACGGTGGACAGATTGCTCTAGAGAAACTGGCCACCCTGTATACGCAATGCCTCATGACCTCGAGCGTACCGGAATCATGGACGAACGCTAACATAATCCTAATCCATAAGAAAGGGGACGCCAAAGACTTGACAAATTGTAGACCGATCAGCTTACTGTCCGTTGCCTAGAAAGTATTTACTAAGTTAATTGCAAATAGAATCAGGAACACCTTAGACTTCTGTCAACCAAAGGACCAGGCAGGATTCCGTAAAGGCTACTCAACCATAGACCATATTCACACCATCACTGAAGTGATAGAGAAATGTGCAGAATATAACTGACCCTTATATATAGCTTTCGTTGATTACGAGAAAGCGTTTGATTCAGTGGAAACCTCAGCAGTCATGGAGGCATTGTGGAATCAGGGTGTAGACGACCGTGTGTAAAAATACCGAAAGATATCTAAAGCGGCTCCGCAGCCACCATAGTCCTCCATAAAGAAAGCAATAAAATCCCAATAAAGAAAGGCGTCAGGCAGGGAGATACGATCTCTGCAATGCTATTCACAGCGTGTTTACAGGAGGCATTCAGAGACCTGGATTGGGATGAATTGGGCATAAGAGTTAATGGAGAATACCTTAGTGACTTGCGATTCGCTGATGATATTGCCTTGCTTAGTAACTCAGGGGACAAACGGCAATGCATGCCCATTGACCTGGAGAGGCAAAGCCAAAGGGTGGGTCTAAAAATGATCTGCAGATAAGTAATGTAATGTTTTACAATCTCGGAAGAGAACACCAGTTTAGGATAGGTAGTGAGGCACTGAAAGTGGTAAGGGAATATATCTACTTAGGACAGGTAGTGACTGCGGATCCGGATCATGAGACTGAAATAATCAGAAGATTAAGAATGGGCTGGGGTGCGTTTGGCAGGCATTCTCAGATCATGAACAGCAGGTTGCCATTATCCCTCAAGAGAAAAGTTTATAACAGCTGTGTCTTACCATTACTCACGTATGGGGCAGAAGCCTGGAGGCTTACGAAAAGGGTTCTACTTAAATTGAGGACAATGCAACGAGCTATAGAAAGAAGAATCATAGGTGTAACGTTAAGAGATAACAAAAGAGCAGATTGGGTGAGAGAACAAACGCGAGTTAATGATATCTGAGTTGAAATCAAGAAAAAGAAATGGGCATGGGCAGGACGTGTAATGAGGAGGGAAGATAACCGATAATCATTAAAGGTTACCGAATGGATTCCAAGGGAAGGGAAGCGTATCAGAGCGCGGCAGAAAGTTAGGTGGGCGGATGAGATTAAGTAGTTCGCAGTGACAACATGGCCACAATTAGCACATGACCGGGGTATTTGGAGAAGCATGGGAGAGGCCTTTGCCCTGCAGTGGGCGTAACCAGGCTGATGATGATGATGATGACCGCAGCATAACTTTCTATGGCACGTTTCTAAGGCAACAGCGCATTCACTAGAAGCGCTTTTGTCGCGATTTGAGCCATCATACTCATGGCTGTGTGGAAGAGCCTCCGTCTACCCTGTTTCGATTCCCACCCAGTCCACCTTGCAAGTTTTCCTAGGTATACTTTGTGGCGCAAAATACATTTCTGGAAAAGGGACAGAAGAAAGAGAGACAGTGAAGCGCCAAACTACCAACTTTTTAATGACAGCCTGAACAAATGTAAAGAAGAAAATACAACTTCCGCTCATGCGCAGGGGGCCAAGGTGTGGCAGAACAACGTGGTCATTATAACATGCTTTGGATGAAGCACATTTCTGCGGAATATAATACGATAGATGTATCGCTGACACAATCAGACCCTTTCTTTTTAATATGAAAGGCTTCCAACAACTCCCTTGCAGTTTGGTCCCTACTTCTGCCAAGAATCAATACTTGTTCAAAGCATGGCCTACAACGACAGGCTTTACAGTGCGCAGGAAGATGCGCGTTCTCACTCTTGCCGATGCTATTAGCGTGCTCCCTCAGTCTGTCATTAATACAACGTCCCGTTTGTCCTACGTAAGACTTGCCGCAATCTAGGGGTATTTCGTAGACCACCCCTTCAACGCAGTCCCTGAAATGTTTGGCGTGCTGCTTCTGGCAGCCCCGCGGCCCCTCGCGTGTGATCCGGGGGCACAATTGAGCTAACTTATTGGGAGCTGAAAAGACAACCGGAATGCCATATCTGGTAGCAACCTTCTTGAGGTTATGGCTCACACGGTGCACATAAGGTACTACTTCTGGCTTTACTCGCTGCCTTTCCTTCGAGTGCGTTTTCCCATTCGCAGCGGTAGTTTTCAGCTTCTGTAGGAGGGACTCGACCACGGCATTTAAGACAGACTGAGGGAGCACGCTAATAGCATCGGCAAGAGTGAGAACGCGCATCTTCCTGCGCACTGTAAAGCCTGTCGTATGGCGGGTATCACATGGCGGTATGGCGGGTATCTTCCTGCGCACGGGTAAAGCCTGGCGGGTATCACATGCGCTGTAGGGAGCTCTGTTGACTAGATCGCGCAGTTCTGTGGGTATTTAAGTAAGTAGTTCTTCAAAAATAAAGCAGTTGTTAGAAAGCGCTCGTCCTTGTGTTGCCCCTATTCTTCGTCCCTGTTTGTTTGCACACAAAAAGTATCAATATGAATATGTTCCAACTAGGCCGACTCGCAGTTATGCTGCATTAATATGGTTCCCTGGCTTCGCCTGTGCTGTGCATTATTGCGACAGCTGTCCGAAGGAGCAGATCGCTGAATGTACGATACGAAAACAAAAGAAACGCGGCCGGAAATTTAAAAGCAGGAAACCCTATACCAGTAATAACTAGCGAGTGCGATTGCACGCCGCTGCGTGCCAGGTCGCTATAGGTGGCACGAACCCTTAATGAACAATGTGAGCGGAAGCTGTGACGATGTAACATGATCTGGAGAAGGTGGCAAGAATTGTGTACATGACTTAGGCCTAATAACAGCACTGCGCCATACCTTCATAACGCAAGCCACCGCTCCTTCGCCCAAGTCTCACAGTGCTGTGTGCAATTCCGCGCCAGAAAATGTTGGAGCTGGCCGTGTTGCAGAAAGGCGTGCGAGGAGGGTGCGGTTATGTCTATTGTTTTGTTTCTATTTGTGCATATGTGTGCGTGCGCGTGAGCGTGCGTGTGTTTTTCTGAGAAAGAGGGAGGCTTCCGAAGCAACAGATCCACTACAATGTAGCCACATCATGGAACATAATCATCAGTGTATAATTTAGGGCAGAGGTCTGCTTCCAGTACTTTACAACACGGGAGAACACGGGTGGCTTAGTATTGTTCAACCGCCTATGACTAAGACCACCGTGCTTTATAGGGCGATTATTCATAAATGAGTTGAAATGGTGGCCAACCGTAAATGACGATGCTATTGTTGCTCGGCGTTCTTTCTCCGCAGCACTTGCAAGGTCGACATTGTAATTGCCATCAGTTCGATGGGATGGGACGATTATGTGTCTATCTTTTATGCCTTGCCGCCAGCCGTATTGACGTCCGTGATCCCGCGTTACAAAGGCCTGGTGAGTATTCTTACAGAATCTAAGAGGCCACATTCGTCGCTTTGTTGAACATATTTTTGATTCAGATATCGGCGCCTAACCACATCCTTCAGCGCGGCGTTCGGGCAAGCAAGGTGAATGGTCTGGAATCTGCATTATCATGTTTTCACTGTCTTGCATTTAGGTAGTGAGCCCACTGTACATTTGAGAACCGGTCAATGCGAACTACAGCTAGCCTTGGTCTAAACAGAGCGAACGAAAAAGGATTGTGAGAAAAAGGAAACCTTTAGGAATGTTTTCCAAATCCTCTTTTCTTGTTCTCGCCTTTCTATTTCTCGCTATTTATCACTTTCAATTTTAAAGACTGTTTTAAAGACAGCAGAGGGAAAGACGAGGCTCCGGGTAAGCCATATACCATTATTCAAGAGTGATTGGGAATATCTATACTAATAAATTACTGCATAGAAAAGAACAAATAATATACAGCAGTGTAATTAATAATTCATGATTAGTGCAGACATATATGGGAGAAAGCAAAACGAATGTCAGAGCAATCAGGAAGAGAACGGTGTTTCGCCAAAGGTACCGTAAGTACCTCACTTCACTGCGGGCTCCTGCTCCATCCCACACTAAAATAGGGATAAACTGAGCCTGCTGTGAATATCAGGCACGGATTCTGAATGAAGAACTTGGGTAAGAAAAAAATGTACACGTTTAAAGTTAGGAAAAGTGGTACAAAGTCTTCATTAGCATTTTTCTTTACCGATTCCTTGCTAGCTATGTCATATATCGTATTTAGTTTTTTCCTCCATCAACTCTAATTTCATGACCTTGCACAAAGTACTTTGATGCATTCTCGCAATTATTGTGATTTACAATTTTTATTGGCGTTAAATCTTGGACAGGAACGTTTCGAAACTCTTTGAAGGCTTTGAGCGCTACTGCTTGATCATTCGGGATGTTTTAATTATATTGGGGAACTCAACGTGTCGGGTGTCCTCCTCCAGTGTTTAGGCGTACTTGTGGTTTCATGACGAGTAGTTGAGCATCACAAAAATAAGCATGCGCAGTAATACAGGGGCTATATCTGCAAAGCAGTGCGAGATGGTTACAAGAACTTTAGGGAGCCAAGTGGGTGGCAAGCGCTACGCGCGCCTCTACTGAGTGCTTCCCTCACGGCTTCCTTCCGGTTCCAACAGGTTATGCCCACTTTTTACGACGTTAAAAACTTGGAGAGGAGCCCACATTTTCAGAGTGCATAATCTTCGGGATACACCCACATTTTTTGACTCCGCTTTTTTAAATACCGGCGCACATTTTTGGCGGAAAAGTTATATAACCAGAAGAGAAGATTGTCCGGCAATTCCAATATTGCACTTCGAAAATAAACGACACTAAATTATTTCTGATCCTTTGTGTGGCGCGGAGAATGCGCCACGCAACTTCATGAGCTCTCAACGTAGGGTCAACACCCAGCTATCTTATACCATAAAAAGAAAATATATATATATATACGAAGTCTGCGATGCGGATGATACCAACGGAATAATTTTACTGCTGCTAAAAGGAAGTTCCGGTGTTTTACGTGACGTTCTGATTTTTTAGTCTGCAGAGAATATTTCTTGAACTCTACATTTATATTGCCTGCAGGTTTTAAAACACATTTGCAAACACGGATTTCTATTATTCGCGCTATCGCTTGCGTAACCTTCTGTTTTACGCTTTAAAGCAAGCCCATAGAGTATTATTAAAGTTGCTCGCCAAGCTTCCTGTTTACTTACCACAGTAGTGCTGTTCTCAAACACGCAGCGAACACAATGATTCCTCCCACAGTAATGGACTAATTTCCTACAGTTTTATTATAAACTACATGTCTCCCGCGTGAATGTTGCACACTTTGGCATGTATTGGTTCAGCGAACGTGGCGAATTGTTAGCCTACGCTGCCGTGTTTCAGAAATAGCCCCTGAAACCCCGTTTACAGTCCGCACAAACCGTACCATATTCAAGCTTGTCGCTGGCATCAACATAGAATGGCACGGGCCCTACCGAGGTGAACGCCCCGTGATTGCTGCGAATCCGTCGAATTAGGCTTAGAGCGCCCCTAGTTTCTTTGCATCAGCTTTAAAAGAACTTCTGCTGCGCTACGAAGCTTCGTTGCCGTTCTTCAACTCTCTTTGCCTTTGTTTTAAATGCGAGAGAAAGAGCGTAGAGAAAGGTAGAGCGTGGTAAACAAGGCCAATGCTTTGTAATGTTATAACAGCTAGTGTTCACGTCACTACTATAAATATAATAGAAGCGAGGTGAAAATAACAAGTAATTACTCAACAAAAACACGAAGATTTCAGGAGGCTCCTTAAGAAGGATGCTATCAACGTGTAGCTTTCATATGCATACAAGTACACAATTTCATACAACATGTGTACTTGTTTGTTTATTCAATGAATAATTAAACAAATAGTAACACCAGTAGATATTGCTTACAAATAATGCGCACTTTGCAGGAACTTAATAGTTGCGACAGTCCTTTGGCAGGGACTGAAGAGTTCCACTTCGCTTTGTTAACGTCGTTTGAAATTCCAGGCATGATGCTGCAGCAGGAAGCTGTTCTGTCGCCTATTGCTCAAAATACAACACTGTCAACTGCCTTATGGCACTCAGTGCCAATTTCGTGAAGTTACTCATGTACTTTTTCATTTCTTCAAAAATACAGAATTTCAGTGTGCTGTAGCGTTCGCAACTTCATAACTCACTGCAGTTATTTGTGAGTAAATTATTGTAGCAGAACCCATCTCGCGATAACTCTCGACGACAAAGGGTAAACATTGAATCAATATAGGGACAGAAAATATTTTTACCATCAATATGACTTATGTATGAGGCCTGCACCTCTGCTGGACTCCTCTTACGTGCTTCCATAATAGGGAGCCTCCATGTACTGCCGGAAATATTCAGAAGAATAAGAATGGGCTGGGGTGCGTTTGGCAAGCATTCCCAAATCATGAACAGCAGGTTGCCATTATCCCTCAAGAGAAAAGTATTTAATAGCTGTGTCTTACCAGTACTCACCTACGGGGCAGAAACCTGGAGGCTTACGAAAAGCGTTCTACTCAAATTGAGGACGACACAACGAGCTATGGAAAGAAGAATTATAGGTGTAACGTTAAGGGATAAGAAAAGAGCAGATTGGGTGAGGAAACAAGCCTGAGGTAGTGACATCTTAGTTGAAATCGAGAAAAAGAAATGGACATGGCCAGGACATGTAATGAGGAGGGAAGATAACCGATGGTCAGCAAGGGTTACGGAGTGGATCCCAAGGGAAGGGAAGCGTAGCAGGGGGCGGCAGAAAGTTAGGTGGGCGGATGAGATTAAGAAGTTTGCAGGGACGGCATGGCCACAATTAGTACATGACCGGGGTTGTTGGAGAAGCATGGGAGAGGCCTTTGCCCTGCAGTGGGCGCAACCAGGCTGATGATGATGTTGATGATGATTATGATGATGATGATGATGATGGTGATGATGATGTACTACTTTGTTAGGGTGGTGCCAGCCTTTGCATGCGCCCGTGCCGCACTCGGCAGAATTCCGCTAAGTGTCGCGGATGGTGCTGTTTCCAACCCCCGCTTCCACCATTTTGATTCTCACTCGAACGCGGCGTTGTTCTACAGTGCGGTCCCTATTCTGTGGTTCGGTAGGCGCTACAACGACCGGAAGAAGCCGGCAACCAGTCTGCTTACCTGTTTCACTAATAAGTGAGATCTGGGTTGGTGTGAAAGCCGTCGTATGCTCCCGCAACTGTGAAAGAAGCCAGCTGTTGCGCCCGCACGGCCGCGCACGGTAACCCTACCCGTCCCGACCTCAACGACGAGATGCGTGACCTGCTGCTGCTTACCGCAGTGCTCTAAGAAAAGCCGCAACGGCGTGCGGATGCTTTGTTTTCCGGTCAGACCTACCCAAAGGAAACGCTGGCTGGCGCAAATTAAACGAGACCGATGGACACTGTCCGCCTCGTCATACGTATGTTGTGTAAGTATTGGTCCAATCCTTATGCCGGCGATAGAGCGATTCTTCGCATACAATACAAAGTACTGCTGCATGCTCACGCACCATCGCAGTTAGCAAGGCTGAATTGGATTGCATCACGAACGTGGACTATTGACTGTTTAGTGAATGTGTGCCAGAATTCGAGGTAAAGCAAACTGCATTTCGCGTACGTAATGTTTTTGTAGGCTCGACTGCCAAGCCTCAGTAACTGCCTGCAGCAGCTTCCGCTGCTGCAGATTTTCTTAGTTATGTAGCTTGCTGGCTGTTATTCTCAACATGACTGTGCTCCCATGTGCAGAGCAAGAAATTATGAAGAAGCACTGGGGAATTTATTAGGCAGGGGCGTCAGCATGATGTAGATTTTGAGCAGTCCATCCATTTGCAGTGGGTGTACTTCAAGACTGTTAAGCAATTTCAATTTCCTTGCTTATGCCAGCGTGGTTACGAGCGACCCTAATAGCTAACCTATTTTGGGCTTACTATTTAACGCGTTATGTGCTATCGAAGAGAGCTGTCATACACACTACCATTCGTGCATAGAAAGAATGCTCATAAGAAACAGCTTGCCACTTCATGGCGCTTAAGTACATCTATGGTGCGTAAGCCGATACACTTTCAGACGCTATAAGCTCACACCCGTGGCTTCCGTCGCATGATGCGCAATAAGATTCAAAGCATTGACGACACCGCGGTGTTATTTAGAAAATTTTTATGGCCTGCAGGCCCACTTTGAGGACTGCAGCTTCGAGCAAAACAGAAAAGATATCTGGACGGCGCTAACAAGACTTGCCATCCCGATACTCTTTCCATTTCGTAGTAAATAATATATATTTTATTTGTTCCAATACCCTCACGGCCCAAGCGCATTACAGAGGGGGTGGGTGCTTCCTGATTATAAAAGCGCGACGATTTAAACAACACCAAAGCTATGTGTGAAAAGCCAAAACAAAGCTACACAAAATGATTAACAACGCAGCTTATTCTAACAGGTCAACACCAAAAGCCTTGAATGACAATACCGTTAGCAACATTCTTGTACATTGAAAATGCAAACCTTAATGAATTTATAGCTTGGCAGGTTATTCTGTGAAGCGGTCAACAACTGCGGCCTTGAATGACTACATCTTCAATGCTGGCTATAACACTGGAAAGGTGGTTCCATTCTGAGATAGTCTTTGGTATAAATGAATCGTGAAACAGGTTAGTGTGGCAAATAAATGAATGGCGACCTTATGCTGGTGATCAATATGGGTTGACAAATACGATAGTTGTGAGAGAAGTTCGTGTTTCAGTGACTGTTTCAGGAAAAATTTTATGAAATAGACAAAGACGTTAATTTTTTTTTTTCTTTAGGAGCAAGTTCGGCAGCAAGGGAGTAGTCTGATACGATAAAGCCAGCTGAGCGATTCTGAAGAGACTATATTGCATATGCTAGGTTACGTAAGCCTGGATCACTGATAGCAGATGCATACTCGAGTTTAAGTCTAATTACCATTTGATATAGTAGTAATATTAAGTGGCTCGGTGCTTCAGCAAAATATTGAGAAATATTGACAACAGTATCAATGTAGAATTGTGAGTTCTCAATTCTTTCAAAAATCCATGCTTGTCGCTGCTTATTGTAAGTAAGCTTTAGCAAGCCTCCGCAAGCAAGAAATCTTATATGTAGAATTTCACCCGAGGCTTGACTTGGGTATACGCGAGGTATGGTGTGTTTCGGGGAGGGGAGGAGAAAATGAGCGATGTACATTGAGTGTAGACCACAGCAGTGAACATTTATGGCAGATCGCAATTAGGACTACTTTCGGCAAATATATGCTTGCGCCCTATCTAAT
The DNA here is from genome assembly GCF_038994185.2 of Dermacentor albipictus. NCBI lineage: Eukaryota > Metazoa > Arthropoda > Arachnida > Ixodida > Ixodidae > Dermacentor > Dermacentor albipictus. Next base: position 56,687,628 of record NC_091830.1, read on the forward strand.
TTTAATTCAATCTCATTGCACTCTAAAAAATGCTTATGCATACTCTCAGGCCCTACCCTGCAGTGATATGACTGACTTATTCAGCAGTGAGAAAAAGATAATCAGGAATAAAAAAAAGACATTCATTGAAGCAGCACCCTTTGAACCATGCCGGTTCCGGAGTAATTTGAACTCAGGAGTGGTAATTCCACAACACTCTCCTCTACAAAAACAGTGGCATCCCCTCACCTCTCACTAGCATTTCATGCCACAAACGATGGCAACTCTCATTAAGACTGTATAGCTAATGATGGTGAAGCTGCGATCAGTCACCATAAAATCCCTATGGCATGCTAGCGCCTGTAAAGATAAAGCAGAGGGGCTGCCTGTGTTTGGTTTTATTGTTAACTCTAGCTTCTGAAAAAATTTTTACAGCTGTTCCGGAGCGCTGCAAGCCACCAAAGCGTCTCTTCCAAGACACAGCCTCTGCTAACGCTACGGCAACTGGACTGAGTGCTACTGATAAATCTGCAAGCCAGTGCGGTAGCATATCAAACAGCCTTTGCGTTGATGTGATGGTAGCTGAAGATGTGCAAGATCAGCTTACGGAGAACTGCGACAGCAATGTGATCAACTCACCGCAGCAGCATGACAGCCTGAACGTGTGCGATTCTCCATGCAGTTCTCGAGCATGTTGATCTGCATGCTTTACAGATTTACGTTCAGCAACTTCATTACCGTATGATGCAAACGCTCACCTACTCAGGTGTTTAGTTGTCAGCTACAGTACTGACAGTGATGAGGACGACGAGCCCTCACAACAGAGGACTGCTGCTGCAACATATAGCAAGTTTCAGTCAAATGGCAATGATAATGGAAAGAAATTTTCCTTATCCCTCCCCCAGGTATCCACAGAGTCGTCGAGCCATACATCGGCTAACCTCAGTTGTAGCACTTCTCGAAGCACGCTCCATTCGCTACAGCTGACAGAGATACGTCATGAAATCATTGGCACAATAATGTCTGAATTCTCACCAGACAAAGTAACTGGGTCTTGTGATAACCCCGAAACTGCCAATCTGGTCTTGCTCTATTTCTCTGAAAATGACACCAATCAAGAGCTAGGGTCGGCATGCAATAGCACTGCAGTGCACAAAAAAAGGTACAGTGACCTAACACCGAAGTATAATAGGCTGAAAATGCTGCACAACCAGGCAAAAACCTCTATTCAAAACCTCAAGCAACAAGTGAAGTCTGTGTGCAAAAAACTTGATTCCATGACCGAGATTAAACTCCTAAATGAAGACCAAAAGAACGTACAAGCCAGAAAAAATAGCAAAGGATGCATTCGGTCTGGAAAAAACAATAAGAACATCGCTGCAAATCAAGCATGCATGTGGCGCAGCTGGGTATGAACTTCTTCGATGATTATCGTGTCCCCTGCCGTCAAACAGATCCCTGATCAGGAGATTACAAAACATCCACTTTCTTCCAGGTAGCCTCCATGAAGAGTTCGATGTGCTCAAACGCAAAGTGGAGGCAATGGAGGATATTGAAAAGGATTGTGTCCTATTCATGGATGAAATGGAAATCACTCAAGGGTACAAGCACGACCGCTCGCTGCACTACCTTTCTGGCAGCACGACCATACCCGACGCACCAGACAATGTCTCAAACCACGCCTTGGTGTTCATGGTGGGCGGTCGACACAAGCGCTATAAACCAGTGATCGCATACCACTTCATGGGCAGATCTGCTGATGGATGACTGATGAAAGACGTTGTTTTCAGCCTCATAGAAATGCTTCACAGCATATCGCCAAGAGGTCTTGTCGTAACAAGTGATATGGGGTCAGCAAACCGGGCTGTGTGGCGGTTGCTAGGACTTTCTAGCCATCGAAACGCTGAAACCGTTAGCAGTATCCCTCACCCTCACCTTGAAGGTAGGCTGCTGCATTTTATGGCGGACACAGAACATATAGAAAATCTTCGGGCTCAGCTTCTGCAGGAAAGCTGTTTCTACTTGAGCAATGAGACAGTGAACCAGCAGGGTCTTCCTGGCGACAAGGTCGACATCAAACACGTAGAGGAAGTACTCCAGCACGACTCTGATAATGACCTTAACATAGCAAATAGCTTGTCTTCTCTCCACGTGAACACTGCACATTTTACCAAAATGAAGGTCAGCATTGCTGTACAGCTTTTAACGCGATAGCGTTAAGAAGCTCGTGTCGCAGAAAAGCCGGTGTCGTCGGCGTCGTTGTCGGCGTTTGCGGCGTTGACCGTGAGCGATAAATCACGGCAGGCTCTTCATAAATAAAAAGCAACTTCCAAGATTAGCCCGGTGGGAATCGAACCAGGGCCTCCGGAGTGTGAGACGGAGACGCTACCACTCAGCCACGAGTTCGATGCTTCTTAGCGGTGCAAACGCGCCTCTAGTGAATGCGGTGTTGCCTTCGAAACGAGCCGTGGAAAGTTATACTGCGGTGTATATCGGTGATTATGAACATGTAACGTACAGAAGTCACAATTACACGAGTTGCGAAGTGCGTTTCCGCTGCATTTCTTCTGCGCTTTCCGCACACGCAGAGCCATCTTGCGGCAAACACAGAAGACCCCCTCCTCTCAATGTACGGCGCTGCCCCGACAGGAGGCGCGCCGCGCGCGCACTGGGACCGCTGCCAGGCGCGTCGCGGGACTCCCTCTCCCCTGACGACGCTTCGCCGTGCTCCCGGTTTAGATTACTATCTATCTCTCTGCCCGTGCCGATCACGACGTTTGGCTGGCGTAGATCGTTTCCCCTCCGAGACACCGAGTTCTTTGGTTCGTTTCGTTCGCTCAGGCGCACGTTTCGTTGCCGCGCCGAACGCTGCGTTGCTCGACGCTCACCGCGTGATAGGTGGGCGCTAAGTCCGATGCGGGGCGCATCGTAAGTGATCGCTGTGCCGTAGCGCATTGTCTTACAGCGTTCCCGTCGACCCCTTGGCGGGTCGACGGGAACGCTGTCGCGTCCCACTCTTGAAGGCGAAGCTTAAGCGTCCTCCAATTTTTTCATGAAGCCCCTGCTGGTATTCGCAACCTAATCCAGAACGGAAAGTTTCCAACCGAGGCCGACGCAACGGCGTGCTTTTTTTAACTACTTTAGAGATGGTATATTTTAATGTCATCACGTCATCCTGTGCTTGCTCTGAGCAAGATTAATGTCACTAAGTATAAAGAGGCGATAGCACCGCTTCACCTTGCCCAGCATACGCTGCGACATGTGAAAATGGGAACAGTACCCTGGAAGACGTCGCAGGCAGGCTTTTTGATTTCAACATCTGTCGTACTTTGCGTCGCAGAACTTCTATGCCAGCGTGGGTACATGTATGTCCTGAACAGTCGATTAATCCAAGACTACCTGGAAAACATGTTCTCAATCTTGCGGATGAAAAAGCCCACCTCAAGTGCATATGATGTCAAATGCGCTTTGAAGCAGGTTTGTGTAGGGCTGTTTCTACACACACCGTAGTCAACAAGCTGCGACATTGATGACAGTCTGCACCTCACTGACGTTCTTGGTCCTACTCTACACAAGCAGCTTGTGGAGTTTATCGATAGTGAGGAGCGCCTAGAGGAGCCTGTTACTGAGGAACTTTCATGAACTGAATGCGACATCCTCGCCTACTTTGGAAGATTTCTTCTCAGGGCTGTAACGAAGGCAACAGGGAATTATGAGTCATGCAGGACAGTATTATTTGGAGAAAATAAAAGCAATGCACTCGTCAACTTGAAGAAGTACGTAAAGGGGGCTCGCCACCTATTCAGGCCCAGCAATGAAGTGATGCCTGTCCTGGTTCACTATGAGGAACATTTCAAGGCACTTGTCTCAGCTGATACCATCTTGGCATTGAAGGCTCTGTTACGGACCATGTCAAGGTTCCTGGCTGAAAATGTGGAGGTTCATCTTGAAGGAATGTGTAGTCCTCACAGAGAAAAATTTGAAAATTTGCTTTTTCAGAAGTATGTTAGCTCACGCTTGCGCATGCATCTATGCACTCAAATGGCTCGATGTGTTGAAGCACATTCGAGCAAGACGTGTGCTGGAGTAAACCTTTCATAGGTCAAGCAAAATGATCAAGTAAAAACCACCCTGTAGCCTGCTGTTTTCAATTCTGAACCGAGTGGCATAGTGGGGATACAGACTGTAGGTTACCCGCTGCATGCACCTTATTGATTTCTCTATTTTTATACTTTGCATGGCATTGGTTACTAAACTAAAACTTCGTATATAAGGAAATGGGGGGGGGGGCAACTGTGCCGCATATGCATGCTTTGCCTGATATGTGACGCCGTTAGTGAAATAGTAGACCAAACAGGTCACGTCGTAAGTAGAGTCCTTCGTTTAGACGACTTCAATGTGTAACACACCGCACACCTACCTGCTCTATTTATTGTGCATAGGACACCGTTACAGCCATTGTATATATGCGTTTCCACCTGTTTTCGTGCTGCTTGCTAATACAAGTTTAACTGCCCTTTCTAATTTGCTTTATTCGGCACATCTTGTGTTAATGATGTAGTTTGTAAGGAAGGCGTTCTTGCTGCAAGGATTACAGACCACAATGATAATATGTGAAGCTGCACCTTTAGCGTTAATTACTGTGTGTTTCAAATATTTTCTTGTATTTCTACTTGTTTTCACTAATTCTCTATCCACTGTATATATTCACATTTCCTTTGATTTCTTTCACGTTTTGCATTCTTTTCTTGGACAGTAAGTGCCCAGTTGTGTGTATGTGTGTAGCCCTTCCGGCAAGAATTGTAGATGGGGATGCGCACAAATAAAGTGAAGTACCTTCAAGTGACGAATGTCTCATGAATTATTCCTCAGTACCTGAACCATTTGTCTAGAACTTTGTCTTGCTCGTTTAAAGAATAGCTCGGCTGACCATAAAATGATGCATGCTTATGTACATGAATACAAGAAAAATATTTGCATTATCGCTGTCAAGGGCTAAAAAACACGGTGTTCAGTCCATTAAAGGCATGACTTTCAGTGACTGTGTCACTCCATCGGGTACAACCTCGCAGACCAGCGGTTCAAGTCGCCGACTTATCTTGTAGGGTCCAAAGCAACGGTGCAGGAGCTTCTCACTAAGCCCACGGCAACGAATCCTTCTCCGCATCATTACGTGGTCAACAAGTGCGTACTCTTGGTCTCGTCGTCCTAGGTTGTAGAGTCTGGCGTCGACGTTTTGCAGCTCTTTAATACGCATTCGCGCTAGCTGGCGAGCTTTCTCGGCGCGTTGAAGGAAACCAGCAACGTCTGCATGGATGTCGTCGTCTTCAACGTGAGGAAACATCGGTTCAAGCATCTTGGCGACTTGGTGATCGAAGACAAGCTCGAATGGCGTCATCTGCGTTGTCTCCTGTGGCGCGGTGTTGTAGGCGAACGTCACGTAGGGAAGGACTTCGTCCCAAGTCTGGTGCCTCACGTCGACATACATGGCGAGCATGTCGGCGAGGCTTTTATTTAAATGCTCCGTAAGGCCATTTGTCTGCGGGTGGTAAGTTGTAGTGCACCGATGGCTTGTGTGGCTCAAGTGCAGAATCTGTTGCGTGTGTTCTGCTGTGAATGCCATAAGTCTGTCCGTAATAAGGACCTCGGGTGCACCATGACGAAAAACGATGTTCTTTATGAAGGATCTGGCGACCTCGATTGCATTTCCCGATGCTAACGCCGTTTTATCGGCATAGCGCGCCAGATAGTCCGTTGCTAGCACTACCCACCTGTTCCCGCAAGTAGACGTTGGGAACGGACCAAGCAGATCCATGCCTATCTGCTGGCATGGTTTCCATGGCGGCTCGATTGGTTGCAGGAGGCCTGCTGGCCTTGTAGGCGGTGTTTTCCGACGTGGGCAATATCAGCAGGTTTTCACGTAGCGTGCGACGTCTGCATTCAGGCCCGGTCAGTAGTACTTTTCTTGAATTCTTCTGAGAGTTTGAGTGAATCCCACATGCCCTGTTGTCGGTTCATCGCGAGACGCTTCTAAAGTCTCTTGCCTTAGCTTGACTGGTACGACGAGTAGATATGCCGTTTTGTACGGTGTGAAGTTTTTTTTTTTCACAGGCACGTAGTCGCGTAGGCATAGCGATAAAAGCGGGCGTCTGAATGCGTTTGGCACTGAATCGGTCTTCCCTTTGAGGTATTGAACGACACAGCGTAGACCAGGATTGGCACGTTGATCTTGTGCGAGGCTGTTAGAGCTTATGGGCCCAAGGAAGGCATTTTGGTCATCGTCGCAGGGTGGGGCGGATTCAACAGGGGTTTTCGAAAGGCAGTCGGCGTCTGTGTGCTTTCGGCCTGACATACACGACCGTGACGTCGAACTCCTGTAGTCGCAGGCTCCAACGAGCGAGGCGACCGGACGGGTCTTTCAGCTTAGCCAGCCAGCACATAGCGTGGTGGTCACTGACGACCTTGAATTGCTTCCGGTAAAGATACGGCCGAAATTTTTTGACCGCCCAAATGACAGCGTGGCATTGGTTTTCGGTCGTCGAATAGTTCAATTCGGCTTTGGACAGGGATCTGCTCGCGTAAGCGATGGCCGTTCTCCAGGCCGTTCTTCTTTTGAATCAACAAAGCACCGAGTACTATGCTGCTTGCATCCGTGTAGATCTTGGTGTCAGTGCTCTCGTCAAAATGGCCGAGTACTGGCGGTGACAGCAAGCGTCTTTGAAGTCTCAATTCGAGAGAAAACTCGGGCAAAACGCTTGCAATACGCACAGAGCCCCAAAAATCTACGGGCAACTTTTTTGCATGATATCGGGAAACTTTCGATGGCTGATGTCTTTTGGGACTGGACGCACGCCTTCGCGATTAACTACGTGGCCGAGGAACAGGAGCTCTTCCTCTGCGAAACGACATTTCTCTGGTTTTAGAGCGAGTTCCGAAGCCCTGATTTCCTCTAGCACGGTCTCCAGCCTTTTAAGGTGCTCGTCGAAAGTGGATGCGAAAAAGTCTACGTCGTCGAGATATACGAGGCTTATCTGCCATTTCAGCCCAGACGACATGGTGTCGATGACACGCTGAAATGTCGCCGGGGCTGCGCTTAGTCCGAATGGCATGACTTTAAATTCGTAAAGACCGTCCGGCGTGATGACGGCAGTCTTCTCACGGTCCCTCTCGTCGATCTCAATCTGCCAGTAGCCGCTCCGGGGGTCCATCGACGAAAAATACTTTGAGACGCACAGTCGATCTAACGTGTCGTCGATTCTCGGAAGCGGGTAGACGTCTTTTTTTGTGACGCTGTTGAGACGCCTATTATCGACGCAAAGTCATAGGGTACCGTCTTTCTTCTTTACAAGCACCACCGTGAAGACCACGGGCTCTTGGACGGCTGCATGACGTCATCGCGAAGCATTTCTTCAACTTGTGTCTTGATTGTTTTACGTTCTCGCGCTGAAACGCGGTAGGGACTTCGGTGGGCGGGACAAACCGTTTCAACGGTTATAATGCGATGCCTCGCTTTGTGCGTTTGCGGCATCCTCGACGACTTTGAAAAAAACATTCGGAATATCGCAGAAGAAGGCGACGTAGCTTTTCTTGCTTTTGTTGCGGCAGGGCGGGGTTAATGTCGAAGTTAACCTCATCAGTCCCCGTCGACGACGCCTCATGGGTCCACTCCGAGAGCGCTATTACGTCGCTTATTTCGGCGAACACTTCCAAAAAGGCGACCGTCGTAACCCTGCGTAGGTGCTTATGTTCCGTGCTGAAATTGATTATTAGCACAGCCGCTATGCCTTCACGAAGATGGACGACACCGCGTGCGACGCAAATTTGGCGATCCAGAAGCAGCTGAAAGTTCGCTTCGACAATCAAATCGCCGCTTGAGAACGCGTCTGTTTTGAAGAGTGCCATGACGCTAGCATTTGGCGGGATGCTCACTTGATCACCGAGGATGGTGAACGCGGCGCGGTGAAAATGATTGCTTCGCAATCTTTCTGACCGTTTTGTAGTCACTGTTATGGTTTTCGTCTGCAGGTCGATAACCGCACCGTTTTCGTTCAGGAAGTCCATCCCGTGAATTACGTCGCTAGAGCAGTGCTGTAGGATGATGGAGTTCACAGGGTAGCTGTGACCGTGAACAGCTACTCGCGTAGTGCATCGTCCCGTCGGGGTTATAAGGTGGCCTCGTGCTGTGCGTATTTGAGGACGTTCCCATGCGGCTTTGACTTTCTTGAGTTGTGACAAAAATTGTGCACTAACGACGGAGTAGACGGCGCCGGTGTCGACGAGTGCAACCACTGGATGTCCATCTAGGCTAACTTGTAAGTCGGCACTTGGTGTCCGGGTTTGATGTCGGTTGGTCACCGACTGTGTGGTCTGTCGCTTTGCATGGTCGCGGCTGCGCCGGGTGCAAGCCTCGTGGCAAGGTGCCGTTGTGGTCTTCTGCCGCGCCATCGAATTTGTGGTGTGCGGTCGCCGCATCGTGTTTTTAGGGCGTCGCTGCGTCGGGTCGCGTCGTGGTTGTAGGAGGGTTTTTCGGTCTTCGCTCGAGAGCGGCGTCACCTCCCGATGTCGCTGGCTTTAGTTTCCCCTACGAGGCTTTGGTGACTTCTCCCTCGCGTAACCTTGGTACAGAGAAGACGAACGGCGTGGGTAGGGTGACGGGAACCTGAAGCTACGTTGCGCGGCATCTTCGGTCGCTCGAAGATATGTTTCAATGGGTCGTGGGGCGTCGATGTTGTACCCGCAGAGGCCCATCTGACGGTAGGGGCACTCTCGTTGGTGCTGGCCGGGTTCACCACAGTTAAAACAAAGCAGGTCGTCGATCTGGGGTTCTCCAGATGTCAGTCTTCCTCGTGGTGGTTTGCCAGAACATGTTCGAGCGGATGGCCTGCTGCGGGCGTGGCGGTGGCGGGTAGGGTTGGCTGCATTGAGGTGGCGTGTACGTTTCCTGTCGCCAGCTGGTTGGCCTTGCTTGGCTTTGCAGAGCGGCGGCGTAAGTTGAAACGCGTGGCTCCTCGCAAAGGTGGCGATAGGGTTGTCGCCGTTTTGGCAGGATCGAGTGCGCCCAGCGCTTGCTGTACATCGCCCCTTACGACGTCAGCGAGCGAGGATATTTGTGGTTGCGCACTCGGTAGCAACTTGCGCTGCTCGTCGAGCACGATGGCATGGATGGTGTCTCGAAGGGCCACTGCGGAGGCACTTCGGCAGTCGCCGCAGTCTGACGGAGGAGCGCGTAATTTGCGGTCGTACTGCTTTGGCTGAAGCTCGAGCGTCTTCTCAATAGTGGCCGCTTAGCTAATCCATTCGGCAACAGTCATCGACGGGTTGCGAATGAGAATGACGAAACGTTGCTCCTTGACGGCCCTCATAAGGTACTGACGCTTCTTGTCTACAGTCATGTTGGCGTCCGCGTGGAGGAAGAGTTTTTGTATTTCTTCCGCAAAGACGGTTACGGACTCGTTTGGATGGTGCTATCGAGTTTGAAGCAAGGCCTCAGCTCGTTCTTTGCGCAGAAAACTTCCGAAAGTTGCAGATTAGTGCCTGTTCAAGGCCTCTCACGTTGTCAAAGACAGGTCCTGGTTCTGGTACCAGGTTCTAGCAGAGTCTTCGAGTAAGAAGAAGACGTTCCGAAGTTTGTCTTCGTCAGACCACTTATTGAAGGTTGCAACTCGTTCGCGACGTCCCAGACAATCTTCTAAATCATCAAAAGTGGAGCCGCTAAAAAATGGAGGTACTCGCGGCTTCTGGACGACGAGCGGCACACGTGGGGTGCCGGCTTGCATTGGTGACGGCGAGCGGCGCTTCACACGGCGACCAGGGGTAGGTAGTGGTTCCAATTCAGCCGGCACTCCTTGTAATCGGCGGCAGCTCCGGGTTTCTTCCTTCTAGTCTTCTCTGGAGCTGTCTTCCGCGTAGCCAGCTCCAGATGCACTTGTGCTCGTGTCACGGCTTTTGGCGGGTGTCCAAAGCATAAGCACCTCCAGCAAAATGTCACGTAGGTGATGGTGAGCTACGTGGCACGCAGGCAGAAAGAAATGACACTGCGTCGGCGGTAGACTTGGAATTGAATGGGCGAACTTGTGCCCTAGATCAAGCGAACAATGCGGTGACGGCGAAAGCATCAAGCGCGTCTGAGGCGCTCGTCGGGCTGAGCCAGCGCAAGCGGTGGTCCCGTATTTCTACGTTTCGCGTCCATGATCGAAACACGTCAAGCGACGCCCCTTGCGTCGCAGCGACGCGAGCTGCGTAGCTCCCGTCACTACAAGCCAAAATAAACGCACAGGGCAATAGCATTCGTTGGCATCATGACATCGAGTTATCAAGTCACAATGAAAGCTTTCTGTTAACGATATTATTTGCTCCAAAATAAGAACTGTGCAGCGTCGTATTAGGCAAAAGCAACTTTGACTAAGGGTCATCAACTATTTTACCTTGTGCACTTTTCCAAAGTTCAGTCCATTTACTGTTATTCAGGTTTTCTCTATTATGTCATAATTGACAGCACATGTAATAGATTTCCGCCTAAATACATCAGTATGGACTGCAACACTCTTAATTAATCTTGGAACATTTTTCGTCTGCTTGTGTCCGGCCAAGAAACTGCTACAGGAATACATTGTGCTGGTACATAACCATCTTGCACAGACCTTTGAGCAGCCCAGAGTGTGGAGGATGATTATTGCTTGGCTAATTTGTTATGGCGTTTGTTCTGTTTGACAAATATTTTAAATCGGCGTCTTTTACAGTGTGAATATGCTACTTTATAATTCGTTTTTAATTAGCCTTCCTCTTTTCGTTTATTAGTTTTTTTACCATGGCGGTAGTTGATGGGGGTTTATATCGTAAACCAGCCTCTCTGCAGAAATCTTATATGGGAAATTATTACAATGTGCACAATTCAAGAGCTATAGATTGCAATGATGAATGTTGTTTAATTGCTTCCTCAGTTATGGGAACCATTTCCCCGGAATTACTTCAATCTTTCTGCATGAAAAATTGTCAGACGTAACGGGATGTAATTGTGGCCGAAGAAACAGCAGTTCCCACTTTTACGGGCTTGCGACAAATTCACATCGGCACTTGCTTCAGTTACTGCGTAATTACAGTTAAGCACGAGCGTTGGCAACGTTCAAATACATGTGTTGAACGCTGGTGCGCAGCCGCATAATTTAGAGTCTGGAGCGAGGTAAGCACTCCATGAAATGTCATTCTTGACGTTATGTAGGACATCTACTGGTCTGTTAAATAAAACTTTTGACACAGGCTAAAGTAATCCCATACACCACACCTTATGCACTCTCCTCATTCTTGTCATTATTCATAGCCAGAATGTGTGACTTTCTTTGCATTATTGAGCTTGTAACGCATATCTAATTTATTTGGTGCATAAAAAAGCACAGCTCTGTCCTCTCTTCAAGCAATTGTCATAACATAATGACATGCAATATGAATGTATAGAATTCCATTTTTTTCGCAACGTGCTAATCTCGCTTTGGTTTCTTGCTGCTGGCGCTTCCAAAAATGTTTAAGCATGCGTTCTCCCACAGGAACTTTCATCAGCTTGGGTTAGCCTGCTGTTGACAAACGCCTGCTTTGTCCGTCATAGCAAACACGGAATCGTGGCATTATTTTATTAGGGCGCTTGTAAAGCAAGGGTTAGCGATGCTTCTTTTCACAAACTAGGAATGAGCCGAGTTGTAGGGTAGGACTGGACTTTCTGATGGTTTTTCATAGCTATAGCAGCTGTGTCCTACCGAACAAAACAGACGAAGATCGAAATGCCGCATAGCACCATCCTTAATGAGCTCAAGTATAACATCAAGTGTGCAAGAGAATCTCTCGTAATTGACGTCTACGTATCAACCTGGTCCCCCGCCTGAACTGAGGAACAGTCAATATAAAGCAAAAAAAAAATTATCCACACATCGAAAGACCTTTAAAATGTCTGTCTGAGGGTGCTCGCTGGATAGAGAGGTGCGGACAATCGTTAAAGAAAGTCGCCATTAGCCCGAAAGGCGAAGCATCTGCACTGATAACAAATTAGTAGGTAGCCATAGGCAATCACGAGTGTAGATTTATCAATCGTATAAACATGCAAACATACGCTTACTAACTAAATCAAGAAGCATGGCGTCAGGCGCACACATGAAAACATGAACACATCTAAAACAGTGCCACCTTGCTCAGTGGCACTCCATCAGAGCATTTAAATACAAAGAAGATAGCCTCGTTTGCTTTGGCACAAAAATTGCATGTGGTATAAAAGTCGGCAGGCGGAACACAGAGAGAAGTCGCACTCAATTTATTTGCAACATGCTTAACAAAGTACTTAGGACGTGCATCATTAGAGCGGGCAACAATTTCCACACCTTCCGAAAACACGCAGGCCACGGCTTCATCGGGGGGTGAACTTGCAACTCTGCATGCTAAGGCATGTTTCCGACAATACCAAGAATAGAACTTGATTCAGTGGGTTCCTCGCTGCGCACTGTAAAATATGGGGTTGCGCCACACCATTGAACAAATGTATTGCCCTAGCTGGGCTTTAGAATCAGCTTCAGCGCAATGTTATGGATACGGAGGACATGTTGAAATTTGCAGATGTGTGCGTGAGATCACCCTCTTCACGGTGCAAGTAAATGCACTTTCTTGGTCAGTCAGGACGTGCTCAGTGAGCTGTTTTAACACCTTTTGTCTGATTGTGCTGGCTGTGTGCGCAGAAGAAAAAGTGATCGCAAGAGTCGTAAAATAAACCAGCTGGAAATTAGCACCCTATCTTAATTTTTGTTCCGTTCCTTCTTCTCTCTTCCTTTACACTTTTCCTGAGCTGCGCCAAAAACGATACACGATCATGCCGTACCATATTTCCCTAGTCAACCACAATTGCGAATTACCTTTCTGAATTCCTACGGATCTTAGTTCCCCAGTTTATTAAGTGCTTGTAGTAGTGAGCTGGAAAGGCTGTATAACAATATGGGTCGCCTTTTCCGCATACATTTTCTGTGCCTTTCTTAATAACCATTGTCTACGCGTCTGCTTATGGCTGCTTTCAGTTAGATCACTGGCACATCGTGTCGCCCCGAGCCAATTACACCAGACCGTCGATACAGACTGGACTTTCCTTCGACCTGGCAACACTGCAGTGCGAACTTGTGGAGAGAGCACCCTCGCTCAATGAAAGCCTTTTCCGCCCATGCGAGTTGCTAGAGAGGACGAGTCGAAATGTGGCAAGTCTCTTTCAGGGTCACTTAAGTTAAATTTCCTTGTGAATCTGGTACTTAATTTCACCCTTAACTGGCCAAGGTAACAAATGTTTCCGCAGTTCGCACGCCGTGAAAATGTGATGTCTTTCTTTATTCGTTTAACGAAGGCAAGTGAGAAATCTCCTCACAGACATGGCTAGAGGCAGGAGAGTGCCTGACGAACCTATGTCACCCTACAAAGTCGCTGTTTACATAAAAAAATGCCGGTAAGGTTCAACAAGGTTTTACAGAAAACAAATTTACGTATGTGCAGCTGAAAGACAATAAGATCATTTGCAATGCACTATCTTAAAAAAAGAAACATAGGCTAATAGGCAAAGTCCAGGAAATCCATCCAGGTCACAGAAAACAATGGAGACATTCTAAGTGTAGAAATAACAACAGAAACATGAGATATGCGTATATTGAGAAAGAATGATATATGTACACCAGTCGTTAACTGACTTTAGTAAAAGCGCTTGCAACTTTTTAACATAGGCAACACACTGGTGAGTCCTGCATGCGCAAGACAAGCGCTGAAAACCTAACGCATAATTTATAGTAGTGTTTTTGATATCCTGGACAAATGTTTATGTTGTTAACCGTTATGAAGACCACGTAGATGTGAAAAAACTTCACATGTATAAGAAACAAGTACAGGATTTCATGTTTTTGTTAAAGTGTGCTGACATTAATCTTAAACTACTTGCTAAGAAGGCCTTTCGATTTCGTTTCATGTGTGATTGTGTTTGGGCATTACGCGGTTACGTTATACTGAAGGCGTTAACATTGAAAGGAGTTTCTTGGAGCCCTCCCATAGGCTCCTTTGGAGATTTAACAAGGGTCATCCATGCAAGTCGGCCCGACAAAATTTGGCTAAATTCTGACGACAATATATTTCATTCAAAGAACAAAGCTACGTTTGCAAGCGTAAGCGCTGGCACGATTAAAATTTTCAAAATTGCTCGAACCAGCTCGAATTTATTGTAGCCGCAGTACTCTGAGTAAGGTTTTGTTATTCCGGCATTTTGCGTGACTTTCTGTTTTATAATATCTTGGTAGATGCTTTAGAAGTTTTTCTTTTGTTGAGTTACACACGCACGTCTTCACATTTCTTTACTATGAGCACGACTTCCTGTTCAATTGAAACCACGTCATTACTTACGTGTTCACTAGAGATGAAAATCTCCCATTTATGTGTGTTAAACTTATCGCCTAGATTCGTCGGTGCATTACTACATATATGCGCAATTATCTGGAAATCCCTTTCGTTGTCCGCAAGTAAACGATATTTCCAGCGCGCCTCCTCGTTTGTACCAGTAGCGGCTAGGCTTATGGAGTTTCCTACAATAATTTCTATAGGGAATCCAGGCGCTGTGATCGTTCCGCCCCATGTGGATGATGGGGAGTACAACGATTTGTCTGAGCTTCCTGCTTGTATAATCAGACGTTCTTGACGCTCTGTTTATTACGCTTTATCCGACTTCATTGTCCGAAATTTTGGAGCAATCTATGCTTCTCTAAGTGCGGAATACTCACTCTGCGAACACTCACAATTGCTTGTAATTACAGCAGTTCAGCCTCTCAATGTTGCCAAATGGAAACGTGCCTAGGATCTCAACGTGCTGGCTTCCCTGTCAGAAGTTCATAAGGCCATGCTATGGCCCCTTGTCGATGCATGCGCCTGTGGCCCCATGATTTGAATGTCGGGCTCATTTCCTTCGTAGGGATCCTGTGGTCAAACCATCTGTCAGACAATGTTACTAACATTTACCCATTTATTAAAGTTCTTTCTCGAAAATAACCAGGTTATAGAGTCAGGAAGCCGCCTGAACCCAGAAGGACGAAGTTTTGGGAAATCCATGCATTAGGCATGATTCCCATGCTGACTGAACAACCCTGCTTGCAGCTCCCGTAGACACATGCGCCGGGCTTCCGTCAAGTAATTGTATTAAACTCTATGGCTAGTAGGTCTCACATGCTTCACCTCACTTCACCCTCGATAATAAACTAATAAGCAAACTTTCACCGTGACGATTATCCGTCCTAGATATCGTGCTTCTCTGGCTGTTATCGACTCATTATGAAACGCGAAAGGAAGAGGACCGAACGCCTTTGTAATTTGGGGCAGGCTCCCTAGTTGGCTGCCCACACGGGTGTCTGATTTAACCCGGCCCATTGAGCGCGCCCTATTTGAATATACTTTTATCTTGGTACAAACCACGAGGGGTCGCCAGCAGATGGCCCTAAGTTTCGAAGGTTCAAACGTTTACTCAGGCTATTTAGGCGGCGCCATCTGGTGGAACCTAAGCTGAGCTTGTTGCGTAGGCATTGTGCATCGAGCAGTTTCGGAACTGGAACTACCTACCTCATCACACCAGGCTATGAGCATAGTGTAGCAAGATCCGTCACAGCCAAATCCCAGTGTTCTGTCGAAAACAGTTCCTAAATTTAGTACTTGCGGCGCTGATTTTTTAATCTTGATTACTTATGCAAATTAGACGGCTGAGAAAAACACCGTGATTTTGCTGCATAGCTAGAGTGGCCGACAACTTCATTTCAGTCGCGTTGCCTTTTAGCGCAGAGAAATATTTTTAAACCTTGCCAACTTTTTCTGTGACTTTCTTTATATGTCGTATTTTTTAGTGTATTGCTTCCTAAAAAAGTGTAGAAAGAATCTATAAAGCTCAAAAATATGTCTTTTTTATTTTACGGTCACACTCCCTAGCTGGTGTCACATGTTTACAGGAGAAAGCCCGGTGCTTGAGGTGCATTTGGACGTTTGATTGCATTCTCTTTCTCTGCCTATGCTATGCACCAGCTGAAGAACTTGCATTTTATATTCGGTATTTTTCTTTCTGGACGCATCTGCATGGGTATAACTAACCCTTGTTATGCATCTTTAATTTCAGCTTTGCGCAAACGGCGACTTCACAAGCAAGGCCAATAATTACTTGGGCGATCAAGTATCAGCGTACGGCGTTCTATCCAATGCATCGAAAGTCGTCGTGATGAGCGAGTACAACGACTCCGTGGCCTTCAAGGTCAGTATTTAGAAACTTTAGGTCTCTATTCCTTTTTGCCTTCTGCGCATGCCCTGAAATATTTGTTTGGCAGTTAACTTGTATAGCGTTGTTGCAGCAGCTTGAAAATGTTGAGCGCTGGGTGCACTTCTTCCTTAGACAGTTTGCTCATTAGAAGGAATTCAATGGTAGTCAGAATTATACTTTCTTGGGAGTGCCGTTGAGAAAATTTCTTGCCTTGCAGTTCTCTCGTTTTGCTTTTGTCTGTTACAATTTACTTAGCTTCATCCTAAGCATGACAAAGAAATTATATTCGTTGCTTTGAGATTTTTCTTGTGTCCTACTGTTTCTGAAGGCTCGCCCTGGTATCCAGGTGACCCTCGTTGCTTGTGCTGCCGTTTTGTGGCATTGCGGTTTTCTTCTCGCCTCCGTTGCTTTATCTTTGCTTCATTCACAACACAATAACATAAACCAGATTTATTGAGCCATTATAGTTGTGAAACAGACACAGGTTACGCGAGCGTCTTCAATCTTGTGCGGTTTACCTAATCGGAAAGAAGTGATTCTATGTTCGGGTGGAACCGAATGTCTTTCTTTTGTCCCTAAACTGTGCTTCGGGTTTAGAAGGGTTAGGAGATATGCTGCGGGGTAACCTGGGGTAGGTCGGATGAACGTATATAATCCAGAGCGATCGTCGGGTCACTCGGTCTTTATGAATGAAGGACTCTTGGTTTAAGAGCGCAGCTTACGCCTCCTCGCTAAGGTTGCTTGAGCATTCAGATTTGTGCTGGCGCTGTGATTGCAACTGTTTGCGAAATTCGTTAGCAACAGGTATAACTAGAGCTTGTTTCACTGTGGCTCATCGTCGCTGTCTGTTTTCCGGCTTCTTTATTTTGATTGATTCCGAGTGTATTAGTTGTTCGCGAAATTAGCGTTTATTTTTATCCTGCCGTGTGTGTGTTTATTTGTTTACGTGGCGCTGTTCTTCAACTTGTATTGCAATTGACGGTACCATGCCATCATCTTAAGACCTAATTGAAAGGATTATTTTCTGACCCCTCGGTTTAGTCATATATCTTCACTTTGCGGTTGGAGCGTAGTGCTTTGTTTTCCTTTTCGATTTTCGTTTTCCTTCATTCTACTTTTATTTTGGTTTCATTGCCTTCAGTTGTTCGCTTGATTAGGCTTGCTCTGTTTGCCCTTTCATTCTCGCAGCGCGATCGTGATGGTGCATCGACTTCGGCTGTTCCGTGTATGTCTTTAGTTTGTCTTGTATTTTTGGTTGTTTTGGATCTCGTAGCTTCACTGGTCACGTGTAACGCTGTCCTTGCTCGATTACCTTTACTTTCTGGTCAATTTTAGCATAACTTGTAGCGCGGCAGGTGCTTCTTTTGCTGCTAGCCGCGTGGCATCCTAACAAGAAATCGTGATGTTTATGGTCGGTGCACATGTTTCGCACAGGGTTTCTCGTGGTGGGAGTGTTCTGGGATTTTGGTTGTCATTGTCCGCGACGTTATCGCGTACCATTTGTGATGGCAACAGCTGCTAGTTCTTTGTGGCCCCACGCAGCTCTTGCATGCGTCGCTACAGGTTTCTGTGTTGAGGCCACAGCACTTTAAATCCTATTTTAAATCCTATTGGTTTCGCCTACCATTAGTTAGGTTGGCCTTGAGCCGTTCCTTGTGCATAGTAAAAATTTACCGCCCACCAGGCGCTGGATGACTCCAACGCTGTCATCTTCGGCTCTTGAAATAATGGTGTCGACAATCTGGTCAATTTAGAAGTATCTATCGTAAGCATAAAAAAGACTCCAGAGTCATTCCACTCATTGAAGGTGGATGACCGGTGACGTGTATATGGTGATAAATATGTTGACAATAAATATGGGGACTGATAATAAGCGATACATACCACAAAAAAAATCATTTTTTTCATAATTTTATTGCTCACATTTTTTGCATACTGAATGCTATGTTCATTTTCATAATTTTCTTTGCTTCTTTGGATTTTTTATTTTGTCACCAAGGTGACTATAGCTTCATGATCAATGTTATATGAAGCCAGCAGCTTTGTGGAGATAGTGGAAACTTTCTTGGTAAATATGAGGTCTATGCATGCCCGATCTCGTGTCATATGTGCAGTGATGTTTTTGTAAAACTGGCTGCCGAACCTTTCCAAGAGAAACGCCACGCAGCACTTCTCATCTGGCCGAGACGCGTGTATGTTGAAATCATCCACAATTACGATGGGTGTGGAGCCGGTAGGGTCGATCCAGCTAACGATGGATACTTTTGGCGCGTGCGGCAGGATCTTTGCCCGTATTACGAGCGTACCGCCGTCGTCGCGCATATTCCCACTTCTGTTCACGACGTGTTCTTCACAGCCGCGCTGTTCTTCCGTAGCCTCCACCTTACCAGACCTAGCCATTGTACGGGTGGAACGCCACTGACATAAGGTAACGTGATTTGCCTATGAGCCCGTGACGCGAAACCGCCATCCGCACTAAAAAGCATCTATTGTGGTTTTACTTTTTACAGAAAAGCTGTATATGGCTAGCCGATTCACCCGTCCCCTATGTGTAGCCTGTAGGCCATAAATTCCTCCGGCGCAATCACATGCGCATGGGCTTAAAAAAAATAAAGAAGCGAAAGAGATGCACACCATAAGCTGCGCCAGTAGTGACGTAGTTGCTGTTTCTCTCTGGTTGCGAAATGGGTAGGCCCCACGCCATACGTATTTCTGAGGAGCAGGCAGCTTTCGATGGGCAATGGCGCGAGTAGAATCGGGAACGAGCTTGCTTCCACCGTGCCGATGCCGCTGCAAGGGCACAAGAACAGGCTCGTGCAGCCGAGCACACGCAGCAACTGCGTACCAAGGATCCGGCAGCCTACCAAGGTGTCGTTTACTGAACCGTCAGAACTAACCCAGCGGTAAACACCGGTGCCGCACTTTTCCGCATCGCTGGTTAACCATCTGCACGATGTGCTTGGGCGGTGATTTTTTTATTTACACAACTTTTTTAAAGCAATACGTTTTGACACTTCTCGCGAATAACGCAGCTTGCGCATACTGGGTGATACGGCTTTACTTTACGCTTTAGCTCTTTTATCTGTGGAGAAACTGCCATATCTTTTGCATATCTTTTGCAACCGCCCCAAGCTACCGCACAACAGCTCCGCTGTAAAAATACTGTATATTTTTGCGGTCTTTCTGTCTACTCATTCTGGTAGGAAACGTTCCTTCGAAGATCGCCTATGTTGCATTAAGCCTCCGGCACACGCAATTGCCGCTAGCCTTAGACCGCAGCTTAGCCGCAGAAAGTACTGACGATTCTTTGGCACGGTAGTGGAGAAGTGAACAGCGTTCGCGTCTGGTCGCCATGTCCGTACCAGCAGGCACTTCAGTCTGCGTCGCGCCTATAAGACCTCAAGAAGGCATGTGACAACTTGCTACAACGCTGGTTACGTCCCAGTACCAGAGGCGAGATCGCGCAAGAAAAACGCTTTGCCAACATTGGCTTGCGCTTACATGATTAGGTGGCACCACGCTTTCGTCAGCGGTCGTCTGCTAAGCGAACGGAGAATGCCAAATCAAGCCCACTTTTCTTGGTGACGTAGAGCGCTTGCGCGATCTCGGCTCCATGCCTTAGCTCCCATCGTTGCAGCCATACGAACTCCTAGCAAACTCTCATCTTCGAGCCGCAACAGCGCGATGTGAAAAAAAAAAAAGTCGCAGTTTCGCCCAATAGGCGAAGCATCGATCGCGATAGCAAATTAGTGGACAGCTCTACGAAGTAAGCATAGTAGATTCATCGGGCGTATAAACTCGTAAGCATAGGAATACAAAAAAAAACAAGCATGGTGTCGTGCGCGTACTAGGCAGCATGTACACATCTGACGCGATGGCCACGGAAACTCGCTTTGAAAACGCTGCATTGAGGAAACGCGGCAGCATCATCGAGCGAATTGGCCTTTGTGCGGCAGCTCGCCTGAACGCGAACTACGGCATGCCGGGAAAACTCAGCGCAAGAACGGACTCATAGCCAGTCGCAGATGGATATCGGCATACAGTGGCCCAGCTAGGCGCGCGCGACCGCCAGGGCCGCCCGGAGTAGAACGCTCCCTACCTCCTCCCTAGTCTTCCCCAAGACTTTGCGCCTCGCGGAAGACGGCGCGTTTCTTCCCTGCATTCAGCTGTTGGGTGCGTGAGATTGAGACGCGAGCTCGGGCTGACGCTATCATGCTTTCACTCGCACATTTAGCATACGGCGTGCGGCGATGATTTGATCGTCCTTGCACTTTATAGGAAATGTCGTGGCGGAGGCGACGACACAAATCCGGCTTGAGTGTCCAATGATTACTGTCGCGATAATAAAAAAAAATGCAGGTATTCGTTACAAAGTACCGCAGCGAAGTTGTTTTGTTCGAACGAGATACGCGCGATGTATGTTTTAACTTATATTAAAGTACAGTCGCATTTGAAAGCAAACTCGATTCTCCGACACAGGCAGCGCTGCACTACCAATCGATATTGACCATGCCGTCCCACGCCGGCAATTGCCGCATGAAAACGGCTGCAAAGCCACACTGAACCGTTTTGCTGTATAAATTTTCTAAGACCTATAGACGTAATATTTTGCGAGTTGACCAAAAGTCATCGGTAAAGATATTGAAGATTTCCCACCACCCAGTTTTCTGCTCTTCTATAATGCGTATTTCGGCCAGATGTGCCCATTCTGTAAGTGTCATAGAGAATCTGGTGTCGGCTATAGGAAATACAGGCAGGTGTCAGATAATGCAAAACATGGGTCCCCTCGAATTGACATCAAGTAGCCTGACACGACGACGAAAGCAAATTATACGTGCCAGTATTAGAGTTACAAGTGTCAGTACTAGAGTTACAAGAAGCAGCACCTCCCCACTTGATGACTCAATGTACAAATGCACAATATGGCTGCAATGGAACAAGCCAAAAACAATTCAATTGTTTTTTTGTGCTTAACAAGATGCACCATTTCATAACGCAGCAGAGTCAAGTTTGGTCCACCAGTGGATAATTGCGTGTTGCATAGGAGGGAAAGAGCGTGTGACTGATCATGCAGCCTTTGGGCATGTCTAATTCGAGCTAAGCAACAGGTACCTTCGACTAGAGTATCCGAATATGATAAACACGCACAATAGGTCCGTGCAAGACGAGCTGTAGAAATGATGATGTTTATTTACGCGATTGTGTCGGTCCTGTTGGAAAATACACCAACATGTAAAAATCAAATAGAAATGTATGAATGAAGTAATGGAGATGAGTGTAACCAGCTTTGAAGGGATAAGGCCATATTATTTATGTTTATAACCGATATTGTTTTCTGTTAAATGAGCTCGCCAGCTGGCAATATATTTTTACGATATACATTCAATTCGGTTTCTCTGCCCGCAGGAGAAAAAATAACTTGATCTTCGTTCATCACGTATATTTATTGGCACTTTACCGGAGAAAGTTCTAGATCAGTGAAGATAAATGCAACCTAGACAGGTGCAGTGTTCTGTTCTGTAACAATCCTACTTTTTTTCAGTTAGAGTGCGAAATGAAATAGAAATACTAGCAACCCCAAACTCTTCTTGATTCAAAAGGTATACAAAGCATGTGTTGTTATGCATAGGCGTATAAATTGTAATGACAGAGCGCGGACAAAAAAGAACAATCATGCCTTTTCCTTACCGCATGGACCTAGAGTGAGAGTGCGGGGGTGACAAATTTTGGCCGCTCACTATTAACATCCCGCACGTTTTTATCTGTTCTCGTGTAGTGAAGCATAAGAAATGCAAGTTTATTCGCCATGCCTCAAATACAATAATTCCCTTTGACTTCAAGTGTGGTCCTTAAGGTCATTGCAACACGTAAATATAAAGAAACTTACCAATAGGCCTTGACTAATATTCTAGCTTCTTTTTTCGTTTGTTTGTGAAATTTGCCCAAAACGAACAAGTAAAATGTGTTTACATCTTACTCCTTGACATTTTTCTTGCTCGTCACCATCTTAAACAGCACCATACATTAAATGGTACAATGTCGGCTACCACCTCAAGCTTGATAGAGTTTCATAATTAGTACAGAGTGCAGCATGACATTTACAGACATGAAAACTAACCAGAAACGCGGTATATTACCGGACTAGCATAACAATTGCAATCTTTATAGGAGGTGCATCAAATACACAGGGTTATCCAATCATCATGCACCAAAATTTAAAAAGATATGCAAATGCCACGTATCTGTACAGCGCCATGGTAAATTTATTTGCCATGGTGGTGTACACATAGTGTAATAATTTTTGGTATTCCGGCTAGTTAAATAGTTAGTGTCGATCAATTAACTTCTCATATATTATAATTAGGTAAAAAGTGTCAGTGAGAAAATTGTAGTGCAGCACCAAAAACTCCCGATACTGATTTCTGTTTATCGATAAATGCTACATAGACGCTTTTCTCCAAGCGTCAAAGAAGCTTGCGAATACACGCAAAATTGCCGCGCCACTGGCCGCTCGAGGCATTCTGTGTGCAGTCTATACGCGCGCTTCTTTCACGCTGGGAAAAAAAAAATTACTGTGGTATGTACCACACATTCAACAACAGAAAACTGTATCGGGGAGATTTTCATGTTGCTGTCCAAATTCTTCATTGACACTTTTCATCTAATTATATCATTAGAGAAGTTGAATAAATAATTACGACTAATTATGTATTTAGGCAGAATGCAAAAAAGAATCTCAGTATCTTCAAGCCACAGGAAACAATATTACTTTGGTTCAGTTAAGCGACGCCTCATTTCTGTATCTTAATATCTTGGTGCATGATAGATGGGACACCTTATTGATAGTGAGCATGCATAGGCAAACAAAGCCCCCCAAAACAAACAAGTGAATTAGAAAAAGCAAACCAGCAGCAGCAATAAAACAAGATGCCTTGTTTATAACCGGACACAAAAGAAAAGAGTTCGCGCCATCTTTAAAAGCAGAAAAGAAACAAGAATTATACCGCGTGATAACTATGAAAAATAGGCGGAGATGGTCACCAGTCTGGTAGTCCAGGTGCTTTTCTTGGCCTCATAGGACGTAGTGCCTGTCGAAGATGCTGCTTTCCTTGTGACTTAGCGAAAAGGTGGCGTGCTGACACAGCTGCTGGCGTTCTAGTAACGGGACATAATTTCCATTAACTCCAGAAGCGTGCACATTTAGGCTGGTTGGATTACGTCTTGAACAGAAATAGAAAATAAAAAGAAGACGTGAGAAACAGACGTGTGCGCTTACTTCTAAAAACTTGACAGTGGGGCCCACTAGCCTGCCGTAAATTCTATAGCATAAAAATAACTCTTCATTTGCACTGTCGAACGTGGTAACTAAAATGGCCTGATGAAACCGACTTACTTGAACCTGCATGCTCTGCAGCTGGTTCATTGGAATATATCATTTGATGACTACGCGAATTCACCATCATTATCATCATCATCATCAGCCTGGCTACGCCCACAGTAGGGCAGAGGCCTCTGCCATGCTTCCCCAACTACCCCGGTCATGTACTGAGTGTGGCCATGTTGTGCCTGCGAATTTCTTAATCTCATCCGCCCGCCTAATTTTCTGCCGCCCACTGCTCACCTTACCTTCTCTTGTAATCTAGTCCGTAACCCTTAATGGCCATCGGTTATCTTCCCGCCCCCATTACATGCTTGGACCATGCACATTATTTTTCTTCATTTCAACTTGGATGTCAATAACTTGCGTTTGTTCCATCACCCAACCTGCTCTTTTCTTATCCCTTAACGTTAAACCCATCATTCTTCTTTCCATATCTCGTTGCCTCATTCTCAATATAAATACAACCCTTTTCGTAAGCCTCCAGAATTCTGCCCCGTAGGTGAGCACTGCTAAGACACAGCGGTTATACACCTTTCTCTTGAGGGATAATGACAACCTGCTGCAAACATCATCGCTGCATCCGATAAAATGATAAATCAATCCACATAGCCACGGTTGCGCAACCTTGTTTAGTAAAGCCATCTAGCTCATTGTCGCCAAAATTGACTATTTGGGAAGGAGCACAGCCATAGATTATAAGCGATAGCGAGTGGTAGTATCCATTGGTTATTTCATCTGCGCTGTACATCTTGCTTGTTCGTTTGTTCTTTAAGTGCGTTGTACAGCACATATATATTAGGTGGGTTCCAACCATGAATTTTGGAGTCGGATCAAACACGAATGTCTAAGAGCAACGAACTTCGAATGCCACATTAAACGTGTTCTTGTTTGTGAACTAATTAAAATTTATTGTTTCTGTTAAGAATGCGCCAAAAATCAAGGTCGAATTACGTGTGTTTAAGCATTTTGGTAGTGACAATAGAAACTGAAAGCCAAGTAGATTGAGGAAAGTGTAAATGAGAAATAACGTTTTCAAGTTATCTGATGTACAATACTGATGGCACTACTAGAAAAGGGAACACGTCAGAAGATTTACATACATTGTATTTGTTGATAAAGTGACACCCTACAATGCTCAGCAGTGTTCTGAAAGAATGCCAGCTTCGCTATGTTTAAGCAACATATGTTTTTGTTCAAGCCCATACAATAGATGTCTAATAGGCAGTCTACAAGGGAGACATTCTAGATGGACGTATAAAAAAAATTACAGGGCGTTAACAACGTCTTTAGGTTCTGGCGGGGATGCTGGTTAAGCGTTTTCGCTTCCGATCTCGAGCACTCAACGCACTTTCTGCAAGCGGTGTAGTCCTCAGTGAGCCTACTGAGTGTAGCGTTGACGGTGCGTCCAGCTTGCCTCGTTGTTTTTGAAACCAAACTCGCACCACGTCTCCTGAGGCCCCTAGCCCTTCGCTCACATGCCTTACAGGCGCCTTCAATAAGGGGACACACTACGACTTCTAAGATAATTTGGGTGTAGTCAGTGTATTCTGATGCCCGTGGTGCGCAGAGGGCAACAACATTGTGGTGGTACTGCAGGGAACTGTCGCCGAACCTTCTTCTCTTATTGGCAGACGCGTACACAGAGTCCCTCGAGCGTTCACTGGAAGAGTATAAGCACTTACTGGCGCACGCCTAAAGCCTCGTCTGCGGACGCCGACGCGAATGAGCCGATTCAAAATTGAGGAATTAGATAAAAAAGTTAACGATTTGATGTTATTGAGCTGAGGTTACTCGTCCTGTGTGTTCAACAAAAAACTGGCGTCTACCTAACAGTGGCATCTCTTTGGTGACGGATCTATTCGAAATACATAGTCCTCGCTTACGTCTATATCACTCCCTTGAATCTCCTTAATCGATCGACTCTTATGTTCCTTATATTTGAGGACCAACTAATAGTTGACAATTTCGAATAGTCAAAATATAATGAACTGTGAATCAATTATTCGAATATTTTGCATACTCGAAAGTTCGAATACTCGCACGCCCCTTTTCTCTCGCCTGTAATAAATTTTCTCAATTAAAATTTAGCAGCTTTCATTACCTACTCTCCAATTTTTTTTATTGTTCCAAGTCGAATTAGTGCATTTTAGTTTATTTTTATATTTATGGTACAAACTAGGTCTTTATTCACCGCAAGTTGCGGTTGCATTACACATGAAAACCTATGTGATTGCAATCTTTCGCACGACGCAAGCGTCCGCAGTGCGCCCAGAACAGTGAACTTACAACAAATAAAACTTTATTGCTCGCAGTTCAAGGCGGGAGAAAGGAAGCTAGGCCTTCGTCAGCGTACTGCGTGGCTCTTCTACAACGTGCACCTGCAGGACTTCAAAAAACAGTGCCCCGAGCCTCCGTACACTGTCATTAGACTCTTTTGTCTGGCGTTGAAAGGTGAAGACGATCAGAGGTGCCAATGACAGAAGAGCGTCTTCGTTAAGTAGACATGGCCGTCACCTCCTTCCATGTACTAAGAAAAAAAATAGGAATAGATTAGTAACACATCGTTAAAATGCTGCAGTCCCTGTGTTTTGAGTGACCACCTTCAGTGTGCGTACTGCCCCGTTTACTGTTTGCCAAGCAGCAAGCACGTTTTATGCGTTCAGTGTACCACGCCCTCTCCAGCAAATAAGGAAGGGGCAGGAATTTACAGTAGTTTATTACATGGGGCCCTATAACGTAAAACTGTTCCAATATGTTGTATTCCGATTGCCTGACGTCAAATTCCAATCGCCTGACGTCAAAAGCATCGGGCGGGAACCAGCAGGGTTGTCTGAACAGACCAATCAAATACTCTCCTCATTCATAGGAGGTCCCTTTTGCTTGCTTGAAAAACGAATAACATTGCCTACACTGAGCGGCTTGTCTTATCTAATTGGCTGACAAGAGACGAGGAGCACACTCAAGTGGAGAGGGATTCGACGGGGCCGAGGCTCTTATTGAAAAACGATTACCGGATGAAGAGGGTGGTGCCGGCGTCTGCGATTGTTCCGCTTTCCCTTACTTAGCTTGCGTGACACTAAAGTGATCGTGACACTAAAATGACACTAAAACGGATCCTCAGCAAAAAAGCGTTGCCAGAACGAAGTCGTAAACGTGCCGACAGTGCTCGAAAATCTTACACGGCCACACAGAAAGCTTTATTATACGCAAATAAACCAGTGCTCTCCTGCCGGTGCGAGTTGCCAGCGCCTGAGTGATCGACGGCAGACATGTTTTATTCCTTTTTCCTCTTTCGTGGCCCATCTCCCAAAGCGGGAATGCGCCATAGTTTCTAAGGCTGTCATCGCCATCATATTACGTGCCGCTTCTGCTGACCGCAGTAGGCATATTGCTCGTCCCGACTTTGTACTCCCTCGTGACCGACGACCACTAACAGGCCGACCTCGAACCCTGTCAGACTAAGTTCTCCTTCCTGCGGTTGTGGCTGTTACTGCGCCATACACACCAGGTAAAATTTCATTGGAGCCTCGACAGCTGCTCTCACGGATGGTGTTGAACAGAACGGCATGGAGTTCTAATGTCTAGGAGAACGATTACGGCCCGATGCAGAGGCAGGTAAAGAAGAGGTGGCTTGTCCCTTGGAGATATATTTGGCCACTTTATTGAAACGAAGCCTTCTTTTCCAACTTTCCAGAACATCGCCTGTCTACTGGCTAGCGGTTGCTGCTGGATCGGTTGATATATTACCAGATGTATATTTGTGGATGTATATACCGTAGCTACTTTCCTGCACAATTCTCCTCTATCGGGCGTAGTGCAAATCACCGCCA
The DNA here is from genome assembly GCF_038994185.2 of Dermacentor albipictus. Lineage (NCBI taxonomy): Eukaryota > Metazoa > Arthropoda > Arachnida > Ixodida > Ixodidae > Dermacentor > Dermacentor albipictus. The sequence goes on from NC_091830.1 coordinate 56,715,103, forward strand.
CCTTTAACGGTGGTGATTCATGGCAACATATGAACAAATAATTAAGTCTAGGCCTGGCTAACCAAGGAGACCGGCGTGGCAGATAATACACGCATAAGCTTGTACTACTTGTACATGTACTACGTGTACTATTTGATGAAATTATCACATTTGAGGTACAGAAAGTGCATTTCGCACTCGCGCCAAAAGAGATATACATTCCAGCACTTACCTCACACCTGGCACGTCTGATACAATGGCATGCCTATTAATAATAAAGCGTATACTTATCTGCAAGTCGCGGGCGTTTGAAGTGTTATGCCAAGTTAGAGGAATACAGGTGCGCCTTTGCCCGTTAGCTTATTTGGCATAGCCAAAGAAGGATGAACTGAAGATCGATGATAAAACGTGGTAATTTTTTACAAGGTAACACTGCTAGGCAACATATTTTTTTGCATTGTTTAAGATGAAAAGGGGATGATGAGTACTAGAGGAAAGGTGCAAATGGGACCAACAAATGCTATCGGGTACCAAGAAAAATATGAATAAAAAGTTTTATGGATACAGCGCAAACTATGAAACCTACGTGAAGCGAATATTTAGTAAAATGGCAAACTACAACTAATGACGATGCGTAAGGTTTTGCTTACTTTTATTCTGCGCAATGTGTAATCTTATAGAAATTTCAGGCTTATCCCGCACAATGATAACAATATATATTCTTATAGAATGTTACGTTGAGCGCGACATCGTTCACAACCAATGCGGAAATGTGAACTACAGATTAAGAACTACGAAATCAAACACCAATCATGCCGAAGTAAGGGAATACTGAATGATTTCGACCTTTTGGATTCTCGAACGTGCGTCTCTAAGTATTCCCCTCTAAGTACGCGAGTCTTTTTTGCATACTGGCCGCCTCGCAATGCATCCGCCGTGGTCGTGATCGAACCGGCGCCCATAAGTTAAGCAGTGCATCGCCACATCACAAAGCCACCACGGCTGGTGATGTATGATGCTTGTCCAAGGAAGAATGGCTATGACCAAGTGTACGCAAGAAACATTCAACACGTATTGAGCAACAGGTCTGTAGGTCGAGATTCTGCGGCTCTTATGCCCCTGAGGGGCATAAGCTTTCTTGCCAGCTGGCAAAGAACGGGTGCGCACCTAGTGGCCCGTACGAAGTAGCTGAATCAGAGAAACTACACTTCATACTAGAATTCAATAATATAACTGACAAATTCACCAAACGACCTTTGTGCTTTAGAGCAACTTGTTAGGCGATATATCTCCAGGTCTTGAATAGCAAGCAATTTAGTTTTTTGTTACGCCAAACGTAGGTGCGCGTACTTGGACAACAGTTATATAAGCCTGGTACTTTCATTCCGTGCACTTATAAACTTTGCTCATATATGCGCAATTATATCCACCGAGGTAGCTATTGACGCAACAGCACCCAGCAGCCCGGTAGCCACGCCAAACTGATAGAAGTAGGCAAGAAAAACATGGCTTTATAATGAATTCATCTGAATATTATATCACATATTCCCCTTGAGTGAGTGGTGACACAAACAAGTGAGGATACTGTTGTCATGTACAGTAATATCGACACCCATTTCGGGACGTTGCGCGGACGCAACGCTGCGCTTTGGGTCCAGGTTCAGCGTGAAGCCCACCCTACGTGGTGCCGAAAAAGGTAGTCCTCACAATGGCTGTGTGTTTGTGTGACCCTGAAATGGGGAAGTGTAGGGGCGCTGTAACGCAAAACTATTCAAAACTTTTATATTCCAATTCTGCAATCAGCCCTACGCGATTGGTGAAAAACCCTTTGGGAACACTCCCACTTCCCCTGAGTGTCACATGACGTCACGGAACCGCGACAGATCCCCATCTGATATGACGTGTACACGCTGATTATGTATGATTTGACCGAGCAAAGGAAAAATAATTATTTATGATTCGGCGCCTTTTTCTTCCCATTAGCCCTCGGCTATTTGCCAGCAAGTTTTCGGGCTGCACCCACTTCATCTGCCTGTCACGCGACGTACAAAACCGCAAGAACTAACCACGTGAAAGTGACGTGTATGCGTTAAAGAATCACTATTATGCCCAAGAAAACTGAATTTTCTTCTGAATACCCGCACGCTGCCCCATTCTGAAAGGAATAAAAAATGGCTGCCACCGATCGCTCAGGCACTGGCTACTCGCACTTGCCGGATAGCATAAGTTTATTTGCGTGTAATAAAGTTTTACGTGGCCGTGTAACGTTTTCGAGCACTTTCAGCACGCTGACGACCTCGTTCTGCCAACTCTTCTTTGCTGAGGATCCGTTTTAGCGTCATTCTTAAACTTCCTTTGCATACAGCCGCGTTTGTCGACAAGCCCCCGTAAGCTAAGTAAGGGGAAGCGGACCAATCACAGATGCCGGCACCACCCTTTTCATCGAGTTGTCGCGAAGAAAGTTCAACGCGGGCCCCTTTTCTTTCTATCCGGGAATGTTGTAGGCTGCTACGTGCGGGGAAAGCCTTTGTACAGAAAATAACAGCGACGACGCCTCGGGCATGTGCTGCCGCCCGGCCAACGCCATCGCGGCACCTGACGTCGCAACAAGCACGTGTCGCGTCCTCTTCCCAGGCTCGGCGGTCTCGGGCGTCAAAAGCTCTTTAGTTATGGGCGAAGTGCTTTTGTACGCGAAGTGCGTACGCGACCATTTTTTGGCCCCTTTAAGTGTGACGCTTATTGGATGCTGTCGGCCTACCTGATTGGTCGGAGTAAGGAAATAATCCATTGGTGGAGAAGCCTGCGCCTCCCGGTGGTCCGCGGTTCCCTTGGATGCTGCGGAAATTTATTTAAGGAATGGTTTGAGTAGTTTTGGGGAGAGCAAGGAGACAGCAGCAGACGACGCAACTTCACCACAGGAGACCAGGTCGGTCAGGCAGACCGTCGATGACGGGTATGACATCGCTTTGTTTGTAAATATTTGTACAGTGTTAAATTCTATAAATGCCAAGTGAATAAACCTAGTTGTAGAAATCATACTCATCGGTGTCGTACCTGCTGACCTGCACTTGCCCATGCCGGAGCACTTCCCCCTTCACCTTCGTCTCTCTGGTGAGCTGATGCGTCTGATGTCTAACGGCTGTGTCACTTCGCGACAATATTCTACAAGGCTGGCGTCCAAAGCAACGGCCGCTGTGAAGTTTCGTTACGAGGCCTGACGTATCCGGCGCACCTCCACCACATTGTGATGGAGGCGTGACGTAGGCGGAGGACATAATAGAGAGTTATAGCTCAGTGGGCCAAGAGGGCCCGCGTAGACGCGACTGTGCTTGTGTGATACGCTGGGGCGCCGAGCGTTTTTAGGGAGCGCATCGCTCGCTCACTGAAATCTCCCCAGTGGAGCGCGCGCAGCAGGCCAACGTTCATTCGTACGAACAGCGGTGGCACCTCGCCGGCGTCGCCTTCAGACGCGGCGCTGGCTCGCCTGCACCGAAAAGCTTCGGAGTTGTTTCAGCGCTGAAGACGACATTTGTATCCTGTACGAAGCATCAGCAACGACGTCGTTTTGTGACGATTTGAAGTGGATGACTGCGATCGAAAACTTAAAAGGAGCGCTTCGCGGCGAGCTGACAACTTCATAGCACCGACTCCAAGCTATTTGGACAGGTGGCGCCACAAAGCACTCCACTCTACTGCGCTTATCCGAGCGAGGGATGGCTGAGCTAAGGCTCTTGCTTTCGTGCAGCGCTCCGTTGCCGTCTACGCTCGCCCAATGAGCACGCTGGCTCGTAAATGCACTGAGCTATAGCTCGCTTACATGCGAATGGCATTCTTGGGCTACTTCAGCATTTTTAGGGGGCTGTGTATGTATGTATGTATGTATGTATGTATGTATGTATGTATGTATGTATGTATGTATGTATGTATGTATGTATGTATGTATGTATGTATGCATGTATGTATGTATGTATGTATGTATGTATGTATGTATGTATGTGTGTGCGTGTGTGTGTGTGTGTTTGTGTGTAACAGTTATCCCGCCTATGCGGGACGCAGGGTAGCCTATGGTCGAATGCGTGGCGCATGGGTCTGGTGTGCTGAGGGAACTGGGTTCGAAACGAACCTTTGACCAACTTGGCTAGTAGAGTATCAGGCAATGTGTCCATATGTCCGTTTTCCACGAGCCACTGGGACATGGGTCGCTGTAGAAGCTAAACTAGGTGTGTGTCACTGTTTCATTAAACCTCTTTGACACCGAGTAAGGGCACTGGGTATGTGTGACTGGTTCTGTGCTAATCTTCAATGCGCTCCTTTGATGCCAATTTGGGTCACTTGATATGTACCACTAGGATTGGCACGCTAAAGGAAATGAAGACGACCATCCCTGGCGTTCATACGACGCTGAGCGGAATAGAACCCCGTTAAAATCGTTCCTCACGCACAGCAACCCGACACTTCAAAAGGAAGAGCGAGAACCTCTTAAACAGTCTGCCACGCGTGTGAAACGGCAGCTCAAGCACGTGTTGTGGGAGTGCCATAGGTATGCAGCCCTTCGACGAAAGCACTGGAGCAAAGTGGCAATCTTCAATGTGTGGAACCACCCGTCAGCGGAGAACGATGGTGTATTGCGAGTGCTGTTCTCCTTTACTGCGTAGTCCACCACATAGTTACACCATGCGGAGAAACAGTCCAGGGTGTCCGGCCGCGTCCGGTTTCTCAATTCGCCGACTCCATTAGCCTTAATAGGCCAATGAGACATCCCTGTTTTAATAAAGCTGTATCATCACTATTCTCATCAGGCTGCGCTAGAAATGCCCTCAATCTGTCTTTCACTACGACACTTTAGAGTTGCGCCTTGAATACATTTGGTTACTGCCGCTCTTCAATAAACCGCTCACCCACACGGGCCACTGTGTATGGGTCACATGGGACGCGGGAGCCGATGGAACAATTCTCAGCGTTTCCAGGTACCAGCGCGCCCCACTTCTCGTCTCGGAGGATAACCGCATACTTCTCGGCAGCGCCACGAGATGGAGCATGTTTAGAATGAAGAGTGAGAGAGGGTTCCAGCGCCCGCATGACGCGTTTCTAAGCGTTCGCACGTACCCGCACACCATGCATTCCGATTGCCACATGTGGGCTTTGTGGCGGCGGCTCCTGGTGGCGCATAGTGTTAAAGGGCCCCTGAAACGGTTCGGACAAATTTTGTAGGTGCGTAGGGTACAGCTTAAGTAGAACATTCGCACCACAATTTAAGTGAAGCGTTACGTATTAATGGAGCTGCAAGCGATTATAAGTTACCCTCCTCTCTAGCTATGCTTTTCCTCCTCAACTCTCTCGCCGAGCGAGCGGCGCTAAGCTCCGCCTTCACTGGTTCAGCGTCACGATGCGACGTCACATTGCTCACTTCCGGTTGTTTAGGAGCACGCCCCCTCCTGCGCGAGACCTCTCCGCTAGCCGCTTGGCCGTCGACCGAGAGCTATCGAAGCAGCGTGCGTTGCGAGCATTCTGTCGTAGCGCCGAACGTGTCCGGTACTCCGCTAAAAACAGGCAAGCTGGTCATTTCGGCAAATGACTGGAGGCATAAACTCAAGCTCATGAAGGAACTTTAGCGTAGACGTACGTGAGCAGCCTGATCGGTCTGCACGGTCCAGACACTTGCTGGCGCAGCGCTTAACCAGTCAAACAAAGCGCTAATATTGCTCTAACCAAGTGTAAAGCATTTTAAACATTTATAAATCAACGTGTTGATGATTACACTCCTGCGAAAAATACACACCAGCAGCAAAGAATACACTTCGTTGCTGCTACTGTGTATGGTTGAGCTCTGTGCCACCAGATGGCTGCACCGTGCAGACTGTTCACATTTGCCCTTCTGCTCATCTCGTGGCTCATCCCGGCACAGTCAAGCGGCCAGACCCTGTCCCCTTGCGCTTGCGTTTGCCCTAATACTGCGGTTTGCAGGTCGCTAGGTTTGCACTCCACAAGGCAACAAAGTCGAATCATAGTGCTCGCGAAAAGACTGAGACCGACTCTGACCGCGGAGCTCTCGTCAAAATGGAGTACGTTGTAACACAAGCAGACGACACTTGCTGTGTGCCGGAAGTGCTGAAGTGTACTAAAAAAGTATTCTTGTGTATTCTCTAAGTTATTTTCTTTTTACAAAAACGAAGTAACTAACATTCCAACTATTACGAGCATCATTTGTTCACCATAAAGTTGGAAAAATTATCAACCACGCGCCCTGGTCAGCCAATCAGATAGCTCGCCCATGTGACGTAATATGGGTTATTTGCATCATATCGGTAGGGGCGGCTTAAAATTCCGCCGAGCAGTGCGCTGCGATCGGCAGCGATGGGTATTTTTAAAACCTTATAATAAATTACATGCTTTACGCAGAGCACTTAGATGCATCAATTATTGATCAGAAGAACCTACTCTAACGACTCAGTACGTTTGTAGAAAATCGCCAAAATCGTTTCAGGGTCCCTTTAAGAAATCGCAAAAAAAAACAGTCCCGCTTCAGCACACGCCTTCATACATGACTCGTATCGACGGTGGCAATAAATTGTGCAACTCATTTTATTCATGCTGCACGCATTATCGTCGGTAGTTACCGTAAGATAGGCTCTACGGAACTTTAAATGCGTAAGTATTTCTATGTCTAGCCAACGGGAAACGCATCCGTCCGTCCGTATGTAAACTAAGGCGAATCACTATGAAGAAATCAATGTGTAATAGAAAATATATTTAAAAGTAAAATTGTGGTGGTCGTGAGTTTCCATCAAGCCCGAGTGTCCCATCCACTCGGCTAAACACCCGCGCTTGCAGGAAGTGAATGTATCTCAACCGTATGAATGTCTAATACCTGTGGCACAAAACAAAGGTCGAACATTTTCTATGAAGGCTTTGTTGAAAGATTTGGTGATGGTGGAATAAAATCCATCTCTAGGACCACATGTAAAGCCGACTTGGAGCATTGTAGACATCAGGAAAATAACGATTTTACGACAATTTATTGTCATGCATGCCACATTCCCGATGCGTTTCGGTGGTCGTGGCGTGCGTTTCGATGCGCCTTCTGTTGGGGCGTAACTTCACCGAACGCAATACCGCCGATCTCTGAGGGCTCATGCGCTTTACATCGCACAACACAGAGAGATAAGCAGTCATTTATTTGATAAGGATGAGAAGGAGTGGTGAGGGGTTATACAAATCTCATCACGGTTGATATTGGTTTGACGTGGATCGGCTAAGGCCCTAAAGAACGAGTGAGGCTAATGATGATCGGAGAAATTCCGAAAAGGCTAATATGGACTGAGAAAGGTTGTTAAAGATAGGATCAAGTGCGATGAGATAGAAAAGAACAGATAAGGTTGACAAGGACTTGATCAAGTTTGATAAGTTTGATAACTGATAAATGTCCATTAAGGTCAGATTTAGTTCGGTAAGGTGGGTAAAGACCGACAGGGGTTGGTAAGGTATAAACTAGTCGGAGAAAGTTTCATAACATTACGAATTTGTACGCATACTTAGACAACTCCCATAGTGGTTTCTGCTAGTTTAAAGAATGGTTACAGTGACAGTCAGGGCAGGAGAATATGTGTAACTTGCCACATGCGAACGTCGTCTTCATGGTTCTGCCAAGCATTGAGTTTATTGATGGACGGATTGCTTGTAAACAGTATATTAACTGAATAAATGTACATCTCCACGAATACACTTCACTGAATAAAGGAAACTCTATCTCGTACGGAAGACATATTCAAGAGCCAAGGAGTAGGTGGCGCGGCATTTGCGAACCAACATTTTGTTATGGGGTACACGTCAAAGAATCATAGGTGGCGACAATAATTCCTGAAATCTTCACGACCGTGTACCTCATACTAAGGTCGTAGTACTGTCGCGTAAATCCCCAGCATTATTTCGAATGTGAAACCCAGTGTTTCAGCGGTTTAAAAAAGCTAATCCTCAGCTTTGAAATAACGATGCCCGCTGTAAACCACGTGGTACCTACATTTGCAAATATAAAAAAAAGTTCCACTCTTTGAAGCTAATCTTCTCACACAACACAATTGTAATCGGTCTTTAGCGCCTTCCTGAGGTTTACTGCTGCGAGCTCGCTACCTCTACGTCACGAACTGCATGCGCGTTATCAGCGTGAAATAGCATAGCGAGATAACAAATTTGCGAGCGGATAGTTCTCGCGAAAGAAGCAAGGCAGATGAAGATTATGGTTGTGGAACAAGATAAACCCCAAAGGGTTCCAGGTTTATAACTGAGTGTGCTGTCATTACTATCTCATTTTTCCTTGAAGAGCAAAAGTCTGCTGCGTTGAATGAACCACGCTCAGTGCTGAATGCGCTTACGACACAAGCTGTCAGAAGAAATTTGAAGCTTCTTTGTCAAGTGCATGAATGGTTAGGAAGCGGACACGCTGGATAATGACAGGAACACGTTGCTCTAAGCACTTGTTGAAGCAAAATTTTCTGCCACAGTGTGCCATTAGAAAAGATGCATGTATAAAAGAAGTTTTGCAGTGGTTTTGTGCTGAAAGAGACTTAGTATGCCGAGAAGAGCGAAAAAAAAGAAAGTTCTCGACAAAGACAAGTGACACATCGCAAGCGACACTTACAATTTTGGAGGTGACGAGGCATCGCGTTCGAAGCGCAAGCTCGCACTCGCTACAAGTCATCTTGCGCAGGACGCGGCACAGCCCAGCTGTAGTCCCATGCTGGGCTGCCGCCCGCCCCAACGATCTGAAGCTGGCCTTTGACGTACCTGCGGCTCGTATGCGTCCTCGTCTGAAGGAAGTGTACACCAAGGCGGCTTCCGTGCTGAAGATAACCCCTTCACCACAGCCACCCACTTGGTGAGCGTCTCCAGAGTAATGCTAGGCCGTTACAGATTTGTGGGTGAGAACAAAAAGTGTTTTGCCAACAGAGCGAGATAAAGGCTGGCCGACAGGCGACCCTTCCGCCGACACCGAAATGGGCGAACGCCAGACGACCTCCAACTTTTCCAGAAGGCCTGCAACGTACAGTAACCATGTACTGCTCATTCGAAATCGGAGGACACGTCTTCGACCGCCTTCCACCGGAAGTCTTTGAAGAGCAATGAATACCGAAAACGGCACCTCTCGCAACTTTGGAAGACATTTATCCAACGCCTATTTCTTTGCAAGGAAAACTAAACGTGACCACTTCGCAAGCAAACGGAGATGCCCCGTTGACTCGAGTAGTACCAGTACCTGCAAGACCACCAGTGCCATTACCGACACCTCACTTTCAACATGAGAAGGCTAGTTGACAAAGACTCAGGTCAAGGCACAACAAAGATCAACGGTAATTACTGCAGCGTCACTAACGTGCTAAACGCCTGGCATCTCAGTTAACGTGAGCACCGGTCTATAGGTTCTACAAGTCTATGCCCTAAATGTTCAGATTTGTCACCGTAACGAAATTCAGTTCTAAAGATAACTTTCTTCGTTGCATTGTTTCTTCCTCACCTGTTTTGAGCATTTTACCGCATTTACACTTTGTATCTAGGCTACCGACTTGCGGTTTAATAGGGCCGAAATAAATGCCGCCTTTTATTGCTCAGCTTTGCACCTATGATTTGGCGAAGTTCGATTCCCCTTACGTTGACCACGCCTTTATCCCTGCTTTCGTGTTTGCCTTCTGGCTGTAAATGGCCATATGTTGTAATGTGCAGGTGACGTACTTGGCATGATATTTTGAAGGAACAGGTTAGAGACAGGAAACAAGAACAATTAACCACGCAGGTCACACTCATGAAAATGTACATTTTTTTTTGTCGGAATCGCCTTATACCCTGCGTTCAGCACTCAAGTAAAGCAGTCGTAAAAATGGACAGGGCAAGCAATAAATTCGGCAGAAGCCATCTCATGATGAGTGTCGATGGTAATGTGATTATTGTTGAATCAATGTATCGACAAATCATATTGTTGAACATAATTTTATTTGAAATCGGAAGTGGTGGAAGTTGGCCAAGAATATTAACTCAATTTTTACGCGCATGAGTGCAAACTGTGAATGCACCTTCAAACGCGCCAAAGAAAGCTTCATGGCATTCCCACGACAGCCTGCTTTGTCACATTGGAGTTGCTGGATTACAGTTCAGCATATCGGACTTTCAATTGCCAGCGGGATGATTGCCGAAGCGTCTACTTTTTGCCTAAATCTCTTACTCATGGCCAGCTATAAGAGAGGGCGTTCTCACTGTTCCCACACGGACACGTATACCTGTGGAATGCCTCCACAGCAAGTTACAATCGTGATGGAACAAATAAAAAAAAACAAAAGCAATTGTCAAGAATCGCGGCCATATCGTCCGGATACTGTGCGTGAAGAACAGCGTGTGAAACAATTTCGATTGTACTCTGCACTGGCGATGAATTTTTTGCTAATCGAATCTCGCGGGAAAACATTAAACAAGCACCAACGCACCGAACGCAATATAAGCGAAGTATCGTGAGATTGCTGCCTACATGTTTGGTGGCTACATTAAATGAATGCCGTGTCAAACGCATACCTTTGAAGACGCGTCGTTAATCAGCCACAGCGCAATCGAGAGAAATCCGGATCCTGCAGCGCCGGTAGCACACTCGCTTGTGGTGTGTCACCGCAAAAGTGAATGGAACAGCAATGCCGCTATATTCAGGTTCCAGTGTTGTTGCTAGTTCCAACAATTCTGAGAAAGTTGTAGACAAACACAGGCTCTTTCAGAACGCTACAGTAGGGAGATGTCTGGAAAAACTCTTATTCGTTTTGTTTGATCAAGGAAGTTCCAACCCAGAATGCTCAAATTTTTTGCTGATTTTAATACCTTTGTTTTAAGAAGCAGATTCTCGACGCGGAACGAAATAACATTATCATAAATAAAAAAAATCAGAAAATAGAATAAGAGCTAGACGTCCGCCACTGACTGGAAGAAACGCCTTCCGTTCAGCTCGAACCATTCAAACTTAGTGAAACTCAACTATGCATTTGCCGCCATGGAGAACGCGTTCCTGCTGTTGTGCCCTCATGGAAGGCCATGGTGTGTGCCCTGCTGACCATACCTCAATCTCTGACGACCTACCACACAATCATGGTCGCTATCCTGGAGCGCACGGTCCTGAGAGACGCCGTGAGCAAGAGCTCGTATCTACTGTCGAGCTCGATCATCCGCCATCCCAGCTCTTAAGCTGTCTTGGATGCAGTATCTCGTTCTGCGACAGGCCTCCACCTTTGATGAGATACTTCTCAAACACCTGTTACTCCAAAGCCTCCCAGTTCCCGTTCAAATGTTTCACATAGGCACCTCAGACCTTTCTGCTCTGGCGTCCTTGGCCGACAAACTACGTGGGTGTCATCTCCAAACCTCACTGCTTCCAATGTGACCGTGCCCAAAACCGAAAACGCCAGGGCTCATCCAGCCACTTCGCGAGCGTTTACAAACTAGCCTACCACGGCCGATGCTAGGGTTCCACAGCAGGATGGCTTTTCAACCATTCGCAAGGAGGATATTCGGCACCTCTCAGATCTGTTCGCTGTTGGACTTAACGGCATGCCCATCAACCCACATCCTCATCGTACGCCCTCGGTCACTGTAGCCGGCTCGCGGTTGCTCTCAAGAGCAATCCCCTCATCAGATCTTGGCCCTATGCTGGTACCATAGACGTTTTGGCAATTCGGCACACCGGTGCATACGACCTTGACCCTGGGCAGCAACCAATCACCAGGAGCGCTAGCTGCAAGTATCCCCCGACAAAATTCTAGTCATCGTTTCCTCGTCCCTGACTCAGCCAATGGACTTCCGTTTCTCGTTGTGACAGGTCAACCAGAAATTGTTTGTGGTGTTATGCTAAATGTGTAAGGTTGCAATTTAACGTTGTGTAATGTGTAAAGTGTTAGGTCTTTGCTGTTGTCGTGACAGCACCAAGACCACATTGCATAAATATATTTTGGCCAATTTTCGCGCGAAACAAATGTGTGTAAATTCATACCTGCCTTTGAGAATTTTCTGAAGATGTACTCAAATGTCCAGTATAATAGCAGGGTTTCTAAGGCGAGAGTCACACGCGGGCAATGTTTTAAAGCATGCGGCCGCAGAAATGTTTATTCCGGCTGGTTGAAGGAAACTGCTTCGTCTGGGATTGGGTCGTGATTGCGCAAGGTTGTCCAAGTCTACGGTCGTTTTGCTACTCCTGCACATTACAAAAAATCGCCTAATTACAGCAGAAAGAAATTATTTGTTCAAATAGCCGTCTACTGTATAAAATAGACCGCTTTCATAGGGCAATTCACAATTATGTTTCGTATAATTAAGGTTTACGAGCCCTGAAGAACCTTTCCTTACCGATGGTGATGCATTGGCGTAGTGCACAACATATTTCCCGCTATATATTACGGACAACACAAATTCTCTTTAGGTGACACATGATATTGTCACCAAAGCGACGCCAATTTTCGCCAATTCCAACTTCACCACCTGCAGGTCGCACGCCATGACAATAAGCAAACGCTTGGTCTGCGTTGTGTACGGCCATCAACAAGAGCTTCACAATGCAGATTATAACTAAGAAGAATGGCGACTGGTGCATATGTAGTGAATACTCGAGCATACGTTCAATTGCCTTTCTATTTTTAAGTGTTCTGGTGCTAAGCGCGAAGCCAAGCACCTACCGGACGTCCTTTCATTAAAATGTGACCAAGCCTGAAGTGGTGACTGGGGAGCAATGGCTACATCCAACATTGAAATCGGAAACACTGGAAATATACTTTAAGGTTGCCAACACATATGCAGACATTTTGTTGCGCGCATCTACGAGATGCAAAGGCGGCGCTGATGCAGTGCTGCCTTGGACTCGCAGGTTAGCCATGTAGTCGAGTAGGAGCCTGTGGCGCAGGTCGATAACAATGGCTAGGTCCTGCTGAAAGTTGGCTATAGTTATCAGGTCACAAGACTTCAGCAACAAAGCGTAGGTAACTAAAAGTGCGACCCCTACCCAGATCGAGAGCGACTGACTTTTCACCGCAGGTTCAATTTTCCGAACACTTACTTGTAGTGAGGTAAGAAGGCAAGGCGGCAGTGTTTACGGTTCTTACCGTTTACAGAGGGGATTGCACAAATTACCTCGCCGGTGTCTACAGGGTAGCGTACTTTTATGCACGGTCTATTGTATAAGATAAACGGCTTTCATAGAGCAATTCGCAAGTCTTCTCATCAGTGATTGACTTAGTTGTTTCCAAAGATGTCTCACGGATGGCGCCACTGACGATCATGGCAGTACAATTTGGTTGCGTCGCGAGAAATCAAGGCGGACGGATAGCGGTACTCATTTCATTGCTGGCCTGCGCGTGTAAGCGTTCAAGACCGGATTCCGCTTTTAGGTTTCTTCAAAGAAACATTATTCACTTTTCTACCAGATAGCCTAAACAATGCACATATCTCAGCTATTCACTCCTGCGTACTTCCTTTCCGCTTTTCATTTTTTAGTTTTTTTTTTTCTCATTTATAGCCTTTATATGTATTCTGGTTTGTTCTGTTGCCAATGCCTTAAACTACTGTTTTAATTCTACGACCAGCTATTGACTTTATATTACTTTACAGTTTGTACTACATTTACATTGCATAATCTTCCTCATAGTGACTACTGTATTGCTGTTTTATGCTTTATATTTCCTCTAATATATAAATTTTCTGTCAGGAGGTCCCGTTTCAGCCACATGCTCTGGGACGTCCTTCTGTATACTTGTGGAATCATGTATCTCTCCTCCTTATGAAAGAAATACAAATTGAAAAAAATACAATTTCGGTGGTTTAGTTTTGGCGCAGTGCGACAATTTTGATGCCAACGGATTCGTGAATTTGTGCCGAACAGTTGTGGTGAACTTGGATGATAACACCAAAATCCCCAGAGCAAAAGGGGAGAAGATCGTCGTCATCCCGTTGCCCCGCAACGTTCTTCCCGTTCACAACGCAGGTCGTCGCAAGACAAGAGTGTCGAGTATGCAGAAGCAAATATACAAGGACAAGTTCAAAGAAAGCTTCGCGGACGCCGCCGCGTACCGACACGATCAAGGCTTTTGCGGTTTCTGTCGTGAACACGCTATGCAATGTGATCCACTGTGCATCGGTCCGCACGACGGACGCCGAGTTGGCCGAGCAAGTGGCCATTGAGCACGGCATGCGAGAAGTTTGGAGAGAGAGGGTGTATAGCGAATCGAAAGCGGCCATCAGGGCATTCCAGAAAGGCTGGGTAGCCTGGCAGGTAATTCAAATACTGAAAGGCGCAGAACATGGCGACGACTCCATACACTCCATCCTTTGCTTCCCTCCCCACGTCGCGGCGATTGAGGAGGCTCTTCTGAACCTCGAAGAGTCTGGCGAGGAGGCTGTGCGTGGCTTTTCCGACCGCGCTGCCCTCGGATCGGGCGACTCCCCACACGGAAACAGAGACACTCCTATACCGCAAAATAAAATTATTAATTTTTTACTTAGAGAGAAGGGTTTTCCCGCCGCCTCATTTAAAGGTAAGCAGGCCGCAGGCGGTTACACTCAGACTCTTGCAAACTAACTCCTACCGAAATGCGGCATCCCTTTGACAGCATATATCCTAAGATTTACCCCAATTAGTCTTGCGTGCATGGCCTGTGGTGAAGCTGCTACTTTGTCTCACATACTCTGAGAGTGCGGGTTCGTGTTCCGAAGTTCACCAAGGCAGAATAGAACGCCCTCGTGCGAAGTCGCGTCTATGAAGACCAAATCGCGGCCGTCCAACAAGCCCCCGATCGGGCCGGCAGCCTGGACCTGTCAGTCCCATCGTGGGATTAGCCGGGAGCGCGTTCCATCGCGTTTTGCTGGACCCAATAAAAGTTTATTGACTCACTCACTCTAGTCGCAGCACGCTGCGGCGCTTCACTGGTGCGCCACTTGTGTGGCAGCTTGGCAGGTGTAACGAGCATATAGTTTGGCGAACACTTCTGTGGTATGGTTTCCACTGCAAGGGAAGCAATGTTTCCGGGTGTCCAGGCCGATAACTAAAGACATCAAATCCAGTGAGCATAAAGCGAAAAGCACGCGATGGATAAAGAGGCGGCGACTATACGGTAGCCAGCGGCACTCAAATCTGCGACGAATTGAGCCTACTGGTGTTTGCAAGGCTTATTGCGCAATGTGCACATTTCCCATCATTTCCTGAGTGAAAGTTGAGAGAGCAGTGCGTCAGAAAATGTTTCCTCGTGAAGGCTAGATCAGTGACTCCGTTCTCCCTCCTAGTGGTTTCTGGTTCCTTCGTGCTCACTACTGACGGCGATAGTGCGGGCTGCTTTAATTGGAGAGGGATAAAGACAAATAAATTTTTAGTGTTAAAATTCTTGATAAGCGAAATAGTCATTGCCATCTTTCTTTTATCGTACGTTGTAAGAAAAGGAAATAAACATTGGCCTAACACCATTGCAGTTTATTTTAGCTATCAGATCAGCATTCATTGAACTGAAATTGCTTTCTCTAAATTGTTTACAACCATTGTATTCATTCCCTCCTGGATTGTAACCTCTTTTTAGATTAACCTTTCAGTTCGTCTATCTGTTCACAGGCATACTAGTCTAGTTATCTAGTTAGTCTAGCCTATCTCCAAGGGACTGGACTACGCTGTTCGCCAGCTAAATAGGAGCTTCTGTTCTACAAGCCCATTCAGTGGGGTCCCCCTCCCAAACACCAATCTGATCACCGGCCCTGTGAAGATAGCAGTCCTATCCCACATGTCCCCAGTATACGGGTCGTCGGTCTCAGCATCTCTACCAACGGCTCCAACGCCTTCGCTCTTAATAAGATCAGTGCCCAATCTCAAAACACCCAACGACTTTTTTAACGCATCTCTAACCGACGAGGGGGACTCAAAGAAGAAAGCCTTCTCCGCCTCGTCCGATCCTTTGTCTTATGTCATATTACCTACGTTGCTGAGTACCTCAACCGGTACCGTGCTGAGCAAAACAAGCTCAACACCCTCATACGAGGGGTCTACAAGCAAGCAGTTGGCCTCCCGCATCGCACCAGCACTCAGCTCTTCAGCCAACTGGGAGTTCACATCAAATTTTCTGAACTCATTGAAGCCCAACAACGCTCTCAGCTTGAACCGTTCGCCCTTACTGAAATGGAACGCTTTAGTCTATCTACGCTTGGCTTCACCTACCATCAGCAACATGGCCCCAATCAAGCGATCCCGACCGACAACCGTAGCTGGATCTACATAGACCCTCTCCCTAGAAACATGCACCCTGAATATAACACGGCTCAACTGCGCCCGAGTCACTGGAGATGAGCTGGACCCCATGGACAATCTGACAAGACATAACGATCTCGTTAAGGACTTTTACCTCAGTCGCCGAACCTTTCCCGCCGCCTCACCACAAGTTCAGCCGGGCGCAGGCTACCACCCTGCATCTTCCACAAACCAACAGGTACCCTTCACCCGCCCGCCTCCACCTTATATTTCCAGACGTCTACAATAACCCCAACTGGCAGCGCTGTGGCATTCACCTGTCTACTCTTCCGCATAGGCAGTGGGCGTGTCCAGCACAGTACACGCAGACAAACACCACGACTCTCGTCGAGGTTGCATGAGGCTCTGCGGAGCTGCGTCCTCGACGATCAAACCTGGGTTTGATCATCGAGGACGTCGAGGACGTCGAGGACCAAACCCAGCACGCTCGTGAAGCGGTGGCGAGGCAAGCCCTCGACGTCTCTTCATGGGAGGCTTAGGCCCGGCCATCATAAAATGCTGGTTGTACAATAAATGTTTATTCCTCCTCTTCCTTCACTGTGCCTTTCTGATATTGAAATAAGAAGTTTCTTTACCTCTCTACTGCGGCCCGATTGATTGCGTATCCCTCTTAGTGGGTTAGAGCCCTGATAGGAGTTCATCGTCATCATCGTCATCTTCATTACCAAAATGCCGTAGTCTGCTTTCCGCATGACCACACCGACAATTTCCACTTTGTGATGGGGCTGCGTCTAACCTGACGCGATTGATCTTGTTTTAAATGTCAGCCGGAGACAGCCTAACTGAAGACGACGAATTTTACAAATTTCGCAGTCAGTGTACCAGTTGCATGAACGCAGCTTTCCGTCTTCAATATATTATCTCGTGCAAATGAACCGAGTGCAGCAAAGAATTTGTGTAGTTTCACTTCTCTTCCTTTTAAATACGCATTGAAAGCTTCCCTCTCTTTACATATATGTCAAATATTTTGCCAATAAGTCTCCTACCATAATTTTGAAATAATCTCTTCATGTCTTTCTCTCCATCTCATTCTGCTCATATCAGTCTGGCTTTTCCGAAGTTTCCTTGCTCCCATGTTTTAAAACTTTCACGCATCTAATTTAGGGTTATTTCCTATTAGCTGTCTTTCTGACGTCTGTTTCTTGGCCCGTCCCCCAGAGTGGGTATGCGCCACATTTTTTAAGGATATCATCGTCATCATATTATGCTCCGCTTCTCCTGAGCGCGCTCACCACTTTGTTCGTCGCCATTTTGCGCTTCTTCGGGGCTGACGACCACCTCCCGGCGGACTACGAACCCTGCCCTACCGAGTGCTTCTGCGGTTCGCGCTCTTGTTCCGACATCTACACCAGGTAAAAATTTTCTCGGAGCATCTACAGCGGCTTTTGTTTATGGCGCCGAACCAGCGGGCACAGAAGCCTAACGGCTAAGAGAACAGTTGCGGCTCCATCGGGAGGAAGGTAAAGAAAAGGCGGCTTCTCCCTGCATAGGAGATCTGTCTGACTACTTTATTAAAAACTAAGCTGTGTTTGGCCCTTTTCCCATGGATTAACTGGCCCTTGAGTGCACCTGGGTCAGTGGGTATTTCAACGGATATATTTGTGGATATATATATAGAAGCTGCTTTCTTGGACCATTCTCCCGTATCGGGCATATTCCAAACTATCATCTCAAATTAGCAAATCTTTGCTACATCATATGAATAAGTATTTACCTCTAGGGCGAATCGAGATGGTAAGGGGTTGCAGGAGATTCACGTAAGCGTGGGCGTAAGCTGCAACGTCCACTTGTCGTCATTGTCATTTTATCACTTTCATTTCATTGGCTCAATCCTTGGTTTCATTACATCGTCACCGTTAGGAGATCTTTATTCTGATACCATACTCGCGCATTTATTTCGTTGTCCTCATAACACAGTCGTCCCACTATCATTTTCATTCTGTTGTCGTGATTACATCATCATGCCACCGTCATCGCTAAAACTTAAAAGGAAGCGCTCGGCCGAACCAATTCCAATGCCGCCGATTCGAATACATGGAAAACAAAGAATTGCTTTTCTAGGATATATTTTAAACGAGCTTGTTTAAGGCTGGATGCATTTTAAATTTAAATATAAATTGCAGTAACTGTGCCAAGCAGAATTTTTATTTAGGCTGTACATTTCTCAAGAAATTGCAGAAAATCGGTAAATTATAAAAAATGAAGCACATAGTTAACATTTCCCTAACTTTTCCCTAACTCACTGAAATCAGATAGTCGTCGTGCTATCAACTTGATCTATTAGACCAAATGGGCCGAAAAGCTTGATACGTCAATATATATACACTACGTATATCTCGCACGATGTTTACAATGGTTTTGCAAGACTCGTACTCCTGCCTTAGTGGTAATTTTAGAACCACATATAATACACACGTTTTCTTGGCTTTTGATGTACTAATAAATGCTGTTCGCAAAATTGAGATATCATTTTTCATTCCTTAGTGACATAGTAACAGAGTTGCTTCTCTGAAAAGTTTTAACTTTCAACAATTTTGTAAAACGCTTGCCCGTCTAAATCAACATTTCCTTCCAAGCCTCATTAATTTAACATTTTCTTTACATGCGACAACCGTCATCAATCGCGGTGCAATGGTTGCCAAATAAAATATATTTCTCTGCCCCCATGTATCTATATCACAACCCCCGAGCTAAAGCTTCCTCATAACTATCGTTTACATTAATTAAAAGGGCAAAGGAGACATCATCCAATTGTAGCAATTGCTACAAAAGAAACCCATACGGCTTCTCCGAAAGAAAAGCCCCGCTGTTGAAGAAAAATTTGTCCTGGTTGGGGATACAAACCCGAGACGACCGCCTATCCGCGGAAGCAAATCTACGAACTGAGCTAGCCAGGCGGCTAGCAGATGGCAGGGCGAAGTCAAACCCTTCAAGAACTCGAAGCAAAGCCAAGAGTTTGAACAATCCTTGGTTCAAACCACCGTGATCGCGCAGCCGTTGTCAGGCCATCCTTGTCATTGCGTCATCGTCGTACATTCCTCGGCGTGTACTCGCGGTCTTCCCATCGTGACGCCGAGGCGAGTGTTCCATCGCCGTCATTCAAGTTTCGTCACCCGGTTGTCCTCTTACCGGCGTCGCCATACAATTGCTCTCCCATTGTTGTCTTGCCATCATCGATATTCCGTCGCGATAATTTTTAATTGTCTTTCTATAGTCGTCATGCTATTGACGTCATACGGCCTTTATCATTCCAATGCTGTTATTGCCTTGCTGTCACTCGTCATCGTCCCGCACTCGCGGAAACATTTTCTTCATAATGCCGTTGTCTTCCTTCCATAATAGTAATTTCAGTTAACTCATCTGGATTCATCACTTGAATTCTTGCTCTGAAAATTCACTGGCAGCCAAGCATAGTGCTGACATGCAGAGACTCTAGCTAAACTTTCTTTTCAGCTCGTGCTGACTTCGAACACCAGGGACCCTACCTTCATCCAGTAGCAACCGTTTTAACCGGCCGCAACGTTCCAGCATCCACTGTGTGCAAAGGATACTCTAGTGCAGCCTGATAATGGGTAAGCTATTTCTTTGTGATGGGCATAATAAATATTTTTTGATGCCAACGCTTCGTGAGGGATTCTTTTTATTTGACAAACCACTTCGTAGCAACTTTTTGGTGACTATGAATATTGGTTGTGCTCTGTCACTCAATTTTATTTTCATCTTTTTTTTTCTAGAGGAGTCTGCATTCCAGTCTCAGTTCACGAAAACTTCTGGTTCAATGCCCTTAACTTCTGGTAAGTGCGTGCCTATTTATGCGGGATACTCTTCAGTAGGGTGTGAAGAGGTAGTCCTGAAGGAGAATGCGTTCAACGAGACTCATAATAGCAAAGCTGATAGCGCAGTTAAAAAAACATGGGCGTGACAGAGACACAGGACAGCGCACAGGATAGCCCAGTCTTGTGTCTCGGTCACGTCCCTGTCTTTTTCAATTGCGCTAAAGGCTTTGCCCTTATGAGTAAACGGTACCAACTAGTCCAAGAATCAGCCTTGCTGAACTTCATTGACAAGTATTGATTAACTGCGAGTGCCAAAATTCACGCGTTCAACGAGGCCTTCCAGAAAGCTTTTAGAAGTAATGGCCAGAGGGCACACTGTCTGTATTAGGGCACTTTCGAATGTACGTTCAGTTCATTTGCATTCAACTAGAACCTTATGCACGCTCGTCGCGTGAGGAGTTTCAGAGCAGCAGAAAATTGGTCCTCCTAGCTTTGACAATAGCACTAAGAATACTATTACCATTCATTTCTCCAACTGGTCACAGATGCGACCGGGTTAAGCTAACTCATGCATTCCAGTCGTTAAATTATAGTCTGTGTGCTTTGTCAATAGAAGGTATAAACGTTTTATTTCCTCTAGATCCCAATGTCAAATTTCTCATCAATTTGCGTAAATGTTTCTGCATATTCTACGTAAAACAAAGGCAACATTGAGTTTATATGCCCTAATTCTACTATGCGTTTCGCTACAGAAGCGTGGCTCATTGCGTGCTTTGAGAGTTTATGAACTAGCTGATAGAAAAGGCTCTGCAAATCGCGAGCTCCCGAACCGGAAACCCACGGCGCCCACTCTTCACCGCTAGAGTGCTGCCCTTATACTAGTCTTGCTGCCCATACCGATCCACAGACACTGTGCGTTTTAATTGAACGTTGGCAAACGTATTATTTTTTCTCGGAGCATTGACGCGAAGTCATGCCGAGGGTTCATTATGAGACATTTCGGCGACCACTCGATGTCTATGGAACATGTCATCCTAAATCGACTCACTAAATACGTTGAGCAGAGCGACATCCTCCCATACAACTTGATCGGCTTTCGTCCCGGGCTGTCCACTCAGGATGCTATGCTGCTGATCAAACACCAACTTATACAGGCCAGCCCAGCGCATACGAAAGCTCTTTTGGGATTGGATGTGGAAAAAGCTTTTGATCGTATAAAGCATAAGACAATACTTGGCGTCCTCTCGGAGATGGGGTTAGGTAAGATACTCTTTAACATGATTAAGGAGTTTCTTAGAAATCAAACTGCACAACTCATGCTGGGTGAGCTTAAATCAAAAGCTAAGAATTTGGGAAACACGGCCACTCCACAAGGGGCTGTGCTCTCACCTATGCTATTTAATTTAGCAATGTCCAAGGTTGCAAGAAATCTGGAGTAAATTGAGGGTATACATTATGTGTTATATGCCGACGACATAACCATAAGGAGTGCCAAGGGTAATGTAGGACAGACAGAGACCAGAATATACGAAAGCTTATATGTTGTAGATAACGCACTGAAAGACATGAGGTTGAAATGTTCCGCAGCCAAATCAGAACTCTTGGTCATTAAACATCGCAGAAAAGGTCGCAAAATAAAAAGGTTACATTCCGGAAGATGAGCCAAGAGCGTGCTTACACACTCAGGAAGGATCCGCAGTCAGGCTAGTTGAAACAATCAAGATTCTTGGGTATCACATACACGGAAACAATGCTAACTATAGAACAATACAACATATCTCGAATAAAACAGATGAAGTCATTAGGATACAAAGGAGAATTACCAATAGACACAGAGGCTTAGGAGAGGGCAGTGCTTTGAGGCTAATACACGCCTTTGCTCTCTGTCACTTCACTTACGTGGCTGGATTATTGAAATGGAAGCTGGCAGAACTTAACAAACTTAATGTGATGCACAGGAAGCTCGTTAAAGTAGCCGTTGGGATACCCAGTAACGCTGCAACTGACAAACTCATTAGTCTAGGGGTGCACAACACAATGGCAGAAATCGCGGAGGCCCAACAGCTACCACAACACGAAAGAGTGACAAAATCACGAGCTGGCAGGAACATATTACGGGCAATAGGTGCAGAACTGAATACATCAAGGAGCCCAATAGAGGCTGAAGTAGAATTAAGAGCTGACGTTAGGAACAAGATCAGAACCAACCCTCTCCCCAGAAACATGCATCCGGAATATAATGTCGAAAGGAGAAAGGCAAGAGCTAAAGCACTCTTGCAGGAAATACAACAGCAGAACCAATTGGCAGCTGTAGTGGATGCAGCCTGGGTGAAAGGTAAAGAAGCATATACGGGCATTGTCTCAAATTATAAAGGGAAGGTGCAAGATGCTATCACTATTTTTACCAAGGACCCCATGGTGGCGGAACAAGTGGCAATTGCTCCAGCCATCAGGAGTAATAAGTGGGCCTGCATTTACAGTGATTAGAAATTTGCTATAAAGTGTTTTGATAAAGGCTACGTAGCTGGTGTTGCAGCGAAACTTTTTGAAAACATTGGGATTATGAGAACTGAAATTCAATGGTTTCCTGCGCATATGGGGAAAGTGGACGAGACTCGGATAAACCTCAATGAGGTTGCTCATGACTTGGCACGAGGACTTGTTTACCGTGACAGTCACAACCGAGCCGTTCACCATCAAGCCAGGGAATCTAGAGATCATTTAATAACATACAATGACATTACCAAACACTACTATTTAGGACGCAGGCAATTCCCATTGCCACATCCAAATCTGAACAGGCCTCAGGCAGACTCACTGCGGTTATTGCAAACAGGTACATATCCCACACCGTACACAATTAATAAAATATATCCAGAGAGGGAGATTAGGATGGACTGCAACGATTGTAATGGCATCACTGGAATCAGACATATGCTGATGGGGTGCCCCGCGACTCTCCCCAACCTAGTTGAAGAATGGACACAGTGGGAGAAAAGGATTCAAAGCCCATTTTTCAGGACCAGCTAGGGCCGTCCAGAGGGCCCATGATGTCGCTGAAAGGCTTGGCCTGAGAGTGCCAACGTGGGAGCAGCCCGCCTTCACTTAAGAAGTCGAGCCTACGGACCTCATTCGAATAAATGTTAACACACACAGACACCGTGGAAGTAGGTCCTAAATACGCTGCGAAAAGCCCTTCTTCGGTGATAGTACTCGCTAGGTCAGGCACCTAATCAGTCCATGGTATAAACAAGCGCTTTCGTTAGCACCGTACTCATCTGTAGCTTTTGAGTGAGATAGCAATTTTATGGATTCAAGTGAATTTTTTACTTTATCGTCGCCGTAGGTGTCGCCGTTGACGTGGTGAGCCGCATAAAGACAAATGGAAAAACATCGCGACCGCGCTGACTACGCTGTCGGTGCGACTGAAAGCGTGCGACGCTAAGCCGACTAATGGCTCAATATCACGCACGCTAGAAGGGAAGGTGGGGACGAAGCACGCTGATTTTCATCTAGAAAGCTACCTTCGATTGCTACAGAGTCTGAACACGCCTAGGGCTGATGGTCTCTTATGCGTTGCGTTCTCACTTGTGACTTCGCATTGCAGAGAGACGCAGCACGAAGGGCAATACGCTCGCTCCTGCTGCCACTTTTCCTCAGACCTGTGGTTTCACCGTGAGTTCCGTGGTCACCGATTCTGATGCGTTCATGTTTGCCCTCATGCGCGAGTGACATCATAATAATTTAGTGAACAAGTGTTTGCAAATTTATGTGGCCAATAAAACTACCATGGATACTTCGTGTAGCGAATGAAGATGTCGCAATTCGCTGCTTCGCCTTTCGATCGAAACTGTGACATTCTTGCGTTAACATCGTGTCCATCTGGTAACTTAGAAACGCGCGGTGTATTTAATAGAGGCTGCTCCCAATGTGGTTTAACAACAACGTAGTCTTTTGCGCTCATCTGCGATCACCTGGCGACGAAGGCGAAATCGCACTTGCGGTTTGCGTGAGACAAGGCTGTTGCGACAACAGAATTATCTAATTTTGACAATTTATTGCCTTTTGTACGTACGGGGATGTCGGATGAAACATTTTTCGATTAACACCGTTGCAGGGAGCCATAATAAATAACCGTAGGGACGTATATCGAAACAAGTCGCGTGTTGATATGGTGCAACTCCACGGATATGGGTACACACATCTAGGACAGCTATACCATGGATTACGCTACATCAGCCCGAAAGGGGCCATTTATCATCTCAGCATATTTATACAGTGTGAGTATTGAGCATGAAACTCCTTCGCATCACCTATTTCCACTTTAGATTCCTGTTATTGCCCAAGGTTGCGGGTTAAGTCGGTTGACGTTCCATTATATCGTGTACGTGCCGTGTTTTCTACAGTAGTGTCGCGGCTGATTGCTTTGAGAGAAAGAAACGGTTGATAGTTCTCAGACAGACTTGGTGTACGAGGTGTAAGACTTTTGGAGTAAGGTAGTGCTGCTTTCCTTGCTTGCTGCCTTTCGCTTTATTTGCATATCGTGGCGCGTCTAAATTATCACTAAAGGACGGAGTGTTAGAAAAGCATATAGGCCAGTATTAAACTGTGAACAAAATGAATCAGAAATAAATATTCGTTTTTAGAAATATCCAACTCTACTTCAAGTGCAATATCCAAGACTACGAAAGCATATATACCAACATAGGCTGGGAAGATGTTCGCCCCTATAGCCATTCGCAAAGGCTTCTTGAAGATTATATGTAATCCTTTTTTTCTGTTTTCAGCTGCTGAATCCGACAACAGGTAAGTGTCCTGTTTTGTTATTTGTCATTGTGGTATGGAAGTTTAGAGAATGTACTCAGAGCTTTCAAAAACACCTTATGAGAGGCGATATACTGTAAGATTAAAAATTCCGCTATTATGAATAGAATGGCAGTGTTTACACTTACGGAATCCCATGTGCTACAGCCATGTCCCATATCCATAAAAAGCCAACAGATAATAAAGCCAGTGAACGCATAGAGGAAGAAATTTGCTAATTTATTTAACAGCAGGTAATTATAAGGAAAGGGAAATGAACCTAAAAGAAAAGCAACTATTCACCGGCGGGAGCATCATGCATGTGATGGACTACCAATTGTGCGACAGCAGCGGCTAGAATGGGGTTGTAATTAAATGGTGGTGGGTTTGGCTCTCACAAGAGGCAAGTTGTTTTTACAGCTGAGCTGTATACCTCTAACCCTCGATGCATCTGTCGAGTTCACGGGAAAAATGTGGGCCGATCCGCGACTGAGGTGAAGCAGGCTTGAGGCCAGTCCACCCTAAAAATAATAGCAGTAAATCATATTCAACAAATAAATCAATCAATATGCATTGTTCCACGCTGATGGGAATACTGAAATTGTTTTTGAACAGCCTAGAGACTCACGAGCAGGAGGCATTGCCATATAAGGAAGGCACAAGTTTTATGTACAAACGTACACCCTTGACTTACAAGAGGACATTGCCACCAACCGTGGGGAGGGCTGTGCCGTACAAAAGAAACGTGCAATTGTGGTATCCACTGCGTGTATATGTCGAGACACACCAAAATATGAATGACATTGAGAAGTTCATAACCACGCACTTTGCATGGATTAGCCGTGATGACACTACTCCTGTAGGCATCATTGGACATTTCAATGTAGACATTTCAAAGCCATACAAGACATGTTTCACTCATTTTTTAATAGAAGGGTTTGATTTAAAGTGCCAGACCAAGCGATGTCACTCAGCGGCTCTAGAATGGTCGTGCATAGATTCACCTTTGGCTGAGATTCTGTCAAAGCTTGCAAGCGAGCCAATCAGTGTATATCACAACAATCACAATGCAAACATCGCTATCAATACGAAATGATGAAAATAAATACAGGTTCCCTCGTCTAACGCTGTGAGATGTTCTACAACTTCACTGGTCATCTACCTTCACCGTGTCCAGTGGATCCTCAATTTTTTGTCAGCTTTCATTTCCCTTCAATTTATTTTTTTAGGTACTTCAACTACAACACTAAATAACTTTCCTTATGCTTCTTCGCTACAATATTTGCTGGGTATGTATGCTTGGTCATATCGAAAATTTAATTTCTCAATTCCCTTATCCCCAGGTTCAGCCTTGCGTCTTGCTTTCAAGGAAGTTCTAGATTTATGATGGAAGAACCCTGCTAAAATGCAGACGTAAAAAGAATCTCGTTTCATGAACCTTTACTTGCAACACGTCCATCGACAGCTATTCAAGGTGCTGCATTGCCAACATAGCAAAACATGGCGAGCATTTTTATCTTGCATTTCCGAAGGAAATGCTAATAGCTTTTCAGTATGTAGAGAACTGATTGCTCTCTTTGTAGGTCACTCAGCAGCACGCAAAGCTAAAAAAATGTGCATATTTCTTTGCACAATCTTGCCAGTGCAGGTACTCCCATTGCATTTCCTTTTTAAGTAAAACACCTTGTCTCTTAAAACGTAAAATTCCTTACGCTCTATTGTGTTCTTTTATTATGAACGACTACATATGACCGGCGAATTGGCAATAACATATTGGGAATGCCATATGAACCACAGAGAAAGCTCGTCCAACAAATGGAACTAGAATAGGATGATTACATTATTCCAGCCATGATTTCGAAATGACTGTCATTATAACGTTCGATGCTTGCGTTTGTTTCCTCCACACATCTGTGAATTGACTTGCACTCTTTGTGTCCGTGACTGAGGCTGCTCACATCAACACGATTGTGAAAATGTTCTCTTTTATACTAGTGCGTACAGTTATTGCTTAGCAATGGTAGTAAACACAAGTGTTTTTTGCGAAGCATACTAGCCGCACAACCACGCTCTTCCTTGCTGCGCCGCGCGCGGCCGCGTAGCTACCATATGACGTCAGAGCAGCTGCAAAGCGGACGCTTAAGATGAAGCTTTAGCTCGGGCCCAACTCCGACGCGGCCTATTCAAATACATGTAAAACGCAAAAACGTTTTTACGAGATAACCTCTGGACCGATTTTGATGAAATTTGTTGCATTTGAAAAGAAAGTTCAATTCTAGTGACTGTTGGCAGCGAAATTTCGATTTAGGGCTTGAGTTTTTTAAGACGATTTTAGAATATTTGATTGCTTGAAAAAAATAGAAGGACGAAGTTTACAAATTCATAGCTCTGCATCAAGAACCGATATCGCAGTTCTGTAAACGGCATCCATTAGATCATTCAAAGCGGACAAACTCAATATGTCATTTTGGATATTACGTGAATTTGTTACGTTGGTTACAACGGTTTTGAAAAGTTGTATTTCCCTATGATTAAATTTTTTTTATATTCACGTGTAACATATCAATTTTGTCCGCTTTAGATGTACTATTAGCAGCAATTCTCAGAATTGTATAATCATTTTTAGTGGTTGAGTCACAGACTTGTAAACTTGATAGTTTCGTTTTTGAAAATTTTTGATTTTCGCCCATTTTTATTAAAAAATTGACAACCTAACTCAAAAATTCGAAAGCAACAGTCACTAGATTTTAGGTTTGTCTTTTAAATGCAACAAACCTCGTCAAATTTGGTGCAGTGGTTGCCGAGAAAAACGAATTCTCCTTTTACATGTGTTTAGATAGGAGCACTGGAGCTAAAGCTTCCTCTTAAGCTTCGCCTTCAAGAGTGGAACGCGACAGCGTTCCCGTCGACCCGCCAAGGGGTGTAAGACAACGGGCTACGGCGCCGCGACTACGCGCCCCGCACCGGACGCGGTGAGCGTCGAGCAACGCAGCGTTCGGCGCGGCAACGAAATGTGCGCCTGAGCAAGCGACGCACGCCTGAGCCTTAGAAACAGCTCGTTTCTAAGGCGTTACACCGCGTTCACTAGAGGCGCTTTTGTACCGCTTTGAACAATCGAACTCGTGGCTCAGTGGTAACGTCTCCGGTAACGCAGAACGTAACGTCTCCCGTGTCCGCAGAAGTAACGTCTCCGGTGTCGCAGAAACGCCGGTAACACCGGCTTTTCTGCGACACGAGCTCCTTAACGCTGTCGCGTTAAAATAAAGGCTAGTATGCTTCGCATCCTGAGCTTAACCTTAGCTAAGCCACAGCCATTTTTTTCTTCTAACATCCAACCTCAATTACAGAACGTCGGTACACTCTTTTTGTCCTTTCATATCACTAGATTACTGTCGACTTTAGGAAATATACTTGTAATGTAGGGGACTCCCCAAACAGGACTTCGGGACAACGGTTTGGCCTCAATGCTGCAGTTCTAGCACATTAAAAAGCGAACGGTAGAAAAGCTCGTAGTGTTATATTTCCAACCAAATTTCAAACTACTTTTACTGGGTCCCAGTGAAACATTATAGGACTCGCATAGCTTGGCTGAGAAATCAATCTACCATCCTAATAGGTTGAACTAGGAACTACTCGGGATCTTCTCATTGTTTAGAATGTTTTTTGTACCAATTTGCTTTCATCAATCATTTTATTTCAGCTTTTGGTTAAGATGCAAGGCCATATTCAGATGTTGGTTTTCTTGCAGAAAGCTGCTTTTTCTTCTTTTTTTTATTGTAACTACGCCCATACCTTCAGAAGCAAATTGCAAAATGAAATGTTCCTTCCATGATTACCTTGGGAGACAGAACGTGCTTTTAAATCCTAACCGTTGTATGCTGAAGTCATTATTTTTCTTTACTTTAAAGACAATTCGATTTTTTTTCTCAGTGCTGTCTGCTGTGTTAATTAGTATTCTTACCCTTAGCGCGATTATCATGTTTTTATAAAACACGGATGTCGAACACCTGAAAAATGTTCAGGGTTTATTTACCTTATTTTCGTTTTAATTTCTTGAAAAACATTTTTGCTCACATCACGCTACGAAACACTGAAGGCATTTTTCTTCAATATATTGAAATGACATATTGTGCACTAATTCCGCAAGTATGTATGCATCAAATAAACGAAGATGAATAGAATCGTTCGAAAATTTTCTGCATTAGATCACAACTACAAAAAAATGGCATCAAAGCCGGTAGTTCTTTTGCTTCTTATAGACTTTCAGTGAATGCTTGGTTATTATGCACATAATTTCATTTATCCTAGCTCATCGCAGAGCCAAGGAACAACGCTACATAAATCTCGAGGCTTTCCTCAATTTGAGATTTTCAATAGTTAGGTACCACTATCGCGGCGACTTGCAACACAAGTCGTTCGCAAAAAAAAATAAACCTAAAAATTAAATTTGACCTCATTTGTGCCTAAAGATCCCTGAAACGGTTTGGGCTAAATTCGTAGACACGTAGGATTTAGCTACAGTGAAACATTCCTGCAATAATTGAAGTATATTGAATCGTCTTACTTTAAGAGCGCTACAGGACCATCACATGTTACCCTCCTACCTAACCAAGCGTTTCGACTCATCTTGTTGCCCGAGTGATCTGGGCTAAGCTCCACTTCCACTCTGTTTGCGTCATGATGTGACGTCGTGCCGTCTACTTCCCGTTGTCTTGGAGACGCTGCGCGAAGCCTCTCTGACCTCTCTGCTAGTTGCGTGGCTGTCGACCCCCAGCGAGAGCTATCCAAACAGCACGCGTCGCGCACGTTCTGTCGCTGCACCGAGCGTGTCCTTTATTTCGGTAATCACAGGCAAGCTGGGCGTTTTCACAGATAGGCTGAGACCTGAACAAATGGCTATTCAGACTACTATTGCTGTAATAAAGAACCATGAGCAGCCTGAATGGCCTAGATTTACTGTACAGACTACATCATAGGTTCTAAAGTACAGGCTTTAAAGCGAGCCTTTGCCCTAACTGCACAACCACCAGCACGGTCCAGCCACCAGGTGGCAGAGAGCTTAACCTGCCAAAACACAAAGCAAATATTGCTGTAACCCAGTGTAAAATTTTAAACATTTAAAATGAGGACGTGTTCACGAATACGGCCATGGCGAAAACTTACACCAGCATCAAAGTAGAATAGGTTACTGCTATATTAGTTCTGTGTTAGCCTGGTTCGGCTCTGTGCCTCCGAGTGGATGCAACATGATAGTCGGTAATCTTTGGGCCTCTGTTTATCTGGTAAAACACCCAGTCCTCATGCGCTTGCGTTTGCACGCTAAAACTCCATATTGTGGTAGTAATCCTCCAGTGTCAGGTGGCGCCCACCAACGCGTAGATGCTGGCATCAATCGTACATCGACAGCTTTATGGCCCGCAGTGACTCCTCTCGCAGTGGCTTTGCTGTGAAACGCGATGTCACAGCTTGACATATCGCCGATCACTAGATTTGCAGCCCACAGCGCAACGAAGGCGATGCATGGCGCTCTTGCAAAGAAAGCTCGCGACGAACAGCGACCGCTGAGCCTGCGTCAACATGGAGAATGTTTGAACGCAAACACACGACACGTTGTGTGTGCTGGAATTGCTTGAGATAGATGGCCGTTGTATGTGGCTTTTCATTTACTTTTTATACAAAGAATATAACCAGAATTATAACCATTGCGAACAATATTCGTTCACCATAAAGTTGGAGCAATTATACATTATGCCACCTTGGTTGCCAATCAAGTAGGTCTACCAATTGGTGTGTATTAGGTCAAATACGTCAGTGGTAAGGGGCCGACAGAAATCTCAGCAGAGCGGCATAGCTGCAATCGCTAGCGTGCGACATCACAACAACAACAACAACAACAACATCATCATTATCAACATCATCATTATCATTATCACCATCATCAGCATGGTACGCCCACTGCAGAGCAAAGGCCTCTCCCATCCTTCTCCAACTACCCCGGTCATGTACTAATTGTCGCCATGTTGTCCCTGCAAACTTCTTAATCTAATCCGGCCACATTACTCTCTGCCGCCCCCTACTACGCTTCCCTTCGCTTGGAATCCAGTCCGTAACCCTTAATGACCATCGGTTATCTTGCCTCCTCATCACACGTCCTGCCCATGCCCATTTTAGAGCGCAGCTCTTTGGCGTCCGTTCCTGGGTTTCGCGTCGTCGTCGACCTCGTAACCAGCTCCGCCCCCCTTTCATCCCCCCAGCGCTAGCAGCGACCGACTGATACCGCTGGATGCCGCTGACGCCGCTAGAGATTCAAGATAACGTGACTGCATAGAACACCGTCGCCGCCATGCAGAAATAGGAAGAAAGGGTCCCCCCCCCCCCCCTGTTCTTGTGTGGCGGATAGGGGTTGACTCACTATCGGCGTCAGCGGCATCAGTCAGTCGCTGCTATCTCTTCCCTCCTCCCTTTATCGTGTTGTCCGCTTGCTGCGCGCGCTTTTGCCCCCATCGTTTGCCGCTGGGTGTACACGCCGCCCCCCTCCCCCCTCTTCCTGCGATTCTCGGGTTGTGGGAGAATGCGGGAGAACATCCCGTTCCTCTCGCTCGTAACGCGTCCCACGGCTATGACAACCTCGCGAGGCACTTGTATAGATCTCGTCTTTGAGAATCAAGCATTGGTGTACCAAGTCGAACATATATCAGCCTATTTCTCCGACCACAAAGCTTCCTTCATGACTGTCAAGAACTGTTAGTGGAGTCTTTGTTAAAGGAATACGTGTGAAAAATAAAAAACAATTCTGTGATAGCGCATACATGTGTTGCTCGATTTTTTTTCTTTATCTCAACCAAGATGTCATTAGGTCACGTTTGTTCCCTCGCCCAATCTGCTCTTTTCTTATCCCTTAACGTTATACCCATCATTCTTCTTTCCATAGATCTTTTTATAGCATAGCTCTATTCATAGCAAAACATTAAAATACACTACAAATTTAGGTGAACTGCTTCAAGGCGTGACTGGATGTTAAGAGGGGCCTACTCAATGACTCATTACCTTTGCGCAAAATCTTTAAACCGTTCAAGAGTGCAACAAAACAATGTGATAACGTAAAAAAACATAGTTTATCACAAGAACTCCTCCATGAATGGCTCCTTAATAAAAGTTTTCCTTCTACTTGTGGCCTTTACTTCCTTGCAGTGTCTCTGGACCAAGGGTGGCTGCCTTGGCGGTTATCATGTGCGTTTGCCTGATGGCCATGGCGGGCATGGTGCTCGCCGTCATTGTTACTACAAGCGATATTCGTAAGCTACACTCCTCACTGCATTTTTCCGCAGTACACATAAGAAGCAGAGAAAGCATTCGGGCCGCTTTAGGACCTAGCCCCTCTGCATTTCATATGCATTTCATGCATGCATTTCATATTTGAACGTATAATGTAACGCGGTCGGTATGCTTTCTCTTATGTGAACTGTAAAAGAAACCTCATAGGTAAACTTTTTTCAGGAGTCTTATTTACACGCTCCAACAAGCCTAGGCCACCGGCGGACTGCATATCTGGCAGTGACACTGAGTCGTGTAAAACTGCTCCTCGAAAATTTTCCCCTTCATTTCTGGCTGATCTGTCAAACAATAATCGTGCGTCTTGCGTACCCTTGTTTTCTTTTCCTTTAGCCTTAAGCACTTGGTACTTTCCTTTCGGGAACACAGTGTCACGTTGACACGCGCAGGCTATTCGAGGCATGAACAGTACGGGGAGCACAGCGCTAAACAAAGGCAGTTGACGCAATTAGGTGATAATTTTGGTTTGGGGAAAGGTAAACCTAAGTAGGTTCGTATATAACAGGGAAAGGGACCGAGGAGGCCTAATCCAACATGAAAGAACGGTTCCATAGGGACGGTAATCGGCTCGAGATAACCGGCAAGTAGCACCTGAGGTGTTTTCCAACGGTGGCAGGGAGAGGAACACCAGGCCGATAGACGCAGCGGCGGACGCGGTCGTACATGCGGGTTACCGTAATATGTCCTGCAGCGGTTGCGTCATGCATCTAGAAAAGCACAGTCTGTCGTAGATGTTTTGGCACGACAAGAAGATCAGAGCCGTCAGGGAGGAAGTTCCTTCGGTTCAGAATGCCGCCCTGGAGGACATATCGGCGAACGGATGTGTCGGTAGGCGTAGAGCGCTAACGCTCGATGAGTGCTCGCAGCGATAGGTCACGGTACTGCTCATACGTGATTTTAGCGAAGGGAGACACAGAGAAAATGCCGTTGGTGGTACTACTGTCGGCGCCGTCGGGCTCGTCAACCGGGTAACGAGATAGGTAGTCAGCGTCCTTGTGTAGTCAGCCAGATTTGTAGGTGACAGAACACGACTATTCTTGGAGGCTTAAGGCCCAGCGACCAAGTCTTCTTGTGGGATCTTTCAGTTAGCATAACCAGCAAATGCATGATGGTCTGTGACAACAGAAAAGGGTGGACCTATAGGTATGGGCGGAATTTCGCAACCACCGAAACTGGGGCCCGACCCTCACGGAAGAGTTGCGCTCTGCGGGTGAGAGGAGCCTGCTGGCGATAGCGATAACACGGCGGTGGCCGTGCTGGCGTTGTGCCAGAACATCGCCAACTCTGTGACCGCTGGCATCAGCACGGAGATCGGTAGGTGCAGAAGGATAAAAATGGGCCACAACGGGAGGTGTTGTGAGAATGTCGCTTGGATGGGAGAATGCAGAGGCCTCGTTATCGCCCCACTGGAAAGGGGCTTTTTTTCTCAAACACTCGGTTAGTGGTCATGCTATGGCGGCGAAATTTTTCACGAAACGGTGGAACTACGAGCAAAGGCCGATGAAGCTGCGCACATCCTTGGCACACTTCGGACGAGGGAAGTGCGTGACAGCATGGATCTTGCCTGGGGCCGGTTGCACTCCATTCGCATCAACAAGATATCCAAGGACGGTAATCTTGCGACGGCCGAATCGGCACTTGGATGCGTTCAGTTGCAGACCGGCTCACCGAAAAACATCCAGGACTGCAGATAGGCTCTCGAGGTGCGTAGCGAATGTTGGGGAGAATACTATAACGTCGTCCAAGTAGCACAGACAAGTGTACCATTTGAACCCATGAAGAAGGGAGTCCATCATGCGTTCAAAAGTGGCAGGAGCGTTACATAGACCGAACGGCATCACTTTGAATTGATAAAGACCGTCGGGTGTTAGAAAGGCAGTCTTTTCGCGGTCGAGATTGTCCACGGCAATCTGCGAATAGCCGGAACGAACGTCAATAGAGGAGAAATAGTATGCACCGTTTAGGACGTCAAGGGCGTCATCAATCCGAGGTAGGGGATACACGTCCTTATTGGTAACCCTGTTAACGTTCCGATAATCCACGCAAAAGCGCCATGAGCCATCCTTCTTTTTTATCAGCACAACCGGTGACGTCCATGGACTACATGATGGTTCAGTAATGTTCTTGGCAAGCATTTTGCGAACTTCGGTGTGAATAACTTGACGCTCAACCTGTGATACTCAATACGGGCGGCGATGAATGGGAGGGGCATCGCCTGTATTAATGCGATGTTTGACAGCAGTTGGTTGCGCCAAAGGACGATCGGTAAAGTCAAAAATATCTTGGTAGGGAATCAGAACGCGGTAGAGCGGACGAGCGTGCTCGGAAGGCATGTCAGTGCAATCATTTTCTGTAAGTTGGCGATGGTACAAGTTGCCGACTGCGATGGTAGAGGAGGATCGGCTGAATTGTCGTCTACTGAAATCGATGCTACTGAGTGATCCTCGAATGAGCTAAGTTGGGCTAGAGACATCCCGCATGGCAGCGCTTGTGTCATCAAGCCAAAATATACCACTGGCAGGCAGACGCAATTCGCCGTAATAGATAAAACTGTGTAAGGTACTGTGATCCCGTGTGCAAGGAGGACGTCTTGCATAGGAGCCACGGTGTAGTGACCGTCGGGGACTGGAGGGGATGACACAAAGTCAACGTAAGTCAGTGGCGAAGGTGGCAAGCGAACGAAGTCGGCGGAACTGAAGCGAGTAGGGTGCTGTTCAGCGGGATCCAGAACAGGCAGGTCGAGGCAGAGAGTACTGGCGTAAGAATCGGTGAGAGGAGAATGTGCGGATAGGAAGTCTAAGCCAAGGATGATATCATGGGGACAGTGCGCGATGGCTGTAAATAGCACGATAGTGCTATTACAGCCATCGGAAATTTCCGGGGCTCTTCCGCCATCGGCGACACGGACAACAGGCGTCGTGGCGGGCGGGATTTTCTTCAGCAGGTTAGGAATGTCAGCGCTTATTACTGGCAAATGTACCTCAGTGTCTATAAGAGCAGACACAGAAACACCATCGACTTGCACGTCAAGAAGGCTCAGATGAGTGGGCAACGTAAGCAGAGGATTTGGCGGCATAGGGAGCAATGCGACGTCACCTAGAGGCACTGTATCGTCTAGTTTTCCGGCTGGGAACCGCGCCCGAATGGCGTTGGCAAATAGGACTGACGAGGCTGGGGACAGCGAGATTGTCTTCGCTGGGGCGAAAGCGAACGAGAATAGGGGCGCTTCGGCGCAGGAAAATCAGTGGCGGAAATATTTGAGCGTCAGGCATAAGGACGAGAAGGGCCACCTGGGGTGCGAGGGCGGGCAGTATAAGTAGCCCGGGTCTGGGAGCTCCAGGCGGTGGTGGTACATACATTATTTAGTGAAGGCAAAAACAGGAAAATAATGTGCCGCCGTTCCGTGGGTAGCCTGCAGTCTGCCAGTCATGGCCACCAGATCATGCCTAATGGCGACTTTTGCTGCCCAGATCGTTAGCCGTAGCTGGACATTTGGCTCAGAGCTGGCCAAAGCAACCTCCCACAGCTGCGGACTAGATACATGCAGGGGTGAGTGTTTAGGGCATGAATACAGAATATGAGCATAGTCTGTTCGTGGGTGTCTGCAGGGCGTGCATTCAGGTGAGAAAGCACCGCAGGGAATAAGGGCTAGTAGGGCAGGTGAGAGGAAAGTGAGGGTCTGTAAATCGCGCCACGTGCTCTGTTGGAACGTAGACAAGGATTTGTGAGGGGGAGGGAGGGATAACCGAGAGTTGCGGTAATGAAGTTTGATGTCATGGAAGGTGAGGAAGGAGCCACGCGTGTCCATCCCGGAGTGGAGGGGGCCAGCTTGGTCTGTCATCTCGCAAGCGATGGAATTTGTCGGCTCGTTGCCAGGGTGCCCCGCTTGAGCCGGAACCCAGAGGACTTGGATACGACGAGAAAGGGGAGGGGAGTGCTCAAGGATGCTGTGCCCGGAGGAGGAGATGCGACCCTTCGCAATGTTGTGGACTGCAGCTATGGAGTCACTGAGTATGAAACGGGCTGGGGTAGTGGCAATGGCGAGCGCAATAGCTGCTTCTGCGGCAGTGGAGGTGGGGGCAGGTATAGTGGCAGTGGTCAGGGGAGAAAGTGTATGGGAAATGGTGGCAAGGGCATAGGCGGGGTGGGAGTTTTATGGCGCCGCATCGACATACACAGCGTTAAACTGTGTGCCGTATTGGCGCCAGAGGGTAGAGGTACGGACAGAGCGGTGGGTGGCGTGATGCTTAGGGTGCATGTTTTGGGAAGAGGGTTGACAGTGAGCATGGAAGACACAGAGGAGTGTAAGCGGTGGGTTACGCAGGCAGGGGACACAGGTGTCAAGCGGAGGGAAGAGAGAAGGGCTCTACCAGATGGGGTGCGAGAAAGGCGGTCGAGTTGTGCGGTGCGATGGGCCTCCACAAGCTCTGAAAGAGTATTGTGAACGCCCATTGCCAGCAGACGAGATGTGGGGGTGTAGGTGGGAAGCGCAAGGGTGCCTTGTGGGCTTGGCGGATGAGACAGTTCACCTTGTCTTCCTCGGCGCGGGGGAGAAAGAGATAGGGGAGGGCGTAGACAAAGCGGCTGAGAACGAAGGCCTGGACAAGACGAAGGAGGTCGTGCTCACGCATGCCATAGGGCCGGTTAGCGACACGTCTAATATGTCTGACGGTCTGGTGGACGGTGGTATTTAGGCGTGAAAGGACCACAGTGTGTTTGCCGTTGGATTGGAGAAGGAGACCGAGAATGCGTAGGCAGGAGACACAAGGGACGGGGTGCGCGTCGATAATGATGGTAAGGAAGGGGGAAGAGGTGGGGGCCTACCTCGAGCTGGGAGGAGCAGAAGCTCCGACTTTGAAGGGGAGCATGCCAGCCCGACTACGCGAGCATCAATGGCAACCACGTCTGCACCCGCCTGGAGTATCACCTCCATCTCTCCAATATTTCCGGTGCTTACCCAGAGCGTGATATCATCGGCGTAGAAAGCAAGGGACAGGTTGGGAATGGCAGAGAGAGCGCGTGCCATGGGAAAAAAGTTATGTTAAGAGAAGGTGGAAAGGATGGAACCCTAGGGGGTGCCCTCATTTCCAAGAGTGAAATATGGAGAAGTCAGAGGGCCGAATGAAATCTCAGCGGTGCGACGGGCAAGAAAAGCCATGATATAACCCTTGATACGAGGACCCACCTTAAGGGTGGAAAGAGCATCTAGGATGGCGTGATGAAGGCCGTTGTCAAATTCCTTCGTCATGTCCAGTGCCAAGACCACTCGAGTGCACTTTGCGTGAAGAGGGTGAGGAATTTCTTCGGAGAGCTGGAGTATGACGTCATGGGTAGCAAGGGAAGGGCGAAAGCCGAACATCGAATCGGAGAGAAGGTGTTTGTCTAATAGAAAGTTCTGCATGCGGTCGAGAACAACGTGCTCCAAGAGCTTACCGAGACAAGAGGTGAGGGAACTAGGGTAGAGATTTTGGATGTCTATTGGTTTGCCAGGTTTGGGGATGAAAGTTACCTTAGCGTGTGTCCACTCGGAAGGCAGAGTGCTCTCATGCCAATGTTTGTTAAAGAGGTCAGGGAAGGCCTCAAGGGATGGGGTATCCAGATTACGGATGGCCTCGTTAGAGATTTCGCGGGCCCCGGTGTGGTGGTGATGCGGAGCTTATGCAGCGCGGTGCGAGCCTCGCCCGGGGTGATATCTGCGTCGAGCGCAGAATTAGGGTTGCCGGCGTAGGAAGGGAGAGACGAAGGAGGATTGGTGGAGAGATAGCGATCGCGAAGCGCAAGAAGAAACTCGGAATCAGAGAGGGATGAGGAAAGGAGGCGCGTCACTTCCATGCGGTGCATGGCCGCGGAATGCGACGGGGCAAAGAGGACATGTAGGATAACCAACGTATCCCTCAGCCCGAGGTTACCGGCCATGCGCTCGCAGGTCTGGCCCCACTGCTGTCTGGTGAGAGAGGAGCAGTGCTCCTCCATGTCCATTGCCAGGCGAGCAAGGCGGAGGCGCAGCGAGCGGTAGTGTTTCTGGGAAATCCAGCGGCTGTGCAGGGAGTGATACGCCTCCCAGAAGCGCTGGAGGCGACTATCAGCTATGTAGGAGTGAGGAGGGGTGGGGACGGTGGAGGTGGCAGAGGAAACATCCTGAAGCAAGTTAGTGGTCCACTGAGAAAGGTCTGAGAAGGAGGTGGAGGCTTGTTGCTGCGACTGGCGGAAGCGAGCACAGTCCACCACCTGCACTAGACGCTTGCGGGAGGAAGATAGGGTGGGAAAGGAGCGACGGATAGGCTATAGTGGTCGCTACCGAGAGAGACCCAGGTGTTCGTCCACATGGCGTGTGGGATATTTTTGCAGATGGAAATGTCCGGATTAGTTTTCCGTTGTACGCTGGAGCCGATGCGGATGGGTTCACGGAAATCGTTAAGCACGTTCAACTCTCCGTTCTGCAAGAAGGTCCTTAGTGCCAGGCCCTTCCTTCAGTTCTTGTGCTAACCCCAACTTACGTGAGGAAAGTTGTAATTCCCAGGAATTAGGAGAGCGTTCCGGCTCGCGCGTGAAATGAAGGTGCTGAGAAAGAGGAGGAGGGGAGCTGCAGGTGTGCGGGGTGGGCTGTGTACATTAAGGACAAAGAGGCTGGCACCTTGCCGACGCCGGGGAAGAAGATAAAAGAAGAGGTGAGTGCATTCCGGAACGTTGAGCGGATGCTCGATTGCCATGTAGGCGCGATGAACTAGCGTGGCAACGTTCGGAGGTGAAGGGGAAGCAGGGTGGAAAGCTGTGTAGTCGCGTAGTTTTACTGCGGAGGTTTCATGAAGGGCGATGATAGCCGGGAGGTCAGAGGGAGGGATGTTCTGGAGGCGGAGCTGCATCGTGTGCAGGTTTACGCGGAAGCCGCGGCAGTTGCACTGCCAGAAATTAAGGCGCGGGGTTGTGTGGCCATATTGAGGCCGGTGTGCCCCTGCTGGTGCAGGGTGTTTGGGAGATGAGGATGAGGGGAGGAGGGATGACACATTAATGGTCATTTGGGCAATATCGGATTCGAGGGAACTCTGGCGGGCCTCAATTTTGGCCATGCAGTTGTTTATTTGAGCCATCCAGCTCTGCTTGTCCGTACGCAGTACTGTAATGGCGGCACTGATGCGTCGTTCATGTGCTTCGAGGAACGAGGCGTGTGGCGGATGACAGCCTCCATCTGCGTGGTGGGGGCAGGTTCTGTAGAGGGGCGCCTCTTATGTGGAGGGCTGCGGGAGGGGGAGGCGGCACTAGAAGATGCGGCCGAAGAGGAGGCGGACATGGGGGCCGGAGGTGGTGGCGGTGATGTCTGGAGCGCGATGGGTCATTAGGTTTGGTGAGGGGAAGAGGTGGGGAGGTGGGGGCGCGCGAGCAGCGCCTGCAGCTGTTCTTTCAGTAGGGCAATGTGGTTGCTCTGGGCGCTGCGATTTGAGCTTTGAGCTTTTTTTTATCGGGGTCGGGCGGGGTCGGTGGGGTGTCTTGCCCCTGTAGCGGTGGAAATGAGACGGAGCGGAGGTGAGGGCTGCGGTCCCGGCTTGATCGGGAGCTGGATCGTTGACGGGGACGCGATGAGCGGTTGTCTTTGGCGGATGGTGTTGACTGCACTGAGCAGGATGGCGTTGACTTGGGACTGGATGCGAGTGGGGAGGGACCCCCCCCCTCCCCGGTCGAAGCGGAGCTTACACGGGTGCGACCCCGTGTAATGTATATGCACAGCTCCGCAGCATGGGCAGCGTCCGGACCTGGGCTTGGTACATACGTCGGACACAATTAACACAATAACACGTCGGACACAATTAACACAAGCTTCAGCCTTGGGGCGGAAGGGGTGACAGATAAACAGGCTGCAGTTCAACAACACAGTGCGAGGGAGTTCTTTTGGGCCGACGAGGTGACCAGAGTGGACCGGGTGCGATCCATCTGCCTTGCGTCAGTGATGGCGTAAGTGCTGCTAGGATTCATAGCCTACAAATCCTCGATTATCTCCTCTTGGTTTTGATTGTCCACGGCGTTGTAGATTATGCCGCGGAGGGCGTTGTCAGGTGCGGCCACATAAGTGCGAAGTGGGTACAACTGGGTAGCGAGACGCAACGCAGACGTTCGCACATACTTCCGGGTGCGTTGCTCCAAGGGTGTACTGATGGTGAAAGAGTTGTACGGGTTTATGCGTACGTGGTCCTCGACACGGGCGTCACTGTACTCAACGCTGGCGCTAGGGCAGAGTGAGGCAAGGAGGGCCCCATTGGTGGTTTTGCGAAGATTGAGGCCACCGTCAGAGCGGAAGACGATCTTGTAGTCTTCCACTGGGTGTCGAGGCAGCGGGACGTGGTGGCGTTGGCGGTTAGTATTCAGCGATGGCGAGGTGCCATGGCGGACTTCAGGTTGGCGTTCGTGGCTGAAGCTGCTTCCTTTGGATGGGCCGCACGGTGGGTTTGGAGCATTCGGGACCAGCGAGGGTCGTCATCAAATTCTTGTTGGGCGATGAGTATACTGTAGACTATACTTTACATATCGGCGGCTTCGAGACGAAGGGAGCGAGTGCCGGCGCAGCGGACGCCGGTGCGACGCTAGGCGCAGCTGCACGCTGCGGGCGAGGTGGCGTTGCGCCGAGCGTTAGGCTTAGCTCTGCGTTCCCGTGGCTGCTCAAAATTAGGCCCTGGTGAAACGATGGGCGGCGGGTCCGGGCAGATGAGGTGTCAGCAAGGTCCTTACACCTCCGGGTGCTCGATAGCAGAAACTGAAGAATATCCCAGGCGAGATGCCACAACCAGGAGCAGAAATCGCTGAGCCCATGCGAGGCACGTCCGAAGAACGCCGGGCGTGGGTTGCTTTTCGAAAACTCCAGCGACTGCGATTGTGCCGAGAAATGCACCCGATTCGATGGCAGTGAAAACAAAAAGGCTTGTCATCAGCAGTGCACAATTCATATGGGTTACGGAAACGTGGTGGGCAATAAGATACGGGACGGGGCGGAATCGAAGAAGCCGTGTGGCTATCAGGGCGATCGGTCAAACAGATGGTGTGAAGACCCATGTTTTTCAACTCCTGGCGCGCAACTGCCTCGATCAGGGAAACCGTGAATACAGGTGCGTCGGGGGGGCCTGAGCCGAAGGTAGCCGGATAGGCAGCCTCGATCTGACGCCGGACAATCCTGGTAACATCGCCAGTGTTGCTGGGGCGAGGAGCGTTGGTACAAAAAGATTCCGCTGGGGTTTTGGCAGACGGGCAAACTACTGGTCAATATTTCGGCTTTTAGCAAATTCCAGGTGGCGGCACTCTTCTATAACTGCATCCACCGTCGCCACGTTGTTTAGGGGTATTTCGACTTGGTACTGGATTGGTACCGCGGAACATCTCGTAATACTTCTAGGGTTGGCAAATGCTATAATATGATCCTCGGAAGGGCATACAGAAGTCACATAAACTAGTATTCTGTTGTACTTTTCCAAGGCGAAGCTTTAATTACAGGTAATAGCTAGCGCGGGCCAAGCTGTTTTAAACTGAGACTACGGGATGTGG
Organism: Dermacentor albipictus; assembly: GCF_038994185.2. Classification (NCBI taxonomy): domain Eukaryota; kingdom Metazoa; phylum Arthropoda; class Arachnida; order Ixodida; family Ixodidae; genus Dermacentor; species Dermacentor albipictus. The sequence goes on from NC_091830.1 coordinate 56,756,809, forward strand.
CAATGGAGCAAGTGTTGCCTCTTAACAGCCGTCTTGGCACATCGGTAATTTTGAAGTTTTCAATGACTAGCTCATCCACTCAAATAGTTACCTGCATTTATATTTACTTCCACTTATGTGTAAGCTCGAACGTCTGATTGTGTAATGCATTAGATAACGTTAACCACAAGCATTTCCAGCTCTCTAGATTTTCGCACTCATTTTTTTCCCGGTTCAATATTGCGGAAGTGTCAAAAATTTCAGCATTCCAGAAACAGAGAGAGACACAATTCGAATGTACTGCATAACATTATTCTCAAAAAAACAATTTTAACTAAAAGAATTGGACAGCAAGGTAATTTGAAACAAAATAAACCCAGTACGCACACGAGATACTCCCAAAACTATCTATGTAGATGAAAATGAACTACACCTCAGCTACACACCGCTCCATAGTTCGACTGAACAAGTAACAATTGGAAACTAGAAAGTGAACGTTCTGACCATCAGCAGTGGTGACGGCGTGGCGTGGTGCAAGTTGTCGCCCTACGTGCTTCTGATGCGGCGTAGCTTTTATGTTTTTTTCTTTCCCAGTTTAAACTACCGTGGATGAAGGTTCAAAAGTCAATCTTGGAGCGCTCTCGCTTCTGTGCGATTTGCCTCCGTAGCTTTGTCTTAATTGCCAAATAAATTTTTTCGTGAGTATACGTGTATTCTACCGCCTATAGAGGTTTACTGACGGCCATCTAGCTGGCGCCTCCGAAAGTATTATTGCACTGTAGTGGCCGACAACCCTTTGCAACAAGGATGGGAGAAGTTAGGGGCCACGACGTTTTCTTCCTTCAGATGTCACACCGCTGCTTCAGCGTTCACAGCTGCAGGAAAGACGCAGTTTTATAAAAGATCGCACATGTGCACAGTGCAACCTGACATGAAGAAAATCATGTTTGCATACCTGCCATACGCGCCCAGCGCACAATTGTAACGAAGCCCCGCTACAGAAAGTGTGGCTCGTGTAAGTAGCCACTTCGTTTTATCGACTAAGAAACTGTCTCAATCGTTATGTTGTTTAGTTTTCCTTTGCCCTAACACTGTTTGTGTACTTCAACAACAAGCACACGCCTTTGGTGCAAACATATATCACTCCACACGGCTCGATGGCGGCGCATATTTTAATGATCTTGCTACCGATGAACACACGATGAATACCGATGTATTCACCGAACTCTGGGGAAATAAAAACTCGGAGTTAGTGCTGCATCGTCCTTCCAGTTCTGCTGCTTACGTCGTCGTTCCCGGTGCAGTTATGCAATCTGAAATTTCCTTAGTGACCTGCCTGGAGGCGCGCAAAGCTGAAGTCTTAAGCTTATGAAACATTTTTCTACTATTAAGGAAGATGGAAGCCGCACGATGCATTTAAAGGCGGAGCAGCATCGGCAAGGCCAGGTATTGTCCTATGGGTCGCAGGCATTACACTGCTACGCCGCGAAAGATAATTAGAAAGAAATCAATAAAAGCTTTGTTTAAAGCAGCTACACAAGAAAAAAAATTCCATCACTGAGTGTTGAAGTCAACTTAATTCGCGAGGTATCTCTTCCAGGTGTAGGATATTGCAACAGAGTCGCATGTTGAATCTGCTTTGATACAGCGTCTCCTCCTTGAGCCCAAAAACCCTTGCCAAAATCTTTCAGACTACTTAGGACGGTAACATATGTGCGGAACCTCCGCCGCTGTGCCTTCCCCTCAATGTCACAGAAAGCTTTCCCTGAGTATAATATCATCAGCAAATGCATACACCGTCGATTTGTGGCTTTTTTGGGGGGTCGCGAGACAACCGTTTGAGTAACGTTGGTTGTTTGAAATCATTTTGGGAGCGCTTCCTGGGCTTTCTCGTTTAACGCCACCACATTGAAACACGGAAAAAAGAAACTGGAGGAAATGTAGTCAGTTCGAAGTTGACGAACGTGTAGTTTTCGAATGCGATGCGCAATTTGACGTTGCAGCTTACGCATTTGTGCAAGTTATTTTATATTTGGATGCGTAAATTTGACTAGTTAGCCAAACATCAATAACACGAAAAATTGAACAGCGTGCGCAAGGCGACTACTAATAAAACGCTGTTGGTTCCATCATCGTGTCTTGTAGCCCCCCCCCCCCCACACACACACCCTTTTTTTACAACAGCACGGACTCCATTAGCTGGGTCACACGCCATACGAAACCTCCTGAGTGATGGTGTTCGCTTTACCGTTTCCCAATCTGTGCAACCACTACAGATCTGCAGTTGGCTTGCTCTGCTCGCTACAAAAATGTGCAGTAAAACAAGAGGACCTGAATATCATGAGTGAACCTTACGTGTGATTTTGAACGCCTAAGTTCTTTATCAAATCAAAACTTTTTATGCCCTTATTGCGGGGCACTGCCGCGCCTACTCGGTCGGCGTCTTGCCGCAATATGTGGGCTGGCGCTAAAAATCCTCATTGTAAAATGGGCTAATTTTCGAGATGGCGTGATTAAAAATGGCCTGATTTGGGATATAGTGTAATCCGCAGTGGCGGGGATAACGTGAGCCCTGCTGGTGGGGGCTTCGCCGTATCAATAATTTACCGAGCAGGTAAGTAACACCTTGCTTCAAATCACATTGCCGAGCATGAACAGGTTACGGGAATTAAATAACCGCTTCACGCCAGCTTCGCTTTAGCGTATACTGCAAATATCTTGGACCTACAGGAGATGTTGAATTGTCGAAACCTGAAGCTGCAATTAAAGCTACTTGCGCTATAACATGACAGGACTTAACTTGGGTGCTCATACAGCTGAAGCACATCAACTCACGTGACATCAATCCCAATATTTTATAGGTAATTGCAATCTTTTCAGTTCCGTTTATGCACACATAGTAAGCATTCCACGCCAGCTGCCTTCAATATGCAAGGTGGCTACACACAGCGACACTTTATGAGAGTAGTTCTACTGACTTTTGCCGCAATATCTTGTAGCTGAACATACGCCATGATTGGAAGTTCGGAGCATACACGAGTCCATACGTTACGTACAAAGAACGATTTACCTAGAAGTACTGCCTTATGTGCCCGTCTGGAACTTGTCGTATATTGTACACAACAAGGCCCTTTATTACTGCATGTCCCTATGCTAGATAATAAACTCCCTCGGCATTGAAAACTGAAATACCACAAATTCATGAAAATGTCCTAATGAGATAGTCGCTCGGTGCAATGGCGACCGTACTAAAGGCTCTCATCATGTATTTAAAGCCGTCTGTGCCAGTGGTGGCTGAGCGGCTTCGACTATACCGCACATGTCGCTTTTTGGATAAGCCGAACTCGGATTCACGGCCTAAACTCTGAGAGCGTTTCCTTCATTCCTCTTCAGGGATTATGTAACTGTTTAATCTCAGGCAATACCATTCGTCGTTGCTCGCCCCAATAGCAAAAATGTCAAACATCGTAGTCACGTGGGGCTAGAGGGGGCAAATGGAGCCGAAAGGTTTGTTATATAACAATATGCGACCCATTGTGGCCTGTTTCTCCGCAGTTGGTGGTGGCAGCACCGTCGATGGCACGGATACTGACATCAACAGCGATCCACTCGCAAATCCGCGTCCCTCGGCAGCAAAGCACCCAATTCCAGCTACCCCAAAACAGATATCTTCTATCCCAACCATTGGTAGGTGTCTTTTTGTTGTCAAAATATGTTAACAATGCTTGATTACATGGTAATTTCACTCCTTGCTTTTTTTTTCTACAAGAGTGGTTCAAGGGGGGCTGCAGATTAAAGACATCCATGCCTTAAGCGTTTAGAGAAGATTTGGATTGAGTGCAGTTATGAAAATGACCAGGTCCACCTTTGAAAACCGTAGTACACTCCTCATTGACTTCAGCTGTAACGTCAGTCTCAAGACATTCTTCGTTTTGTAGCGATACCTACATTACGCCAGGTTTTCGCCTCTTCGCCGTCGCCGCACTTTGAGCCGTGGTCGCAGTGTGTTGTTACACCAGAGCCCTCGATCCTCCAATTATTCGGCTCGTCTCGAACGCCACGCGGCCACCGCTCTTGCCAATGGGCGCTCGCTGCACCCTCTGTATGACGTCACACCCCTCGCTCCGCAGCTCTGATAAACGGGAGTATAGAAGGGGAGAGTTCGCGTCGCTGCCGCCATAGATGAGGCCGCACTATCGATGGTGAGACGTAGGCCAGCACTAAGTTTAATAACATGTCTAACTACAAGCGAAGCCTAAGCGCAGCCGGGGTTTTAGCTATCGCTACTCCACTAGGTTTATTCAGAGCTAAGGCACATCTAATTTATTAAAATCTAATAATTCTCATAGTAGTGAAAATCAAGTGATGGATAGTACTGTAACATAACAAATGCTCTAGGAATGACCAAGGAACATAATGGTCCTAAATATCATGGCTCTGACAAAGTTCTCATTTCCACTATTCGCTTCAGCTAATATCACTCTTCTTGTTTTGTGTAAGTTCCGAACACGCGTATGACAACTCGGGACGGAGCGGTTGCCTTTAATTTTCATACCACTGGTCGCAGATTGTTCGTACACTTAAGGAACCGCTTACCTAAACACAATTCTTGCTTTCATAAGCGGATGTCAGTTTTTTAAAGAGGTCCTCAACCACCTTGCGCTGAACTCTCAAAGAGACCTTGGGACGAATATTTTGCCTCCCAAATAAATTGCATTCATCGGGGTTCAAAGGCATTCTTCGTACTTCTACGGCCGACACGTCCCAGTTGTCACGGACCACCACTCAATCTCCTGGCTAATGAACTTTTGTGACCCATCTAGAAAGCTTGCGCGCTAGGCCAGTAAATTTCACGAGTAAGATTTCGCTGTGTCGTACAAGGCTGGTCGGCGCCATGCTGACGCTGACTGCCTTTGAAGTATGTGAATTGGTTCCACAAACTGTGACGCTGACTACGTTTCTACACTATCTTGCTTCCCTGGCACCGGCTTCGTTTTCCCGACAGCGATGCTTTCAAGGTTCAGAAGCTGAAGTACCCAAGTTTCAGCCATGTTCTTCCGCAACGCGATATTCTGCCTTCGCACGTTGTTTTCGCGTCCGCGAAGGTTTACTCTATAAAAACAACTACACTACAACTGATGCATCCATAACATTGGTGGGTCCGGAGAGCCTTCGTCGTTTTGCTTTACGTATCATGCGCGATGACCCCACTTCAATCCTTCCGGGACGAGCGCTGTCTCTGTACCGGGCTCGAGAACGCTCGTATTGGCGAAAATGCGTCATACAAGCCAACAATACGTTGCCAACATCACTACGTGTCAGTGGCATAAACTCGCGAACAAACATCCTGCCAGTCAACTCCAACATGTGCTGCCTCCAACCACCCCGTTTGAGCAAGCTGGCCTTTCGAACGCGCTACCGCGGGTGAAAACTGGATAGGGGTATCTGTTGACCGCAAGATATGTTAGTGCGACACAGCAGCCAATGCTGCCCTCTCTCTTTTCTTCATTCGCTTCAGAATTCCCCGGCAAGGGCAGCCTCCAGTGTTAGTCAGCGACCGTGGGCCTTGACTGCAGTTCACTGCAGATAAGCTCCTACTCTTGTGAGCTCCAACCTTCTGACATTCCATGCTTTACCATTCACAAACACATGTGCTTACAGAAGGTGCCAGCCGAACGCTTATGCTTACAAATCTATGCCGCATCAAGTCATAGGAATTAGAATGGATATATTTTGTTTATGATGCACGCTTCCCATCCGGCATGGCACCCGACGACTTGCTACTGCCACATCCTCTCGTGATGAAGAGGCTCGTCGGCTTGCTCGTCTACGCACGCTAGCTTCGCATGAATAATCACAGACACGATACAATAGCTGCCGCTTTGGTGTCATCTGTACAGCTAGTTTTTTGGTCTAGTTGGCGACCCCAGCAAGAAAATGCGGTCTGTGAACACATAAATTAGTGGCGCACTTTGATGGCCCTTTTTCCGTGCTCGACCACCTCATCAGGACGAACAATACCAGAGCGCGACTCACCAAAGGGCGACGTTCTGAGCCGACTGAATTTACGCCGGGCTGAAACTATATACCCAGCGCAAATCTGAATGACTCGCCCAGAAGGCTGCGTCTTTATTAGTGGCTTTGGTGGAAAATCTTATTATTGTGGCATATTGTGTTGAATTATGCATTTTTAGGTGCCAAAACTACGACTTCACTGGGGTTCTTTAACCTGCACCTGCATCTTGCGTCCTGCATCATGCGCAATTAGAAACCCGGGTACAGCTACCTATTGAAACAAACGTGATATTCGCGGAGGAAATGAGCCGTCTATTCCGCCACGCCGACCCTGAAATGCCCGAGGAGAAGAAAGTTCGCTTACTCATCCGTGGTGTGAAGGAGGAACGTTTTGCCAGAATGGTACGAAGCCCTACGAAGACCGTCGACGAGCTTCTTCGCGAGGCCACTAGCATCGAGAAGGCACTAGAGATGCGAAACCGACAATTCGACCACCGCAAGAACTCCACAAACTACGCCGGAGTTCCGTCACTGGCCACCGACGACCTGCGCGAGACTATCGGAGTGGTCGTGCGCGAGGAGATACAGAAGCTGTTCCCATCATCACAGCACCAAGTGGCTTCGATTGCCGACGTTGTACGTGAGCAGCTGCAACAACAACTAGGAGTAGCCTCGGAATTTCGCAGCCTCAGCAGCCGGCGATGACCTACACCGCCGTCACCCACCGTCGAGGTCCCCCTCCAAGTACGCGCCAGGGCCCTGTAACACCGCAATTCCGTCGACCAGCACCGCCACCGCCAGCCCACCCGTCGCCCAGCGCAGCTACCCGAGGAAGATAGACGTTTCGCGTGCTTTTGACCACCGCCCCTCTGCTACCACTGCGGAGAAGCGGGTCACGTCTATAGACGATGGCCATACCGGGAGATGGGGCTGTGAGGTTTCGCCGTCAACGCTCCGCGCCCGCAGCAAGGTGATATCGCGATATCACTCTCGCCATATCGCCCACTACCTCGCCGCTACTCAGCGGAGCTCTCGACGACCGTCGCGTTCGCCATCACCAGGCCGCTACCTGTCGCCGCAGCGCCGACGATACACTGGCCCAGCCCGGGGCCGGTCAGCGAGCCCATATCCGGAAAACTAAAAGCAGCAACCAATGGAGGTGCGGTTGCTGTTCGTCGAACTGACGAAGATCCTCCACCGCCGAAGAAGAGACCGAAGAAACTACCTCGACGACATAACGACACGCTGCCATCCCGACGAAGTCTGTAAGCAAAGAATACGACGACGAAAGATGACCTGACGACGCGACGTTCCAGCTTCAGTTCAACGCGACGCAGCAGTGATCCGACGCCAAGACCTTACTGGAACGCCAGACAAAGAACAACCGACCTCAACGTGCTTCTCCACGGCCACGCAGTTACCGCCTTAGTTCACACAGGGGCCGAATACTCCGTAATGAGTGGACACATCGCCGCTCAGTTGAAGAAAGTTAAAACTGCATGGGAAGGCCCTCAAATTTGAACCGCTGGAGGACACCTCATTACGCCGACTGGAATCTGCACGGCAAGAATAACCGTTCATGACCGGACTTACCCTGACACCTTCATTGTCCTCCAACAGTGTTCACGAGACGTCATTTTCGGCATGGATTTCCTGAACCTACACGCGCAATCAGAGACCTGAAGTCCAAATCAATGGCGCTGTCGGAAGAAGAAGCGATACCGCCGGAGAGTTCTTGTAGTCACCACGCCTTGATTGTTCTGGAAGATCAAGTGAGCATCCCGCCTCGCTCGAGCATTGTTATTTCGGTCGCCACCGCAATACCCACTGACGTAGAAGGCGTCATCGAGGGCGACCAGCGTCTACGGTTCGGCCATGAAATTTGCGTTGCCAGAGGAATCGCTCGACTGCGCGGAGGAAACACGAAAGTGTTGCTGTCAAACTTCAGCCAGGAGTTCAAGCACATCAACAAGGGCACGACGATCGCATACATCGAGGATATTTTGGAAACCAGCAATGCGTTTGTCCTTTCGGTTTCTGCAGCATGCACCCCGACGACCCTACTTCCCGAACCAGACTTCGACATAAATCCAAGTCTCCCCATGACTAAGCAACAGCAGCTGAGAAGCTTACTTCGACGATAAAAAGAGTGCTTTTCGACGTCATCAAGGATTCTAATCTCGCCAGTCGCAAAGCATCGCATAATAACCGAAGAGTGTGCTCGACAACTTCGCCAGAGCCGTTATCGAGTTTCTACTCGAAAACGTGAGGCTATAAGGCGCCAAGTCGTCGAAGTGCTCCGAGACGCCATCATGCAGCCGTACAAAAGCCCGTGGGCATCTCCTGTAGTCTTGGTGAAGAAAAAGGACGAAACACTGCGTTTCTGTGTCGATTATCACCGTCTGAACAAGATCACGAAGAAGGACGTATGCCCCCTTTCACAAATAGACAACGCATTGGATCGGCTCTGCAGCGTTAAAAACTTCTCGTTGACGGACCTCAAGTCTAGCTATTGGCAAATAGAAGTCGACGAAAGAGACCGCGAAAAGACGGCCTTCATCACCCCAGGCGGCTTCTATGAGTTCAAGGTTATGTCATTCGGACTGCGCTCGGCGCCTGCAACGTTCCAGCGCGTGATTGACACGGTTTTAGCAGGATTGAAGTGGCAGACCTGTCACGTTTACTTGGATGACGTCGTCGTTTTCGCCGGAAATTTCGACAATCACCTCAGGCGGCCTGCGACAGTACTAGAGGTCATTAAGTCAGCAGGGCTTACTCTGAAGCCTGAAAAATGGCGCTTACGATGCGCTTCTGTTCCTAGGCCACGTAATCAGCAAATCTGGTGTCCGTCCAGACCCGCAAAAGACAGCTGCCATCGCACAGTTCCTGCAGCCCATCGACAAGTAGGCAGTGCGTAGGTTCCATGGCATGTGTGCCTACTACAGGCGCTTCGTCAAGGACTTTTCACGCATCGCTCAGCCGTTGACACGTCTAACTAAATGCGATGTTGTGTTCAAGTGGGAAACGCCGCAGGCTGATGCATGCAGTCGCCGCCGGTACTTCCGTACTTCGACGAGTACGCTGATACAGAAATCCATACTGACGCCAGTAGTCTAGGTTTCGGTGTCGTTCTAGTTCAGAGGAGAAACAGAGTCGAAGAGGTGATAGTTTACGCTGACTGGCCACTGTCGAAAGGGGCAGGCAACTATTATACGACCGAAAAAGAATGCTTCGCCATCGTTTGGGCTACAGCTAAATTTAGCCCTTATCTTTATGGCAGGCAACTCAAAGTCGTCAGGGATCATCACACGTGGTGTTTGCTACCGTATATAAAGGATCCTCCAGGACGACTCGCGAGGTGGAGCCTCAGACTAAAAGAATACGACATCACTGTAACCTACAAGTCCAGACAAAAAGACTCCGATCCCGATTGATCCACCGCTGGAAGTTGGCGAGAATAACGACGCCTTCCTTGGAATGATAAGCGCCGAAGACTTCGCTGAACAGCAACGAGCAGACCCGTAGCTAAAAGGCCTCGTCGAATATTTGGAAGGGCGCACCGGCGTTGTCGCCAGGGCATTTAAGCGCGGATTATCTTCCTTCACGCTTCAAAACAATCTACTCGTGAAGAAGAACTTCTCACAAGTCCGCGCCAACTACCTTCTTGTTGTTCCGTCGGCGCTGCATCCAGAAGTACTGCACGCCCTACATGACGATCCGACCACCGGACACCTCGGCTTCTCCCGGACGCTATCGAGGGCACAAGAAAGGTATTACTGGCCGCGCCTAACCGGCCAGTAATAGACATGCCGAGACTGTCAGTGACGCAAGGCACCACCCAGTAGGCCAGCCGGATTACTACAGCCGGTCAAACCTCCTTGCCTACCTTTTCAGCAGATCGGGATGGACTTGTTGGGACCGTATCCGACGTCAACATCCAGAAATATGGGGATCATCGTGGCGGCAGACTACCTCACCCGCTTCGCTGAAACTAAAGCTCTGCCGAAAGGCAGCGCAGTCTAAGTGGCAAAATTTTTCGTCAGAAGCCTTCAACTCCGACATGGCGCCCCAGAAGTCCTCATTACCGACAGAGGAGCGGCCTTTACAGCGGAGCTCACCCAAGCCATTCTTCCGTAGTCAGACAAGGCGCGGGAGGACAACTGGCTACCACCCACAGACGAATGATATTACGGAGCGCCTGGATAAAACCTTCGAAGACATGCTAGCAATGTACGTCGACGTTTAACACAAGACCTAGGATGCTGTCCAGCCGTAAGTAACCTTCGCTTAGAACACGGCGGTGCAAGAAACAACAGATATCACGCCGTTTATGCTGGTTTACGGCAGAAACCTGACGACGACGCTCGACGCCATGCTGCCGCACATGCCTGAGGAGGAGAATCTTGACGTCGCTGCCTATTTCCAGCGTGCCGAAGAAGCCCGACAGCTCACCCGCCTACGGATCAAGAACCAGCAGCGTACCGACTGCCGACAGTACCACCTCCGACGCCATTTCGTCGAGTACCTGCTCGGTTGCCGTATTTGGGATTGGACCCTATTACGTCGAGGAGGACTCAGTGAGAAACTATTGCGATGTTACTTCGAACCCTACACGATAAACCGACGTGTTGTTGAACTGGACTATGAGGTCGTGCAAGACACCATTTCGCAGTCACAGCGGTGCGGTGCACGATCTGAAGTGGTCCACGTAGTGCGTTTGAAGCCCTTTTACGCACGCTGACCAACTTCTTTAATTGTTTTCTTTGCTATGAGTGGTTTTCTTTATTACTTTCGTTTGTTTGCAGCATCGGGTCGATGCTTTTTATGTGGTGGGTATTGACACGTGTACTTGTCTTTATCGGGCGACACGTTTCCCCGCCTAACAAATGCTATCGCGCCAGCATGCAAATGGAGGCGCGTACTGCAAATCCAGTACGCGCCTGCATGTATCGGAAGTTTCTGAAATGTTATCGATGGTTGCATTCGCTGTCTGTGACCGAACCTTGTGAAAACTGATTGCATGCGTGCGTGACGCGAATAATGTAGAACTTTGCGGAAGTCACGCGGGTCCCAGCCATTAGTCTGGAACGTTCGGTGATTGATGTATAAAAGCCGACGCGCATGACCCGCTGTGATTTTCGACGATCGCCGACTGTGTTCGCCGCTCTCGCTGTGTTAAAGTGTAGCCAGTTTTGTGGGCACAGGCTCGCCTACTAAAAGCTAGTTTTGCCTTTCACAGTATTACTGCTGTGTTCTTTGACCGCGCGGGCATTAAAAGCAAGATCATTCGAGGGGCCAGGATGCCTCTGATGACCGAGGAAGAGGCAAAGATCGTCGTCCGGCCCAGGGGGGGCCTGTGTATCAGCAAGTGCAGACCTACCGCAGTCGCCGACGCGATATAGCAGACTGCCGCACTCGATTCGGCTTCGCGAGACACCGACACAATGTGTCCCAACTTTCAAGAAAACTTAATGGTGATCACCACACCAAGCAGGGACAACACTTCACGCTACGTTGGCATCTAGGGCATCTCCGTCGACGGTCAACGTTTCGAGGTGAGCGCTTACGAGTCCGCCCCCCACTACACGTGCAAGGGCGTCATCCGAGGCGTCTCCCTTACCGACGGGCCCGCGGTTATCACCGAAAAACTCGCCAACCCGAGAAATCCCACGGCGCTGGGCGCCAAAAAAATCAAGAACACCGGCACCATGGTGGTCCTGTTCTAGGGGGACGCCAAAGGGGTATGGCGGCACTATCTTCAGGTGCACTTTATTTCGCAAGCATAGGTGCGATCTCAAATGCACGCTGTGCGGTGGCGACCACCTTACCACCGCGAAGGAGTGCAAGCGACGATTTCAGACGCCATATCTCGTCAGGCGCTGACGGGGAAACGCTCCCACGCCCTCAACGCCGAACATTTCCCGCCCATGGAGGGCGCGAATCAAGCCCGGAATCAAGAATCAAGCCCGGCAAGCATCGCCTGAACACCAATACGGTCGCCGCCCATCCCGGCCCAAGGGACCTGGATCTCCCCAGGTCTCGTGGCCACTCCAGGGGTGCACCAGGAGCTGCTCTGTGTCCAGGCCCGGGTCGATGTCAAGATCCCGAGTCCAATCCAGATCCAGATACATTTCCAGGGGCGGCCTGGGTTGCACAACCCAGCCAGCATCTGGACCTCCGCCCGCCTCCACACATTTGGGGAAGCAGCCGACCCTTCTTTGGGCCGATCTGGCACGTCCCAAGCCCGGTGCCAATATAGAAGCTGCTCAGGCACCTCGTATCTGCCCGCACCTAGAGCAAGCTAGGGACGCGGAAGTCATTCGCTTAGGCAACAAGAACGACGACCTCAAGAGCACGATCAAGAGGCTAGTTAACGAAATGGCAGAGATTCGGAAACTGGTTTCGAATGCGTCGGATAACGGTGCGCCAGGCAGGGCCACAAAGACTCCAGTCCCAGCCCCAGTAGACAGTACTGCGACGTCCTCCACACGCAGACCAGTAGTAAAACAAACAGGTGAATCGGGAGCGTTGTCCGTAGAAGTCAGCGAGATTCAGCAAACTCTCATTGGGCTGGTAGATGGCCTCAAACAGGTCACTGCTAGCTTCAGTTGTCTCACCCATAACGTTCGTCAAATACAGGTTACACTCGGAGACCGCAACATGGGCCTTGGAGCTCTCGCTGATCGCATCGACGCCATTGAGGCGCGAATGGCTGAAGCTAAAGCCATACTAAAGCCATACTAAAGGAAGCTAGACTTCAGTATCCACCCAGAGCGGCGACAGGAGGACCCAGTCTTTGCGCAGCCCTAACTACCCGTTAGGTGGTAGTCCATCCGGCCCGCTATAATGGATCATCAGGACCAAAGAGAGTTTTCGCATTTAGCAATGGAACTGCAGGGTGTATTCTAGCAAAAAAGCTGCTCTGCAGCAGTTCTTCAGACAATTCGCTGTCAAACCTGAAGTCATTGCTCTCAGGAAACATTAGTCTCCGCCGCCTCGCTCCAGGGCTGCAGGGTCGAGCCGGGCCTGCCCGGGGGGGCGAGGGATTTGCACCTTGATTGATAAAAGGCTGTCTCATCTCACCCACGAACTCAAGCAGGCGAGTGGTAGAATTGAATATGTCATATGAGAGTTCCTGCTCCACGTACCACAGCATAATCAGTGCAGAAACAGCGTGTTCGCCCTCAATATCTACAGCAACCCCAAGAGCTCACGCCAGTGGTTCAAGACCATCCTCAAGAAAGCGACTGACTTGGCCGGCCCTGGACCCTTGGTCGTCGTCGTTGACTTGAACGAACCATACAGTATCTGGGGTCAGTTTACGACACTACCAAGGGGCGCATTCTGTGGGAATACTCCAGCGTGATGGACCTCACTCTGGTCACTGACAAGAATTTTCCTACGCGCATCGGCAACTCCGTCACCCGGTACTCGACAGCCGACCTTGAGTTCGTCAGGAACGTTGAGGACGTGGGCAGGGAGTACAAAGCCATAGAGTTCGGCAGCGACCGCTACATTCTCGAGACCAACTTCAAGGTGTCCCGGAGTAGGATCAAGGAATTCACGTTTATCGATGGGGACCGCTTTCGCAAGATTTGCGAAGTACCTGGCAGAGCCAGGGCACCCAACACTCTCGAAGAGTGGTGCGAAGGCTTCTGGAACAATGCTTCCGCGGCTACCAAGAAAGTGGAAACCGATGCTACCAAGAACGTGGAAACCAATCTCGACGTCGAGCAGATGGACAGCAGATTTACCCACATGATCGAGTCCAAAAACTCCTTGCTCCGCCGATGGAAGGGTAAAAGGCTCAAGCGCAGACTTCGAAAAAAGATGTCGGAGCTCAACAAGGTCATCGATGACCACTGCAAGGTGCTATGCCAACAGCAGTGGGACGAGCTCTGCGAATCCATCGAAGCACAAATGCGCAACAGCGAATCCTGGGGTATGCTGAAGCACCTTCTCGACCAAAGCGGCTCAAAGTCAAATCAGAGGCATACGTGGGCCCGGCCCCTTCACGAAGCCACCAGTTATCACACGGTCGATGAGCTCGTCTCAAACGTCGTACAGAAGTACTTACCCGTCCGCCGCCACGGAGATCCAGTGACCCAGCTCCAGGACTACCGAAGCCCTCCACGCCCCGAGCTCGACGAAGACTTCGCCGTTGCCGAGGTCAGACAGGCCATCTTCGCACTCAACCGCAAGTCTGTCCCGGGTCCAGACGGAGTCACCAACAGAATATTGAGAAACCTCGAGGACACGTCGATCGTCTTTCTGACTGACAAAATCAACGAGTCCTGGAATAACGGCGTTGTTCCTGCAGTATGGAAGATGGCCTGCACGGTGCTCATTCCCAAGCCCGGCAGGGCCCCGAACATAGAGAACATCAGGCCGATTTCTCTAACCTGCTGCGTCAGCAAGGTCATGAAGCGTGTCGTCCTCAACAGGGTCAACGGGTACCTCGAAGACAACGAGGTTTACACGTACAACATGATGGGCTTCCGCACCGGACTCTCAGTGCAGGATGCAATGAAGCTAATACAGCATCAGATTATGGATGGCCATTCCAGAGACGTCAAGGCTTGCTCGCTCTGGACCTCGAGAAAGCTTTCGACAACGTGCTCCACAGCTTCATCGTAAAGACCATTTTAGACCTGGTTCTCGGTTGCAGGTTCAATAGCTACGTCAGCTATTTTCTAACGGACAGGAAGGCCAAGCTTCGCATTGGGGATTTCCGCTACAACGATGTGCCCCTCAGAGGGCGGGGCACTCCTTAGGGCGCCGTCATATCACCCACACTGTTTACCTTGTGTATGATTGGTTTTTCGGAGAGGTTGGCACGCGTAGAAGGCGTCAAGCACACCATATACGCCGACGACCTCACCTTATGGTGCTCCAGCGGCTGCGAGGGCAGAGTAAAAAAATTCATGCAGGAGGCGATCGACCTGATCAAGAAGTATCTCCACCCCACCGGACATCGATGCTCCCCCGCCAAATCGGAGCTTCTGCTTTGCAGGAAACAGAAGGGTGGCAGACCCCAAGATTGGAAGCCAGTCTCTGAAAGCAGCATCAGGCTTCGCACTTGTGACGGGGGGGGGGGGTATGATACCGAGGGTCAACGTTATTCGGGTCCTGGGTATTTTTGTGGAATTGTACCGCGGGAACGGAACGGCTCGACGCAAGATCATCGCAAAGACGGACAGTGCTTTCCGCCTAGTTCGCAGAATAGCAAAGCGGCACCGAGAAATGAAAGAAAACAATATTCTCAGGCTTATCAATGCCTTCGTACTATGTCACTTTAGGTACACAATTTCGATGCACAAATGGCTCATGGCGGAGCGACACAACCTCAACGCTCTCATCCGCAAAGTGGTCAAGAGGGCTCTCGGGCTACCCATCAGAACCCATACCGAGGATCTCCTCAATCTGGGGGTGCATAACAGTGCCGAGAGATTGTCGAAGCCCAAGAATGCGCGCTACTTACTCGCCTGAGCACCACAGCGGCAGGTAAACACATCCTAGAAGAGCTGGGTTACCACCTTCGGCATTCCTATGGTCAGTACCCCGATTGCTAGGTGCATTCGAGACAAGTTCGAAGTGGCCCCTGTGCCTCGAAACGTCCATCCCGTCCATAACGAGAGCAGATGCAAGGCCAGAGCAGCAGCCATCCTCCAACAGATCAAGCAACGAGACTGAGCAAGCTTCATTGCTTCATGAGCAGCTTCATGTATCCGTGTCTGCCCGTTCTTCACGAGGCTTACCCGGACGTGTATCGCGACGACGCCTGCCCCTCCTGCGGGCAGACCTCCACTCTAGCGCACATGCTCTGGGAGTGCTGGTCGACGTACCCCAAGTTAATTAAGGAGGAGTGGGACTCGCTTCTGCGTAGCCCCGCTCTACAAAAGCAATCTTGGCTGTAAGGCGGGCCCGCCACCGGGCCGGTGGGCTAGACCTGCCGGTCCCGACGTGGGAATAGCCGAGTTAACGACATGTTGGCGTCCTCGCCGCACATGCAATAAAGTTTCTTCACTCACTCACTCACCACGTGACAATACACAGTGTAAGGATTGGGAGGTCAGTCCCACCACTCGTAACCAGTTGCCAAGATTAGAGTCGGGCATGAATTAGATAGTAGCTGGCCCATGCCGTTCTTCAACTTATCCACGCTGAGGACGTTGTTGAAGGAAAGGACTGCTTCTCACTGAGGACGAAGAATATGGGTTTATTTACAGTATCTACATAAGGACGTTGCAGTTCATCAGTCTAGCATGACTGCGAGAGAACGTACCCTGAGCAGCCGCGCAACAGCGGCTTATAAACACTCGGTCCTCCCTGGAAATCTAGGTGAGATAACCGTGCGACCAGTAATCGTAGACGAGCCGCCTTTGAGCGGGAGGGCACACACACACACTTCCGCACGAGGTTAGACGGTCTTCTCTCAACTCGGGTGTTACGTCAGGAATGGTAGGTGGGACAAGGCCTCCAAATCCATTCCTTTGGGAACTCCCGTGCTCATGGCAGACCGGGTCGCCGGTGGCGTGTTCACCCACAAAGCCTGGTTCGTCGATCTCCTCTCGGCAATACCGCGACGAAGAGTCCAGGACGCGGCGTATTGCCCTCCGGACAAAGTAGACTTAGTGACGCCGTTTGGCTAGAGGATGATGGTGGCTTTCCAGAAAAAAGTCGACACCACTCTCGCACCTGGCTAGGAAAACTTGCACCTCAGCAGGCTGTTTTTAACAGCGCCTCCATGGCTCGGAAAATCTTGACTGTCCAGCGCTGACAACCGCTGCACAGGAAGAGAACGGCTTGTGGCCAGGGGGTGAGGCTTGGTTCGCAACGACCACTTGTGTAAGGATGTCAGCACCCCAAAACATCCAAGAAGGACAGGCAACTGCAAAACGAACCCCACAACACAGCTCTGCGCCGAGATGACGTATCCTGGATTTGACTTTAGACCCGCTAGGCTTCAAAGAAAACACAGGCGCAGAAACAAAAAAATGCTGCATTTCGCTATGCCAATTTTTCAAGCAATTTTGTGCAATCAATCAATTCAGCAATCATGGAGGGAATCCTGCTAAATGAGAGGGGATCATCTTGGAAGAACAAAATTAACAATAATATCCCTAAAATTTATGCAGAACTCTTAAACGCAGAATTCAAATTAGCTTGCTCAAGCCATCCGCATTGCTATTCAGGTTTCCCTTCTTATATGTAACAGAGAAGTTGTACTCTTTGAGAGTGAGGATCCATCGGAGCAAGCGGCCATTTTTGTGGTTTTTCATTGAGCGACGTCAGAGGACAGTGGTTGGTCTAGAAGATTAACTTCGCTCCGTACAAGTAACACGACAACCTCTGGGCGGCTTAAACCAAACAAGCGCATTCCTTCTCTGAAGCGCTGTAGGCTTCCTCTCTTACATTTAGTTTACGGCTGGCATAGAGCTTAGGATGCTCCTCGTTATCGTCGCCGACCTGACTAAGTACCACGTCCATACCTCTTTCACCTGCATCGCATTGAACTATTAATTCCTTTGTGTAGTCTGGCGCGCGAAGCACAGGACGAGAAACCAATAGCGTTTTCAAACTTAGCGAAGCGTTCTCTTTGTCCTTATCCCAGTGTACGCTACTTGGTGCTCCCTTTCGGAGGGCTTCGGTTAATGGACTTGCTATTTGCGAGTAATTCGGAATGTACTGTTGATAGTACGCCGCCTGTCCCAAAAATAAACGAAGGTCTCCTTTCGTGCGTGGCTGAGAAAATTCTCCAGTCGTAGCTATTTTCAGCTCGGCCGGCCATCTCGTGCCCTGGCCGACAACATGGTCCAGACAAGCTGGCTACAACAACGAAATTTACACTTTTCCGCTTTCATCGGTGGGCCGGCTTCCCTCAACCGTGAGAACACCGTTTGAGGTGCGATACGTGCTGTTCCCAGCTGTCCGAAAAAAATTGCTACATCATCAAGATATAGCAAGGCAGACTCCTGCAAGTCTTTCAGGACAATATTCATTATTTAAAGAAGCTAAACGGTGCGTTCTTCAGCCCGAAGCTGAGTGCGAGAGGGCGAAAAGTGCCTACAGGTGAGATTAATGTGGCATAGCGGCTTGCACTTTCTGAAAGGGGAACTTGCCAGTACCCCCGCACGTTATTTATAGTTGAAATGTATTTTGCAGGGCTAACGCTTTGAATTCGTTCCTCAATGTTGGGTATCGGGTACAGCTGATCCCTAGTGATGGCCATTAAGTTCCTGTAGTCAACGTATTGATGAGGGTCCTTGTTAAGGGTTGCTGCCACTATTAGCGGTGACGTGTAGTCACTCTCAGCGGGCTCAGTAACTACCAACTCTAGCATGCGCTGTATCTCTGCCTCCATTATTTCTCTCTGTCCATTATTTCTCTCTCTCCATTTCTCTCTCCATTTCTCTCTCCATTATTTCTGCCTGTAAAGCTTTGATCTTAGGGGTTCGCTTGATGTCAGCTCTATTTCATGCGTTATTAGTTCGGTTCTCCCTGGCCGATCGCTGAATCTGTCGTGATATTCCCCCAACACCCCATTTAGCTCATTCAGCTGCTCCAGTGTAAGAGCGTGTGAGCTTGTCGAATGTTTTACTACTTCTTCTAGGCGGATTTCGCAGTTGGAGGTCGGTTATACTCCTTAAACTTGGTACTTGTGCCATCCTGCTCTTTGATGGTATAGTTAACGACTCCGCTCCGCTCCATATACGGCTTCATTAAATTTCAGTGACATATCCTCACCTCCTTTCTTGCGACCGGGCATTTTAAGAGCACAGTTAGTATCTGGAAGTTTGTGCAACACTTTAACGGGCCCGTCCCAGTGGGCTTCAAGCTTGTTCTTTCTAGAAGATTCGAGGATCATTACCTGGTCTCCGAGGTTAAACGTACGAAGCCTCGCATTCTTGTCGTAATTGAATTTGGCGTTCTTTTGAGCTACTCCCATGTTGTTTTCGACTAGGTCTTGGGCTGCGCTTAGCCGCTCCAGCAGATTTAGCACATGTTCAATCATAGTTGGACTCTCTCCTCTTTCCTCCCACATCTCTCTTAACATTATCAGTGGACAACCAATTCTCCTCCCAGACACTAGTTCTGCTGGCGAGTACCCTGTAACCTCATGTGGATCCATTCGCAAAGCAAATAAAGTGGCAGGAAGACAGTTCTCCCAGTCCTCCTTGCGCTCGTAACAGAGCGCCCGCAAAACTCGCTTAAGCACTGGATGCCACCTCTCTAAACTGTTTGACTGAGGGTGACAGACTGAACTGTGTATCAACTTTACCCCGCACTCTGACAAGAATGTGGAAGTCAGTGCGCTGGGGAATTCTTACATTAAATCCACCTGAATTTTGAATGGAAACCCAGCTCGTGGAAATACTTTCAAAAGCGCGTCTGCTGCTTCAGTGGAGCTGAGCTCTTTCAGAGGGATTGCTTCTGGAAACTTTGTAGCCGAAGACAGCATGGTAAACAAGTACCTGTCACCCGATACTGTTCTTCGTAGAGGCCTTACCGTGTCTACAACAAGTCGTCTGAAAGGTTCTGTTGTTAAGAGAACTATCTTTAGTAGAGCTTTCCATGTCTCTCCTGGTTTACCCGAGCGCTGGCAGGCGTCGCATGATCTTACAAAGTTTTCTACATCTTTGAAACAGCCAGGCCAGTGGTATTCCATAAGCAATCTTTTCTTTGATTTGCTTATGCCTAGGTGGCCGGACCACCCATTTCCATGACAGAGACTGAAAAGGTACTCCCTGTACTTAGCAGGCACGACTAACTGACGTAGAATCCTACCCCTTCGATCTCTGTAGTGCCGATACAACAATCCTATCTCTTGTACCGTCACGTTGCGCCTAACAATGCCTTTTTTAGCTGCAATTGTAATTGCAATGTAATTTAGCTACGCTGTCATCATTCATTTGTTCGGCTGCCAGTGACTCTCTGTCCACACGTAAGAGCTCATCGAAGTTCTTTGAGGCCGTTGATAATAACGACCCTGTCTCGCTTGCGAATGCGTCAGCTAGCTCATCCTTCAGGCGTGAACTTTCACACCCTAGTGATACGCTCTCATTGAGCTGGTCAGCAGGCGGGCTTTCCTCAACTGTTTTTTTTTTGTCCCTCGGGCCTACCTCGCATTCGGGTGTTCAAGTTATCTCTTTTGCTGCTTCCGCTGGAGCAGCTTGTGCATTTTCAGCCGATATCGACGTGATTTTATGAGCTTGGCCTCGGGCCAATGTCTGTACTATGCCCTCTCCCAGTTTAAGCCCTTTTTCACGCAGTAACCGATTCGAACGATTCGAAAAAAAATGTAAGGGTACTGCAGTGGCTAAAATTTGGAAACAGCAGCCTCGGTAACTAGCTCCCCGAATGGCCCACTGATTTTCACTTTGGCCATGGGCAGACACACCCTGTGTTTTTCTACAACCTGTTTGATCTATGCTACTTCTCCACTGAAGTCCTCTACAGTCACCTAAAACGGATGGACATTTTCCATCGTGGCGGCACTGTCTCTTAGTACCCGGCATGGTTTGCCATAAACTTGCAAGTCACGAAGGTATGGGCTTAAAGGTTCAATATTCTCGTCTTTTCATCTACGCAGGAAAAAACTACGCTAGGTTTTCAGTAGTTCACAGCGGTATGTCCCAGTTTGTGGCACATCTAGCAGCGGATCGGTATAAAAGATTTGAATGTTCTTTTCTGCTCTTTTTGTACTGTTTCCCCGTTATATTTCTCCTCACTCTTTTCTGCGGGCTGTTCCTCCACGCCTACAGGCTCCGATCGTCTAGTCTACGAACCCCTTTTGAACGGAAATTGTTTCCAAGGTGCATTTAGATGGTCCCAATAAGCGTCCTCGGCGTTCAGCTTTCTACACGTTGCGTACTATTCGGCTAATTCCGCCGCCCTTTCCACAGTGTTTGCATTTCCTCTGCCTTGCACCCACAGCTTCACAGATGGTGGGATGCTGTTGTAAAACTGCTCTAAACACATGCGTTCAATGATCCTGTCTCTGCTTTCGTGCGCTTCCGCGCTTTTCATCCACTCGACTAGGTTTGCCATTGTGATGTGTCTGGTCGCGACATGGTGTGGTGCGTGGGAATGACAGAAGGAGACGACAAGGACTGCGCGCCCTGAGGCGAATTCCATGTTGGAGGCGGAGAGAAAACGACAACGCCGAAGAGCGTCAGGCACGTGAACGCGCGGCGCAAGAAAAGCAAACAAGAAGAAAATGCCAACTTATTAGGAGAGACCACGGGGCGTCAACCAACCAATGAAAAAACGACGAATCGGCCACAGCGGGAGAAAAAGTGAGGCGCGCTGGCAGAAGGGGGGAGACCTAGGGAGAGACGCCGGGAGATTTCTAGGAAGAGTCGCCAGGAGAAGGTCGACCGCTGGACCGGGAGTTGAAAACGGGCCCTCGGGTTCCGGACCCAAGCCATGACCCGACCGTGGCCTCCTGCCAACCCGTTCCTGTGCGTCGGCAGGTTACCCGAGCGTGCCGCCAGCTTCTCAAGGCAGGCGAGCTTCTGTGCCCGTGGGCAGGACGAGAGCAGTCAGGCTACGGGCCCGAGTTCTACGCGCAGCTGCCCGGCCAGAACGCCGCCGCTGTGTACTCGTGCCACCAAGCCGCCTGCCTTGCCGCTCCAAGCCAGAGCTGGCGCACTCCGATCACCCAGTCAACCATCCTATACCCTGACCTTTGGTGAGAGCGGCGCAACTCCTTTCATCAACTTGTTGCCGCGTCTTCACGTCGAGACTGTTATGCCTACCTGCCGTCGTTGCAAGCCCGGACGCGCACTAGTTACCTGCATACTAGCCCCAAGCGTGTTTCCTACTGCCGTGATGTCTGCTTGATTGTTTATTTTATGCTTTATATTTCCTTCTATATATTTTAAGCCTCTTTCTAGTTCCATTAAAAGTTTGTGTGGGTTTTCGAAACCAACGGCTTTGTCCCCAATTGTACATCACAGCCTTTAAACTATATGCAAACTCTGAATACCTCTCGCAATCTTTCTTGCCTGTGCTCCTAAACCTTTGCCTAAACGCTTCGGCTGAAAGGCTGTGTTTCTTCAGGAGACGAGCCTTAACTTTCGCTTAATCATGTGCATCTGGTGCACTGAGTCTGGCGATTGCTTCCGGCACCTCACACGGCAACACAGACAGCAACCGTTGTGGCCATGTACTGGGACCTAAGTTCATCTTCTCGCAAGTCCTTTCAAAATTGCGTAGGGACAAGGGTATAGTGGTGCCGACCTCAAATGGCTTTATTAGCCTGTCCATGAGCTATCATTCTGCCTTACATGATCGTCCCTGAGCCCCTTCACTTCCTTGAGACAACTCGAAACGCTTGTTTTCAAGTTCAAGTTGCATTTTTCCTAACTCGCGACCTTTATCGCGTTCCTCTCTCTCTCTAACCCGTTTTTCTCTGTTCTGTTCTTCTTTCTCTCTTTGCCGTTTCTCTCTTCTTTTCAGAAGTTCCAATCCCATTTTAATTTCTTCCTCACGTGCCTGTTCGGAACTAATTCCGATTTTAGCATTTCATTGCGTACATCTAGGCCCAGTTCCTCACCAACAATCAACAGTTCGTCTCTCAGCAGTGTCCTTAACTACATGATTGCTGCTTTACTACCTTGGTCCTGCTCACTAAACCTACCTAGGAAAAGACAACCTAGCTAGCAATCAACATTCTAGCTTCCATACTGTTCTAAACAGAGCAACTACAAGATGAAGCCTAGCGAGTCAAAGCAAGAACCAAGCACTCACCGACAGACACAGCACCACGTCGCAAAGTCCATCTCACCGCTGTCAGCCGGTTGTAAGGATTAGGAGATCAATCCCACTGCTCATAACCAGTTGTCAAGA
The DNA here is from genome assembly GCF_038994185.2 of Dermacentor albipictus. NCBI lineage: Eukaryota > Metazoa > Arthropoda > Arachnida > Ixodida > Ixodidae > Dermacentor > Dermacentor albipictus. Next base: position 56,779,657 of record NC_091830.1, read on the forward strand.
TTGTAGTCGGGCACGAATTAGATAATAGCTGGCATATGCCGTCGTCCAACTTATCCACGCTGAGGACGTTGTCGAAAGGAAGGACTGCTTCTGATCGAGCACGAGGAATATGGGTTTATTAACAGTATCTACATAAGGATGTTGCAGTTCTTCAGTCTAGCATGAATGCGAAGAAAACTGCCCTGAGCAGCCTCACAACAGCGGTTTATAAACACATCGGTCCTCCCTAGATTCCTAGATGAGAGAACCGTTCGAACATCATCGTAGATGAGCCGCCCTTCGGAAGGAGGGCACACACGCACTTCCGCACGAGGTCAGACGGTCTTTGCAGAAGTCAGGGCTTACGTCAGGAACGGTGCGTGGGACGGCGCCTCTAAATACGTTTTCTCGGGAACTCCTTTGGTCACGGCAGACCGGGTCGGCGGTGGTGTGTTCAGTCTCAAAGCCTGGTTCAGCGAACTCCTGTCGGCAATCCCACGACGAAGACTCGAGGACACGGCGTTAATGTCCTCCGGAAACAGTAGACTTAGTGATGCCGTTTGGCTAGAGGATGATGGTGGCTTTCTAAGACAAGTCGACGCCGCTCTCGCACCTGGCTGTAAAACGTGCACCTCCGCCAGCCGTTCTTAACAGTGACCTACACAGGAGGGGAAAATGGACGGATGGACGGACGGACGGAACGGACGGACGGGCGTGCGGGCGGGCGGGCGGGCGAGCGGGCGGGCGGGCGGGCGGACGGGCAGGCAGGCAGGCAGGCAGGCAGGCAGGCGGGCAGGCAGGCAGGCGGGCAGGCAGGCAGGCAGCCAGGCGGGCAGGCAGGCAGGCAGGCGAAAGAACGGCAGAACGGACAGACTTATTTTTTGGGTCATCCTATTGTCGATGTAGATTAAAAAAACCTTTTAGCGAACCGAATAAATGTTTTCTTTACGTAATGCTTTTTGTTCCATTTGGGCCCCGTTGAATAAATCCTCAAGCAGATTTAAACCAGAAAGGCACTTGCAATATTCAGAGCAAGATCTCAAAAGCAGATTGCTGCTTACAAGAAGGGCGTCTTGCAACGTTTGCAAGGGAATTTTGCGAAGTTGACAACTTAACAATGTTTATGGGGGAATGAACTTTATCCCATGAGATGTACGCAGGGGGGTACGCTTGGCGGGAGGCTCTCCCTAGCATTGAGATCAATAATTACCGAAAAAAATTGGAAAACCTATTAGTACAGCAGCCACAAGCTGGATCTTGAAAGCGTGCGCTCTTCGTACACGCGTGTGAAGACATCGCCCCCCTTTATGTTCTTTGCCCCCATGCCTGGAAAAGGCTATCACCAGCATTGAGACGTCGCCATTATTCAGTCGCAAAGCGAAGCGCCATGCCGTTCAGTCAATTTTGCTGCAAATATGCTGCCACCTTCCATTGCCATATAGGGGGCAGGGTGTTTTTTCAAGCTGCACTTGCAGTTTTTCTTCCCTGTCTCCCCCAATTTATTGGAAATAAAGATATACTCATTCATTCATTCATATCTGCGAAGGGAGATGCACTGGCTGCGTGTAGCGCTGGCCGCGTGCTACTTTTCTTAAACGAGGTAGCTGTTACAGCGTGGGCAAAAGTACTCTTGCCGAAACGCTGGCATATTGGTGTACATAAATCGCTAGATGTACCACGCTTTGATTGTACGTAAATAAAAAAATCCGTGCTGGTAAGAATTCTTCTAAAGCATTCCCCAGCGGTGGGGGGAAGGGTGGGGGGTTATTTGTCATAGCTCTTCAAGGCTTTCGGTGTTCCAATAGTTTTCTCCTAAACTCGACGCCTCTCGTAATTTCTTGCATTGCCTGGTGGTGTTCGTTGCAAGACGACTCTTGGAATGCACTCAGAAAATAATAACGACTCTCCTCGAAGAGCTGCCCATAGAGTTTGTGTTGAGCTCACATTCAAACACTGAAAGATTTCGCTTAGAAGAAACGCACCTCAGTTACACTTCAGCAACGGGTGTTCGCAAGAGTAATCCTTTTTCTCGAAGGTGAGATACACATGCGTAATCGATAAGCGCAAGACTAATCCTGTGCTTCCAATTTCCTGCACGCAGTGAAAGAAATCATCTGCACCGTAAGCTGGACTGCCAGCTCTGAAAGCATGTACCCACCCGACAAGTACTGTGACTACCTGTTCTACATTGACGTGTACGTACATCATGGCCGAATTGATGTCTTTGGAAGCACCATCGGCTGGAATGTATTCCGCCAGAGGGCCAGCACATACAAGATTATGAAGCTGGGAATTTCGTTCGAGCTAGTGTAAGTTATAAAAGTCGCTGGCTTTCGAGGTTAAAAAAATGATCTCCGGAAAAAAACTTCGCAAGTCCGCCGGGAACGCGAGGCACCGATGGCGATTGCAAATTAGTAGATAGCTGTACGAAGTAAGTAACGAAATTAACAATGATAGTATGAGTAAGCATGACTCGAGGACGTAGAAAGAAACAGATGCACGGAAACAGCGCTGTATTTGTCTGTCTGCTTCTTTCTACCTCCTTGTTGAGTTGCGCTTCTATCATGGTTTATCATGGTATTATGGTTATGCTTCTACCGTGGTCGCAATTCTATCATGGTTTAAAACCATGTAGCCCGTCAATGTGTTTTCATTAAATTAACTAGCACTGTTTAACGCGTGCACGGGTAAAATGAATTCACATCGCTCGATGACAGCGGAAACTGCCTGTGAAAAACGCTGAAGTTAGGAATCGCGGACGGCAGCCGCGAGCCAATTGAGGTCCGTGCATCGAACGCACAGCGTATACGAAGCTACCGACACTGTGCGCACTGTGCAAACATCGCAGATGGCTTTGAAGATGAGGCCCACGTGGGCGCGCACGTTACCCACGTCGCAGACCGCCTTCAAGACATACGAGCGCCTGCAATGAGTTGCTGTGGCATTCGCCAAAGGCGTCCATAGAATAAAAAACCAACTTTAGAGATTTAGAGAAGGAAAACTGTACCGTCCACAGTGGTCCGAAAATAACATAGAGTTTCTCACTATAACACCTAGAGAGAAATCTGGAGCCACCACATATGCATTTTTCTTAAGGGATGCCCTGCCGTCATGGGAATGACGGTATATATGTCTGCCAGGCATGTGTTGGGTGGTGTTGTAAGAGGCTTCATATAAAACGTGGATATGGCTACACAAATAACGTGTTCTTAAAGTAATATCTTCATAAAATATTTTAATTCACGCATATTACATCTTTTCTCACCTACAATGCATGACCAAGCGAAGAAAAGCGAGAACAGACGATAAACTGTTCCAAAGCCATCACGAATCTTGTCGTCTGTCCTCCGACTTTAGCGGCCCGCTGATACTTTTTACGTATCATATAATTGTACATGCAATAACAAGTTCTCATAGTTCAACAAAACATGTTTTTGTGTAATAATTAAGCTAGAACTGCTTCTTACATGCTGTTTTAGTTGAAAATGTATGCTTGTAACAGCCGGAATGAGGCCTGCTTGGCTCTCCGAGAACGTAGCCAATGCGAAGCCACAATATACAGGCATTCCCATGCATACCAAATCGCAGCAGCGCCAGATTTTCTTCCCTCTAGGCAATATAGTGAGAAACTCTATGCAAAATAAGAGACGGCAGCGCATAGAACTTAGCGGGGGGACCGAAAGATGGCGCTACTTAAACAGCAAGCGGAAATCCAATTTTTAGTGCAATATTCAATATGGCCGCTTTTTTACTGGTGGCGTACACAGGGTACGCGCCGTGCTCGCCTTGTTGGCTTTGCGGCATACTTCAGTTGCCGCGTTTTAATTGCCAGGAGACTAAAGAACCTCTACTGACGCCGATACAAACAAGCCACAAGGGAATGAACGGGACGTGCGAATTTATATGCAGAAGAAAAGCAGTGCACCTTTCGAACAAGAGCAGAAAAAAAAAATTTGCATGAGGAGATGCGCTGAAACCATTAACGCAAGCTCGTAAACTGCTCACTTTCGTCGTCGCAAATGGCCATCTGGTTGCGAGCGACTGATCAGTAGCGCAGGCAAATTGGGCAGTACAACACCTGTTTGCATTGACAGTCGCCGTAACTTGCATTCCGAAGCAATCGGGGGACGCATAGCATCTGCTGCCGCAACGAGCACAGCGACATGGACTACCCGGCATTTTAACTTTACCTACTTTCCAACCTGCACGTTTCTTTTTTTCCTTTTGGGGGCGGTAATGTGTAACTCATACTTGGTGCCCCACATTATCAATATGGGCATCAGCATTCTGCAGCCAATTTTGAAAGCCTTTCCACCCATGTAGCTATTAACCTCATACACTTTGGACCATTTAATCACGTTTGCGTTCTCCGTTCACGCCACGTCACGGCGGATGAAGGCCCACAAGCATAATTTACCAGCGGCTGCAGCAGGAAAGGGCAAACAGGGAGCACCGATCGCAGTACATGTAAACAGGGAGTCTGTCGCTGCGCGCACTGCAGGAGCAGGTGCTTACCTCGAGAGGGGGTTTCCCAATGCAACTAACCAGGCCGCCACATCCTAGAAATGTAACACGGCAACCATGACCAAGTGGGACAACATTGAAAAAGATGCTGCAATCACTTCAGCATACTCTAACATAACGCTCAATCTATACATTGGCACAATACACTATACATTGGCTACGATCCACATGACAACAGTGAGCATGCACGCACACGGGTTGCTTGCGGCACATTCAACCTTCAGACTGTAGGCATAGTACTTGCCTTCATCGCACATGGTAGTCTGGTAGCAAGCACCAACCAGCAGCGCAAGCAGGTTGGTCAGTGTGTCCCACGTGTTTGTACCGACAGTCGCCGTTGAAGATGAGCAACTTGCATTGCGAAGCAATCGGGTGACGCAAGCATCTGTTGCTGCAGCCAACAGAGTGACATGCAGTGCCCGGCATTTTAGCGTTATGGCCTTTCCTACATGCATGTTTCTTTTTGTTATTTGTTATTTGTTATGTTTGGTCGGTTTTATGAACATCACCATGTTGCAGCCACTTTGGCAGGCCTTTCCACACATGTCGATATCTACTTCATACGATTAGAACCATGTAATCATGTATGAGAGTCTCCGCCGTCGCCAAATCATAGCCGAGGAAGGCCACAAGCAAAATTTGTCCATGGCAGCAGCAGGAAAGGACGGAACGGGGAGCACCAACCACGATGCGTGTAAATTCGCAGTTTATGTCACTGTGCGGACTGTAGGAGCAGGTGCTTGCCTCGAGATACTTTTTCCAAAACAACTAACCAGGCTCCCGCATATAAGAAACGTGACACCGTGACAAGTACCAAGTCGGACAGCAGCGAAACCAGATTTTGCGATCAATCAGTTCAACGTAGCCAGCGCAAAAACACAGGCTGTCGGGCAAGAATAGCAATCCTGCATCAGGCTAGGAATTAAATTTTGGCGTTTAAGACACACGCCAATGCCGCATTAGCTATTTCAGGAGAGGAATCGCACATGGCAACGTGCACTAGAAAATGCTGCTGCAGATATGTTACGCTTCTAGACAGTCACTGGTATCAAGTATGAGCAAAGAATCGGTTGACCTTCAATTTTTGAATGAGGAAGACGAATAATCTCTAACAAGAATGTGGAATAAAAAAGCTTGCATTCATTGAGAAAAAATTATACTTGGCATGCATTGGCAACGCCAGGAAGCTCACTAAGTAAGGGCAAGTTGACGGAACTCCTTTGGCCAGCGCCATCTGTGCTTGTTTAGAGGTTGCAGATACACCTGAAGAACACAATTTTTGTTGTTTAGGTGTCTGGATGACTCAGCCAATATCCGCGCTGGTGGAATGATGGCGAAGGCTCTTTTAACTCTTGACACAGTCGTACGTAGGCTTTATATCTCATCCAAATAATTCTAGAATGGCTTCTTTCTTGGTGGTCTTGCGAATTCGGCTCCAGCTCCTTCCGGTTGGTGTAGACTGATGACCAAGATGTACTTGGCGCACACTCTGTTGGGGTAGAACAGTGACTTATGGGATAGAGCAGAGATTATCCAAACTCATGTAGTGTTTTCTTTTATGCTCGAATCAATTATGCTGAACTGTAAACATCAACAAACGTTCATATCATCTGCTACAAACAACTGACATGTATCTCAAGGCTAGCAAGCAAATACAGCATACATCATCATCAGCCTGGTTACGCCCACTGCAGGGCAAAGGCCTCTCCCATATTTCTCCAACAACCCCGGTCATGTACTAATTGTGGCCATGCCGTCCCTGCAAACTTCTTAATCTCATCCGCCCACCTAACTTTCACCCGTCCCCTGCTGCGCTTCGCTTCCCTTGGAATCCTGTCCGTAACCCTTAATGACCATCGGTTATCTTCCCTCCTCATTACATGTCCTGCCCATGCCCATTTCTTTTTCTTGATTTCAACTAAGATGTCATTAACTCGCGTTTGTTCCCTCACCCAATCTGCTCTTTTCTTATCCCTTAACGTTACACCTATCATTCTTCTTTCCAGCATACATCAAGCATATTTATTTCTGAACCAGGTGTTGTTTACCTTGTAGTAGCATCCAAAGTCCACACAATGACATTGTTGTAGCAAGCAGCAGCTTCTGCTTAGTGCATGTAGTGTGTTACATTATACTAGTGCCATCCTCATTACTGCATATCGGGAACAGAAATTTCGAATGCATAAGAAATTTAATCAGCACAATTTCGCAATATAAAATGCGAGAAGGTGCGACATACACATTGAAATGGTTTGTGATTACAGAAGACATGCAAATGTGCTGTTTTTCCTAGAATGCTTAAGCAGGATGGTAAATAAATATTGTTACTCTCCGTAAAATTGATGTCTGCCTAACTGCAATGCATGTCAACAGCATAAGTATTATGAAGATAACAAATGAGAATATTTCGACGCTCGTTTACACACTAGAAGAGATCACACTGCTGCTTTCACAAACAAATGGATGAAATACATGAAGCTATTAGAAATGAAGCATTCTTTTTGTGCATCAATGTGATGCACCTCTTCACTACAGCAAAAATAGATATCCTGAGGTAAACCAAACGGAAAAGCAAGAACATCTGAAACCAAACGGTACGAAATATGGTTGATTGATCATGCGTACAACTGCTTGAAACATCTTTGTTCATCCATAAATTTGGAACGTGCGCAAAAGGAATTGATGAGACTCTGGGGTGGCTGACGTGCCAACTGGATATGCCGTCAGAGTGCATGGAAAACACGAATACATGTTCTGGGGCCCTATAACGTACAACAATCGCAATCTGTTTTTATACCAAATCGACCAATAGCCCTCCCTGATAGGTCCGAAGGGTTCGGGTTCAATCAATATGGGCTGCATCCACGCTAATGTGGGCGGAGCCCAAGCCATCCTGACCTATCACAGAGGGCTAATGGCCAATGTGGAATAAAAACAGATTGCAATCATCATCATCATCATCATCATCATCATCAGCCTGGTTACGCCTACTGCAGGGCAAAGGCCTCTCCAATATTTCTCCAACCACCCCGGTCATGTACTAATTGTGGCCATGCCGTCCCTGCAAACTTCTTAATCTCATCCGCCCACCTAACTTTCTGCCGTCCCCTGCTTCGCTTCCCTTCCCTTGGAATCCAGTCCGTAACCCTTAATGACCACCGTTTATCTTCCCTCCTCATTACATGTCCTGCCCATGCCCATTTCTTTTTCTTGATTTCAACTAAGATGTCATTACCTCGCGTTTTTTCCCTCACCCAATCTGCTCTTTTCTTATCCCTTAACGTTACACCTATCATTCTTCTTTCCATAGCTCGTTGCGTCGTCCTCAATTTGAGTAGAACCCTTTTCGTAAGCCTCCACGTTTCTGCCCCGTAGGTGAGTACTGGTAAGACACAGCTATTATACACTTTTCTCTTGAGGGATAATGGCAACCTGCTGTTCTTGATCTGAGAATGCCTGCCAAACGCACCCCAGCACATTCTTATTGTTCTGATTATTTCTGTCTCATGATCCGGATCCGCAGTCACTACCTGCCCTAAGTTGATGTATTCCCTTACTACTTCCAGTGCCTCGCTGCCTATTGTAAACTGCTGTTCTCTTCCGAGACTGTTAAACATTACTTTAGTTTTCCGTAGATTAATTTTTAGACCCACTCTTCTGCTTTGCCTCTCCAGGTCAGTGAGCATGCATTGCAGTTGGTCCCCTGAGTTAGTATGCAAGGCAATATCATCAGCGAATCGCAAGTTACTAAGGTATTCTCCGTTAACTTTAATCCCCATTTCTTCCCAATCCAGATCTCTGAATACCTCCTGTAAACACGCTGTGAATAGCATTGGAGAGATCGTATCTCCCTGCCTGACGCCTTTCTTTATTGGGATTTTGTTGCTTTCTTTATGGAGGACTACGGTGGCTGTGAAGCCGCTATAGATATTTTTCAGTATTTTTACATATGGCTCGTCTACACCCTGATTCCTTAATGCCTCCATGACTGCTGAGGTTTCGACAGAATCAAATGCTTTCTCGTAATCAATGAAAGCTATATATAAGGGTTGGTTATATTCCGCACATTTCTCTATCACCTGATTAATAGTGTGAATATGATCTATTGTTGAGTAGCCTTTACGGAATCCTGCTTGGTCCTTTGCTTGCCAGAAGTCTAAGGTGTACCTGATTCTATTTGCGATTACCTTAGTAAATAGTTTGTAGGCAACGGAGAGTAAGCTGATCGGTCTATAATTTTTCAAGTCTTTGGCGTCCCCTTTCTTATGGATTAGGATTATGCTAACGTTTTTCCAAGATTCCGGTACGCTCGACCTTATGAGGCATTGCGTAAACAGGGTGACCAGTTTCTCTAGAACAATCTGCCCACCATCCTTCAACAAATCTGCTGTTACCTGATCCTCCCCAGCTGCCTTCCCCCTTTGCATATCTCCTAAGGCTTTCTTTACTTCTTCCGGCGTTACCTTCGGGATTTCGAATTCCTCTAGACTATTTTCTCTTCCATTATCGTCGTGGGTGCCACTGGTACTGTATAAATCTCTATAGAACTCCTCAGCCACTTCCACTATCTCATCCATATTAGTACAGTAGAATTTCGATAAACGGAAATCGGTTAAACGGAATCAATGCTTAAACGGAACAAACGCCTCGGAGTTGGTTGGTTTTGAATTAAGGCAATGTAAAAAAAATCCCGTTAATCGGAACTCGAATTTTCAGACCACCGTATAAACGGAACCGAAAATAGACTCGAAACCGCAACTTGACGTTCACGCAGAGCCCCATCGCGGTACGCATCACTGTTTCCCCTTCTTTCTCGCACACGGTAACCGCATCGCTAGCTTGCTTTCTGTCACGGTGCGCTTGCTGTTGTTAGGCTTAAATATTACATCCGCTGTTTAGCGTCGTCTGCGACATATTTCGTCGCGAAGTCAGCACCTGATGAGTATGAGTGGTGCCATTCTAAGAAAACGGTTGCGAGAGCTCAAACAAGCAAACATAAAGTCCTTTTTCACAAGCAAATAAATCGCAGTTTCCACTGATTTCCGCGGAATAAGTGGACTATTGAGATATTTTTTTTAAGTTTGAATAGTGCTCTGAAAAAAAGTTCATTGCTTACCGCTTTTGTGCAATAAAGTTTGTGCCCATAGCGTACCGTCCTCTTTAATACCTAGATTTTGCATCTGAGATCCGCTTCAGCGGAGACTGACAATTGCGCGCACGCCTGCCTCGTCGGAACCAAGCAGTCAGGAACGGATTGCGAAATCCTGAACCTTCTCTCTCTAAACGAAACTCCTGATAAACGGAACGTATTTTCCCGGTCCCTTGAGGTTCCGTTTAACGAGAGTCCACTGTAATGATATTGCCGGCTTTGTCTCTTAACGCGTACATGTGATTCTTGCCAATGTCTAGTTTCTTCTTCACTGTTTTTAGGCTTCCTCCGTTCCTGAGAGCATGTTCAATTCTATCCATATTATACTTCCTTATGTCAGCTGTCTTACGCTTGTTGATTAACTTCGAGAGTTCTGCCAGTTCTATTCTAGCTGTAGGGTTAGAGGCTTTCATACATTGACGTTTCTTGATCAGATCTTTCGTCTCCTGTGAGAGTTTACTGGTATCCTGCCTAACGGAGTTACCACCGACTTCCATCTCGCACTCCTTAATGATGTCCACAAGATTTTAGTTCATTGCTTCAACACTATGGTCCTCTTCCTGAGTTAAAGCCGAATACCTGTTCTGTAGCTTGATCTGGAATTCCTCTATTTTCCCTCTTACCGCTAACTCATTGATCGGCTTTTTAGGTACCAGTTTCTTCCGTTCCCTTCTCAGGTCTAGGCTAATTCGAGTTCTTACCATCCTGTGGTCACTGCAGCGCACCTTGTCGAGCACGTCCACATCTTTTATGATGCCAGGGTTAGCGCAGAGTTTGAAGTCTATTTCATTTCTAGTCTCGTCGTTCGGGCCCCTCCACGTCCTCTTTCGGCTATCCCGCTTGCGGAAGAAGGTATTCATTATCCTCATATTATTCTGTTCCGCAAACTCTACTAATAACTCCCCCCTGATATTCCTAGTGCCTATGCCATATTCCCCCACTGCCTTGTCTCCAGCCTGCTTTTTGCCTACCTTGGCATTAAAGTCACCCATTAGTATAGTGTATTTAGTTTTCAATCTACCCATCGCCGATTCCACGTCTTCATAGAAGCTTTCGACTTCCTGGTCATCATGACTGGATGTAGTGGCGTAGACCTGTACAATCTTCATTTTGTACCTCTTATTAAGTTTCACAACAAGACCTGCTACCCTTTCGTTAATGTTATAGAATTCCTGTATGTTACCAGCTATACTCTTATTAATCAGGAATCCGACGCCTAGTTCCCTTCTATCAGCTAAGCCCCGGTAGCACAGGACGTGCCCGCTTTTTAGCACTCTATATGCTTCTTTTGGCCTCCTAACTTCACTGAGCCCTATTATATCCCATTTACTGCCCTCTGATTCCTCCAATAGCACTGCTAGACTAGCCTCACTAGATAACGTTCTAGCGTTAAACGTTGCCAGGTTCACATTCCAATGGCGGCCTGTCCGGAGCCAGTGATTCTTAGCACCCTCTGCAGCGTCGCAGGTCTGACCGCCGCCGTGGTCAGTTGCTTCGCAGCTGCTGGGGACTGAGGGCCGGGGTTTGATTGTGTTGTTCATATAGGAGGTTGTGGCCAAGTACTGCACCAGGGTGGCCAATCCTTCTCTGGTGAGGGAGTGCGTTACCGGTTCTGGTCACCGGGATCAGGCCACACTCCAGGCCTGTTTATGCAATTTTATCAACACGCGGATTTTCTTTCTTTTTTTCTTTTTTTTAATCCGGTGGAAAATTGCCGGCACCGGGATTCGAACCACGAACCTCTTGCACGCGAGGCGGGTGTTCTGCCTCTACGCCACCGCTGCAACCCCATTGCAATAGCTTTACATTATAGCGGCCCTGTACTCAAAACTGAGACGCTGGCCAGCGCTTGCTCGTCCCTCTGCATGCGCCTCAAGGAGGCGAGCGGAAAACCAATAAATTCAGTTTCCTGCACCCTGCCACTCAAGTGATCATTCTGAATGACCTATTGCCCCTTCTTGGATACCGCACGAGCTGACTTGATGTCAGTTGTCGGTTAAACGTTCAAAAACGGGGCCACAAAGAGGCGATTAAAGTCGACTCCCTACACCTAAGCCCAGGGGCGCACTTGCTTTGTGAATCCCACGCATATATTCTTTTTGGAACAATATATTTTTGTCGCACCGTAGCTGGACCACAGAGTTGCCGGAACGGGCCGTGCCTTGTATACGTGTACTGTGGCACTGTGTTTCTTTCCACAAGTTGCCGCTCTTCTGTCTTCCTTCTGGGCCCCTTCTCTATTGTGCCCCCCGCCGCCCGATTCAACTTGCCCTCTCTTCTGCCACAAGGGCAGCACGGGCACTGGTGCTGCGCAGCGACCTTTTTCTCCCTCCTTGCCTCGGGTCGACGGGAACCTAGGTGCCGCTACTTCCCTCCCTCTTCACTCTCCTACTTACATCTCCCTCCTCCTGCGTGCTTTTTTTCTTTTTTGTTTATTTTTATTTTTTTTATTCTCACTGACCTCCTTGATCTACATACATGGGACTCCACCTTCCCCTTGCCCTGCATTGTTGCCAAAGGCAGCTGCAAATCTGCCAAAGCGCCGAAAATCAAGCACTGTCAAAACTGTACCTGACGGTTGATGTATTTGTGAACGACCAGGCACCCAGTCTGGTGTCTTCGCTACCAGGGCCGAATTGCCACTTTTTTGTAAACCCTGATGATGTGCGGTCCACCGATCGAAACTGTTGAAATTACATGCTTGTTATGTTTACCTTGTAGCACCACTCATGTTCCCACCGCTCATATATATATATATATATATATATATATATTGATAAAGCTACTCAGTCACCCATGGCTACGGCTACAACAAGATGAAAAATGTGACGTGCGTTCCGCTATCGCATTCTTTTTCGTGAATGTGTATAATGATGCCTCACAACTGGAAGCTTATTTCGGAAACAGCAACGGATGGTCTTGACTGCCCATATGTAATGCAGCATCTAGTTTGTTAACTTGCCTCCACCTGTAATTTAACGAGACGAATATATTACATAGCAATTGAAGCAGCGATGTTAAGAAATCTAGCTTTCGGGCTTACACCCCAAGTTAAATAGCGCGAGATATCGAAGCGCAATAAACTGGTTTTAGCAAAATATAACCAACCGATGTATGAAGCAAAGAATCCGTACCTGCCGTGCACACCGACATACTGGTAAAGGTAATTAATCTACGCAAGAGGTCACGTGGGAGGTCGATGACGCTGAACGCTATCTTGCGTTTAAAAATGCCAAAAAACCAGAAAATTGGAAATAAAGAATGCTATGTAAAATTAGGAATGTTGATATTGTACTCTTTACCATGCAATAAAAACGCTTCCTTTATTGTTGAAGAAAGTTTGCAGGTTAAAATTGCGCTTACTACGGCGACTCTAGGGGGAGATAATGCCCTCACGGGTTAACCTTTTTAATGGTATGCTATGGCTGCTTCTTTAGCGGCGCACCGAGGTCGATTTTTCCGCCCTATGTGGCCATTTGTTGAACTTGAGAGTGTTCGGGGCCGGGCGTCTATTACCGCGCCCGCAATTCGCGCTGCCAACGCCGTATCACCCGCAGCGGTTGCCTCCACTCTGTACGGAGTGTGTGGCGAGGAGGCAATAGATGCACCATAGAAGCCGCCAGAAAAGTACCCCCCCTTCCTTGGCTTACCCCCTTGCCTCGTGCGCCTGAGGGGAGGGCACGCATCCGGGCCGCGTTCCCCGCTCGCACACGCGAGATTGAAAGAGTGATTGTGAAGAGGAAGAGGCGCTGAACATAATTAGGGCAACCACGTTCGACGGCTCACCCTCACACGCTTTCCCTCATACGGAACCTCACGGGGACGGCCACGACAGAAACATGACTGGAGTGTCCATGTAATTGCCATCGGGAAAAAATGGTTATGCAGTACTAACGCACATGGTTTAATCTAAATAAAAGAAAGTTTGAGTGAAGCAGTTAATTAAATTCAGTATAATCAATGGCTTTGGGTGCATAAATTTTTCTTTGACTACTTTGGAACGCGAAACCTCGTGCACTGTTCTTATCAACCAGCAATGCTGCAATTTTTTCTCATCGAATGTTCTTTTACGAATATTCACCAGTCGCAAGTAAAGTCGCGGTGCAAACACCAAATCAAGCTGGCATAGTGCGAGAGTTTACGCAACAATGCCAGGATGACGAAGGCGATTTACGATGCTTGTCGACGGACGGTTGACGATGCGAGGTGTATGTATAGATAAACGCGACGTACATCTAGTCACATTCATGAATTCTGTACAACTCTATAGCAGTGGCACATGCCCGTCCTAGAGAACTGACCAACAATGACACACACCTAGCTGATCACACGTTGAATGCCTCAATAAAAAGAAACGGGTAAAACTAATTTTTACATGTAATGCGCTGTTGCTCAAAGGGATTAGTGTGCTAAGTAATCTGAAATAAAGTATATATCCTAGATTCTTGGCTACATGAAAGCACATCGGAAGATTCATAGTGACGCCACCTGGTGACGGCAAGCAACTTTCTGTACGTAACCTTACTCAAAAATGAAGCTAGTACCACTTTCCTCGGACCATTGAAGGCCACCTAGTATAGATTTGACCCTTCCTTGGCACTTGCAGGAAACGCAAATATGCAATTTACCTTTGTTTTTGTAAATTCTTCTCAACGCACTTGACCGCTTCTTCGACTTGACGTCTGGTTACTTCTTTAGTCTCGGTTGCTCAACTACTACAATCGCAGCCTTTCACATTTTGCACTGGTTGTTTGTTTGCATTAAAATTTGTCAATGGGCTGTTTTTTTCTCATATGCGCAGGTGCTGTGTAAACGCTGCTTTTTTGTGATAGTTCCGTGATTTAGTGCGAGGCGCTATTATCAGCTGACTACCCGTTGACTTTTGTCTCAGCAGTATGAAAATCGTACGCTATAACGGAAGGAAACTAACTAAGCACAAGATACTTCCTTTGTCCATTGGGTGCGCTAAGGCTGACTCGGTATGTCACTTGAAAGAAGTCCACCCAGGTATGCTACACCGAAAAAAGGAAAGGATGGGACTCCTTAACGGGAATTATTGTTTATGGGCCAACTTCGCATCGTCGGCTAGAATAGCTCACTGCCCTTTATTTCGCGCTGCTTTACCGAGCCCCTTAGGCGCAACTCTCACCCTGGACGGGCGGGCCACTTTTCTCTCCACATAAACTATCTATACGCTTTCTTTTTCTTTGCTTACTTTTTCTATATTATTTTGTCTATTTAACTACAAATCACGCTGTATAATTAAAGAAGCGTGTTATGTCTTCAAAACTAGTGATTATTCGTTTCGGAAATGCAAATCCATCGAGTGGTTTATTTTCGCAAAGTTATCGCAGTTATGAAGTAGCCGCCGTGGACGCCACGTGTACGCCAAATCTTGCGTTGCAGCGTGGTGTCACCAGAAGGATTGGACAAAGCAGCTGGTGAACTGAGCGCACTGCGTAGAGATGGCATCTAGCACTACGGAGTGCTCTCGGCGATGTTGACTCCGACCGACTTGAAATCCATGGCATCGTTTACGAAACCGCTTCTTGAGGTGAGTGCGGGTTGAGTATTATATATATATATATATATATATATATATATATGTGTGTGTGTGTTTGTGTGTGTGTGTCCCTGCAGTAGATTTCCTGTTTAGGCTACAACGGAAGCCCGTTCTACGTGGCGCGTTAGCAACTACAAGGCACGTCAAACTAGACTGCCCGAACCGATCTTGATCTGTCGTCGATTTCATATGCCTTGGTTGATGCCACTTTTGCGCACTATTTTTCATTCCAGGTCGCAGGAAATATCACATAGGAGAGCGTAATGTACCATGTGCATTGTTGTTTAGATATTTGAACGCTTCGACGTCTCGCCCCAACTGAGCACACGAATACATTCTTCTCTATGCAAAGCTGCACGAGCTCCAAGAAAGGAATTAAATGGCGCATTAGTGCTCCGGCCTTTGCAACGTTGCGTTGGCTAGGCAACGAAACCACCCGCTCATAATTTCCTACCCTAATGTCATGATTAGTGTTTTGTCCTGTAACCTGAAATTGAATGTGTGTTTGAGATGCTCATGTTAAACGCCATAGATGTGTACCTTGAAATCGTTCGTATACTTTCATTTTTGCTTGGAAACGCTGTAAGTTGCAGCGCAAAAGGTAATGGAAGTGGTATGTTTTAGGCGGGGATTCTTGCTTCATCCAATTATATTTTTTTTTACCAGCCGAAGGAGGAGAGATGTCTGCTTGAGCCAGCTACATAAGACAAGTCGGGTATTAATTTGAGCAGGAGCTAATTCAATCGCGGCCCGAATGGACGCTACTGAGGAACTAAAAAAGAAATTTCAAAAGATCGTGTAATACTTCAAATCTTTATTTTTATTATTTTGTGGTAGTATGTATATTAGGAAAAATATCTCTTTTTTTATTGCTCCGTCACCTTAGCGTTATTTTGCTAGTGTAACATCATGAATTTCAAAATATTTTATCTTATTTTAGCCGCTGTGGATTAGTGAAAATTACTGAACCTAATAGGTTTACCCTTTGGCTATTTTGCGAATAAATTGTAAACTAAATTAGGCGATAAACGTTATTTAGGCTCGAGCATATGCCATCAAAATCGGTGACGTCACGACAAGCTGAAGTGCAAAGTTCAAGGTAGCACCGCCACGTCTATTTATATTTTTCATGTATTTTCGGTCTTGTCAAACGTATTCTACTGGCAAGGGTTGTGATTTCGGCACTGCAGAAATGTGTTGCACTGATACAGGTCAAATTATAGTTTCTCTAGTGTCCCCTAATATTAAAATTTGCAGTAAGTAAAGCTATTGTTGAATATTATTTCTCAGAAGAATTGATGTTTTTTAGTTGGAGTCACCATTTAATTAAGGCAGCGAACATCACGTGAGAATGTTTTATCTGACAAGGGAAGGCTGACGTGGCTGTGCTACAGATTATAGGCTAGAACGACTATAAGGAAATTGGCTGACCCGAGCCTTTATGTATGAGAAATAACGTCGTATTATTTGTTTTGGCTTTCCATAGGCCTACGACAATGTACGTAAACTTTAAAAAAAGAATTGCTGAACGTGCACTGCTAGTTTGTTTCAGCCCAAATTACGCAGCTGTCAGTTACGCCTGCTATACTGGGCTTGACCAGAATGTCGGATCGGCAAATACCGAAAGGGGCGGCTTAGTTGTTACATGTCAAGGAAATGGCGTTTCTGCATACATACCCATATACATCAAGTTTCATGGTGACGTGGAAACCTGGTGGCCTGTAGCCTTAAGAAAGTTAGCTGTGGCAGCCCTTAGTGGGCATTTACAGGGTAGTAAATAGGCGAGGACACTGATCAAAAGATGCGAAGTGAGTTTGGGAAATAACGCAGCCAACCCAGCTTACAAATTTTTTTCATAGAAGACCGTACTATTCGTAAAGGATGATGACGCATAATATTTAAGTATGCTGGAATAAATGAAATGTCCTGTGACAACACACGCATATTCATTGGCAAGCATCAATTGCTCATTAGCCTATGCAAGGGTGCTTAAAGCAGCATTAGGCGTTCTGCAAAAAAAAATAAGGATTTACATGTATCTTATAGTTTTATAGTTGTTTATATATTACATTATCTCGTGAATATTCTATTATTTTATCTCGTGAAACCATATATTTTAAATTCTGGGCATCTTTTCTTTTCGGAAGAACCTTCGACAAGGCGGACGGAATATTATACCACCTTAAGGCTCCTCCTGTCAGTCATCTGTCCAAGTCCTCGATAGCACTGACACCCTTCCTGCAGGGCTGTGCGGCTCACTGACACCACTTCAGCCGGCATACGCAGTTAGGACACCGACGGTGTGAGAGACTGACGTTGGGATGTTCCCTTTAACACTTGGCCAAACTGTAGATGCCTACAGACATTTCCGGCATAACGAAAGTGCCTCTTCGTCGTGCGACACTATGTTCGCGCCTTAGACGCAACCGAAACGCCTCCCCTGCAATGACCGGTTCAGAACCGCACACAGGTCATTTTCGTGCAACAGTGTTCTAGGCTTGCGGTGCTCGGATCGAGGTCGCGGGTTCGATCTCCTGTGGCGGAACGTTTGTCTGCTTCATTTTAGGAGCACATTGAAGATTTTCAGGTCGTGCAAAGCGTTCTGTAGTTTTTCACTAGAGTGTGCTGCAAAAAGAGATCCTTAGTTTTGGGAGGCAAAAGACTGATTATATGGAAGCAAAAGGTGTAACCCATCAGGGACAGGACAAAAGAACACAGAAAGCGGACGCAGCGCAAACGTGTGTGTCGTCTGTGTTGTTCTTTTGTCCTGTTTCTGCTTTTGCCTCCATCTTAATATACGAACAAGCCCAATGTGCAACTTTAGACAGACTGCATACATTAAAACCTGATACGTTAAGCCCTCTGTATTCGCGCCACGTCTTCGTTGAACAGCGGTAGACATGCCGAGAGATATGCTTTAGCATACCGTCCTGGCGTACCATCATAGAGAGCGTAGATAGAAGTGATTTATTTAATAAATTATTAGGTATGGGAGCGTTCCGAATACACCCCGGTTGTGCATTACCGATGCTGATGTTGTGGCGCCATCTGGTAGGTGGAGATCGAAAGCTTCGCCACTTAGTACCATCTCGCTAGGCATACCATCTTCAAAGCAAACAGCTAATCTCTATAATACGAACAAATCATGGCTAATACGTTTTAGTCAGCGTTAGATCATTCCAAAAAGTGATCAATTTTAGGATTTATTTCTTGCTCGCACGACACCAAGAAAGTATAATGGGTGAATTTGAAACAAAGTGGGCGCTCTGAGCATGTCGAAACGGTTCCATACTCATGGTGACTTGCGGAAGACACCGCAATAATGAGCTACACAAGGTGCGCATTCGCAATGGGTCTAACGTATCACGTGTCATGGAAACATTTATGACAATGTGTAGCTGTATAGCTTATTAGCAACACACAGAGACAACGCTGATGTTCCTGCTAATACGTTGTGTTTGTTTTGCACATGGGCAACTGCAAGGTACTGGAACAATTGTAATTAAATGCTGCTATTTCGCCCCACGTGTTCAAGGAGCATGTGTTCTTAATTTTGGATCTTCAAAACTGCTTATTATTTTTTTACGAATACGTGAGTGCAAGACATCGTTCGTAACCTCCTAATAATGACATTGTCAACTGTTATAGAAGAAACCACTGTATATATTCCATGACTACGTCGGCAGTGGGCACTAGTGCTTGTTCCGTAATATTGACAAACTGACGCACACAGATACTTGTGCATAATTTTGTGTGCCGACATCCTGAATAGGAGCGCTCAGGGCTCAGTTTGTATTCAAAGCCTTACAAGCAAGCGGAGAGCAGACGTGCATCTCCTGTTTAGTCTTTCCTACGCTGGGTATCTTCTCTTCGCGATGGGGATATTTAATAAATGTGCGCATGCGACATGCTAGAAGTCAGTCACTGCTGGTTTACACTTGCTCAAGCTCTTACTATGTAGACAACGACTAGAACCATATCGTATCCGTCGTGTTTTGCTGGTGTTGCAGAAACTTAAGCAGCTCCAGGGCAGTGACCAGACAGCGAAAACCGTCATCGCCATCGGCTGCTATGATTACAGTGGTTACTTCGTACGCAACTTCACAGCGGCACTCACTGAAGTTGCCAAGTAAGTGATAAGAGAACCCCATTGCGGGTGAACGAATATCAATATCTTCAGTGAAGCTTTTGTAAGCTAACGCGAAGGTCAAATAGCAAAAGTGTACCTAACACAGGCTGCATGGACTACGAAAGCAAATTCACGCACACCATACTAGTATTTATCGAGAGCTCCCAAAGTAGCACAAGGCGCCAGCTGGAAATAGGTGTCTATGGCTAAGAAGATAATTAACGGGGTTGTTAGAGAAACTTAAGAGGGAGCTTTCCCTCGGGGTCATGAGGCCTTAAGTTTCCATAATCAAATGAAAATGTAATGTCCAAATTGTCTGATGAGGCTACCGCCTGAATACTTATAATAAATTGTTGCGTTTGGAGTGAAAGGCTAAATTCTTGCAAGTGGGGAAGAAAAGTTATCGTGAGGACCCCATAATTGCAAGAAAATAGCACTAATTTTTAAGACATAAATAAAACGAGCCTGAGGTTTACAAGTCTGTGCACCAATTCGAATGTGCACCAAAACGTACATATATAGGTACATACGCATATTTACATCCACGTGAACATATGTTCTGTTACCCTCACAACTAAGTGCATCATCTAGCTACAGAGGTCAAAATTGATGTATGAGTTGACTGCTTACGTCTATCTTACGCCTATCTTACGTCTGCTTACGTCTATGAGTAGACGCTTACGTCTATCTTGCAAACGTACTTTTCCCAAATTAGTCGGGTATTGTAGATATGCAAACGTTTCATTCTGGCCTCTTTAGGTGTCTTATTAGGGGCAGATTAAGAATGCTGACTTATATTTAAATACCAAGCTTCAAGGTCGACAGCTTGGTACTTGAGATTGCCTTTTAAATTCTGCAACTTTCAACGAATTTTGTGAAAGATAAGTTGAATAATGAAATGGCTTTTCGTAAATAGTACATTTAAACTTTCTTTTATATAAGAACAGACCATAGCCCTTATATGCGCGATGAATGCCGAAAAAATGTCACATTTTTCGTGTATTTAGATACAAGCTACCAAGCTAAATCTTTCTCTTCGTGACAAAGCGCGCTGCTTGTACTTGGAAGCAAATTGAAAACACATGCATTTTGCAACGAGAGGGAGGATAACCAGCACCTTGTTACCTTGGTGGTATTACACCGTGGCGTTCAACAGTGATGTCAGCAAATGCCCCTACAAATCCGGTCATAGGTCGACGAACTCAGAAATTAAATTGATCAGACTCACTCGAACTGACACGCGAGTCTGAGTAGAGCAAGTGGATGGATGCAAGGGCAAGGACCGTCAGCGTGTGTTACTTTCCAGTCCGAGTAAGTGTAAGTCTGAGTGGGTCGAACAGCCTACGAATAAGACGTGGTCTGAGTGTACCTAAATAAAGGTGAGCAGAAATGTGCCCTGGTACTCGCCACAGTGAGTGACAGAAGCGACGCAGCTATAGATGAAACAGATAAATATTGAAAACATAAAACATAAAGAAAATAATATTCCTTTACGATTATTCTTTTTTGCAAGAGTTTCGTAAAGCCCTCAATTGAGATAGTTGATGTATCCTACTGCAAGAACCTGAAACACTTGTACAAAACTATTCAGATTCCCATTGCCTGTTCATCTCATTCCATTATCTAAAGTCTTAAAAAGTTTGACCAAGTATAGTGTTCTTTGGAATCCATATTAGGTTTTCTTCGATATTTCTTGTAATGGAGTACTTTTTATTTGCTCCAAAATCTGCGAAGAAATGTGGTATGCAGATGATCGTATTGGCATGCTTTTTTGATGTGTACAATTTGACAGTGGAAGGAACGAAAAAGGCGTAGTTAAGAAAAACCTGTTGCTATTGTTAAATAACTAAATAAACGCGCAATGAATATTCAAGCTTTTCTTTTCAAGGAATAAATTAATAGCCTTCAAGAATAAATTCTCTTCTAACACTGCTTAATCGTTAGAACAAGACCGCCGGCATTGCCTAAAGATAGTTACGTTTTAGTTATAAACGGATGTCATCTCTTGATAATGTTCGGTTATAGTAGTGAAATTTATCTTTTTTGTCTACCTAATAACACAAATAGACTTCTAAATGATTCACTCACGTCATAAATACTGTTTATCAATATGAACAACTGACAATAACACTCTTAAACAACAATTATGCTTTAGAAAGAACAGCCATGCCATCACGGCTAACTTGGCGCACGGAAGTCCTGTGAATAAACATGTGATATCAAAATATTCCTCTACATAGCTCCACTACCATGATAAAAACTCAGTTCTTTTCCACTATATGAAACACGATGATCTGCCAATCAGTCTGTATGGGCCCCCTAATGGCGAACTGCATCTCCGCCGCCGGCCAACCCGGTATTTCACTATCGTTGGGATGACATCACGTGTAAGGAGTGTTTGACGCTTGCTTCCCTTCCGCCGCTGGTCAGCCCGCTATTGCAATAACTTGGGGATTGACTCATGTATGGGGAGTGCTTACTGCCTGCATCACCTCCGCCGCGGGTAGGCCCCGTATTGCACTATCTTCTGGATCGATCCACGTATGGCGAGTCCTTATAGCCTGCTCCACCCACGCCGCGGGCCGGCACGGCATTGCACTATCTTCTGGAACGGCTCACGTATGGGGAGAGCTTGACGCCTGGTTCACCTCCACCACGGGTCGGCCCGGCATTGCACTGTGTTTGGAACCCGCTCACGCGTGAGGAGTGCTTGATGTCTGCTTCAACTCCGCCGTGGATCTACCCGGCATTGAGTGTCTGTAGAAACGGCTCACATAAGGGGATTGTTTATTGCCTGTTTCACCTCCAGCACGGTGTGGCCCGGTATCATGCTTCGTTCGGGATTTCTTTCTAAACGCGGACACAATAGTGGGTAAAGTACGCCTTAAGAGCTTCGCTGTAAAAGGCAAAACAAATAAGTTGCTTCTTAATTTGAGTCATTCCCGTCTTTCTTTGCGTGAAATAAATTCAAAATACCTCAAAAAATATTGTGTGAAAGACATGATCGACTGTATGTTTATGTTTTTACCCAATGAATACCCCTACAGAATTTCACAAGGAATACACATACCCAACACAGTTTGAAGGAAGATGTATTATTAGCGGCGAAGTTCCTGTTCCTGCTTCCCAATATGCTTGCTTCGAAAATGTCACCGGGCTACATTGAACGAGAAGAAAGGAAAGCGAGGGCCCTATTATTTGTTAGCAATATCATAAGATACGAGCAGAGAAAAACATCAGAGACAGCATAGGGGTAATTAGTTGTACGTAATTATTGAATTGAAGAAATCATAAAAATAAAGGAAACGAAAGTGGATGAAAACACAACTTGCCGTATGTGGGCACGCAGCCACTTCGCATTATGCGTCAGATTCTCTTTCCAATTGAATTACCGCTGTGGCGTTTTGCCATACACTTTCTGTGGTATGTATGCTTATCAACTATAATAAACCTGGGAGTGTTAGGCAGCGCCCCCACTTACGGCCTTGACAGCGGCGGATGTGGGTCATCCTTTGTTTAGTATGCATCACGTGTACGTCATCTATTTGGGTGAAGGCAACTGGTTAATAAACCAACACATGCTACTTCAAGGCATCAGTGCTGCCGGATTCGAGGCCACGCTATGTAATCGAGATAAAAGGAAACCAAGGGCCCGAACCAAGGGCCCTTATGAAGCCAACCTGCGAAGACGACAAGGGCAGATTAGAGGAAAAACATGAACTTAATAATAAACACCTGAGAAATAATGAAAATAAGTGGACGAAAAAACAACTGTTTGAGGGTGGGGCGCGAACCCACCTTTTAGGATTACGCGCGCGATGCACTTTTGAATTGAGCCATAATTAGGCTAATTCTTGTAGTAATGCGAAGACGTGGGTTTGTGCCCCGCCTCTTGCCAGTTGGTTTTTATTCCGCTTTCATTTCTATTATATTTACCATTTTTCTAATTGAAATAAGTACAATTAATTTGCCCTATGGTGTCCTTGGTGTCTTTGTTTGTTGGCTTCTAGATATGCCCACTGTACATCATGTTTCTTTGAGGTAGTGCGTTGAAATACACTATTTTCTGAATTTGTAATATTGTTTTCTTTGTAAGTAAGCATCCATACCACTGCATAGTGTTGGTTTCTCATGTATCTCACAGGACATGAGTTACGCCATTATTGCGTCTATGGTTAGTGTAATCAGTTTTACCGGATGACATTGATTCAACCTAAGTACTTGTCTAAATTTTATTGTTATGCGTTTCAACTGATTGGTGGTGCTGCAGGAAACCACACTTCCTGCTGCGACAGGAATCAAGACACAGTTTGTAGTCTAGACTCCGCGAGTTGTGCTTCATCCTGCGCAAAATTTTCCAGGGATGAACATTCGCCGATCGCAGTAGCTCAGTTTACATAGAGTTTAGCCGAGTACGAGGTCACGTCAGGATAACCTAGCACTGCTGCCGCTCACCGATGTGGTGAAATGCCAAAGCGATCGGCGGCTAGACTTTAGGTGCCCGTTAACGAACCACGGGTGGTAAAATTTTTCATGGAGATACTTCCGCACCTTTTTTGAAACCTTCTGCGTTATTCCCAGGCGTGAAATATTGGTGTGACCGTAAGCAGTGCTTGCGCGTAATGTAAACACATGTTTAAATAAAGCTGAAGGCCTAGCCATACATGATTGTGTAGTGATTATTCTAATAAATTACATTTTTTAGCTTCGCGACCTACATTGGCAGCAAATAAATGTTAGTCTATGTTGTTGCTAACCACTGGTTAAGTCTACGCCCGCTTGGATCAGCCAAAGAGACCCTAAACATTATTTTTCACCATTAATTCGTCAGAGATGTGACTATACTTTTTCTAATGCACAAGTAAACGATTACTATCATCGTCGCCTTCGTCGAGAGCGGTCATGCCACGGTGTAAATTGCGTTGCGGTGTCTCATTAGCCTCCCCCTGGACCACCGCAGAACCCTGATCTCGTGCGTCACTCGCAGCGTATTAAAATCACGTGCGGAGGCCCAGGAACCTGGGCCCTCTGCACTTGATTCTCTGGCCCAGGGCAACCAGGGACGAAAGACCTAAAAAATGAAAAATACTGTCTCGTGATCGAAATTCAGCAGATACGACGTATGCTGCTGCATTCTATATAGAGCAAAGCTTACGTGGTATTCTTCACGCGCATCTTCTGATCTGGCTCAAGGACACCCCGAAAGAGGGGCTCTGCAATGCAGTGCACCTTCCAACGCAACCAGCGTTATAGTGGCTGTAAGAGGCAAGCTGGCTTTCTGCGCCACTTGTTTGGGTTACCGTACCTCCCCTTGGAGGCGCAGATGTGACCGTCCGCTTTGTTGCTAGGCGGCACAAGGTGCGCGCAACGCAATGCCATCCCTCCTGTCTTATCGCGGTTTTACCAACGCCCTGTAGAGAACTTATGGCCTCATGGCTGTACGCTTTTCCCTTGAGCTACGTCACGCAAATGAGGCCCACATAGATGTACCTTGCAGCGTGCTACGAAGCTACTAGTGGCGCACCTGTGTTGAAAATGAGACGCGAAGACCGAGGGTGCGACGACGGCGATAACAATTCGATTATTTCCGGAAACCCTGCCGCTCCTTAGATAGCATCGGGGTTAGAAAAGTCCAGGCATGCTGCGATATGCTTCCGAGCGCGCTTTCGTTCTGGACGTGAACCATGCATGTAGTCTCTGCACTTGTGCTGCGATTGCGTTTGTGTGTCCGGCAAGCCTTCATTGCCGCAGAATGTGGATTACGTCTATAGCAGGATATGCCTAATAAGTGCGGCATGCCCAATTTCTGGAGCGATTACAAATCGGGGCAAAAAAAATCATGCGCTCTTGTTTCCGCAAGATGAGTGACAGAATATTGGGTGCCAGTGCCATGGCAAAGAAGAGAATTGCTGGAATTCTGCGGAATTAGGCATGTGTTTTTTTGTAAATAGTTGCACAAATGTTTTGTATCTCCATTGCTAAACTCGTTTGAGGTGTAAGCATGTGGACTGCGGTACTATATGTAATAATGCCTCGAAAGCGAAATTACTCGTTTAGACCTTAATTTAGACTGGAATAAATACATGTGTATTCAATGTACAGAAGCGCACAACAGTGAAGTTGTCATAAGATATGTGTTATGGTGCAGTGCTAACATTTTGTTGAAGAAATTCTGTGGTAGCATGAATAGCAAACTCCATGACGCCGACAATAAATCAAAGCAAGGAAGCTACTCTGAAGTAGAAGGCAGCACTGGGACTTTTCAATATAAGTCAATATCCCCGTCATCATTTACCCGAAATTCTTTCTCGGTCCTAAGGTTCAACCATTTCGCTTTTTATCGGTGGGTTTTTCATAATGCAGCGCGTAAATAGTATTGCATAAATAAAATAATCTCGGCATAACCACTATTCTCTGCGGGCCGTCTGCTCAACGATTCAAATAAAAAATAAACACCGGCGCTCTGGTTAACGTTCCCATAAAGGCGCGATCGCTTCATTCAACCCGTATCCCCGAGCACGCCGCCGGTCTCTTTTCCGAGCTGCTCAGGCCTTCTCTTGTCTAGGTGGTGTTGGCTGTACGCGTCCCCTCGCCCTCTCTATCAACGGCAAATGATCCGTTTGCGCGGGTCGTCTTACCCACTCTACCTTGCACTGCTGCGGGGAATTTCCCATGAGCCATCGCTCTAGATGGCACCACCTTCTCATAGCCGAGGAGCATATATTCCAAGACAAAGTACGAGCACCAGAAGCACGAGCAGCAGCAGGCAGCTACTACACTGAAATAAATCTGGGATGGCTCGCAAAGAAAGTTTCGCTTCAAAATATGGTTCTCTGGCTGCGCCTGTGCTGTGCATTATTGCGACTGCTGTACGAGAGAGCAGGTCGCTGCATGTACGATACGAAAAAAAAGAAACCCGGCCGGCAAAATAAAAGCAGAAAGCCCAATAAGAGTAGTAACTAGCAAGTGCGATATCACGCCGCTGCGCGCCAGGTCGCTATAGGTGGCAGGAACCCTTATTGAACAATATGAGCGGAAGCTGTGAAGCTGTAGCACGATCTGGAGAAGGTGGCAACAAGTGTGTACATGACTTAGGCTTAATAACAGCACTGCACCATACCTTCCTAACGCAAGCCACCGCTTCTTCTCCCAAGTCTCACAGTGCTGTGTGCAATAGAGCGCCAGAAAATGTCGGAGCTGGCCGTATTGGCAGAATGCCATGCGAGGTGGGAACGGTTATGTCCTTGTTTTGTGTCTGTATGTGCATGCGTTTGTGTGCGCGTGCGCGCGCGTGTGTTTGTCTGAGACAGAGAGAGACTTTCGAAGCAACAGACCTACTACAACGTTCCTACATGGTGCAACATAATCATCAGGGCATGCTTTAAGACAGAGGTCAGCTTCCAGTACTCTACAACACGCGAGAGCACGTGTGGCTGAGTATTGTTCGATCGCCTATGACTAAAGCAGCCGTGCTATAGATTGCAATTATTCATAAATGAGTTGGAATGGTGGGCCGCCGTAAATGACGATGCTATTGTTCCTCGGCGTTCTTTCTCCGCAGCACTTACCCGGTCGACATTGTAATTGCCATCAGTTCGGTGGAAGCGATTGGTGTCCTGCGATCCTGTAATAGCTTACCGCCCACCGTGTTGACCTCCACGATTCCAGGTTTTGAAGGCCTGGTGAGTATTCTGATAGAATGTAAGAGGCCACGTTCGTCGCTTTGTTAAAGATATTTTTCTTTCATATCTAGGCGCCTAACCACATCCCTTCAGCGCGACGTTCGGGCTAGCAAGGTGTATGGTCTGGAATCTGCATTATCATGTTTTCACTGTCTTGCATTTAGGTAGTGAGCCCACCGAACAGTTCAGAACCGATCAATGTCAAAAGAGAACCGATCGGTCAAAAGAGAGCGAACAAAAAGAGATTGTGACCAAAAGGAAACCTTTAGGATTGCTTTGCGTATCCTTGTTTCTTGTTGTCGTCTTTCTATTTCTCGCTATTAATCACCATTAATTTTAAAGACAGTAATAAAGATAGCAGAGAGAAAGGCGAAGCTCCGGGTAAGGGATAAACCATTAATCGAGAGTGATTGGGAATACCTAGCCTAATGAATTACTGCATAGAAACGAACGAATAATACCGCATGTCATTAGGCAATTGCAAGAACAATGCAATACAGCAGTGTAATTTACCGAATTCTTCATGATTACTGCAGAATAATATGGGAGAAAGAAAAACGAATGTCAGAGCAATCAGGAAGACGAAGGTGCTTCGCGAAAGGTACCGTAAGTGCCTGACTACCTTGCGGGCTCCAACTCCGTCCTACATAAAAAATAGGGATGAAGTGAGCCTGCTTTGGCTATCAGGCGTGGATTGTGAACGGAGAATTTGGGTAAGAGAAAAATGGACACGTTTAAAGTTAGGAAAGTGGTACAAAGTCCTCATTAGTATTTTCCTTTACCAATTGTTGCTCGCAATGTCATATATTGTACTTCTTTTGCCTCCTTCAACATTTATCTCATGACCTTGCACCAAGTATATTGATGCGTTCTCGCAATTATTCTGATTAATAATTTCTATTGGCACTAAATCTTAAAAAGCAACTTTTCAAAACTCTTTGAAGGCTTTGAGCGCTACTGCTTGATGTTTCTCGCTGTTTTAATAATACTGAAGAAACCCAACGTGGCTGGTGTCCTCCTCCTGTGTTTAGGCGTTTAGGTGAACATCACAAAAATAAGCATGCGCAGTAAAACGCAGGCGGCAGTATCTACAAAGCAGTGCGAGATGGTTACAATAATTTCGGTTACAAGAATTTCAGGCAGCGCAGTGAGTGGCATGTGCTACGCGGGGCTCTGCTGCGTGCTTCCCTCAGGGCTTCCCTTCGGTTCCAACAGGATATGGCCATTTTTAAGACGTTAAAAACGTGAAGACGAGGGCGAGGTTGGTGAATTAGTGGGCGGTGCGAACGAGGTGTGATAAAGTTATCGGGTTCCACTCTTGAAGGCAAAGCTTAAGCGTCCTCCATTTTTCAAAGTTAAGTTGGAGCCAGGTATTGAAAATCAGACCACGGTAACCGCAGTACCAGCTCAAATCGTTTCCGAGTGTGCAAATGAGTGGGAGTTCCGTGTGGCAAAAGAAAGCAGAAGCGGTTTAAGCGCTCCTGAACCTTCGCAGATAATCAAAATGGCTGTCTGCCAAATTTAGCGGCCGCTTTTACTTCATGGCAGTTCTTTCGCCAGATTTGACTGTGGCTTCCGGCGATTTCATCAGAGATATCACCACCTAAAAACGCGGAGCATGGAGGCTCCCTATTCCACAAGAACGCTTGGCGACATCCAGCGGTGTAGCGGAGAAGTCTGTGTGTGGCCTACGAAATGCGTGCCGTGCCGGTCCGTGCGAACGATGCTAAACGCGTAACGTGGTAACGGGGCTGCTCTCGGACTAACGAGCGCCCACCTGGGCTACAGGATAGCCCGGTGCCGTACCAAATCTCTAAAGGGACTACCCAGTGACGCAGGTAGACGGGGAAACGGTTAGAGAAAAACATACATAGGCAGCTACGGGAAAGTTGGTGAAGTACCCTGTGAATGCTAATACATCAGAATTTAGCATATCAAGGAGCTCCTTACACATGACTGCTTACTCATCAATCTCATCAATCTGCTTACTGCAACAAAAATATCATGTATGGCTTTTGCAGGGCGAAAAGACTACTATGGACCGTTGATTTCCTACCCTGTTCCCTCAGCAAAACCACGCGATGCTGTGCCAATTACACCAAGGACTACACAGTTACTAAGGTTGTCGGGAGAGCAGGCACGCCCGCCTGATAGAAGCACAGTCCCATGAAATGGCATGGAGTTGCCAATAAATGTTAATCGCATAATATAATCGTGTGCTATTGATAGCTAAGTATCACATATGTATAAAGCATTGGGTCGGCATTTCGCAACAGAGTGGACATCCCTTACAGCATTTTTTTTACAATGACGGCCGCTCTCCAATCCTAGTACTTTTGCCTTTGCCATTTGGTACTGTTATCCACAAGACAGCACTGAATAACCAAAGGCCGCAACGTGTCTTTAGTAAATGAACATTGCGCCCCACAAAACAAAATGTAAGCAATATTGGTTGCGCAATAGTGGAGAATTCTGTGACAGCTGTGGTAGTGCGAAAGTTCAGCATAGAATAATATATTTCATTTTATTACCACCAACAGCATGGTGCGCCAGTTGAATAAAAGGTACAACACGTACAAGTCAGCTGATATACCTGCGAAAGCCGCTGTCTTATACCAGACGGAGAAGTCCATATTTGTCTATTTTTCACAGTGCTATGTGTTCAAATGGCATATAAAACATGCCGCAGAAGGCACGCAGAGTGCCGTAGTGAGGAGATAACTTCTGGGTGCCAATTTTTTTCAGGTACACAGTTGCGGGCAATGCAAGCGCACTTATGAAGACAATGCAATGAAAGCGCGTTCGTGAAGACATTGTCAAGGCTACTACATCGAACATAACATAAAGATTATGCAAAGATAGATGACCGTTACGTCATGTTGCTTGTTTATTTCCTTCATTTCTTTACGACTTTATTCATATGCTTCTTTTGTTGTGGTTATTTCGATGCTTAGGCCGCCTGCGATCCTTAGAAGTGAGCGCAATAATTAACTGTCACCGTATTGATCTTTCGACGTAAATATCTTTTATTTTGATGGAGAAGGCGTGGCACCCTTTGAAAGAATTGGGTTTAATGAAGTTAGCTTCACCTGAGTCACGGTTCTGTAAAGGATAAATAGCTGCCAAACAGGCAAGCTTAGCTTGTATAAAGAGCACTGTTCACTTCTGCCAGCTTTCATTGTTCTGATACAATCACCCTTATAGGTAGGTCAAGTTTAACGCTTCCTGAATGAAACAAATACGAAGATGATTTACTCTAATGCTCTTCAACAGTTCCCTAAGGGCAAATCTATAGCAAAGCTTCTTTTCGTTAGGTTCTAACGTTGTTCAGTGGCACTCCGTCACAGCATTTAAGTACAAGGAAGATAGCCTCGTTTGCTTTGGTACAAAAATTGCGTGTGGTATAAAAGTCGGCAGGCGGAATACACAGAGAATGCGCACTCAATTTATTCGCAGCATGCTCAAAAGACTACTTACGACGTGCATCTTTAGAGCGAGCAACAATATCCACACCTTCCGAAATACCGCAAGCGACGACTTCATCCGGGGGCGAACTTGGAAACTTACCTTAGCATGCAGAGTCAAGAATAATTACCAAGAATAAAACTTGATTTGTGGTGTCCTCTCTGCGCACTGTAATATGGAGTTGCGCCTCACCATTGAACAAATGTATTGTCCTAGGTCGGCGTTAGAGTAAACTCCAGCGCAATGCTATTGATCCAGAGGGTATAACCAAACATGAATGAGTTCACCTTCCTCATCCCGCAAGGAAATACGCTTTCTTCGTCAGTCGGGACCTGCTCAGTGAGCTGTTTTTAACGCCTTTTGTGTGAAAGTGCTAGCTGTGTACCGTAGAGGAAAATATGATCGCAAGTGTCGCAAAATAAACGCGCTGGAAATTAGCACCCATTCTTTCATTTATGTTCCTTCTATTCTTCTCTGTTCTTTTACACTTTTTCTGAGCTGCGCTAAAAACAATGCGAGATCATGCCGTACCAATTTTCCCTAGTCAGACACACTTGTGTATTACCTTTCTTTATTCCTGCGGATCTTAGTTCCCGAGTTTATTAGGTGCTTGTAGTAATGAGCTGGAAAGGCCGTATAACAATATGGCTCGCCTTTTCCGCATAGATTTTCTGTGCCTGTCTCAATAACCGTTGTCTACGCGTCTGCTTATGGCTCCTTTCAGTTAGATCACTGGGACATCGTGTCGCCCCGAGCCAATTACACCAGACCATGGATACAGACTGGCCTATCCTTCAACCTGGCCACACTGCAATACGACCTTGTGGAGAGAGCACCCTCGCTCAGGGAAAGTCTTTCCCGCCGGTGCCGGACTGGGAAGATGACTAGTCGAGATGTGGCAAGTCTCTTTCCGGGTGGCTTAGTTCAATTTTCGGATTGAGTCTGGTACTTACTTAAAACCGTTAATTGCCCAAGGTAACAAATATTTCCGCGGTTCAGACACCACGAAAATGTGATGTCTGTCTTTCTTTATACGTTTATCGAAGGCAAGGGAGAAATTTTCTAAGGGGACATGGCTAGAGGCCGGAGAGTGCCTGACGAACCTACGTCACCCTATAAAGTTGCTGTTTCAATAAAAAATGATGGTAAGGTTCAAGAAGGTTTTATAGAAAAATGAATTTACGTATGTGCAGCCGGAAGACAATAAGATCAATCTCCATGCACTACGTTAAAAAAGAAACATACATACATTACATAGGCTAATAGACACAATTCAAGAAATCCATCCAGGTCACAGAAAATAATCGAGACATTGTAAGTGTTGAAACAACACTACAAACATGAGATATGCGCGCATTGAGAAAGAACGACATATGTACATGAGCAGTTTACTAACTTTACTAAAAACGTCTTGCCCCTTTTTAGCATAGACAACACACTGGTAAGTCCTGCATGTGTAAAAGAAGCACTAAAAACATAATGCATAGTTTGCAGCAGTGTTTTTGATATCCTGGATTGATGTTTATGTTGCTAACCGTCATGATGACCAAGTAGAAATGAAGAAAGTTCAAATGTAGGACTACCAATTACAGAATTTCATGCTTTTGTTAAAGTGTGCTCACAGTCATCTTAAACTACTTGCTAAGAAGTTGTTTCAATTTCGTTTCATGTGTGATTGTGTTTGGGCATTACGCGGGTGAGTTATACTGAATGCGCTAACATTGGAATGAGTTTCTTGGAGCCCTTCCATAGCCTCAATTGGAAATTTAACAAGGGCCGTCCACGAAATCCGGCCCGACAAAGTTTGGTTGAATTCTGACGACAATTTTCAATTTAAAGCCCCAAGTTACATTTACAAGCGTGAGCACTGGCACGATCAAAATTTTCGAGATTCCCCCAACCAGCTCGAATTTACTCTAGCCACAGGAATCTAGGTTTTGTTATTGCGGCATGTTGCCTGGCTTTCAGTTTTATGATATCTTGGTAGATGCTTTAGAAGTTTTTCTTTTGTTGAGTTACACACGCACGTCTTCATATTTCTTTACTATGAGCGGGACTTGCTGTTCAATTGAAAACACGTCATTAATTGCGTGTTCATTAGAGATCAAGATTTCCCATTTATGTGTGTTAAACTCACCCCCTTAATTCCTCGCAGAAAACCACCTATATGCGCAATTATCTGCAAATCCCTTTCGTTGTCCGCAAGTAGACGATATTTCCAGCGCGCCTCCTCGTTTGCACCAGCATCAGCGAGTCTCATGACGTTTCCTACAATAATTTCTAGAGGGAATCCTGGTGCTGCGATAGTTCTGACCCATGTGGATGATGGGAAGTGCGACGATTTGTCTGATCTTCCTGCTTGTGCATTCAGGCGTTCTTGAGGCTCTGTGTATTACGCTTTATCGGACTCTGTTGTCCGAAATTGCAGAGCAGTCTATGCTTTTCTAAGTGCGCAATACTCACTCTGCGACAACAATTTCTAGTAATTGCAGCAGTTCAACCTGTCAAGGTTGCCAAATTGAAACGTGCTTAACGTCCCAACGTACTGGCTTGCCTGTCAGAGAGAGAGACAAAATTATTTATGAAAGGTAGGAAGGTTAACCAGGGCCTGTCAGAAGTTCATAAGGCCATACTAGCTCCCTTTGTCGATGCATGCGCCCATGGCCTAATGATTTGAATGTCGCGCTGAACTGCTTCGTAAGGATCCTGTGGTCAAATCAACTGTCAGGCAATGTTAGTAAGATTTATCCATTTTTTTCCCAACTAATTTGTCGAAAATAACGAGGTTATAAAGTCAGGAAGATGCCTGAATCCAGAAGGACGAAGTTTTGGGAAATCCATGCACTAGCCATGATTGCAATGCTGACTGAACCACCCTGATTGCAGCTCCCGTAGACACATGCGCCGGGCTTCCGTCAAGTAATTGTATTAAACTCTATGGCCAGTAGGTCGCACATGGTTCACCTCACTTCGCTCTCCATAATAAACTAATGAGCAAACTTTCACCGTGACGATTATCCGTCCTAGTTGTCGTGCTTGCCTGGCTGCTATCGACTTGTTCAGAATAGCGAAAGGAAAAGGAGCGAACGGCTTTGTAGTTTGCACCAGGCTCCCTAGTTGGCTGCCCCCACGGGTGTCTGATTTAACCCGGCCCATTGAGCGCGCCCTCTTTGAATATACTTTTTCTATCCACAAACCACGAAGGGTTGCCAGCAGATGGCCCTAAGTTTCGAAGGTTCAAACGTTTACTCAGGCTATGTTGGCGGCGCCATCTGGTGGAGCCTAAGCTGAGCTTGTTGCGCAGGCATTGTGCGTCGAGCAGTTTCGGAACTGGAACTACCCACCTCATCCCACCAGGCTATGAGCATAGTGTAGCAAGATCCGTCAGAGCCAAATCCCAGTGTTCTGTCGAAAACAGTTCTTATATTTGGTACTTGCGCGTTGATTTTTTAATCTTGAATACTTGTGCAAATTAGACGCCTGAGAAAAACACCGTGATTTTGCTGCATAGCTAGAGTGGCCGACAACTTCATTTCAGTCGCGTTGCCTTTTAGCGCAGAGAAATATTTTTAAACCTTGGCCAACTTTTGCTGGGACTCTCTTTATATGTCGTATTTTTTAGTGTATTGCTTCCTAAAAAATAGTAGAAAGAATCTATTAAGCTCAAAAATATGTCTTTTTATTTTACTGTCACACTCCCTAGCTGGTGTCGCATGTTTACAGGTGATAGGCCGGTGTTTGAGGTGCATTTGGACGTTTCATTGCATTCTGTTTCTCTGCCCTACCTATGCAACAGCTGAAGAACTTGCCTTTTATATTGGGTATTTTTCTATCTGGACGTATCTGTATGGGTATAACTAACGCTTGTTATGCATCTTTAATTTCAGCTTTGCGCAAACGGTGACTTCACAAGCAAGGCCAATAATTACTTGGGCGATGAAGCGTCAGCGTACGGCGTTCTATCCAATGCATCGAAAGTCGTCACGATGAGCGAGTACAACGACTCCGTGGCTTTCAAGGTCAGTATTTAGAAACTTTACGTCTGTATTCCTGATTGTCTTCAGCGCATGCCCTGAAATATTTGTGTGGCAGTTAACGTGTATAGCGTTGTTGCAGCAGCTTGGAAATGTTGTGCGCTGGGTGCAATTGTTTCTTAGAAACTTTGCTCATTATAAGGAATTCAGTGGTAGTCAGAATTATACTTTATTGGGAGTGGTGTAGAGAAAATTTGTTCCCATGCTGTTCTCTTGTTTTGATTTTGTCTGTTGAAATGTATTTAACTTCACCCTATTCATGATAAAGAAATTATATTCATTGCATTGAAATGTTTCTTGAGTCTACAGTTTTCCAAGGCTCGCCTTGGTATCCAGGTAGCACTCTTTGCTTGTGCCACCGTTTTCTGGCATTGCGGTTAACTTTTCGCCTCCGTTGGTTTATCTTCGCTTCATTCACAGCACAATAACATAAACCAGATTTATTAGGCCACTCTAGTTGTGAAACAGACACAGGTTACGCCAGCGTCTTCAATCTTCTGTGGTTTACCTAATCGGAAGGAGGTGATTCCAAGTCACCATGTCACCGAATGCCTTTCATTTTTCCCTAAAGTGTGCTTCGGGTTGAGAAGGGTTAGAAGATATGCTGCGGGGTAACCTGGATTGGGTCGGATGAAAGTAAATAATCCAGAGTGCTCTTCGGGTCATTCGGTCTTGATGAATAAAGGATTCTTGGTTTGTTAAATTGCGCAGCTTACGCCTCCTCGCTAAGGTTGCTTGAGCATTTAGCCTTGTGCTGGAGCTGTGATTGCAACTGTTTGTGAACTTTGTTAGCAACAGCTCTAACTAGAGCTTCTTTCTCTGTGGCTCATCGTCGCAGTTGGTTTTCCGGCCACCCAGACTTCTTTATTTTCATCGATTCCAGGTGTATTTGTTCTCCGTGGAATTGGCGTGTATTTTGAGCCTGCCGTGTGTGTGCTACTTTATTTGTTTACACGGCGCTGTTCTTCAACTGGTATTGCAATTGTCTGTACGATGCCATCATCCTAAGACCTATTTGAAAGGATTACTTTCTGCAGCCTCGGTTTAGTCATATATCTTCACTTTGCGGTTGGAGCCTAGTGCTTTGTTTTCCTTTTCGGTTTTCGTTTTTCTTCGTTCTCCTTTTATTTTGGTTTCATTGCCTTCAGTTGTTCGCTTGATTAGGCTTGCTCTGTTTGACCTTTGCTTCTCGCAGCACGATCGTGATGATGTATCGACTTCGGCTGTTCCGGTGTGCCTTTAGTTTGTCTTGTAGTTTCGGTTGTTTTGGTTCTCGTAGCTTAACTGGCCACGTGTAATGCTGCCCTTGCTCGATTACCTTTACTTTCTGGTCAATTTTAGCATTCCTTGTAGCGTGGCAGGTTCTTCTTTTGCTGCTAGCCGCGTGGTATCCTAACAAGAAATCGTGATGTTTATGGTCGGTGCACATGTTGCGCAGAGGGATTTTCGTGGTGAGAGTGTTCTGGGATTTTGGCTGTCATTGTCCGGGACGTTATCGCGTACCATTTGTGATGGCAACAGCTGCTAGTTCTATGTGGCCCCACGCAGCTCTTACATGCATCGCTAAAGGCTTCTGTGTTGAGGCCACAGACTTCGCAGCAGGAGCAGCAGGGCGTTGGCACTCCTTGTCCGGGTGGTTGTCGCTGCCGTCGAGCCTGTACACTCTTCTCCTACCTCGGTACTCGAACGTGACTTCACAGGCCTGAATTATCCTTGAGAGTAGTACCAATCGCTTCATCTCCATTTTAACCATTCAAACTTCGCTCAACATATTCCGTCTGGTTTCCACTACGCGCAATGCCTTATATATTATTTTTTTGTACGGTCGCAGCGCGGTGTTGCAGCGTTTTGTCGGCTTCGTATGCCGGAAGCCGGCATGCTTTAACAAGCGTCTGGGTGGCCCAGTGCTTTAAATCCTATTTTCTCGTGAAAGTTTTGGCTACCATTAGTTTGGTTGGC
Organism: Dermacentor albipictus; assembly: GCF_038994185.2. NCBI lineage: Eukaryota > Metazoa > Arthropoda > Arachnida > Ixodida > Ixodidae > Dermacentor > Dermacentor albipictus. The sequence goes on from NC_091830.1 coordinate 56,816,141, forward strand.
TTTGAGACGTTCCTTGTGCCTGGTAAAAATTTGAAGCCCACCATGCGCTGGATGACTCCAACGCTGTCATCGTCGGCTCTTGAAACAACGGCGCTGACAATCTGGTCAATTTAGAAGTCTCTGTCCTAAACTATGAAAAAGAAGAATCCAGAGTCATTCCACTCTGTGAAGGTGGATCACCGGTGAAGTGTATATGGTGATAAATATGTTGACAATAAATATGGTGACTGACAATAAGCGACACAAACCACAAAAAAACTGCATTTTTTCATAATTTTCTTGTATTTATTTTATTGCGTACTGAATGCTTTTTTTTCATTTTCACACTTTTCTTTGCGTTTTCGAATTCAATATTTGGTCACCAAAATCACTATAGCTTTATGATCAATGTTATATGCGTCCAGCAGCTGTGTGGCGATACTGCAAATTTTCTTGACAAATACGAGGTCTATGCATGACCGATCACGTGTCCTGGGTGCGCTGATGTTTGTGTAACATTAAATGCCCAGTCATTACGAGAGAAACACCATGAAGAACTTTTCGTCTGGCCGAGACGTGTCTATGTTGAAATCATCAACTATTACGATGGGAGTGGAGCCGGTAGGGGCGATCCAACTAACGGTGGATACGTTTGGCGCGTGCGGCAGGACCTTTGTCCGAATTAAGTGCGTCCTGCCGTCGTCGCCCATATTCCCACTTCTGTTCATGACGTGTTCTTCGCAGCCGCGCTGTTCTTCCATAGTCTCGATCCACCGCACCCGGCCTAGCCGTTGTACTGGTTTAAGGGTACTTAGATAAGGTAACGTGATTTTACTATGAGCCCGTGACGTGAAATCGCCATCCGTACTAAAAAGCATCTATTGCGGTTTTACTTATCACCGAGAAGCTGTGTGCGGCTAGCCGATTCACCCGTCCACAAGTCGGTCGCATGTAGGCCGTGAATTCGTCCGGCGCAATCACAATAGCATGGGCTAAAAAATACAGAAGAGAAAGAGGGGCACGCTATTAGCTGCGCCAGTAGTGACGTGGTTGCTGTTTCTCTCTAGTTGCCGAATGGACAGGCCACACGCCATAGGTATTTCTGAGGAGCAGGCAGCTTTCGATCAGCCACGCCGCGAGCAGAATCGGGAATGAGCTTGTCTCCGCCGCGCCGATGCTGCTGCACGGGCACAAGAACAGGCTCGTGCAGCCGAGCACAAGCAGCAACTGCGTACCGAGGATCCGGCAGCCTACCAAGGCGTTGTTTACTTAACCGTCAGGAGTAACCCAGTGATAAACACCAGTGCCGCACTTTTCCGCATCGCTCGTGAACCGTCTGCACGAAGTGCCTGGGTGGTGATTTCTTTATTTACACAACTTTTTTAGAGCGCAGCTCTTTGGCGTCCGTTCCTGGGTTTCGCGTCGGCGTCGTCGTTGTCGTCGGCCTCGTAACCAGCTCCGCCCCCCTTTCATCCCCCCAGCGCTAGCAGCGACCGACTGATACCGCTGGATGCCACTGACGCCGCTAGAGAGTCAAGATAACGTGACTGCATAGAACACCGTCGCCGCCATGCAGAAACAGGAGGAAAGGGTCCCCCCCCCCCTGTTCTTGTGTGGCGGATAGGGTGCTCTTCAGTTGCCGACGCGCCGGTTATTTCACGTAGGCCCCGGCACGTCTAGAACTGGCTAGAACTGGTTCTTAGCGCTGCGGAAGCGAGGATATCATATTGTTTGTGTCGGCATCGGCGGCGCTGTCCCTGAAACCAACTCCGCAGCTGGGGTTGACTCACTATCGGCGTCAGCGGCATCAGTCAGTCGCTGCTATCTCTTCCCTCCTCCCTTTATCGTGTTGTCCACTTGCTGCGCACGCTTCTGCCCCCATCGTTTGCCGCTGGGTGTACACGCCGCCCCCCTCCCCCTCTTCCTGCGAGTCTGCGGTTGTCAAAGCGCCGTCTCGAACTTAATTCCTTTCTTCGCTCCTCCTCCAATGCAACCCCTGTGCGGTGGCAATCAGAGAGTCAGATCGGTGGCGGCGGATCTGTATATGTGCACCGCCCGAGCCGAAATTGCCGCTGCCGTTCGCCCTGTGCGGTGGCAATCAGAGAGCCAGATCGGTGGCGGCGGATCTGTATATGTGCACCGCCCGAGCCGAAATTGCCGCTGCAGTTCGCCACTGCGAAATTATCTGCCAGTTCTTTCTGAGCCATGAGCGAGACGACCGATGGAAGTCCTCCGTCTGCTGCTGCTGCTGCTGCTGCTGCTGCTAAACGAGCTGCCAGAGCAGAGGCCCAGCGCCGTCGCCGTCAGAATCCAGAGGTGCGTGCCGCCGAAGCAGAAGCTTACCGTCGCCGCCGTTGAGATGATCCAGGTGTACGCGTCGCCGAAGCAGAGGCTAAGCGCCGCCGCCGAGAAGACCCTGCCGTTCGCGCCGCCGTCGAGATCAACCAGCAGTAAGCGAGGCTGAAGCAGAAGCTCATCGCCGCCGCCCAGAAGACCCTGCAGTTCGCGCCGCCGAAGCGGAGGCTCATCGCCGCCGTCGAGAGCAACCAGCAGTAAGCGAGGCTCAAGCAGATGCTCATCGCCGTCGCAGAGAAGACTCTACCGTTCGCGCGGCCGAGGCCGAGGCCAAACGCAAACAAAGGCTCGCATTTGCTGCGCTCAAATTTCGCATTAGGAAGTAACGTAATCGTCGGTAATTTTTTTTATCGCAATACGTTTTGAGACTTCTCGCGAATAACGCAGCTTGCGCATACTGGGTGATATGCCTTTACTTTACGCTTTAGCTCCTTTAGCTATGGATAAACTGCCATATCTTTTGCATACGCACCCGAACCGCCAGAAGCTACCGCACAACAGCTCCGCTGTAAGAATACTTTATATTTTTGGCGTCTTTCTGTTTACTCATTCTGGTAGGAAACGTTACTTCGGAGATCGCCTATGTTGCATTAAGCCTCCGGCACACGCAATTGGCGCTTGCCTCAGACCGCAGCTTAGCCGCAGAAAGTACTGACGATTCTTTGGCACGGTGCTGGAAGGAGTGAACAGCGTTCGCGTCTGGTCGCCATGTCCGTACCAGCAGGCACTTCAACCTTCATCGCGCCTACAAGATCTCACGAAGGCATGTGACAACTTGCTACAACGCTGGTTGCGTCCCAGTACCAGAATCGAGATCGCACACAAAAAAAACGCTTTCCCAACATTGGCTTGCGCTTGCATGATTAGCTGGCACCACGCTTTCGTCAGCGGTCGTATGCTATGAGAAGGGAGAACGCCAAATCAACCCCACTTTTCTTAGTGACGTAGGACGCTTGCGCGATCGCGGCCTTATGTGTTAGCTTCCATCGCTGCAACCGTACGAACTCCTAGCAAACACTCATCTTCGAGCCGCAACAGCGCGATGTGAAAAAAAAAAAGCTAAGTCGCAATTTCGCCCAAAAGGCGAAGCATCGATGGCAATAGCAAACGAGTCGATAGCTCTACGAAGTAAGCATAGTAGATTCATCGAGCGTATAAACTCGTAGACATAGGAATACTAACAAAATCAACAAGCATGGTGTCGTGCGCCCACGAGCCAACATGTACACATCTCACGCGATGGCCACGGAAACTCGCGTTGAAAACGTTGCATTGAGGAAACGCGGCAGCAGCAACGAGCGAATTGGCCTTCATGCGGCAGCTCGCCTCAACGTGAACTACGGCATGCCACGAAAACTCAGCGCAGAAAGGACTCATTGCCAGTCGCAGATGGCTTTCGACATACAGCGGCCCAGCTAGGCGTGCGCGACTGCCAGGGCCACCCTGAGTAGAACGCTCCCTACCTCCTCCCTAACCTTCCCCAAAACTTTGCGCCTCGTTGAAGACGGCGCGCTTCTTCCCTGCTTTCCGCCGTTGGGTGCACGAGATTGAGCAGAGAGCGCGGGCTCACGCTATCACGCTTTCACTCGCACATTTAGCATACGGCGTGCGGCGATGATTTGATCGTCCTTGTACTTTATAGGAAATGTCACGGCGGAGGCGACGGCACAAATCCGGCTTGAGTGTCCAATGATTACTGTCGCGATAATAAAAAAATGCAGGTATTCGTTGCAAAGTAGCCCAGCGAAGTTGTTTTGTTCGAACGAGATACACGCGATGTATGTTTTATCTTATATTGAGGTATAGTCGCATTTGAAAGCAAACTCGATTCTCCGAGACAGGCAGCGCTGCACTACAATCGATATCGACCATGCCGTCCCCAGCCGGCAATTGCCGCATGAAAACGGCTGCAAAGCTACACTGAACCGTTTTGCTGTATACATTTTCTAAGACATATAGACCTAATATTTTGCGAGTTCACCAAAAGTCATCGGTAAAGATATTGAAGATTTCCCACCACCCAGCTTTCTGCTCTTCTATAATGCGTATTTCGGCCAGATGTGCCCATTCTGTAAGTGTCATAGAGAATCTGGTGTCGGCTATAGGCAATACAGGCAGGTGTCAGATAATGCAAAACATGGGTCCCCTCGAATTGACATCAAGTAGCCTGACACGACGACGAAAGCAAATTATACGTGCCAGTATTAGAGTTACAAGTGTCAGTACTAGAGTTACTAGAAGCAGCACCTCCCCACTTGATGACTCAATATACAAATGCACAATATGGCTGCAATGGAACAAGCCAACAATTTTTCAATTGTTTTTTTGTGCTTAACAGGATGCACCATTTCATAACGCAGCAGAGTCAAGTTTGGTCCACCAGTGGATATTTGCGTGTTGCATAGGAGGGAAAGAGCGTGTGACTGATCATGCAGCCTTTGGGCATGTCTAATTCCAGCTTACCAACAGGTACCTTCGACTAGAGTATCCGAATATGATAAACACGCACAATAGGTCCGTGCAAAACGAGCTGTAGAAATGATGATGTTTATTTACGCGATTGTGTCGGTCCTGTTTGAAAATACACCAACATGTAAAAATCAAATAGAAATGTATGAATGAAGTAATGGAGATGAGTGTAACCAGCTTTGAAGGAATAAGGCCATATTATTTATGTTTATAACCGATATTGTTTTCTGTTAATTGAGCTCGCCAGCTGGCAATATATTTTTACGATATACATTCAATTCGGGTTCTCTGCCCGCAGGAGAAAAATAACTTGATCTTCGTTCATCACGTATATTTATTGGCACTTTACCAGAGAAAGTTCTAGATCAGCGAAGATAAATGCCACCTAGACAGGTGCAGTGTTCTGTTCTGTAACAATCCTACTTTTTTTCAGTTAGAGTGCAATATGAAATAGAAATACTAGCAACCCCAAACTCTTCTTGATTCAAAAGGTATACAAAGCATGTGTTGTTATGCATAGGCGTATAAATTGTAATGACAGAGCGCGGACAAAAAAGAACAATCATGCCTTTTCCTTACCGCATGGACCTAGAGTGAGAGTGCGGGGGTGACAAATTTTGGCCGCTCACTATTAACATCCCGCACGTTTTTATCTGTTCTCGTGTAGTGAAGCATAAGGAATGCAAGTTTATTCACCATGCCTCAAATGCAATAATTCCCTTTGACGTCAAGTGTGGTCCTTAAGGTCATTGCAACACGTAAATATACAGAAACTTACCAATAGGCCTTGACTAATATTCTAGCTTCTTTTTTGCTTTGTTTGTGAAATTTGCCCAAAACTAACAAGTAAAATGTGTTTAGATCTTACTCCTTGACATTTTTCTTGCTCGTCACCATCTTAAACAGCACCATACATTAAATGGTACAATGTCGGCTACCACCTCAAGCTTGATGGAGTTTCATAATTAGTACAGAGTGCAGCATGACATTTACAGACATGAAAACTAACCAGAAACGCGGTATATTACCGGACTAGCATAACAATTGCAATCTTTATAGGAGGTGCATCAAATATACAAGGTTATCCAATCATCATGCACCAAAATTTAAAAAGATATGCAAATGCCACGTATCTGTACAGTGCCATGGTAAATTTATTTGCCATGGCGGTGTGCACATAATATAATTATTTTTGGTATTCCGGCTAGGTAAATAGTTAGTGTCGATCAATTAACTTCTCATATATTATAATTAGGTAAAAAGTGTCAGTGAGAAAATTGTAGTGCAGCACCAAAAACTCCCGATACTGCTTTCTGTTTATCGATAAATGCTACATAGACGCTTTTCTCCGAGCGTCAAAGAAGCTTGCGAATACATGCAAAATTACCCCGCCACTGGCCGCTCGAGGCATTCTGTGTGTCGTCTATACATGCGCTTCTTTCACGCTGGGAGAAAAAAATTACTGTGGTATGTACCACACATTCAACAACAGAAAACTGTATCGGGGAGATTTTCATGTTGCTGTACAAATTCTTCATTGACACTTTTCATCTAATTATATCATTAGAGAAGTTGAATAAATAATTACGACTAATTATGTATTTAGGCAGAATGCAAAAAAGAATCTCAGTATCTTCAAGCCACAGGAAACAATATTACTTTGGTTCAGTTAAGTGACGACGCATTTCTGTATCTTAATATCTTGGTGCATGATAGATGGGACACCTTATTGATAGTGAACATGCATAGGCAAACAAAGCCCCCCCCCCCCAAATAAACAAGTAAATTGGAAAAAGCAAACCAGCAGCAGCAATAAAACAAGATGCCTTGTTTATAACCGGACACAAAAGAAAAGCGTTCGCGCCATGTTTCAAAGCAGACAAAGAAACAAGAATTATACCGCGTGATAACTATGAAAAATAGGCGGAGATGGTCGCAAGTGTGGTAGTCCAGGTGCTTTTCTTGGCCTGATAGGACGTAGTGCCTGTCGAAGATGCTGCTTTCCTTGTGACTTAGCGAAAAGGTGGCGTGCTGACACAGCTGCTGGTGTTCTGGTAACGGGACATAATTTCCATTAACTCCAGAAGCGTGCACATTTAGGCTGGTTGGATTACTTCTTGAACAGAAATAGAAAATAAAAAGAAGACGTGAGAAACAGACGTGTGCGCTTACTTCTAAAAACCCCCTTGACAGTGGGGCCCACTAGCCTCCCGCAAATTCTATAGCATAAAAATGAACTCTTCATTTGCACTGTCGAACGTGGTAACTAAAATGGCCTGATGAAACCGACTTACTTGAACCTGCATGCTCTGCAGCTGGTTCATTGGAATATATCATTTGAAGACTACGTGAATTCACCATCATTACCATCATCATCATCATCAGCCTGGCTACGCCCACAGTAGGGCAAAGGCCTCTCCCATGCTTCCCCAACAACCCCGGTCATGTACTGAGTGTGGCCTTGTTGTGCCTGCGAAATTCTTATTCTCATCCGCCCGCCTAATTTTCTGCCGCCCCCTGCTTACCTTACCTTCTCTTGTAATCTAGTCCGTAACCCTTAATTGCCATCGGTTATCTTCCCGCCCCCATTACATGCTTGGACCATGCAGATTATTTTTCTTCATTTCAACTTCGATGTCATTAACTCGCGTTTGTTCCATCACCCAACCTGCTCTTTTCTTATCCCTTAACGTTAAACCCATCATTCTTATTTCCATATCTCTTTGCCTCATTCTCAATATAAGTAGAACCCTTTTCGTAAGCCTCCAGGTTTCTGCCCCGTAGGTGAGCCCTGCTAAGACACAGTTGTTATACACCTTTCTCTTGAGGGATAGTGACAACCTGCTGCAAACATCATCGCTGCATCCGATAAATTGATAAACGAATCCACATAGCCATGGTAGCTCAACCTTGTTTAGTAAAGCCATCTAGCTCATTGTCGCCAAAAATGACTATTTGGGAAGGAGCACAGCCATAGATTATAAGCGATAGCGAGTGGTAGTATCCAGAGGTTATTTCATCTGCGCTGTACATCTTGCTTGTTCGTTTGTTCTCTCAGTACGTTGTACAGCACTTATATATTAGGTGTGTTCCAACCGTGAATTTTCGAGTCGGATCAAACACGAATGTCTAAGAGCAACGAACTTCGAATGCCACATTAAACGTGTTCTTGTTTGTGAACCAATTAAAATTAATTCTTTCTGTTAAGAATGCGCCAAAAAACGAGGTCGAATTACGTTTGCTTAAGCGTTTTGGTAGTGACAATAAAAACTGAAAGCCAAGTAGATTGAGGCAAGTGTAAATGAGAAATAACGTTTTAAAGTTATCTGATGTACAGTACTGATGGCAGCACTAAAAAAGGGAACACCTCAGAAGATTTACGTACATTCAATTTGTTGAAAAATTGACACCCTACAATGCTCAGCAGTGTTCTGAAAGAATGCCAGCTTCACTCTGTTTAAGCAACATATGTTTTTGTTCAAACCGATACAATAGATGTCTAAAAGGCAATCATGCCTTTTCCTTACCGGCATGGACCCAGGGAGAGAGTGTGAGGGTGACAAAATTTGACGGCTCAATATTAACATGCCCCGCGTTTTTAACTGTTCTCGTGTAGTGAAGTACAAGAAATGCAAGTTTTTGGCCATGACTCAAGCACCATAATTCATTTGGTCTTCAAATGTGGTCCTTAAGGTCATTGCAACACGTAACTATAAAGACTTACCAATAAGCCTTGACTAATATTCCAGCTTGTTCCTTTTCTTTATGAAATTTGCCCAAATCAAACAAGCACAATGTATTTCCATCTTGCTACTTGACATTTTTCTTGCTCATCACCATCTTAAACAGCGCCATACATTAAATGGTACAGTGTCGGCTACTACCTCAAGCTTTATAGAGTTTTATAACAAGTACAGAGTGCAGCATAGAATTTACAACCATAAAAATTTACCAGAAATGCGGCACATAACCTGAATAGCCTAACAATGGCAATCTTTATAGGAGGTGAATCAAATTTCCATGGTTACCCAATCATAATGAACCGAAATTTAAAACATATACAAAAGCCACGTATCTCTACAGCGCCAAGGTAAATTTATTTGCCATGGCGCTGTCCACATAGCATGATAAGGAGTGTGTAAATGAGAAATAACGTTTTCAAGTTATCTGGTGTCTAATACTGATGGCAGTAATATAAAAGGGAACACGTCAGAACATTTACGTACATTGTATTCGTTGAAAAAGTGTCACCCTACAATGCTCAAAAGTGTTCTCAAAGGATGCCAGCTTCGCTCTGTTTCAGCAACGTATGTTTTTGTTCAAACCGAGTCAATAGGTGTCTAATAGGCAGTCTACAAGTGAGACATTCTAGATGAACGATTAAAAAAATGCAGGGCGTTAACAACGTCCTTAGGTTCTGGCGGGGATGCTGGTTAGGCGTTTTCGCTTCCGATCTCGAGCACTAAACGCACTTTCTGCAAGCGGTGTAGTCCACCGTGATGCTACTGAGTGTAGCGTTGACGGTGCGTCGAGCTTGTCTCGTTGTTTTTGAAACCAAACTCGCACCACGTCTCCTGAGGCCCCTAGCCCTTCGCTCACATGCCTTACAGGGGCCTTCAATAAGGGGACACTCTACGACTTCTAAAATAATTTGGGCGTAGTCAGTGTATTCTGACGCCGTGGTGCGCAGAGGGCAACAACATTGTGGTGGTACTGCAGGGAAGTGTCACCGAACCTTCTTCTCTCATTGGCAGACACGTACACAGCGTCCCTCGAGCGTTCACTGGAAGAGTAGAAGTACCTACTGGCGCACGCCTAAAGCCTCGTCTGCGGACGCCGACGCCAATGAGGCCGATTCGAAACTGAGGGTCTAGTTTAAAAAAGTTAACGATTTGAAGTTATTGAGTTGAGGTTACTCGTCCTGTGTGTTCAAAAAGAAAAACTGGCGCCTACCTAACAGTAGCATCGCCGTGGCGACACATCTATTCGAACTACATTGTCTTCGCTTGCGTCAATATCACTGTCTTGACTCTCCTTACTCGATCGATTCTTATGTTCCTTATATTTGAGGACCAACTAATAGTTGACAATTTCGAATAGTCAAAATTATAATGAACTGTGAATCAACTATTCGAATATTTCGCATATTCGAAAGTTCGAATACTCGCACGCCCTTTTTCTCTCGCCTGTAATAAATTTTCTCAATTAAAATTTAGCAGCTTTCATTACCTACTCTCCAATTTTTTTTTATTGTTCCAAGTCGAATTAGTGCATTTTAGTTTATTTTCTTATTTATGGTATAAACTAGGTCTTTATTCACCGCAAGTTGCGGTTGCATTACACATGAAAACCTATGTGATTGCAATCTTTCGCACGACGCAAGCGTCCGCAGTGCGCCCAGAACAGTGAACTTACAACAAATAATACTTTATTGCTCGCAGTTCAAGGCGGGAGAAAGGAAGCTAGGCCTTCGTCAGCGTACTGCGTGGCTCTTCTACAACGTGCACCTGCAGGACTTCAAAAAACAGTGCCCCGAGCCTCCGTACACTGTCATTAGACTCTTTTGTCTGGCGTTGAAAGGTGAAGACGATCAGAGGTGCCAATGACAGAAGAGCGTCTTCGTTAAGTAGACATGGCCGTCACCTCATTCCATGTACTAAGAAAAAAAATAGGAATAGATTAGTACCACATCGTTAAAATGCTGCAGTCTCTGTGTTTTGAGTGACCACCTTCAGTGTGCGTACTGCCCCGTTTACTGTTTGCCAAGCAGCAAGCACGTTTTATGCATTCAGTGTACCACGCCCTCTCCAGCAAATAAGGAAGGGGCAGGAATTTACAGTAGTTTATTACATGGGGCCCTATAACGTAAAACTGTTCCAACATGTTGTATTCCGATTGCCTGACGTCAAATTCCAATCGCCTGACGTCAAAAGCATCGGGCGGAAACCAACAGGGTTGTCTGAACAGACCAATCAAATACTCTCCTCAATCATAGGAGGTCCCTTTTGCTTGCTTGAAAAACGAATAACATTGCCTACACTGAGCGGTTTGTCTTATCTAATTGGCTGACAAGAGACGAGGAGCACACTCAAGTGGAGAGGGATTCGACGGGGCCGAGACTCTTATTGAAAAACGATTACCGGATGAAGAGGGTGGTGCCGGCGTCTGCGATGATCGTGGTCGTGAAAATGATCGTGACACTAAAATGACACTAAAACGGATCCTCAGCAAAAGAGCGTTGCCAGAACGCGGTCGTAAACGTGCCGACAGTGCTCGAAAATCTTACACGGCCACACAGAAAGCTTTATTATACGCAAATAAACCAGTGCTCTCCTGCCGGTGCGAGTAGCCAGCGCCTGAGTGATCGACGGCAGACATGTTTTATTCATTTTTCCTCTTTCGTGGCCCATCTCCCAGAGCGGGAATGCGCCATAGTTTCTAAGGCTGTCATCGCCATCATATTACGTGCCGCTTCTGCTGACCGCAGTAGGCATATTGCTCGTCCCGACTTTGTACTCCCTCGTGACCGACGACCACTAACAGGCCGACCTCGAACCCTGTCAGACTAAGTTCTCCTTCCTGCGGTTGTGGCTGTTACTGCGCCATACACACCAGGTAAAATTTCATTGGAGCCTCGACAGCTGCTCTTACGGATGGTGTTGAACAGACCGGCATGGAGTTCTAATGTCTAGGAGAACGATTACGGCCCGATGCAGAGGCAGGTAAAGAAGAGGTGGCTTGTCCCTTGGGAAGCCTTCTTTTCCAACTTTCCAGAACATCGCCTGTCTACTGGCTAGCGGTTGCTGCTGGATCGGTTGATATATTACCAGATGTATATTTGTGGATGTATATACCGTAGCTACTTTCCTGCACAATTCTCCTCTATCGGGCGTAGTGCAAATCACCGCCACCTTTAACGGTGGTGATTCATGGCAACATATGAACAAATAATTAAGTCTAGGCCTGGCTAACCGAGGAGACCGGCGTGGCAGATAATACACGCATAAGCTTGTACTACTTGTACATGTACTACATGTACTATTTGATGAAATTATCACATTTGAGGTACAGAAAGTGCATTTCGCACTCGCGCCAAAAGAGATATACATTCCAGCACTTACCTCACACCTAGCACGTCTGATACAATGGCATGCCTCTTAATAATAAAGCGTATACTTATCTGCAAGTCGCGGGCGTTTGAAGTGTTATGCCTAGTTAGAGGAATACAGGTGCGCCTTGCCCGTTAGCTTATGTGGCATTGCCAAAGAAGGATGAACTGAACATCGATGATAAAACGTGGTCATTTTTTACAAGGTAACACTGCTAGGCAACATATTTTTTTGCATTGTTTAAGATGAAAAGGGGATGATGAGTACTAGAGGAAAGGTGCGAATGGGACCAACAAATGCTATCAGGTAGCAAGAAAAATATGAATAAAAAGTTTTATGGATGCAGCGCAAAATATGAAACCTACGTGAAGCGAATATTTAGTAAAATGCAAACTACAACTAATGACGATGTGTAAGGTTTTGCTTACTTTTATTCTGCGCTATGCGTAATCTCATGGAAATCTCAGGCTTATCCCGCACAATGATAACAATACATATTCTTATAGAATGTTACGTTGAGCGCGACATCGTTCACAACCTATGCGGAAATGTGAACTCCAGATTAAGAACTACGAAATCAAACACCAATCATGCCGAAGTAAGGGAATACTGAATGATTTCGACCCTTTCGGATTCTCGAACGTGCGTCTCTAAGAATTCCACGCACGCAAGTGTTTTTTGCATACTGGCCCCCTCGCAATGCATCCGCCGTGGTCGTGATCGAACCGGCGCCCATGAGTTAAGCAGTGCATCGCCACATCACAAAGCAACCACGGCTGGTGATGCATGATGCTTGTGCAAGGAGGAATGGCTATGACCAAGTGTACGCAAGAAACATTCAACACGTATTGAGCAACACGTCTGTAGCTCGAGATTCTGCAGCTCTTATGCCACTGAAGCTCATAAGCTTTCTTGAAAGCTGGCAAAGAACGGGTGCGCACCTAGTGGCCCGTACGAAGTAGCTAAATCAGAGGAACTACACTTCATACTAGAATTCTATATTATAATTGACAAATTCACCAACCGATCTTTGTGCTTTAGAGCTACTTGTTAGGACATATATCTTCAGGTCTTGAATAGCAAGCAATTTTGTCTTTTGTTACGCCAAACATAGGTGCGTGTACTTGGACAACAGTTATATAAGCCTGGTACTTTCATTCCGTGCACTTATAAACTTTGCTCATATATGCGCAATTATATCCACCGAGGTAGCTATTGACGCAACAGCACCCAGCAGCCCGGTAGCCGCGCCAAACTGATAGAAGTAGGCAAGAAAAACATGGCTTTATAATGAATTCATCTGAATATTATATCGCATATTCCCCTTGAGTGAGTGGTGACACAAACAAGTGAGGATACTGTTGTCATGTAGAGTAATATCGACACCCATTTCGGGACGTTGCGCGGACACAACGCTGGGCTTTGCGTCTAGGTTCAGCGTGAAGCCTGCCCTACTTGGTGCCGAAAAAGGTAGTCCTCACAATGGCTGTGTGTTTCTGTGACCCTGAAATGGAGAAGTGTAGGGGCGCTATAACGCAAAACTATTCAAAAGTTTTATATTCCAATTCTGCAACCAGCCCTACGCGATTGGTGAAAAACCCTTTGGGAATACTCCCACTTCCCCTGTTTGTCACATGACGTCACGGAAACCGCGACAGATCCCCATCTGATATGACGTGTACACACTGATTATGTATGATTTGACCGAGCAATGGAAAAATAATTATTTATGATTCGGCGCCTGTTTTTCCCATTAGCCCTCGGCTATTTGCCAGCAAGTTTTCGGGCTGCACCCACTTCACCTGCCTGTCACGCGACGTACAAAACCACAAGAACTAACCACGTGAAAGTGACGTGTATGCGTTAAAGATTCACTATTATGCCCAAAAAAACTGAATTTTCTTCTGAATACCCGCAGGCTACCCCATTCTGAAAGGAATAAAAGATGGCTGCCACCGATCGCTCAGGCACTGGCTACTCGCACTTGCCGGCTAGCATAAGTTTATTTGCGTGTAATAAAGCTTTTACGTGGCCGTGTAACGTTTTCGAGCACTTTCGGCACGCTGACGACCTTTGCTGAGGATCCGTTTTAGCGTCATTCTTAAACTTCCGTTGCATACAGCCGCCTTTGTCGAGGAGCCCCCGTAAGCTAAGTAAGGGGAAGCGGACCAATCACAGACGCCGGCACCACCCTTTTCATCGAGTTGTCGCGAAGAAAGCTCAACGCGGGCCCCTTTTCTTTCTATCCGGCAATGTTGTAGGCTGCTACGTGCGGGAAAAAGCCTTTGTACAGAAAATAACAGCGACGACGCCTCGGGCATGTGCTGCCGCGCGGCCAACGCCATCGCGGCACCTGACGTCGCAACATGCGCGTGTGGCGTCCTCTTCCCAGGCTCGGCGGTCTCGAGCGTCAAAAGCTCTTTAGTTATGGGCGAAGTGCTTTTGTATGTGAAGTGCTTACGCGACCATTTTTTGGCTCCTTTAACTCTGACGCTTATTGTATGCTGTCGGCCTGCCTGATTGGTCGGAGTAACGAAAAATTCCATTGGTGGAGAAGCCTGCGCCTCCAGGTGGTCCGCGGGTCCCTTGGATGCTGCGGAAATTTATTTAAGAAATGGTTTGAGTAGTTTTTGGGAGAGCAAGGAGACAGCAGCAGACGACGCAACTTCACCACGGGAGACCAGGTCGGTCAGGCAGGCCGTCGACGACGGGTATGACATCGCTTTGTTTGTAAATATTTGTACAGTGTTAATTTCAATAAATGCCAAGTGAATAAACATAGTTGTAGAAATGACACTCCTCGGTGTCGTACCTGCTGACCTGCACTTGCCCATGCCGGAGCACTTCCCCCTTCACCTTCGTCTGTCTGGTGAGCTGATGCGTCTGATATCTAACGGCTGTGTCACATCACGACAATATTTTACAAGGCTGGCGTCCAAAGCAACGGCCGCTGTGGAGTTTCGTTGCGAGGCCTGACGTATCCGGCGCACCTCCACCACATTGTGATGGAGGCGTGACGTAGGCGGAGGACATAATGGAGAGTTATAGCTCAGTGGGCCAAGAGGGCCCGCGTAGACGCGACTGTGCTTGTGTGATACGCTGGGGCGGCGAGCGTTTTTAGGGAGCGCGTCGCTCACTCGCTGACATCTCCCCAGTGGGGGGCGCGCAGCGGGCCAACGTTCATTCGCACGAACAGCAGTGGCACCTCGCCGGCGTCGCCTTCAGACGCGGCGCTGGCTCGCCTGCACCGAAAAGCTTCGGAGTTGTTTCAGCGCTGAACACGACATTTGTATCCTGTACGAAGCATCAGCAACGACGCCGTTTTGGGACGATTTGAAGTGCATGACAGCGATCGAAAACTTATAAGGAGCGTTTCGCGGCGAACTGACAACTTCATAGCACTGACTCCAAGCTGTTTGGACAGCTGGCGCCACAAAGCACTCAGCTCTACTGCGCGCATCCGAGCGAGGGATCGCTGAGCTAAGGCTCTTGCTTTCGTGTCGCGCTCCGTTGCCGTCTACGCTCGCCCAATGAGCACGCTGGCCCGTAAACGCACTGAGCTATAGCTCTCTTAAATGCGATTGGCATTCTTGGGCTACTTCAGCACTTCTAGGGGCTATGTATGTATGTATGTATGTATGTATGTATGTATGTATGTATGTATGTATGTATGTATGTATGTATGTATGTATGTATGTATGTATGTATGTATGTACGTACGTACGTACGTATGTATGTATGTATGTATGTATGTATGTATGTATGTATGTATGTATGTATGTATGTATGTATGTATGTATGTATGTATGTATGTATGTATGTATGTATGTATGTATGTATGTATGTATGTATGTATGTATGTGTGTGTGTGTGTATGTATGTATGTATGTATGTATGTATGTATGTGTGTGTGTGTGTGTGTGTGTGTTTGTGTGTAACAGTTATCCCGCCTATGCGGGACGCTGGGCTATGCGGGACGCTGGACCAACTTGGCTAGTAGAGTATCAGGCAATGTGTACATATGTGCGTTCTTCAACGATCCACTTAACCCTGACATGGGTAGCTCTAGAAGCTCAACTGGGTGTGTGTCACTGTTTCATTAAACCTCTTTGACACCGAGTAAGGGCACTGGGTATGTGTGACTGGTTCTGTGCTAATCTTCAATGCGCTCCTTTGATGCCAATTTGGGTCACTTGATATGTACCACTAGGATTGGCACGCTAAAGGAAATGAAGACGACCATCCCTGGCGTTCATACGACGCTGAGCGGAATAGAACCCCGTTAAAATGGTTCCTCACGCACAGCAACCCGACACTTCAAAAGGAAGAGCGAGAACCTCTTAAACAGTCTGCCACGCGTGTGAAACGGCAGCTCAAGCACGTGTTGTGGGAGTGCCATAGGTATGCAGCCCTTCGACGAAAGCACGGGAGCAAAGTGGCAATCTTCAATGTGTGGAACCACCCGTCAGTGGAGAACGATGGTGTATTGCGAGTGCTGTTCTCCTTTACTGCGTAGTCCACCACATAGTTACACCGTGCGGAGAAACAGTCCTGGGTGTCCGGCCGCGTCCGGTTTCTCACTTCGCCGACTCCATTAGCCTTAATATGCCAATGAGCCATCCCTGTTTTAATAAAGCTGTATCATCACTATTCTCATCAGGCTGCGCTAGAAATGCCCTCAATCTGTCTTTCACTACGACATTTTAGATAGTTGCGCCATGAATACATTTGGTTACTGCCGCTCTTCAATAAACCGCTCACCCACACGGGCCACTGTGTGTGGGTCACATGGGACGCGGGAGCCGATGGAACAATTCTCAGCGTTTCCAGGCACCGGCGCGCCCCACTTCTCGTCTCGGAGGATAACCGCATACTTCTCGGCAGCACCACGAGATGGAGCGTGTTTAGAATGAAGAGTGAGAGAGGGTCCCAGCGCCCGCATGTCGCGTTTCTAAGCGTTCGCACGTACCCGCACACCATGCATTCCGATTGCCACATGTGGGCTTTGTGGCGGCGGCTCCTGGTGGCGCATAGTGTTAAGGAATCACAAAAAAAAACAGTCCCGCTTCAGCACACGCCTTCATACATAACTCGTTTCGACGGCGGCAATAAATTGTGCAACTCATTTTATTCATGCTGCACGCATTATCGTCGGTAGTTACCGTAAGATAGGCTCTACGGAACTTTAAATGCGTAAGTATTTCTATGTCTAGCCAACGGGAAACGCATCCGTCCGTCCGTATGTAAACTAAGACGAATCACTATGAAGAAATCAATGTGTAATAGAAAATATATTCAAAAGGAAAACTGGTGGTCGTGAGTTTCGAACCTACGATCCATGCTCCGAGCCCGAGTGTACCATCCACTGGGCTAAACACCCGCGCTTGCAGGAAGTGAATGTATCTCAACCGTATGAATGTCTAATACCGGTGGCACAAAACAAAGGTCGAACATTTTCTATGAAGGCTTTGTTGAATTGGAGCCGTAGACAGCCGACGAAGCCGACTTGGAGCATTGTAGACATCCGGAAAATAACGATTTTACGACAATTTAATGTCACGCATGTCACATTACCGATGCGTTTCGGTGGTCGTGGCGTGCGTTTCGGTGCGCCTTCCGTTGGGGCGTAACTTCACCGAACGCAATACAGCCGATCTCTGAGGGCTCATGCGCTTTACACCGCACAAAACAGAGAGATAAGCAGTCATTTATTTGATAAGGACGAAAAGGAATGGTGAGCGGTTAAACAAATGTCATCACGGTTGATATTGGTTTGACGTGGATCGGCTAAGGCCCTAAAGAACGAGTAAGGCTAATGATGGTCGGAGAAATTCCGAAAAAGCTAATATGGACTGAGAAAGGTTGTTATAGGTGGGATCAAGTTCGATGAGCTAGAAAAGAACAGATAAGGATGATAAGGACTTGATAAATTTGATAAGTTTGATAACTGATAAATCTCCATTAAGTTCAGATTTAGTTCGGTAAGGTGGGTAAAGACGGACAAGGGTTAGTAAGGTATAAACTAGTCGGATAAAGTTTCATAACATAACGAATTACATAAGCCTGCCTAGAGATCAGCAAGTGGCAGAATTTGTACGCATACTTAGACAACTCCCATAGTGGTTTCTGCTAGTTTAAAGAATGGTTACAGTGACAGTCAGCGCAGGAGAATATGTGTACCATGCCACATGCGAACGTCGCCTTCATCGTTCTGCCAAGCATTGAGTTTATTGATGGACGGATTGCTTGTAAACAATACATTAACTGAAGAACTGTATATCTCCACGAACACACTTCACTGAATAAAGGAAACTCTATCTCGTACGGAAGACATATTCAAGAGCCAAGGAGTAGGCGGCGCGGCATTTGCGAGCCAACATTTTGTTATGTCTGGTCACTAAAAAGCTAAGCAAACCTTTCCATGCTTGCCAATCTAATGCATGGGGTTTGAGCATCTGCTTAGTCTAAGTTTCTCGGGAAGCCAAGAGCAGTTTTCTCTTTCACAGCCAAAGGACAGGCCAGCAGCAATCGGCAAGGCGACAATAGCGACAATAGACCAATTGCATAGACCGCTTAACGTGCGGTCCCGCCGGTAACGTGGTGGTGGTCTCCGCGTCTGGCCGTCTTTTCTGGCATCTATGTAATTGGTATGGTGCAGGTTGGTGTGGAGAATATAATAATTTACATGGCATTTATTTACCCGCTTCAAGGAAACTTGGTTTCACAGCTTGCAAGAGCGTGGTTGGATATGCACAACTTTTTCACAGGCGAATCTCACCTGGCGCATGCCACACACATTCTGTTTGGCTAAAAAACGGAAAGAAGCAAATAGACGCACTTCAGGGCTCCGCTCAGTAAAATATACACGGGAGCGACGACGAGTTCTGCGTGCCGCTGCATCACTGCCGGTGTGTGCGGTGTGCTAGCGCACTAGCCAATCCACAAGACGACTGTGTTCAATTTGTTCAGATACACCAGTCGAACCAGGCCATTATCTAACTCCTGGGTGAAACTCTTTAGTCTTTTCTGCGTAAACTAAAAGCGACTAACTGTAATTAAAATAGGGGAGAATAATGTTGTATTCTACCACTTTTTATGTGTTTGGGTTAAACTACTGCTTACGACGCGGCGACATAGCGTTTGCGTCTGCCCCCCTACAGCGTGGGACCTTGGATCGGTTTCTTGTGAACTGAAAATTTTCTTTATTTCTTCTGTGAATATTCACAAGAAACGATCGGAAGGAGGTCTCTGTCATAAAATCATATGGAAACATCTGAGGCTTTCAAGGCATTTCCAATAAAGCTACGCACTCAAGATGTGCTCCGCCCAGATGTCACACTCAATCGGATGAAAAGCAAGAAGTTTGGACGCTTATTTTTATTAGAAGTGTGCTGGCGTACCACTTGCAATTTGCAGGTTGGGATATGTTCTATATCGCATAACAATTATTGCAGATCACTGAGCTTTCTACAGGAACTCACACCGATTTTCTTGTGACTTTATTACTTTTTTCTTGGACCAGAGCGAAGAAATCTGCGGTCTAACACATATGTAAAAACGGCACGGTGGTACGGTGCCATGTGGTGCCACACAAGTTCGTTAAACGCTATCCCAATCTTCCCTCGTCACGGCCAGAGTTTTGAGACGCTATCGTTGAGAAGGTTGCGCATCATGACTCAGCTGTTGAGGAAGGAGTCGCGGACACTACGCGTGAGTCAGAACGGGTCCTTCAAGAAGCCGTGCTCGAATAGCTACCTCGGTTCAGAGTACATACAATGCATGGTGGTGAAGGGAGCGCCAAGCATCACACAAGCGCAACTTAGTGCCACAAACAACCCTCTCCCAGAGCCTGCCAGTCGCGTTAGTCGATAACATCTGCTGTTGGTTCATGATGCTTTTTTTTTGTCGCTCAGTGCAAATTCACAGCGTTTGTTTTGTCGGGCCCTTGGGCCCTCTCTGTAGCGCGCACGTGGGAAGCCTTTGAAACGCGCGTCACAAAGGCACTTGTCGCATGGAGCATGCGCACCGATCGCGTTATCGTAAGAACTCGCACGGGGACTGCCGGGAAGGGAGCTGCCCGATAAGAAGGCAGCGAAGACGGCACTGGGGGCTTTTTGCGGTGCGCGGGCCTGGGGAGGCACTGGTGGGGCATGGCCCATCTAGGTTTCTTTCCGAGCGTGTTCCAGAGGAGGGGGAAAAGCGTCTTTGCATTGTGTCTGCATGAAAGAGGGCTCTTAAGTTGTTGTTCGCCTTTGGGACTATCTGCGCACCTGCTTCGGTGCTTGCTTGCTTTCTGCGCTTTATGCATTCTGTTATCTCCCGAAAGATTGTGTTGGTTGATCGTTTGTAGCCACCGTTCTTTCGTCGCTCGCTTTGACTTGTATAGTTTGTTGCTTCGCTGTTTTGCTGCTTGCTTCTTTGCTTTTGCTGCTTTTTGCTGCTTTGCTTCTGTGCTGCTTTCTTCCTTGCCTTGTTGTTTTCTGCTATTGGCCGCGAGGTTGCGGTAATTTTGAGTGTTACATTCTATCGTAAATAAAAGCTGTTTTTGCTCCTTGTGCCTTTGGTCTTTTGTCGTGCTGGCTCGTGCTGCCTCGCGGACCCCCTGAACGAAGGCGAGCGGCCTTCATCTGGCGCCCAACGTAGTTTTCTTATATCTCGTTTTTTTCTGTTTGTTCTGGAGTACGCTTCCGCACCGCAGGGACCACGAGCACGGGAACGAGGGAACCGCCCCCATCTCGAGGCAGCTGGCACTCCCCTCTAGGCTTACTTGTTTTGCTCCGACATCGTGTCCCACAGCTCACGCGTCTGAACCCAGCCCCTCTGAACCGCGTAAGCTGACTGAACGTTTTTATTCTACCTCTCGCTCTCCTTGCCCCCCACTATTCCACGCCATCCTGCCTCCGCAGAACCGCTTGACATTGCTTGACCATTCCGTCAGACCGCTTTGCTCGTCCAGTTTCAACACCAAAGATGCACCGCCGGCATTTTAATGCACCCACGTTCGGGTAAAGCCAAGAGGGCGCGGTTGAAAATCATACTCGCAAAACGACTAGTACGATGCCCGATAAAAAGGACCAGGGTGCACCCGCACAAGATATGTGCAGCATTATTGCCCAGCTGAACGCGCTGCTCGAGCATCAGAGAAACATAACTCCAGCGGCCAGTTTCCGTTTGCAGCTCGCTGTGCCTACATATGAAGGCCACACAGATAAGAAATCGGTGGCGGACTTTCTTCAGGAAATGGAAGATCACCGCAATGCGTAAGCCATTACGGATGGCACTACGGATGGCGTAAGCCATTAGGGATGGCTTCCGCATTCCGATGCTGGTCGATGCTTCCACTTCCGATGCTGGTCGCGACTCGCAGACCCCCTGAGCGAAGGCGAGGGGCCTTCACTTTGAAATAATTGATTTGTAGCTTCTTTTGTTGATTGCTAGTTACAGCACTGCGCGAAAGACGTTTTGTTTCGTGGTAACAACATTTGACTAACACAATGCGGGGGACCCAAGTTTCACCGGAACGGTAAACGAAGGAAAATAAGTTTGATTTGCCAAGCCTGAACAACACATTACATTGAAATGCGACAAAGCAAACACGCACGCGCTTGGAGGATCACCTCGTTGCCTATAAAGTCAGCGTTGGCGCCAACGGTATTCATTGAAAAGCTGCACATACCCTGCAAATTGATGGTGCAAACTGCTGTCCCTGAGCAACACTCGCCACGTTCGTTCAATTCCGCTAGCGTCGTAGAAAGTTAACAGATGTTTTTTTTTTCATTGCGGAGCGGCACATTCCAATTGGCACCATACATAGTTATTCATGATTTTGGAAAGTTACCGCAAGCAAGACACATGACATGAAGAAAAGGCAACACAAAGTGTATCGTCCAATCAGTGTTGTCCCTCTCTTCAAGTCTTCAGTTTTGCTTGCGGTAACTTCCCGAAATCATGAATCACCAACAGGCGTACACCCACCCCTCTGCTATGTTTGTTACCAAAGTTGAAGCCAAAGGCATTCATTGAGAGAGACGGAAACGCATAGCTAAGTGCTACTCACTTTCTCTTTTGTTCACGATACAACGCCCAGAAGTTCCCAGGAACGAGCTCACAAAAGGAAATGTATCTTGTAGATCAAGTGTGCAACCGCAACTAACGTCCAGAATGCTGAATAAACTTTGTATAACTAGTTTCATTTCTTCAGTCTCAACGTTTGACCAATTGAATACGTCACAGAAGTCTGATTCAATTCCGTGCGTCTCCTGTCCTTTTCTACCTCTGTTGTCTGTGTGTCAGGGCGCAGTAGCCCCACTATTACAATATGAACTTCGACCAACTAGCCAAACTTGCCGCTCTACTTATTCAACCCTCCAATGTTTACAGTTTGTCTGACCTTTATTTACAGTGGCACCTTTCGCACCTGTGGCTTCACCTGAACAGAGTTTAAGAGCTTAAATAATATATACCGCGTGTCCCATTTAACTTGGACCAACATTTAAAAAAATAGAGAAAACCCGGGAGCTCTAGAGAAATCGTACCGAGCGTATAGTAGCGGCAGTCATGCGTACTTACAGCCAGTATTTTTTTCATCACGTTATAATAATTATTTATTTGCGTTCAAATAGTGAATATTTAATTATAGTTTGAATCGCAAACATGTCAATTACAAAGTTGCAGGGCACCTTAAGTAATCTCCGAATCACGCATTTATTTCGTGCTGAAATGTACCTGGTTCTTTCGAATGAAAAAGAAACAAAAGCCCGTGATATGCTCGAAGTATGAAATAGATTCGCGCTCACCCGCAGCTACACAAGCGCCTACAAGCAGCCTTAGAAAGATACATGGTTGCATTCATTTATACCCGCATCGCACAGGGCCTCATCATGTAGGATGTCTCAAGAGGTTTTGCGACCTAACCAGCGTGGTGCGATAAGTGTGAGCATTTACGGACGCAAGAATGTCGAGCTCGATCGCGAGACACTTTGGTTATCTTTAAACATCGCGTATCACGAAACAAAGCTACACAAGAAGTTCAAACTAATGTTTAAAAAAATAGTGCGCTAAGGACGAGAAAATAAAAACGGCAGTTTTCGGAGGAAGAAGAAATAACCACGCAGGGGGAGCTTATTTAAACAAAAAATGAACCAAAAGGACGTAAAGCGTCTGTGTCCCGCAAAAAACAAAAAGAAACCCCAAGGGTGCAAGTAGTTTAGCCATTTACCTTTTCTATCTCTTGAACTCCAGAAAGGAGGCAAAATAAGCCAGTTTCTTACTTATTTCTATATTTGTCGCAAGCCTTTAATATGTTAGGATAGGGTGATATTATGAAGGTGCACTGAACAGTCGCGTTTTAAACCAGTTTTGAGCGGTTAATTTCCACTGCCACTTATAGCACGTGCTCAGACAGGTCCTCTGCCTGACGGAATACAGGACTTGATTCTTTCCAACACTTGCGCTGCTGCAGCTTCGACCAACGAGGTTGGAATCTCGTGGCAGTCTCTGCTGATTTTTTGCCTTTTAGGACGCCCGGTGTGGTGGTTTTGCTGCTATACACGCAATCTTTTGTTTGGTTTTCTTTTAACACGCACTTCCATTACACTTCTGACTGACAGGCATTCAAAAGGCCTTTCGAATAGCGACCATATTGAAGTTCACGCAGGAGAGCACACAACAAAGGAGCATATCCTTTTTGATAAGAATTCCTAGAAAAAATACAGGTATCGGAGCTTTTTCATGGATCTTTAGTGGTATATACCTGCGCACCTATTCAGAGGTAGGAAACTTGAAGGAACGCAATTAGGGATAATAATAATATTACTGTTTTTAAAAAAGTTCAGTTTATTGTTGATGCATGCAAGTTGTCGGGGAAAGAACCTTTACTGCATGAAGCGGTATTCCCATGTCGTCGCAGCCATTGCAACAATTTTCATCACGACTGTCGAATCACACTGGCCTTTGGCCACATACCCGCCGTGGTTGCTCAGCGGCTGTGGTGTTTGGCTGCTGACCAAGACGTCGTGGGATTGAATCCCGGTCACGGCGGACGCATTTCTATGGCGGCGAAATGCGAAAAGATTCGTGTACCTAGATTTAGGAGCTCCTTAAAGAACTCCAGGTGGTCGAAATTCCCGGTGTCCTGCACTACGGCGTGCCTCATAATCCGAGAGTGGTTTCGGCACGTAAAACCCCACAATTTAATGTTTTTATTTGCCTTTGGCCACTTCGCAACTCATTGACATTGTCGGTTGTGCGGCTCACATGCGACAGCACGGTTCCTCACACTATCCTACTCTTATCAGGCCTTAAAAGCAATGTGCCCCTTTTTATGTCGTGATTTATTAAAAGTTCATGCCAGCGTATGCTAACGACCCGCACAACGCTGCAGTGCGCGTTCGCGCAACACTCATTTCAGCTGAACGCATCGCGAGCTGAGAAAACCGCTGCAATCACTCCGCTGCTGAGCAGACAGAACCTTTGTCGCCAAGCTGACGGCGTGCAGATGGAATCGGTGGGGCTCGTCGATAGTAAATGGCATCAGCCGCAGTTTTTTCCCAATGCATGAACAAGTGAAACGTTAGCGAAGCGAACCAAGAGCGACGCTCACCTTAGCACTGTCTCATCTATCGACATCACGGACATCGTTTCACTATTTATTCTTAATATTCTTGCGCGGATCAGATGCGCTGTTCTTTGTTTTGTGAATTTCGATTTAAATAAGTGCCTGTCGCTTAGGTGGAACTGATAAGCATCCAGTCATCCAGTGTGCCAGTGGCAAAACTGCTCTTGGCAAAGGGTCCTTGAGCCTAATGGAATTTAATAATGTATAACAAATTTTTCCGCCGTCGTGGTTTAGTGACTATCGTGTTGCATAGCCAGGCGGTTAGTCGCGGGAGTAGTGGAGACTAAATGATAATATATTAATATATATATGTATATGCCTGTGAACCGTGCAATGGGGTACACGTCAAAGAATCATGGGTGGCGACAATGATTCCTCAAATCTTCACGACAGCGTACCTCATAGTAAGATCGTAGTATTGTCACGTAAATCCCCAGCAGTAATTCGAATGTGAAACCCAGTGTTTCAGCGGTTTAAGAAAGCTAATTCTGAGCTTTGAAATAACGATATCCCCCGGTGTAAACCACGTGGTACCTTCATTTCAAAATGTAAAAAAAAAAGTTGCAATCTTTGGAGCTAATCTTGTCACACAACACAATTGTAATCAGTTTTTTGCGCCTTCCTGAGGTTTACTGCTGCGAGCTCGCTACTTCTATGTCACGAACTGCATGCGCGTTATCAGCGTGAAATAGCATAGCGAAACAACAAATTTGCGACCGGACAGTTTTTGACACAGAAGCAAGGCAGATGAAGATTATAGTTGTGGAATGAGATAAACTCGAAAGGGTTCCAGGTTTATAATTCAGTGTGCCGTCATTACTATCTCATTTTTCCTTGAAGAGCAAAAGCCTGCTGCGCTGAATGAACCACGCTCAGTGCTGAACGTGCTTACGACACAAGCTGTCAGAAGAAATTTGAAGCTTGTGTTGAAGCATGTTGAAGATAACCCCTTCACCACAGCCACCCACTTGGTGAGCGTCTCCAGAGGAACGCTAGGCCGTTATAGATTTGTGGGTGAGAACAAAAAGTGTTTTGCAAAAAGAGCGAGATATAGGCTGGCCGACCGGTGACCCTTCCACCGACACCGAAACGGGCGAACGCCAGACGACCTCCAACTTTTCCAGAAAGCCTGCAACGTACAGTAACCATGTACTGCTCATTCGAGAACGGAGGACTCGTGTTCGAGCGCCTTCCACCGAAAGTCTTAAAAGAGGAATGAATACCGGAAACGGCACCTCTCGCAACATTGGGAGACATTTCTTCAACGCCTATTTCTTTGCAAGGAAAACTAAACGTGACCACTTCGCAAGCAAACGGAGATGCCCCGGTGACTCGAGTAGTACCAGTACCTGCAAGACCACCAGTGCCATTATCGACACCTCACTTTCAACTTGAGAAGGCTAGTTGAAAAAGACTCAGGTCAAGGTACAACAAAGAGCAACGGTAATTACTGCAGCGTCACTAACGTGCTAAACGCCTGGCATCTCGGCTAACGTGAGCACCGGTCTATAGCTTCTACAAGTCAATGCCCTAAATGTTCGGACTTGTCACTGTAACAAAATTCAATTCTAAAGATAACTTTCTTCATTGCGTTGTTTCGTCCCCACCTGTTTTGAGCATTTTATGCCGCATTTACACTTTGCCTCTAGGCTACCGACTTGTGATTTATTAGGGCCGAAATAAAAGCCGCCTTTTATTGCTCAGCTTTGCACCTATGATTTGGCGAAGTTCAATTCCCCTTACGTTGACCACGCCTTTATCACTGCGTTCGTGTTTGCCTTCTGGCTGTAAAGGGCCATATGTTGTAATGTGCAGGTGACGTACTTGGCCTGATATTTTGAAGGAACAGGTTAGAGACAGTAAACAAGAACAATTAACCACGCAGGTCACACTCATGAAAATGTAAATTTTTTTGTCGGAGTCGCATTCTACCCTGCGCTCAGCACTCAAGTAAAACAGTCGTAAAAATGGACAGGGCAAGCAAGAAATTCGGCACAAGCCATCTCACGAAGAGTGTCGATGGTAATGTGATTAGAGTTGAATCAATGTATCGACAAATCATATTGTT
Source organism: Dermacentor albipictus (assembly GCF_038994185.2). Taxonomy (NCBI): domain Eukaryota; kingdom Metazoa; phylum Arthropoda; class Arachnida; order Ixodida; family Ixodidae; genus Dermacentor; species Dermacentor albipictus. The sequence goes on from NC_091830.1 coordinate 56,842,737, forward strand.
GAACATAATTTTATTTGCAATCGGAAGTGGTGGAAGTTGGCCAAGAATATTGACTCCATTTTTACGCGCATGAGTGCAAACTGCGAGTGCACCTTCAAACGCGCCAAAGAAAGGTCCACTAAAGGTGGCATTCCCACGACAGCCTGCTTTGTCACATTGGAATTGTTGGATTACAGTTCAGCATATCGGACTTTCAATTACCAGCGGGATGATTGCAGAATCGTCTACTTCTGGCCGAAATCTCTTACTCATTGTGAGCTATAAGAGCGGGCGTTGTCACTATTTCCACACGGACACGTATACCTGTGGAATGCTTCCACAGCAAGTTGCACTCGTGATGGAACAAATAAAAAAAACAAAAGCAATTGTCAAGCCTCGCGGCCATATCGTCCGGGTGCTGTGCGTGAAGAACAGCGTGTGACACAATTTCAATTGTACCCTGCACTGGTGATGGATTTTTTGCTTATCGAATCTCGCGGGAAAACGTTAAACAGGCACCAACGCACCAAACGCAATATAAGCGAAGTATCGTGAGATTGCTGCCCACATGATTGCTGGCCACATGAAAAGAATGCCGTGTCAGACACATACCTCTAAAGACGCGGCGTTAATCAGCCGCAGCGCAATCGAGAGAATTCCGGGTCCTGCGGTGCGGGTAGCACACTCGCTTGTGGTGTGTCACCACGAAAGTGAATGGAACAGCAATGCCGCTATTTTCACGTTCCAGCGTTGTTGCCGGTTCCAACAATTCTGAGAAAGTTGTAGACAACACACAGGCTCTTTCAGAACGCCACAGTAGGGAGATGTCAGCACGAACTCTTATTCGTTTTGTTTGATCAAGGAAGTTCCAACCCAGAATGCTCACAATTTTTGCTGATTGTAATACCTAAGTTTTAAGAAGACGATTCTCCAGGCGGAATGAAATAAGATTATCATAAAAAAAACTCAGAAAATAGAATAAGAGCTAGACGTCCGCCATTGAGCGGAAGAAACGCCTTCCGGTCAGCTCTAACCATTCAAACTTAGTGAAGCTCACATTTGCCTTTGCCGCCATGCAGAACGCGTTCTTACTGTTGTGGAAGGCCATGGTGTGTGCCCTCGTGACCATACCTCAATCTCTGACGACCTACAACACCCTCAAGGTCGCTATCCTGGAGCGCACGGTCCTGAGAGACGCCGTGAGCAAGAGCTCCTGTCCACTACCGAGCTCGATCGTCAGCCATCCCAGCTCTTAAGCTGTCTTGGATGCAGTATCTCGTTCTGCGACAAACAACTGTTACTCCAGAGCCTCCCAGTTCCCGTTCAAATGTTTCACATAGGCACCTCGGACCTTTCTGCTCTCGCGTCCTTGGCCGACAGACTATGTGGGTGTCATCTCCAAACCTCACTGCTTCCAAGGTGACCGTGCCCGAAACCGAAAACGCCAGGGCTCATCGAACCACTTCGCGAGCGTTTACAAACCAGCCTACCGCGGCCGATGCTTCACTTCCACAGCAGGATGCCTTTTCAACCATTCGCAAGGAGGATATTCGACACCTCTCAGATCTCTTCGCTGTTGGAATTAACGGCATGTCCATCAACCCACATCCTCATCGTACGCCCTCGGTCACTGTAGCCGGCTCGCGGTTGCTCTCAAGAGCAATCCCCTCACCAGATCTTGACCCTATGCTGGTACCATAGACGTTTTGGCGCTTCGGCACACCGGTGCATATTACCTTGACCCTGGGCAGCAACCAATCACCAGGAGCGCTAGCGGCAAGTGTTCCCCGACAAAATTCTAGTCGTCGTTTCTTCGTCCCTGACTGCCAATGGACTTAAGTTTCTCGTTAAGACAGGTCAACCAGAAATTATTTATGGTGTTATGCTAATGTGTAAGGTTGCAATGTAATGTTGTGTAATGTGTAAGGTCTCAGGTCTTTGCTGTTGTCGTGACAGCACCAAGACCACATTGCATAAATATATTTTGGCCAATTTTCGCGCGAAAGAAATGTTTGTGAATTCATACCTGCCTTTGAGAATTTTCTGAAGATGTACTCAAAAGTACAGTATAATAGCAGGGTTTCTAAGGCGAGCACCACACGCGGGCAATGCTTTAAAGCATGCGGCCGCAGAAATGTTTATTCCAGCTTCTTGAAGGAACCTGCTTCGTCTGGAATTGGGTCGTGATGGCGCAAGGTTGTCCAAGTCTGCGGTCGTTTTGCTACTCCTGCACATTACAAAAAGTCGCCCAATTAAAGCAAAACTAAATCATTTCTTCAAATAGCCGTCTATTGTATAAAATAGACCGCTTTCATAGGGCAATTCACAATTATGTTTCGTATAATTAAGGATTACGAGCCCTGAAGAACCTTTCCTTACCGATGGTGATGCATTGGCCAAGTGCACAGCATAATTCCAGCTATCAATTACGGACAACACAAATTCTCATTAGGTGACACACCATATTGTCACCAAAGCCACGCCACTTTTCGACGACTCCAACTTCGCCACCTCCAGATCGCACGCCACGACAAAAAACAAACGTTATGTCTGCGTGGTGTACGGCCATCAACAAGAGCTTCACAATACAGATTATAACTAAGAAGAATGGCGACTGGTGCATACGTAGTGAATACTCGAGCATACGTTCAAGTGCATTTCTATTTTTAAGTGCTCTGGTGCTAAGCGGCGAAGCCGAGCACCTACCGGACGTCCTTTCATTAAGATGTGACCAAGCCTGAAGTGGTGACTGGGGAGCAATGGCTACATCCAACATGGAAATCGGAAACACTGGAAATATGCTTCAAGGTTGCCAACCAATATGCATACATTTGGTTGCGCGCTTGTACGAGATGCAAAGGCGGCGCTGATGCAGTGCTGCCTTGAACTGGCAGGTGAGCCATGTAGTCGAGTAGGAGCCTGTGGCGCAGGTCGATAACAATGGCTAGGTCCCGCTGAATGTTGGCTATAGTTATCAGGTCTTAGACTTCAGCAACAAAGCATAGGTAACTAAAAGTGCGACCCCTACCCAGATTGAGAGCAACTGACTTTTCGCCGCACGTTCAATTTTCCGAACACTTACTTGTAGTGAGGTAAGAAGGCAAGGCGGCGGTGTTTACGGTTCTTACGGTTTACAGAGGGGATTGCACAAATTTCCTCGCCGGTGTCTACAGGGTAGCGTACTTTTATGTACGGTCTATTGTATAAGATAAACGGCTTTCACGGAGCAATTCGCAAGTCTTCTCATCAGTGATTTACATAGTCGTTTCCTAACATGTCTCACGGAGGGCGCCACTGACGATCATGGCAGTACAGTTTGGTTGGGACCAGAGAAATGGAGTCGGACGGATAGCGGTACTCATTTCATTGCTGGCCTGCGCGAGTAAGCGGTCAAGACCGGATTCCGCTTTCAGGTTTCTTCAAAGAAACATTATTCACTTTTCTACCTGATAGCCTAAACAATCCACATATCTCAGCTATTCACTCCTGCTCACTTCCTGTCCGTTTTTCTTTTTTATAATTTTTTTCTTATTTATAGCCTTTATATGTATTCTGGTTTGTTCTGTTGCCAATGCCTTAAAGTACTCTTTTAATTCTACGACTAGCTATTGACTTTATAGTACTTTACAGTTTGTACTACATTTACATTGCGTAATCGTCCTCATAGTGACTACTGTATTGCTGTTTTACGCTTTATATTTTCTTTAATACATAAATTTTTGACAGGAGGTCCCGTTTCAGCCACATGCTCTCGGACGTCCTTCTGTATACTTGTGGAAACATCTATGTCTCCTCCTTATGAAAGAAATACAAAGTGAAAAAAAATACAATTTTGGTGGTTTAGTTTTGGCCCAGTGCGAAAATTTTGATGCCAACGGATTCGTTAATTTGTGCCGAACAGTTGTGGTGAGCTTGGCTGATAACACCAAAATCCCTAGAGCAATAGGAGAGAAGATCGTCGTCATCCCCTGGCCCCGCAACGTTCTTCCCGTTCACAACGCAGGTTGTCGCAAGACAAGAGCGTCGAGTATAGTGGAGCAAACATGCAAAAACAAGATCAAAGAAAGCTTTGCGGACGCCGCCGCGTACCGACACGATCAAAGCTTATGCGGCTTCTGTCATGAACACGCTGTGCAAAGTGATCCAATGTGCCTCAGTCCGGACGACGGACGCCGAGTTGGCCGAGCAAGTGGCCATTGCACTCGGCATGCGAGAAGTTCGGAGAGACAGGGTGTATAGCGATTCGAAAGCGTCCATCAGGGCATTCCAGAAAGGCCGGGTCGCCTGACAAGTAATTCAAATACTGAAAGGCGCAGAACATGGCGACGACTCCATACACTCCATCCTTTGCTTCCCTGCCCACGTCGGGGTGATTGAGGAGGCTCTTCTGAACCTCAAAGAGTCTGGTGAGGAGGCTGTGCGTGGCTTTTCCGACCGCGCTGCCCTCGGATCGGGCGACTCTCCCCACGGAAACACAGACGCTCCTATACCGCGAAATAAAATTATTATTTTTTTTTACTTAGAAAGAAGGGTTTTCCCGCCGCCTCAATTAAAGGTAAGCAGGCCGCAGGCGGTTACACTCAGACTCTTGCAAACCAACTCCTACCACAATGCGGCATCCCTTTGACAGCACATATCCTGAAATTTACCCCAATTAGTCTTACGTGCATGGCCTGTGGTGAGGCTGCTACTTTGTCTCACATACTCTGACAGTGCGGGTCGTTGGGCCCGAAGTTCACCAAGGCAAAATAGAACGCCCTCGTGCGAAGTCGCATGTATGAAGACCAAATCCCGGCCGTCCAGCAAGCCCCCGATCGGGCCGGCAGCCTGGACCTGTCAGTACCATCGTGGGATTAGCCGGGAGCGCGTTCCATCCCGTTTTGATGGACCCAATAGAAGTTTATTGACACACTCACTCTAGTCGCAGTACGCTGCGGCGCTTCACTGGTGCGCCACTTGTGTGGCCGCTCGGCAGGTGTAACGAGCATCTAGTTTGGCGAACACTTCGGTGGTATGGTTTCCGCTGCAAGGGAAGCAATGCTTCCGGGTGTCGAGGCCGATAACTAAAGACATCAAATCCAATGAGCATAAAGTGAAAGGCACGCGATGGATAAAGAGGCGGCGACTATACGGTAGCCAGCGGCACTCAAATCTACGACGAATTAAGCATACTGGTGTTTGCAAGGTTTAATGCGCAATGTGCACATTTCCCATCATTTCCTGAGTGAAAGTTGAGAGAGTAGTGCGTCAGAAAAGGTTTCCTCGTGAAGGCTAGATCAGTGACTCCATTCTCCCTCCTAGTGCTTTCTGCTTCCTTCGTGCTCACTACTGACGGCGATAGTGCGGGCTGCTTTAATTGGAGAGGGATAAAGAGAAATAAATTTTTAGTGTTAAAATACTTGATAAGCGAAATTGTCATTGCCATCTTTCTTTTATCGTACGTTGTAAGAAAAGGAAATAAACATTGACCTAACACCATTGCAGTTTATTTTAGCTATCAGATCAGCATTCATTTGACTGAAATTGCTTTCTCTAAATTGTTTACAACCATTGTATTCATTCCCTCCTGGATTGTAACCTATTTTTAAATTAACCTTTCAGTTCGTCTATCTGTTTACAGGCATACTAGTCTAGTTATCTAGTTAGTCTAGCCTAACTAGGAGGAGGAAGACGAAGTGCTTCTCTTGCGGAACACATCTCGCCCGTCTCTGTGCTTTTCTGGACTTCTCACTGCACCTGTGGGGTCTACCGCCCCCTCCATCGCGGTGATGGATGTGCAACACCCCGAGGATCCTCCCGGTTCCCGTTCACCCGCGGACATCGGTTCGAGGAAGCGAGGAAATACATCGAGTGGTAGCGAGGACACAGAGCTGTACTCCGCATCAGGCGACGAGTCCTCGGAAGACAGCTTTCGACTTGTCCAGTACCGCAAGGCCAAACGAAGAATTATCAACTCATCTTCGGCGTCCAGCTCGAACACTGTGAAAACAGCACCTCAACGATGGCCTCACTCCATCCTGTTTGTGCCACAGAACGCTACCGACAACCTGCGCGTCCTCAACAGGCAAGCACTCTCTGTGTACCTGGAAAACACTGTGCCAAACGAGATTAAGGATGTCAGGATAAACACTAGGCGAAACATCCTGGCAATTGATGTGATGAACCCGAGCGCGCTGACCATACTACAACATGTAACGCAGCTGGGAAACATCAAGGTCCGATCCATCATGCCAACGAATGGTGCCACAATAACAGGAGTCATCTATGACATTGACAATGAAATTCCTAATGCTGACCTCCCAGTTCTTATAAAACCAGCAAGTGAACGCAACGTCATTGTGCATGTTTGTCGCCTCGGCAACACACGTTGTGTGAGACTAACGTTCAAAGGCGACTGCCTTCCACCCTACGTGAAGGTCGGCCACTTTCGCCATCAGGTTCGGCCATTTATTCCAAGACCAATGCAATGCTTCAATTGTCAGAAGATTGGCCATGTGAAGGGTGTCTGCAGAAATTCGGCCGTGTGCCCTCGATGTGCCGAACCCCACTCAGAAGACAACTGCAGCGCAATCAAGTTGAAGTGTCCTAACTGTCAGGGTGATCACTGCGCCTCCTCCAAAGACTGTCCCCAGATCAAGAAAGAGATCACCATTCTTAAACAAATGGTGAGAGACAACTCTACCCACAAAGAGGCTGCTGTGAAAGTACGGCGAAGACGACGTCACCGTCGAAGGTCTTCACGACGGTAAACATCAAGTTTTCAGGAACAGTCAACTCGTCAAGCAGCATCACCAGCGAAAGTTTCCAGCCCTTCGAACACCGATGTTGGAAGGGAGAAAACTGCCAGATCTCTCTCCACAAAGGAATGGCCGCCACTTCCACGTACACGACCGCCAGAGGAGCCGCAGCAGAAGCCGCCCCCAGTGCAGCAAGGTGCTGTATCCGAGGAGTCGCGGAAAACCGATGAGCAAGTGATTGCACTTATTAGGCCTTTAATGAATGCCATTCGCGTGCTGCTAAGCAACATGCACACACCGTCTGCCAGAAGTGCGCTTCAAGTACTGGACGCTCTGAGTCCGGTGCTTGCAACCCATGAGTAGATCATGGCTCCACAGCCTGTGACCACTGCGGCGATGAAGAATCAATTGGCCATATTCTGTGTGCCTGCCCGCAGTACAGTACACAGAGGGCATGCCTTCGCCACGAACTTGACAAACTGGACGACCAAGCGCTAACTGAAAAAAGAATTCTACAACATCGAAAGGACCTACCGTCACAGAAGAAGGCCGTGCAAGCGCTATTGCGCTTTTTGCGATCTACCGGCCTTAGTGAACGGCTTTAACTGGAACGCCTTTTGTGTGCGTGCCTCCATGTGTGCGTGTTTTTTTTCTCTTTTTTTAGCGTTTTCCTCTCTGTCATCTTTCTAACCCCTATCCCCCATCCCCAGTGTAGGGTAGCAAACCGGAGACTCATATCTGGTTAACCTCCCTGCCTTTCCTCTTCATTCTCTCTCTCTCTCTCTCTCTCTCTAGTCTAGCCTATCTCCAAGGGACTGGACTGCGCTGTTCGCCAGCTAAATAGGAGCCTCTGCTCTACAAGCCCATTCAGTGGGGTCGCCCTCCCAAACACCAATCTGATCACCGACCCTGTGAAGATAGCAGTCCTATCCCACACGTCCCCAGTATACGGGTCCTCGGTCTCACCATCTCTACCAACGGCTCCAACGCCTTCGCTCTTAACAAGATCAGTGCCCAATCTCGAATCACCCAACGACTTCTTTAACGCATCTCTAACCGACGAGGGCGACTCAAAGAAGAAAGCCTTCTCCGCCTCGTCCGATCCTTTGTCTTATGTCATATTACCTACGTTGCTGCGTACCTCAACCGGTACCGGGCTGAGCAAAACAAGCTCAACCCCCTCATACGAGGGGTCTACAAGCAAGCAATTGGCCTCTCGCATTGCACCAGCACTCAGCTCTTCAACCAACTGGGAGTTCACAACAAATTTTCTGAACTCATTGAAGCCCAACAACGATGTCAGCTTGAACGGTTCGCCCTTACTGAAATGGAACGTTTTAGTCTATCTACGCTTCGCTTCACCTACCATCAGCAACAGGGCCCCAATCAACCGATCCCGACCGACAACCCTCTCCCTAGAAACATGCACCCTGAATATAACACGGCTCAACCGCGCCGGAGTCACTGGAGATGAGCTGGACCCCAGGGCAATCTGACAAGACATAACCATCTCGTTAAGGACTTTTACCTCAGTCTCCGAACCTTCCCCACCGCCTCACCCCAAGTTCAGCCGGGCGCAGGCTACCACCCTGCATCTTCCACAAACCAACACGTACCCTTCACCCGCCCGCCTCCACCTTATATTTCCAGACGTCTACAATAACCCCAACTGCCGGTGCTGTGGCATTCACCCGACTACTGTTCCACATATGCAGTGGGATTGTCCAGCACAGTACACGCATAGAAACACCAGGACTCTCGTCGAGGTTTCATGAGGCTCTGCGGAGCTGCGTCCTGGACGATCAAACCTGGGTTTGATCGTCGAGTAGGTCGAGGACGTCGAGGACCAAACCCAGCACGCCCGCGAAGCGGTGGCGAGGCAAGCCCTCGACGTCCCTTCATGGGAGGCTTAGGCCCGGCCATCATAAAATGCTGGTTGTACAATAAAAGTTTATTCCTCCTCCTCCTTCACTCTGCCTTTCTGATATTCAAATAAGTTTCTTTACCTCTCTACTGCGGCCCGATTGATTGCGTATCCTTCTTAGCGGGTTAGAGCCCTGATAGGAGTTCATCGTCGTCATCGTCGTCTTCATTACCAAAATGCCGTAGTCTGCTTTCCACATGACCCCTCTGATAATTTCCACTTCGTGATGGGGCTGCGTCTAACCTGATGCGATTGATCTTGTTTTAAAAGTCAGCCGGACATAGCATAACTGAAGGCGACGAATTTTACAAATTTCGCAGTCAGTGTACCAGTTGCATGAACGCAGCTTTCCGTCTTCGATTTATTATCTCGGGCAAATGAACCAAATGCAGATAAGAAGTTGTGTAGTTTCACTTCTCTTCCTTTTATATACGCAATTCTCATTGAAAGCTTCCCTCTCTTTACATATATGGCAAATATTTTACCGATAAGTCTCCTACCATAATTTTGAAATAATCGCTTCATGCTTTTCTCTCCCTCTCATTCTGCTCATATCAGTCTGGCTTTTCCGAGGCTTCCTTGCTCCCATGTTTTAAAGCTTTCACGCATCTAATTTAGGGTTCTTTCCTATTAGCTGTCTTTCTGACGTCTGTTTTTTGGCCCGTCCCCCCAGAGTGGGTATGCGCCACATTTGCTAAGAATATCATCGTCATCATATTATGTACCGCTTCTCCTGAGCGCGCTCATCTCTTTGCTCGTCGCCATTTTGCGCTTCATCGGGGCTGACGACCACTTCCCGGCGGACTTTGAACCCTGCCGTACCGAGTCCTTCTCCTGCGGTTCACGCTCTTGTTCCGACATATACACCAGGTAAAATTTTTCTTGGAGCATCTACAGCGGCTTTTGTTTATGGCGCCGAATCAGCGGGCACAGAAGCTTAACGGCTAAGAGAACAGTTGCGGCTCTATCGGGAGGAAGTTAAAGAAAAGGCGGCTTGTCCCTGCGTAGGATATCTGTCTGACTACTTTATTAAAAACTAAGCTGTCTTTGCCCCCTTTCCATAGATTTGCTGGCCCTTGAGTGCAGCTGGGTTCGTGGGTGTTTCAATGGATATATATGTGGATATATATAAAGAAGCTGCTTTCTTGGACCATTCTCCCGTATCGGGCTTATCGCAAACTGTCATCTCAATTTAGCAAATATTTGCTACATCATATGAATAAGTATTTAAGTCTAGGGCAAACCGAGACGGTCAAGGGTTGCAGGTGATTTATGAAAGCGTGGGCGTAAGCTACAACGTCCACTTGTCGTCATTGTCATTTCATCACTTTCATTTCATTGGATCAATCCTTGGTTTCATGCCATCGTCAGTGTTATGAGGTCTTTATTCTCATACCATACTCGCGCACTTATTTCGCCGTCCTCATAACACAGTCGTCACGCGATCATATTCATTCTGTTGACGTCATTACATCATAATCATACCAACGTTATCGCGCAAAGTTAAGAGGAAGCGTTCGGCCGAAGCCAAGTTCAATGCCGCCGATTCGAATACATTGAAAACACAGAATTGCTTTTGTAGGATATCTTTTAGACGAAATCGTATAAGCCTGGATGCATTTTAGATAGAAATATAATTCGTAGTAACTGTGGCAAGCAGAAGCTTTATTTAGGCTGTACATTTTTACAGAAATTGCCAATAATCGGTCAGGTATGAAAAAAGAAGCACAAAGTTAACAAATCCCTAACATCTGCACCGAAATCACATATCGTAGTGCTATCAGCTGCATCCATTAGACCACATGGGCCAGGAAAGCTTGATACGTCAATTTATAACGTATATCTCACACAGCGTTTACAATGGTTTTGCGAAACTCGTACTCCTACCTTAGTGTTTATTTGAGAGCCATGTATACTACATACATATTCTTGTTTTTTGATGTACTATTAAATGCTGTTCTCAAGATTGAGATATCATTTTTCATTCTTTAGTGACAGACTTGCTTCCCCGGAAAGTTTGAAATTTCAACAGTTTTGTAAAACGCTTGCCCGTCTAAATCAACATTTCCTTCCAAGCCTCACGAAGTTTTAAGATTTTATTTATATGCGACAACCGTCATCAAAGCCGGTGCAATGGTTGCCAAATAAAAATGATTTCTCTGTCTCCATATATCTATATCACAACCCCCGAGCTAAAGCTTCCTCATAACCATCCTTTACATTAAATAAAAGGCAAATGAGACATCCACCAATTGTAGCAATTGTCACAAAAGAAACCTATACGGCTTCCCCGAAAGAAAAGCCCCGCTTTTGAAGGAAAATTTTTCCTGGTCAGGGATTCAAACCCGAGAAGACCGCCTATCCGCGGAAGCAGCTGTACGATCTAAGCTACTCAGGTGACTAGCAGATGGCAGGGTGAAGTGGTACCATCAAGAACTCGAAGCAAAGCCAGGAGTTTGAACAATCCTTGGTTCAAACCACCATGATCGTGCAGCCGGTGTCAGGCCATCCTTGTCATTGCGTCATCGTCGTACATTCCTCGGCGTGAACTCGTGTTCTTCCCATCGTGACGCCGAGGCCAGTGTTCCATCGCCGTCATTCAAGTTTCGTCATCCGGTTGTCCTCTTACCGTCGTCGCCATACAATTGCACTCTCATTGTTGTCTTGCCATCATCGTGATTCCGTCGCGATTATTTCGAATTGTCTTTCTATAGTCGTCATGCTATTGACGTCATACCGCCTTTATCATTCCATTTTGTTGTTGTTGCGTTGGTGTCACTGCTCATCGGCTCACACTCGTGGAAATATTGTCTTCATTATGCCGTTGTCTTCCTTCCATATTAGTAATTTCAGTTAAGCCATCTGGTTGTCGTCATACCATCCCGTCATTTTGTCGTCATCATTGCCCTCCAGTTGTATTTAAGCCGTCGTCGTCTTTCCATGGCCATCATTTGCCAATTCCTTTCTATAGTTGTCCTGCCATTGACTTGAGCCCGCCTTTATCATTCAATTATCGTTATTGCGTTCTTGTCATCAGGCATCGTTAGTTATTCGTGGTGATGTTGTGTTCGTAATGCGGTTGTCTTCCTTCCATAATGGTAATTCCCGCTTCATCACGCAACTGCCTTCATGTCATCGTCTTTGTAACGTCTCCATTCTTTAAAAGTTATTGCGCGACATAAAAAAACGACACGGACGTGAAAGAAGACGACACACCAAGCGTCCGTGTCGTTTTTTATGTCGCGCAATAACTTTTAAGCAATGGATTACCAACTTGCCCGGAATGCTGCTCTCATTAAGTCTCCATTCTACTGCTGTAACGTTGTCGTGGTCGTCCAATCGATTTAATTTTAGCGTTGTAACGGCTATGTCTTCCTGCTGTCGCCATGCGTGGTCCCAGCAGGCTCGAGCATAAGACTTATGAGCTAGGTCTTTCACCGTGTGACTCTGTCCACCTTCGCCGTTTGCTCTGTATTCGCTCATGGTATGTAATTACTAGCAGCGTTCTTCACCGATACGAATAAATGGTTCGCCTAAGCTGAGTTCCACAGCTCGCGATCTTCAATATTCGGCGCTTTATCTGGCACTATTTGTCATGGAGGTCTACGTAAAACTGTGCACGTTAAAGCAAGGTCATCGCACAATAATTGCTTGACATGAAGTGGTGCGATGAGTAGTGCCTCCTATTGCGTGCGCTAGTCTTCACGCCGTCATTTTATTCTAACGCCATCATATAGTGGTCATGGCGTCGTCGCCTTGCGTGGGACCAAGATGCTCAAGCACAACGTCTTTCTTTCAATCCGAAGAAGCGAACACTAATTAAAGGTGAAACATGAACGCCAAGTGACTGTGCACAAGAGCTGTTATTGTAACCTAGTTTCAGGCATCGTCGTTGTGAGACAAAACATGGCAGCTCAAGCCGCAGATAATGCAAATTATTTTGCCATCTGCTGCAGGAATATATCATCGTATTCGTGCTAAAGTATAAATAATAGTTTAAGCGTGTATAGTATAGCTGGTGCATCAAATGCAATACCGTGCCTCAGTTAATTAAAACATATACTTGCGGAACATGACCATTTGCTGCTCCGAAATTCGTAGGCGTGTCACACGTTGCGTTATAAAAAGTTAAGCAGGAAGAATACATGGGACGCGTTTGCGAGTTAGCCTTCGCTATGTCGGTCAGATGCTATGCGGAAATGCAAACACCTAACCAACGCTTACGAAATCAAACCCAAAGAACGTCAACTCAGCGATCTCACGAGCACTAAGTCGATGTATGATGCTTAAAACTAATTTCTCTGGTTTTACGTGCCGAAATCACGATCCTGAATATCAGGCATGCCGTGAAAGACTCCGGTATATTTTTTACCTTCTCGGTTTTTTGAACGTGCCCCTCTATCTGAGTACAGGAGTGTTTTTTTTAGATCCTGCTCCCCTCGAAACGCCGTCACAGCTGGCTGTTGCGAGGAAACCTGCGACCTTGTGCTTAGCAGCACGTCGCCATAGCCAATAAGGTAGCACGATTCGAGAACTATATTGTGCGACGCATAATGACAATTGCGTGACAAGTACGGAATTTTAGGTTGCGGAATATGCTGTTTTCTTGAGTATCATAAAGCTTTCAAATTTGCAGTCTTGCAGTAAATTTATCACCTACGATGCATAGCTCAAAGTTGCTACCTAATTAGGCAATTGCGCGTAATAAAAAGTGTACCTTGCTCCACACGAACAACACAATTTTGACTGCGTCATCTTTGTGTAGTTCAGACGTTCTTAAACCTTCACTAAAGTTCGCTGGGACACCATGCATGACAAATTATCATCTTGTATAAAAACTCCTCATCAGAGTGATCATGAGCGTATTTAGGTACACTACGGGACCAAGGCCTGTCCCAGTCCTGTCTCATGCGCTGTCTTCTGACAGTTGCCACTATCATGAAGACCAGTATACCTAATCATACAGGATATATACATCACATATATTATAGCACATTTGTATTTTATTTAGTGGGAAACGCCCCATGTGATACATGCGAACGTGCTTGTTATACGTGGGAGGCCGTTTTGTTTTACATTCTATATGGGTTGTGGGGCATATGTGCTCCTAATAGGATGTCTTACAGGAGGTGTGGAAGGATGCCGTATTTGTTTAATGGTATCCCTTTATATTCATGTGGATATTTTGTGTGAAGAACACTGCCTATTTTCTAATTATGTGAGAATTCTGGAAAACATTCTATGTCCTATTTGCCCTACACTAATATAAAGAGCAATACGTTCAGCCTATGTTGAAGCAGTTCTGAGAACTTGTGCAAACTGGCAGAAATTTCATTAAAGAGAAATATGTCATCCACATGGGACCAGCACCTTCTGTTACTCGCAGGTATAAAACAATTTTGCTTTACCTGGGTCCTTAGGTAACATATGTTTTTCAGTGTTAAACTTTATGATTCTGTCACCTAATGACCAAAATTGTGATATTTTTCCCTGTGAAACTAAAACAACACTTAAATAATGAAGCCGATTTTTATCAGCAAGCAAAATTTCACTTTAGGCTTTAGGCACTGCCCGAAAATTCGGCACTATTGTATGACCACATTGGTTTTTGTGATTGATTACACCTGAAACGCGACACTACCCCATAAAGAGCGCTGGGATGTTTAGCTTGTAGCTGTCGGTGCGAGCGCTTTTATGTCCCCGTTTTTTGGTATCGACAGGGAGCGCCATCCGCAGAGTATAGAGGTTCAGATGACCTGATCAAAGAAAATATTGCCGCACAGGTAGAAATCACAGCATCTACGCTGCTGGACGGGTGATGACAAGAAGGCCCAATGAAAACAATATAATGGCCATGAGATGACATTACAGATGTGATGAACATGGAAAAAAAGGAGCGTGATGATGACTTCATAACGATAATGGCGTGATGGCGATGGCATAGGGAGAGTGATGACAACGTTCGAAAGACTGTTGTAGAAGGACCATGATGGCATTCCAACGAGAGTACGAATCTATGACCACTGTATGTCGAACATGACGGTGGCATGGTCAGTGTCAGATAACAAAGCTTGAATGACTACAATAAAATTGCAATGATGACGAGACAACTAGGATCCCACGCCTATTCGCCCAGCGAATCTCACAACTTGAGCTACTGGCCCGACGTAGAAGGCGTGACGATGACTGCTTGTCGAGAATCAGACCATGAAGTTCGAAAGACGGTGATGTAACGAGAATGACGGCATCGCGGCCAACAACATCCACCTTGAGGTCAAAGCAGGCAGACAACTTGAACCACTGTGTTAGCGTAAGATTCTAGATAGATAGATGTACAGATAGACTGCGTTAAACCACTCGAAGTAGAAAACAATGCTAACTGCAATAAGACAGTTGAGTAGCTGCAACGTTAAGGGGGCCCGACATCTTGATTTAAGCGGGGCTTGTATATACCTGGTGCCACTATCCCACAGCTCACATATGAGACGGTCTTTTGTCTCGCTTTTGCGTTTCCATAGCCTCAATGATCCCGAAATGCCCGTCCTATGGTGCCGAATCATCTGTTCATTTTGAGTGTGTCCTGGCACCACCGTCAAATATGCCCAAAAAGCAGGCGGCAATAAGAAACACTGCAGAAAGTGATGCAGCAGAAACTGCATTCATATGAAGGCTCGAACCCTTGGCTTGACATCACCTCAACAGTCGGAATGAAGCTTTCTCAAAGGAAAGCGTAATTCTGTTCAACTATGCGAGCGCCTGGAAATGGTTGGCTTTCCGAATTGTTATATGGTTGCACACCTCCTTGAACGGCCCCTTTCTTCCACATAAAAACGGTTACAGCTTAGAGGTATCTGACATGCTAAGCCTTCTTTACATTTCACAAATTTGGTTTGGTGTTTCATGACATATGGTTTCTTTTCTTTTTCTCAGAGTTAGTCATTTGGCATCCTTCTGGAAGTATACTCTTGCAACATTAGGGTCGCGTTTTGCGCACTGAAAAAACTTGGAGAAATTTCCAGAATGGCTAAGCCTGAGGTAAAGTGAAAAAAAAACGTGTGTCAGGAAACACCAAAATTAAATTTGCAAAATATAATGAAGGCTTCGAAAAGGCTTACACGAAAGCTGAAGCTCTAACGTGTAACCTTTTTATGTCGGACAAACGGGCTGTTGCAACAACGACCGGCTTCGCGAGTAGGCTAACAACGTAAATAAAAATATGAGAAGGTGGCCGGCACTTCATTGTGATCACTGCAGCTACTGACGGAAGTTTGTGAAGTGCATGGTTATTGTGAAGTCTAATATTGAAGGCCACGCCTCATTATTGAGGTCCACTGCCTAACAACGTTATAATAAAAATTGGTTAACATGGCTCATGTTGCCATATTAGATAAAGAAATAGTGTATCTGAATGTTACGGCACGGTGCCTGCTGACGTTGTTTCGCTGTGGTTCTGCCCATGTCATCGTGCGCAGCGTTGCCTGTGGGAATGTATAGATATTGCCACGTTCTTCTCGGCAATACTCTGTTGACCTGTTGACAGTTTACGCTTTGTGTATGCAGCAGTGTTCCTTCTTTTCTCTATGTTTTCACGCGCAATGCTACACGTTCGTATTCATTATGCAAACTAGAAGTGAGGCGTGCAGACAGGACACAAGAGTAGAGAAGTGGACAACACGAACGCCGACTATCAACTGAAGGGAGCACAGCGGCGAAAAATGAAAGAAGACACAAAACTCATCTGCGCATGCTCAGGAATGGTAACACCACGTGTCAATCGGGTACACGTGCTGGTCTACGTGAGAGATAACTGTTAAGACAATCTCTTCCTTATGTAAAGTAATCGAAGGCTGACTCACGCATGCACTTCCACCATTATAGATATGCCATGCCTCTACCATAAGACGCGCATCTTCATTCTTATGCCTGTACAGTATCGCGCATTCATCTAACTTTGGCTTGCAGTTACAATCTCGGCAATGTAGCGAAAGATTAGAAGGCGATCCACCAGTTAACAACCTTTTATGCTCCATTAGCCTCTGATTGATACACCGTCCCGTTTGCCCTACGTAGAACTGGCCACAGCTAAGGGGAATTTGATATACCACACCCATACGACATTCTGTAAAACTGTTGTTCTTATTGTGCTTCACTGCACAAATATCTGTTCGTTTTTTACCTCTAACCCGCTCCTTTTTATTCTGTACGGCAGCGCATATCTTACCTAGCTTATTGGGAGCAGTGAAAGCAACATTAACATCATATCTACTAGCAACTTTTTTAAGCCTGTGCGACACTGAATGAATATACGGTATAGCCACTACTCTTTTTTTGCGATTACTGCTTTCTGTGATTACGTCCGTCCCCCTGGAAACCGACTTCTTTAGGCGCTCAGCTACAGTGGCCACCGCTACATTAGGATAACCTGCTTCTAATAGGCGCCGGACCTGCGCATTAAAACTGGCGCTCATTTTGTGCGTGCAGGATCTTGTGAGGGAAGACTTAAGGCACGACATGGCGATTCCGTTTTTTACTAATTTAGAATGCATGGATTGAAAGTTTAGCAACGGCTTCGAAGATCTTGGGGAATACTGCCAACAAACATGATTTTGTTCGAAGATCAAGGAAATGTCAAGAAACTGAATTACGCGTCGCTGAGGTAATTCCTTGGTAAACTTTAATCCTCCCCCATAAAGTTTAAATTGCTCACTTACTGAGGTAGCAGCCGAGTCTAATTCTTCCCTATTGCAGAAAATCAGGTAATCATCAAGGTAACGAAATATCTTGATAACGCTGTCACCTAAGGCTTTCTCTAAGCAGTTGTCAACCTTACTCAGATAAATGTTGCTAAGAATAGGGGCAACCTTTGAGCCGATGCAAATGCCTGATTTCTGCAGAAAAACGCCATCTCTCCACCCAATCAGCGTCGACTTCAAGTACATTGAAAGAATTTCTAGAAAAGCTCCCGTGGAAACACCGCATCTGTCAATAAAAGCCGACTCTTGCACTTGTTCTTTAATGCACTCATTTACGGAATTTAGCAACCCGTCATGCGGCAAGGAATAATACAAGTCTTCGATATCCATACTAAAAGCTGTACAATCACCCGGATTCTCCTCTCTTAAATAGTGAACTAGCGCCTGAGAATTACGTAGGCAAAAGGGATCTGAAAAAATTAGTGATGCTAGGCAGTTCTGTAGGTAACTAGCGACACAGACCTTCCACGTCCCTTTCTCTGACATTATAGCACGAAAAGGAATTTCTTGTTTATGGGTCTTGGCCGAGAAAAACAGTTCTAATGTGAGGGATTTAGCTTTCTTGACATTACAAACAAGCCTATCAAGAATATGTCTTGAGAAGAGGTCAACCGCACGTTGCTTAACTACCGAAGGCTTGAGTTTGACTGGTTGCAAATTCTTTTCTATGGCTGAAATCGCTTTTTCTGAAATCGCTTTTTCTTTTTCTGTTCGTATTCTACTAGTTTGCGTTAGCTTCATATTTGCGTTTTGTCCGTTCACACTACATAAAATTTAGAAATCTTAATGGACACGTCACTTCGATTCTTGCTCTGAGAATGCACGGGCAGCCAAGCGTAGTAGTGACATTGTAGAGACTCTAGTTAAAGTTTATTTTCAGCTCGTGCTGACTTCGAGCACCGGGGACCCTACGGTCATCCAGTAGCAACCGTTTTAACCGCCCCACAAGGTTCCAGCATCCACTGTGTGCCAAGAATACTCTAGTGCAGCCTGATAATGGGTAAGCTATTTCTTTGTAATGGGCATAATGAAAATTTTTGATGGCAAAGCATCGTGACGAACTCTTCTTTTATGGCAGACTACTTCGTACCAACTTTTTGGTGACTATAAATTTTGGTAGTTTTCTGTCACTCAAGTTTATTTTCATTTTTTTCTAGAGGAGTCTGCTTTCCAGTCTCAGATCACGAAAACTTCTGGTTCAATGTCCTTGTCTTCAGGTACGTGCTCGCCTATTTATGCGAGATGCTCTTCAGTAGGGTGTGAAAAGTGCTCCTGAAAGAGAATGCGTTCTACGAGGACTCGTAATGGCAAGGCCGTTAGCGCAATTCAGAAAGACAGGGGCATGACAGAGGCGCAGGACAGCGCACAGGATATCCCTGTCCTGCGCCTCTGTCACGTCCCTGTGTTCTTGGATTGCGCTAAAGGCTTTACCCTTATAAGAAAACCGTACCAACTAGTCGAAGAATCCGCCTTGTTGAACTTCCATGACAAGTATTAATTAACTGCGAGTGCCAAAATTCACGCGTTCGACGAGGCCTTCCAGAAAGCATTTGGTAGGAGTCGCCAGAGACCACACTGTCTGTATTTGGGTACTTTCGAATGCAGGTTCAGTTGATTTTCATTCAACTAGATTCTTATGCACGCTTGTCTCGTTATGACTTTCAGAACAGCAGGAAATTGGTCCTCCTAGCTTCGACAGTAGTGCTAAGAATCCTATTACCATTCATTTCTCCAATTGTCACAGATCCGACCGGGTTAAACAAACTCATGCACCCTAGTCATTAAATTATTCTCTCTGTGCTTTGCTAATAGAAGTGTACACATTTTATCTCTTCTTAATTCCAACGTCAACCTTCTCATCATATCAATTTGCGCAAATTCTTCTGCATATTCTAGGTAAAATGAAGGCGACATTGACTTTCTACGCAATAATTTTGCCATGCGTTTTGCTACAGAAGCGTGCCTCATCAGCGAGTTTTGAGAGTCCCATTTACGTGGGGTACCATAGGACCAGTATCACTAAGTAGCTTATGGAAAAGGCTCAGCATGCATTCCCCGAAACAATCTTTTCTAGTGGCATCGCTGCGTCAAGAGCAAAAGGAGATCTCACTTTTGACAGCCGCTTTTTAAGTTGGAGAACAAGGCTATGCCAGACCATGCTCATTCGTAGGCAAAATGGCTCCGCTCTATCGAAATACATGCAATGTTACACAAATAAATAAACTTCTGAACACAAAAGTTATCAATATAGCTGAACATTCGGGAAAGCCAGCTTTTTCGTATTCCTCACAGTAGCATGTGTAACGAAGAAGAACCATTGCTTATCGAGGCGCATCTCGAACATATTGTATACAATTAAGAAGTGTCGGTCAGTCACGCGCATTAGAAGAGCTGGGCGCACGGCTAGTATAGGTTAGGAATAAACTTTTTTTATCCAACGGTTATTGATGTTGGTGCCCGGGGCTAGGCTGCCAGGGGTCTATCACCCGAGGATATTCTTCCGAGATCCTCGGAAACGGCAATAACCCACTCGACCGCCCACTCCTGGTCTTCAGGTGCCTCACTGAGGAGAGCGGCTTGCCATCTCTCAGCGAGGCGCCCCACTTCAGAGGGTCCAGCTGTTGTCTTTCCCCTTCCTCGTGGTCGTTCTTCCTCGTGGCGTTGGCATTCCCAAAGCACATGGGCCATCTCGGCCCGTTCGGGCTCGCACCACGGTCAACCGGGTGACGAGTGCAGCGCGGGCCACAGGCGGTGCAGGTGGTAGGGGTTGGTGGGAGGGGCGTCGGTGCGTCTTCGGCAGTTAGCATTGTTATTGTCATTGTTGCTGCGGCTTCTGTTGTTGTTGTTACTGCCAAGCTCCCCGACTTTCGCGGGGAACCACTCGAAAGATTTTTTTGTAGTTGTGCCGGTCCTGAAGTCGCCGGCTCAGCAATGAGCATGCGCGCCACATCCGCGGACACCCAACCTTTGGTTTAGCTGCGAATCACTTATTTGGAGTCGCTGATGATCAGGCTATCCTCCGCACCTCCGTGGAGTACCTAGAGGGCTATGGCCACCGCCTCAGCTGCTTCTGCCAATGGCAGCCTCGCTGACGCCGTCACTCGGATCCTTCCCTTTGTATCTACGATTGCCATGAAGAATGCGGGCGCCGCCGCCGTCCGCCGGCCGTGTCGATGTTGCCACTGTTGCTGCTGAGGTTTTTGTCGTAGTATTAGTAGTAGTGATGGGGGTGTTGGTAACTGCGGTTCATCTCGCACATTCCGTTGTAGCACCATGGTGGTCGACGTCTCCCGTCGCCACCAGAGTCACCGACTGGCCTCGGGTACCTTGCGGCATCGACCAAGAGGACGCCTTGTCTTCTTCCATGCTTCTCGAGGATTGCTACCGCCCTGCGTATACGTCATTGCACGTCATACACTGGGGGTAAATTCTTCGGCATGTTTTCCGTCTGTATGGTGTCCCTGACTCCCGGTAGCAGTGATTCGTTCAGTCCACACGTCTCGTGATATCGAATCCGGAGCATGTCTATGATTCTTCCGGTTTCGGTGCTCGACTGCCTCTCCAGCTGCGCGATCCTCTGCGCCTCGGTGATCTCCTCGAGCATGTTTTGTACGGCTGCTCGAGGAGCCTGTAGGTCGGCGTGCACTGGGGTATTCTCAGGGCGGTGTTGAACGCTCTGCGCTTCACCACGTTCAGCTTGTCGGTCTCGCTCCTGTTCCAGTCGGCGCACGCGGAGACGTACACTATATGGCTCAGCGCGTACACTTGTATTAGCCTCGTAATGCTGTGTCCCTTCATTCCTTCCCTCTTGTTCGCGACCCGCCACACGAGGTGTGTGGCACCGGCCACTTTCTTCGGCAGTCGGGCAACCAGCTCGTGGTTGGCGCCGTTCTCTTCAAGCCACAGGCCGAGCAATTGCAACTTGGACGCCGTTGGTATTCGGGTCCCCTCCCTCGTCTTGACGCCGACGCCCAAACGACGGGCGTCCAGCACGCCCTGCGGAAGCGTTCCTTTATAGCGCGGCCTGTGGAGCAGGATTTCCGACCTATTGGGTGAGCAGACGAGTCCTGTGTCCTCGAGGTGCCGCTCCACCTCCCAAACAGCCCGCTGCAGTCGGTCTTGGATTTCGCCGACACTCGTGTTCTCTGTGGTCCACACCGTCACGTCATCTGCGTATATCGTATGATTGATACCCTCTATCGCGTCAAGACGCTCCGGCAGCCCGATCATGACTAGGTTGGAAAGCATGGTAGGGAGTACGGAGCCCTGCGGCGTTCCGGCAACCACCATTCGGTCCGTTCGTGGCGGGGCCCTGTCGATCTTGACCGTCGCCTTGCGCCCATTCAGGAAGTTGCTGACATATCGGTGGAACCTCGCCACGAGATCGAGTCCGCTAATCTTGTCCAGTGTGGCGACGTGCTTCACATTGTCGAAGCCGCTCTTGAGGTCTAGCCCGAGCAGGGCGTGCACGTGCGTGGTCGGAGCGTTCCCGACCTGTTCCTTGATCTGCAGCATGGCGTCCTGCGTCGAAAGTCCTTTCCGGAATCCGATGATGCGGGTGCCGAAGGCATCCTGCTTCTCGAGCACCATCATCACCCTGTTAAGGCAGGCATGCTCCATTACTTTCCCGACGCAGGACGTCAGGGAAATCGGCCTCATGTTTAGCAGCTCCAGCGGTTTGCCCGGCTTTGGTATCAGTATACCGTCCACGGCCTAATACTCTTGCGGAATTTGGCTCTCCTTCCAGCATGCGTTGATGTACTCGCAGAGCTTCTCGAAGACGTCGAGGTTCAGGTTCCCTAGCATATAGTTGGTGATCCTGTCAGTACCGGGCGCCGAGTTGGTCTTCAGTAGCTGGAGGATCGTTCTAATTTCCTGTAGGTGGAAGTCCACGTCCAGCTCCTCATTTGGAGCCCGCGGTACTCTGGGTGACTCTGCCCTTCCGGACGAGTGAGGCGCGTCTGCACGATCTCTTCCGCGTTGGCCTTAGGGTCATCCTTGTACTTGTGTCGCAGCATGAGTCTCTGTAAGGGTCGCCGTTCTAGTGCTTGCCGGGTTGAGTAGGTTCCTGAAAAAGTCCCAGGTGCATCCAGTGCTCATGTTCCCTTCATCATGTCGCATAGCTCCTGCCATTCTAGCTCGCACAGGTGGGCGCAATGCGCCTCGATCTCCCGGCTGATTTCGGTGATCTTCTTGCGTAACTTCCTATAGAGTTATTGCCTACTCGCTCTCTGCTGCATGGATTACTTGGCCGCAACGAGATGTACCAGCCAGCTGTCCACTCTGGACGATTGGTTAGAGCCGTCGTCCCCGGCTCCGCGGGATCTGTCTGCCTCTATTTCACGGGGTTCTTGTCACCAGTCCGTCCATTCCATTTATCGGTGGCTTTCTGTACGTCCGCAAGCAATTCACTGCACCATTTTCTGATGCATTGGATCGCTCCCTCCTTCTTGTCTCGTTCTCTATTTTCCGGAATGTGTCCCAGTCTACGATTCTGGTCTTTCGGCAGACGTCCTCCTCGCCTTCATCCTCTCCCACGGTCACGCGCAACATCTTGTGGTCAGTCCCCATGTCCTCGAAGGAGTTCGACCAAGTGACCATGCCCATGCCTGACTAGACGGAGAGGGTTGGGGGATGTGTTGCGGCACACTCCGTGTCCGATCCTGGTGTGCGACGTCGGTTCGTTGAGTACAGTCAGGCCGAGCTCATGCCTCAGTCTGACTAGCCTCTTCTCTTTCGGCGAGTCGGCTCCGTATCCGCATCGCGTGTGCGGGACGTAGAAGTCTCCACTTATCAGCAAGGGACTGGGGGCGGCCTTGGCCATCGCTTCGCAGGAAAAGGGCGTCGAAAGTGTGAGTGCGGTACCTTTGCGAGGGGGAGCGATATACGCTGACCACAAAGAGGCCGGTCTTCCTACTTCCACTACTCGGCACGATGTCGATCAGGGCGTGGTTTATGTCCGACTCTTCATGGAACACGAGTTCGTGTTCGATGAAAGCCCTCCCGCGGTTAACCAGGGTGCATACCCTGACGGCTCTCCCGATTCATTCGTAGGGGGGACCGCACGTCACATAGCCCGGGAGCTGGGCCCCGTCGAAAGGTTCTTTCAAGGCAAGCATGACAGGAAGTTTGTTATTGGAAAGCGCTTTCTTGTTTTCATGGGGCTGCTTGTGACTGCTCGCAAGGTTATGGTTGCCGCACCAACTTCGACGTCTCGCTCCTTGCGGGTCTGCTAACTAAAAATTTTACAGATGGAGAAACAGAGAAATGTACCTTCTGAGCAATAATTTGTAGGTGCGTACCAAATACTTTTTAGAGCGCAGCTCTTTGGCGTCCGTTCCTGGGTTTCGCGTCGTCGTCGGCCTCGTAACCAGCTCCGCCCCCTTTCATCCCCCCAGCGCTAGCAGCGACCGACTGATACCGCTGGATGCCGCTGACGCCGCTAGAGATTCAAGATAACGTGACTGCATAGAACACCGTCGCCGCCATGCAGAAATAGGAGGAAAGGGTCCCCCCCCCCTGTTCTTGTGTGGCGGATAGGGGTTGACTCACTATCGGCGTCGGCGGCATCAGTTAGTCGCTGCTATCTCTTCCCTCCTCCCTTTATCGTGTTGTCCGCTTGCTGCGCGCGCTTCTGCCCCCATCGTTTGCCGCTGGGTGTACACGCCGCCCACCTCCCCCCTCTTCCTGCGAGTCTCGGGTTGTGGGAGAATGCGGGAGAACATCCCGTTCCTCTCGCTCGTAACGCGTCCCACGGCTGTGACAACCTCGCGAGGCACTTGTATAGATCTCGTCTTTGAGAATCAAGCATTGGTGTACCAAGTCGAACATATATCAGCCTATTTCTCCGACCACAAAGCTTCCTTCATGACTGTCAAGAACTGTTAGTGGAGTCTTTGTTAAAGGAATACGTGTGAAAAATTAAAAAAAATTCTGTGATAGCGCATACTTGTGTTGCTCGATTTCTTTGCCTCAATCTATCGAAAAGGTGAAACAGCTTATTTGCTGCGCTCAAATTTCGCATTAGGAAGTAACGTAATCGTCGGTAATTTTTTATGGAACCATCTGTGTATTGCAAAGTTCTGCAGTGGAACTTTCCCTGCTTTGAATTTCACTCATTTCTTTTCTATATAACAGCACTCCCAGACAGTCATGTTGCAAAGGTTCTGGGTAACATAATTGGTAGACCAGTCGCCCGAGTCAGCGGGGCACATTCATACGCGTGCGATGCTTTTACCAATTCACCTACCACCATGAGGTACCGCATAACGTTCCAGTGCGATACAATCGTCGCCACACGCCGAGTGCTATATGTGTGAGTGAAAGCCCGAGAGGGTGAACCGGCAATCACAGCTCAAGCTCGCGCACGCAATAGAGGCAAAAGGGGAGAACCTCTTCCATCGCGATCTGGGGTAGTGCAGAGAGGAAGGGGTGGCACTTTTCTCCTGGTAGCGCCAGGAGCCGCTTGCGACCTTCCAGGCCACTATACATTGAAAGCCGTCTGCGACGGGGACAGCGTCCCCCGCACGCTCTGTTTTCGTGGCTTAGCTCGCATTGGTGCGAGACGCATCACGAAGGTCAATTCGCTCGATGCTGCTGCCGCGCTTCCTCAGTTCAACGTTTTGACAGCGTGTTTCCGCATTCATCCAGTGAGATGTGTTATCTTTGTGTGTGCGCGTGGGACACCATGCTTGGTAATTTATTTGTATTCCTAGTGCTTACAAGTTTACACGTTCAATCAAACTGCTATATTTTCTTCGTATAGCCGTCCACTAATTTGCAATCGCAATCGATGCTTCGTCTTTAGGGTGAATATGCTACTTGTGTCTTTCCCGCGCACGGGCACTGCCACCGCTGCTTCGGATGAGCGGTGAGCAGAGCCATCTGGTGTTCCTAAGAGGAATCCAGTGGCAGAGACGCGGGCCTCTCCGCTGTGATTAATTGGTCTATTCGGTGACAGAACCACCAGGCAGCTTCCATGGCCGTGAAATCTCTGCGATGTTCTCAAAGAAAAGCTTCGCTTTCAAAATAAAACGCTTGCACGCTTAATTTTTAATAATCGCTGTGAGCTTGCGCTGTGGACATCCACTGCTGATGTAATGTTATATTGCATTGTTACATTTTTGTCGCTAAGTTTTGTGCCATACTATACGCAAATGACTTGGTTCTATTTGTTTGGGCGTTGGCCACGACTCAAAACTATGCTTCGCTGGGCCGTAGCTTTATAGGGAGGGTGATTGCAGTGAGAGTTTCGCAGGACATTCCACAACTTAAGGTCTTGCCGCGGCCAAGGAAGCGTTCCTTGGGTGCTGCTTTCTTCTGCGTCGTTTAGGAGAATCTCACCCAAACTTCTTCGCTTTCCTCAATTGTGATGGCTCTTTTGACGGCTGTAATGATTTGACTGATTGACGGTTGCGACAACCCGATCCGTTCTTCGTCCCCACAGCTTAAAACTCCTCATGGCAAAAAAGGGGAAAAAGGCAGCGCGAACAGCAATTTTGTCGCAATTTCCATACTACTAAACATTTCTGGTCTGTGATATTCTTCCAGCTCGCCTCCGATGCATTTCACTCTCTTTGGAGAGACTAAAATGCTTTCGGCATTCTCCCTCGCACCTCTCAAATGTGTTGCTCCATTCGTAGCGTCTTCGTCTTCCGCCAAAGGTCACCAGCAACAGAAATAAATGAGCTGCCATTGGTGTCTCTGTCTCGCCACGCCTGCCAGCGCAAGACTTGCTGGTGGCTATGGTTGCCTTAACAGCCATCGAGATCATGCTGAAGGCCACATGCGACCCTCGAGCGAACCAATTCTTCCCGGTGACACCCCCAGCATAGGAAGGTTCGCTTTGCAGCTGCTTTACAACTTGTGTGACAAGAAACTGGCAGTAACGCCCACCAGGGATGACAACAAATCGCCGGCTAATGCCGTTCGTGATTGCCAACCGGTTACAAAGCAAATCGTTACAGAACACCAACCATGGTTAACGTTGGCCGACCGTGAAGTTGACACAACGTAGCGCAGGTTCTGCAAAGCTTTAGCTTCTACAAGTAAAGTACTGAGGAACCTACACTGATGGCCCGATATGGGAAAGTGTAACAGCGCCCATAAGCGTGAACTCTCACGAGAATACGCGTAGGATACGATAAACTCGCACTTGAAGCATGCGTCCAATGTTTCAAAGAGGTCCCTGTCTTTGGAACGAGAGATGTATGCGTGTTCCCATGACGATACGATTAGCCTTTCGGGATGCACTGCTCGACGGCCGTGGTTAGATTCCTAACGATCATACATTAGTTTTTTTATTAAAATGGCGGGAGACAGCAACCTACCTACCTGCCTACCTACGTGCGCCAAAGCGCCTAGAATAAAACAGTGCTGCGGAATAAAACAAGAGCCTCCTCCTGTCACGCTCATGTCAAAACGCGTAGTAGCATGTCTGGGTGGGGCTGTTACGTCTCAAAAGTGCATTCGGAATTCTTTTGATGCCTACCAAGGTGCGACTACTTGACGAGCGACAACCTAGACGATCGCGGATCCAAGTTCTGACTATTGTCGGGTCAACAAAAAATAACCCTTAGAGGTGACAGCAAGAACCGCATTCTTTGGAAACAATAACAACCGCCAAGGCAAGGCTGCTCACATTGCCAAGAGCTTACTGCCGCTGAGGGCCAACTTCGCTTTACACTTACACTTACACTTTACACTTAGTTTACACTTCCCGCGTAGTTGCATCATATGTGGGGGCAATCGCGCAACATCGGAGGCGGAGTTTGGCGAAATTGTGCGCAAGATGCTATGGATGCGATTTTGGGAATAGTTCGATCATTCTCATCTTTTGGGGCAGAATAATCGAATTACCTGTCCTAGTTGCCTATAGAGAAATATCTTGAATTTCGGATCTTTTGTACCGTAGAGTGTATGTGCCGACTGGTGTGTGCTCAGACATGTAGTGATATCGGAAACGTGAAGAGCTCCGACATGAAATGCGCTCTATATTCATGGAGAGTTGTCAATTTTAACTTTTATATATATGAAATAATCTGGTCACTTATTTTCTTCAACTTCGCGACCTAATCCGCTCACCAACAGGCGACTCTCGATAATAGAGGCGGACAACGACATGGGTCCACTTAGCCAGCTTAGTGCGCCGATCAGGTATAGCCCAGATCAGCTACCATGTTCTAGATGCTGCGGTTGTGTATGCCAAACACTTTGTGACACCTGTGTACGAATCGCGAGCTCCAGAACCGGAACCCCACGGAACCCAGTCTTCGCCGCTGGAGTGCTCTCCTTATACTCGTCTTGCTGCCGAAACTGACCCACAGACACTGTGCGTTTTAATTGGACGTTGGGGTACGTGTTATATTCTTCTCGGATCATTGACGCGAAGTCATACCGAGGGTTGATTATGGGACATTTTTGCGAGGACCGCGGAAGTACCGCGGAAGTAGGTGGTCAATACGCTGCAAAAAGCCCTTCTTTGGTGATAGTACTCGCTAGGTCAGGCACCTAATCCATCCATGCTATAAACAAGCGCTTTCGTTAGCACCGTACTCATCAGTAACTTTTTAGTGAGATGGCAGTTTTATGGATTCTTCAAGTGAATTTTTGGCTTTATCGTCGGCATCGGTGTCACCGTTGGAGCGGCATGCCGCAAAAGACAAATGTAAAAACATCAAGACCGCGCTCACTATGCTGTCGGAGCGAGTGAAGCGTGCGACGGTAAGGCGACTAATGGCTCAATATCATGCACGCTAGAAAGGAGGGTG
Source organism: Dermacentor albipictus (assembly GCF_038994185.2). Lineage (NCBI taxonomy): Eukaryota > Metazoa > Arthropoda > Arachnida > Ixodida > Ixodidae > Dermacentor > Dermacentor albipictus. Next base: position 56,870,899 of record NC_091830.1, read on the forward strand.
GGGACGAAGCACGCCGATTTTCCTCTTGAAAGCTACCTTCGATGGCTACAGAGTCTGAACACGCCGAGGGCTGATGGTCTCTTGTGCGTTGCGTTCTCGCTTGTGACTTCGCGTTGCAGAGAGACGCAGCCCAAAGGGCAATACGCTCGCTCCTGCTGCCGCTTTCCCTCAGACCTGTGCTTTGACAGTGAGTTCCGTGGTCATCGAGTCGGATGCATGCATGCTCGCCCTCATGCGCGAGTGACATCCAATAATTTAGGTAACAAATGTTTGCAAGTTTATGTGCCAATAAAACCTCCATCGATACTTCGCGTAGGGAATGAAGATGCTGTTATCGTAATTCGCTGATTCGCCTTTCGGGCAAAACTGTGACATTCTCGCGTTAACACCGCGTCCATCTGGTAATTTATAAACGTACGGCGTATTCAATAGCGGCTGCTCCCAATGTGGCTTAACACCAACGTAGTCTTTTGCGCTCATCTGCGATCACCTGGCGAAGAAGGCGAAATCGCACTTTCGGTTTATGTTAGACGAGGTTGTTGCGATACCATAATTCTCTATTTTTGACAATTTAGTGCCTTTTGTAGGTACCGGGATGTCGGATGAAGCATCTTCCAAATACCACCGTTGCAAGGAGCCATGATAAATGACTGTAGTGACGTATATCGAAACAAGTCGCGCTTTGAAATGGTGCAACTCCCCGAGTACGGGTACGTACATGTAGGACAGCTATAACCCGGAAAGGGGCCATTTATCATCTCAGCATATTTGTACAGTTCAAGTATTGAGCAGAAAACTCCTTCCCATAACATATTTCCACTTTTAGATTCCTGTTATTGCCCAAGAATGCGGTTTAAATCTGTTGGCGTGCCATTATATCATGTACGTGCTGTATTTTCTACACCAGTGTCGCGGCTGATTGTCTTGAGAGAAAGAAACGCTTGATAGTTCTCGGACAGAGTTGGTGTACGAGGTGTAAGACTTTTGGAGTAAGGTGGTGCTGCTTTCCTTGCTTGCTGCCTTTCGCTTTATTTGCATATCGTGGTTTGTCTAAATTGTCACTGAAGAAAGGAGTGCTACAAAAGCCTATAGGCCAGTATTAAATTTTGAACAAATTGAATCAGAAATAAATATCCTTTCCTGTAAATATCCAACTCTGCTTCAAGTGCACCATCCAAGAGTACGAAAGCATATATATCAACATAGGCTGGGAAGATGTTCGTCCTATATGGCCATTCGCAAAGATTTCTTGAAGATTAATTTTGGTCCTTTTTTTCTGTTTTCAGCTGCCGAAACCGATAACAGGTAAGTGTCCGGTTTTCTTATCTTTTATTGCGGTATGGAAGTTTAGAGAATGTACCCAGACTTTTCAAAAACACCTTATGAGATGCGTTATGATGTAAGATTACTGATTCCGCTTTTATGAATAGAATGGCTGTGCTTACACTTACGGAATCCCATGTGCTACAACCATGTCTCATATCCATAAAAAGCCAACAGATAATAAAGCCAGTGAACGCATAGAGGAAGTAATTTGCTAATTTAGTTAAGTGTGGGTAATGATAAGGAAAGCGAAATGAACCTAAAAGAAAAGCATTTAGCCACCAGCGGGAGCATTATGCGCGTGATTGAATACCAATTGTGCGACGGCAGCGGCTAGAAGGCGCTTGTAAATAAATGGTGGTGGGCTTAGCTCTTACAAGAGGCAAGTTGTTTTTAAAGCTAAGCTGTATACCTCTACCCCTCGATGCATCTATCGAGTACATGGGGAAAATGTGGGCCGATCCGCAACTGAGGTGAAGCAGATTGAGGCAAGTCCACCCTAATAATAATAACATTAAATCATATTCGCAAAATAAATAAATCAATATGCATTGTTGCAAGGGGATGGGAATGCTGAAATTCTTTAAGAACAGCACATAGACTTACGAGCAGGAGGCATTGCCATATAAGGAAGGCACAAGATGTATGTACATTCGTACACCTTTTATTCACAAGAGGACAGTGCCACCGACCGTGGGAATGGCTGTGCCGTACAAAAGAAACGCGTATTTGTGGTATTCACTGTGTGTATATCTCGAGGCACACCAAAGAATGAATGATATTGAGAAGTTCATAACGACGCACCTTGCATATATTAGCCGTGATGACGCTTCTCCTGTAGGCATCATTGGACATTTCAATGCAGACATATAAAAACCAGACAAGACATGGTTCTCTCAATTTGTAATAGAAGAGTTTGATTTAAAGTGCTGTCACTTTAAGCGATGTCACTCAGCAACTCAACAATTTTCGTGCATAGATTTACCTTTGGTCGAGAATATGTCTTAGCTAGTAACCAAGGCGATCAGTGTATATCTCAAGAATCACAAAGCAAGCATCGCTACCAATACGAAATGATGAAAATAAGTACAGGTTCCCTCGTCTAACCCTGTGAGGTGTTTTACAGCTTTGCTGGTGCTACACTTAACACTGTTCAGTGGCTCCTCAATTTTTCTCCACTTGCATCTCCCAGCAATTTACTTTTTTAATTACTTCATCTATAACACTAAATAATTTCCATTAAGCTCCTAGCTTCAATATTTGCTGGTTTGGTATGGTTGGGCATACCGAAAATCGGCTTTCGGAATTCCTTATTGCCAGGTTCAGCCTTGCGTCTTGCCTTCGTAGAAGTGCTAGATTTATGACGGAAAAATCCTGCTAAAACGGAGATTTAAAAAGAAGCTCGTTACATAAACGTTTACCAACACGCTAAATCGACAGCTATTTCAGGTGCTGCATTGCCACCATAGCAAAACATGGCGAGCATCTTTATCTTGCATTTCGATGGAAATGCTACTACCTTTTCAGTGTGTAGAGAACTCATTGCTCTGTTTACACCTCACTCAGCAGCACGCAAAACTAAAAAAAATTTGCATGTTTCCTTGTACAATATTGCCAGCGCAGGTAGTCGCATTGCATTTCCTTTATAAATAAAACACCTGGTCTGTTAAACGTAAAGATTCCTTACGATCTATTGTGTTCTCTTATTATGAACGACTACACATGGCCGGCCAATTGGCAATAACGTATACGGAGCGCCACATGAACCACCGATAAAGCTAGACTAAGAAATGGAACTAGAATAGAATAAATATAGTATTCCAGTCATGATTTCGGAATAACTTACATTCTAACATTTCATGCTTGCGTTCGTTTCCTCCACAGATATGTGAATTGACTTGCACTCTGTGTATCCCTGGATGAGGCTGCTCACATAAAAACGATTGTGAAAATGTTCACTTATATAACAGTGCATACAGTTTTTCTTTTTGGCAGCGGTAATAAACACAAGTGTCTTTCTTGCATCATCCAACCTCAATTACAGAACGTCGTTAGACTTCTTTTGGCCTTTCATGTCACTCGATTACTGTCGATTTTAGGAAATATACTTGTAATGTAGGGTTCTCCCCACACAGGACCTCGGGAAATTTGTTGGGCCACAATGCAGTAGTTCTAGCACGTTAAAAAACGAACGGTAGAAAAGCTCGTAGTGTTATAAAATTTCCAAACTCATTTCAAACTACTTTTACTGGGTCCCACTGAAACATTATAGGGCTCGCATAGCTAGGATGAGAAATCAAGCTACCATCCTAATAGGCTGAACTAGGAACTACTGAGGATATTCTCATGGTTTAGAATATTTTTTGTACCAATTTGTTTACTTCGATAATTTTATTTCAACGCTTGGTTAAGATCCAAGGCCATATTCAGGTGTCGGTTTTCCTGTAGAAAGCTGCTTTTCCTTGCTTTTTCCAATTAATCTATACTCATACATTCAGAAACATGTTACAAAAAGAAATATTCCTTCCGTGATTAGGTTGTGAGACAAAACGTGCTTTTTAACCCTAACCGTTGTATTTTGACGTAATTAATTTTTCTTGATTATTGCCTATTCGATTTTTTTTCTTAGTGCTGTCTGCAGTGTTAATTAGTATTCTTACCATTAGCGCAATTAATATGTTTTCATAAAACACGGATGTCCTACGCGTGAATAATGTTCAGTTTTTATTTACCTTATTCTGTTTAAATTTCCTGAAAATTATTTTTGCTCACATCATGTTACGAAACACTGATGATATTTTTCATAAATATTTAGCAATGACATTCTGCACTCATTGCTCACGTATAGATGCATAAAATAAACGAAGATGAATAGAATCGGTCGAAAATATTTCATGTTAGACCACAACTTTTTAATAAAAATGGTATCAAAGCCGGTAGTTCTATGACTTCTTATAGACTTTCTGTGAATGCTTCATTATTATGCATATCATTTCATTTGTCCTAGCTAATCGCAGAGCCAAGGGATGACGCTTCATAAATCTCGAGACTTTCCTCAATTCAGATTTTCAATAGTTAGGTACCACTGTTTCTGCGACTAGCAACATATATCTTTCGCAAAAAATAAACCTAAAAATTAAATTTGATCTTTTTTGTGCTTAAAGGTCCCTGAAACGGTTTGGGCCCATTTTCTACCCACGTAGCATTTAGCTACAGTAAAGCATTCCTGCAATAATTCAAAGTGAAGCGTCTCACTTTAAGAGCGCCACAGGACGATCACAAGTTGCCATCCCACATAGCCAATCTTTTCGCCTCATCTTGTTACATAAAAGATCTGGGCTAAACTCCACTTTCCCTGCCGTTGCGTCATGATGTGACGTCATGCCGTCTATTTCCGGTTGTCTTGGAGACGCCGCACGAAGCCTCTCTGACCTCTCTGCTAGTTGCCTGGCTGTCGACCCCCAGCGAGAGCTATCCAAGCAGCGTGCGTCCCACACGTTCTGTCGCTGCACCGAGCGTGTCCCTTATTTCGGTAATCACAGGCAAGCTGGGCGTTTTGACGGGTGGGCGGAGACATGAACTAATTCCCCTTCCATCTACCATTGCTGTAATAAATAACCGTGAGCAACCTGAATAACCTAGATTTACTGTACAGACTACAATATAGGCTTTAAAGTATAGGCTTTAAAGGGAGCCTATGCACTAACTGTAGAAGGACCAGCACAGTGCAGCCACCTGGTGGTAGAGAGCTAAACCAGCCAAAACACAAAGCTTATATTACTGTAACCAAGTGTAAAAATTTTAAGCATTTAAAATGACAACGTGTTCATGAATACGCCCCTGGCGGAAACTCACACCAGCATCAAAGTAGAATAGGTTACCGCTATATTAGTTCTCTGTTTGTCTGGTTGGGCTCTGTGCCTCCGAGTGGATGCACCGTGATAGTCGGCAATTCTTGGGCTTCTGTTTATCTGGTAAACCACCCAGTTCTCATGCGCTTGCGTTTGCACGCTAAAACTCCATATTGTGGTAGTAATCCTCCAGCGTCAGGTGACGCCCACCAACCCGTAGATGCTGGCATCGATCGGACATCGACAGCTTTATGGTCCGCACTGACTCCTCTCGCAGTGGCTTTGCTGTGAAACGCGATGTCACAGCTTGACATATCGCCGATCACTAGATTTACAGCCCACAGCCCAACGAAAGCGATCCACGGCGCTCTTGCAAAGAAAGCTCTCGACGAACAGCGACCGCTCAGCCTGCGTCAACATGGAGAATGTTTGAACGCAAACACACGACACGTTGTATGTGCTGGAATTGCTTGAGATAGACGGTCGTTGTATCTGGCTTTTCAATTACTTTTTATACAAAGAATATAACCAGAATTACAACCATTGCGAACAACATTCATTCACCATAAAGTTGGAGCAATTATACATTATGTCACCTGGGTTGCCAATCAAGTAGCTCTACCAATTGGTGTGTATTAGGTCAAATACGTCACTGGTAAGGAGCCGGCAGAAAACTCAACAGAGCGGCTTCGCTGCGATCGCTAGCATTCGACATCACAACAAGAACAACAACATCATCATCATCATCATCATTATCAGTCTGGCTACGCCCACTGCAGGCGCAAAGGCCTCTCCCATCCTTCTCCAACTACCCCGTTCATGTACTAATTGTGGCCATGTTGTCCCTGCAAACTTCTTCATTTCATCTGGCCACCTAACTTTCTGCCGCCCCCTCGTACGCTTCCCTCCTCTTGGAATCCACTCCGTAATCCTTAATGACCATCGGTTATCTTGCCTCCTCATCACATGTCCTGCCCAAGCCCCATTTCTTTTTCTTGATCTCAACTAAGATGTTATTAACTCGCCTTTATTGTCATTAACTCGCCTTTGTTCCCTCACCCAATCTGCTCTTTTCTTATCCCTTAACGTTACACCCATCATTCTTCTTTCCATAGATATTTTCATAGCATAGCTCTTTTCATAGCGAAACTTTAAAATACACTACAAATTGAGGCGAACCGCTTCAAGCGTCACTGAGTGATGACAGGGACCTATTCTAATGACGCATTACGTTTGTGCAAAATCTTTAAAACCGTTTAAGGGTACAGTAAAACACTGGTATAACGTAAATAAAACATGGTTTATCGCAAAAAGAACTCCTCTATGAATGGCTACTTAATAAAAATTTCCTTCTCCTTGTGGCCTCTTACTTCCTTGCAGTGTCTCTGGACCAAGGGTGGCTGCCTTGGCTGTTATCATGTGCTTTTGCCTGATGGCCATGGCGTGCATGGTGGTCGCCATCATTATTACAACGAGTGATATTCGTAAGCTCCACTCCTCACTGCATTTTCCCGCAATACACATAAGAAGCGTAGAAAGAGTGCAAACAAAGGTTGCGAAAACAACTCTGCACAGGTGTGGGCAAATCATCGCTATGCGCAAATCCAACCAATTTGTTATTCTACGCAATTCAAATTCACTTCTGGAATGTGGCAGGCGGCCCTTAAGTTGCAACGCGCATAACAACCCGCAACATTTGTCCTATAGTAGTACTAATCATTCGGGTCGCATGGGGACCTAGCACCTATACTGCACGGCCTCCCACCAGTGTGACGCTGGCTTTGCGTGTTACGTGCATTTCTTATTTGGACGTATAGTGTAACGTGGTCGGTATGCTTTGTCTTATGTGAACTGTAAAAGAAACCTCGATGCTAAACATGTTTCAGGAGTCTTATTTGCACGCTCCACCATGGCTAGGCCACCGGCGGACTGCATATCTGGCAGTGACACTGAGTCATGTATAACTGCTCCACGAAAATTTTCCCCGCCATTTCTGGCTCATCTGACCTGAAACAATAATCGTGCGTCTTGCGTAACCTTGTTTTCTTCTCCTTTAGCGCTAAGCACTTGATACATTCCTTTCGGGACCGCTATGTCACGCTGATACACGCAGGCCATTCGAGGCATGAACAGTACGGGGAGCACAGCGCTAAAAAAGGAAGCTGACGCAATTACGTGATAATTTTGGTTTGGGGAAACACAAACCTAAGGAGGTTCAATATATAAGAGGGAAAAGGACCGAGGAGGCCTAATTCAATACGAAGAAACGGTTCCATAGTGACGGTTATCGGCTGGAACTTACCGGCAAGTAGCACCTGCGGTGTTTTCCGACGCTGGCAGCGAGCAGAGGAGGCAACATAGCGTCGGATGGAGCGAGCAACACCAGGCCTATAGACGTAGCGGTGGACGCGGTCGTACATGCGGGTTACCCCAAGATATGCTGCAGCGGGTGCGTCATGCATCTCAAACAGCACAGTCTGTCGTAGATGTTTTGGCACAAGAAGATCAGAGCCGTCAGGGAGGAAGTTCCTTCGGTACAGAATGCCGCCCTGGAGGACAAATCGGTGACCTGATGTGTCGGTAGCTGTAGAGTGCAAACGCTCGATGAGTGCGCGCGGCGATAGGTCTCGGTACTGCTCATCGGTGATTTTAGTGAAGGTAGACACAAAGAAAATGCCGTTGGCGGTACTGCTGTCGGCGTCGTCGGGCTCGTCAACCGGATAACGAGACAGGCAGTCAGCGTCCTTGTGTAGTTGGCCAGATTTGTAGCTGACAGAATACGATTATTCTTGGAGGCGTAATGCCCAGCGACCAAGACTTCCTGTGGGATCTTTCAGTGAGCATAACCAGCAAATGCGTGATGGTCTGTGACAACGGAAAAGGGTGACCATATATGTATGGGCGGAATTTTGCTACCGCCCAAACTGGGGTACGACACTCGCGCTCGATGATGGAATAGTTGCGTTCCGCGGGTGAGAGGAGCCTGCTGGCGATAGCGATAACATAACGCGCTGGCGTTGTGCCAGTACTCCGCCAATTCTGTGACCGCTGGCATCAGTACGGACTTCCGTAGGCGCAGAAGGATCAAAATGGGCCAGAACGGGAGGCGTTGTGAGAAGGTCGATTAGATGGGAGAATGCAGTGGCCTCGTTGTCGCACCACTGGAAAGGGGCTTTTTTTTTGTCAAACACTCGGTTAGTGGTTGTGCTATGGCGGCGAAATTTTTCACGAAATGGGGGAAGTACGAGCAAAGCTGCGCACATCCTTGGCACACTTCGGAACAGGGAAGTGCGTGACAGCATGGATCTTCCTGATGAATAACGGAAAACATACACCGTTAGCCCCCTACCCAAAAACATGGACCCAAACCTCCACACGGCGCGAAGGGACGCAAGAGCGAAATACTTCGAAAAGTACCTGGCCACAAAAAACGCAACAGTATACACAGATGCTGCAGTATACGACAAGCAAAGAGGCACAAACATAGCAAAGACAGCTGCGATAGTAATAAGCCAGGACTACAAAGAGATCAGCCGCGCGTCAATGAAGGACTGCTCGGTAACGGAAGCTGAGGAAATAGCCGTAGCTCTAGCGGCAGTGGAGGGCTACCGATCCGAAATATCTTTAACAATACTCACCGACTCGCAAACGACATGTCGGAATTACATGAACGGCAGAATAGGACGCAGAGTGCTTCACATCCTCCGCTCCTGCAGGGCTAACAACAAAGTCAGGCATACAATTTTCTCGGTACCGGGACACGCTAGAATATAAGGGAACCTAAGGGCGGACAAGGCAGCTCGAGAGCACACAAGCCGAGCGGCCTTGCGGAAGGAAGATAGGATGGGAAAGGAGTGACGGACAGGCTATAGTGGTCGCTACCGAGAGAGACCCAGGTGTTCGTCCGCACGGCATGTGGGATGCTTTTGCAGATGGAAATGTCCGGATTAGCGTTCCGTTGTACGCTGGAGCCGATGCGGGTGGGTTCTGAGAGTTCTCATCCTCATCCGAGAGTTCTCATCCTCATTTCCCAAACACCCTGCCCCTGCTGGTGCAGGGTGTTTGGAAGATGAGGAGAGGGGAGGAGGAATGAGACTATAATGGTCATCTGGGTAAGATCGGATTAGAGGGAACTCTGGCGGGCCTCAATTTTGGCCATGCGGTTGGTAATTTGAGCCTGTAATGTCGTACTGTATAGGCGGCCATGGTGCGTCGTTCATGTGCTTCGAGGAACGAGGCGTGTGGCGGATGACAGACTCCATCTCCGGGGTGGGGGCAGGTTCTGTAGAGGAGTGCCTCTTATGTGCAGGGCTGCGGGAGGGGGAAGCGGCACTAGAAGATGCGGCCGAAGAGGAGGTGGACATAGGGGCGGGAGGTGGTGGCGGTGATGTCTGCAGAGCGATGGGTTATTAGGTTTGGCGAGGGGAAGAGGTGGGAAGGTTGGGGCGCGCGAGCAGCGCCTGCAGCTGTTCTTTCAGTAGAGCAATGTGGTTGCTCTGGGCGCTGCGATTTGAGCTTTGAGCTTTTCTTTATCGGGGTCCGGCAGGGTCGATGGGGTGTCTTGCCCCGGTAGCGGTGGAAATGAGACGGAGCGGTGGTGAGGGCTGCGGTCCCGACTTGATCGGGGGCTGGATCGTTGACGGGGACGCGATGAACGGTTGTGTTTGGCGGATGGTGTTGACTGCACTGAGTTAGATGGCGTTGACTTGGGACTGGATGCGAGTGGGGAGGGAACCCCCCCCCCCCCCGTTCGAAGCGGAGTTTACACGGGCGCGACCCCGTGTAATGCATATAGGAGTGCAGTCAAGGGGGTCCCGAGCCGCGTGCACAGCTCCGCATCATGGGCAGCGTCCGGACCTGGGGTTGGTACATACGTCGAAGTGGTGACCATGGCTCCAACAATTGAAACATGCTTCACCCTTGGGGCGGAATGGATGACAGATAAACAGGCCGCAGTTCAACAACACGGTGCGAGGGAGTTCTTTCGGGCCGACGAGGTGATAAGGGTGGACCGGGTGCGATCCATCTGCCTTGCGTCAACGATGGCATAAGTGTTGCTAGGATTCATAGCCTGCAGGTCCTCGATTATCTCCTCTTGGTTTTGATTGTTCACGGCGTTGTAGATTATGCCGCGGAGGACGTTGTCAGGTGCGGCCACATAAGCGCGAAGTGGGTACAACTGAGTAGCGAGACGCAACTCAGACGTTCGCACATACTGCCGGGTGCGTTGCTCCGAGGGTGTACTGATAGTGAAAGATTTGTACGGGTTTATGCGTACGCGGTCCTCGACACGGGCGTCACCGTACTAAACGCTGGCCCTAGAACAGAGTGAGGCAAGGAGGGCCCCATTGGTGGTTGTGCGGAGGTTGAGGCCACCACCAGAGCGGAAGACGATCTTGTAGTCTTCCACTGGGAGTCGAGGCAGCGGGACGTGGCGGCGTAGGCGGTTAGTATTCAGCGATGGCGAGGTGCCATGGCGGACTTGAGGTTGGCGTTCGTGGCTGAAACTGCTTCCTTTGGATGGGCCGCACGGTGGGCTTGGAGCATTCGGGACCAGCGAGGGTCGTCATCAAATTCTTGTTGGGAGATGAGTATACTGTATACTATACTTTATATATCGGCGGCTTCGAGACAAAGGGAGCGAGTGCCGGCGCAGCGGACGCCAGTGCGACGCTAGGTGCAGCTGCACGCTGCGGGCGAGGTGGCGTTGCGCCGAGCGTTAGGCTTAGCTTGGCGTTCGCGTGGCTGCTCAAAAATGAGGCCCTGGAGAAACGATGGTCGGCAGGTCCGGGCAGACGAGGTGTCAGGAAGGTCCTTACACCTCCGGGTGCTCGATAGCAGAAACTGAAGAATATCCCGGGCGAGATGCCAAAACCAGGAGCAGAAATGGCTGAGCCCATGCTAGGCACGTCCGAAGAACGTCGGGCATGGGTTGCTTCTCGGGAACTCCAGCGACTGCGACTGTGCCGAGAAATGTGCCCAATTCGATGGCAGTGAAAACAAAAGGGCTTGTCATCAGCTGAGCAAAATTCAGATGGGTTACGGAAACGTGGTGGGCAATAAGATACGGGACGGGGTGGAATCGAAGAAGCCTTGTGGGTATCAGGGCGATCGGTCAAACAGATGGTGTGAAGACCCATGTTTTTCAACTCCTGGCGGACAACTGCCTCGATCAGGGAAACCGTGACTGCAGGTGCGTCGGTGGGGCCTGAGCCGAAGGTAGCCGGATAGGCAGCCTCCATCTGACGCCGGACAATCCTGGTAACATCGCCAGTGTTGATGGCACGAGGAGCGTTGGTACAATAAGATTCCGCTGGGGTATTGGAAGTCGGGCAAACTGTGGTCAGTACTTCGGCTTTAACATATTCCAGACGGCGGCACTCTTCTATAACTGCATCCACCGTCGCCACGTTGTTGAGAACGAGCAAGTTGAAAGCCTCATCGGCAGCACTTTTGAGGACGAGGGAAGCCTGGTCTGACTCAGTCATGTGTGCGTGAACTTTGCGGCACAGAGCCGAGACGTCCTGAATGCACCTCACATAGGGCTCTGTTGACGTGTGCACACGACTGGAAAACGTCTTCTGCGCGGCAAGTTGGTGACTGTAGGTGTTGCCGAAGAAATCTCAGAGCTTTTCCTTAAGCAAATCCCAACTGGTGAGCTCATCTTCGTGCGTCCGAAACCAAACTCCAGTTGTGCCACCGAGGTAAAAGACTACGATGGCGAGCATGATAGTAGGGTCCCGGCACCTATTACGGCGGACGAGTTCGAACAGGCTGATCAAGTCCTCGACGTCTTCCCTATCTTTACCTGAGAATACGCAAGGATAAGGGGGAGCGGGGAGAGTGATGTAGGTCGTCGAAGTGGAAGCAGGTGTCGAAGCCGGCGGAGTCTAGTTATCGTCGCCGGGAGCCATGAACGAAGGCTAGACGTATTGTCTACTGCGAAGCTCAGTGACGAAGTACAGGGAGCGTCCACCTCCACCAGATATGTTACGTAGGAAGACGCAGCCGGAAAGCTGTATACAAGTATATTTACAAGGAAATACACCGAACTTGGCCAAGAGGCAACAGCCAAAGCAGGCCTCTAATCGTCGTCGTCGTCCTCACACTACTCGCCCCTTCCTGATCGCATATAGTGTTCCGTAGCAATACTTTGAAATGCCAAGTGATAAACACGCATAGGTGAAGCAGACATTGAACATTAGGGTTGTTGCAACAGTCGACTCACTAGTCGTCGTAGCTCCCTCTGTTCCGACCCATTGTTAGGCACATGCACGTATGTCGGAGGCAGCGGAGAATATTTATAGCACTAGATGCAAAGAAGGAATAAAGACGTACTCTCGCGCAAAATTACTGTTAATCCTGGAAAAACTTGCTCAAGGCGTGGCGAATTGCGCGAAAACCCGATGCTGCTAAGGCAGGGTCGGCACACCCCTCCTCCACCAATATCTTGCTGGTATGTTGCGAGTGTAGAAAGACTATATTTACAATTTATATACAGGATGAGTCCGAGTAGTTAAGATGGCTGACCACCAACGACACGAAGCAGCCAGCGTCTCCGATATTCTTCCTCTCTCTTCTTTCATCCTTCCGTAACAATATAATGGCAACCATATTGTACGTTCCGTTTTCAAGCCCGTGAGACGCAGTCGCTGATGTTAATGTCGTGGCAAGCCAATGTTTCATGCCGGCTATAAGGGAACGCGAATGACCGGGCAAAACTATGACCGTTACATATGCTAAACAACTACATAGGGTAAACCTGTACACTACAATATTTGGGTAAAGGAGTATGTAAGAATTTAATGGCAATATCTCAGCTTCCTGCATATTTCTTCTGGCACTCTCCTGGCGAGGCCACTGGAGAGCACGTTCTAGAAAAAAGACGAGCAATAACTTCAAATTTCCAAAATCCGTTCCAAGTGTAATAATCATAAGACTAATGCACACTAACGTAGTATAAGATGACATTTTCGTCTTGTGATTCCCTTTACCACGCCTAATAACTTATCATGACATGAAGGATCGCATCTAGACATCGTTAGACAAAGTATACATTCTGTGTGCCTTCCCCAAAATATTCTCAGATACACAGACTTGGAGGGCAATTGAGGTATCGGTAAAAATGTATTAACAATTCAATGAAATTACATATCACGATAATATATATCGATGTTTTGAACCTTTTAACTCGCAGTTCTAGTTATAGGTAAAGAAAACGTATACCCTTGATATTTTTCGTGAAATAATGTCAGGTTTAGGCAGTCGAAGAATTCCAAACAAATTGGATAATAAGCTAACAATGCAATGATCAATGGAGCTAAATAAGATACGGGTAACGACGAGAGATGCAACGATGGTAGTAATAATTAGAATCCGAGGACTTACATATTATATTACAGTTCAGCACAGTACCTACCGTTTAAGTTGAGAACGTCATCGATCTTCATCTGCAACATAGTCTACAATAAAAATGAAATAGGCATTTAAATTCAATGTCAATTAGTAAACAATATAAGCACTCACAGCGTGACGGCAAAGGTTAAGCGTACGGATGCAAGAAGGAACAGTGCATTCAAAGAATCACGCTTGCGGACGCAGCACAAGAATAGTTGGATATTGCTGTGACAGGCTTTTGTAATGCCGTGCACGTAAGTTATGTGGTCACGACGACGACGACTGCCCATACCAAGGAGTATTTCGACTTGATACTGGATTGCTAGCGCGGAACATCTCGTAATACTTCTAGGGTTGGCAAATGCTATAATATGATCCTCGGGAGGGCATACAGAAGTCACATAAACTAGTATTCTGTTGTACTTTTCCAAGGCGAAGCTTTAATTACAGGTAATAGCTAGCGCGGGCCAAGCTGTTTAAAACTGAGGCTACGGGATGTGGCAATGGAGCAATTGTTGCCTCTTAACAGCCGCCTTGGACACATCGGTAATTTTGTTGTTTTCAATGAATAGCTCATCAACTAAAATAGTTGCCTGTATTTATAATTACTTCGACTTATGTGTAAGCTCGAACGTCTGATTGTGTAATGCATTAGAAAACTTTAACCACAAACCTTTCCAGCTCTCTAGATTTTCGCACTTATTTTTTTCACGGTTCAATATTGCGGATGTGTCACAAATTTCAGCGTTCCAGAAACAGAGAGAGAGAGAATTCGAATGTATTACATAACATTATTCTCAAGAAACAATTTTAACTAAAAGAAACGAACAGCAAGGTAATTTGACACACCATAAACCCTGTACCCAGACGAGATATTTCCAAAACTATATATGTAGATGAAAACGAAATACACCTCAGCTACATACCGTTCCATAGTTCGACAGAACAAGTAAGGATTGGATACTAGAAAGTGAACGTTCTGACCATCACCAGTAGTGGCGGACATCGGCCCGGCGTGGCGCAAGTTGTCGCCCTACGTGCTTTTGACGCGGCGTAGACGTCAACCTCCACTGCGAGTAACGAGTTTGGGGTCCTCTGCCGAGGCCAGCGTAGCACAAGACGTGGTTTGTCTTCGCCAGTCGGGCGCTGCGTCGCTGATATAGTCCAGCAGTTGCCTCCGTGGCACTAGACTGTGGTAGTCTTGCAGAAATGGCAGCGCTTATATTTCTACTGACGTGCAACTCCAGTGGGAATCTACACAGAATGACCGAGAGCAGGAGGAGAACAAGCAGACAATGGTTAGAACGGACGCAGCTGCCAAAAGAGTGAATAACATCCTTGCCGCTGTTCACCCGCAATTCGCATACCAAGAGGGAGGGGGAGGTGACGTGGGAAGTCATGGAAATACTGCCATTATAGACACAACAGCGGTTACGGGCAAACAGAGTACATTTACGATCAAGGTACGATAGTGCAGGTGTGCGCTATTTTTGAAACAGACCCTTCAAATCTGTCCAGGGGACAACTTACGACGGGCGTGCAGAGTCAGAAGCGCATTAAAGCGCACGGAAGGGCTGGGGCCGCTCTCCGGAAGCGGCCACACGTCAAATTAAGACTTTTGTTCGCGTCGTGCTTGCTTTGCAGCTATGCCATAGCTTGAAGTCATGGATTCCATCCCAACCAAGGGATGGAGTTTATAGCTTTCGCACAATGCGATGTGCAATGTGCGGGTTATGCTCAATCCTCTCACATGTTATAAAATATGACGCACAACACCACCTCGGGCAAGCACCTCCCCCTGTGTGTACTTAGCATTACTCAGAAAAGAGCAGTGCTGCTTGCAAGGTAACAGTTTACATCAACTCACCACTTTCGTGTTGGACTAGTGCCTGAACAAATTAAGTATTCACCATCAACATCATCGCTAATTATCTTCAATCAAAGCATACAGAACAGAGAACTTCGCTTATACCGATTCCAACAGTGCGTGGCATCCACATAACTTTTACAGTGAAAGCTGAATATGGCTAACCTTCCATTGTTTTTCGGCGTCCGACAACAGAAAGAGACTTAGCGAACTCCAGCAAACCAACACACAATCGGCTTCATTATTTGCTTTGCGTGACGATGTACGGGTGCAGTGAGGCAGCTTAGGTGTGAAAATGCAGAACTGATTAGAATGCTCGCCGTGAAAATGAGCGTGGCGTCAAGGTTATCGTAGCGTATGAGCAGGAGAGCTATCGGCACTAAAGACAGCTGTGTTACCGATGGAGCGGGCAACTATAGTTCGTACACCCGAAAAACACTGGCGAAAACACTGGAAACACTGGAGAACCACTGGCGAAGAACGTTCCCGCGATGCTGAAAGAAACCGACAACCGCGAGCCCGGGCAGCTCCGAACGAGCAACGACGCCACACTCGCAGCGCAAAAGAAAAATACAACCATTCCACTCCGTGAAGATGGAATGGCAGCGAAAAGAACGTTCCTTTTAATTTGAGAGCTTTGACTGTCATCACCTTTCCCTGCCATTCCATCTTGACAGATGGGAATGGATTTTTTGTTCTCCTCTCTTGGGCTTCACGCATTAAGTGTCCAAATGATGGTCTCCACTTCGTTTCTCTATCCGGCGTCGTCGTCTTCTTCACATGTGTCTTCGCGCCATTTTCAGCGCACGTGTTTAGCCTTCTCACTAATCAGAAACGTCACACCTGCAAAATAATGCCAACTGAAGGCGGAGCCCTACATTAAGCGCACATGACAACTACTCTCGCAAAACCGGTTTCATGCAGCCTGTAGCACTAAATGGCCGACAAGCGGACTTGTTAGCGCGAAACACCGACCAGGCGAATGCTCAGCTGTTGTTTGCTGCTACGAGCATACAGCTGCGTGACGGTCATTCCGGAAGCACAGCACGGCGGTTAGGGCTACGAGAAAATATACGACTCAAGTGCAAAAAAGGAACAGAAACAAGCCATGACTGTTAACTAGGTGCGTAATGCGGGTCCACGGATGCGCCCCTTGAGGCGAGATTGCTAAGTTCACTCCGGAAAGAAGGCAGCTGCCTCCCGTTGTCTTCTCGGCGCTCGTCCTTCTCTGCTTGATTCACGCTCTTGAAGGGAAAGAAACGACAGCCGTCACATGTCTGTGATGGCAGAAGCTTTAAGGTAAATTATAAGAAAACAGCTGTTGTATGGACATGTGGTCAAATATCTCCCATAACGTGCGGTGACACAGTTCTCAAATATTTATAATGCTCTGCGTCCACCATTTCGACCACCTGGGGTTCTTTAGCGCGGCCCTAAATCTAAGGTGACACTGTTCTAACCATTTCTCTCCAGGTCTCATTAGCGGCAGCTGTATATGGCAGTAATGAATCACCACTTCGAAAAATAATTTCTATCGCGCATATTATGTCATATAGGTGTTTGTTGCACTTCATCATGTTTACATGGGTTGGCGATGAAGATGATCACGCCCTGCCCATGTATTATTGACTGAGTTTGTCTGCAATGCAGCATCCGGGTTAAAATAATTTCACCTACGTTCTGAATGGCGCTTGCCGTCTCTACCGTTGGACGCTTCCTTACCGTGTTGCTCTTGCTGCTAGCAAGCATTATTGTAGGAATGCATCGTGGTTTGTGTTGAAGATCCTCAGACTTGCTAGGCCTAATTTTGGTGGTTTAACGCGGCCCATCCTATCTTCGCTCCAGCTGACTCATCATTGATGTTTTTAGGTCCAAGTTGTGCGTGCTATCGCGCATGTTGAATTGCTAATAGCGGCTTCATGCGCAAGTACCGCGTACTCGCCTGGCCTCGTTATTCAGGGGCTTGCATAATGCTATGGTTTGTCGCAATTTGAGGCGAGTAGAAATACGGCCTAGTTACGTTGACATACATCAAGTGAAACGCTGAAAGCTGGTACAAACCCTCCATCGCGTCCAGCTATTTGCGTTTCACTTGCAGATTTTTCCTAATATTTACTTTCCAGTGCTTCTTTAACATCTTGATCTCTTTCACGCGAGGATAACTTCGATACTATAGTTGCTTTGGAAATGTTTTAGAAGACAGGCAGGTTTAGGGCGAGGATTGCGGTTAGGTGTGACCTATGGTATAGCGCTTCAATTTTGGGAGAAAAACTGTCGTCGTGTTTGTGAAGTCATTACACCTTGATGGTGTTTGAGCAGACTTGCCACGACTAGTGCCTTTTCGGATTTGTATATTGCAGTGATTTCTTTCTTATTATCTTTCGCGGCGTAGAAGTGTAATGCCTGCGACCCATAAAACAATACCTGGCCTTGCCGGTGCTTCTCTGCCTTTAAATGCATTCTGTGGCTTCCTTTTTCCTTAATATTAGAAAAATGTTGTCATAAGTTTAAGACTTCACCTTTGCACGTCTCCAGGCAGGTCACTAAGGAAATTTCAGATTGCATAACTGCAGCGGCAACGACGACGTAAGCAGCAGAATTGGAAGGACGATGCAGCGCTAACTCCGAGTTTTCATTTCACCCCGAGTTCGGTGAATACATCGGTATTCATCGTGTATTCATCGGTAGCAAGATCACTAAAATATGCGCCAGCATCGAGCCGTGTGGAGTGATATAAGTTTGCACGAAAGGCGTGTGCTTGTTGTTGAAGTACAGGAACAGTGTTAGAGCTAGGGAAAACTAAGCAACATAACGATTGAGGGAGTTTCTTAGTCAATAAAACGAAGTGGCTACTTTACACGAGCTATACTTTCGGTAACGGTTCTTCGTTACAATTGTGCGCTGGACGCGTATGGCAGGTATGCAAACATTATTTTCTTCATGTAAGGTTGCACTGTGCACATGTTCGACCTTATATGAGTCTGCGTCTTTCCTGCAGCTGTGAACGCTGAAGCAGCGGTGTGACATCGGAAGGAAGACAAAGTCGCGGCCCCTAACTTCTCCCATCCTTGTTGCAAAGGGTTGTCGGCCACTACATTGCAATAATACTTTCGGAAGCGCCCGCTAGATGGCCGTCAGTGAACCTCTATAGGCGGTGCGATACACGTATACTCGCGAAAAAATTTCTTTGGCGATTAAGACAAAGCTACGGAGGCAAATCGCACAGAAGCGAGAACGCTCCAAGAATGAGTCTAGAACCTTCATCCGCGGTAGTTTAAACTGGGAAAGAAAAAACATAAGAACTTTGTTTAAAACAGCTACACAAGAAAAACAAATTCCATCACCGAGTGTTGAAGTCAACCTAATTTGCGAGGTATCCCTTCCGGGTGTACTATATCGCAACAGAGTCGCTTGTTGAATCTGCTTTGATACAGCGTCTGCTCCTTGAGCCCAAAAACCCTTGCCAAAATCTGTCGGACTACTTGGGACGGTAACATATGTGCGGAACCTCCGCCGCTGTGCCTTCCCCTCAATGTCACAGAAAGCTTTCCCTGAGTATAATATCACCAGCAAATACATACGCTGTCGATTTGTGGCTTTTTGGGGGGATCGCGAGTCAACCGTTGAGTAACGTTGGTTGTTTGAAACCCTTTTTGGGAGCGTTTCCTTGGCTTTTTTGTTTACCGCCACCACATTGAAACACGGAAAAAAGAAATTGGCGAAAATGTAGTCAGTTCGAAGTTGACGAACGTGTTGTTTTCGAAGGCGATGCACAATTTGACATTGCAGCTTACGCATTTGTGTAAGGTATTTTATATTTGGATGCGTGAATTTGACTAGTTAGCCAAACATCAATAACGCGAAAAATTGAACAGCGTGCGCAGGGCGACTACTAGTGAATCGCTGTTGGTCCGATCATCGTGTCTTGTAGCCCCCCCCCCCCACCCTTTTTTTTTACAACAGCACGGCCTCCATTAGCTGGGCCACACGCTATACGAAACCTCCTGAGTATTGGCGTTTTCCTTGTGTTGCCGAATAGGTCATGCCTGCGACGGCGATGTTATGCCGAATTCGCTTTAACCGTTTCCCAATCTGTGCAACCCCTACAGATCTGCAGTTGGCTTGCTCTGCTCTCTACAAAAATGTGCAGTAAAACAAGAGGACCTGAATATCATGAGTGAACCTTATATGTGATTTTCAGCGCCTAAGTTCTTTATCAAATCAAAACTTTTTATGCTCTTTTTGCGCGGCACTGCCGCGCCTACTCGGTCGGCGTCTTGCCGCATTATGTGGGCTGGCGCTAAAAATCCTCATTGTAAAATTGGCTAATTTTCGAGATGGCGTGAATAAAAGTGGCCTGATTTGGGATATAGTGTAATCTGCAGTGGCGAGGATAACGTTAGCCATGTTGGTGGGGGCTTCGCCGTATCACTAATTTACCGAGCAGGTAAGTAACATCTTTCTTCAAATCACGTTGCCGAGCATGAACAGGTTACGGGAATTGACTAACCGCTTCACGCCAGCTTCGCTTTAGCGTATACTGCAAATAAGTTGGACGTACAGGAGATGTTGAATTGTCGAAACCTGAAGCTGCAATTAAAGCTACTTGCGCTATTACATGACAAGACTTAACTTGGGCGCTCATACAGCTGAAGCACATCAATTCACGTGACATCAATCCCAATATTTTATATGGAATCACAATCTTCTCAGTGCCATTTATGCACACATAGTAAGCATTCCACGCCAGCTGCCTTGAATATGCAAGGTGGCTACACACAGCGACGCTTTATGAGAGTAGTTCTACTGACTTTTGCCGCAATATATTGTAGCTGAACATACGCCATGATTGAAAGTTCGGAGCATACACGAGTCCATACGTTACGTACAAAGAACGATTTACCTAGAAGTACTGCCTTATGTGCCCATCTGGAAGTCGTCGTATAGCGTACAGAACAAGGCCCTTTATTACTGCATGTCCCTATGCTAGATAATAAAATCCCTCGGCATTGAAAACTGAAATACCACAATTACATCAAAATGTCCTAATGAGATAGTCGCTCGGTGCAATGGCGACCGTACTAAAGGCTCTCATCATGTATTTAAAGCCGTCTGTGCCAGTGGTGGCTGGGCGACTTCGACTATACCACACATGTCGCTTTTTGGATAAGCCGAACTCGGATTCACGGCCTAAATTCTGAGAGCGTTTCCTTCATTCCTCTTCAGGGATTATGTAACTGTTTAATCTCAGGCAATACCATTCGTCTTTGCTCGACCCAATAGCAAAAATGTCAAACATCGTAGTCACGTGGGGCTAGAGAGGGCAAATGGAGCCGAAACCTTTGTTATATTACAATATGCGACCCATTGTGGCCTGTTTCTCCGCAGTTGGTGGTGGCAGCACCGTCGATGGCACGGATGCCGACATCAACAGCGATCCCCTCGCAAATCCGCGTCCCTCGGCAGCAAAGCACCCAATTCCAGCCACCCAACAACAGATATCTTCTACCCCAGCCATTGGTAGGTGTCTTTTTGTTGTCAAAATATGTTAACAATGCTTGATTACATGGTATCACTCCTTGCTTTTTTTTACAAGAGTGGTTCAAGGGGGGCTGCAGATTAAAGACATCCATGCCTTAAGCGTTTAGAGAAGATTTGGATTGAGTGCAGTTATGAAAATGACCATGTCCACCTTTGAAAACCATAGCACACTCCTCATTGACTTCAGCTGTAACGTCAGTCTCAAGCCATTCTTCCTTTTTTAGCGATAGCCATATTACGCCAGGTTTTCGCCTCTTCGCCATCGCCGCACTTTGAGCCGTGTTCGCACTGTGATGTGACATCAGAGCCCTCGATCCTCCAATTATTCGGCTAGTGGCGGACGCCACGCGGCCACCGCTCTTGCCATTGGGCGCTCGTTTCGCCCTCTGTATGACGTCACACCCCTCGCTCCACAGCTGTGATAAACGGGAGTATAGAAGGGGAGAGCTCGCGTCGCTGCCGCCATAGATGAGGCCGCACTAACAATAGTGAGAAGTAGGCCAGCACTAAGTTTAATATCATGTCTAACTAGAAGCGAAGCCTAAGCGCAGCCGGGGTTTTAGCTATCGCTACTCCACTAGGTTTATTCAGAGCTAAGGCACATCCAATTTATTAAAATCTAATAATGCTCATAGTAGTGAAAATCAAGTGATGGATAGTACTGTAACTTAAAACATGCTCTAGGAATGACCCAGGAACATAATGGTCCTAAATATCATGGCTCTGACAAAGTTCTCATTTCCACTATTCGCTTCAGCTAATATCACTCTTCTTGTTTTGTGTAAGTTCCGAACAGGCGTATGACAACTCGGGACGGAGCGGTTGCCTCTAATTTTCATACCACTGCTCGCAGATTGTTCGTACACTTAAGAAACCGCTTACCTAAACACAATTCTTGTTTTCATAAACGGATGTCAGTTCTTTAAAGAGGTCCTCAATCACCTTGCGCTGAACTCTCAAAGAGACCTGGGGACGAATATTTTGCCTCCCAAATAAATTGCATTCATCGTGGTTCAAAGGCTTTCTTCGTACTTCTACGGCCGACACGTCACAGTTGTCACGGACCACCACTCAATGTGCTGGCTCATGAACTCTTGTGATCCATCTAGACGGCTTGCGCGCTAGGCCAGTAAATTTAACGAGTAAGATTTCGCTGTGTCGTACAAGGCCGGACGGCGCCATGCTGACGCTGACTGCCTTTCAAGTATGTGAATTGGTTCCACAAACTGTGACGCTAACTACGTTTCTACACTATCTTGCTTACCTGGCACCTGCTTTGTTTTCCCGACAGCGATGCGTTCAAGGTTCAGAAGCTGAAGTACCCAAGGGCGCTATAACGTAAAACTATTCCAAACTTTTCTATTCCAATTTTGCTATCAGCCCTCCGCGATTGGTCAAAAACTTTTTTCGACCACCCCCCACTTCACCTGTCTGTCACGCGACGTTACAAAAACCGCAATACCTCCCCATCTGATATGATGTGTGCACACTGATTATGCATGATTTGACAGAAAAAAGAAAAACAGTTATTTCTGATTCGACCCCTTTTCGCCATTAGCCCTCGGCTATTGGTAAAAAGTTTTCGGGCTGCACCCACTTCACCTGCCTGTCACGCGGCGTCACAAAACCGCACGAACTCACCGCGTCAAAGTGACGTGTACGCGATAAAGATGCATTAATATGCCGAACAAAACTGAATTTTTTTCGGAATAGCCGCAGGCTGCCCCGTTCCGAAAGGAATAAAAGATAGCTGCCTCCGATCGCTGAGACGCTGGCTACTCGCACCTGCCGGAGAGCATGGGTGTATTTGCGTATAATAAAACTTCTTGCGTGACCGTGTAACGTTTTCAAGCACTTTCGACACGTTTACTACCTCATTCTGCCAACTCTGCTTTGCTGAGGGTCAATTTTAGCGTCATTCTTAAGCTTCCGTTGCATGCCGCCGCGATTTTCGACCAGCCACCACAAGCTAAGTAAGGGAAAGCCGACCAATCGCAGACGCCGGCACCACCCTCTTCATCCGGTTATCGGTTTTCAGTGCACTGGCTCTGCCCTAGTGAATCCCTCTCCGCTTGAGCGTTCTCCTCGCCTCTTGTCAGCCAATTAGATACAACAAGCCGCTCAGTGTAGGCAATGTTATTCGTTTTTCAAGCAGAGAAAAGGGACCTCCTATGAACGAGGAGAGCGTTTGATTGGTCTGTTCAGACAACCCTATGGGTGACCGCCCGGTGCTTGCGTCGGTGGTTACGCAAATTTGACGTCAGGAAATTGGAATAGAAACATATTGGAATAGTTTTACGTTATAGGGCCCCAAGTTTAGGCCATGTTCTTCCGCAACGCGATATGCTGCCCTTGCACGTTGTTTTCGCGTCCGCGAAGGTTTACTCTACAAAAAAAAAAACTACACTACAACGGATGCATGCATAAGATTGGTGGGTCCGGAGAGCCTTCGTCCTTTTGCTGTACGCATCATGCGCGATCATCCCACCTCAATCCTCCCGGGACCAGCGCTGTCTCTGTACCGGGCTCGAGAACGCTCTTATTGGCGAAAATGTGTCATACAAGCCAACAATACGTTGCCAGCAGCACTACGTTTCAGTGGCATAAACTCGCGAACAAACATCCTGCCAGTTAACTCCAACCTGTGCTGCCTCCAACCTCCCCTTTTGAGCAAGCTGGCCTTTCCCACGAGCTACCGCGGGTGAAAACTGGATAGCGGTGTGCGTTGACTGCAATACATGTTACTGCGACACGGCAGCAAATGCTGCCCTCTATCTTTTCTTCATTCGCTTCGTAATTCCCCGTCAAGGGCAGCCTCCAGTGTTAGTCAGCGACCGTGGGCCCTGGCTGCAGTTCACTGCAGATAAGCTCCTACTTTTGTGAGCTTCTACCTTCTGACATTCCATGCTTTACCATTCACAAACACATGTGCTTACAGAACATGGCAGCCGAACGCTTATGCTTAAAAATCTATGTCGCATCAAATCATAGGAAATAGAATGGAATTATTTTGTTTATGATGCACGCTTCGCATCCCGCATGGCACCCAACGACTTGCTACAGCCCACTCTTTCTTCTGTATACGCCACCGTCTCGTTTCACACTAGACACCACCCTCGCTGTGTCGACTATACTGGCGATCATTTTATGGCAGAGACATGCTGTCGTGATGAAGAGGCTTGTCGGCTTGCTCGTCTACGCACGCTAGCTTCGCATGAATAATCACAGACACGATACAACAGCTGCCGCTGCCGTGTCATCTGTAAAGCTAGTTTTTTGGTCTAGTTGGCGACACCAGCAAGGAAACGCGGTCTGTGAACACATAAATTAGTGGCGCACTATGATGGACCTTTTGCCGTGCTCGACCACCTTATCAGGATGAACTATACCAGAGCGAGACTCACCAAAGGGCGACGTTCTGGCCCGACTGAATTTACGCCGGGCTGAAACTATATACCCAGCGCAAATCTGAATGACTCGCCCAGAAGGCTGCGTCTGTATTAGTGGCTTTGGTGTGAAATGTTATTATTCTGGCATATTGTGTTGAATTATGCAATTTTACGCGCCAAATCTACGACTTCATTATTAGGCATGCCGTAGCGGGGGACGCCAAAAATTTGGACCACCTTGGGTTCTTTAACCTGCACCTGCATATTGTGTTGAGAAGAACGTCATCAATATTCAGAACTTATTATTTTCGTTGAAAACAACCAGCTTTTACTTTCTAGTTAGCCGAGCATTACAATAACAGAGCCAAATCCCTTAATCTGTAAGCGGAGACCACCCGACAAGGCCCTAGTACAGGTCGAGAAAGTGCAAGTATTGGCTTCACATTTTGTTGCAAGAGGCTACGGGAACTTCCACTCTAGCAGTTTTTCTTTAACCTCCTTGGTGGTAATGAAGCGATAAATTTTGGACTTATGTTTAGCACAGATAATGGGAATTGGGATCTTTATTTAGGGGAAGAGTAATTACATGGTATCGTTCAACAGTCAGCTACAGCCACAGTCAAGCAATAAAAAATATACTCCAGCCAATAGATAGCGAAAGAAAGACGTACTCAAGCCCCCACACACGATAACTTTGAAATAAAGGGGAAGCAGAATGTAGCAATATAGAAACGGAATACTTAGGGGCCACAATAATTATGAGGTGATGCGTGAAATCTGGAAAGCAGTAATGGTGCCCGCGCTAACGTTTGCAAATGCAATTTTGCGTTTAAAATCGCTTATCTTCTCGTGGTTGGAAACCATAGATCGCTACGCCGGTTGCCTTTAGGAGCCCACGGCAAAATCACAAATGAGACATTGCAGGATGGCATGTCGGTATGAAATGTTTCGCCTACTAGCTCTCAATTCATTCTACCGAAAAATGGTCCGTTTCTCAATTTATTTTCTCAATAAGTCAATTATGAATTCTGAGATTATGTTCAGTGGATTGACGCAAGGCGCTGAGCATGATTTCGCAAGCAGCACGTCACCGAGTGTACTCACCGAATTGCGAGGCCGCTATTCCGATGAAACGAGGTTCAACGAGTATAAATGAAGCATGAAGCTTCGGTAACAAAGCGCTGTGCCCGTAGGAAACAAAACGATAACCTCTTGGCTTTTCTACGATGACGATCTGCTAGTGCGCCGGACGGCATGCTGAGATACGTGGACGCTTCACCGGCTATCGCTCGCGTTATCCCTGCCTGAGGTACGCGCTTATGCGGATCCATGGGATGCGCCCTAATGCTGAGGTTACCTGAGTCGGTTGTTTCGGATTGTCGACTTTCCGTCTGAACCCAAAACCGATAAAGATATTTCGGCTTCATACCAAAACAACATAATAAATACCGTTTGGGTTACGTTTTCATTGAGGTTAATATAATTGTATTCTTTCGTTTTCGTTTTTGTACCGACAAACTGGTGCAAGATGACATGGGTTTCGCCAGTCAGAGAAGTGCAGATCAATATTTGTTTCGAAGCAAGACTCAGGAACATCGATCAAGATAATTGGGCGCCTTGAGAGGACAGGTATCTCTAACAAAACATTGTGGACACAGGATGGACGAAGAGCTCAAGAAAGTTGGCCAACAAGTACAGGTTCATTGAAAGGGTAAAAAGATTTGCTAGGCCGACACAACATCAAAAATAAATCAAAATTATGTAATCTGGTTGCTTAGTTTATATGGAAAGTCTCTTGATGGAACAAGGTTTTCAGTATAGCAACAATACTTAATTACAAAAGGAATACATAACTAATTACGCGGTTGTTTTATGTGAAACACACAATTATTGTGTGGTTACTGTGGTTTTAGTACCAAAACCATGACTGGATTACGAGGCACGCGTGATTATCATGCATCCTCCGGAAAAGTTCTGACAGGTGACCTTTCACGTGCGCACAATGCACGGGGCGCTGGTGTTTTTTTGTTTGCCCCCATCGAGATGCGGCTGCCGGGGTCTCGAAAGACACGAGCGCACATTCAAAATCAATAAATTAGTGAATAAATGAAAAATGTTCCCCAATAAACGGAATACTCGTTATTAAAATGAATAAATATTCAAATAATTAAGCGAATAAAGAGACTTCATTACTTTAGTATATTATTAGGCGTGGATTACAATATTCCGGCCACAATCGAAGTCTGGACTTCAAGCTAAATTAAATCGGGGAAAATCGAGTGTTTGCTGTAAACGAATGGCTCACCTAAATTCGAAAAACTAGGAACAATCACAAACAACGTGAACTTGGATGCCCACGCGAGCAGCGCACAACTACTGTAACTGATAACCGCAGTCCTGGGTGAACGACGGATGTTGGCGATGGCTTTGCTGTCGCATGGACTGGCGCGACGTTTCCACGCTTGAACCCCACACCAATGCATGGCGTATGCCACACCTGATCACGCTTTTAACATCTAGTACAGTGTACTTCGGCGGCTGTGTGTTGCAGGAGATGGTACATTAAAGTACAGCCAACTATTTAGTATATGTCCCCCGAGATCAGCGGGAGTTGCTTGCCTCAACCGCCGCCGAAACTTGGTTCGATGTTCAACTAGTGCCTCTCCTATAGTTAAGCCCACAGAAAGAAAAATAATGAGTGCGCATCTGAGACTACGAGGCTACGAGAATATATACGACTCAAGCGCAAAAAAGGATCAGAAACAAGCCATGACTGTTAACTAGGTGCGTAATGCGGGTCCACGGATGCGCCCCTGGTGGCGACCTTGCTAAGTTCGCCCGGAAAGAAGGCAGCTGCCTCCCGTTGTCTTCTCGGCGCTCGTCCTTCTCTGCTTCATTCACCCTATTGAAGGGAAAGAAACGACAGACGTCACAAGTCTGTGGTGGCCGAAGCTTTAAGACAAATTATAAGCAAACAACTGTTGTATGGACATGTCGTCAAATATCTCCCATGACAAGGGGTGACACAGTTCTTAAAAATTTATAATTTTCTGCGTCCGCCATTTCGACCACCTGGGGTTCTTTACCGCGGCTTTAAATCTAATGTGACACTGTTCTAACCATTTCTCAACAGGTCTCATCAGCGGCAGCTGTATGTGTCAGTACTGAATCGCCATTTCTAAAAATAATTTCTATCGCGCATTTTATGTCATATGGGTGTTTGTTTCACTTCATCATGTTTACATGGGTAGGCGATGAAGATGATCCCGTCCTGCCCATGTATTATTGACTGAGTTTGTCTGCAATGCAGCATCCGGATTAAAGGCATTTCACCTACGTTCTGAATGGCGCTTGCCGTCTCTACCGTTGGCCGCTTCCTTACCGTGTTGCTCTTGCTGCTAGCAAGCATTACTGTAGGAAGGCATCGTGGTTTGTGTGTAAGAACCTCAGACTTGCAAGGGCTAATTTTGGTGGTTTAACGCGGCCCGTCCTATCTTCGCGCCAGCTATCACATCATTGATGTTTTTAAGTCCAAGTTATGCGTGCTATCGCGCATGTTGAATTGCTAATAGTGGCTTCATGCGCAAGTACCGCGTACTCGCCTGGCCTCGTTATTCAGGGGCTTGCATAACGCTATGTTTTGTCGCAATTTGAGACGAGTAGATCGGATCGGATCGGAAAACATTTATTGGGCTCTAGAAAAGAGATCTTCGCGGCTTCAGACGGCGTCTTCCATTTTCTGATGGATTCTTCTATCTGCAATCACAGGGTTGGTGCCCTAGTCCAAGGCTCCACTGAGTATAGCCAACCCGCGAGCTCGCTCTACTAGGCGCTTTTGGCCGTTCAAGCTTACGCTGGAAAGCATAATCTCCCACTGTTCCGCACTCGGGTTTTTAATTTTATAGATAGTTGGGGACTCAATATTTTGACAGGCCCGTGATATGTGGTACAGATCTGGCTTCTCTCCGCATCATGGGCACTTAGCCTCATATTGTGTAGGGAAAATTTTATTCAGGAGGTTGAGTAGAAATACGGCCTAGTTACGATGACATACATCAAGTGAAACGCTAAAAGCTGGTACTAACCCTCCATCGAGTCCAGCCATTTGCGCTTCACTTGCAGATTTTTATGAATATTTACTTTCAAGTCCTTCTTTAACATCTTCATCTTTTTCACGCTAGGAAAGCTTCGATACTGTAGTTGCTTTGGAAATGCTTTAGAAGAAAGGCATGTTTAGGGCGAGAATTGCGGTTAGGTGCGACCTATGGTATAGCGCTTCAATTTTGGGAGAAAAGCTGTCATCGTGATTGTGAAGTCATTATACCTTGATGGTGTTTGAGCAGACTTGCTACGAGTAGTGCCTGTTGGGATTTGTATATTGCAGTGATTTTTTCTTGTTATCTCTCGCGGCGTAGCAGTGTAATGCGTGTGACCCTTAGAACAATACCTGGCCTTGACGGTGCTTCTCCGCCTTTAAATGTATTGTGTGGCTTCCTTCTTCCTTAATATTAGAAAAATGTTGTCATAAGTTTAGGACTTCAGCTTTGCACGTCTCTAGGCAGGTCACTAAGGAACTTTCAGATTGCATAACTGCAGTGGGAACGACGACGTAAGCAGCAGAATTGGAAGGACGATGCAGCGCTAACTCCGAGTTTTTATTTCCCCAGAGTTCGGTGAATACATCGGTATTCATCGTGTATTCATCGGTAGCAAGATCACTAAAATATGCGCCGGCATCGAGCCGTGTGGAGTGATATATGTTTGCATCAAAGGCGTGTGCTTGTTGTTGAAGTACACAAACAGTGTTAGGGGAAGCGAAAACTAAACAACATAACGATTGAGACAGTTTCTTAGTCAATAAAACGATGTGGCTGCTTTACACGAGCTATACTTTCTGTAACGGGGCTTCGTTACAATTGTGCGCTGGACCTGTATGGGACGTATGCAAACAAGATTTTCTTCATGTCAGGTTGCACTGTGCACATGTTCGAGCTTATATAAGTCTGCGTCTTTCCTGCAGCTGTCAACGCTGAATCAGCGGTGTGACATCGGAACGAAGACAAAAACGCGGCCCCTAACTTCTCCCATCCTTGTTGTAAAGGGTTGTCGGCCACTACATTGCAATAATACTTTCGGAAGCGCCCGCTAGATGGCCGTCAGTGAACCTCTATAGGCGGTGTGATACACGTACACTCGCGAAAAAATTTCTTTGGCGATTAAGACAAAGCTACGGAGGCAAATCGCACAGAAACGAGAACGCTCCAAGAATTATTCTCGAACCTTCATCCGCGGTAGTTTAAACTGGTAAAGAAAAAACATAAAGACTTTCTTTAAAACAGCTACACAAGAAAAAAATTCCATCACTGAGTGTTGAAGTCAACTTAATTTGCAAGGTATCCCTTCCGGATGTAGGATAGCGCAGCAGAGTCGCTTGTTGAATCTGCTTTGATACAGCGTCTGCTCCTTGAGCCCAAAAACCCTTGCCAAAGTCTGTCGGACTACTTGGGACGGTAACATATGTGCGGAACCTCCGCCGCTGTGCCTTCCCCTCCATACCACAGAAAGTTTTCCCTGAGTATAATATCACAAGCAAATGCATACGCCGTCGATTTGTGGCTTTTTTTTTGGGGGGGGGGGGGAGGGGGTCGCGAGTCAACCGTTGCGTAACGTTGGTTGTTTGAAACCCTTTTGGGGAGCGTTTCCTTGGCTTTTTCGTTTAACGCCACCGCATGGTTTTCCGGTTACAGGGAAAAAAGAAATCGGAGAAAATGTAGTCAGTTCGAAGTTGACGAACGTGTTGTTTTCGAATGCGATGCACAATTTGACGTTGCAGCTTACGCATTTGTGCAAGTTATTTTATATTTGGACGCGTAAATTTGACTATTTAGCCAAACATCAATAACGCGAAAAATTGAACAGCGTGCGCAGGGCGACTACTAATCAAACGCTGTTGGTCCCATCATCGTGTCTTGTAGCGCCCCCCCCCCTTTTTTTTACAACAGCACGGCCTCCATTAGCTGGGTCATACGCTATACGAAACCTCCTGAGTGATGTCGTTTTCCTTGTGTTGCCGAATAGGTCATGCCTGCGACTGCGATGTTATGCCGAATTTGCTTTAACCGTTTCCCAATCTGTGCAACCCCTACAGATCTGAAGTTGGCTTGCTCTGCTCTCTACAAAAACGCGCAGTAAAACAAGAGGACCTGAATATCATGAGTGAACCTTATATGTGATTTTGAGCGCCTAAGTTCTTTATCAAATCAAAACTTTTTATGCCCTTTTTGCGGGGCACTGCCGCGCTTCTCGGTCGGCTTCCTGCCGCATTATATGGGCTGGCGCTAAAAATCTTCATTGTAAAATGGGCTAATTTTCGAGATGGCGTTATTAAAATTGGCCTGATTTGGGATATAGTGTAATCCGCAGTGGCGAGGATAACGTGAGCCATTTTGGTGGGGGCTTTGCCGTATCAATAATTTACCGAGCAGGTAAATAACATCTTGCTTCAAATCACGTTGCCGAGCATGAACAGGTTACGGGAATTAAATAACCGCTTCACGCCAGCTTCGCTTTAGCGTATACTGCAAATATCTTGGACCTACAGGAGATGTTGAATTGTCGAAACCTGAAGCTGCAATTAAAGCTACTTGCGCTATAACATGACAAGACTTAACTTGGGCGCTCATACAGCTGAAGCACATCAACTCACGTGACATCAATCCCAATATTTTATAAGGAATCGCAATCTTCTCAGTGCCGTTTATGCACACATAGTAAGCATTCCACGCCAGCTGCCTTGAATATGCAAGGTGGCTACACACAGCGACCCTTTATGAGAGTAGTTCTACTGACTTTTGCCGCAATATCTTGTAGCTGAACATACGCCATGATTGGCAGTTCGGAGCACACACGAGTCCATACGTTACGCACAAGGAACGATTTACCTAGAAGTACTGCCTTATGTGCCCGTCTGGAACTCGTCGTATAGCGTACAGAACAAGGCCCTTTATTACTGCATGTCCCTATGCTAGATAATAAACTCCCTCGGCATTGAAAACTGAAATACCACAATTACATCAAAATGTCCTAATGAGATAGTCGCTCGGTGCAATGGCGACCGTACTAAAGGCTCTCATCATGTATTTAAAGCCGTCTGTGCCAGTGGTGGCTCAGCGGCTTCCACTATACCGCGCATGTCGCTTTTTGTATAAGCCGAACTCGGACTCACGGCCTAAATTCTGAGAGCGTTTCCTTCATTCCTCTTCAGGGATTATGTAACTGTTTAATCTCAGGCAATACCATTCGTCTTTGCTCGACCCAATAGCAAAAATGTCAAACATCGTAGTCACGTGGGGCTAGAGAGGGCAAATGGAGCCGAAACCTTTGTTATATTACAATATGCGACCCATTGTGGCCTGTTTCTCCGCAGTTGGTGGTGGCAGCACCGTCGATGGCACGGATGCCGACATCAACAGCGACCCACTCGCAAATCCGCGTCCCTCGGCAGCAAAGCACCCAATGCCAACCACCCCACAACAGATATCTTCCACCCCACCCATCGGTAGGTGTCTTTTTGTTGTCGAAATGTGTTAACAATGCTTGATTACATGGTAATTTCACTCCTTGCTTTTTTTTCTACAAGAGTGGTTCAAGGGGGCTGCAGATTAAAAACATCCATGCCTTAAGCGTTTAGAGAAGATTTGGATTGAGTGCAGTTATGAAAATGACCATGTCAACCTTTGAAAACCGTAGCACACTCCTCATTGACTTCAGCTGTAACGTCAGTCTCAAGACATTCTTCCTTTTCTAGCGATAGCCATATTACGCCAGGTTTTCGCCGCTTCGCCGTCGCCGCACTTTGAGCCGTGGTCGCACTGTGATGTGACACCAGAGCCCTCGATCCTCCAATTATTCGGCTCGTCGCGGACGCCACGCGGCCACCGCTCTTGCCATTGGGCGCTCGCTGCGCCCTCTGTATGACGTCACACCCCTCGCTTCGCAGCTGTGATAAACGGGAGTATAGAAGGGGAAAGCTCGCGTCGCTGCCGCCATAGATGAGGCCGCACTATCGATGGTGAGAAGTAGGCCAGCACTAAGATTAATAACATGTCTAACTACAAGCGAAGCATAAGCGCAGCTGGGGTTTTAGCTATCGCTACTCCACTAGGTTTAACCAGAGCTAAGGCACATCCAATTTTTAAAAATCTATAATACTCATAGTAGTGAAAATCAAGTGATGGATAGTAATATAACCTTACATATGCTCTAGGAATGGCCCTGGAACATAATGGTCCTAAATATCATGGCTCTGACAAAGTTCTTATTTCCACTATTCGCTTGAGCTAATAACACTCTTCTTGCTTTGTGTAAGTTCCGAACAGGCATACAACAACTAGGGACGGAGCTGTTGCCTCTAATTTTCATACCAGCGCTCACAAATTGCTCGTACACTTAAGGAACCGCTTACCTAAACACAATTCTTGTTTTCATAAGCAGATGTCAGTTTTTTAAAGAAGTCCTCAACTACCTTGCGCTGAACTCTCAAAGAGACCTTGGGACGAATATTTTGCCTCCCAAATAAATTGCATTCATCGTGGTTCAAAGGCTTTCTTCGTACTTCTACGGCCGACACGTCACAGTTGTCACGGACCACCACTCAATGTGCTGGCTCATGAACTTTTGTGATCCATCTAGACGGCTTTCGCGCTTGGCCAGTAAATTTCACGAGTAAGATTTCGCTGTGTCGTACAAGGCTGGATGGCGCCATGCTGACGCTGACTGCCTTTCAAGTATGTGAATTGGTTCCACAAACTGTGACGCTGACTACGTTTCTACACAATCTTGCTTCCCTGGCACGTGCTTTGTTTTCCCGACAGCGATGGGTTCAAGGTTCAGAAGCTGAAGTACCCAAGTTTCAGCCATGTTCTTCCGCAACGCGATATTTTGCCCTTGCACGTGGTTTTCGCGTCCGCGAAGGTTTACTCTACAGAAACAACTGATGCATCCATAAGATTGGTGGGGCCGGTGAGCCTTCGTCCTTTTGCTGTACGCATCATGCGCGAAGACCCCACCTCAATCCTCCCGGGACCAGCGCTGTCTCTGTACCGGGCTCGAGAACGCTCGTATTGGCGAAAATGCGTCATATAAGCCAACAATACGTTGCCAGCAGCACTACGTGTATGTGGCATAAACTCGCGAGCAAACATCCTGCCAGTCGACTCCAACCTGTGCTGCCTCCAACCTCCCCTTTTGAGCAAGCTGGCCTTTCCCACGAGCTACCGCGGGTGAAAACTGGATAGCGGTGTGCGTTGACCGCAATACATGTTACTGCGACACGGCAGCCAATGCTGCCCTCTCTCTTTTCTTCATTCGCTTCATAATTCCCCGCCAAGGGCAGCCTCCAGTGTTAGTCAGTGACCGTGGGCCTTGACTGCAGTTCACTGCAGATAAGCTCCTACTCTTGTGAGCTCCTACCTTCTGGCATTCCATGATTTACCATTCACAAACACATGTGCTTACAGAACGTGCCTGCCGAATGCTTATGCTTACAAATTTTTCTCGCATCAAATCATAGGAATTGGAAGGAAATTATTTCGTTTATGACGTACGCTTCCCATCCGGCATGGCACCCGACGACTTGCTACAGCCACATCCTCTCGTGATGAAGAGGCTCGTCGGCTTGCTCGTCTACGCACGCTAGCTTCCCATGAATAATCACAGACACGATACAATTGCTGCCGCTTTGGTGTCATCTGTACAGCTAGTTTTTTGGTCTAGTTGGCGACCCCAGCAAGGAAATGCGGTTTGTGAACACACAAATTAGTGGCGCACTATGATGGCCCTTTTGCCGTGCTCGACCACCTCATCAGGACGAACAATAACAGAGCGAGACTCACCAAAGGGCGACGTTCTGAGCCGACTGAATTTACGCCGGGCTGAAACTATATACCCAGCGCATATCTGAATGACTCGCCCAGAAGGCTGCGTCTTTATTAGTGGCTTTGGTGGGAAATATTATTCTGGCATATTGTGTTGAAATATGCATTTTTACGTGCCAAAACTACGACTTCATTATGAGGCATGCCGTAGCGGAGACCCCAAAAATTTGGACCACCTGGTGTTCTTTAACCTTCACCTGCATCTTGTGTCCTGCCTCAAGCGCTATTAGAAACCCGGGTGCAGCTACCTATTGAGACAACCGTGATATTCGCGGAGGAAATGAGCCGTCTATTCCGCCACGCCGACCCTGAAGTGCCCGAGGAGAAGAAAGTTCGCTTACTCATACGTGGTGTGAAAGAGGAACGTTTTGCCAGAATGGTACGAAGCCCTACGAAGACCGTCGACGAGCTTCTTCGCGAGGCCACTAGCATCGAGAAGGCACTCGAGATGCGAAACCGACAATTCGACCACTGCAAGAACTCCACAAACTACGCCGGAGTTCCGTCACTGGCCACCGACGACCTGCGCGAGACTATCGGAGTGGTCGTGCGGGAGGAGATACAGAAGCTGTTCCCATCATCACAGCACCAAGTGGCTTCGATTGCCGACGCTGTACGTGAGCAGCTGCAACAACTAGGAGTAGCCTCGGAATTTCCGCAGCCTCAGCAGCCGGCGATGACCTACACCGCTGTCGCCCACCGTCCAGGTCCCCCTCCAAGTCCGCGCCAAGGCCCTGTAACACCGCAATTCCGTCGACCAGCACCGTCACGGCCAGCCAACCCGTCGCCCAGCGCAGCTACCCGAGGAAGATAGACGTTTCGCGTGCTCTTGACCACCGCCCCTCTGCTACCACTGCGGAGAAGCGTGTCACGTCTATAGACGATGGCCATACCGGGAGATGGGGCTGTGAGGTTTCGCCGTCAACGCTCCGCGCCCGCAGCAAGGTGACATCGCGATATCACTCTCGCCATATCGCCGACTACCTCGCCGCTACTCAGCGGAGCTCTCGACGACCGTCGCGTTCGCCATCACCAGGCCGCTACCTGTCGGCGCAGCGCCGACGATACACTGGCCCAGTCCGGGGCCGGTCAGCGAGCCCATATCCGGAAAACTAAAAGCAGCAACTGATGGAGGTGCGGTTGCTGTTCGTCGAACTGACGAAGATCCTCCACCGCCGAAGAAGAGACCGAAGAAACTACCTCGACGACATAACGACACGCTGCCATCCCGACGAAGTCTGTAAGCAAAGAATACGACGACGAAAGATGACCTGACGACGCGACGTTCCAGCTTCAGTTCAACGCGACGCAGCAGTGATCCGACGCCAAGACCTAACTGGAACGCCAGACAAAGAACCACCGACTTCAACGTGCTTCTCCACGGCCACGCAGTTACCGCCTTAGTTGACACAGGGGCCGAATACTCCGTAATGAGTGGACACATCGCCGCCCAGTTGAAGAAAGTTAAAACTGCATGGGAAGGCCCTCAAATTCGAACCGCTGGAGGACACCTCATTACGCCGACTGGAATCTGCACGGCAAGAATAACCGTTCATGACCGGACTTACCCTGACACCTTCATGGTCCTCCAACAGAGTTCACGAGACGTCATTCTCGGCACGGATTTTCTGAACCAATACGGCGCAATCATAGACCTGAAATCAAAATCGATAATTATGTCGCAAGATCAAGCCATACCGCCGGAGAGCTGTCGTAGTCACAATGCCTTGAGTGTTCTCGAAAATGATGTGCACATCCCGCCTCCCTCGAGCACTGTTATTTCGGTCGGCACCGAAATACCCGCTGACGTGGAAGGCGTCATCGAAGGCGACAAACGTCTGCTGCTCGACCGTGAAATTTGCGTTGCCAGAGGAATCGCTCGACTGCACGGAGGAAACACGAAAGTGTTGCGGTCAAACTTCAGCCAGGAGTTCAAGCACATCAACAAGGGCACGACGATTGCATACATCGAGGATATTTTGGAAAC
Source organism: Dermacentor albipictus (assembly GCF_038994185.2). NCBI lineage: Eukaryota > Metazoa > Arthropoda > Arachnida > Ixodida > Ixodidae > Dermacentor > Dermacentor albipictus. The sequence goes on from NC_091830.1 coordinate 56,907,189, forward strand.
CAGCAATGTGTTTGTCCTTTCGGTTTCTGCAGCATGCACCCCGACGACCCTACTTCCCGAACCAGACTTCGACATAAATCCAAGTCTCCCCATGACTAAGCAACAGCAGCTGAGAAGCTTACTTCGACGATAAAAAGAGTGCTTTTCGACGTCATCAAGGATTCTAATCTCGCCAGTCGCAAAGCATCGCATAATAACCGAAGAGTGTGCTCGACAACTTCGCCAGAGCCGTTATCGAGTTTCTACTCGAAAACGTGAGGCTATAAGGCACCAAGTCGTCGAAATGCTCCGAGAGGCCATCATGCAGCCGTACAAAAGCCCGTGGGCATCTCCTGTAGTCTTGGTGAAGAAAAAGGACAAAACACTACGTTTCTGTGTCGATTATCACCGTCTGAACAAGATCACGAAGAAGGACGTATGCCCCCTTACACAAATAGACGACGCATTGGATCGGCTCTGCAGCGTTAAATACTTCTCGTTGACGGACCTCAAGTCTAGCTATTGGCAAATGGAAGTCGACGAAAGAGACCGCGAAAAGACGGCCTTCATCACCCCAGGCGGCCTCTATGAGTTCAAGGTTATGCCATTCGGACTGTGCTCGGCGCCTGCAACGTTCCAGCGCGTGAATGACACGATTTTAGCAGGATTGAAGTGGCAGACCTGTCTCGTTTACTTGGATGACGTCGTCGTTTTCGCCGGAAATTTCGACAATCACCTCAGGCGGCCTGCGACAGTACTAGAGGTCATTAAGTCAGCAGGGCTTACTCTGAAGCCGGAAAAATGGCGCTTACGATGAGCTTCTGTTCCTAGGCCACGTAATCAGCAAATCTGGTGTCCGTCCAGACCCGCAAAAGACAGCTGCCATCGCACAGTTCCTGCAACCCATCGACAAGTAGGCAGTGCGTAGGTTCCTTGGCATGTGTGCCTACTACAGGCGCTTCGTCAAGGACTTTTCACGCATCGCTCAGCCGTTGACACGTCTAGCTAAATGCGATGTTGTGTTCAAGTGGGAAACGCCGCAGGCTGATGCATGCAGTCGCCGCCGGTACTTCCGCACTTCGACGAGTACGCTGATACAGAAATCCATACTGACGCCAGTAGTCTAGGTTTCGGTGCCGTTCTAGTCCAGAGGAGAAACAGAGTCGAAGAGGTGATAGTTTACGCTGACTGGCCACTGTCGAAAGGGGCAGGCAACTATTACACGACCGAAAAAGAATGCTTCGCCATCGTTTGGGCTACAGCTAAATTTAGCCCTTATCTTTATGGCAGGCAACTCAAAGTCGTCAGGGATCATCACACGTGGTGTTTGCTAGCGTATATAAAGGATCCTTCAGGACGACTCGCGAGGTGGAGCCTCAGACTACAAGAATACGACATCACTGTAACCTACAAGTCCAGACAAAAAGACTCCGATCCCGATTGATCCACCGCCGGAAGTTGGCGAGAATAACGACGCCTTCCTTGGAATGATAAGCGCCGAAGACTTCGCTGAACAGCAACGAGCAGACCCGTAGCTAAAAGGCCTCGTCGAATATTTGGAAGGGCGCACCGGCGTTGTCGCCAGGGCATTTAAGCGCGAATTATCTTCCTTCACGCTTCAAAACAATCTACTCGTGAAGAAGAACTTCTCACAAGTCCGCGCTAACTACCTTCTTGTTGTTCCGTCGGCGCTGCATCCAGAAGTACTGCGCGCCCTACATGACGATCCGACCACCGGACACCTCGGCTTCTCCCGGACGCTATCGAGGGCACAAGAAAGATATTACTGGCCACGCCTAACCGCCGACGCTGCCCGTTACGTCAAGACATGCGGAGACTGTCAGTGACGCAAGGCACCACCCAGTAGGCCAGCCGGATTACTACAGCCGGTCAAACCTCCTTGCCTACCTTTTCAGCAGATCGGGATGGACTTGTTGGGACCGTATCCGACGTCAACATCCAGAAATATGGGGATCATCGTGGCGACAGAGTGCCTCATCCGCTTCGCTGAAACTAAAGCTCTGCCGAAAGGCAGCGCAGTCGAAGTGGCAAAATGTTTCGTCAGAAGCCTTCTACTGCGACATGGCGCCCCAGAAGGCCTCATTACCGACAGAGGAACGGCCTTTACAGCGGAGCGCACCCAAGCCATTCTTCCGTACAGTCAGACAAGGCGCGGGAGGACAACTGGCTACCACCCACAGACGAATGATATTACGGAGCGCCTGGATAAAACCTTCGAAGACATGCTAGCAATGTACGTCGACGTTGAACACAAGACTTAGGATGCTGTCCAGCCGTAAGTAACCTTCGCTTAGAACACGGCGGTGCAAGAAACAACACATATCACGCCGTTTAAGCTGGTTTACGGCAGGAACCTGACGACGACGCTCGACGCCATGCTGCCGCACATGCCTGAGGAGGAGAATCTTGACGTCGCTGCCTATTTCCAGCGTGCCGAAGAAGCCCGACAGCTCACCCGCCTACGGATCAAGAACCAGCAGCGTACCGACTGCCGACAGTACCACCTCCGACGCCATTTCGTCGAGTACCAGCTCGGTTGCCGTGTTTGGGTTTGGACCCTATTACGTCGACGAGGACTCAGTGAGAAACTATTGCGATGTTACTTCGAACACTACAAGATAAACCGACGTGTTGTTGAACTGGACTATGAGGTCGTGCAAGACAGCATTTCGCAGTCACAGCGGCGCGGTGCACGATCTGAAGTGGTCCACGTAGTGCGTTTGAAGCCCTTTTACGCACGCTGACCAACTTCCTTAATTGTTTTCTTTGCTATGAGTGGTTTTCTTTATTACTTTCATTTGTTTGCAGCATCGGGTCGATGCTTTTTAAGTGGTGGGTATTGACACGTGTACTTGTCTTTATCGGGCGACACGTTTCACCGCCTAACAAATGCTATCGCGCCAGCATGCAAATGGAGGCGCGTACTGCAAATCCAGTACGCGCCTGCATGTATCGGAAGTTTCTGAAATGATATCGATGGTTCCATTCGCTGTCTGTGACCGAACCTTGTGAAAACTGATTGCATGCGTGCGTGACGCGAATAATGTAGAACTTTGCGGAAGTCACGCGGGTCCCAGCGATTAGTCTGGACCGTTCGGTGATTGATGTACAAAAGGCGACGCGCATGACCCGCTATGATTTTCGACGATCGCCGACTGTGTTCGCCGCTCTCGCTGTGTTTAAGTGTAGCCAGTTTTGTGGGCACAGGCTCGCCTACTAAAAGCTAGTTTTGCCTTTCACAGTATTACTACTGTGTTCTTTGACCGCGCGGGCATTAAAAGCAAGATCATTCGAGGGGCCAGGATGCCTCTGATGACCGAGGAAGAGGCAAAGATCGTCGTCCGGCCCAGGGGAGGCCTGTGTATCAGCAAGTGCAGACCTACCGCAGTCGCCGACGCGATATAGCAGACTGCCACACTCGATTCGGCGTCGCGAGACACCGACACGATGTGTCCCAACTTTCAAGAAAACTTAATGGTGATCACCACACCAAGCAGGGACAACGCTTCACGCTACGTTGGCATCGAGGGCATCTCCGTCGACGGTCAACGTTTCGAGGTGAGCGCTTACGAGTCCGCCCCCCACTACACGTGCAAGGGCGTCATCCGAGGCGTCTCCCTTACCGACGGGCCCGCGCGTATCACCGAAAAACTCGTCAACCCGAGAAATCCCACGGCGCTGGGCGCCAAAAAAATCAAGAACACCGGCACCATGGTGGTCCTGTTCTAGGGGTACACCAAAGGGGTATGGCGGCACTATCGTCAGGTGCACTTTATTTCGCAAGCATAGGTGCGATCTCAAATGCACGCTGTGCGGTGGCGACCACCTTACCGCCGCGAAGGAGTGCAAGCGACGATTTCAGACGCCTTATCTCGTCAGGCGCTGACGGGGAAATGCTCCCACGCCCTCAACGCCGAACATTTCCCGCCCATGGAGGGCGCGAATCAAGCCCGGAATCAAGAATCAAGCCCGGCAAGCCTCGCCTGAACACCAATACGGTCGCCGCCCATCCCGGCCCAAGGGACCTGGACCTCCCCAGGTCTCGCGGCCACTCCAGGGGTGCACCAGGAGCCGCTCCGTGTCCAGGCCCGGGTCGATGTCAAGATCCCGAGTCCAATCCAGATCCAGATACATTTCCAGGGGGCGCCTGGGTTGCACAACCCAGCCAGCATCTGGACCTCCGCCCGCCTCCACACATTTGGGGAAGCAGCCGACCCTCCTTTGGGCCGATCTGGCACGTACCAAGCCCGGTGCCAATATTGAAGCTGCTCAGGCACCTCGTATCTGCCCGCACCTAGAGCAAGCTAGGGACGCGGAAGTCATTCGCTTAGGCAAAAAGAACGACGACCTCAAGAGCACGATCAAGAGGCTAGTTAACGAAATGGCAGAGATTCGGAAACTGGTTTCGAATGCGTCGGATAACGGTGCGCCAGGCAGGGCCACAAAGACTCCAGTCCCAGCCCCAGTAGATAGTACTGTGACGTCCTCCAAACGCAGACCAGTAGTAAAACAAACAGGTGAATCGGGAGCGTTGTCCGTAGAAGTGAGCGAGATTCAGCAAACTCTCATTGGGCTGGTAGATGGCCTCAAACAGGTCACTGCTAGCTTCAGTTGTCTCACCCATAACGTTCGTCAAATACAGGTTACACTCGGAGACCCCAACATGGGCCTTGGAGCTCTCGCTGATCGCATCGACGCCATTGAGGCGCGAATGGCTGAAGCTAAAGCCATACTAAAGCCATACTAAAGGAAGCTAGACTTCAGTATCCAACCAGAGCGGCGACAGGAGGACCCAGTCTTTGCGCAGCCCTAACTACCCGTTAGGTGGTAGTCCATCCGGCCCGCTATAATGGATAGGTCCAAAGAGAGTTTTCGCATTTAGCAATGGAACTGCAGGGTGTATTCTAGCAAAAAAGCCGCTCTGCAGCAGTTCTTCAGACAATTCGCTGACAAACCTGAAGTCATTGCTCTCAGGAAACATTAGTCTCCGCCGCCTCGCTCCAGGGCTACAGGGTCGAGTCGGGCCTGCCCGGGGGGGGCGAGGGATTTGCACCTTGATTGATAAAAGGCTGTCTCATCTCACCCACGAACTCAAGCAGGCGAGTGGTAGAAAGTAATATGTCATGTGAGAGTTCCTGCTCCACGTACCACAGCATAATCAGTGCAGAAACAGCGTGTTCGCCCTCAATATCTACAGCAACCCCAGGAACTCGCACCAGTGGTTCAAGACCATCCTCAAGAAAGCGACCGACTTGGCCGGCCCTGGACCCTTGGTCGTCGTCGTTGACTTGAACGAACCATACAGTATCTGGGGTCAGTTTACGACACTACCAAGGGGCGCATTCTGTGGCAATACTCCAGCGTGATGGACCTCACTCTGGTCACTGACAAGAATTTTCCTACGCGCATCGGCAACTCCGTCACCCGGTACTCGACAGCCGACCTTGAGTTCGTCAGGAACGTTGAGGACGTGGGCTGGGAGTACAAAGCCATAGAGTTCGGCAGCGACCGCTACATTCTCGAGACCAACTTCAAGGTGTCCCGGAGTAGGATCAAGGAATTCACGTTTATCGATTGGGACCGCTTTCGCAAGATTTGCGAAGTACCCGGCAGAGCCAGGGCAACCAGCACTCTCGAAGAGTGGTGCGAAGGCGTCTGGAACAACGCTTCCGCGGCTACCAAGAAAGTGGAAACCGATGCTACCAAGAACGTGGAAACCAATCTCGACGTCGAGCAGATGGACAGCGGATTTACCCACATGATCGAGGCCAAAAACTCCTTGCTCCGCCGATGGAAGGGTAAAAGGCTCAATCGCAGACTTCGAAAAAAGATGTCGGAGCTCAACAAGGTCATCGATGACCACTGCAAGGTGCTATGCCAACAGCATTGGGACGAGCTCTGCGAATCCATCGAAGGACAAATGCGCAACAGCGAATCCTGGGGTATGCTGAAGCACCTTCTCGACCAAAGCGGCTCAAAGTCAAATCAGAGGGATACGTGGGCCCGGTCCCTTCACGAAGCCACCAGGTATCACACGGTCGATGAGCTCGTCTCAAACTTCGTACAGAAGTACTTACCCGTCCGCCGCCACGGAGATCCAGTGACCCAGCTCCAGGACTACCGAGGCCCTCCACGCCCCGAGCTCGACGAAGACTTCGCCGTTGCCGAAGTCAGACAGGCCATCTTCGCACTCAACCGCAAGTCTGTGCCGGGTCCAGACGGAGTCACCAACAGAATATTGAGAAACCTCGAGGACACGTCGATCGTCTTTCTGACTGACAAAATCAACGAGTCCTGGAATAACGGCGTTGTTCCTGCAGTATGGAAGATGGCCTGCACGGTGCTCATTCCCAAGCCCGGCAGGGCCCCGAACATAGAGAACATCAGGCCGATTTCTCTAACCTGCTGCTTCAGCAAGGTCATGGAGCATGTCGTCCTCAACAGGGTCAACGGGTACCTCGAAGACAACGAGGTTTACACGTACAACATGATGGGCTTCCGCACCGGACTCTCAGTGCAGGATGCAATGAAGCTAATACAGCATCAGATTATGGATGGCCATTCCAGAGACGTCAAGGCTTGCTCACTCTGGACCTCGAGAAAGCTTTCGACAACGTGCTCCACAGCTTCATCGTAAAGACCATTTCAGACCTGGTTTTCGGTTGCAGGTTCAATAGCTACGTCAGCTATTTTCTAACGGACAGGAAGGCCGAGCTTCGCATTGGGGATTTCCGCTACAACGATGTGCCCCTCGGAGGGCGGGGCACTCCTTAGGGCGCCGTCATCTCACCCACACTGTTTACCATGTGTATGATTGGTTTTTCGGAGAGGTTGGCACGCGTAGAAGGCGTCAAGCACATCATATACGCCGACGACCTCACCTTATGGTGCTCCAGCGGCTGCGAGGGCAGAGTAAAAACATTCATGCAGGAGGCGATCGACCTGATAAAGGAGTATCTCCACCCCACCGGACATCGATGCTCCCCCGCCAAATCGGAGCTTCTGCTTTGCAGAAAACAGAAGGGTGGCAGACCCAAAGATTGGAAGCCAGTCTCTGAAAGCAGCATCAGGCTTCGCACTTGTGACGGGGGGGGGGGGGGGATGATACCCAGGGTCGACGTTATTCGGGTCCTGGGTATTTTTGTGGAATTGTACCGCGGGAACGGAACGGCTCGACGCAAGATCATCGCAAAGATGGACAGCGCTTTCCGCCTAGTTCGCAAAATAGCAAAGCGGCACCGAGAAATGAAAGAAAACAATATTCTCAGGCTTATCAATGCCTTCGTACTATGTCACTTTAGGTACACAATTTCGATGCACAAATGGCTCATAGCGGAGCGACACAACCTCAACGCTCTCATCCGCAAAGTGGTCAAGAGGGCTCTCCGGCTACTCATCAGAACCCATACCGAGGATCTCCTCAATCTGGGGGTGCATAACAGTGCCGAGAGATTGTCGAAGCCCAAGAATGCGCGCTACTCACTCGCCTGAGCACCACAGCGGCAGGTAAACACATCCTCCAAGAGCTGGGTTACCACCTTCGGCATTCCCTATGGTCAGTACCCCGATTGCCAGATGCATTCGAGACAAGTTCGAAGTGGCCCCTGTGCCTCGAAACGCCCATCCCGTCCATAACGAGAGCAGATGCAAGGCCAGAGCAGCAGCCATCCTCCAACAGATCAAGCAATGAGACTGAGCAAGCTTCATCGCTTCATGAGCAGCTTCATGTATCCGTGTCTGTCCGTTCTTCACGAGGCTTACCCGGACGTGTATCGCGACGACGCCTGCCCCTCCTGCGGGCAGACCTCCACTCTAGCGCACATGCTCTGGGAGTGCTGGTCGACATACCCCAAGTTCATTAAGGAGGAGTGGGACTCGCTTCTGCGTAGCCCCGCTCTACAAAAGCAATCTTGGCTGTCCGGCGGGCCCGCCACCGGGCCGGTGGGCTAGACCTGCCGGTCCCGACGTGGGAATAGCCGAGTTAACGACATGTTGGCGTCCTCGCCACACATGCAATAAAGTTTCTTCACTCACTCACTCACCACGTGACAATACACAGTGTAAGGATTGGGAGGTCAGTCCCACCACTCGTAACCAGTTGCCAAGATTAGAGTCGGGCATGAATTAGATAGTAGGTGGCCCATGCCGTTCTTCAACTTATCCACGCTGAGGACGTTGTTGAAGGAAAGGACTGCTTCTCACTGAGAACGAAGAATATGGGTTTATTTACAGTATCTACATAAGGACGTTGCAGTTCACCAGTCTAGCATGACTGCGAGAGAACGTACCCTGAGCAGCCGCGCAACAGCGGCTTATAAACACTCGGTCCTCCCTGGAAATCTAGGTGAGAGAACCGTTCCACCAGACATCGCAGACGAGCCGCCTTTGAGCAGGACGGCACACACACACTTCCGCACGAAGTCAGACGGCCTTCGCTGAACTCGGGTCTTAAGTCAGGAACGGTGAATGGGACAAGGCCTCCAAATACGTTCCCTCGGGAACTCCCATGCTCTTGGCAGACCGGGTCGCCGGTGGCGTGTTCAGTCACAAAGCCTGGCTCGTCGAACTCCTCTCGGCAATACCGCGACGAAGAGTCGAGGACGCGGCGTATTGTCCTCCGCACACAGTAGACTTAGTGTCGCCATTTGGCTAGAGGATGATGGTAGCTTTCCAGAAAAAGTGGATGCCGCTCTCGCACCTGTCTAGCAAAACTTGCACCTCAGCAGGCCGTTCTTAACTGCGATTCCATGGCCCGGAAAATCTCGACTGTCCAGCTCTAACAACCGCTGCGCAGGTAGAGAACGGCTTTCGGCCAGGTGGTGAGGCCTTGGCTCGCAACGACCACTTGTGTAATGATGTCACCACCCCAAAACATCCAACAAGGACAGGCAACTGCAAAACGAACCCCACAATACGGCTCTGCGTCGGGATAACGTATATAGGATTTCACTTTAGACCCGATAGGCGTCAAAGAAATTATAGGCGCAGAAACAAAAAAAGATGCTGCATTTCTCTATGCCAATTTTTGAAGCAATTTTGTGCTGACAAATTTAGCAATCATGGAGGGAATCCTGCTAAATGAGATGGGATCTTCTTGGCTGAACAAAATTAGCAATAATATCCCTAAAATTTATGCAGAACTCTTCAACGCAGAATTCAATTTGGCCTGCTCAAACCATCCGCATTGCTATTCAAATTTCTCTTCCTATACCTGACGGAGAAGTACTCTGAGAGTGAGGCTCCGTCGGAGCAAGTGGTCATTTTTGTGTGATTTTTATTGAGCCAGGTCACGGGACAGTGGTCGGTCTCGAAGATGAACTTCGCTCTGTACAAGTAACACGACAACTTCTGGGAGGCCCAATCTAAACAAGCGCATTCCTTCTCTGAAGCGCTGTAGACTTCCTCTCTTACATTTAGTTTACGGCTGATAAAGAGGATCGGATGCTCCTCGTTATCGTCGCTGACCTGACTAAGTACCACGCCCATACCTCTGTCACCTCCATCGCATTGAACTATGAATTCCTTTGTGTAGTCTGGCACGCGCAGCACAGGACGAGAAACCAATAGCGTTTTCAAACTTTTGAAAGCGTTCTCTTTGTCATTATCCCAGTGTATGCTACTCGGCGCTACCTTTCGTAGGGCGTCGGTTAATGGACTTGCCATTTGCGAGTAATTCGGAATGTACCGTTGATAGTACGCCACAAGTCCCCAAAATGAACCAAGGTCTGCTTTCGTGCGCGGCTGAAAAAATTCTTCAACCGTAGCTACCTTCAGCTCGGCCGGTCATCTTGGGCCCTGGCCCTGGCATTGACAACGTGGCCCAGATAAGTAACATGCGAACAACCACATCTACACTTTCCCGCTTTTATTGTTAAGCCGGCTCCCCTCAACCGTGAGAACACCCGTTTGAGGTGCCATACATGTTGTTCCCAGCTGTCCGCAAAAATTGCTACAACATCAAGATATGGCAAGGCGAACTCCTGCAAGTCATTCAGGAAAATATCCATTAACTTGGAGAAGCTAAACGGCGCGTTCTTCAGCCCGAAGCTGAGTGCGAGAGGGCGAAAAGTGCCTACAGGTGACATGAATGTGGCATAGCGGCTGGCACTTCTATAGTTGAAATGTATTGCTGGCAGATCTATAGTTGAAATGTATTTGCCAGCGCTGACTCTTTCAATTCATTCCTCAATGTTGGGTACGGGTACAGCTGATTCCTAGTGATGGCATTTAACTTCCTATAGTCAACACACGGACGAAGATCCTTGTTAGCGGTTTGTACCAGTATCGGCGGTGACGTGTAGTCACTCTCAGCGGGCTCAATAACTCCCAACTCTAGCAAGCGCTGCATCTCTGCCTCCATAATTTCTCTCTGTCTTGGAGACATGCTGTAAAGCTTCGATGTGACGGGTTCGGTTGATGTCAGCTCTATTTTATGCGTTATTAGTTCGTTTCTACCTGACCGATCGCTGAATCTGTCGAGATATTCCCCTAACACCCCTTTTAGCTCTTCTAGCTGCTCGGGTCTTAGAGCGCTCGTGTTACCGAATGTTTTATTACTTCTTCTCGGCCGATTTCAGAGTTGGAGGTCGCCTTATACTCCTTAAACTTTGTACTAGTGCTATCCTGCCCTTTGATGGTATAGTTAACGACTTCACTCCACTCTATATACGCCTTCATGAAATTGCAGTGATATATCCTTACCTCCTTCCTGCGACGGGGCAATTTCAGAGCATAGTTAGTATCTGAAAGATTATGCAACAATTTAACGGGCCCATCCCAGTGAACTTCAAGCTTGTTCTTTCTTGAAGGTTTGAGGATCATTACCTGGTTTCCGGGGTTAAACGTACGAAGCCTCGCATTCTTCTCGTAATAGAATTTGGCGTTCTTTTGAGCTACTCCCATGTTCTTTTCGACTAGGTCTTGGGTTGCGCTTAGCCGTTCCAGCAGATTTAGCACGCATTTAACTACTGTTGGACTCTCTCCTCTTTCATCCCACATCTTTCTTAACATTTTTAGTGGAAAACGGAATGTCTTCTCTTATACTAGTTCTGCTGGCGAGAACCCCGTAGCCTAATGTGGAACCGTTCGCAAAGCAATCAAAGTTGCCGGCACACAGTTCTCCCAGTCCTCCTTGTGCTCGTTACAGAGCGCACGCAAAACTCGCTTAAGCACTCAGTGCCACCTCTCTACACTGTTTTGACTGAGTGTGATAGACGGAACTGTGAATCAAATTTACGCAGCGCTTTTGCAACCATGTGGAGGTCAGTGCGCTGGTGAATACTCACCCTTGATCCGCCTGAATTTAGGCTGGAAACCCAACTCGTCCATATACTGCGAAAGCGCGTCTACTACTTCGGTGGAGCTGAGCTCTTTCAGAGGGATTGCTTCTGGAAGCTTCGTACCCGGACACAGCTTGAGCAGGCACGCTACAGCGGTTTATAAACACGCGGTCCTCCTTCACTCTCTAGGGGAGACAGCCGCTCGACCAGGCATCGTAAACGAGCCGCCTATGTGCGGGAGGGCACACACACACACTTTCGCACAGGTTCACGGTTCCCAACCAAGGTCAGGCGGTCTTCGCAGAACTCGGGGTTTACTTCAGGAACGGTGCGTGGGAAGGGGCCTCCGAAGCCGTTCTCTCGGGACCTCCCTTGCTCATAGCAGACCGGGTAGCCGGTGTCGTCTTCCAGCACAAAGCCTGCTTCGTCGAACTCATCTCGGCTCCTGCGACGGAGAGTTGAGGTCGCGCGTATTGTTCTGCACACAGTCGACTTAGTGACGCCGTGGCTAGAGAGTTGTGGCGGCTTTCCAGGAAAAGTGTGACGGCGCTGTCGCAAGTGGCTGGCAAAACATGCACCTCAGCAGGCCGTTCTTAACACCCTGTTCTTTGAGTGCAGCAGCGCGATGTACTTTGCACAGTGACATACACAAGCGGATAAAATGGACGGACGGACGGACACACTGACACAGACAGACAGACAGACAGACAGACAGACAGACAGACAGACAGACAGACAGACAGACAGACAGACAGACAGACAGACAGACAGACAGACAGACAGACAGACAGACAGACAGACAGACAGACAGACAGACAGACAGACAGACAGACAGACAGACAGACAGACAGACAGACAGACAGACAGACAGACAGACAGACAGACAGACAGACAGACAGACAGACAGACAGACAGACAGACAGACAGACAGACAGACAGACAGACAGACAGACAGACAGACAGACAGACAGACAGACAGACAGACAGACAGACAGACAGACAGACAGACAGACAGACAGACAGACAGACAGACAGACAGACAGACAGACAGACAGACAGACAGACAGACAGACAGACAGACAGACAGACAGACAGACAGACAGACAGACAGACAGACAGACAGACAGACAGACAGACAGACAGACAGACAGACAGACAGACAGACAGACAGACAGACAGACAGACAGACAGACAGACAGACAGACAGACAGACAGACAGACAGACAGACAGACAGACAGACAGACAGACAGACAGACAGACAGACAGACAGACAGACAGACAGACAGACAGACAGACAGACAGACAGACAGACAGACAGACAGACAGACAGACAGACAGACAGACAGACAGACAGACAGACAGACAGACAGACAGACAGACAGACAGACAGACAGACAGACAGACAGACAGACAGACAGACAGACAGACAGACAGACAGACAGACAGACAGACAGACAGACAGACAGACAGACAGACAGACAGACAGACAGACAGACAGACAGACAGACAGACAGACAGACAGACAGACAGACAGACAGACAGACAGACAGACAGACAGACAGACAGACAGACAGACAGACAGACAGACAGACAGACAGACAGACAGACAGACAGACAGACAGACAGACAGACAGACAGACAGACAGACAGACAGACAGACAGACAGACAGACAGACAGACAGACAGACAGACAGACAGACAGACAGACAGACAGACAGACAGACAGACAGACAGACAGACAGACAGACAGACAGACAGACAGACAGACAGACAGACAGACAGACAGACAGACAGACAGACAGACAGACAGACAGACAGACAGACAGACAGACAGACAGACAGACAGACAGACAGACAGACAGACAGACAGACAGACAGACAGACAGACAGACAGACAGACAGACAGACAGACAGACAGACAGACAGACAGACAGACAGACAGACAGACAGACAGACAGACAGACAGACAGACAGACAGACAGACAGACAGACAGACAGACAGACAGACAGACAGACAGACAGACAGACAGACAGACAGACAGACAGACAGACAGACAGACAGACAGACAGACAGACAGACAGACAGACAGACAGACAGACAGACAGACAGACAGACAGACAGACAGACAGACAGACAGACAGACAGACAGACAGACAGACAGACAGACAGACAGACAGACAGACAGACAGACAGACAGACAGACAGACAGACAGACAGACAGACAGACAGACAGACAGACAGACAGACAGACAGACAGACAGACAGACAGACAGACAGACAGACAGACAGACAGACAGACAGACAGACAGACAGACAGACAGACCAAGAACGCTAGTGCCATTAAAGGTCTATGTTATTGTAGTGCTTATTTTTTCGGTTACCCACTTGTGGGCAGCCGGGAAACCTTTGTGTAACTGTGATTAAAGAACGCCTTTTGGCGAACCGAATAAATTTTTTCTTTACATAGTCCTTTTTGTTCCATTTCGGCCCCATTGAAAAATTCCTCAAGCTGCTTTTAAGCAGAAAGGCACTTGAAATATTCTGCGCAAGATCTCTCAAGCGGATTGCTGCTTACAAGACAGCGTCTTGCGACGTTGGCAAGGGAAATTTGTGAAGTGGACAAGGTAACAATTTCTATGGGAGAATTAATTTCACCCAATGAGATGTATGCAGGGGGGGTACGCTGGTGAACGCTGGAAGCTCTCCCTAACATTGAGATTAATATTTACCGAAAAATATCGAAAAGCCTATTGTGGCCTATTGTGGCACGTTCAAGTCCATCTTGTGGCTGCAGCCACAAGATGGACCTTGAACGTGCGCGCTCTTCATGCACGCGTGTGATGTCATCGCCCCCCTTTATGTTCTATGGCCCCATGCCTGGAAAAGGCTATCACCAGCACTGAGCCGTCGCCATTATTCAGTCGCAAAGTGAAGCGCGATGGCGTTCAGCCAATTTCGCTGCAAATATGCGGCCACCTTCCATTGCCATACCTGGGAACGGAAATGCACTGGCTGCGTGTAGCGCTGGCCGAGTGCTACTTTTCTGAAACGAGGTAGCTGTTACAGCGGGGGCAAAAGTACTCTTGCCGAAACGCTGGGATTTGTGGAGTACATAAATCGCTAGATGTACCGCTCTTTGACTGTACGTAAAAAAAAATCCGAGCAAATAAGAATTCTTCTCAAGCATTCCCCAGTGCTGGGGGGTAGGGGGAGTGGCTATATGTCATCGCTCTTAGAGTCTTTCGGTGTTGGAATATTTTTCTGTTAAACTCGACCCCTCTCGTAATTTGTTGCATTGCCTGGTGGTGTTAGTTGCAAGACGACTCTTGGAATGCACTGAGAAAAAATTAACCACTCTGCTCGAACAACTGCCCATAGAGTTTGTGTTGAGCTCAGATGCAAGCACTGAAAACTTTCGCTTATAAGAAACGCACCTCAGTTACACTTGAGCAACGCATGTGCGCAGGACTAATCATGTGCTTCCAATTTCCTGCACGCAGTGAAAGAAATCATCTGCACCGTAAGCGACACTGCCAGCTCTGAAAGCATGTACCCACCCGACAAGTACTGTGACTACCTGTTCTACAGTGACGTGTTCGCACATGAAGGCCGAATTGCTGACTTGCGAAATAACATCAGCTGGAATATATTCCGCCAGAGGGCCAGAACATACAAGATTATGAAGCTGGGAATTTCGTTCCACTATGAGTAAGTTATAAAAATTGCTGGCTTTCGAGGTTAAAAAAGTGATCTCCGGAAAAAAACTTCGCAAGTCCGCCGGAAGCGCGAGTCACCGATTGCGATAGCAAATTAGGAGATAGCTCGACGAAGTCAGTAACTAAATTAACAATGATAGTATGAGTAAGCGTGACTCAACGAGGACGTAGAAAGAAACAGATACATGGAGACAGCGCTGCCTTTGGCGGCTTTTTTCTGCCTCCCTGTTAAGTCGCGATTCTATCATGGTTTATCATGGTTATCATGGTTTATCATGGTATCATGGTTACCTTTCTATCATGATCGCTATTTATTTATTTTCAATACTGCCAGTCCCATCAGGGACCATAGCAGGTGGACATACAGAAATGAAAGACATGGTAATACACGTGCACATACAAATTGCGTGTCAATAAGCCAAACAAGGAACGTAAAGGAACAAGGTAAGAATACATAAAAGAAACAAATATAGATAACACATTTCTAGGAGACATGCGCAGAAATACAGATAATACACCATGAAAAAAAAACAGCAAACGGGAACAAAAATAACAGTAAACACCCTCACGATAATCAGCATGACTTACAAGAATTACAAAGCATATTATGCGAATGAGACTGCGTTACTGATTACTAGATGTGGATTCTAACCGTGATGCGAACTGAGATAATGAGTCTGCAGAAATGACTGACGGATCGAGGCGATTCCATTCCCTTATCACGAGGGGGAAATAAGAGTACATGAATGTGTCATTATGGCATGAATATTCTGTTAAAGCGTGTGCATGTTTATGTCTCGATGATCGTGACTGCGAAAAACATATGTATTTTGTTAGGTCAATCTTATAATAATTGTGAATCAAGTTAAATAAGAATTTTAGCCGTGCTTGCTTCGCCCTTGATGAGAGCGTCCCTAAACCCGATATAGCAGCAAGGTTAGTGGGTGAATCTGTACGCTTGTACTTGTTGTGAATAAACCGCAGTGCTTTTCGTTGTACTTTTTCCAGTTTCGTTATGTTAGTTACTGAGTGGGGAAACCAAACTGTGTTAGCGTACTCCAAAACCGGTCTAACGAAAGTAGTATACGCGAGAAGCTTAGTCGACGTTGGTGCAAGGCGGAGACATCTTCGGAGATAAAATAGCTTGCGTAATGCCTTCGAGGTCACGTTGGCAATGTGCGCGTCCCATCTCAGGTCAGAAGTTAGAGTGATGCCTAAGTATTTATGCTGGTGAACTTTCGTTAGCATTGTGCCGTTAATAAAGTATGGAAAGTCGTATGGTTGTTTTTTTCTTGTTACCGTCATGCAAACTGATTTAGTTGTGTTCATCGTCATTTGCCATTTTTTGCACCATTCATTTAGCTGGTCTAGTGAGTTGCTAAGCGAAACATGATCTTCGTAGTTGTTAATTGTTTGGTGGAGGATGCAGTCATCAGCAAACAGTTTGATGTTACAGTCAATATTTCTGGTTATGTCGTTAATGAAAATTAAAAATAACAGTGGCCCCAACACGGATCCTTGGGGGACGCCTGATGTGACAGGCACTGTCGCAGATTCCACATGCTGAAATAGTACGAATTGTGTCCGGTTTGTTAAGAAATCTGTTACCCAGTCTAAAATTTCCCCATCCCCAATAAAACCTCGCAATTTCGTTAATAATTTACTGTCACATACGCGATCAAATGCTTTGGAAAGGTCTAATAATATTATATCAGTCTGGCTACAGTTATTTATGTTAAATGCGAGGTCATGTACAACTTCCGTAAGCTGCGTGACGGTTGACAATCCATGGCGGAATCCGTGCTGGTGTGGCGTTAATAAGTTGTGAGTGTCAAGGAAGTTTGTTAGGTGTTTAAGGATGATATGCTCGAGCATCTTGCAGGCGGTGCTGGTAAGAGATATTGGTCGATAATTAGAGGGCAATGAGGTGTCTCCTGTTTTGTGTATAGGGATGATTTTAGCATTTTTTCAGTCGTCGGGTAAGGATGATTGTGATAGGGATTTTCGAAATATGAGGCCCAAGTATCGGCTGCACCACTCTGCGTATCTCTTTAGAAAATGGTTTGGAATGTCATCTGGCCCGCATGATTTTTTAGGGTGAAGGGTGAGCAACATGTTAAGGATACCCGCGTCAGATATGATTAAAGGATCGATGCGCGATGTTGAACTGCTACTCAAGTCTGACAGGTTACCGTCATCTTTTGTGAAGTTCGAGTGAAAATAGTTATTGTACGCATTAGCGTTGTTTGTTTTTTCCTCAGGAGACAAGTCCGATAACGTGTCTTTAGTAGGGCGGAAGTGGTTCCAGAATCGCTGAGGGCTGTTTGTCAGAAAGTTAGGCAGCGTTACATGAAAATAATGTTCCTTAGCTTCTTTGGCTGACTGTCGAAGATGTGCTACTGCGCATGCTAGTTTGCTAGTTTTGGATGGGCATGATCCATGATTTTTAATAGAGGTACGTATCCTTTTTACATGACGTTTTGCATGGATGACTTCCCGAGTTATCCATGGGCTTGTTCTTTGTGGTCGCTTGTTTTTTAACGGAACATAGTTAGTTACACAGTAGCAAACCATATTCTTAAAATGAAGCCAGGCTGTGTTTACATCGACTGAGGGGTCGGAGGTTATTTCAGTGAAGGCTTGAAATTCGTGCGCAAGATGGGTTAGTATGCTGGCATCATCCGCCTTCTCGAAGTTGGTTACTATAGACGTACTACAACGCGTTCTTATCGAGCAGTCCAGAGGCAACAAGCATAGCGGTATGTTGTGATCTGAAATGCCTTCAATAATTTCTGTCTGTGCTTGGTTCCCAGAAAAATGATCACTGATTAGTATAAGGTCAAGGATATTGTTTGCTGAACCTTGCTTACGCGTCGGTTCTAGGATTATTTGGTGAAGGTTAAATGATAACATTAGGTCAAACAGAATTTCTGAAGCAGATGATGTGTGATGCATAGTTACCCAGTCTACGTCTGGAAGTCTCCCATAAGGATAATTCTACAGTTGTTAGCATATCGGTGTAGAAACTCATGAATGGCAGAAATGCTCTCATCACCCGAAGAGGGGCTTCTATAGAAGCAACCCACACAAATGGTAGTGTTGTTACAAAGAATCTTGCAAAACGCGCTTTCAGCGCCTGATACACCTGGCAATAAAACAAATGGAACGTTTTTCTTCATCAGAAGAGCCACGCCACCCCCACGGGAACCCCGATCTTTTCGAATGACTGAATAATTCGGTGGAATGATTTCATGGTTGGAAACATCCGGTGAAAGCCACGTTTCCGTGACGGCGACTATATCAGGTTCGCGATCAGTTAACAGGTTTTCAAAAGATTCTATTTTGTTTAGTAAGCTTCTTGCGTTCACATTTACGATTGTTAGTCGTCTTATCGAGCTCTTCTCCGCGTAATTTGCGGGCCGTTTGTTTTGCTTGAATCCGCTTCGTTTTTTTTAAGGGGTACTTTGTCATTAGTTTCGTCCTCCCAAACAAAGGCGCTACTCTTAATGTACAGTTTGTCGAAGGCGAGGGAGACTTTGTCGTGTTTGTCGCGATTTTCTTTGGCACTGTTCCACAGTTTCTTTCTAATGTCCCGTATTTTAGGAGAAAAATCTTCCCCAATGGCAAATTTTGAGCCTTTAAGTTTAAAACCTTTTTTCAATATTGCCGATTTGTCGCGGGAATTTAGAAGTTTAAAAATTACCGGCCTAGTCTTTTTCGCTTGCGGTCTGCCTAACCGGTGTATGCGTTCTATCGTAACTGGGTCCAGCTCTAGGATATCTTGTACGATATCTCTGTTAACTATCTGCTCAAGACTGTCGCCCGTTTCTTCTTCCGATTCCGGTATGCCATAAACTATTAAGTTAGCTCTACTGCTTCTGTTCTCAAGGTCATCGATTTTTTGTTCCATTGTTTCTATTACGCGAATCATGCGGGAAATCTCGGTCTGACAAGATTGTAGTTTGCTTTCTAGAAGTGCTATAGCATCTAATTTGGTCTCTATATCTGCAAGACGTTCTTCCTTTATTTCTTTGATATCAGCAGCAATTTCCTTCAGTTGCTTAACGATGTCCTTTAGTTCAGGGCCGGGGTTTGTTTCGACGTCTCCTGATAATAGTAGCAACTTAAACAGAAATACAGCCACAACAAACACCCCGTGACATAGCTGCGGGCACGGCAGCACTACAAAAAAACGGTCGCTAGAGCTGAAGCATTTTCCAAAAGGCCTTCTCACCTGCACAACGAAGATGAGAGGATTAGTGCACCGCATGCTAGTAGTGCCGCCGTGCCCACTGCCGATGTAGTGCCCGTGCGGGATATATATGGTCCACTCCTGTGGTGGCGCTCGTAGCGGCTTATGCGCCGAACAGTCTGCGCACGTTGCCGTCCCAAGGTGACTTGGCCGATGATTGTCTGATGACGTCAGCGTATCCCACACGTGGACGGGCGCTTAATTCACCGGTGGGGTGACAAAGGTTATCCCGGGATGCTGGATGCTGCTCTTGGCGCCATGAAAACATAGACCAAGGGCGAGCTGCACAACGAAGATGAGAGGATTAGTGCACCGCATGCTAGTAGTGCCGCCGTGCCCACTGCCGATGTAGTGCCCGTGCGGGATATTTATGGTCCACTCCTGTGGTGGCGCTCGTAGCGGCTTATGCGCCGAACAGTCTGCGCACGTTGCCGTCCCAAGGTGACTTGGCCGATGATTGTCTGATGACGTCAGCGTATCCCACACGTGGACGGGCGCTTAATTCACCGGTGGGGTGACAAAGGTTATCCCGGGATGCTGGATGCTGCTCTTGGCGCCATGAAAACATAGACCAAGGGCGAGCTGCACAACGAAGATGAGAGGATTAGTGCACCGCATGCTAGTAGTGCCGCCGTGCCCACTGCCGATGTAGTGCCCGTGCGGGATATATATGGTCCACTCCTGTGGTGGCGCTCGTAGCGGCTTATGCGCCGAACAGTCTGCGCACGTTGCCGTCCCAAGGTGACTTGGCCGATGATTGTCTGATGACGTCAGCGTATCCCACACGTGGACGGGCGCTTCATTCACCGGTGGGGTGACAAAGGTTATCCCGGGATGCTGGATGCTTCTCTTGGCGCCATGAAAACATAGACCAAGGGCCAGCTGCACAACGAAGATGAGAGGATTAGTGCACCGCATGCTAGTAGTGCCGCCGTGCCCACTGCCGATGTAGTGCCCGTGCGGGATATATATGGTCCACTCCTGTGGTGGCGCTCGTAGCGGCTTATGCGCCGAACAGTCTGCGCACGTTGCCGTCCCAAGGTGACTTGGCCGATGATTGTCTGATGACGTCAGCGTATCCCACACGTGGACGGGCGCTTCATTCACCGGTGGGGTGACAAAGGTTATCCCGGGATGCTGGATGCTGCTCTTGGCGCCATGAAAACACAGGCCAAGGGCGAGCTGCACAACGAAGATGAGAGGATTAGTGCACCGCATGCTAGTAGTGCCGCCGTGCCCACTGCCGATGTAGTGCCCGTGCGGGATATATATGGTCCACTCCTGTGGTGGCGCTCGTAGCGGCTTATGCGCCGAACAGTCTGCGCACGTTGCCGTCCCAAGGTGACTTGGCCGATGATTGTCTGATGACGTCAGCGTATCCCACACGTGGACGGGCGCTTCATTCACCGGTGGGGTGACAAAGGTTATCCCGGGATGCTGGATGCTGCTCTTGGCGCCATGAAAACATAGACCAAGGGCGAGCTGCACAACGAAGATGAGAGGATTAGTGCACCGCATGCTAGTAGTGCCGCCGTGCCCACTGCCGATGTAGTGCCCGTGCGGGATATATATGGTCCACTCCTGTGGTGGCGCTCGTAGCGGCTTATGCGCCGAACAGTCTGCGCACATTGCCGTCCCAAGGTGACTTGGCCGATGATTGTCTGATGACGTCAGCGTATCCCACACGTGGACGGGCGCTTAATTCACCGGTGGGGTGACAAAGGTTATCCCGGGATGCTGGATGCTGCTCTTGGCGCCATGAAAACATAGACCAAGGGCGAGCTGCACAACGAAGATGAGAGGATCAGTGCACCGCATGCTAGTAGTGCCGCCGTGCCCACTGCCGATGTAGTGCCCGTGCGGGATATATATGGTCCACTCCTGTGGTGGCGCTCGTAGCGGCTTATGCGCCGAACAGTCTGCGCACGTTGCCGTCCCAAGGTGACTTGGCCGATGATTGTCTGATGACGTCAGCGTATCCCACACGTGGACGGGCGCTTAATTCACCGGTGGGGTGACAAAGGTTATCCCGGGATGCTGGATGCTGCTCTTGGCGCCATGAAAACATAGACCAAGGGCGAGCTGCACAACGAAGATGAGAGGATTAGTGCACCGCATGCTAGTAGTGCCGCCGTGCCCACTGCCGATGTAGTGCCCGTGCGGGATATATATGGTCCACTCCTGTGGTGGCGCTCGTAGCGGCTTATGCGCCGAACAGTCTGCGCACGTTGCCGTCCCAAGGTGACTTGACCGATGATTGTCTGATGACGTCAGCGTATCCCACACGTGGACGGGCGCTTAATTCACCGGTGGGGTGACAAAGGTTATCCCGGGATGCTGGATGCTGCTCTTGGCGCCATGAAAACATAGACCAAGGGCGAGCTGCACAACGAAGATGAGAGGATTAGTGCACCGCATGCTAGTAGTGCCGCCGTGCCCACTGCCGATGTAGTGGCCGTGCGGGATATATATGGTCCACTCCTGTGGTGGCGCTCGTAGCGGCTTATGCGCCGAACAGTCTGCGCACGTTGCCGTCCCAAGGTGACTTGGCCGATGATTGTCTGATGACGTCAGCGTATCCCACACGTGGACGGGCGCTTAATTCACCGGTGGGGTGACAAAGGTTATCCCGGGATGCTGGATGCTGCTCTTGGCGCCATGAAAACATAGACCAAGGGCGAGCTGCACAACGAAGATGAGAGGATTAGTGCACCGCATGCTAGTAGTGCCGCCGTGCCCACTGCCGATGTAGTGCCCGTGCGGGATATATATGGTCCACTCCTGTGGTGGCGCTCGTAGCGGCTTATGCGCCGAACAGTCTGCGCACGTTGCCGTCCCAAGGTGACTTGGCCGATGATTGTCTGATGACGTCAGCGTATCCCACACGTGGACGGGCGCTTCATTCACCGGTGGGGTGACAAAGGTTATCCCGGGATGCTGGATGCTGCTCTTGGCGCCATGAAAACATAGACCAAGGGCGAGCTGCACAACGAAGATGAGAGGATTAGTGCACCGCATGCTAGTAGTGCCGCCGTGCCCACTGCCGATGTAGTGCCCGTGCGGGATATATATGGTCCACTCCTGTGGTGGCGCTCGTAGCGGCTTATGCGCCGAACAGTCTGCGCACGTTGCCGTCCCAAGGTGACTTGGCCGATGATTGTCTGATGACGTCAGCGTATCCCACACGTGGACGGGCGCTTCATTCACCGGTGGGGTGACAAAGGTTATCCCGGGATGCTGGATGCTGCTCTTGGCGCCATGAAAACACAGGCCAAGGGCGAGCTGCACAACGAAGATGAGAGGATTAGTGCACCGCATGCTAGTAGTGCCGCCGTGCCCACTACTATCATGGTTTAAAACCATTTAGCCCGTCAACGTGTTTTCATTAAATTAACTAGCCATGTTTTACGCGTACACAGGTAAAATGAATACACATCGGTCGATGATAGCGGAAACTGCCTGTGAAAAACGCTGCAGTTAGTAATCGCGGCCAGGAGCCGCGAGCCAATTGATCACCGTGCATCAGTCGCTTCAACGTGTACGAAACATCGAAAGCACAGCGTATACGAAGCTACCGAAACTATGCGCACTGTGCAAACATCGCAGATGGCTTTGAAGATGACGCCCGTGTGGGCGCGCACGTTACCCACGTCGCAGACTGCTTTCAAGACATACGAGCGCCTGCAATGAGTTGCTGTGGCATTCGCCAAAGGCGTCCATAGAATAAAGAACCAACTTTAGAGAAGGAAAACTGTACCTTCGACAGTGGTTCGAAAATAGCATAGAGTTTCTCAGTATAACACCTAGAGAGAAATCTGGCGCCACCGCATATGCGATTTTAACGCGATAGCGTTAAGGAGCTAGTGTCGCAGAAAAGCCGGTGACATCGGCGTCGGTGTCGGTGTCGGCGTCGGGTGTCGGCGTCGGCGTCGGGTGTCGGCGTCAGCGTTTTGCGGCGTTGACCGTGAGCGATAAATCACGGCAGGCACTCCATAAATAAAAAGTAACTTCCAAGTTGGGCTGGGTGGGAATCGAACCAGGGTCTCCGGAGTGTGAGGCGGAGACGCTACCACTCAGCCACGATTTCGATGCTTCCAAAAGGTACAAACGCGCTTCTAGTGAATGCGGTGTTGCCTTCGAAACGAGCCGTGGAAAGTTATACTGTGGTGTATATCGGTAATTATGAACATGTAACTTACAGAAGTCGCAATTACACGAGTAGCGAAGTGCGTTTCGCTGCATTTCTTCTGCGCTTTCCGCACACGGAGAGCCATCTTGCGGCAAACACAGAAGACCCCCTCCTCTCCATGTACGGCGCTGCCCCGACAGATGGCGCGCCACGCGCGCATTGGAGCTGTCGCGGCTCGGACTCTCTTCCCTGACAACGCTTCGCCTTGCTCCCTCTGTAGAATCAAGCGTCCTTCCTTTCTTTAGATCACTATCTCTCTATCTCTCTGCGCGTGCCGATCACGGCGTTTGGCTGGCGTGCATCATTTCCCCCTCCGGGATACCGAGTTCTTTGGTTCGCTCCGCTTGCTCAGGCGCACGTTTCGTTGCTGCGCCGAACGCCGCGTTGCTCGACCATATGGCTCGACGCTCACCGCGTCTGATGCGGGGCGCCTCGTAAGTGATGGCTGCCCTGTAGCCCATTGTCTTACACCCATTGGCGGGTCGACGGGAACGCTATCGCGTGCCACTCTTGAAGGCGAAGCTTAAGCGTCCTCCAATTTTTGTTAAGGGGTGCCGTGCCGTCATAGAAATGACGGTATATCTGTCTACGAGGCTTGTGTTGGCTGGTAATGTAAGAGGCTACATCTAAAACATGGATATGGCTACACAAATAAGGCGTTCTTAAAGTAAAATCTTCAAAAAATATTTTAATTCACCCATATTACTTCTTTACACACCTACAATGCATGACCAAGCGAAGAAAAGTGAGAACAGACTATAAACTGTTCCAAAGCGTGCACGAATCTTGTCGTCTATCCTCCAACTTTAGCGGCCCGCTGATACTTTTTACGTATCATATAATTGTACATGCAATAACAAGTTCTCATAGTTGAACAAAACATGCTTTTGTGTATTATTAAGGCTCAAACAGCTTCTTGCGTGCTGTTGTAGTAGAAAATGGATGATTTGAACAGGCGGACCGGGGCCTGCCTGGCTCTGCGAGAACGATGCCAATGCGAAGTCACAATATACCGGCATTCCCATGCATACCACATCGCAGCAGTACCAGATTGCCTTCCCTCTAGGTAATATAGTGAGAAACTCAATGAAATAATATAATAAGAAACCGCAGCGCATGAAACATAGCGGGGGGGGGGGTGAAGATAGCGCTACTTAAACAGGAAGCAGAACTGCCATTTTTAGTGCAATATTAAATATGGCCGTTTTTTACTGGTGGCGCACACTGGGTACGCTCCATGTTCGCCTTGTTGGATTTGCGGCACGCCTCAGCTGCCACGTTTTAATCACCAGGAGACTACAGAGCCTCTACTGACGCCCATACAAACCAGCGACAAGTGAATGAACAGGACGTGCGAATTTATAGGCAGAAGAAAAGCAGTGCACCTTCTCGAACAAGATCAGAAATAAAATTTGGATGAGGAGATTCGCTGAAACCTTTAACGAGAGCTCGTAAACTGCTCACTTTCGTCGTCGTGCATGGCAGTCTGGTTGCGAGCAACGATCAGTAGCGCAGGCAAATCGGGCAGTGCAACACCTGTTTGCATTGACAGTCACCGTAGCTTGCATTCCGAAGCAATGGGGTGATGCAAAGCATCTGCTGCCGCAACCAACACAGCGACATGGACTACCCAGCATTTTAACTTTACCTACTTTCCAACCTGCATGTTTCTTTTTTTCCCTTTGGGGGGCGCTAATGTGTAACTCATACTTGGTGCCCCACATACTCAATATGGGCATCAGCATTCTGCAGCCACTTTTGCAGGCCTTTCCACCCATGTGGCAATTACCATCATTCACTTTGGACCATTTAATCACGTTTCTGGTCTTCGTTCACGCCACGTCATGGCCGATGAAGGCCCACAAGAATAATCTGCCAGTGGCTGCAGCAGGAAAGGACAAACAGGGAGCACCAATCGCAGTACATGTAAACAGGGAGTCTGTCGCTGCGCGGACTGCAGGAGCAGGTGCTTACGTCGAGAGGGCGCTGCCCAATGCAACTAACCAGGCCACCACATCCTAGAAATTTAACACGGCAACCACCACCAAGTGGGACAACATTGAAAAAGACTCTGCAATCACTTCAGCATACTCGAACATAACGCTCAATCTATACATTGGCACTATACACTATACATTGGCTGCGATCCACATGACAACAGTGAGCATACACGCACACAGGTTGCTTGCGGCACATTCAACCTTCTGACTGTAGGCCTAATGCTTACCTTCATCGCACATGATAGTCTGGTAACAAGCAAAACCAGCAGCGCAAGCAGGTTGGACAGCGTGTCCCTCGTGTTTGCACCGACAGTCACCGTTGAAGATGCGCAACTTGCATTGCAAAGCAATTGGGTGACGCAAGCATCTGCTGCTGCAGCCAACAGAGTGACATGCAGTGCCCCGCATTTTAGCGTAACCGCCTTTCCTACACGCATGTTTCTTTTTGGTATTTTGCATGCCGCTAATGTGTAACTCATACTTGGTGCCCCACATACTCTAAACATGGGCATGATCGGTTCTGAGAACATCACCACTTTGCAGCCACTTTGGCAGGCCGTTCCACGCATATTGATGTTAACTTATACACTGAGAACCATGTAATGTATGAGAGTCTCCGTCGGCGCCAGATCATGACCGACAAAGACCACAAGCGAAATTTGCACATGGCAGCAGCAGGAAAGTATGGAACGGGGAGCACCAACCACGGCGCCTGTAAATCCGCAGTCAATGTCACTGTGCGGACTGTAGGAGCAGGTGCTTGCCTCGAGAGACTGTTTCCCAAACAAACTGACCAGGCTCCCACATATCAGAAACGTAACACGGTGACAAGTACCAAATCGGACAGCAGCGAAACCAGGTTCTGCAATCAATCACTTCAATGTAGACGGAGCAAAAACACAGGCTGTCGAGCAAGAATAGCCATACTGAATCAGACTAGTAATTAAGTTTTGGCGTGCAAGACACACACCAATGCCGCATCAGCTATTTCAGGAGAGGAATCGCACATGGCAACGTACACTAGAAAATACTGCTACAGCTATGGTATGCTTCTAGCCAGTGACTGGTATTAAGTATAAGCAAAGAATTCGTTGACCTTTAATGTTTGGATGAGGAAGTGGAATAATCTCTAAGAAGAATGTCGAATGAAAAAGCTTGCATTTATTGAAAAAAAAAATACTTGGCACGAATTGGCAATGCCAGGAAGCTCGCTAAGGGCAAGTTGACGGAACTCTTTTGGCCAGCGCCATCTGTGCTTGTTCAGAGGTTGCAGGTACATCTCAAGACGCATAATTTTTGTTGTTGAGGTACCAGGATGACTCGGCCAGTATCCGTGCTGGTGGAATGATGGCGAAGGCTCTTTTAACTCTTGACACAGTCGTCCGTATGCTTTATATCTCATCCAAGTAATTCTTTCTTCGTGGTCTTGCGAATCCCGCTCCAGCCCCTGCCTGATGGTGTAGATTGGGGCTACCGTGAGGACCAAGATGTACTTGGCACAGACTCTGTTGGGGCAGAACAGTGATACATGAGATACAGCAGAGGTTATCCAAACTCATGCAGTGTTTTCATTGATGCTCGAACCAATTATGCTGAACTGTAAACATGAACAAACGTTCATATCATCTGCTACAAACAAATGGCATGTATCTCAAGGCTAGCAAGCAAATACAGTGTATGTCAAGCATATTTATTTCTGAACCAGGTGTTGTTTGCCTTATAGTAGCATCCAAAGTCCACACAATGACCTAGTTGTAGCAGGCAGCAGCTTCTGCTTAGTGCATGTAATCTGTTACTTTATACTGGTACCATCCGCATTACTGCATATCTAGAACAGAAATTTTGACTAAATCAGAAATTGAATAAGCACAATATTGCACTATAAAATGCGAAAACGTGCGACATGTACATTGTAATGGTTTGTGACTTCAGAAGACACGCAAATGTGCTATTTTTCCTAGGGTGTTTAAGCAGGATGGTAAATAAATATTGTTACTTTCCGCAAAATTGGTGTCTGCCTAAGCAAAATGCCTGAAAAACTGTAAAAAGAAGGACACCGACCACTGAATGAATACAAGAAAAGACGTTTCGGCTCCCCTGACGGGAGCCTTGTTCACAATGAAATCAAGGACGTGCGATACAATGTTTATATGGCTTTAAAATATGATGTAAGCAGCGCGTGTAGATGGGGGGAGGGTTCCGTCATCCCGGTTGAGGGTGCTATCTGCCATTTGGATTAGGAGGGATTCCAAGTGGTGTCTTGACGTCAAATTTCGTTCTTTTTCTAATATTTCGGCGTTATCCCAATCAATCCTGTGGCCCAAGTCATCTGCATACTCTGCCAAGGCGTTTGAGGTGACTTTTTTTCTTTTTGACGTCGTTGATATGCTGCTTCAACCGCTGTTCGAAATTTCCTGTCTCGCCGATATATACGCAGTCGCAGTCTTCACATGGAATCCCGTAGACGATGCCAGGAAACTTAGTCTTTGGAAGCTTGTCTTTCACGTTTACCAGCCGGTGGCGTAATTTTTGAGACGGTACGTCAGCTACCTGGATGTCATAGCCGCGTAGAACGCGGGCTAAGCCCTCGCTCAGACCGGGCACATACGGTATGGGGGCGCGTTTCCTTGGGAGTACACCGTCAGGCCTTGGGGGCTGAGACAGATGGCGTTCCACCGAATTCACAAACGACCTCGGGCAGCCACATGCCGAGAGATTACGGTGAACCACTTGTAGGTCGGCAGCCCGGCTTTGTGGCGTTGTGCAGATACGCTTGGTTCTGCCGACAGGAGAGGCTACTACCGATCTGGTCTGGTTCATCGGGTGCACTAAATGAAAATGCAGATACCTGCCTGTGTGTGCGCTCTTTCTGTACACGGTAAATGCCAGACTGCAGCTCTCACGTTTTACGAGGACGTCCAGGAAAGGAAGCTCGCCATCTTTTTCTTCCTCGACTGTGAATTGGATAGACGCTTCAATACTAGTCAAATGTGACAAAAATGAAGGAATTTCTTCTCACTGAATTATGCAGAACACATCGTCTACGTAACGCAGGAAGACTCTGGGCGGCGAGTTGAAAGAGGCGAGTGCTCGACGCTCAAGCCATTCCATAGTTAAATTTGCAGTAGTTACCGAAATGGATGCGCCCATCGGTGTCCCGTGCACTTGCATGTAGAAGGTGCCTTCAAAAGTGAAGTAGGTGTTCTCCAGGCAGAACAGGTGGAGCGTCTTCAAGTCAGGAACGCCGATGGGCGTCCTTTCTGGTAGGGTAGGGTCATCGTCCAGAGCGGCGGTGCAAGTTTCCGCGGCGAGTCGAGTAGGAACGCTTGTAAAAAACGGCACGACGTCGAACGAGACAAGCGCTTCTTGATCGTCGGGAGTAAAAGGAAGAATTTTGTTTATGAATTTTTCAGAATGGTGAACGTGCGTGCTGCCTCTACCAACAAGAGCGGAAAGAACCTTATGAAGGTATTTGAACAGTTTATGAAGCGGAGAGCGTATAAAATCAACAATTGGTCGCATCGGGACGTTAGGTTTATGTATTTTTGGCAAACCGTTGAGCGCCGGCGCCGAATCGTTTGTGCACAGAAGGGAGAACTACAACCCTTTGTGCCTTGGATCTACAAACCGGAACACATCCGTAAGAAGCTTCTGTAGCTCCCTCTGTATCTTCAGCGTGGGATCCTTCTTCAGACGACTGTACGTTGCCTCTTCCGCAAGTGACAACATATTGTCACTGTAGTCAGTCCTTTGGACTAGCACCGTGGCGTTGCCCTTGTCAGCCGGGAGGATGACGAGATTTTGGTTTGAGCGAAGGTCTTTGATCGCCTTGTTTTCTTCCGCTGAAAGCGGGGAGGCAGAAGGGTGTGCGCGAAGCCTCGAGAGAATGCCTATGGTGCGGGTTCTTGCGTCCTCCCTCTTTGAAGGTTCAATTTTGCTGATAGTATTTTCTACCGCACAGACCAACCTTTTTGCATTCTTCTGCGGTCCAAGGTTGAAGTTGAAGCCCAGGCGTAATCTCTCGGAATGCGGCTACCCGAGGTCGTTTGTGAACTCGGTGGAACGCCATCTGTCTCAGCCCTCAAGGCCTGACTGTGTGCTCCCAAGAAAACGCGCCCCCATACCGTATGTGCCCGGTGTGAGCGAGGGCTTAGCCCGCGTTCTACGCGGCTATGACGTCCATTTAGCTCACGTACCGTCCCAAAAATTACGCCACCGGATGGTACACGTGAAAGACAAGCTTCCAAAGACTACGTTTCCTGGCATCGTCTACGGGATTCCATGTGAAGACTGCGACTTCGTATATATCGGCGAGACAGGAAATTTCGAACAGCGGTTGAAGCAGCATATCAACGCAGTCAAAAAGAAAAAAGTCACCTCAAACGCCTTGGCAGACCATGCAGATGACTTGGGCCACAGGATTGATTAGGATAACGCCAAGATATTAGAAAAAGAACGAAATTTGACGTCAAGACACCGCTTGCAATCCCTCCTAATCCAAATGGCAGATAGCACCCTCAACTGGAATGACGCCCTGGTAGCGAAGCCACCAGACCGTGTGCCCGGTCGCTCTCAAGTACATCAAACCGTGAGGGACAGTTGTGACAGTGATTGATTTTCGGCGCTTTGGCAGATTTACATCTGCCTTTGGCAACTATGCAGGGTAAGTGGAAGGCGGAGTCCCATGTATGTAGAGCAAGGAGGTCAGTGAGAATAAAAAAAGAAAAAAAACGAAAAAGAAAGAAAAGCACACAGGAGGAGGGAGGCGTAAGTCGGAGAGTGAAGGGAGAGGGAAGTAGCGGCAGCTAGGTTCCCGTCGACCTGAGGCAAGGAGGGAGAAAACGGTCGCAGCGCAGCACCAGTGCCCGTGCTGCCGTTGTAGCGCGTGAGAGGGCAAGTTGAATCGGGCGGCGGGGGGCACAATAGAGAAGGGGCCCAGAAGGAGCACAGAAGAGTGCCAACTTGTGGAAAGAAACACCGTGTCACAGTTCACATATACAAGGCACTGCCCGTTCCGGCAGCTGTGTGGTCTAGCTACGTTGTGAAAAAAATAAATTGTTCCAAAAAGAATATATGCGTGGGATTCGCAAAGCAAGTGTCCCCCTGCGCTTAAGTATAGGGAGCCGAGTTAAATGGCCACCTTGTGGTGCAGTTTTTGAACATTTGCCCGACAACTGACATCAAGTCAGCACGTGCTGATTCCATAGGTCACTCAGAATGATCACTTGACTGGCAGGGTGCAGGTAACTGAATTTATAGGCTTTCCACCCGCCTCCTTGAGGCGCACGCTGATGGACGAGCAAGTGGTGGCCAGCGTCTGAATTTTAGAGTACAGGGCTGCTATAATGTAAAGCTATTGCAATCTCTTTTTATTCCGTATCGGCCATTAGCCCTCTGTGATAGGTCAGATTGGCTCCGGCTCCGCCCACATGAGCGTGGATCCCGCCCATATTGGTCTGATCCGAACCATTCTGACTTATCAGGGAGGGCTCCCCACAGGGGCGTCTGCATCAGCAGGTGTTTGGTGTGTTGCGCCACCACGTACCCGGGCACACGAGGGTTGGACCATCCCGCGTGTAGCCGTGCGCGGCTTAGCCGTGTCTGGGGAAAGGGAGATCCTGGGGTTGAGCCGATGCTGGGTGTTTGGACCTTTAAGGCCCCCCGGCGGAGGCGACACACCCCTTTGGTCTCTGCTTCACATAGACGGCACCCCCGGACTGACCCACCCGGGGGAAATCGGTAGTTGCCTTTTCCTATCTCTCTCTCCCTCCAGCCTTCGTCTTTCTCTCACTTTCCGCCTTTCCTGTCTTCTCCTAGCTTCCGTTTGCTTCCAATTTTTCCAGGCAGCAAGGGTTAACCTTGTGTGAATATCCAACCTAGGTTATCTCATATATGGTTATAGTGATCACGTACAGCTGGCGTTTGCAGGACCTGTTTTTACAGTCCCTGTAACGTCCCCTTGTAGGGCTCCACGGTGGGTGGTTGGCGTTATTGCCGAAAATTACATTGTTCTATGACTAGTTCTTTCCCTCCCCTCCTCGATCGCCCTCACAAAAGAGGGCGCACCGAAGATGTATTCAATTTCTTTGGTCGTGAAAGAGCCAACTTCCCACGATTTCATGTGATTCACTCGGAAAAGTCAGACACACAAGTGCGTGCAATCTCCCCATTTCTAGTATCAAAGTCTTTAACTGAGGCCCTTGGTCCAGGTTACAAGGCGACAAGGATGGCAAGTGGAGATCTCCTCTTGGAGCTCCAGGATCTGAAACAATTCGAAAAGTTATCCAGTCTCGTGTCACCTGGGGACGTTCAAGTAACACTGACTCCACACCGCACTATGAACACTTCACGCGGCGTTGTCTCAGATGATGACCTGCTTCAGCTGACAGAAGCAGAGCTCCTAGAGGGCTTCAATGAGCAAAATGTTGTAAATGTGAAAAGAATAAAGATGAGGCGCGATGGTTAAGAAATTGCAACCGAACACCTAATTCTCACATTCAATTAAAGTGTCCTGCCCGAGTCAATCGAGGCCGGGTACATAAAGCTCCGTGTGAGGCCTTACGTGCCTAATCCACTCCGATGTTTCAAATGCCAGCGCTTCGGCCACAGCTCGCAGAGCTGCCGAGGCCACCAAACTTGTGCTAAATGCAGTGCCAAAGAACACACCACTGAAACCTCTGAGAACGCTCTCCGCTGTGTAAACTGCGATGGGGAGCACGCCGCATACTCGCGGTCGTGCTCATCCTGGAAGAAAGAAAAGGAAATTGTTACAATTAAAGTCAAGGAAAGTATCACTTTCAAAGAGGCACGCAGGCGGGTTTCATACCTGCCCAAGAAAAGCTTTGCCGAAGTGGCGCGTCAGGGGGCAGCGTCACAACGGCCTCCGGCGGCGGTCCGACCCACACGCAGTGAGTCAACAGTTACGCCGTCTGCCCCTGCGGCGGTTGCAGCTAGCGCTGCTCCGTCAACCATGGAGAAGGGACCATCGATCCCGAAGGTGGGCGCAGCCGAGGCTGCCTCAACCTCCCAGGTCCCTTCCAGCGCTGGCAACGGCCGGTGCAGCCAAATCCCCCAGGGAGCCCCATCGACCTCCGCGCTGGTGGGCGCAGCGGTCCTGCCCTCCAAGGCGGGACTCTCCCTGATGACTTCTCGCTCGCAAGAGCACGTGTCCGGCGCCTCACAAGAGGCCATGGACACAACACCTATCCCCACGGCGCGCCAAGCGCCTAAGGAGCGGCGAGGCTCCCTCGAACCAGGCACGTACCCAGGGGGGGCCGTGGGGGGCCCGCCCCCCCTCCCCGAAATCAAGTGGCATACCCACCCCCCTCGCCACCCACGCCACCACTCCTCACACTTTCCTAAAGTGCCGCCAGATTAATGTTGAGACTTGGCAGCTGTTCATCGGTCAGCCTTATGCTACCTTTTTCACTCCTTTTACATGGCGGTAGTTGTCGGCATTTCTTGTAATGTGAAGGACAGTTTTCTCATAGATTTCGCACCCGCGAGTAACTCGAGATGCGCTCAGTTGTCACCATCTATTCAACCGTCACGCGCATAGCTGTTGCTTTTGTTAGTTCAACCTTCTTTGTTTAGGCTGATCCTGGGACAAGGAGAGGGATGCGGCTGTTACTCAGCTGGTCTGTACTCTCATGGAACGAGTTGCGGCCAGAGAAAACACCAATTGCGTTTAACTTTTCCCTTTGCTTCATTATTTCCTTGAGTTACGGCTCGCCGCGACGCTGGCAGATGCCCGGAACCATATACACGTGATATGGGTTAGATAAGGTGGGAAATAAAATGATTTGAAAGAGCATCCATCATGACACCCTGCAATAACCCTTAAACCCATAAGCAAGATGACTTTCGCCAGGTACCTCGTCTGTTTTCCCTTAATTGTATAGCACTTTTCGTGCAAAATTGGAAACCGGAAACAAAAATCGCAAGGAGTTGAGACATTAAGCGATCTACTAAGGGAGAGAGCCAACGCAACAGCCAAACTGCAAGCAAAAGCGAATAATAAAAATGTTAACCGTTGTTTGTGAGAATATTTATGGATCAACATATTTTTATTTAAGAAGGAAGTAGAGAAAACGCCACCGGAAGTGGAGAATAATGACTTGCTTTGAATGACGCTTATACAGTTATCGGTCGAACCGCCTTACGTAACCACTTCTCTGCTGTGCTTATGTGGGTGTTTTTCTAACCTTTCTCGGTGAGCGCAGTACGTCTAGAATCGCAGAGTCCTGCGCTCTACGCAATTGTATGGGACTGGCGGCCGCGCAGCGTTACGCAGTTCGCGGAACTGTCAAAACTGATCCACAAGGCGAAAATAACTGATATTCGAAACTATAACATGTGAAAGACTGAAGAAGCCGAAAAAAATGAACGCAGCCTGAAATCAGTAAAAACGAAACCTGGCATAGGACAAACCATGATGTATGCACTAAAATACAAGAGGGATAATATCATAAGCAATCTCAAAGATACAGTAAAAGCAGCAGAAAAATTCTAAGCTGACCTGTACACAGTACCCAGAGGAGTCACGATACCTCACTTAGAAACAGTAGTGAACAGGATACAGAAACTCTCCTATAACTAGGGATGAGGTCAGAAGGGCCCTGCAAGACATGAAACGATGAAGAGCGGGGGGAGAAGGTGCAATAACAGTCCATTTAATCAAATATGGAGGAGACATAATGCTTAGAAAACTGGTGGCTCTTTATACGAAGTGTATATTGACTGCAAGGGTCCCAGAAAACTGGAAGAATGCAGACATTATACTAATCCACAAAAAAGGAGACGTTAAAGAATTGAAAAATTATAGGGCCATTAGCTTGCTCCCAGTATTATATAAGATAAGATATAAGATAAGATAAGATATATTAATCTCCAATAGAATAAGGGCAACACTGGATTTTGTCAACCAAGGGAACAGGCTGGCTTCAGGAAGAGATACCTTACAATGGATCACATCCATGTCGTCAATCACGTTATTGCGAAATCTGCAGAGTACAATAAGCCTCTCTATGTGGCTTATATAGATTACGAAAATGCATTTGATTCAGTAGAGATACCAGCAGTCTAGAGGCACTACGTAATCAAGAACTACCGAACGCTTACGTAAAAAGCTTGAAAAATATTGCTACATGCGTGTGGTATTTGTTTGTTTGAACGAGGTGCGTGGGCGCCATCACTCCAGAAAAGAGGAGGAAGAACGAACGGGGCTCGCGCTGTGAATCTAACCGGTCAGCGCTGCAACCGTTGTTGTAAATATAATCTCTAAATAGTTTCTCATCTTACTGGCTCGTCCTTCGCGTAAGAATATATACAGAGATTCTACAGCTACCTTAATTCTACACAAGAAAAGCAGGGAGATACCTATAGCGAAATGGGTCAGACAGGGAGACACAATTTCTCCAAAGCTATTCACTGCGTGCTTAGAAGAAGTCAAGCTATTAAACTGGGAAGGCTTAGGAGTAAAGATCGACGGCAAATATCTCAGCAACCTTCGGTTTGCCGATGACATTGTTCTATTCAACAACAATGCAGATGAGTTACAACAAATGATTGGAGACCTTAACAGAGGGAGTGTAAGAGTGGGGTTGAATATTAATATGCAGAAGATGGCGATAATGATAAATAGCCGGGCAAAGGAACAAGAGATCAGGATCGCCAGTCGGCCACTAGAGACTGTGAAGGAGTACGTTTACCTAGGTCAATTCATCACAGGGAACCCTGATCATGAGAAGGAAATTCACAGAAGAAAAGGAATAGGTTGGATCGCATACGGCAGACATTGCCAGCTCCTGACTGGAAGCTTACCATTATTATTGAAAAGTAAGGTGTGCAATCAGTGGATTTTGCCAGTGCTGACATATGGGGCAGAGACTTGAGAATGAGTTAAGGACCGCGCAAAGAGCGATCGAACGATGATTGCTAGGCATAACGTTAAGAGAGAGAAAGAGAGCGGTTTGGATCAGAGAGTGAACGGGTATAGACGATATTCTAATTGACATCAAGAGGACAAAATGTAGCTGGGCAGGTCATGTAATGCGCCGGTTAGATAACCGTCGGACCATTAGGGTTACAGAATGGGTACCAAGAGGAGGAAAACGCAATCGAGGACGACAAAACACTAAGTGGACCGATGAAATTAGGAAATTCGCGGGCGCTAGTTGGAATCGGTTGGCGCAGGAGAGGGGTAAATGGAGATCGCAGGGAGAGGCCTTCGTCCTGCAGTGGACATAAAACATGATGATGATGATGATGATGATGATGGAGGTGGTGGGCCCCCCCCGAAAAAAAATCCTGGGTACGTGCCTGCCTCGAACGCTCCAGAAATAGCAGAACTACCGTTACAGGGCCTCGACAGAGCTCTGTAACCTAAGGCATCACCTCCCTTTCCGTACACACAGCACTTAGTTACATTAAATATGGATACACAAATTATTCAATGGAACATCAGAGGACTCCTTAGAAACTTTGATGACTTGCAAGAACTCATATACAAACATAAACCAAAGGTGCTGTGTTTACAGGAAACACACCTAAAATCCAAACAAACAAAATTCCTCCGAACGTATGTTACGTTTCGCAAAGATCGCGATGATGCCGTCGCATCATCCGGTAGTGTTGCGATTCTCACTCATAAAAGTATAGCCTGTCAACATTTACAGCTACGAACGGCCCTTGAAGGAGTGGCGGTTCAAATTGTTTTGCTAAACAAACTTATCACTATTTGCTCGATTTATATACCCCCACACTACAAACTAAGCAAACATGAATGCCAGTCCTTCATAGATGAATTGCCAGAACCTTACGTTGTACTTAGGGATTTCAATGCGCACAACAGCCTGTGGGGCGACTCTCGTATAGATGCGCGAGGTCGTCTTGTTGAACAGTTCCTCTTCTCTTCTGGTGCATGCCTACTGAATAAGAAGGAACCCACATATTATTCTCTCGCCAACAGAACATTTTCACCAACTGAGCTCAGCCTAGTTTCCCCGTCTATACTGCCTGAACTAAAATGGGAAGTGATGAACAATCCTTACGGGAGCGACCACTTCCCCATACTGATAAAAACATCAAAAGAAAACGAATATCCTCCACAAGCTCCTAGGTGGAAGATAGACACAGCCGACTGGCAGAAATTTCGAACTCTCTCTAGCATCTCATGGGCTGACCTGTCTTCTTTAGAAATTGATGCTGCTGTGGATTATCTTACAGCATTCATAATAGATGCCGCATCAAAATGCATATCCGAAGTAAGTGGTTTGCCATACAAACCACGTGTACCGTGGTGGAACAGCGAATGTCGGACCGCCCGTAAGAATCAGAACAAGGCGTGGGGGTTGCTGCGAGCTTCTCCCACCGCTGAGAATCTTGTCAACTTTAAAAAAATAAAATCCCAAGGTAGGAGAACCCGCCGGCAGGCCAGAAGAGAAAGCTGGCACAAGCTTTTTCGTGTATTAACTCATTCAGAGATGAGGCCAAAACCTGGAACAGGGTTAATAGGATTAGAGGGCGGCAAACATATTCACTCCCTCTAGTAAATACACAGGGCGATACACTGAAAGATCAAGCCGACTCACTTGGGGAGCACTTTGAGAGTGTATCAAGCTCAAATTATTATTCGCAATCTTTCCTAAAATATAAACAAATAGAAGAATGCAAGCCACTCATCAATAAATGCCGACAGA
The DNA here is from genome assembly GCF_038994185.2 of Dermacentor albipictus. Lineage (NCBI taxonomy): Eukaryota > Metazoa > Arthropoda > Arachnida > Ixodida > Ixodidae > Dermacentor > Dermacentor albipictus. The sequence goes on from NC_091830.1 coordinate 56,944,326, forward strand.
ATGAACCGTACAATTGCCCTTTTAGTGCTGCCGAGTTGAAAGCTGCCTTGAGCGCATGCAAGAGCTCTGCACCGGGATCCGATAGAATCATGTATGAAATGCTCAAAAGCTTACACAATAAGACGCAAGTAACACTACTTACACTTTTCAACACTATCTGGGACGCAGGGTACCTTTCAACGGCATGGAAAGAAGCCATTTTGGTCCCTGTTTTGAAACAAGGGAAAGACCCTTCTTCAGTGGCAAGTTTCCGCCCGATAGCCTTCACAAGCTGCATGTCTAAGGTATTTGAAAAAACGATAAATCGGCGACTCATCCATTTCCTTGAACAAAACAAAATGCTTGATCCTTTTCAGTGTGACTTCCGAGAAGGGCGCTGCACAACCGACCATCTTGTACGTATTGAAGGACATATTCGTGACACGTTTGTACACAAACAGTTCTTCTTATCGATATTCCTCGATATGGAGAAGGCGTACGATACGACCTGGCACTACGGAATCTTGAGAGATTTGTCAGAAATGGGCGTTCATGGTAATATGCTAAACGTAATAAAAAGCTACTTGTCCAATCGAACCTCCCGGGTGAAAGTAGGCAATGTGCTGTCACGTCCTTTTGCACAAGAAACCGGTGTACCCCAGGGTGGCGTGCTCAGTTGCACACTCTTTATTGTTAAGATGACAACACTTCGTGCTTCCTTACCGCCGGCCATTTTGTATTCCGTCTATGTGGACGACATTCAAATAGGTTTCAAATCCTGTAACCTCGGAGTGTGCGAGAGACAGGTACAGCATGGTTTGAACAAGGTGTCAGGGTGGGCAGAAAAAAATGGATTCAAAATCAATCCTCATAAGAATTCTTCTGTTTTCTTTACAAGGAAGAAATGCCTGGTTCCGGATCCCTGCTTAGAAGTGTGTGGACAACAGATACCTGTAAACAATGAACACAAATTTATAGGTGTCATACTTGAGTAGACTCACTTTCTTCCCCCACATTAAACATCTTAAAGAAAAATGTCTGAGAACAATGAACATAATGAAACTTCTATCCCAGACTACGTGGGGTAGTGATAGGAAGTGTTTAATTATTCTATATAAAAGCCTCATTCGATCGCGACTAGACTATGGTGCCGTCATTTATCACTCTGCCACCCCGAGCGCACTAAAGATGCTAGACCCAGTGCACCATCTAGGAATCCTACTGGCCACTGGCGCTTTCAGAACGAGTCCCATACAAAGTTTATATGTAGAATCAAATGAGTGGTCCCTCCATCTGCAGAGAACATACATCAGCCATACATATTTTCTGAAAGTCCACTCAAATCCTCAACATCCCTGTTTTAATACCATTAATGACGTGTCATATGCTACACTCTTTCGCAATCGTCCCTCCGTAAGACAGCCTTTCTCGCTGCGTGTGAGGGAGCTTAGTGAAGAAGTGCACGTTCCACTCCTCGAGCTTCGCCTAATGCATCCAGCCAAGCTGCTACCTTCTTGGGAGTGGAAGCTCATACAATGTGATATATCTTTCGTGGAAGTCACAAAGCATGCTCCAGAGATTGAAATCAAGATGCATTTCCGGGAACTCCAGCACAAATACTCCTGCACGGAGTTCTACACAGACGCATCAAAGTCACACGACGGGGTGTCGTATGCAGCCGTCGGTCCATCCTTCTCGGAATCCGACGTACTGCATCCGGAAACTAGTATCTTTACGGCTGAGGCCTACGCACTGCTGTCGGCCGTAAAGCACATAAACAAATCACAACTACCGAAATCAGTTATATATACGGACTCCCTCAGTGTTGTGAAGGCCTTGATGTCTTTCTGTAATCACAGAAATCCAGTATTTAATGAACTCTACTCCGCACTGTGCAAATCATATATATCTAACCAACATGTGATCATATGCTGGGTGCCTGGACAAAGGGGCATCGAGGGATACGTTCTAGCCGACCAGATGGCCACACCAATCTCATTGCATGCAGTTAACTCTACTGCTTCGGTCCCTGTCACAGACCTGAAGCCTTTCTTAAGAAGGAAACTGCGGAACTACTGGCAACGCTTGTGGGACCTGGAAACAAATAATAAACTGCATGTAATAAAGCCACAATTAGGTTTCTGGCCTCCTGTAACAAAATCCCGCCGGACAGATGTTCTATTCTGCCGTCTAAGAAGAGGACACACTTTTGGCACACACAACTTCTTGCTCACGGGAAACGAGCCTCCAACCTGTGGTAGATGCGGGGAGAGGCTGACCGTCCTCCACGTCCTACTGGAGTGTCGGGAAGCCGAATCCGAAAGAAAAAAACATTTTCTCATAGCATACCGGCACCACATCCCCCTTCATCCTGTAATGTTACTCGGCCCAGAACCTCTCTTTGACACTGACGCAGTCCTAGACTTTCTGAAAGATGTTGTTTTACTTAAAGACGGGAATTGCGCTAAAAAAGACACGGACGAGTAAAGACATGGACGGGCGCAAACTCGCGACTGATTTTATTCAGAAGGAACACAAATATATATACCTAGATTCTTATTGCCTAATCATTGCCTAAGCGCACATGCCAAGAACGTTTTCTCTTTCTTATACAGATTGATACTGGAATCGCTTACGCAATCATCACCTGACTTATCTATGTAAAAAGCCTCTGCGAGTTCACGTGCTACCTGGTTACGACTGCGCCTTAAGATTTTGGTTCTAGCCAGCAAAGGCTGGCATGCTTTATCAGGCGTAGCCAAAGGGCATGCGCCGCAATGTAAGGGCAAATTTGACCCTTTTTCGTTAACCATAGAGAGCATGTGTTCCCTTAGTCGTTCATTTATACAACGGCCCGTCTGGCCAATCTAAACATTTCCACATGTCAGGGGAATTTCATACACAACCCCGACCGAACACCTGACAAACTGGGTGGCGTGACGTTTGGTGCAGTCTCGCACGCATTCCTCGCCGGAGACAATCCGGGGGCACAAAGAGGCCAACTTGCGCGGGGCAGAAAATACGACCGGCACACCGTAGCGATTAGCTACATACTTTAGGTTGTGGGAGACCCTATGAATATAGGGGAGAACCGCCGGTCTGGTCTTCGGTTGACCGCCACCATCTTGAGGTGTTCTACGTTTCAAGCTTTGCAGAAGCTTCTCTGCCACAGCAGCCACGACGGAAACGGAAAAACCAGCCTTCTGCAACCTGCCAATCTGATTGTTGAGGCTATCATTTACCAGGTGAACACATGATTTCTGCAGGGCTTCCTTCAGGCACAGCATAACAATGGCGCGTTTTACCGTCTTAGAATGAGCGGACTCAAAAGGCAGCAGGTCTTTCCGGGCTCGTCGTGAGTACATCCAACACGTGTGATCTGGTGTTAAAGTGATGTTAATATCTAAAAACTGCAATCTATCTTGTTCAGGTAATTCGTGGGTGAAGGTTGGACCCCTCCCGTGTCGTGTAAAGACAGATAAGGTCTCTTGCACGGTAACCGTGTGTGTCAAACCGGGTTGCTTCTTAAAAATCACGAAATAATCGTCCACGTATCTAAAAACTCTCAGAACCATCTTGTCGTCCAAATAACACACCAGATCACGATCAATGCTGGCCAGGAAAATGTTAGCCAGTACCGGTGCCACACAAGACCCGATGCAAATGCCCTGACGTTGAACATGAAAATGGTTGTCAAAAGTTACAAAAGTGGACTCAAGATAAAATTCTAGTAGCTTCATGAAATTGTCCACGGTTAGGCCGCTAGTATTCTGAAAATCTACTACACCATTTTCGTCGATGCAAGACCTAACTGCACAAAATAGGTCATCATGCGGTATAGAAAAGAACAGGTTTTCTATGTCAAAAGAGACAGCGTAACCTAAAGATGAGGAACCCTGTAGGAAAGAAACCACATCACCTGAATTCTCCACAACAAAAGGGTCTTAAGGACGATTATTTGGTGATTTTTAAGAAGCAACCCGGTTTGACACACACGGTTACCGTGCAAGAGACCTTATCTGTCTTTAAACGACATAGGAGGGGTCTAACCTTCACCCACGAATTACCTGAACAAGATAGATTGCAGTTTTTAGATATTAACATCACTTTAACACCAGATCACACGTGTTGGATGTACTCACCACGAGCCCGGAAAGACCTGCTGCCTTTTGAGTCCGCTCATTCTAAGACGGTAAAACGCGCCATTGTTATGCTGTGCCTGAAGGAAGCCCTGCAGAAATTGTGTGTTCACCTGGTAAATGATAGCCTCAACAATCAGATTGGCAGGTTGCAGAAGGCTGGTTTTCCCGTTTCCGTCGTGGCTGCTGTGGCAGAGAAGCTTCTGCAAAGCTTGAAACGTAGAACACCTCAAGATGGTGGCGGTCAACCGAAGACCAGACCGGCGGTTCTCCCCTATATTCATAGGGTCTCCCACAACCTAAATAATGTAGCCAATCGCTACGGTGTGCCGGTCGTATTTTCTGCCCCGCGCAAGTTGGCCTCTTTGTGCCCCCGGATTGTCTCCGGCGAGGAATGCGTGCGAGACTGCACCAAACGTCACGCCACCCAGTTTGTCAGGTGTTTGGTCGGGGTTGTGTATGAAATTCCCCTGACATGTGGAAATGTTTAGATTGGCCAGACGGGCCGTTGTATAAATGAACGACTAAGGGAACACAAGCTCTCTATGGTCAACGAAAAAGGCTCAAATTTGCCCTTACATTGCGGCGCATGCCCTTTGGCTACGCCTGATAAAGCATGCCAGCCTTTGCTGGCTAGAACCAAAATCTTAAGGTGCAGTCGTAACCAGGTAGCACGTGAACTCGCAGAGGCTTTTTACATAGATAAGTCAGGTGATGATTGCGTAAGCGATTCCAGTATCAATCTGTATAAGAAAGAGAAAACGTTCTTGGCATGTGCGCCTAGGCAATGATTAGGCAATAAGAATCTAGGTATATATATTTGTGTTCCTTCTGAATAAAATCAGTCGCGAGTTTGCGCCCGTCCATGTCCTTACTCGTCCGTGTCTTTTATAGCGCAATTCCCGTCTTTAAGTATGTACGACCGACTCGCCCAACAACGTGCTCTCATGTTGTTTTACATGTAATTAGCCCCATACGTTCGTAGCGTCTCCTCTTTCTTGAGGATGCCGCTGTGATAGCTATTTTGTATAGTACATGCCTCTCGGCCCTTGCGTTTCAAGGGCTCTGGAGAGGCAGTATTGCTCTTAGATAATTTTAGCATCTAGCATATTTTATATAATACATCGTTCTTTCTTAATGCATTTTAATGATCATAGTACACGTCATTCATCATTGCCATAATTTTATTACGTGTAATTTTTATGCAATATACAAAAACTCTTTTAGGCCCCTTTACAGCCACGTCACATTAAATTCACAGATACTATCAGAGCACGACATATTCATTACCACTAGCATGGCACTCTTTGGCCATATTTGGCCCTTGCGCCATTAAACCTCAACCATCATCATCATCTATCAGGGAGGGCTAATGGCCGATTCGGAATAAAAACACATTGGGACAGTTTTACGTTATAGGGGCCCAGAAAATGCATTCGCGCTTTCCATGCACTCTGACGGCATTCCCGGAGGCACGTCAGCCACCACGGACTCTAATTAATTCCTTTAGCGTATGTTCCAAATTTATGGATGAACAAAGATTCTCTCTGCTCGCGTGCACGGGCGTGTTGGAAACCATATTGCAAGAGTACAACGCTCACGTGTTCAAAGGAGTGATCTGGCAGCCGAACGTGCCTGGGGAAGGGTAAATTCGCGAGATTTTTCACATGCGCGTGGTGATTGTTGAACCGCAGGCGGGAAGGGGTCTTTGTTTGTCCAATATATTCCTGCTTACACACATCGCATCGAATTTTGTGCATGACGTTACTGGAATCATAGTCAAGATTTCCGTTAATTTTATGTACGAAGGACGAGTTCGATGCCTCAGCCGTGTCTGTTGTTGTCAAGTGACGGCATACCTTGTAACAAGGTTTCCCACACGGTCGACAGCCCTTGGGCGTGTTTGAATTCTGTGTCCTCACCGTGACTAACAAATCCCTTCAATTGTTGCTTTTCTATACACAACCCGAGGCGGCTGCTTGAAGATAGTAGCGAGTCGGATGGCGAGTCGAATGGCGGTTGAGATTGGCATTGACCCGCGGAGGACCGGTAGTCTATGTGAGGACCAAGTTCGGATCTCATTGTGTATTGGCATTACTTACCCTTTCTCTCATTATATGTGCTCCATCTAAGCGGCGGGCGCGTTCAATGGCATCGTCTACTATTTTGTGAGGATATTTTTGGCGTATGAGAGCAGATTTCAGGTCCTCCGCGGGTCGCTCAAATTTCGCAAATGGGGAACATACTCTTCTGTATCTGTGGGCCTGGGACTAGGGAGTGCTTGTTTTCCAGTGATGAGGGTGGGTACTATAGAAATGCAGATATTGCTGACGATCTGTAAGCTTTTTGTAGAGGGACGTGGAAATGCGGCCGCCACTCAGTGACAGAGTGACGTCGAGGAAGTGAATAATATCTTGGGAGAAGTTGTGCGTAAAGCTGATTGACGGGTACAGAGAATTGAAATTGGAAATGAAGTCCATGAGGCTTTGTTCATTGTCGACCCACACAAAGAAAATGTCATCCAGGAATGCGCTTATAAAATATTGGTTTTACGGCTGAGTTTGCAAGGAAGGGCACTTCGGAAGATGCCGTAAAGATATTTGCATAATTTGGCGCCATCTTCGTTCCTATGGCAGTTCCGCGGATTTGCAGATATTGCGTGTCCTCGAACTCAAAGTGATTATAGTTCAGTACCAGATATCGAAGGATCTCAACTGTATCTTACTCTAATTGCCTAGGTTTGCTGGAGCACGCGTAAGCTGAAACTGCGGAAGCTATGCCCTTGGCCTGAGGTTATGTTGGTGTACAAAGATGCGATATCCATAGTGACCAAGTGACCCCCCGCTAGGTTTGATATCGTTAGGTTTGATACCTCCCGAAGGAAGTGATTTGTGTCTTTATTGTACGAGGGGAATGAAGATGGGATGTCCTTAACGAAACTGGCAATAAAGCTGGATATTTTCTCAGTCAGTGTTCTATTACTGGAAATGATAAGCCGACCGGGATTCGTTATTTTGTGAATTTTGGGTAGTAAGCATAAACGGCCGGGGCCAGAGTTTCTTATTATAAATGCATTGAATGTCTTATCGGTTACCTGCCCTGCCTTGCGCAGAGTGGTTAGGGCGTCCTTTATTTCGCTTTCAAATTTCTCGGTTGGATTGCTTGGCAGTTATGTGTAAAAGTTAGAGCTGCCCAGTTGACGGAAAGCTTCGGCTACGTGAACACTCCGCTCAAGTACCACCACTCTAGCACCCTTGTCCGCTGGCTTTATGACAATTGTTTGATCATCACGTAAGGTTCGCAGCGCCTGCTCTTCCTCTTTTGAGAGGTTACTGCGGATGGGAGGATGCCTCTCGTACTCTTTTATAATATCTTTTTGAACCGCACAAATATACATGTCCAAGTATTTGTCTGGTGCCTCGCCAAGTGCCCATGATTTTTCAGAGAGTTCAGGTAGCTCATCGAGACCTTTCGGAAGGAGATTTAGTTGTGCACTCCACAATGGGCTGCTCAATAAGTTTATGACGTTTGAGGCATTGCCCACTGTCTCGTGCATTTTTTCGCTGATAATTTCAGAACTACCGGTCGCATCGAATTCAAGATTATGGCTTTGAGAATCACCATTGATGGCCGACGGGATATTGTCACGCTCCCGTTTCTTTCTTTGTTGTTCTTGGATGTACAGGCTCGTCCACTCTTAGGGTGAACACGGCTCACCGTGGCCGCGCTCCGCGGGGCGCCAGTGCGTCCGGCGCGGCGGCGCATCGAAGCGAAGCGGCGCAGGCGCACACGGACCTCGGGGAGGCCCTTCGCGTCGTCTGCTACAGAGCTGGAGCGCGCCGCTCTGGCTTTGCCGTAAAGTACGCTTCGCTAGACCCGGGTGACTGAGCAACCGAGGTGGCGTGGCGGGAAGGCGCACTTCACTTACTGGAGCATTTTCCAGCTAGTTCGGTCTACAGCTTGTGAACAGCCTGCTTAATCAATATACATTAACAGAAACAAGCTTATCACCACATAAATTACTTAGCATGTTTTTATAAGTGATGAGGGTAAAAATACAGTCATTTCTTCGCGCTCTTTATTAGGCTGGTGCCATTTTATTTTACTCTCACAGCACTTGGTGTAGTGCATACCGAGAAACCTATTAGGCGCGCTCTTGTTCGTTGGAGTCATCATGTGATGAGCCTATAGCGCGCCGTTTCGCGCATGTCTTGATGCTAGAACGAATGTGCCTAATTGACCTAAAAAAGCAACCGAAACCCGCAATAAATTCCACAGAAAGTTAGAAAACAATTGTTTAATCATGCATCATCATGTTTGCCATCGATTTTACCATTAAGGAGGTCAATAATATTACTTCGACAGCAACTAAGAAGTGACATCCGCTACTTCGCGACTTTCTTATTGAGGCTTTGAATGTCGCTGGTAGGGGTGCATGGAGCGCTTTACGCGATGTTGGAAAGAGCTCTCCCCTGCATAGCAACTGATCTGGCGGCAGTTTTACTCCCCCTTTTCATCTTTCTACATCATATTTTTGTTGTCACAGATTGGTTAAAATCGCCGAAGCGGTGGCGGTCCTTTGACGGCTACCTGACGTGAGAAGTCGCATTCTTATTTAGAGGAATCGTCGGTCAGTTATTTGATTACATTGATTAGGTGGAGTGAAACATGTGGCGCCATCGTTTATTTAGTTTGTTTTTTTTTCTCCTTGGAGTCGATGCACGCCGCATACGAATGCCCTTTCTGTCCGTTTTGAATAGATAATTGAATGGATGGATGAATGGATGCAAAACTTTAATAAGGTCCTGAGGTGCGCGACCCAGCGCGCTGCGGGCCGCTCCAACGTTGGGACAGTCATGCCTTGCCCGACCGCGTAATTAAAGTGGAAAATCTATAATCTACATGTCTGTTTTCTAGCTTAAATTACGTCTTGCTGGGTAATGAAGTCGTTACTCGCTTGTATTTGATTTCAGTACTTCCTCGGAGTAGGTCATATGTATATTCTCACTAGTATATAATTGTGCGGTATGCGTCCTGAAGCGGCACATGGCCCCTGCGTTACGTCATATAGGGGGGCATCGGATAAATTTGGAGAAAAGGAGGAATTGATTTCTCTTTTTTTAGGGGTTAGGGGGTGGCGAGGCTGAGTGGGTGAAACCCAAATATGAAAACGGCACAGGAACCCTTGCCTTGAACAAGCGATGCTGTTGCCGTCGTGGGGAAGTGGCCGGTCCGTGTGTTGGACGAACGTGGCCACGATAATTAAACCGGCGGTCATGAGGCCGGCCCGGTGTCGTCTGCCGACAGCATGCCGGTGGTCGGCCAACGGGCTCGGCATTTGTAAAAGCCAAGCCCGGCCCAAGCCAGATTGCTATGTTCGGGCCAGTCTACATTTTAACTGACCATGGGCGCCAGCCGGATCTTCCGCCGAGCCCCCCCCCCCCTCCTCATTTTTTTTTTTGGCTTAGGTCATGCTACTCCATTTTAGCTTAATATGGTGATGCGGTGCTGCCAATGGCTGCTCAAGTGAGTGACTGGCCGCTCACGAGTTAAATATTCTGGGATGACTCATCAAATCGAAAGACACCAGACGTTTTTCCATTAAACGCATTTCTATCGATTTGCATGATGAATTGCATTTTGTTCGGTTGTCGGTTGCCGGGGCACTTCGGCGACAAAATCGCTGTTACAGTGCAGGATAATTTCATTTCCCCGGTGTGCTTCGGAACCTAGCCATGTCGCGGGTACCGGAAAAAGAAAGACGACGCATTGTAGATCTGTGCCTAAAAACTATTCTCAACGCGTTATATCGTAGATGACAAAAAGGCCACTGAACCCTGAAGACTATCAAGCCTCGCCTCTACGCGCCAGCCTAATCAAGAGCGCGAAGAAATGACTGTATTTTTACCCTCATCACTTATAAAAACATGCTAAGTGATTTATGTGGTGATAAGCTTGTTTCTTTTAATGCGTTTTGATTAAGCAAGCTGTTCACAAGCTGTAGACCGAACTAGCTGGAAAATGCTCCAGTAAGTGAAGTGCGCCTTCCCGCCACGCCGCCTCGGTCGCTCAGTCACCTGGGTCTAGCGAAGCGTACTTTACAGCAAAGCCAGAGCGGTGCGCTCCAGCGCTGTAGCAGACGACGCGAAGCGCCTCCCCGAGGTCCGTGTGCGCCTGCGCCGCTTCGCTTCGATGCGCCGCCGCACCGGACGCACTGGCGCCCCGCGGAGCGCGGCCACGGTGAGCCGTGTTCACCCTAAGAGTGTACGAGCCTGTACATTCTTCTTTCCCTCGTATTAATGCGATAGCGTTAAGGAGCTCGTGTCGCAGAAAAGCCGGTGTCGTCGGCGTCGGTGTCGGTGTCGGCGTCGGCGTCAGCGTTTTTGCGGCGTTGACCGTGAGCGATAAATCACGGCAGGCACTCCATAAATAAAAAGCAACTTCCAAGATGGTCTGGGTGGGAATCGAACCAGGGTCTCCGGAGTGTGAGACGGAGACGCTACCACTCAGCCACGATTTCGATGCTTCCAAAAGGTACAAACGCGCCTCTAGTGAATGCGGTGTTGCCTTCGAAACGAGCCGTGGAAAGTTATACTGTGGTGTATATAGGTAATTATGAACATGTAACTTACAGAAGTCGCAATTACACGAGTAGCGAAGTGCGTTTCGCTGCATTTCTTCTGCGCTTTCCGCACACGGAGAGCCATCTTGCGGCAAACACAGAAGAGCCCCTCCTCTCCATGTACGGCGCTGCCCCGACAGATGGCGCGCCACGCGCGCATTGGAGCTGTCGCGGTTCGGACTCTCTCCCCTGACAACGCTTCGCCTCGCTCCCTCCGCAGAATCAAGCGTCCTTCCTTTCTTTAGATCACTATCTCTCTATCTCTCTGCCCGTGCCGATCACGGCGTTTGGCTGGCGTGCATCATTTCCCCCTCCGGGATACCGAGTTCTTTGGTTCGCTCCGCTTGCTCAGGCGCACGTTTCATTGCTGCGCCGAACGCCGCGTTGCTCAACCATATGGCTCGACGCTCACCGCGTCTGATGCGGGGCGCCTCGTAAGTGATGGCTGCCCTGTAGCCCATTGTCTTACACCCATTGGCGGGGCGACGGGAACGCTATCGCGTTCCACTCTTGAAGGCGAAGCTTAAGCGTCCTCCAATTTTTTTATCAGTTCCAGCGCTTCCAATTCTGTGAGCTTTGACTGACATAACAGCATCTGCTCCACGTTTTTAAGCTGCGATGCTCTGCGCACGCTAGGTTGTGCCACCAGCCAAGCGAGCCCAAGCGAGGCCTCCCGTGGTCTAGCATTCCACTACACTCTTTCTTTTTCGTCAAAGGTATCCCTTGCCAGGATCTGTGTTACCTGAAGACCCTTCAGTGTGACGCACGAGGCTAAATATTTATTCATATTAGAAGCATGCATCTTAAATCGCACCCGCTTGTCAATTGTTTTACGCAACGTGATGAACTCGCGGGACCAAAATGTGCCACATCGCGCCGCCTCTGAAGTGTTGGCCAGTCAATCTCTCGGCGTTGGCACTGCGAAGCCGACAGCCTCGGCGTAGGTTGGGAGATCTCCGCGGTGTCTGCTCCCCTCTCAGCAACCGGCGCCCTTGGTCGTGCTGGAGCTCCAGGCACGTGCAGCGTGTTGGTCCGACCTGTCACAGGGGGCAGCCTGGGCATCGCCCGGATGGGATGGTGAGCCCCGCCGCGCGGGTCCGGCGTAACAATTCGAGGTGCGATCACGCCAAGATCTATGCGACCGTCCACCGCCCCGCAGGAGCACGCACCTCAGGTGACTGGCAATGATGGCCACCCCCTCGAAGCTGGGGTGCACCCCATAAGATGCGAGTACTCTGCTTGGGGGCTGCCACTGGATATCGCGGTCGAGGTAGATGGCGTCCCTTGTCCGCCGGCCGTAAAACCAATATTTTATAACCAATTCTAGGATGAAATTTTCTTTGTGTGGGCCGACAATGAACAAAGCCTCTTGGACTTCATTTCCAAATTCAATTCTCTGCACCCGTCAATGTCCTTTACGCACAACTTCTCCCAAGACAGTATTCTCTTCCTCGCCGCCACTCTGTCACTGAGTGGCGGCCGCATTTTCACGTCCCTGTACAACAAGCCTACAGGTCGTCAGCAATATCTGCATTTCTATAGTACCCACCCTCATCACTGCAATACAAGCGTTCCCTCCTCCCAGGCCCACAGATACAGAAGAGTCGGTTCCGAATTCGCGCAATTTGAGTGACACGCGGAGGAACTGAAATCTGCTCTCATACGCCAAAAATATCCTCCAAAAATAGTAGACCACGCCATTGAACGCGTCCACCACTTAGATCGAGCACACATAATGGCAGAAAGGGTAAGCAATACCAATACACAATTATATCCGAAGTTAGTCCTCACATGCACTAGCGGTGCTCCGCGGGTCAATGCCATTCTCAACCGCTATTTCAATATCATGAAACAGAGCATCCGACTCGCCACTATCTTCAATCAGCCGCCTCGGGTTGTGTATAGAAAAAGCAACACTTTAAGGGATTTGTTAGTCAGGGTGAGGACACAGAAGTCAAACACGCCCAAGGGCTGTCGACCGTGTGGGAAACCTGGTTACAAGGTATGCCGTCACATGACAACAACAGACACTGCTGAGGCATCGAACTCGTTCTTCGTACATAAAATTAACGCAAATATCGACTATGATTCCAGTTACGTCGTGCACAAAATTCAATGCGATGTGTGTAAGCAGGAATATATCGGAAAAACAGAGACCCCTTCCCGCCTGTGGTTCAACAATCACTGCGCGCATGTGAAAAGTCTCCCGAATTTACCCTTCTCCAGGCACGTTCGGCTGCCAGATCACTCCTTTAAACGCGTGAGCGTTGTGCTATTACAATCTGGTTTCCAACACACCCGTGCACGCGAGCAGAGAGAATATTTGTCCATCCATAAATTTGGAACATACGCTAAAGGAAATAATTAGAGTCCGGGGCGGCTCACGTGCCTCCGGGATATGCCGTCAGAGTGCATGGGAAACGCGAATACATGTTCTTTACTCTAAAATTGAGACACTGGCCACCCCTTCCTAGTACCTCAGCATGCGCCTCGAGGAGGCGACCGGAAAACCAATAAATTCAGTTTCCTTCACCCTGCCACAGAAGTGGTCATTCTGAATGACCTATTGTCCCTTCTTCGAATCCGGACGAGCTGACTTGATGTCAGTTGTCGGTTAAACGTTCAAAAACTGGACTACAAGGAGGCTTTTTAACTCGGCTACCCAAACCTAAGCCCAGAGGCGCACTTGCTTTGCGAATCCCACGCAAAGCAAGTGCGCAGTTTCCAAAAAGCAAGTTTCTTTTTGGAAATATGTATTTTTTCGCACCGTAGCTGGACCACAGAGTTGCCGGAACGGGCAGTGACTTGTATATGTGTACTGTGACACTGTGTTTCTTACCACAAGTTGCCGCTCTTCTGTCTTCCTTCTGTGCCCCTTCACTATTGTGACCTCCGCCGCCCGATTCAACTTGTCCTCTCATCCGCTACAGCGGCAGCACGCGCTCTGGTGCTGCGCAGCGACCTTTTTCTCCATCCTTGACTCGGGTCGACGGGAACCTAGCTGTTACTACTTCCAGCTGCGTTCACTCTCCGACTTACGTCTTCGTCCTCCTGTGTGCTTTTTTCCTTTTTCGTTTCTTTTTTTTGTTTTTTCTTCTCACTGACCTCCTTGCTTTACATACATGGGACTCCGCTTTCCCCTTGCCCTGCATAGTTGCCACAGGCAGCTGTAAATGTGCCAAAGTGCCGAAAATAATCACTGTCACAACTACCCCTCACGGTTTGATGTATTTGAGAACGACCGGGCACCCAGTCTGTTGTCTTCGCTCCCAGGGCCGAACTGCCATTTTTTTGTAAACACTGCTGAAGATCTGTCCACCGATCGAAACTGTGGGAATCAAATACCTGTTCTGTTTACCTTGTTGCACCACTCAAGTTCTTTATATATATATATATATATATATATATATATATATATATATATATATATATATGTATATATATATATATATATATATATAATATTGTGGGAATTTATCAGCTATTCTGTCATCTGTACACGATCATCATCATATGGGGTTCATATGGGGTTCTTCTTCATCAGCGCTTGTGGGGCTGGTTCTCGTGTGTGCTCCGTGCTGTGGGCGTGGTCGGTTCGCCTAATCTTTTGACGCGGAATAAACGCCGTGATTACTGCTGCGTCACAAGTGGTGGAGTGTGCTCTTCGGTCCCCCGTCCTCTGACTCCCCGCTCAACCTCCTGGAGCTTCGATCGGGTCGCCGATTGTGCAAACTGTCCGCCAGCATGTCGCAGGACGAGCCGACAGGCACTTCTACTTCCACCATCTCGGCCTCGGCTATCCCAGCCTCTCCGTATTGGGTTGTCAGTGGGCACCAGCGTGATCCGCATCTGTTTGCTGGACTTCGCGGTGAAGACGTCGAAGAATGCCTGGACGACTATGACCGAGTGAGTTCGGCTAACCGTTGGGACGATGCGTCCAAGCTACGTCACGTCGCCTTTTATCTGACAGGAGTAGCGAAGACTTCGTTTTTCAACCATGATGTCTATTTCACGAACTGGGGCGCTTTCATGTAGCAGCTCCGCCAAATCTTCGGCACACCGGCTGTTCGTTCCGCCCTCGCAAAAAAGACGCTCGACACTCGCAAGCAAGTGCCCGGTGAATCTTATACGGCGTACATCGAGGATGTGCTTGCGCTTTGTCGACGCGTGAACACGGCCATGACCGAATCAGACAGGGTTCACCACATCCTCAAAGGCATCGGAGCTATTGCTTTCAATGCTTTGGCCATCCAGAACCCCGCTACCGTCACTGATATCGTCACTACTTGCCAGCGCCTTGACGAACTCGAATCAGTATGGTTGCAGCCAGACACCACTGCAAACACTACCACCGACGACCCTGCGTTACGAGCAATGCTACGCGCAATAATTCGGGAAGAGCTCCAGTATCTTGGCTTAGCCGCAGGACCTATGCCTTCTCCTGCCTCAGATACCAATCTGCGAGACGTCATCAAGGAGGAATTGGCATCCATGGCTGGTGCAGCGTACACGGACCCTCTAACCCCTAGGGCCCCATCAACGTACGCACAAGTAGCCGCAGCTACTCCAGTCATCGTCCCACCGATGCCTCCAAAACCAACACCGGCTCACATCGCTTCCATGACTACCAGCGCACCTACGCAAACCAGCTATCTGCAGTGGCGTCCTCCTCGTCCCATCTGCTAGTACTGCGGCTATCATGGCCACATGGCGCGTTTTTGCCGCAAGCGCCAGCAAGACGAGCGTCGCGGATATGATGTATACGAACGGGATGACTTTTCGCCCGGAGCTACTTTCCAACGTCTAGGGAGCTTTCATGACCAACGCCGTCCTTATGGTCCACCGTGCGGACGCTCTCCATCGCCTACTGTAGCATCCGAGACGGCTTACCGTCCTGCGAGACGCCGCTCGCCGTCACCCCTTCGCCGCTCTACGTCCCCACTTCGACCTGCTTCTCAATTCGCCGAGCGTTGTCCGGAAAACTGAATTATGCAGCTTTTGGGGGAAAAGCTGCATCGAACGACAGGACAGAAATTCCTCCATCGCGTCCGTGCAATGTGATATTGGTTGTAGTAGAAGGTGGACAAGTAGAAGCTTTAATAGACACTGGTGCTAGTGTTTCAGTCATTCACCGTGATTTGCGTTCACGACTTCGGAAAGTTACGACCCCCTATGATGGACCTACGCTACTCACTGCTCAAGGGGCCTCCATTCGACCTATCGCCATGTGCACAGCTCGTATTTCCATCGATGGACTTCTACATCACGTACAATTTGCAGTGCTAAGTTCGTGTGCCCAGCAGCTCATATTGGGATGGGATTTTCTTTCTACGGCCTCCGTCTCCATCTGCTGTGGACAACGCGTTCTCCACATGACCGACACGACCTATTCACTTCATGCAGATGACGCACCCCTTCACTTCCTTGCTGCAGAAGATACCGCGTTACCTCCTCGCCATCAAAGCATCGTTACTATCACGTCTGGTGTGATTGACTGCGGCGACGTGCTCGTATTACCATCTGCACGCTGTCTTGCAAGAGGGATAGCCTTTGCATCAGGGCTCGTTAGGTTTGATCATGGCTCTGCACTTCTCTACGCTACAAACCCGACATCCGAAAAGATTCTCATCCCTAAAGGCACTACATTGGCTTGCGCCACTGAATCGGAGTCTATATCTGTCGTTTCCTTTAAACCAGCTTCCTCTGAAGGTCCTTGTACCGGACGGGCCGCATCTCCTTCAGCTCTTGCAGCTTCCATCAGTTCCGACCTGACACCTTCGCAGTCACAACAATTGCTTGCTTTGCTCCAAAAACATGAAGCTTCCTTTGACGCGCATTCATCTTCGTTGGGAAAGACTTCGATTACGACGCATCGGATAGAGACAGATGGTGCATCCATCGTGCGCGGTATACCATATCGCGTATCGCTAGCCGAGAGGAAAGTCATTGACGAGGGCGTCACCGACATGCTCCAACGAAACATAATACGCCCCTCTGCTAGCCCTTGGTCTTCCCCCGTTGTTTTGGTTCGGAAAAAAGACGGCTCTGTTCGATTTTGTGTAGACTACCCAGCACTTAACAAGATCACACGCAAGGATGTATACCCTATGCCGCGAATAGACGATGCCTTGGATTCCCTGCAGGGTGCCGAGTACTTCTCCAGCATCGATCTGCGTTCCGCCTACTGGCAGATACCTATGCATGTGGACGATAAGGAGAAAACAGCGTTTTCAACACCAGATGGGCTATACGAGTTTAATGTCATGCCATTCGGCCTCTGCAATGCGCCCGCAACGTTCGAGCGCATGATTGACACCGTTCTTCGTGGCCTAAAGTGGAAGACTTGCATGTGCTACCTGGACGATATTGTTGCTTTCTCGTCAACCTTCTCTCAGCACCTGCAACATCTGGATGAAGTTCTCACGTGCCTTGCCAACGCTGGAGTTCAGCTAAACACGGAGAAATGCCATTTTTCCAGCAAGACGTTCAAAGTTCTAGGTCACATTGTGAGCAAAGATGGCATTCGTCCTGAACCTGACAAGGTTTCCGCAGTTCATAACTTCCCTCGTCCCGAAAAGACCAAAGATTTGCGTAGTTTCTTAGGTCTCGCTTCCTATTTTCGGCGATTCATATGGGGCTTCGCCTCAATAGCGTCACCTCTGCACAAATTACTCGGTTCTAATGTTCCCTTTGTGTGGTCTCCCTAATGTGAATCTGCGTTCACCCATCTGAAGCGCGCTCTCACATCTGAACCGGTACTACGCCATTTTGATGAAGCTGCTCCTACCCTCCTACATACGGATGCTAGTGGTCACGGAATTGGTGGCATTCTCCTACAGCGAGACGACACTTTAGGTGAGAGGGTCGTGGCATACGCAAGTCGCGTTCTGACAAACGCCGACAAGAATTACACCATCACGGAGCAGGAATGCCTAGCTATCATTTGGTCTGTGCAGAAGTTTCGAACTTATCTTCACGGCCGCCACTTTACGATCGTTACAGACCATCATGCATTATGCTAGCTTTCGACGCTGAAGAACTTGTCTGGACGACTTGGTCGGTGGATTCTTCGTTTGCAAGAATACGACTTTACCATTACCTACAAGTGCGGGAAAAAACACCAAGATGCAGACGCGCTTTCTCGCTGTCCGCTTCCTACGACACCTTGCAATGAAGCTCCCACTACCATCCGTGACAAGCTTTCGCTTGATCCCTCCTCACATGCTTTCTTGTTGGCCACTGTCGACGAGATGCCTCCACACGACAACAAATCCTTCCAATTTCATCAACTTGCCGACTCTTACTGTCGGCGCATCATAGACCACCATCAAGGAGCTTCGCGCCCGCCTAACGCCCGCCTTCGTCGGCAGCTGACGCAATTTAAGATTGACAACCGCGTCCTATACCGTCATGTCTATCACCCTGATGGTCAACGCTGGGTTCCTGTCCTGCCACGCTCTCTACGTGCTCATGTCCTGCAGGCTTCTCACGACAACATGACTGCTGGTCACCTTGGTTTCCAGAAAACCTATGACCGCATCAAAGGGAGCTTCTACTGGCCTGGATTGTCCGCCAGTGTAGCGAGGTATGTCGCTTCCTGCGCTCTATGACAGCGTTGAAAGCTCCCTACATCAGCTCCAAGCGGACAACTGCAACCGGTTCCTTGGCCGTCGCAACCATTTGAGGTCGTTGGAGTTGACCTATATGGCCCTCTTCCTGTGAGTCTCACCGGTAAACGATGGATTGTGACAGCCGTTGGTCACTTGACACGCTACGCCGAAACCACTTGTGTGGGTTCTGCCTCGGCCTCTCAAGTTGCTGCATTCATACTGCAATCCTTAATACTGCGTCACGGTGCTCGTCGCGTCCTCCTCAGCGACCGTGGAAAAGCATTCCTCTCGCAACTACTAGACAAAGTACTCAGAGCCTCCGGAACCACCCACAAGACTACCTCCAGTTACCATCCGCAAACCAACGGCCTCACAGAGCGATTTCATCGCACACTGTCAGACATGTTAGCCACGTACATTGACCCGGATCACAGAAACTGGGGCGCAATGTTACCATTCGTGACCTTTGCATATAATACCGCCGTTCAACGCACGACCGGTTACTCGCCATTCTACCTTGTCTATGGTCGTTCGCCCTCTTCCTGTCTTGACGTCTCTTTCTTCGCGCCACCTGTCCCTCAATGTCCTTCCTCCTGCGAAGAATTTGTGTCCCGCATTCTGCGTTGTCGCCAGCTCGCCCGCATCAACACCGAAGCTCGGCAACAGGACCGCAAGCTGCATTACGACGCCTCTCATCGCGTCGTGTGCTTCCGCCCTGGAGAGGAATTGCTACTCCGGAGACCAGTTCGTACTCCTGGCTTGTGTGACAAGTTTCAGCTTTGGTTCATCGGCCCCTACAAAGTCTTGGAGCAGACTTCTCCAGTGAACTATCCCGTGTAACCAGTTATTGTTCCAAATGACAGCCGCTGCCGCGCCGCTGAGATTGTCCACGTTTCCCGTATGAAGCCTTTCATGAGACGTTCACCGCCCCTTTGAATTGCGGCCAGGATGGCCGCTGTCGCGTGAGGGGACATTAGTGTGGGAATTTATAAGCTATTCTGTCATCTGTACACGATCATCATCATATGGGGTTCATATGGGGTTCTTCTTCATCATCGCTTGTGGGGCTGGTTCTCGTGTGCGCTCCGTGCTGTGGGCGTGGTCGGTTCGCCTAATCTTTTGACGCGGAATAAACGCCGTGATTACTGCTGCGTCACAATATATATAGTGATAAGGCTACTCAGTCACCCATGGTTACGGCTGCAACGAGATGAACAATGTGACGCGCGTTCCGTTATCGCTTTCTTTTTCGTGTATGTGTATGATGTTGCCTCAACACTCATAGTTTATTTCGGAAACAGCAAGGTGTGATCCTTACTGCCCATATGTAATGCAGCATCTAGTTCGTTAACTTGCCTCCACCTGTTTTTTAACGAGACGAATATATTCCATAGCGATTGAAGCAGCGATGTTGAGAAACCTAGCTTTCGGGCTTACAGCCCAAGTTAAATAACGCGAGATATCGAAGCGCAATAAACTGGTTATAGCACAATATAACCCACCGATGTACGAACCAAAGAATTCGTACCTGCTGTGCACGCCAACACACTGGTAAAGATTTTAAATCCACGCAAGAGTTCACGTGGGAGGTCGTTCACGCCGAATGCTATTTTGCGTTTAAAATGGAAAAAAAACCGCAAAGTTGGTAATTAAAGAGTGCAATGTAAAATTGGGAATGATGATATTGTACTCTTTGTCATGTAATAAAAACGCTTCCTTTATTGTTGAAGAAAGTTTGTAGGTTAAAACTGCGCTTACTACGGCGACTCTAGCAGGAGATCATGTGCTCACGGGGGAACATTTTTATTTGGTGTGCTATGCCTGTTTCTTTAGTACCGGTGCGCGGTCTATTTTTCCGCCCTCTGTGGCCATTTTTGAATTTGAGAGTGTTCGGGGCAAGGGCGTCTACTACGGCGGCCACGATTCGCGTGGCCAATGCCATATCAGCCGCCGTGGTTATCTCCACTCTGCCCGGAGCGTCGTGCGAGGAGGCAATAGAGGCACCATAGAAGCCGCCAGAAAAGTACCCGCCTCCTTCCTTGGCTTACCCCCTTGCCTCGTGCCCCTGACGAGAGGGCACGAATCCGGGCCGCGTTCCTCGCTCGTGCACGCGATATTGAAAGAGTGATTGTGAAGAGGAAGAGGCGCTGAACACAATTAGCGGAACCGCGTTCGACCGCTCACCCTCACACGCTTTACCTCATACGGAAACTCACGGCGACGGCGACGACAGAAAGATGACTAGAGTGTCCATGTAATTGGCATCGGGAAAAAATGGTTCTGCAGTACTAACGCACATGGTTTATTCTAAATAAAAGAAAGTTTGACTGAAGCAGGTAATTAAATTCAGTATAACCAATGGCTATGGGTGCATAAATGTTTCTTTGACTACTTCGGAACAGGAATCCTCGCGCACTGTTCTTATCGACCAGCAATGCTGCAAATTTGTGCTCACCGGATGTACTTTTACGAATATTCACCAGTCGCAAGTAAAGTCGCAGGGCAAACACCAAATCAAGCTGGCATAGTGCGAGAGTTTACGCAACAATGTCAGGACGATGAAGGCGATTTAAGATGCTTGTCGATGGAAGATTGACGATGAGAGGTGTATCTATTTATAAACACGACATAGATCTAGTCACATTCATTAATTCTGTACAACTCTATAGGAGTGGCACATGCCCGTTCTAGAGAACTGACCAACAATGGACACGCACCTAGCTGATCTCACGTTGATTGAATCAATAAAAAAAAACGGGTAAAACTAATTTTTTTTATGTAATGCGCTGTTGCCCAAAGGGGTTAGTGGGCTAAGGAATCTGAAATAAAATATATATCCTGGATTCTTGGCTACATAAAAGCACATCGGAAGATTCATAGCGACGCCATCTGGTGACGGGAAGCAACTTTCTGTACCTGATCTTACACAAAAATGAAGCTAGTACCACTTTTCTCGGACAATTGAAGGCCACCTAGTATAGATTTGAGCCTTCCTTGGCCCTTGCAAAAAAGGCGAACTTGCAATTTGCCTTGTTTTTGTAAATTCTTCTCAAACCACTTGAGCACTTCTTCGACTTGACGTCTGGTTACTTCTTTGGTCTCGGTTGCTGAACTACTACAATCGCAGCCTTTGACATTTTTCACTGGTTGTTTATTTGCTTTAAAACATGTCAATGGGGTGTCCTTTCTCATTTGCGCAGGTGCTGTGTAAACGCTGCTTTTTTTGTGATAATACCGTGATTTAGTGTGGGGCGCTATTATCAGCTGACTACCCGTTCACTTTTGTCTCAGCAGTATGAAAATCGTACGCTGTTACGGACGGAAACCAACTAAGCACAATATACTTCCTTTGTCCTCTGGGTGCGCTAAGGCTGACTCGGTATGTCACTTGAAAGAAGTCCATCCAGGTATGCTACATCGAAAAAGAAAGGATGGGAGTCCTTAACGGGAATTATTGTTTATGGGCCAACTTCGCATCATCGGCTAGAATAGCTCACTGCCGTTTATTTCTCGCTGCTTTACCGAGCACCTTAGGCGCAACTCTCACCCTGGACGGGTGGGCCACTTTTCTCTCCACATAAGCTATCTATACGTTCTTTTTCTTCGCTTGCTTTTTTTTACATTTTCTACTTAATATTACTTTGCCTATTTGACTGCAAATCACATTGTCTAATTAAAGAACTGTGTTATGACTTCAAAACTGGTGATTATTCGTTTCGGAAATGCAAATCCATCGAGTGGTTTGTTTTCGCAAAGATATCGCGGTTATGACGTAGCTGCCGTGGACGCCACATGTACGCCAAATCTTCCGTTGCAGCAGAGTGGAACCATATCACTTGGACGGTGTAGCTGGCGATCTGAGCGCGCTTCGTAAAGAAGGCATCAAGCACTACGGACTGCTCACGGTGTGGGCGATTCGCTCCGACTTCAGCTACATAACATCGTATATGAAAGCGCTGCTTGAGGTGAGTGAGGGTTGAGTAATATATATATATATATATATATATATATATATATATTATATGCCGGCAATAGACATCCTGTTTAGGCTACAACATAAGCCCGTTCTACGTGGCGCGTTAGCAACTCCATGGCACGTCAAACTAGACTGGCAGAACCGCTCTTGATCTGTCGTCAATTTCATATGCCTGGGTTGATGCCACTTTTACGCAATATCTTTTTTTCCAGGTCGCAGGATATATCACATAGGAGCGCGTAATGTACGATGTGCGTTGTGTAGATATTTAAACGCTTCGACGTCTCGCCCCAACTGAGCATACGAATACATTCTTATCTATGCAAAGCTGCACGAGCTCCAAGAAAGGAATTAAATGGCGCATTAGTGCTCCGGCCTTTGCAACGTTGCGTTGGCTAGGCATCGAAACCACCCGCTCATAATTTCCTACCCTAATGTCATGATTAGGGCTTTGTCCTGTAACCTGAAATTGAATGTGTGTTTGAGATGCTCATGTTAAACGCCATAGATGTGTACCTTGAAATCGTTCGTATACTTTCATTTTTGCTTGGAAACGCTGTAAGCTGCAGCGCAAAAGTTAATAGAAGTGGTATGTTGAAGGCGGGGAGTCTTGCTTCATGCAATTATATTTTTGTTTACCAGCCGAAGAAGCAGAGATGTTTGCTTGAGCCAGCTACATAACAGAAGCCGAGTATTATTTTGAGCAGGAGCTAATTCAATCGCAGCCCAATGGGACGCTACTCAGCAATTAAAAAGAAATTTCAAAACATCGTGTACTATTCCAAATCTTTATTTTTATTATCTTGCGGTAGTATGTAAATTAGGCAAAATATTCCTTTTTTTATCACTCCGGCACCTCAGCGCTGCTTTGCTAGTGTGACATCCTGAATTTCAAAATATTTTGTTATTTGAGCCGCTGTGGATCAGTGAAACTTACTAAAACTTAATATGTTTACCCTTTGGCTATGTTGCGAATAAAGAGTAGCCTAAATTAAGCGATAAACGTTATGTAGGCTCGAGCATACGCCATCAAAATCGGTGACGTCACGACAAGCTGAAGTGCAAAGTTCAATGCCGCGCCGCCACGTCTGTTTAATTTTTCATGTATTTTCGGGGTTGGCAAACGTATTATCCTGGCAAGGGTTGTGATTTCGGCACTGCATAAATGTGTTGCAATGATACAGGTCAAATTATAGTTTGTCTAATGTCCCCTAATATTAAAATATGCAGTAAGTAAAAGTAGTGTTGAATATTATTTCTCAGAAGAATTGATTTGTTTTACAGTTGGAGCCACCATTTAATTAAGGCAGCGTACACCACGTGATAATTTTTATCTTACAAGGGCAGGTTGACGTGGCAGTGCTACAGATTGCAGTATAGAAGCGCTACAAGGAAGTTGGCTAACCCGAGCCTTTATATATGCGATATAATTTGGTATTGTTTTTTTTGTTTTTTTGGTGGTTGGGGGCTTTCTATAGGCCTACCACAAAGTACGAAAGCTTTAAAAAAAGAGTTCCTGAACGTGGAGTGCTAGTTCGTTTCAGCCATAATTACGCAGTTGTCAGTTACGACTGCTATACTGGGTATGACCAGCATGTCGGATCGGCAAATACCAAAAGAGCCGCCTTAGTTATTGTTACACGTCAAGGAAATGGTGTTTCTGTGTACATACACATATACAGTAAAAGCTCGTTAATTCGAACCGCAAGGGGAAGCCGCTTCAGCTCGAATTAACGAAAGTTCGAACTAACGAAATTGAAGGAGAGCAACGGTACACTGCGATTTGGAAGCAGTAGGGAATGTCAGAAATTTGGTGAGTCAGAAAGTGATGGCGTGTACCGCGGGCACACGCCATCATCAAGTCGAAGCCATGGGTTCGACTGCGCCACACCACCGATGTCCACCGAAATGAACGTTAGCCGAGGCTTAACACCATCACAATGAATCGCGACGGCCGATACCTCCTAAGCTGAAAACAGAGGTACACAACCGATGAAGACTGCCGAGACAAAGACGCCGAACATGTGAAGGTGGCGAAGGCCCTGATTCGCTGGTTCTTGATTGCAAGCGCAGCTGCGACGTACTTGATTCGCTGTGTTTTGGCGCTTGCCGTGCCATCTCCGCACAACCTAGCAGCTGTACAAGATTTGCAAAGCCTCCAAGATTCGCAACGGGCAACAAGTCTCTGAGGTTAGGTAGAACGGAGAGGCGGCAGCCGCCGCTGCCTTCTGGCGGACCCTGCGTCGGTTAGATTTTTTTCCTATTTTGCCTTCTCTCGCCATTCTCTCCGTTTAGGAGGCAATACAGCCTTGTGTGTAGGCAGTAGGCGCGTTTCTCTGGCCGTGTGCCAGGCGAGCGTAGTTCGAATTATCCGTGAGGGAACCTTCTCGCGTTCGAATTAACGGACTTTTTTATACATAGACTTCTGTGGAGCTTGGCCGGACCAAATCGTACAGTTCGAATTATCCATAAATTCGAATTATTGAAGTTCGAATTTACGAGCTTTTACTGCACATCAGGTTAAATGCGACGTGGAAAGCTTCTGGCCTCTAGCCTTAAGAAAGTTAGCTGAGGAAGCACTTAGTGGGCTTTTACAGGCTAGTAATTAGGCGAAGACACTGATCTAAAGAAGCAAACTGAGTTTCAAAAATAACGCAGCCAACCCAGCATACAAATTTTCTTAATAGAAGACCGTACTGATCGTAAAGGATGATACCGCATAATTTTAAGTAAGCTTGAATAAATAAAATGTCCTGTGACAACGCGCGGATATTCGTTGAAAAGCAGCAATTGCTTGTTAGGCTATACAAGGGTGCCTAATGCAGTATTAGGCGTTCTGCAAAAAAAATATATAAAGGTTTACATGTATCTGATAGTTTTAATGCTGTTTGATATGTTACTTTGTCTCGTGAATATTTGGGCGCAGTAAAAACAGCGGATTTTAAATTCTGGGCATCTTTTCTTTTCGGAGGAACCTTCGACAAGGCGGACGGAATATTAAACCACCTTAAGGCTCCTCCTGTCAGTCATCTGTCCAAGTTCTCGATAGCACTGACACCCTTCCTGCAGGGCTGTGCGGCTCACTGACAACACTTCAGCCGGCATATGCAATTAGGACACCGGCGGTGTGAGAGGCTGACGTTAGGGTGCTCCCTTTAACACTTGACCAAACTGTAGATGCCTACAGACATTTCCGGCATAACTAAAGTGTTTCTTCGTCGTGCGACACAATGTTCGCGCCTCAGACGCAACCGAAACGCCTCTCCTGCAGTGTCCGGTTCAGAACCGCACACAGGTCATTTTCGTGCGCTGCTCGGATCGAGGTCGCGGGCTTTATTTTAGCAGCACAATAAAGAATTTCAGGTCGCGCAAAGTGTTCTGTAGTCTTTCACTAGAGCATGCTGAATAAACAGATCCTTAGTTTTGGCACGCAAAGCACTGATTTTATGGAGGCAAAAGGCGTAGCGCATCAGGGACAGGACAAAAGGAGAACACAGAAATGGACAGAGCGCCAAACGTGTGAGTCGTCTGTGTTGTTCTTTTGTCCTGTTCCTGTTTTTGCCTCCATCCTAATGTACTAACAAGTGCAATGTGCAACTTTAGCCAGATTGCACACATTAAAGCATGATACGTTAAGCCCTCTGTATTGGCACCACGTCTTCGTTGAACAGCGGTAGACATGCCGAGAGATATGCTTTAGCATACCGTCCTGGCGTGCCATCGCAGAGAGTGTAGATAGAAGTGATTTATGTAATAAAGGATTATGTATGAAACGTTCCGAATACACCCCGCATTACCGATGCTGATGTTGTGGCACCATCTGGTAGGTGGAGATCGAAAGCTTCGCGACTTAGTACCATCTCGCTAGGCATACCATCTTCAAAGCAAACAGCTAATCTGTGTAATTCGAACAAATCATGGCTAATACGTTTTCATCAGCGTGAGATCATTCTAAGTAGTGACCAATTTTAGGATTTATTTCTTGCTCGCACGACACCAAGAAAGTATAATGGGTGAATTTGAAACAAAGTGGTCGCTCTGAGCTTATCGAAAGGGCTGCACATTCACGGTGACTTGCGGACGACAGCGCAATAATGAGCTACACAAGGTGCGCATTCGCAGTGGGTCAAACGTATCACGTGTCATGGAAAGATTTATGACAATGTGTGGTTGCATAGCTTATTAGCAACCCGCAGAGACAACGCTGATGTTCCTGCTAATACGGTGCGTTTCTTTTCCACATGGGCAACTGCAAGGTACTCGAACAATTGTATGTAAATGCTGCTATTTCGCCCCACGTGTTCAAGCAGCGTGTGTTCTTAATTTTGGATCTTAAAAATTGCTTATTATTTATTTTACAAGAACGCGAGTGCAACACATCGCTGCTGACCTCCTAATAATGGTATTGTCGACTGCTATTAAAGCACCCACTGTATATTTTCCATGACCGCGTCGCCAGTGGGCACTATCGCTTGTTCCGTAAAATTGCCGAAGTGACGCATACAGATACTTGTGCATAATTCTGTGTGTCGACATCCCCAATTGGAGCGCTCAGGCTCAGTGTGTATTCAAAGCCTTACGAGCAAGCGGAGAGCAGACGTGCATCTCCTGTTTAGTCTTTCCTACACTGGGTATCTTCTCTTTGCGATGGGGCTGCTCATTAAAAGTGCATATGCGACATGGTAGAAGTCAGACACTGTATTTAAAGAAAAATATACAGAGCGATGTGGTTACGAATGCAGGTTTACACTTGTTCAAGCTCTTATTTTGTAGGCAACGACTAGAAGCATATCGTGTCCGTCGTGTTTTGCTGGTGTTGCAGAAACTTAAACAGCTCCAGGGCGGGGACCAGACAGCGAAAACCGTCATCGCCATCGGCTGCGAAGATTACAGCGGTGACTTCTTTTCCAACTTCACAGCGACACTCACGGAAGTTGCCAAGTAAGTGATAAGAGAACCCCATTGAGGGTGAACGAATATGAATATGTTCAGTGAAGCTGTTGTAAGCTAACGCTTAAGCCAAATAGCAAGAGTGTACCTAACACCGACTGCATGTACTACGAAAGCAACTTCACGAACGCCATACTAGTATTTATCGAGAGCTTCCAAAGTGGCACTAGGCGCCAGCTGGAAATTGGTGTCTATGGCTAAGAAGATTATTAATGGGGTTGTTAGAGAAACTTAAGAGGTAGCTTTCCCTCGGGGTCATGAGGCCTCAACTTTCCCTAATCAAATGAACGCGGAATGTCAGAATGGTCTGATGAGGCTACCTCCCGAAGATTTTTATTAAATTGTTTCTTTTGGAGTGAAAGGCTAAATTCTAGCAAGTGGGGAAGAAACGTTTCAGTGAGGACCGTATAATTGCAAGAAAATGCACAAATTTTTTAAGACAAAAATAAAACGAGCCCGAGGTTTGCAAATCTGTGCACCAATGTGACTTTGCAGCAAATCATACATGTATATGTACACATGCATATTTACATCCGCGTGAATATATGTTCTGTTACCGTCACAAGTAAGTGCATCATCTATAGAGGCCAAATTTTATATATGAGTTGACAGCTTTAAGAATTAGTCATAACGTTTACGTCTATCATGCAAACGTACTTTGCACAAATTAGTGGAGTATTGCAGATCTGCAAACGGTTCATTCGGCCCTCTTTAGATGTCGCATTAGGGGCAGATTAGATATTGTGACTTATGTTTAAATACGAAGCTTCAAGGTCGACAACTTGGTACTTGAGATTGCCTTTGTGTTCTGCAACTTTCAACGAATTTTGTAAAAGATAAGTTTAATAATGAATTCGCTTTTTGTAAATAGTACATTTAAACTTTTCTTGATATAAAATATACCATCGCCGCCATATGCACGGTGAATGCCAAAAAAGATTTTACGTTCTTCCAGTATTTAGATACAAGCTACCAAGCCAAAGTTTTCTCTTAATGACCAAAGCGCGCTGCTTGTATTTGGGAGCGAATTTAAGACACATTCGCTTTGCCATGAGAGGGAGGATAACCAGCACCTTCTTGCCTTGATGGTATTACACCGTGGCATTCCACAGTCATTTCAGCATATGCCCTGTGAAATCCGGTCATAGGTCGACGAAACCAACAATTAGTAGAATTGGTCAGACTCACTCGAACTGAGTCTGAATAAAGCTAGTGGATGGATGCAAGGGCAAGGTCGATCAACTTGTGTTACTTTCTAGTCCGAGTAAGTGTAAATCTGGGTGGGTCGAATAGCCTGCGAATGAGAGGTGCTCTGAGTGTGACTAAATAAAGGCGAGTAGAAATGTTCTCTGCTACTCGCCTGAGTGAGTGACAGAAGCGGCGCTCCTGTAAATGAAACAGATAAATAATTAAAACATAAAACGTAACGAAAATGATATTTCCTTACGATTACTCTTTTTTGCAAGAGTTTCGTAAAGCCTTCGATTGAAATAGATGCTGTATCCTACTGCAAGAACCTAAAACACTTGAACAAAACTATTCAGATTTTCATTGCCAGTTCATCTCATTCCATTATCAAAAGTCTTAAAAAAGTGTGACCAAGTATGGTGTTCTTTAGCATACATATCAGGCTTTCTTCTATATTTCTTGTAATAAAGTACTTCTATATGCTCCAAAATCTGCGAAGAAATGTGGTATGCGGATTATTTTATTGTTATCCTTTTTTGATGTCTACAATTTGACAGTGGAAGAAACGAAAAAGGCGTAGTTAAGGAAAGCCTCTTGCTATTGGTAAATAACTAAATAAATGCGCAAAGAATATTGAAGCTTTTTCTTTTCAAGGAATAAAGAAACAGCCTGCAACAATAACTTCTCTTCTCACAATGCTAAGTCGTTAGAACAACACAGCCGGCATTGTCTATTGGCAGTTACGTTTTAGTCATAAATGGATATGATCTCTTTGTAATATTCGGTCATAGTGGTGAAATTTATCTTTTTTGCCCACTTAACTAAGAACACCAATACACTTCTAAATGATTCACTCACGTCATAACTACTGCTTATCAATATGAGCAATTAACAATAGAACACGTAAACAAGTTTTATGCTGTAAAAGGAAGATCCATGCGATCACTGCTAACTTGGCGCACTGAATTCCTATGAGCAAACATGTGGTATCAAATTATTCGGCCACTTACCTCCACAGCCATGATAAAAACTTAGTGCCCTTCCGCTCTATGAAACACGATGATAAGCGAAGCAGTGTATGTGGGTCACTTGATGGCGAACTGCATCTCCGCCATGGATCGACCAAGTATCTCACTATCTTTGGGATGGCCTCACGTATCACGTGTGTTTAACGCCTGCTTCACTTCCGCCGCTGGTCGGCCTGGTATTGCAATATCTTGGGGATATCTGGAGAGCTCGACGCCTGCTTCACCTCCGTTGCGGGTCAGCCTGGAATAGCACAACTTTGGAATCGGCTCACGTATGGGGTGTGTTTAGTACCTGCTACACCCACGCAGTGGGTCGATCCGGTATTGTACTATCTTCGGGATGGGCCCTCGTAAAGGGGGTGCTTAATGCCTGTTTTCCCCACACCGCGGATCCGCCCGGTATTACACTATCTTCGGTATCGACCCACGTATGGGGAGAGCTTGACACCTGCTTAACCCCCGTTGCGAGTCTGCGCGGCACAGCACAACTTCGGAATCGGCACTCGTATGGGAATGGTTTAGCGCTTGCTCCTCCCACGCCATTGGTCGGCCCGGTATTGTACTATCATTGGGATCGGCCCTCGTATGGGGAGTGCTTAACGCCTGTTTCACCCACGCCATGGGTCGGCCTGACGTTGTACCATCTTCGGAATCGGCCCTTGCATGGGGGAGTGCTTGGCGCCCGGTTCACCTGCACCGCGGGTCGTAAGGCATCGCACTGTGTTTGGATCCCGACCTCTTATAGGGAGTGCTTGTCGCCTGCTTCACCTCTGCCGCGGGTCGGCCCGCCATAGCGATATGTTTGGAATCCGCTCACGCATGGGAAGGGATTTACGCCTGCTTCACGTCCGCCGCGGGTCCGCCCAGCATTGCACATTCTGTGGAAACGGTTCAAATAGGGGAAGTGTTTAATGCCTGTTTCACCTCCACCACGGGGTTGCCCGGTGTTGTGTTCCTTCGGGATTACATTCCACACGTGGGCACAATTGTGGCTAAAGTACGCTTTGACAGCTTCGCTGTAAAAGTAAAAACAAATAAGTCGCTTCCTAACTTGAGTCACTGCCGCTTTTCTTTGGGTGAACTAGATTCAAAATACCTCAAAGAATATTAGGTAAAAAGAAAGACTGTCAGAATATGCTTTTACCCAATGAATACGCTTGTGGAATTTCATAAGCAAAACATGTACCCAACGCTGTTTCAAGTAAGAAAGATGTATTATTGGCGGTCAAGTTCCTGTTCCTGCACTCCAATACGCTGGCTTCGAAAATGTCCCCAGGATACACTGAACGAGAGGAAAGGAAACCGAAGGCCCTATTATTTGTTAGCAGTAGTATCATAAGGTGCAAGTAGAGAAAAACATCGAAGGCAGCATAGGGGAAAATAGTTGTACGTAATAATTGAATTGAGAGAGAGAGAGAGAAACGTTTATTAAACGAAACAGTGTCCCGAGCGAGGCCGGGTATCACCCTAAGGTGGGAGGGCTCCTTAGTCCAGGAACCCTCTGGCTTCGACTGCCCTCTTGGCCCTGGCGACGAGTTGTCGCTGGTCTTCCAGGTCCCCGAGGGTTAGCTTGGCCTCCCACGTTTCGAATAGGCCGTTTGCTTCTATTGCTCGTTTTGCGTGCGTTTCTGGTTGCATTTCGCTGCCTTCCTGCCACGGGCATTCCAGGAGCAAGTGTGCCAGAGTGTCGGGTACGTTGCAAAGTGGGCAGAGGTAGCCGTGGAGCGTCGGGTAGAGGCGATGCATTATTGTTCCGTGCGTGTACGTATTACTTCGCAGGCGTCTAAGGATTAGGCTTTCTTCTCTGTCAAGTTTAGGGTGCGGTGGAGGGTACACTCGACGCTCGAGCCTGTAATGTTGCAATATAGCCGAATAGTTGGTGGATACGGCCTCCGCCTCTTCTGTCACGGGTCCGAGAGCGCGTGGGGAGAGGGGAGCCCGGCTGACGTGCTCGCGGGCAGCGGCGTGGGCCGCTTCGTTCCCCTCTAGACCCTCGTGTCCGGGTACCCACGTTACGCAGGTGTACGGGAGCGGAGTGCTTCGTCTTTTTAGTATCTTGAGTGCATCGGCCGAGATGCGGCCCCTCAAGAAGTTTCTGCAGGCGGCCTGAGAGTCGGTGAATATAACCGCTGCGTCTGTGCATGTGGTGGTGGCGAGAGCGATTGCCGCTTCTTCAGCCGTTTCCGGGTTGCGTGCCTTGATGGTTGCCGATGCTAGCTCGGAGCCTTGGGAGTCTACGACGCTCAGAGCGTACGCGTTTCGATGCGGATACTTGGCCGCGTCGGTGTAGCGGGCATTCAGGTCATGCCTGAAACTTCGTTTGATGGCGTTGGCTCTAGCCTGTCTTCTGCTCTTGTGATATATGGGATGCATGTTGCGCGGGACACGTGCGATGCAAATGCACTCTCGAACGTCCGGTGGTATTCGTTCTTTCTTGTCCGTGTCTGCGACATACGTCTCGCTGTAGTTTAGGTGTCGGAGTACTGATCTCCCTGTGGGCGTGAGCTTGAGTCGTTCCAGCTGGCTGTTCTTGTGCGCTTCGGCGAGCTCTTGCCACGTGTTGTGGACGCCCATATTAAGGAGACGTGATGTAGAGGCCATGGCGGGTAGTCCCAGGGCGACTTTGATTGCCTTCCTTATCATGATGTTCAGCTTTTCTATTTCAGCGTTCTTTAAAGCCAGGTACGGCGTTCCGTATGTGATGCGGCTGGTGAGGAGCGCTTGTATTATTCTTAGAGTGTCTTGCTCCTTGAGCCCGCTTCTTTGGCTTGAGATCCGTTTGACGAGGTGCATTAGTTGCGAAAGGGTGCGTTCTAGTCTCGGTAGGCTGGCAGCTCCCGATCCGTCTTTGTGGATGTGGAGTCCAAGTATTCGCATAGTGTCGACTTTCGGGATTGTTGTCCCGTTGAGTGTGATGCTGGGGTCAGGCTCTTCGTAGTTGGGTGGTCGGCCTCTCGTTCTTGCTTTCAGGATGAGGTGTTCAGACTTCTCTAGGGCGCAGCGGAGGCCGCAGGTTCGGAGATAGCTTTCGATGGTGTCGACGGCTTCTTGTAAGCTACTTTCTTGCCTTCCAACGTTCGTAGCTCTGGTCCAGAGCGTGATGTCATCAGCATACATCGCGTGACGCAGATCTGGTATGGTCTCGAGTAGTGGGGGTAGCTTGATCATAGCTACGTTAAAGAGTAGCGGGGAAATGACCGGCCCTTGCGGGGTGCCTCTGTTTGGAAGTAGGAAGCTTTCACTGCGGATGTTGCAGATTCCGACTGTTGCCGTGCGGTCCATCAGAAAGTTTCTGACGTATGCGTAGGTCCTAGTGCCGCAGCCGGTTCCTTCGAGATTGTTGAGGATCACGTCGTGGCTAACATTATCGAAGGCTCCCTTGACGTCTATTGCCACTATGGAGTATTTGCTTCGATTGTTTAGGTGATCTAGAAGGCCTTCCTTTAGTTGTAAGAGTACATCCTGCGTTGAGAGGTGCTGCCTGAAACCGAACATGGTGTCTGGTAGGTGGTCGTTGTCTTCTAGGTACTGGGTAATGCGGTCGTGCACCATATGTTCGTAGAGCTTTCCCGCGCACGAGGTGAGGGAGATCGGGCGTAGGTTCTCCAAGCTGAGAGGTTTGTTGGCCTTGGGGATCATGGTGATGTCCGAGTGTTTCCACACAGCAGGCAGTTCTCCTTTCTCCCAGCACTCATTGTAGTAACAGAGGAGAGCCTCGGTGGCCTGCTGCGGTAGGTTGCCTAGGTGTATGTTAACGATCCTGTCTTTACCTGGGCTGGTATTTCTAGTCAGCTTGGAAAGGGCTACGTGGATTTCGGCCTGCGTGAAGGGTCGGTCGAGTTCTGGATTCGGTTATCCAGAGTATTCTTTGCTGCGAGTTGACGTGGTAGAGGGTGCGTCTCCGCATAGTTTCTTTTGTAGTTCTCGCAGGAGGTGTTCTTCTGATCCGGCGTGGTTGTGGATAAGACTGTGAAGATGTTGCTTCTGTTTCGTTTTGGTGGGTTCAGTGGCCAGGAGTGCGCGTAGGAGGTGCCAGGTCCTCTTCGTGTTCAGAGTCCCCTGTAGCTTGTCACAGAAAGCGTGCCAGTTCTGCCTGACGAGGTGGTCCGCATAGTCTTGAGCCTGCTTGGTCAGGAGAGCGATACGTGTTTTTAGCTTTCTGTTAAGCTTTTGTCGCTTCCATCTCTTCAGGAGGCCACTTCTTTCCTCCCAGAGATGTAGGAGGTGCGCGTCGACCACGGGTGTATCGGCATCGAGTTGTATGATCTTGGTGTGACGTTCTGCTGTGTCTAATACATTTTTGAGCCATTCGTCAATGTCAGTTATGCTTGCTCCGGAATCTAGCTTGTCCCTGAAGGATTTCCAATCGGTTAGCCGTGCAATTCCGGTCTTGGTCTTTTTACGGGTGTGTGCTACATCTAATTGGAGAATATGGTGATCGCTACCTAAGGTTTCCTGGAGTCGACTCCACTCTGCCCAGGGGACGTCCGCAGTAAAGGTAAGATCGGGGTTTGTGTCCCTGGAGACGCTGTTTCCAATTCTCGTGGTCTGGAGGGGATCATTCCAGAGGGTGAGTCTGTGTTGCTGTGCGGCATCGTGCACTCTAGCACCCTTCTTTGTGGTGGTATGATAGCCCCATGCCGTGTGCGAGGCGTTAAAGTCTCCCAGTATGACGAGTTGGTGTCCATTCGTGGATTTCCTCATTTCTCGTACAAACTGATCGAAGGCCGGTAGCTGGTCGCGAGGCGGGCTGTATACGCTGGCCACGAATAGGCTTTTCTGCGTCTTTCGTTCCGGTAAAACCTCGATTAAGGTGTGTTCGGTCTGGGTGTTCTCTATGTCATGTTTTTGGGCTGTCAGAGTTTTCTTCACCAATATGGCAGTTCGTCGGGTTTGTGCATATGTGGCGTATCCTTGCAGTCGGACGTTCTGCGTGTTGGTTTCCTGTAGTGCTATGACATCCGGCTGGTTCAGCTTGACGAATTCTTGTAGATTGGCGTGTCTAGGGCGGTATGATCGGCAGTTCCATTGCCATATGCGTATAGTTGACTGCTGGTTCTTTGCCTTGTGGTTAGGGATCGCCATCGTCGATGGATTCGAATTCGCGTCGGCGATCGCGAGTGGGCGAGACCGAGCAGGAATCGCTGTGGCTGTTCGCCCGTGCCTTCTTCCGACTCGTGGGGCGTGAATTTTCGAGCTGTGCCTTGGTGATGTAGTTGTTCTTCACATGCGCGATAAAATTGTTGAGCTGTGGTGCGATACCATCTATTTTGGCGTTTAACGTGGCGATCTTGTTCTCGAAGGTAGCGGCTGTTTTTTCGACTGCTGATTGTACAACTTTTTCCATTGTGGCGTGAATGTTCTTCATAAAGGCTTCTTGAAATATCAGGCACCTTGCATCTACTATGGCTTCAACGTCGGCCTTGGTCAACGTCGTTCCCGAGGCTCTGTTTATGTTTTTGAGCTCCTGGCATTTTTGATGCAGCTTGTCTGTGAGTTCTTGTTGTTCTTTGCATTTTTGAAGCAGTTTATCGGTGAGCTCTTGCTGTTTCTGTTGACTGCGGAGTAGCTTGTCTATGAGGTTATGCTGGCTTTGCAATTGGCTGTGCTGATTCTCCAGTTTGCTCTGCTGGTTCTGCTTTTTGTTTTCTAGGACCCGTATGACTGCGGCTTGGGCCGATGCATCCAAGCTGCTCGTACCACCCGAGCCGCTCGAGCCGCTTACCGCGTCGGCGTAGCTCGCGCGCTTGACTAAGCGGGAGCGAGAGCGGGAACGTGAGCGCGAAGCACTTCGCAGTATTGGCTTGGAGCTGCTGCGTCTAGGGGAGCTGCTCGCGCTGGTGGCCGAGGTGCCCAGCTCCGGGAACTCTTCACTGCTGGATCTCCAGCGGTTGTCTCTTTCTTGTAGTCTGTTAAGCCGCTGTTGCCGTATATTGTAGGGTGGAGGACTTGGCTTCAGTCTCTTCTTGCACTCTGTACTTGCAGTTTCATGCGCTTCTCCGCAGAGCTTGCAGGTCGGTGTGCAGTCATGGTCTTGTGCTTGTCCAGTCTTGCCGCATTTGTAGCAAAAATCTGGGATCGGTTTCGGACAGACGTCTTGGCGGTGTCCCATGTTGCCACAGGTGCGGCAGTACTGCACTGACTTGCGATATGGTCTGCAGCGGAAGTCTACGCTCTGGAAGATGATGTAGTAGGGAACGTGCGGTCCTTCGAAGAATACGACTGCCGCGGTCGACTGACCCATCTTTCGGGCGTGAAGAACGGTGTATCGTGCCGGTGCTGCCATAAGTTCTGCGGTGCTTGTTCCTGGTATGAGGCCATTGATGACGCCTCGGGAGACGTCGTCAGGAGTTCGTATGTTGCCTTTGACGTTGTGGTAAGTGCCTCCAACCTGTATTCTGTTGATGCTGACCAGCATCTTTGCGTCTTCCTTGTCAGCCGTGCTTGCGATGAATAAATTTTCGATTCTCTGTACTTGTACGCGTACTTTGTCATTGAAATCCTGCTGTGATAGCCCACTCGCTCTTCCGATGGCGTGCACGACTGCGACGGTATTCCATTGGGCGAGGTCGAGACCTGCTTGCGGGCGGTAGACGATCTTAAAGTCGTCAAGTGGCAGGGGTGGCATCCTGGGTCTGCGTTGTCGCTGTGAAGGTGCTGCATTGGGCATTTGCTCATCGGTTGGTTTTTTTGCCGGCGTCCTTGAATTCGAGGTGTCCTTCTTGGCTTTCTTGTTTCTTGTGATCCAGGCGCTTTCCGCTTCGATTGTTCGGCCGCTTTCTGCATCATAGTTCCAGGTACCTTCCCCGGTGTTTTCTTCCGTCCTGTCTGTTTGCATTGCATTCGCTTCATCCTCTTTCTGGTTTGCCATTTCGCTTGCAGCAGCTGCCTCTCGGCTCATCGTAGGGGCTTTTCGCCACGGCATGGGCGAGCGCTCGTGTAATTGAATTGTGTTTCTGATGGACCGCAAGGCAACAGTCGGAATCTGCAACATCCGCAGTGAAAGCTTCCTACTTCCAAACAGAGGCACCCCGCAAGGGTCGGTCATTTCCCCGCTACTCTTAGTGACTAATCGTGTAATAATTGAATTGAAGAAATGATAAAAAATAACGGAAATGAAAGTGGATGAAAACACAACTGGCCGTATGTGGGGCACGCAGCCACGTCTTCGCATAATGTGTCTGATTCTCTTTCCAATTGAATTACCGCTGTGGCGTTTTGCCATCTACTTTTTTGGGGTATTAATGTTTATCTACTAGAATAAACCTGGGGGTATTAGCCAGCGCCAACACTTACGGCATTGACGGCGGATGTGGAACATCCTTTGTATAGTCTGCATCACATGTACGTCATCTTTTTGGGTGACGGCAATTGGTTCATCGAGGCCACCATACCTTCTCAGAGCCACCACGTTGAAAATCTACGAAATTCATGCGGTAGCTATGTCGCTCTGGTGCTGCACTCCTGAGCGTGAGATTGTGGATTCAGTTCCGGTCGCGGCTGCCGCATCGCGATGTGGGTTGTAATGGACAAACGCTCCTGTACTATAATTAAGGTGCAGGTTTGAGAACGTCGAGTAGTCATAATTCACAGGGGGGGGGGGGGAGGAACTTGTGAGGATTGGTAAACCATTTTATTTTGCCAAAGCACATTACTCACGCGACGTCGACTGAGGTGTTCGTCTTGCATGTTTCATCGTCTGTGTCCCGCCAGCAACGCATTTTTGCAAGTTCAAATGGTTATCATTCGCTGCGATTCAACACTTCAGCATGCCTCACAATGAGATCGTGCTTTTCCTACGTAACAAGCTTAAATGTAGCTTCTCTAGGGCCACGCATTATTTCAATTCGCTTATATCATGGAACGCAGCTAAATCAGTGAATATGCCAACAATATGCGGCATGTGACATGTGAATGCTACGTGTTCAGAGCTAGTGGCGCTGTCTTGTCACGTTGGAGAAACGCTGATGAGATAAAGAATTGTAGCGAGCGGGAGCGCAAGCCATAATCTGGAGTGACTAATTTAATTTACCATTCCCATCATTAATCGCGCTAAGCGACCAATCCTGGCATTATATCAGCCGCGAGATTTAGCCACAGCCGCTGGCGAAGGACCTACAGAATGAAAAATACTCTATGCAGTGGGGATCAAAATTCAGCAGATGCGATGTATGCTGCTGCATTCTATATAGAGCAAAGCTTACGTTCACGCGCATCTTCTGATCTGGCTCAGGGAAGCCCTGAACGAGGGGCTCTGCAATGCAGTGCAGCTTCCAACGCAACCAGCGTTATAGTGGCTGTAAGAGGCAAGCAGGCTTTCTGCGCCACTTGTTTGGGTCACCGTACCTCCCCTTGGAGGCGCAGATGCTACCGTCCATGTTGTTCTAGGCGGCACGAGGCACGCGCAACGTGAGACCACCGCTCCAGTCTTATCGCGGCTTTACCAACACCCTCTACAGAACATAAGGCCTCCTCGCTGTACCCTCTCCCCTTGAGCTACGTCACGCAAAAGAGGCCCACATAGACGTTCTGTGCAGCGTGCTACGCAGCTACAAGCGGCGCGCGTGTGTTGAAAATGAGACGCGGTAGACCGAGTGGGCGATGATGGCGATAACAATTCGATTAGTTCCGGAAACCCTACCACTCCTTGGATATCTTCAGGGTTAGAAAACTCCTGGCATGCTGCGATATGCTTCTGAGCGCACTTTCTTTCTGGACGTGAACCATGCATGTAGTCTCTGCGCTTGTGCTGCGATTGCGTTTGTGTGTCCGGAAAGCCTT
Organism: Dermacentor albipictus; assembly: GCF_038994185.2. NCBI lineage: Eukaryota > Metazoa > Arthropoda > Arachnida > Ixodida > Ixodidae > Dermacentor > Dermacentor albipictus. Next base: position 56,982,599 of record NC_091830.1, read on the forward strand.
CATTGCCGCAGAATGTGGATTACGTTCATACCAGGATATGCCTAATAAGTGATGCATGCCCAATTGCTGGAGCGATTACAAATCGAGGCCGAAAAATCATGCGTTCTTGTTTCCGCAGGATGAATGACAGATATTGGGTGCCAATGCAAAGGCAAGGAAGAGAATAGGTGGAATTCTGCGTAATAAGGCATGTCTTTCTTTGTAAATAGTTGCACGAATGTTTTGTATCTCCATTGTTCAACTCATATGAGGTGTTGTAGGTATGTGGACTGCGGTACTGTATGTAATAATGCCTCGAAAGCGAAATTATTCGTTTAGAGCTTAGTCTAGACTGGAATAAATACATGTGTCTAGAATGTGAAGAAGGGCACAACAGTGAAGTTGTCATTAGATACGTGTTAAGGGGCAGTGCTAACGTTTTGTGGAAGAACTTTTCTGGAAGAATGAACGGCAAACTCTTTGACGCCGTCAATAAATCAACGCAAGGAAGCTACTCTGAAGGAGAGGGCAGCACTGTGACTTTTCAATATAAGCCAATATACCTCTCATAATTTACCCGAAATTCGTTCTCAGTCCTATGGTTGAACCATTTCATTTTTGATGGGTGGGCTTTTTAATAATGCAGTGCGTAAATAGTTTTGCTTAAATAAAATAACCTTGGAATACCCTATGTTCTCTGTGGGCCGTCTGCTCAACGATTCCTAAAAAAATAACGGCGATCTTGTTTACATTGCCCATAAAGGCGCGATCCCTTCATTCAACCCAAATCCCCGAGCCCGCCGCCGGTCTCTTTTCCTTGACATCACTCGCCGAGCGCTCAGGCCTTTTCTTCTCTAGGTGGTGTTTGCTGTACGCGTCCCCTCGCCCTCTCTATCAGCGGCAAATGATCCGTATGCGTGGCCGTCTTCTCCAGTCTGCCTTGCACTGCTGCGGGAAAAGTCGCATGAGCCATCGCTCCTAGATGGCACCATCGTCTCACAGCCGAGGGGGATATATTCGGTGACAATGCACGAGCAGCAGCAGGCAGCTACTACACTCAAAGAAATCTGGGATGACTCGCAAAGAAAGTTTCGCTTCAAAATGTGGTTCCCTGGCTGCGCCTGTGCTATGCATTATCGCGACTGCTGTCCGAGAGATCAGATCGCTGCATGTACGATACGAAAGGAAAGAAACGCGGCCTGGAAATTAAAAGCAGAAAACCCAATAAGAGTAGTAACTAGCGAGTGCGATGTCACGCCGCTGCTAGCCATGTCGCTATAGGTGTCACGAACCCTTATTGAACAATATGAGCGGAAACTATTGTAGCGCGATCTGGAGAAGGTGGCAACACAAGTGTGTGCATAACTTAGGCCTAATAACAGCACTGCACCACACCTTCTTAACGCAAGTGACGCGCTCCTTCGCCCAAGTCTCACAGTGCTGTGTACAAAGGCGCCAGAGAATGTCGGAGCTGTCCGTGTTGGCAGAATGGCGTGCGAGGTGGGAGCGGCTATGTGCATTGTTTTGTGTCTGTATGTGCATGCGTGTTCGTACGCGCGCGTCTCTTTGTCTGAGACAGAGAGAGACTTCCGAAACAACAGATCCACTACAACGTAGCCACATCGTGGAACATAATCATCAGTGCATTCTTTAAGGCAGAGGTCAGCTTCCAGTACTTTACAACACGGGAGAACACGGGTGGCTTAGTATTGTTCAACCGCCTATGACTAAGACCACCGTGCTATATAGGGCGATTATTCATAAATGAGTTGAAATGGTTGCCCACTGTAAATGACGATGCTATTGTTGCTCGGCGTTCATTCTCCGCAGCACTTGGAAGGTCGACATTGTAATTGCCATCAGTTCGATGGGATGGTACGATTATGAGGACGACTATGCCTTGCCGCCCACCGTGTTGACGTCCATGATCCCACGTTACAAAGGCCTGGTGAGTATTCGTATAGAACGTAAGAGGCCACATTCGTCGCTTTGTTGAACATATTTTTGATTCAGATATCGGCGCCTAACCACATCCTTCAGCGCGGCGTTCGGGCAAGCAAGGTGAATGGTCTGGAATCTGCATTATCATGTTTTCATTGTCTTGCATTTAGGTAGTGAGCCCACCGTACATTTCAGAACCGGTCAATGCGAACTACAGCTAGCCTTGGTCTAAAGAGAGCGAACGAAAAGGGATTGTGAGAAAAAGGAAACCTTTAGGAACGTTTTCCATATCCTCTTTTCTTGTTCTCGTCTTTCTATTTCTCGCAATTTATCACTTCCCATTTTAAAGACTGTTTTAAAGACAGCAGAGGGAAAGACGAGGCTCCAGGTAAGCCATATACCATTAATCGAGAGTGATTGGGAATATCTAGACTAATGAATTACTGCATAGAAACGAACGAATATTATACAGCAGTGCAATTAATAATTCATGATTAGTGCAGACATATATGGGAGAAAGCAAAACGAATGTCAGAGCAATCAGGAAGAGAACGGTGTTTCACCAAAGGTACCGTGAGTACCTCACATCACTGCGGGCTCCTGCTCCATCCCACACTAAAATAGGGATAAACTGAGCCTGCTGTGGATATCAGGCGCGGATTGTGAATGGAGAATTTGGGTAAGAAAAAAATGTACACGTTAAAAGTTAGGAAAAGTGGTACAAAGTCTTCATTAGCATTTTTCTTTACCGATTCCTTTCTAGCTATGTCATATATCGTATTCAGTTTTTTCCTCCATCAACACTAATTTCATGACCTTGCACGAAGTACTTTGATGCATTCTCGCAATTATTCTGATTTACAATTTTTATTGGCGTTAAATCTTGGACAGGAACGTTTCGAAACTCTTTGAAGGCTTTGAGCGCTACTGCTTGATAATTCGGGATGTTTTAATTATATTGGGGAACTCAACGTGCCGGGTGTCCTCCTCCAGTGTTTAGGCGTACTTGTGGTTTCATGACGAGTAGTTGAACATCACAAAAATAAGCATGCGCAGTAATACAGGGGCTACATCTGCAAAGCAGTGCGAGGTGGTTACAAGAACTTTAGGGAGCCAAGTGGGTGGCAGGCGCTACGCGCGCCTCTACTGCGTGCTTCCCTCACGGCTTCCTTGCGGTTCCAACAGGTTATGCCCACTTTTTACGACGTTAAAAACTTGGAGAGGAGCCCACATTTTCAGAGTGCGTAATCTTCGGGATAGACGCACATTTTTTAGACTCCGCTTTTTTAAATACCGGCGCACATTTTTGGCGGAAAAGTTATATAACCAGAAGAGCAGATTGTGCGGCGATTCCACAAATGCACTTCGAAAATAAACGACACTAAATTATTTCTGATCCTTTGTGTGGCGCGGAGCATGCGCCACGCAAGTTCATGAGCTCTCAACGTAGGGTCAACACCTAGCTATCTTATACCATAAAAAGAAAAAAATATATATACGAAGTCTGCGATGCGGATGATACCAACGGAATAATTTTACTGCTGCTGAAAGAAAGTTCCAGTGTTTTACATGTTTTACAGTGTTTTACAGTTCTGATTTATTAGTGTGCAGAGATTATTTCTTGTACTCTACATTTATATCGACTGCAGGTTTTAAAACACATTTGCAAACACGGATTTCTATTGTTCGCGCTATCGCTTGCGTAACCTTCTGTTTTACTCTTTAAAGCAAGCCCATATAGTATTAATAAAGTTGCTCGCCAAGCTTCCCGTTTACTTACCACAGTAGTGCTGTTCTCAAACACGCAGCGAACACAATGATTCCTGCCACAGTAATGGACTAATTTCCTACAGTAATATTATAAACTGCATATCTCCCGCGTGAATGTTGCACTCTTTGGCGTGTATTGGTTCACCGAACGCGGAAACGTTTTAGCCTACGCTGCCATGTTTCAGAAATAGGCCCTGAAACACCGTTTACAGTCCGCACAAACCGTACCATGTTCAGGCTTGTCACTGGCATCAACACAAAATGTCACGTGCCCTATCGACGGGAACGCCCCGTGATTGCTGCGAATCCGTCGAATTAGGCCCAAACAATGAAACGTTCCCTTCCTTCGAGCGCTTCCTAACCTTACCTGAGGCCTCCTTACAGCGAAGGGCCGATGGAGGAAGCAAGCATACTCTGAAAGCTCCCTTCACCCGTCCTCACGTAAGGAGCGGTTGCCGCCATGCCTGGGTTCGAGATTATCTCTTAAAAGCTTTAGGCGAACACCAGAACACCACTATTCAATAAAAAGGTTGTATCGTCGCATAATCTTTAAGTTGATGAGCTAATATAGAGAAGCGTGGACGCTTTTTTCTAGTTTTGTTTACTAAACCTAAAGAAGCAGCGCATTACAGTGCAAAACTTGATGTGCTCCAGCAACGCTGGCACGCCGGCGTCGTGCAACGCCTAGCAACGCTTCCATGCCGCACGCGTGACTGAAACGAACGTGCGAGGCAAAACGTACCGTTCTCGCGCTTCTCCGAAGGTGGGCGACAGCGCGCATGCGCAAGCAAACGTCACGTGGTTAAGCAGTGAGGCGAAGCGCTCCTTCAGGGCCAGGAGCAGTGTAAGGACGCATTTAGGTAGCTTTGGAGCTACCTCATGCTGAGGAAGCACCAAGGAAGCCTTCACCGAGGGCCCCTCAGTAAGGAAGCCTTCAGAGTGACATAAGGTAGCCTCACCGCAATTAAGGCTTCCTTAGTGAGGTAAGGAAGATTTCATTGTTTGGCTCCTTATGCTGAGGAAGTACCAAGGAAGCCTTCACCGAGGGCGCCTAAGTAAGGAAGCTTTCAAAGTGACATAAGGTGACCTCACAGCAATGAAGGCTTCCTTACTGAGGAAAGGAGGGTTTCATTGTTTGGCCCTTAGGCTTAGAGCGCCCCTAGTTTCTTTGCATCACCTTTAACAGAACTGCTGCTGCACTACGAAGCTTCGTTGCCATTCTTCAACTCTCGTTGCCTTTGTTTTAAATGCGAGAGAAACAGGCGCGTGAAAGGTAGAGCGTGGTAAACAAGGCCAATGCTTTGTAATGTTACAACAGCTAGTGTTCACGTCACTGCCATAAATATAATAGACGCGAGTTGAAAATACCAAGTAATTACTCAGTAAAAACACGAAGATTTCAGGAGGCTCCTTAAGAAGGATGCTATCAACGTGTAGCTTTTATTAGCATACAAGCACACAATTTCATGCAACATGTTGTACTTGTTTGTTTATGCAATGAATAATTAAACAAATAGTAACTCCAGTAGATATTACTTACAAATAATGTACACTTTGCAGGAACTTAATAGTTGCGACAGTCCTTGGGCAGGGACTGAAGAGTTCCACTTCGCTTTGTTAACGTCGTTTGAAATTCCAGGCATGATGCTGCAGCAGGAAGCTGTTCTGTCGCCTATTGCTCAAAATACAACACTGTCAACTGCCTTATGGCACTCAGTGCCAATTTCGGGAAGTTACTCATGTACGTTTTCATTTCTTCAAAAAGACAGAATTTCAGTGTACTGTAGCGTTCGCAACTTCATAACTCACTGCAGTTACTTGTGAGTAAATTATTGTGGCAGAACACATCTCGCGATAACTCTCGACGACAAAGGGTTAACATTGAATCAATATAGGGACATAACATATTGTCACCATCAACATGACTTATGTGTGAGGCGTGCACTTCTGCTGGACTCCTCTTACGTGCTTCCATAATAGGGAGCCTCCATGTACTACCTTGTTAGGGTGGTGCCAGCCTTTGTATGCGCCCGTGCCGCACTCGGCAGAATTCCGCTAAGTATCGCGGATGGTGCTGTTTCCAACCCCCGCTTCCGCCATTTTGATTCTCACTCGAACGCGGCGTTGTTCCACAGTGCGGTCCCTATTCTGTGGTTCGGTAGGCGCTACAACGACCGAAAGAAGCCGGCAACCAGTTTTCTTTCCTGTTTCACTAATAAGTGAGATCTGGGTTGGTGTGAAAGCCGTCGTATGCTCCCGCAACTGTGAAAGAAGCCAGCTGTTGCGCCCGCACGGCCGTGGACGGTAACCCTACTCGTCCCGACCTCAACGACGAGAATCGTGACCTGCTGCTGCGTACCATAGTGCTCTAAGAAAAGCCGCAACGGCGTGCGGATGCTTTGTTTTCCGGCCAGCCCTACCCGAAGGAAACGCTGGCTGGCGCAAATTAAACGAGACCGATGGACACCGTCCGCCTCGTCATACGTATGTTGTGTAAGTATTGGTCCAATCCTTATGCGGGCGATAGAGCGATTCTTCGCATACAATACAAAGTACTGCTGCATGCTCACGCGCAATCGCAGTTAGAAAGGCTGAATTGGATTGCATCAAGAACGTGGACTATTGACTGGTGAGTGAATGTGTGCTAGAATTCGAGGTAAAGCAAACTGCATTTCGCGTACATAATGTTTTTGTAAGCTCGACTGCCAAGCCTCAGTAGCTGCCTGCAGCAGCTTCCGCTGCTGCATATTTTCTTAGTTATGTAGCTTGCTTGCTGTTATTGTCAACATGACTGTGTTCCCATGCGCAGAGCAAGAAATTATGAAGAAGCAGTGGGGAATTTAATAGGCAGGGGCGGCAGCATGATGTAGATTTTGAGCAGTCCATCCATTTGCAGTGGGTGTACTTCAAGACTGTAAAGCAATTTCAATTTCCTTGCTTATGCCAGGGTGGTTACAAGCGACCCTGTTAGCTAACCTATTTTGGGCTTACTATTTAACCCGTTATGTGCTATCGAAGAGAGCTGTCATACACACTACCATTCGTGCATAGAAAGAATGCTCATAAAAAACAGCTTGCCACTTCATGACGCTTAAGTGCATCCATGGTGCGCAAGCCGATACATTTTCAGACGCTATAAGTTCACACCCATGGCTTCCGTCGCACGATGCGCAATAAAATTCAAAGCATTGACAACACCGCGTTGTTATTTAGAAAATTTTTACGGCCTGCAGGCCCACTTTGAGGACTGAGCTTCGAGAAAAACAGAAAAGATATTTGGACAGCGCTAACAAGACTTATCATCCCGATACTCTTTCCATTTCGTAGTAAATATTATATATTTTATTTGTTGCAATACCCTCATGGCCCAAGCGCATTACAGAGGGGGTGGGTGCTTTCTGATTATACAAGCGCAACAATTTAAACAACACGAAAGCTATGTGTGAAAAGCCAAAACAAAGCAACACAAAATGATTAACAGCGCAACTTATTCTAACAGGTCAATACCAAAAGCCTTGAATGACAATACCGTTAGCAACATTATTGTACATTGAAAATCCAAAGCTTATTGAATTTATACCTTCGCAGGTTATTCTGTGAAGCAGTCAACAACTGCAGCCTTGAATGACTACATCTTCAATGCTGGCTATAACACTGGAAAGGTGGTTCCATTGTGAGATAGTCTTTGGTATAGCTGAATCGTGAAACAGGTTAGTGTGGCAAGTAAATGAATGGCGACCTTATGCTGGTGATCAATACGGGTTGACAAATACGATAGTTGTGATAGAAGTTCGTGTTTCAGTGACTGTTTCAAGAAAAATTTTATGAAAGAGACAAATACGTTAAATTTTTCTTCTTTAGGAGGAAGTTCGGCAGCAAGGGAGTAGTCCGATACGATAAAGCCAGCTCAGCGATTCTGAAGAGACTCTATTGCATCTGCTAGGTTACGTAAGCCTGGATCACTGATAGCAGACACATACTCGAGTTTAAGTCTAATTACCATTTGATATAGTAATAATATTAAATGGCTCGGTGCTTCAGCAAAATATTAAGAAATATTGACAACAGTATCAATGTAGAATTGTGGGTTCTCAATTCTTTCAAAAATCCATGCTTGTCGCTGCTTATTGTAACTAAGCTTTAGCAAGCCTCCGCAAGCAAGAAATCTTATATGTAGAATTTCACGCGAGGCTTGACTTGGGTATACGCGAGGTATGGTGTGTGGGGGGGAGGGGAGGAGAAAATGAGCGATGTACATTGAGTGTAGACCACAGCAGTGAACATTTATGGCAGATGGCAATTAGGACTACTTTCGGCAAATATAAGCTTGTGCCCTATCTAATTCAATCTCATTGCACTCTAAAGAATACTTATGCATACTCTCAGGCCCTACCCTGCAGTGATATGACTCACTTATTCAGCAGTGAGAAAAAGAAAATCAGGAATAAAAAAAAAGACATTCCATGAAGCAGCACCCTTTCAAACATAACGGTTCCGGAGTAATTTGAACTCAGGAGTTGTAATTCCACAACACTGTCCTCTACAAAAACAGTGGCATCCCCTCACCTCTCACTAGCATTTCATGCCACAAACGATGGCAACACTCATTAGGACTGTATTCCTAATGATGGTCACGCTGTGATCAATCAGCATAAAATCCCTATGGCATGCTATGGCCTGTAAAGATAATGCAGAGGGGCTGCCTGTGTTCGGTTTTATTGTTAACTCTAGCTTCTGGAAAAATTTTTACAGCTGTTCCGGAGCGCTGCAAGCCACCAAAGGGTCTCTTCCAAGACACAGCCTCTGCTAACGCTACGGCAACTGGACTGAGAGCTACTGATCAATCTGCAAGCCAGTGTGGTAACATATCAAACAGCCTGTCCGTTGATGTGATGGCAGCTGAAGATGTGCAAGATCAGCTTACGGAGAACTGCGAAAGCAATGTGATCAACTCACCGCAGCAGCATGACAGCCTGAATGTGTGCGATTCTCGAGGCAGTTCTCGAGCATGTGGATCTGCATGCTTTACAGATTTACGTTCAGCAACTTCATTACCGTATGATGCAAACGCTCACCTACTCAGGTGTTTAGTTGTCAGCTGCAGTATTGACAGTGATGAGGACGACGAGCCCTCACAACAGAGGACAGCTGCTGCAACATATAGCTAGTTTCAGTCAAGTGGCAATGATAATGGAAATAAATTTTCCTGATCCCTCCCCCACGTATCCACAGAGTCGTCGAGCCATACATCGGCTAACCTCAGTTGTAGCACTTCTCGAAGCACGCTCCATTCGCTACAGCTGACAGAGATACGTCATGAAATCATTGGCACAATAATGTCTGAATTCTCACCAGAAAAAGTAACTGGGTCCTGTGATAACCCCGAAACTGAAAATCTGGTCTTGCTCACTTCCTCTGAAAATGACACCAATCAAGAGCTAACATCGACATGCAATAGCACTGCAGTGCACAAAAAAAGGTACAGTGACCTAACGCGGAAGTATAATAGGCTGAAAATGCTGCACAACCAGGCAAAGGCCTCCATTCGAAACCTCAAGCAACAAGTTAAGTCTTTGTGCAAAAAACTTGATTCCATGACCTAGATTACACTCCTTAATGAAGACCAAAAGAACGTACTAGACAGACAAAATAGCAAAGGATGCAGTCGGTCTGAAAAAACAATAAGAACATCGCTGCAAATCAAGCATGCATGTGGCGCAGGTGGGTATGAACTTCTTCGATCATTATCGTGTCCTCTCCCTCAAACAGAACCCTGATCAGGAGGTTACAAAACATCCACTTTCTTCCAGGTAGCCTCCATGAAGAGTTCGATGTGCTCAAACGCAAAGTGGAGGCAATGGAGGATATTGAAAAGGATTGTTTCCTATTCATGGATGAAATGGAAATCACTCAAGGGTACAAGCACGGCCGCTCGCTGCACTACCTTTTTGGCAGCACGACCCTGCCCGACGCACCAGACAATGTCTCAAACCACGCCTAAGTGTTCATGGTGGGCGGTCGAAACAAGCGCTATAAACAAGTGATTGCATACCACTTCATGGGCAGATCTGCTGATGGATGACTGATGAAAGACGTTGTTCTCAGTCTCATAGCAATGCTTCACAGCATATCGCCAAGAGGTCTTGTCGTAACAAGGGATATGGGGTCAGCAAACCGGGCTGTGTGGCGGTTGCTAGGACTTTCTAGCCATCGAAACGCTGAAACCGTTAGCAGTATCCCTCACCCTCATCTTGAAGGTAGGCTGCTGTATTTTATGGCGGACACAGAATATATAGAAACTTTCGGGCTCAGCTTCTGCGGGTAACCTGTTTCTACATGAGCAATGAGACAGTGAACCAGCAGGGTCTTCCTGACAACAAGGTCGACAACAAACACGTAGAGGAAGTACTCCAGCACGACTCTGATAATGACCTTAAAATAACAAATAGCTTGTCTTCTCTCCACGAGAACACTGCACATTTTACCCAAATGAAGGCCAGCATAGCTGTACAGCTTTTTCATGAAGCCCCTGCTGGTATTCGCAACCTAATCCAGAACGGAAAGCTTCCTACCGAGGCCGACGCAACAGCGTGCTTTTTTTAACTACTTTCGAGATAGTATAGTTTAATGTCATCACGTCATCCTGCACTTGCTCTGAGCAAGATAAATGTCACTAAGTATAAAGAGGCGATAGCACCGCTTCCCCTTGCCCAGCATACGCTGCGACATGTCAAAATGGGAAGAGTACCCTGGAAGACGTCGCAGGCAGGCTTTTTAATTTCAACATCTGTCGTACTTTGCGTCGCAGAACTTCTATGCCAGCGTGGGTACATGTATGTCCTGAACAGTCGATTGATCCAAGACTGCCTGGAAAACATCTTCTCAATCTTGCGGATGAAAAAGCCCACCTCAAGTGCATACGATGTCAAATGCGCTTTGAAGCTGGTTTGTGTAGGCCAGTTTCTACACACACCGAAGTCAATAAGCTACGACATTGATGACAGCCTGCACCTCGCCGATGTTCTTGGTCCTACTCTACAAAAGCAGCTTGTGGAGTTTATGGATGACGAGGAGCGCCTAGAGGAGCCTGTTATTGAGGAAGTTTCATCAACTGAATGCGACATCCTCACCTACTTTGGAAGATTTCTTCTCAGGGCTGTAACGAAGGCAACAGGGAATTGTGAGCCATGCAGGACAGTATTATTTGGAGAAAGTAAACGCAATGCACTCGTCAACTTGAAGAAGTACGGAAAGGGGGCTCGCCACTTAATCAGGCCCAGCAATGAAGTGATGGCTGTCCTGGTTCACTTTGAGGAACATTTCAAGGCATTTGTCTCAGCTGATACCATCTTGGACATGAAGGCTCCGTTACGGACCATGTCGAGGTTCCTGGCTGAAAATGTGGAGGTTAATCTTGAAGGAATGTGTAGTTCTCACAGAGAAAAATTTGAAAATTTGCTTTTGCAGAAGTATGTTAGCTCACGCTGGCGAATGCATCTTTGCACTCAAATGGCTCGATGTGTTGAAGCACATTCGAGCAAGACGTGTGCTGGAGTAAACCTTTCATAGGTCAAGCAAAATGACCACGAAAATACCACCCTGTAGCCTGCTGTTTTCAATTCTGAACCGAGTGGCATAGTGGGGATACAGACTGTAGGTTACCCGCTGCTTGCAGCTTATTGATTTCTCTTTTTTTATACTTCGCATGGCATTGGTTACTAAACTACAACTTCGTATATGAGTAAATGGGGGGGGGGGCAACTGTGCCGCATATGCATACTTTGCCTGATATATGACGCCGTTAGTGAAATAGTAGACCAAACAGGTCACGTCATAAGTCGAGTCCTTCGTTTAGACGATTTCAATGTGTCACACACCGCACACCTACCTGCTGTATTTATTGTGCATAGGACACCGTTACAGACATTGTATATATGTGTTTCCACTTGTTTTCATGCTGCTTGCTAATACAAGTTTAACTGCCCTTTCTAATTTGCTTTATTCGCCACATCTTGCGTTAATGATGTAGTTGGTAAGGAAGGCCTTCCTGCTGCAAGGATTACAGACCACAATGATAATATGTGAAGCTGCACCTTTATTGTTAATTACTGTGTGTTTCAAATACTTTCTTGTATTTCTACTTGTTTTCAGTAATTCTCTATCCACTGTATATATTCACATTTCGTTTGATTTCGTTCACGTCTTGCATTCTTTTCTTGGACAGTAAGTGCCCAGTTGTGTGTGTGTGTATAGCCCTTCCGGCAAGAATTGTAGATGGGGATGCGCACAAATAAAGTGAAGTGCCTTCAAGTGACGAATGTCTCATGCATTATTCCTCAGTACGTGAACCATTTGTCTAGAATTTTGTCTTGCTGGTTTAAAGAATAGCTCGGCTGACCATAAAATGATGCATGCTTATGTACATGAATACACGAAGAACATTTGCATTATCGCTGTCAAGGGCTAAAAAAACACGGTGTTCAGTCCATTACAGGCATGACTTTCAGCGATTGTGTCACTCCATCGGGTACAACCTCGCAGACCAGCGGTCCAAGTCGCCGAGTTATCTTGTAGGGTCCGAAGTAACGGTGGAGGAGCTTCTCACTAAGCCCCGCGGCGACGAATCCTTCTCCGCATCATTACGTGGTCAACAAGTGCGTACTCTTGGTCTCGTCGTCCTAGGTTGTAGAGTCGGGCGTCGACGTTTTGCAGCTCTTTAATAACCATTCGCGAGCTTCCTCGGCGCGTTGAAGGAAACCGGCAACGTCTGCATGGATGTTGTCGTCTTCAACGTGAGGAAACATCGGTTCAAGCATCGTGGCGACTTGGCGATCGAAGACAAGCTCGAATGGCGTCATCTGCGTTGTCTCCTGTGGCGCGGTGTTGTAGGCGAACGTCACGTAGCGAAGGACTTCGTCCCAAGTCTGGTGCCTCACATCGACATACACGGCGAGCATGTCGGCGAGGCTTTTATTTAAATGCTCCGTAAGGCCGTTTGTCTGCGGGTGGTACGTTGTAGTGCACCGATGGCTTGTGTGACTCAAGTGCAGAATCTGTTGCGTATGTTCTGCTGTGAATGCCGTACCTCTGTCCGTAATAAGGACCTCGGGTGCACCATGACGAAGAACGATGTTCTTTATGAAGAATCTGGCGACCTCGATTGCATTTCCCGATGCTAACGCCGTTTTCTCGGCATAGCGCGCCAGATAGTCCGTTGCTACCACTATCCACCTGTTCCCGCAAGTAGACGTTGGGAACGGACCAAGCAGATGCATGCCTATCTGCTGGAATGGTTTCCATGGCGGCTCGATTGGTTGCAGGAGGCCGACTGGCCGTGTAGGCGGTGTTTCCCGACGTTGGCAATATCGGCAGGTTTTCACGTAGCGTGCGACGTCTGCGTTCAGGGCCGGTCACTAGTACTTTTCTTGAATTCTTCTGAGAGTTCGAGTGAATCCCAGATGCCCTGTTCTCGGTTCATCGCGAGACGCTTCTAAAGTCTCTTGCCTTAGCTTGACTGGTACGACGAGTAGATATGCCGTTTTGTACGGTGTGAAGTTTTTTTTTTTTTTTCACAAGCACCTTGTCGCATAGGCATACCGATAAAAGCGCGCGTCTGAATGCCTTTGGCACTGAATCGGTCTTCCCTTTGAGGTATTGAACGACACAGCGTAGACCAGGATCGGCACGTTGATCTTGTAGGAGGCTGTTAGAGCTTATGGGCCCAAAGAAGGCATTGTCGTCATCGTCGCAGGGTGGGGCGGATTCAACAGGGGCTTTCGCAAGGCAGTAGGCGTCTGTGTGCTTTCGGCCTGACTTATACACGACCGTGACGTCGAACTCCTGTAGTCGCAGGCTCCAACGAGCGAAGCGACCGGACGAGTCTTTCAGCTTAGCCAGCCAGCACATAGCGTGGTAGTCACTGACGACCTTGAAGTGCTTCCCGTAAAGATACGGCCGAAATTTTTTGACCGCCCAAATGACAGCGTGGCATTCGTTTTCGGTCGTCCAATGGTTCAATTCGGCTTTGGGCAGGGATCTGCTCGCGTAAGCGATGGCCGTTCTCCAGGCCGTTCTTCTTTTGAATCAACGAAGCACGAAGTACTATGCTGCTTGCATCCGTGTAGATCTCGGTGTCAGCACTCTCGTCAAAATGGCCGAGTACTGGGGGTGACTGCAAGCGTCTTTGAAGTCTTTCAATTCGAGAGAAAACTCGGGCAAAGCGCTTGCAATACGCACAGAGCCCCAAAAATCTACGGGCAGCTTTTTTGCATGATATCGGGAAACTTTCGATGGGTGCTGTCTTTTTGGAACCGGACGCACGCCTTCGCGATTAACTACGTGGCCGAGGAACAGGAGCTCTTCCTCTGCGAAACGACATTTCTCTGGTTTCAGAGCGAGTTCCGAAGCCCTAATTGCCTCAAGCATGGTCGCCAGCCTTTTAAGGTGCTCGTCGAAAGTGGATGCGATAAAGACTACGTCTTCGAGATATACGAGGCATATCTGCCATTTCAGCCCAGACGACATGGTGTCCATGACACGCTGAAATGTCGCCGGCGCTGCGCTTAGTCCGAATGGCATGACTTTAAATTCGTAAAGACCGTCCGGCGTGATGAAGGCAGCCTTCTCACGGTCCCTCTCGTCGATCTCAATCTGCCAGTAGCCGCTCCGGTGGTCCATCGACGAAAAATACTTTGAACCGCACATTCGATCTAACGTGTCGTCGATGCTCGGAAGCGGGTAGACGTCTTTTTTTGTGACGCTGTTGAGACGCCTATTATCGACGCAAAGTCATAGGGTACCGTCTTTCTTCTTCACAAGCACCACCGGTGAAGACCACGGGCTCTTGGACGGCTGAATGACGTCGTCGCGAAGCATTTCTTCAACTTGTGTCTTGATTGTTTTACGTTCTCGCGCTGAAACGCGGTAGGGACTTCGATGGGCCGGACAAACCGTTTCATCGGTTATAATGCGACTCCTCGCTTTGTGTGTTTGCCGGATCCTCGACGACTTTGAAAAAACATTCGGAATATCGCAGAAGAAGGCGACGTAGCTTTTCTTGCTTTTGTTGTGGCAGGGCGGGGTTAATGTCGAAGTTTACCTCATCAGTCCCCGTCGAGGACGCCTCATGGGTCCACTCCGAGAGCGCTATTACTTCGCTTATTTCGGCGAACACTTCCAAGAAGGCGACCGTTCTAACCCTGCGTAGGTGCTTCTGCTCCGTGCTGAAATTTATTATTAGCACAGCCGCTATGCTTTCACGAAGATGGATGACACCACGTGCGATGCAAATTTGCCGATCCAGAAGCAGCCGAAAGTTCGGTTCGACAATCAAATCGCCGCTTGAGAACGCGTCTGTTTCGACGAGTGCCATGACGCTAGCATTTGGCGGGAGGCTCACTTGATCATCGAGGATGGTGAACGCGGCGCGGTGAAAATGATTGCTTTGCATTCTATCTGACCGTTTTGTAGTCACTGTTATGGTTTTCGTCTGCAGGTCGATAACCGCACCGTTTTCGTTCAGGAAGTCCATCCCGAGAATTACGTCGCTAGAGCAGTGCTGTAGGATGATGAAGTTCAGAGCGTAGCTGTGACCGTGAACAGCCATGGCACTCGCGTAGTGCATCGTCCCGTCGGGGTTATAAGGTGGCCTCGTGCTGTGCGTATTTGAGGACGTTCCCATGCGGCTTTGACTTTCTTGAGTTGTGACAAAAATTGTGCACTAACGACGGAGTCGACGGCCCCGGTATCGACGAGTGCAACCACTGGATGTCCATATAGGCTATCTTGTAAGTCGGCACTTGGTGTCCGGGTTTGATGTCGGTCGGTCACCGACTGTGTTGTCTGTCGCTTCGCATGGTCGTGGCTGCGTCGGTTGCAAGCCTCGTGGCAAGGTGATCTTCTGGTCTTCAGCCGCGCCATCGAATTTCCGGTGTGCGGTCGCCGCTTCGTGTTTTTATGGCGTCGCTGCATCGGGTCGCGTCGTGGTTGTAGGAGGGTTTTTCGGTCTTCGCTCGAGAGCGGCGTCACCTCCCGATGCCGCTGGCTTTAGTTTCCCCTACGAGGCCTTGGTGACTTCTCCCTCGCGTACCCTTGGTACAGAGAAGACGAACGGCGTGGGTAGGGTGACGGGAACCTGAAGCGACGTGTTATCGCTCGAAGATATGTTTCAATTTCTCGAGGCCGTTGGCCAGGAATGGGTCGTGGGGCGTCTATGTTGTACCCGCAGAGGCCCATCTGACGGTAGGGGCACTCTCGTTGGAGCTGGTCGGCTTCACCACACTGAAAACAAAGCAGGCCGTCTATCTGGGGTTCTCCAGATGTCAGTATTACTCGTGGTGGTTTGCCAGAACATGTTCGAGCGGATGGCCTGCTGCGGGCGCGGCGGTGGCGGGTAGGCTTGGCTGCATTGGGTTGGCGTTCACGTTTCCTGTCGCCAGCTGGTTGGCCTTGCTTGGCTTTGCAGAGCGGCGGCGTAAGCTGAAACGCGTGGCTCCTGGCAAGGTGGCGATAGGGTTGTCGCCGTTTTGGCAGGATCGAGTGCGCCCAGCGCTTGCTGTACATCGTCCCTTACGACGTCGGCGAGCGAGGATATTTGTGATTGCGCACTCGGTAGCAACTTGCGCTGCTCGTCGAGCACGATGGCATGGATGGTGTCTCAAAGGGCCACTGCGGAGGCACTTCGGCAGTCGCCGCAGTCTGACGGAGGAGCGCGTAATTTGCGCTCGTACTGCTTTGGCTGAAGCTCGAGCGTCTTCTCAATAGTGGCCGTTTAGATAATCCATTCGGCAACGGTCATCGACAGGTTGCGAATGAGAATGACGAAAAGTTGCTCCTTGACGGCCCTCATAAGGTACTGAAGGTTCTTGTCTACAATCATTTTGGCGTCCGCCTGGTGGAAGCGTTTTTGTATTTCTTCCGCAAAGACGGTTACAGACTCGTTTGGATGGTGCTATCGAGTTTGAAGCAAGGCCTCAGCTTGTTCTTTGCGCAGAATACTTCCGAAAGTGGCAGATAAGTGCCTCTTCAAAGCCCCCCACATTGTCAGGGACAGCTCCTGGTTCTCGCACCAGGTTCTAGCGGAGTCTTCGAGTGAGAAGAAGACGTTCCGAAGTTTGTCTTCGTCAGACCACTTATTGAATGTTGCAACTCGTAAACTTCCGCGTCGCCAGCTCCAGATGCACTTGTTCTCGTGTCACGGCTTTTGGCGGGTGTCCAAAACATAAGCACCTCCAGCAAAATGTCACGTAGGTGATGGTGAGCTACGTGGCACGCAGGCAGACAGAAAGGACACTGCGTCGGCGGTAGACTTAGAGTTGAATGGGCGAACTTGTGCCCTAAATCAAGCGAACAATGCGGTGACGGCTAAAGCAGCAAGCGCGTCTGGGCCGCTCGTCGGACTGAGCCAGCGCAAGCGGTGGTCCCGTATTTATACGTTTCGCGTCCATGATCGAAACGCGTCAAGCGACGCCCCTTGCGTCGCAGCGACGCCGGTCGCGTCGCAGCGACGCGAGCTGCGTAGCTACCGTCGCGACAAGCCGAAATAAACGCACAGGGCAATAGCATTCGTTGGCATCATGGCATCGAGTTATCAAGTCACAGTAAAAGCTTTCTCTTAACGATATTATTAACGCGACAGCGTTAAGGAGCTCGCGTCGCAGAAACGCCGGTGTCGTCGGGGCTGGTGTCGGCGTCGGTGGCGTTGGTCGTGAGCGATAAATCCCAGCAGGCACTTCATGAATAAAAAACAACTTGCAAGATGGGCTTGGTGGGAATCGAACCAGGGTCTCCGGAGTGTGAGACGGAGTCTCTACCACTGAGCCACGAGTTCGATGCTTCAAAGCGGTACAAAAGCGTCTCTAGTGAGTGCGGCGTTGCCTTAGAAACGAGCTGTTTCTAAGGCTCAGGCGTGCGTCGCTTGCTCAGGCGCACATTTCGTTGCCGCGTCGAACGCTGCGTTGCTCGACGCTCACCGCGTCCGATGCGGGGCGCGTAGTCGCTGCGCCGTAGCCCAATGTCTTACACCGCTTGGCGGGTCGACGGGACCGCTGTCGCGTTCCACTCTTGAAGGCGAAGCTTAAGCGTCCTCCAATTTTTTGCTCCAAAATAAGAACTCTGCAGCGTCGTATTAGGCAAAAGCAACTTTGACTAAGGGTCATCAACTATTTGACCTTGTGCACTTTTCCAAATTTCAGTCCATTTACTGTTATTCAGGTTTTCTCTATTATGTCATAAATGACAGCACATGTAATAGATTTCCGCCTAAATACATCAGTATGGACTGCAACACTGTTAACTTAATCTTGGAACATTTTTTGTCTGCTTGTGTCTGACCAAGAAACTGCTACAGGAATACATTGTGCTGGTACATAACCATCTTGCACAGACCTTTGAGCAGCCCAGAGTGTGGAAGATGGTTATTGCTTGGCTAATTTGTTATGGCGTTTTGTTCTGTTTGACAAATATTTTAAATCGGCGTCTTTTACAGTGTGAATATTCTACTTTATAATTCGTTTTAGTTAGCCTTCCTCTTTTCGTTTATTAATTTTTTGACCATGGCGGTGGTTGGTGGGGGTTTATATCGTAAACCAGCCTCTCTGCAGAAATCTTATATGGGAAATTATTACAATGTGCACAATTCAAGAGCTATAGATTGCAATGATGAATGTTGTTTAATTGCTTCCTCAGTTATGGGAACCATTTCCCCGGCATTACTTCAATCTTTCTGCATGAAAAATTGTCAGACGTAACGGGATGTAATTGTAGCCGAAGAAACAGCAGTTCCCACTTTTACGGGCTTGCGACAAATTCGCATCGGCACTTGCTTCAGTTACTGCGTAATTAAAGTTAAGGACGAGCGTTGGCAACGTTCAAATACATGTGTTGAACGCTGGTGCGCAGCCACATAATTTAGAGTCTGGAGCGAGGTAAGCACTCTATGAAATGTCATTCCTGACGTTATGTAGGACATCTACTGGTCTGTTAAATAAAACTTTTGACACAGGCTAAAGTAATCCCATAAACCACACCTTATGCATTCTCCTCATTCTTGTCATTATTCATAGCCAGAATGTGTGACTTTCTTTGCATTATTGAGCTTGTAACGCATATCTAATTTATTTGGTGCATAAAAAAGCACAGCTCTGTCCTCTCTTCAAGCAATTGTCATAACATAATGACATGCAATATGAATGTATAGAATTCCATTTTTTTCGCAACGTGCTAATCTCGCTTTGGTTTCTTGCTGCTGGCGCTTCCAAAAATGTTTAAGCATGCGTTCTCCCACAGGCACTTTCATCAGCTTGGGTTAGCCTGCTGTTGACAAACGCCTGCTTTGTCCGTCATAGCAAACACGGAATCGTGGCATTATTTTATTAGGGCGCTCGTAAAGCAAGGGTTAGCGATGCTTCTTTTCACAAACTAGGAATGAGCCGAGTTGTAGGGTAGGACTGGACTTTCTGATGGTTTTTCATAGCTACAACAGGTGTGTCCTACCGAACAAAACAGACGAAGATTGAAATGCCGCATAGCACAATCCTTAATGAGCTCAAGTATAACATCAAGTGTGCAAGAGAATCTCTCGTAATTGACGTCTACGTATCAACCTGGTCCCCCGCCTGAACTGAGGAACAGTCAATATAAAGCAAAAAAATTATCCACACATCGAAAGACCTTTAAAATGTCTGTCTGAGGGTGCTCGCTGGATAGAGAGGTGGGGACAATCGTTAAAGAAAGTCGCCATTAGCCCGAAAGGTGAAGCATGTGCACTGATAACAAATTAGTAGGTAGCTAGCTATAGGCAATAACGAGTGTAGATTTATCAATCGTATAAACACGCAAACATACGCTTACTAACGAAATCAAGAAGCATGACGTCAGGCGCACACATGAAAACATGAACACATCTGAAACAGTGCCACCTTGCTCAGTGGCACTCCATCAGAGCATTTAAATACAAAGAAGATAGCCTCGTTTGCTTTGGCACAAAAATTGTATGTGGTATAAAAGTCGGCAGGCGGAACACAGAGAGAAATCGCACTCAATTTATTTGCAACATGCCTAACAAAGTACTTAGGACGTGCATCATTAGAGCGGGCAACAATTTCCACACCTTCCGAAAACACGCAGGCCACGGCTTCATCGGGGGGTGAACTTGCAACTCTGCATGCTAAGGCATGTTTCCGACAATACCAAGAATAGAACTTGATTCAGTGGGTTCCTCGCTGCGCACTGTAAAATATGGGGTCGCGCCACACCATTGAACAAATGTATTGCCCTAGCTGGGCTTTAGAATCAGCTTCAGCGCAATGTTATGGATGCGGAGGACAAGTTGAAATTTGCAGATGTGTGCGTGAGACCACCCTCTTCACCCTGCAAGGAAATGCACTTTCTTGGTCAGTCAGGACGTGCTCAGTGAGCTGTTTTAACACCTTTTGTCTGATTGTGCTGGCTGTGCGCGCAGAAGAAAAAGTGATCGCAAGAGTCGTAAAATAAACCAGCTGGACATTAGCACCCATTCTTAATTTTTGTTCCGTTCCTTCTTCTCTCTTCCTTTACACTTTTCCTGAGCTGCGCCAAAAACGATACACGATCATGCCGTACCATATTTCCCTAGACAACCACAATTGCGAATTACCTTTCTGAATTCCTACGGATCTTAGTTCCCCAGTTTATTAAGTGCTTGTAGTAGTGAGCTGGAAAGGCTGTATAACAATATGGGTCGCCTTTTCCGCATACATTTTCTGTGCCTTTCTTAATAACCGTTGTCTACGCGTCTGCTTATGGCTCCTTTCAGTTAGATCACTGGCACATCGTGTCGCCCCGAGCCAATTACACCAGACCGTCGATACAGACTGGACTTTCCTTCGACCTGGCAACACTGCAGTGCGAACTTGTGGAGAGAGCACCCTCGCTCAATGAAAGCCTTTTCCGCCCATGCGAGTTGGTGGAGAGGACGAGTCGAAATGTGGCAAGTCTCTTTCAGGGTCACTTAAGTTCAATTTTCGTAGTGAATCTGGTACTTATTTTCACCCTTAACTGTCCAAGGTAACAAATGTTTCCGCAGTTCGGACGCCGTGAAAATGTGATGTCTTTCTTTATTCGTTTAACGAACGCAAGTGAGAAATCTCCTCACAGACATGGCTAGAGGCAGGAGAGTGCCTGACGAACCTATGTCACCCTACAAAGTCGCTGTTTACATAAACAAATGCCGGTAAGGTTCAACAAGGTTTTACAGAAAACAAATTTACGTATGTGCAGCCGAAAGACAATAAGATCATTTGCAATGCACTATCTTAAAAAAAGAAACATAGGCTAATAGACAAAATCCAGGAAATCCATCCAGGTCACAGAAAACAATGGAGACATTCTAAGTGTAGAAATAACAACAGAAACATGAGATATGCGTATATTGAGAAAGAATGATATATGTACACCAGTCGTTTACTGACTTTAGTAAAAGCGCTTGCAACTTTTTAACATAGGCAACACACTGGTGAGTCCTGCATGTGCAAGACAAGCGCTGAAAACCTAACGCATAGTTTATAGTAGTGTTTTTGATATCCTGGAGAAATGTTTATGTTGTTAACCGTTATGAAGACCAAGTAGATGTGAAAAAAGTTCACATGTATAAGTAACAAGTACAGGATTTCATGTTTTTGTTAAAGTGTGCTCACATTAATCTTAAACTACTTCCTAAGAAGTTGTTTCGATTTCGTTTCATGTGTGATTGTGTTTGGGCATTACGCAGTAAAGTTATACTGAAGGCGTTAACATTGGAAGGAGTTTCTTGGAGCCCTCCCATAGGCTCCTTTGGAGATTTAACAAGGGTCATCCATGCAAGTCGGCCCGACAAAATTTGGCTAAATTCTGACGACAATATATTTCATTCAAAGAACAAAGCTACGTTTGCAAGCGTAAGCGCTGGCACGATTAAAATTTTCAAAATTCCTCGAACCAACTCGAGTTTATTGTACCCGCAGTACTCTGAGTAAGGTTTTGTTATTGCGGCATTTTGGTTGACTTTCTGTTTTATAATATCTTGGTAGATGCTTTAGAAGTTTTTCTTTTGTTGAGTTACACACGCACGTCTTCACATTTCTTTACTATGAGCACGACTTCCTGTTCAATTGAAACCACGTCATTACTTACGTGTTCACAAGAGATGAAAATCTCCCATTTATGTGTGTTAAACTCATCGCCTAGATTCGTCGCTGCATTACTACATATATGCGCAATTATCTGGAAATCCCTTTCGTTGTCCGCAAGTAAAAGATATTTCCAGCGCGCCTCCTCGTTTGCACCAGTAGCAGCTAGTTTCATTGAGTTTCCTGCAATAATTTCTAGAGGGAATCCTGGCACTGCGATCGTTCTGCCCCATGTGGATGATGGGGTGTACAACGAGTTGTCTGAGCTTCCTGCTTGTGTAATCGGATGTCCTTGAGGCTCTGTTTATTATGCTTTATCCGAATTCATTGTCCGAAATTTCAGAGCAATCTATACTTTTCTAAGTGCGGAATACTCACTCTGCGAACACTCACAATTGCTCGTAATTACAGCAGCTCAGCCTCTCGAGGTTGCCAAATTCAAAGGTGCTAAACGTCCCTGCATGCTGGCTTGCCTGTTCGTAGTTCATAAGGCCATGCTATGGCCCCTTGTCGATGCATGCGCCTGTGGCCCAATGATTTGAATGTCAGGCTCATTAGTTTCGTAGGGATCCTGTGGTCAAACCATTTGTCAGACAATGTTAGTAACATTTACCCATATATTAAAGTTATTTCTCCAAAATAACGAGGTTAGAAAGTCAGGAAGCCGCCTGAACCCAGAAGGACGAAGTTTTTGGAAATCCATGCACTAGCCATGATTCCCATGCTGACTGAACCACCCTGCTTGCAGCTCCCGTAGACACATGCGCCGCATTTCCGTCTAGTAATTGTATTAAACTCTATGGCTAGTAGGTCGCTCATGCTTCGCCACACTTCGCTCTACCAATAAACTAATAAGCAAACTTTCACCGTGACGATTATCCGTCCTAGATATCGTGCTTCTCTGGCTGTTATCGACTCATTATGAAACGCGAAAGGAAGAGGACCGAACGGCTTTGTAATTTGGGGCAGGCTCCCTAGTTGGCTGCCCACACGGGTGTCTGATTTAACCCGGCCCATCGAGCGCGCCCTATTTGAATATACTTTTTTCTTGGCACAAACCACCAGGGGTTGCCAGCAGATGGCCCTAAGTTTCGAAGGTTCAAACGTTTACTCAGGCTATGTAGGCGGCGCCATCTCGTCGAGCCTAAGCTGAGCTTGTCGCGCAGGCATTGTGCATCGAGCAGTTTCGGAACTGGAACTACCCACCTCATCACACCAGGCTACGAGCATAGTGTAGCAATATCCGTCAGAGCCTCATCCCAGTGTTCTGTCGAAAACAGTTCCTAAATTTCGTACTTGCGGCGTTGATATTTTAATCTTGAATACTTATGCAAATTTGACGCCTGGGAAAAATACCGTGATTTTGCTGCACAGCTATAGTGGCCGACAACTTCACTTCAGTCGCGTGCCAGTTTAGCGAAGAGAAATATTTTCAAACCTTCGCCAACCTTTGCTGGGGCTCTCTTTAGAAATCGTATTTTTTAGTGTGTTGCTTCCTAAAAAAGTGTAGAAACATTCTATATAGCTCAGAAATATGTCTTTTTTATTTTATGGTCACACTCCCTAGCTGGTTTCGCTTGTTTTCAGGAGATAGGCCGGTGTTTTAGGTGCATTTGGACGTTTGCTTGCGTTCGCTTTTTCTGCCTATGCTATGCACCAGCTGAAGAACTTGCCTTTTATATTCTGTATTTTTCTATCTGGACGCATCTGTGTGGTTATAAATAACGCTTGTTATGCATCTTTTATTTCAGCTTTGTGCAAACGGCGACTTCAGAAGCAAGGCCGATAATTACTTGGGCGATCAAGTAGCTGGCTACGGTGTTCTATCCGATGCATCGAAAGTCGTCGTGATGAGCGAGTACAACGACTCCGTGGCCTTCAAGGTCAGCATTTGGAAACTTTAGGTCTCTATTCCTTTTTGTCTTCTGCGCATGCCCTGAAATATTTGTTTGGCAGTTAACTTGCATAGCGTTGTTGCAGCAGCTCGAAAATGTTGAGCGCTGGGTGCATTTGTTACTTAGACAGTTTGCTCATTAGACGGAATTCAATGGTAGTCAGAATTATACTTTCTTGGGAGTGGCGTAGAGAAAATTTCTTCAATTGCAGTTCTCTCGTTTTGCTTTTGTCTGTTAAAATGTACTTAGCTTCACCCTAAGCATGATAAAGAAATTGTATTCGTTGCGTTGAGATCTTTCTTGTGTCCTACTGTTTCTGAAGGCTCGCCCTGGTATCTAGGTAGCACTCGTTGCTTGTGCTGCCGTTTTCTGGCATTGCGGTTTTCTTCTCGCCTCCGTTGCTTTATCTTTGCTTCATTCACAACACAATAACATCATCATCATCATCATCATCATCATCATCAGCCTAGTTACGCCCACTGCAGGGCAAAGGCCTCTCCCATACTTCTCCAACTACCCCGGTCATGTACTAATTGTGGCCATGTTGTCCCTGCAAATGTCTTAATGTCATCCGCCCACCTAACTTTCTGCCGCCCCCTGCTACGCTTCCCTTCCCTTGGAATCCAGTTCGTAACCCTTAGTAACCATCGGTTATCTTCCCTCCTCATTACATGTCCGGCCCAAGCCCATTTCTTTTTCTTGATTTCAACTAAGATGTCGTTTACCCGCGTTTGTTGCCTCACCTAGTCTGCTCTTTTCTTATCCCTTAACGTTACACCCATCATTCTTCTTTCCATAGCTCGTTGCGTCGTCCTTTTTCCCTTTTTACCCTTTTCGTAAGCCTCCAGGTTTCTGCCCCGTAGGTGAGCACTGGTAAGACGCAGCTATTATACACTTTTCTCTTGAGGGATAATGGCAACCTGCTGTTCATGATTTGAGAATGCCTGCCAAACGCACCCCAACCCATTCTTATTCTTCTGGCTATTTCAGTCTCATGATCCGGATCCGTGGTCACTACCTGCCCTAAGTAGATGTATTCCCTTACCACTTCCAGTGTTTCGCTACCGATCGTAAACTGCTGTTCTCTTCCGAGTCTGTTAAACAATACTTTAGTTTTCTGCAGATTAATTTTCAGACCCACCCTTCTGCTTTGCCTCTCCAGGTCAGTGAGCATACATTGCAATTGGTCTCCTGAGTTACTAAGCAAGGCAATATCATCAGCGAATCTCAAGCTGCTGAGGTATTCTCCATCAACTTTTATGCCCAGTTCTTCCCACTCCAGGCCTCTGAATACCTCCTGTAAACATGCTCTGAATAGCATAAGGGATATCGTATCTCCCTGCCTGACGCCTTTCTTTATAGGGACTTTGTTGCTTTCTTTGTGGAGGACTACGGTGGCTGTGGAGCGGCTATAGATATCTTCCACTATTTTTACATATGGCTCATCTACACCCTGATTCCGTAATGCCTCCATGACTGCTGAGGTTTCGACTGAATCAAACGCTTTCTCGTAACCAATGAAAGCTATATATAAGGGTTGGTTATATTCTGCACATTTCTCTATCACTTGATTGATAGTGTGAATATGGTCTATTGTTGAGTAGCGTTTACGGAATCCTGCCTGGTCCTTTGGTTGACAGAAGTCTAAAGTGTTCCTGATTCTATTTGCGATTACCTTAGTAAATACTTTGTAGGCAACGGACAGTAAGCTGATCGGTCTATAATTTTTCAAGTCTTTGGCGTCGCCTTTCTTATGGATTAGGATTATGTTAGCGTTCTTCCAAGATTCCGGTACGCTCGGGGTTATGAGGAATTGCGTATACAGGGTGGCCGGTTTCTCTAGAACAATCTGACCACCATCCTTCAACAAATCTGCTGTTACCTGATCCTCCCCAGCTGCCTTCCCCCTTTGCATAGCTCCTAAGGCTTTCTTTACTTCTTCTGGCGTTACCTGTGGGATTTCGAATTCCTCTAGGCTATTCTCTCTTCCACTATCGTAATGGGTGCCACTAGTACTGTATAAATCTCTATAGGACTCCTCAGCCACTTGAACTATGTCATCCATATTAGTAACGATATTGCCGGCTTTGTCTCTTAACGCACACATCTGATTCTTGCCTATTCCTAGTTTCTTCTTCACTGTTTTTAGGCTTCCTCCGTTCCTGAGAGCCTGTTCAATTCTATCCATATTATAGTTCCTGATGTCCGCTGTCTTACGCTTGTTGATTAACTAAGAAAGTTCTGCCAGTTCTATTCTAGCTGTAGTGTTAGAGGCTTTCATACATTGGCGTTTCTTGATCAGATCTTTCGTCTCTTGCGATAGCTTACTCGTTTCCTGTCTAACGGCGCTACCAGCGACTTCTCTTGCGCACTCCTTAATGATGCCCATGAGATTGTCGTTCATTGCTTCAACACTAAGGTCCTCTTCCTGAGTTAAAGCCGAATACCTGCTCTGTAGCTTGATCCGGAATTCCTCTAGTTTCCCTCTTACCGCTGACTCATTGATTGGCTTCTTGTGCACCAGTTTCTTCCGTTCCCTCCTCAAGTCTTGGCTAATTCGAGTTCTTACCATCCTATGGTCACTGCAGCGTACCTTGCCGAGCACGTCTACATCTTGTATGATGCCAGGGTTCGCGCAGAGTATGAAGTCGATTTCATTTCTAGTCTCACCATTCGGGTTCCTCCACGTCCACTTTCGGCTAACCCGCTTGCGGAAAAAGGTATTCATTATCCGTATATTATTCTGTTCTGCAAACTCTACTAATAATTCTCATCTGCTATTCCTAGAGCCTATGCCATATTCCCCCACTGACTTGTCTCCAGCCTGCTTCTTGCCTACCCTGGCATTGAAGTCGCCCATCAGTATAGTGTATTTTGTTTTGACTTTACCCATCGCCGATTCTACATCTTCATAAAAGCTTTCGACTTCCTGGTCATGATGACTGCATGTAGGGGCATAGACTTGTACCACCTTCAATTTGTACCTCTTATTAAGTTTCACAACAAGACCTGCCACCCTCTCGTTAATGCTATAGAATTCCTGTATGTTACCAGCTATTTCCTTATTAATCAGGAATCCGACTCCTAGTTCTCGTCTCTCCGCTAAGCCCTGGTAACATAGTACATGCCCGCTTTTTAGCACGGTATATGCTTCTTTTGTCCTCCTAACCTCACTGAGCCCTATTATATCCCATTTACTACCCTCTAATTCCTCCAATAACACTGCTAGACTCGCGTCACTAGATAGCGCTCTAACGTTAAACGTTGCCAGGTTCAGATTCCAATGGCGGCCTGATAAACCAGATTTATTGAGCCATTATAGTTGTGAAACAGGCACAGGTTACGCGAGCGTCTTCTATCTTGTGCGGTTTACCTAATCGGAAGGAAGTGATTCTATGTTCGGGTGGAACCGAATGTCTTTCTTTTGTCCCTAAACTGTGCTTCGGGTTCAGAAGGGTTAGGTGATATGCTTCGGGGTAACCTGGGGTAGGTCGGATGAACGTATATAATCCAGAGCGATCGTCGGGTAACTCGGTCTTGATGAATGAAGGATTCTTGGTTTAAGAGCGCAGCTTATGCCTCCTCGCTCAGGTTGCTTGAGCATTCAGATTTGTGCTGGCGCTGTGATTGCAACTGTTTGCGAAATCCGTTAGCAACAGGTCTAACTAGAGCTTGTTTCTCTGTGGCTCATCGTCGCTGTCTGTTTTCCGGCTTCTTTATTTTGATTGATTCCGGGTGTATTAGTTGTTCGCGGAATTAGCGTTTATTTTGATCCTGCCGTGTGTGTGTTTGTTTACGTGGTGCTGTTCTTCAACTTGTATTGCAATTGACGGTACCATGCCATCATCTTAAGACCTATTTAAAAGGATTATTTTCTGCAGCCTCGGTTTAGTCTTATATCTTCACTTTGCGGTTGGAGCGTAGTGCTTTGTTTCCTTTTCGATTTTCGTTTTTCTCCATTCTACTTTTATTTTTGTTTCATTGCCTTCAGTTGTTCGCTTGATTAGGCTTGCTCTGTTTGCCCTTTCATTCTCGCAGCGCGATCGTGATGGTGTATCGACTTCGGCTTTTCTTTGTATGTCTTTAGTTTGTCTTGTAGTTTCGGTTGTTTTGGATCTCGTTGCTTCCCTGGTCACGTGCAATGCTGTCCTTGCTCGATTACCTTTATTTCTGGTCAATTTTAGTATAACTTGTAGCGCGGCAGGTGCTTCTTTTGCTGCTAGCCGCGTGGCATCATAACAAGAAATCGTGATGTTTATGGTCGGTGCACATGTTTCGCACAG
The DNA here is from genome assembly GCF_038994185.2 of Dermacentor albipictus. NCBI lineage: Eukaryota > Metazoa > Arthropoda > Arachnida > Ixodida > Ixodidae > Dermacentor > Dermacentor albipictus. The sequence continues at coordinate 57,010,610 of NC_091830.1, forward strand.
GGTTTCTCGCGGTGGGAGTGTTCTGGGATTTTTGCTGTCAATGCCCGCGACGTTATCGCGTACCATTTGTGATGGCAACCGCTACTAGTTCTTTGTGGCCCCACGCAGCTCTTGCATGCGTCGCTACAGGTTTCTGTGTTGAGGCCACAGCGCTTTAAATCCTTTTTCTCGTGAAAGTTTCGCCTACCATTAGTTAGGTTGGCCTTGAGACGTTCCTTGTGCATAGTAAAAATTTACCGCCCACCAGGCGCTGGATGACTCCAACGCTGTCATCGTCGTCTCTTGAAATAATGGTGTCGACAATCTGGTCAATTTAGAAGTATCTATCGTAAACATAAAAAACGACTCCAGAGTCATTCCACTCATTGAAGGTGGATGACCGGTGACGTGCATATGGTGATATATATGTTGACAATAAATATGGGGACTGATAATAAGCGATACATACCACAAAAAAATTCATTTTTTCATAATTTTATTGCTGACATTTTTTGCATACTGAATGCTACGTTCATTTTCATAATTTTCTTTGCTTCTTTGGATTTTTTATTTTCTCACCAAGGTGACTATAGCTTCATGATCAATGTTATATGCAGCCAGCAGCTTTGTGGAGATACTGGAAACTTTCTTGGTAAATATGAGGTCTATGCATGCCCGATCTCGTGTCATATGTGCAGTGATGTTTTTGTAAAACTGACTGCCGAACCTTTCCAAGAGAAACGCCACGCAGCACTTATCATCTGCCCGAGACGCGTGTATGTTGAAATCATCCACAATTACGATGGGTGTGGAGCCGGTAGGGTCGATCCAGCTAACGATGGACACTTTTGGCGCGTGCGGCAGGATCTTTGCCCGTATTACGAGCGTACCGCCGTCGTCGCGCATATTCCCACTTCTGTTCACGACGTGTTCTTCACAGCCGCGCTGTTCTTCCGTAGCCTCCACCTTACCAGACCTAGCCATTGTACGGGTGGAACGCCACTGACATAAGGTAACGTGATTTGCCTATGAGCCTGTGACGCCAAACCGCCATCCGCACTAAAAAGCATCTATTGTGGTTTTACTTTTTACAGAAAAGCTGTATATGGCTAGCCGATTCACCCGTCCCCTATGTGTAGCCTGTAGGCCATAAATTCCTCCGGCGCAATCACTTGCGCATGGGCTTAAAAAAATAAAGAAGCGAAAGAGATGCACACCATAAGCTGCGCCAGTAGTGACGTAGTTGCTGTTTCTCTCTGGTTGCGGAATGGGTAGGCCCCACGCCATACGTATTTCTGAGGAGCAGGCAGCTTTCGATGGGCAATGCCGCGAGTAGAATCGGGAACGAGCTTGCTTCCGCCGTGCCGATGCCGCTGCAAGGGCACAAGAACAGGCTCGTGCAGCCGAGCACACGCAGCAACTGCGTACCAAGGATCCGGCAGCCTACCAAGGTGTCGTTTACTGAACCGTCAGAACTAACCCAGCGGTAAACACCGGTGCCGCACTTTCCCGCATCGCTGGTTAACCATCTGCAGGATGTGCTTGGGCGGTGATTTTTTTATTTACACAACTTTTTTAAAGCAATACATTTTGACACTTCTCGCGAATAACGCAGCTTGCGCATACTGGGTGATACGTCTTTACTTTACGCTTTAGCTCTTTTATCTGTGGAGAAACTGCCATATCTTTTGCATATCTTTTGCAACCGCCCCAAGCTACCGCACAACAGCTCCGCTGTAAAAATACTTTATATTTTTGCGGTCTTTCTGTCTACTTATTCTGGTAGGAAACGTTCCTTCGAAGATCGCCTATGTTGCATTAAGCCTCCGGCACACGCAATTGGCGCTAGCCTTAGACCGCAGCTTAGCCGCAGAAAGTACTGATGATTCTTTGGCACGGTAGTGGGGAAGTGAACAGCGTTCGCGTCTGGTCGCCATGTCCGTACCAGCAGGCACTTCAGTCGGCGTCGCGCCTACAAGACCTCACGAAGGCATGTGACAACTTGCTACAACGCTGGTTACGTTCCAGTACCAGAGGCGAGATCGTGCAAGAAAAACGCTTTGCCAACATTGGCTTGCGCTTACATGATTAGGTGGCACCACGCTTTCGTCAGCGGTTGTCTGCTAAGCGAACGGAGAATGCCAAATCAAGCCCACTTTTCTTGGTGACGTAGAACGCTTGCGCGATCTCGGCTCCATGCCTTAGCTCCCATCGTTGCAGACATACGAACTCCTAGCAAACTCTCATCTTCGAGCCGCAACAGCGCAATGTGAAAAAAAAAAAGTCGCAGTTTCGCCCAACAGGCGAAGCATCGATCGCGATAGAAAATTAGTGGACAGCTCTACGAAGTAAGCATAGTAGATTCATCGGGCGTATAAACTCGTAAGCATAGGAATACTAAAAAAATCAACAAGCATGGTGTCGTGCGCCCACGAGCCAACATGTACACATCTCACGCGATGGACACGGAAACTCGCTTTGAAAACACTGCATTGAGGAAACGCGGCAGCACCATCGAGCGAATTGGCCTTTGTGCGGCAGCTCGCCTGAACGCGAACTACGCCATGCCACGATAACTCAGCGCAGAACTTACTCATAGCCAGTCAGTCGCAGATGGATTTCGACATACAGCGGCTCAGCTAGGCGTGCGCGACTGCCAGGGCCGCCCGGAGTAGAACACTCCCTACTTCCTCCCTAGCCTTTCCCAAGACTTTGCGCCTCGCGGAAGACGGCGCACTTCTTCCCTGCATTCAGCTGTTGGGTGCGTGAGATTGAGACGCGAGCTCGGGCTGACGCTATCATGCTTTCACTCGCACATTTAGCATACGGCGTGCGGCGATGATTTGATCGTCCTTGTACTTTATAGGAAATTTCACGGCGGAGGCGACGGCACAAATCCGGCTTGAGTGTCCAATGATTACTGTCGCGATAATAAAAAAATGCAGGCATTCGTTACAAAGTACCGCAGCGAAGTTGTTTTGTTCGAACGAGATACACGCGATGTATGTTTTAACTTATATTAAGGTACAGTCGCATTTGAAAGCAAACTCGATTCTCCGACACAGGCAGCGCTGCACTACCAATCGATATCGACCACGCCGTCCCACGCCGGCAATTGCCGCATGAAAACGGCTGCAAAGCTACACTGAACCGTTTTGCTGTATAAATTTTCTAAGACCTATAGACGTAATATTTTTCGAGTTGACCAAAAGTCATCGGTGTCATTAGAGAAGAGCTTTCTGCTCTTCTCTAATGCGTATTTCGGCCATATGTGCCCATTCTGTAAGTGTCATAGAGAATCTGGTGTCGGCTACACGCAATACAGGCAGGTGTCAGATAATGCAAAACATGGGTCCCCTCGAATTGACATCAAGTAGCCTGCTACGACGACGAAAGCAAAATTTACGTGCCAGTATTAGGGTTGCAAGTGTCAGTACTAGAGCTACAAGAAGAAGCACCTCCCCAGTTGATGACTCAGTATACAAATGCATAATATCGCTGCAATGGAACAAGCCACAAACGTTTCAATTGTTTTTTTTTTGTGCTTAACAGGATGCACCATTTCATAACGCAGCAGAGTCAAGTTTGGTCAACCAGTGGATTTTAGCGTGTTGCATAGGAGGGAAAGAGCGTGTGACTGATCATGCAGCCTTTGGGCATGTCTAATTCCAGCTTACTAACAGGTGCTTTCGACTAGACTATCCGAATATGATAAACACGCACAATAGGTCCGTGCAAAACGAGCTGTAGAAATGATGATATTTATTTACGCGATTGTGTCGGTCCTGTTTGAAAATGCACCAACATGTAAAAATCAAATAGAAATGTATGAATGAAGTAATGGCGATGAGTGTAACCAGCTTTGAAGGGATAAGGCCATATTATTTATGTTTATAACCGATAGTGCTTTCTGCTAAATGAGCTCGCCAGCTGGCAATATATTATTACGATATACATTGAATTCGGGTTCTCTGCCCGCATGAGAAAATAACTTGATCTTCGTTCATCACGCATATTTATTGGCACTTTACCAGAGAAAGTTCTAGATCAGTGAAGATAAATGCAACCTAGACAGGTGCATTGTTCTGTTCTGTAACAATCCTACTTTTTTTCACTTAGAATGCAAAATGAAATAGAAATACTAGCGACCCCAAACTCTTCTTGATTCAAAAGGTATACAAAGCATGTGTTGTTATGCATAGGCGTATAAATTGTAATGAGACAGCGCGGACAAAAAAGAACAATCCTGCCTTTTCCTTACCGGCATGGACCCAGAGTGAGAGTGCGGGGGTGACAAATTTTGGCCGCTCACTATTAACATCCCGCGCGTTTTTAACTGTTCTCGTGTAGTGAAGCACAAGAAATGCAAGTTTATTGGCCATGCCTCAAATACAATATTTCCCTTTGACTTCACGTGTGGTCCTTAAGGCAATTGCAACACGTAAATATAAAGAAACTTACCAATAAGCCTTGACTAATATTCTAGCTTCTTTCTTCCTTTGTTTGTGAAATTTGCCCAAAACGAACAAGTAAAATGTGTTTACATCTTACTCCTTGACATTCTTCTTGCTCGTCACCATCCTAAACAGCGCCATACAATAAATGGTACAATGTCGGCTACCACCTCAAGCTTGATAGAGTTTCATAATTAGTACAGAGTGCAGCATGACATTTACAGACATGAAAACTAACCAGAAACGCGGTATATTACCGGACTAGCATACCAATTGCAATCTTTATCGGAGGTGCATCAAATGTACAGGGTTATCCAATCATCATGCACCAAAATTTAAAAAAGATATGCAAATGCCACGTATCTGTACAGCGCCATGGTAAATTTATTTGCCATGGCGGTGTACACATAGTGTAATAATTTTTGGTATTCCGGCTAGTTAAATAGTTAGTGTCGATGAATGAACTTCTCATATATTAAAATTAGGTAAAAGGGTCAGTGAGAAAAATGTAGTGCAGCACCAAAAACACCCGGTACTGCTTTCTGTTTATCGATAGTTGCTACATAGACGCTTTTCTCCGAGCGCCAAAGAAGCTTGCGAATACACGCAAAATTGCCGCGCCACTGGCCGCTCAAGGCATTCTGTGTGTAGTCTATACATGCGCTTCTTTCACACTGGGAAAAAAAATTACTGTGGTATGTACCACACATTCAACAACAGAAAACTGTATCGGGGAGATTTTCATGTTGCTGTACAAATTCTTCTTTGACACTTTTCATCTAATTATATCATTAGAGAAGTTGAATAAATAATTACGACTAATTATGTATTTAGGCAGAATGCAAAAAAGAATCTCAGTATCTTCAAGCCACAGGAAACAATATTACTTTGGTTCAGTTAAGTGACGACGCATTTCTGTATCTTAATATCTTGGTGCATGATAGATGGGACACCTTATTGATAGTTAACATGCATAGGCAAACAAAGCCCCCCAAAACAAACAAGTGAATTAGAAAAAGCAAACCAGCAGCAGCAATAAAACAAGATGCCTTGTTTATAACCGGACACAAAAGATAAGAGTTCGCGCCATGTTTAAAAGCAGAAAAGAAACAAGAATTATACCGCGTGATAACTATGAAAAATAGGCGGAGATGGTCGCCAGTCTGGTAGTCCAGGTGCTTTTCTTGGCCTGATAGGACGTAGTGCCTGTCGAAGACGCTGCTTTTCTTGTGACTTAGCGAAAAGGTGGCGTGCTGACACAGCTACTGGCGTTCTAGTAACGGGACATAATTTCCATTAACTCCAGAAGCGTGCACATTTAGGCTGGTTGGATTACATCTTGAACAGAAATAGAAAATAAAAAGAAGACGTGAGAAACAGACGTGTGCGCTTACTTCTAAAAACTTGACAGTGGGGCCCACTAGCCTGCCGTAAATTCTATAGCATAAAAATGAACTCTTCAATTGCACTGTCGAACGTGGTAACAAAAATGGCCTGATGAAACCGACTTACTTGAACCTGCATGCCCTGCAGCTGGTTCATTGGAATATATCATTTGATGACTACGCGAATTCACGATCATTATCATCATCATCATCATCAATCTGGCTACGCCCACAGTAGGGGAAAGGCCTCTCCCATGCTTCCCCAACTACCCCGATCATGTACTGAGTGTGGCCATGTTGTGCCTGCGAATTTCTTAATCTCATCCGCCCGCCTAATTTTCTGCCGCCCACTGCTCACCTTACCTTCTCTTGTAATCTAGTCCGTAACCCTTAATGGCCATCGGTTATCTTCCCGCCCCCATTACATGCTTGGACTATGCACATTATTTTTCTTCATTTCAACTTGGATGTCATTAACTCGCGTTTGTTCCATCACCCAACCTGCTCTTTTCTTATCCCTTAACGTTAAACCCATCATTCTTCTTTCCATATCTCGTTGCCTCATTCTCAAATAAATACAACCCTTTTCGTAAGCCTCCAGGTTTCAGCCCCGTAGGTGAGCACTGCTAAGACACAGCGGTTATACACCTTTCTCTTGAGGGATAATGACAACCTGCTGCAAACATCATCGCTGCATCCGATAAAATGATAAATCAATCCACATAGCCACGGTTGCGCAACCTTGTTTAGTAAAGCCATCTAGCTCATTGTCGCCAAAATTGACTATTTGGGAAGGAGCACAGCCATAGATTGTAAGCGATAGCGAGTGGTAGTATCCATTGGTTATTTCATCTGCGCTGTACATCTTGCTTGTTCGTTTGTTGTTTAAGTGCGTTGTACAGCACATATATATTAGGTGGGTTCCAACTATGAATTTTCGAGTCGGATCAAACACGAATGTCTAAGAGCAACGAACTTCGAATGCCACATTAAACGTGTTCTTGTTTGTGAACTAATTAAAATTTATTGTTTCTGTTAAGAATGCGCCAAAAAACAAGGTCGAATTACGTTTGTTTAAGCATTTTGGTAGTGACAATAGAAACTGAAAGCCAAGTAGATTGAGGAAAGTGTAAATGAGAAATAACGTTTTCAAGTTATCTGATGTACAGTACTGATGGCAGTACTAGAAAAGGGAACACGTCAGAAGGTTTACGTACATTGTATTGGTTGAAAAAGTGACACCCTACAATGCTCAGCAGTGTTCTGAAAGAATGCCAGCTTCACTATGTTTAAGCAAAATATGTTTTTGTTCAAACCGATACAATAGATGTCTAATAGGCAGTCTACAAGTGAGACATTCTAGATGGACGATTAAAAAAAATTACAGGGCGTTAACAACGTCTTTAGGTTCTGGCGGGGATGCGGGTTAAGCGTTTTCGCTTCCGATCTCGAGCACTAAACGCACTTTCTGCAAGCGGTGTAGTCATCCGTGAGCCTACTGAGTGTAGCGTTGACGGTGCGTCCAGCTTGCCTCGTTGTTTTTGAAAGCAAACGCGCACCACGTCTCCTCAGGCCCCTAGCCCTTCGCTCACATGCCTTACAGGCGCCTTCAATACGGGGACACACTACGACTTCTAAGATAATTTGGGTGTAGTCAGTGTATTCTGATGCCCGTGGTGCGCAGAGGGCAACAACATTGTGGTGGTACTGCAGGGAAGTGTCGCCGAACCTTCTTCTCTCATTGGCAGACGCGTACACAGAGTCCCTCGAGCGTTCACTGGAAGAGTATAAGCACTTACTGGCGCACGCCTAAAGCCTCGTCTGCGGACGCCGACGCGAATGAGCCGATTCAAAATTGAGGAATTAGATAAAAAAGTTAACGATTTGATGTTATTGAGCTGAGGGGACTCGTCCTGTGTGTTCAACGAAAAACTGGCGTCTAACTAACAGTGGCATCTCTCTGGTGACGGATCTATTCGAAATACATAGCCCTCGCTTACGTTATTATCACTCTCTTGAATCTCCTTACTCGATCGACTCTTATGTTCCTTATATTTGAGGACCAACTAATAGTTGACAATTTCGAATAGTCAAAATTATAATGAACTGTTAATCAACTATTCGAATATTTCGCATATTCGAAAATTCGAATACTCGCACGCCCTTTTTCTCTCACCTGTAATAAATTTTCTCAATTAAATTTTAGCAGCTTTCAGTAGCTACTCTCCGATTACTTTTTTATTGTTCCAAGTGGAATTAGTGGATTTTAGTTTATGGAGAACTATAAGGTATAATCTAGGTCTTTATTCACCGCAAGTTGCGGTTGCATTATACATGAAAACCTATGTGATTGCAATATTTCGTACGACGCAAGCGTCCGCAGTGCGCCCAGAACAGTGAACTTACAACAAATAAAATTTCATTGCTCGCAGTTCCAGGCTGGATTCAGGAAGCTAGGCCTTCGTCAGCGTACTGCGTGGCTCTTCTACAACGTGCACCTGCAGGACTTCAAAAAACAGTGCCCCGAGCCTCCGTACACTGTCATTCGACTCTTTTGTTTGGCGTTGAAAGGTGAAGACGATCAGAGGTGCCAATGACAGAAGGGCGTCTTCGTTAAGTAGACATGGCCGGCACCTTATTCCATGTACTAAGAAAAAAAAAGGAATGGATTAGTAACACATCGTTAAAATGCTGCAGTCTCTGTGTTTTGAGTGACCACCTTCAGTGTGCGTACTGCCCCGTTTACTGCTTGCCAAGCAGCAAGCACGTTTTATGCGTTCAGTGTACCACGCCCTCTCCAGCAAATAAGGAAGGGGCAGGAATTTACAGTAGTTTATTACATAGGGCCCTATAACGTAAAACTGTTCCAATATGTTTTATTCCAATTGCCTGATGTCAAATTCCAATCGCCTGACGTCAAAAGCATCGGGCGGGAACCAGCAGGGTTGTCTGAACAGACCAATCAAATACTCTCCTCAATCATTGGAGGTCCCTTTTGCTTGCTTGAAAAACGAATAACATTGCCTACACTGAGCGGCTTGTCTTATCTAATTGGCTGACAAGAGACGAGGAGCACACTCAAGTGGAGAGGGATTCGACGGGACCGAGCCTCTTATTGAAAAACGATTACCGGATGAAGAGGGTGGTGCCGGCGTCTGCGATTGTTCCGCTTTCCCTTACTGAGCTTGCGTGACACTAAAATGATCGTGACACTAAAATGACACTAAAACGGATCCTCAGCAAAAAAGCGTTGCCAGAACGAGGTCGTAAACGTGCCGACAGTGCTCGAAAATCTTACACGGCCACACAGAAGGCTTTATTATACGCAAATAAACCAGTGCTCTCCTGCCGGTGCGAGTAGCCAGCGCCTGAGTGATCGACGGCAGACATGTTTTATTCCTTTTTCCTCTTTCGTGGCCCATCTCCCAGAGCGGGAATGCGCCATAGTTTCTAAGGCTGTCATCGCCATCATATTACGCGCCGCTTCTGCTGACCGCAGTAGGCATATTGCTCGTCCCGACTTTGTACTCCCTCGTGACCGACGACCACTAACAGGCCGACCTCGAACCCTGTCAGACTAAGTTCTCCTTCCTGCGGTTGTGGCTGTTACTGCGCCATACACACCAGGTAAAATTTCATTGGAGCCTCTCGACAGCTGCTCTTATGGATGGTGTTGAACAGACCGGCATGGAGTTCTAATGTCTAGGAGAAGGATTACGGCCCGATGCAGAGGCAGGTAAAGAAGAGGTGGCTTGTCCCTTGGAGATATATTTGGCCACTTTATTGAAACGAAGCCTTCTTTTCCAACTTTCCAGAACATCGCCTGTCTACTGGGTAGCGGTTGCTGCTAGATCGGTTGATATATTACCAGATGTATATTTGTGGATGTATATACCATAGCTACTTTCCTGCACAATTCTCCTCTATCGGGCGTAGTGCAAATCACCGTCACCTTTTAGCGGTCGTGATTCATGGCAACATATGAACAAATAATTAAGTCTAGGCCTGGATAACCGAGGAGACCGGCGTGGCAGGTAATACACGCATAAGCTTGTACTACTTGTACATGTACTACATGTACTATTTCATGAAATTATCACATTTGAGGTACAGAAAGTGCATTTCGCACTCGCGCCAAAAGAGATATACATTCCAGCACTTACCTCACACCTGGCACGTCTGATACAATGGCATGCCTCTTAATAATAAAGCGTATACTTATCTGCAAGTCGCGGGCGTTTGAAGTGTTATGCCAAGTTAGAGGAATACAGGTGCGCCTTTGCCCGTTAGCTCATTTGGCATTGCCAAAGAAGGATGAACTGAACATCGATGATAAAACGTGGTAATTTTTTACAAGGTAACACTGCTAGGCAACATATTTTTTGCATTGTTTAAGATGAAAAGGGGATGATGAGTACTAGAGGAAAGGTGCAAATGGGACCAACAAATGCTATCGGGTACCAAGAAAAATATGAATAAAAAGTTTTATTGATACAGCGCAAACTATGAAACCTACGTGAAGCGAATATTTAGTAAAATGGCAAACTACAACTAATGACGATGCGTAAAGTTTTGCTTACTTTAATTCTGCGCAATGTGTAATCTTATAGAAATCTCAGGCTTATCCCGCACAATGATAACAATATATATTCTTATAGATTGTTACGTTGAGCGCGACATCGTTCACAACCAATGCGGAAATGTGAACTACAGATTAAGAACTACGAAATCAAACACCAATCATGCCGAAGTAAGGGAATACTGAATGATTTCGACCTTTTGGATTCTCGAATGTGCGTCTCTAAGTATTCCACTCTAAGTACGCGAGTGTTTTTTGCATACTGGCCCCTTCGCAATGCATCCGCCGTGGTCGTGATCGAACCGGCGCCCATGAGTTAAGCAATGCATCGCCACATCACAAAGCCACCAAGGCTGGTGATGTATGATGCCTGTCCAAGGAAGAATGGCTATGACCAAGTGTACGCAAGAAACATTCAACACGTACTGAGCAACACGTCTGTAGCTCGAGATTCTGCAGCTCTTATGCCACTGAGGGTCATAAGCTTTCTTGACAGCTGGCAAAGAACGGGTGCGCACCTAGTGGCCCATACGAAGTAGCTAAATCAGAGGAACTACACTTCATACTAGAATTCTATAAAATAATTGACAAATTCACCAACCGACCTTTGTGCTTTAGAGCTACTTGTTAGGCGATATATGTTCAGGTCTTGAATAGCAAGGAATTTAGTTTTTGGTTACGCCAAACGTAGGTGCGCGTACTTGGACAACAGTTATATAAGCCTGGTACTTTCATTCCGTGCACTTATAAACTGTGCTCATATATGCGCAATTATATCCGCCGAGGTAGCTATTGACGCAACAGCACCCAGCAGCCCGGTAGCGGCGCCAAATTGATAGAAGTAGGCAAGAAAAACATGGCTTTATAATGAAGTCATCTGATTATTATATCGCAAATTCCCCTTGAGTGAGTGGTGACACAAACAAGTGAGGATACTGTTGTCATGTACAGTAATATCGACACCCATTTCGGGACGTTGCGCGGACACAACGCTGCGCTTTGGGTCCAGGTTCAGCGTGAAGCCTACCCTACTTGGTGCCGAAAAAGGTAGTCCTCACAATGGCTGTGTGTTTGTGTGACCCTGAAATGGAGAAGTGTAGGGGCGCTCTAACGCAAAACTATTCAAAACTTTTATATTCCAATTCTGCAATCAGCCCTACGTGATAGGTGAAAAACCCTTTGGGAACACTCCCGCTTCCCCTGTTTGTCACATGACGTCACGGAACCATGACAGATCCCCATCTGATATGACGTGTACACGCTGATTATGTATGATTTGACCGAGCAAAGGAAAAATAATTATTTATGATGCGGCACCTTTTTTCCCATTAGCCCTCGGCTATTTGCCAGCAAGTTAGTCGGGCTGCACCCACTTCACCTGCCTGTCACGCGACGTACAAAACCGCAAGAACTAACCACGTGAAAGTGACGTGTATGCGTTAAAGAATCACTATTATGCCCAAGAAAACTGAATTTTCTTCTGAATACCCGCACGCTGCCCCATTCTGAAAGGAATAAAAGATGGCTGCCACCGATCGCTCAGGCACTGGCTACTCGCACTTGCCGGATAGCATAAGTTTATTTGCGTGTAATAAAGCTTTTACGTGGCCCTGTAACGTTTTCGAGCACTTTCGGCACGCTGACGACCTCGTTCTGCCAACTCTTCTTTGCTGAGGATCGGTTTTAGCGTCATTCTTAAACTTCCGTTGCATACAGCCGCGTTTGTCGACAAGCCCCCGTAAGCTCAATCACAGATGCCGGCACCACCCTTTTCATCGAGTTGTCGCGAAGAAAGTTCAACACGGGCCCCTTTTCTTTCTATCCGGGAATGTTGTAGGCTCCTACGTGCGGGGAAAGCCTTTGTACAGAAAATAACAGCGACGACGCCTCGGGCATGTGCTGCCGCCCGGCCAACGCCATCGCGGCACCTGACGTCGCAACAAGCACGTGTCGCGTCCTCTTCTCAGGCTCGGCGGTCTCGGGCGTCAAAAGTTCTTTAGTTATGGGCGAAGTGCTTTTGTATGCGAAGTGCTTACGCGACCATTTTTGGCCCCTTTAAGTCTGACGCTTATTGGATGCTGTCGGCCTGCCTGATTGGTCGGAGTAACGAAATAATCCATTGGTGGAGAAGCCTGCGCCTCCCGGTTGTCCGCGGGTTCCTTGGATGCTGCGGAAATTTATTTAAGGAATGGTTTGAGTAGTTTTTGGGAGAGCAAGGAGACTGCAGCAGACGACGCAACTTCACCACGGGAGACCAGGTCGGTCAGGCAGACCGTTGATGACGGGTATGACATCGCTTTGTTTGCAAATATTTGTACAGTGTTAAATTCTATAAATGCCAAGTGAATAAACCTAGTTGTAGAAATCATACTCATCGGTGTCGTACCTGCTGACCTGCACTTGCCCATGCCGGAGCACTTCCCCCTTCACCTTCGTCTCTCTGGTGAGCTGATGCGTCTGATGTCTAACGGCTGTGTCACTTCGCGACAATATTCTACAAGGCTGGCGTCCAAAGCAACGGCCGCTGTGGAGTTTCGTTGCGAGGCCTGACGTATCCGGCGCACCTCCACCACATTGGGATGGAGGCGTGACGTAGGCGGAGGACATAATAGAGAGTTATAGCTCAGTGGGCCAAGAGGGCCCGCGTAGACGCGACTGTGCTTGTGTGATACGCTGGGGCGGCGAGCGTTTTTAGAGAGCGCATCGCTGACTCGCTGAAATCTCCCCAGTGGGGGGCGCGCAGCGGGCCAACGTTCATTCGCACGAGCAGCAGTGGCACCTCGCCGGCGTCGCCTTCAGACGCGGCGCTGGCTCGCCTGCACCGAAAAGCTTCGGAGTTGTTTCAGCGCTGAACACGACATTTGTATCCTGTACGAAGCATCAGCAACGACGCCGTTTTGTGACGATTTGAAGTGCATGACAGCGATCGAAAACTTAAAGGGAGCGCTTCATGGCGAGCTGACCACTTCATAGCACCGACTCCAAGCTATTTGGACAGGTGGCGCCACAAAGCACTCCACTCTACTGCGCTTATCCGAGCGAGGGATGGCTGAGCTAAGGCTCTTGCTTTCGTGCAGCGCTCCGTTGCCGTCTACGCTCGCCCAATGAGCACGCTGGCTCGTAAATGCACTGAGCTGTAGCTCTCTTACATGCGATTGGCATTCTTGGGCTACTGCAGCACTTTTAGGGGGCTGTGTATGTATGTATGTATGTATGTATGTATGTATGTATGTATGTATGTATGTATGTATGTATGTATGTATGTATGTATGTATGTATGTATGTATGTATGTATGTATGTGTGTGTGTGTGTGTGTGTGTGTGTGTGTGTGTGTGTGTGTGTGTGTGTGTGTGTGTGTGTGTGTGTGTGTGTGTGTGTGTGTGTTATCCCGCCTATGCGGGACGCAGGGTAGCCCATGGTCGAATGCGTGGCGCATGGGTCTGGTGTGCTGAGGGAACTGGGTTCGAAACGAAACTTTGACCAACTTGGCTAGTAGAGTATCAGGCAATGTGCACATATGTCCGTTTTCCACGAGCCACTTTAACGCCGACATGGGTCGCTGTAGAAGCTCAACTAGGTGTGTGTCACTGTTTCATTAAACCTCTTTGACACCGAGTAAGGGCACTGGGTATGTGTGACTGGTTCTGTGCTGATCTTCAATGTGCTCCTTTGATGCCAATTTGGGTCACTTGATATCTACCACTAGGATTGGCACGCTAAAGGAAATGAAGACGACCATCCCTGGCGTTCATGCGACGCTGAGCGGAATAGAACCCCGTTAAAATGGTTCTTCACGCACAGCAACCCGACACTTCAAAAGGAAGAGCGAGAACCTCTTAAACAGTCTGCCACGCGTGTGAAACGGCAGCTCAAGCACTTGTTGTGGGAGTGCCATAGGTATGCAGCCCTTCGACGAAAGCACTGGGGCAAAGTGGCAATCTTCAATGTGTGGAACCACCCGTCAGCGGAGAACGACGGTGTATTGCGAGTGCTGTTCTCCTTTACTGCGTAGTCCACCACATAGTTACACCGTGCGGAGAAACAGTCCTGGGTGTCCGGCCGCGTCCGGTTTCTCACTTCGCCGACTCCATTAGCCTTAATAGGCCAATGAGCCATCCCTGTTTTAATAAAGCTGTATCATCACTATTCTCATCAGGCTGCGCTAGAAATGCCCACAATCTGTCTTTCACTACGACACTTTAGAGAGTTGCGCCATGAATACATTTGGTTACTGCCGCTCTTCAATAAGCCGCTCACCCACACGGGCCACTGTGTATGGGTCACATGGGACTCGGGAGCCGATGGAACAATTCTCAGCGTTTCCAGGCACCGGCGCGCCCCACTTCTCGTCTCGGAGGATAACCGCATACTTCTCGGCAGCGCCACGAGATGGAGCGTGTTTAGAATGAAGAGTGAGAGAGGGTCCCAGCGCCCGCATGACGCGTTTCTAAGCGTTCGCACGTACCCGCATACCAAGCATTCTGATTGTCGGCATATGTGGGCTTTGTGGCGGCGGCTCCTGTTGGCGCATAGTGTTAAGAAATTGCAAAAAAAAAACAGTCCCGCTTCAGCACACGCCTTCATACATAACTCGTTTCGACGGCGGCAATAAATTGTGCAACTCATTTTATTCATGCTGCACGCATTATCGTCGGTAGTTACCGTAAGATAGGCTCTACGGAACTTTAAATGCGTAAGTATTTCTGTGGCTAGCCAACGGGAAACGCATCCGTCCGTCCGTATGTAAACTAAGACGAATCACTATGAAGAAATCAATGTGTAATAGAAAATATATTTAAAAGGAAAACTGTGGTGGTCGTGAGTTTCCATCGAGCCCGAGTGTCCCATCCACTCGGCTAAACACCCGCGCTTGCAGGAAGTGAATGTATCTCAACCGTATGAATGTCTAATACCTGTGGCACAAAACAAAGGTCGAACATTTTCTATGAAGGCTTTGTTGAAAGATTTGGTGATGGTGGAATAAAATCCATCTCTAGGACCGCATGTAAAGCCGACTTGGAGCATTGTAGACATCAGGAAAATAACGATTTTACGACAATTTATTGTCACGCATGCCACATCGCCGATGCGTTTCGGTGGTCGTGGCGTGCGTTTCGATGCGCCTTCCGTTGGGGCGTGACTTCACCGAACGCAATACCGCCGATCTCTGAGGGCTCATGCGCTTTACATCGCACAACACAGAGAGATAAGCAGTCATTTATTTGATAAGGATGAGAAGGAGTGGTGAGGGGTTATACAAATCTCATCACGGTTGATATTGGTTTGACGTGGATCGACTAAGGCCCTAAAGAACGAGTGAGGCTAATGATGATCGGAGAAATTCCGAAAAGGCTAATATGGAATGAGAAAGGTTGTTAAAGATAGGATCAAGTGCGATGAGATAGAAAAGAACAGATAAGGTTGACAAGGACTTGATCAAGTTTGATAAGTTTGGTAACTGATAAATGTCCATTAAGGTCAGATTTAGTTCGGTAAGGTGGGTAAAGACCGACAGGGGTTGGTAAGGTATAAACTAGTCGGAGAAAGTTTCATAACATTACGAATTTGTACGCATACTTAGACAACTCCCATAGTGGTTTCTGCTAGTTTAAAGAATGGTTACAGTGACAGTCAGGGCAGGAGAATATGTGTAACTTGCCACATGCGAACGTCGTCTTCATGGTTCTGCCAAGCATTGAGTTTATTGATGGACGGATTGCTTGTAAACAATATATTAACTGAAGAAATGTACATCTCCACGAATACACTTCACTGAATAAAGGAAACTCTATCTCGTACGGAAGACATATTCAAGAGCCAAGGAGTAGGTGGCGCGGCATTTGCGAACCAACATTTTGTTATGGGGTACACGTCAAAGAATCATAGGTGGCGACAATGATTCCTGAAATCTTCACGACCGTGTACCTCATAATAAGGTCGTAGTACTGTCGCGTAAATCCCCAGCATTATTTCGAATGTGAAACCCAGTGTTTCAGCGGTTTAAAAAAGCTAATCCTGAGCTTTGAAATAACGATGCCCGCTGTAAACCACGTGGTACCTATATTTGCAAATATAAAGAAAAGTTGCACTCTTTGAAGCTAATCTTGTCACACAACACAATTGTAATCGGTCTTTAGCGCCTTCCTGAGGGTTACTGCTGCGAGCTCGCTACCTCTACGTCACGAACTGCATGCGCGTTATCAGCGTGAAATAGCACAGCGAGATAACAAATTTGCGAGCGGATAGTTCTCGAGAAAGAAGCAAGGCAGATGAAGATTATGGTTGTGGAACAAGATAAACCCCAAAGGGTTCCAGGTTTATAACTGAGTGTGCTGTCATTACTATCTCATTTTTCCTTGAAGAGCAAAAGTCTGCTGCGTTGAATGAACCACGCTCAGTGCTGAATGCGCTTACGACACAAGCTGTCAGAAGAAATTTGAAGCTTCTTTGTCAAGTGCATCAATGGTTAGGAAGCAGACACGCTGGATAATGACAGGAACACGTTGCTCTAGGCACTTGTTGAAGCAAAATTTTCTGCCACAGTGTGCCATTAGAAAAGATGCATGTATAAAAGAAGTTTTGCAGTGGTTTTGTGCTGAAAGAGACTTAGTATGCCGAGAAGAGCGAAAAAAAGAAAGTTCTCGACAAAGACAAGTGACACATCGCAAGCGACACTTACAATTTTGGAGGTGACGAGGCATCGCGTTCGAAGCGCAAGCTCGCACTCGCTACAAGCCATCTTGCGCAGGACGCGGCACAGCCCAGCTGTAGTCCCATGCTGGGAACGATCTGAAGCTGGCCTTTGACGTACCTGCGGCTCGTATGCGTCCTCGTCTGAAGGAAGTGTACACCAAGGCGGCTTCCGTGCTGAAGATAACCCCTTCACCACAGCCACCCACTTGGTGAGCGTCTCCAGAGGAACGCTAGGCCGTTACAGATTTGTGGGTGAGAACAAAAAGTCTTTTGCCAACAGAGGGAGATAAAGGCTGGCTGACCGGCGACCCTTCCACCGACACCGAAATGGGCGAACGCCAGACAACCTCCAACTTTTCCAGAAAGCCTGCAACGTACAGTAACCATGTACTGTTCATTCGAAAACGGAGGACACGTGTTCGACCGCCTTCCACCGGAAGTCTTTGAATAGGAATGAATACCGAAAACGGCACCTCTCGCAACTTTGGAAGACATTTCTTCAACGCCTATTTCTTTGCAAGGAAAACTAAACGTGACCACTTCGCAAGCAAACGGAGATGCCCCGGTGACTCGAGTAGTACCAGTACCTGCAAGACCACCAGTGCCATTACCGAAACCTCACTTTCAACATGAGAAGGCTAGTTGACAAAGACTCAGGTCAAGGCACAACAAAGAGCAACGGTAATTACTGCAGCGTCACTAACGTGCTAAACGCCTGGCATCTCGGTTAACGTGAGCACTGGTCTATAGGTTCTACAAGTTTATGCCCTAAATGTTCAGACTTGTCACCGTAACAAAATTCAGTTCTAAAGATAACTTTCTTCGTTGCGTTGTTTCTTCCCCACCTGTTTCGAGCATTTTATGCCGCATTCGCACTTTGTATCTAGGCTACCGACTTGTGGTTTAATAGGGTCGAAATAAAAGCCGCCTTTTATTGCTCAGCTTTGCACCTATGATTTGGCGAAGTTCGATTCCCCTTACGTTGACCACGCCTTTATCACTGCGTTCGTGTTTGCCTTCTGGCTGTAAAGGGCCATATGTTGTAATGTGCAGGTGACGTAATTGGCATGATATTTTGAAGGAACAGGTTAGAGACAGGAAACAAGAACAATTAACCACGCAGGTCACACTCATGAAAATGTACATTTTTTTTGTCGGAATCGCATTATACCCTGCGCTCAGCACTCAATTAAAACAGTCGTAAAAATGAACAGGGCAAGCAAGAAATTCGGCACAAGCCATCTCACGATGAGTGTCGATGGTAATGTGATTAGAGTTGAATCAATGTATCGACAAATCATATTGTTGAACATAATTTTATTTGCGATCGCAAGTGGTGGAAGTTGGCCAAGAACATTAACTCCATTTTTACGCGTATGAGTGCAAACTGCGAGTGCACCTTCAAACACGCCAAAGAAAGGTTCACTAAAGGTGGCATTCCCACGACAGCCTGCTTTGTCACATTGGCATTGTTGGATTACAGTTCAGCATATCGGACTTTCAATTACCAGCGGGATGATTGCAGAATCGTCTACTTCTGGCCGAAATCTCTTACTCATTGTGAGCTATAAGAGCGGGCGTTGTCACTATTTCCACACGGACACGTATACCTGTGGAATGCTTCCACAGCAAGTTGCACTCGTGATGGAACAAATAAAAAAAAACAAAAGCAATTGTCAAGCCTCGCGGCCATATCGTCCGGGTGCTGTGCGTGAAGAACAGCGTGTGACACAATTTCAATTGTACCCTGCACTGGTGATGGATTTTTTGCTTATCGAATCTCGCGGGAAAACGTTAAACAGGCACCAACGCACCAAACGCAATATAAGCGAAGTATCGTGAGATTGCTGCCCACATGATTGCTGGCCACATGAAAAGAATGCCGTGTCAGACGCATACCTCTAAAGACGCGGCGTTAATCAGCCGCAGCGCAATCGAGAGAATTGCGGGTCCTGCAGTGCGGGTAGCACACTCGCTTGTGGTGTGTCACCACGAAAGTGAATGGAACAGCAATGCCGCTATTTTCAGGTTCCAGCGTTGTTGCCGGTTCCAACAATTCTGAGAAAGTTGTAGACAACACACAAGCTCTTTCAGAACGCCACAGTAGGGAGATGTCAGCACGAACTCTTATTCGTTTTGTTTGATCAAGGAAGTTCCAACCCAGAATGCTCACAATTTTTGCTGATTGTAATACCTAAGTTTTAAGAAGACGATTCTCCAGGCGGAATGAAATAACATTATCATAAAAAAACACAGAAAATAGAATAAGAGCTAGACGTCCGCCATTGAGCGGAAGAAACGCCTTCCGTTCAGCTCTAACCATTCAAACTTAGTGAAGCTCACATTTGCCTTTGCCGCCATGCAGAACGCGTTCTTACTGTTGTGGAAGGCCATGGTGTGTGCCCTGGTGACCATACCTCAATCTCTGACGACCTACAACACCCTCAAGGTCGCTATCCTGGAGCGCACGGTCCTGAGAGACGCCGTGAGCAAGAGCTCCTGTCCACTACCGAGCTCGATCGTCAGCCATCCCAGCTCTTAAGCTGTCTTGGATGCAGTATCTCGTTCTGCGACAAACAACTGTTACTCCAGAGCCTCCCAGTTCCCGTTCAAATGTTTCACATAGGCACCTCGGACCTTTCTGCTCTCGCGTCCTTGGCCGACAGACTATGTGGGTGTCATCTCCAAACCTCACTGCTTCCAAGGTGACCGTGCCCGAAACCGAAAACGCCAGGGCTCATCGAACCACTTCGCGAGCGTTTACAAACCAGCCTACCGCGGCCGATGCTTCACTTCCACAGCAGGATGCCTTTTCAACCATTCGCAAGGAGGATATTCGACACCTCTCAGATCTCTTCGCTGTTGGACTTAAGGGCATGTCCATCAACCCACATCCTCATCGTACGCCCTCGGTCACTGTAGCCGGCTCGCGGTTGCTCTCAAGAGCAATCCCCTCACCAGATCTTGACCCTATGCTGGTACCATAGACGTTTTGGCGCTTCGGCACACCGGTGCATATTACCTTGACCCTGGGCAGCAACCAATCACCAGGAGCGCTAGCGGCAAGTGTTCCCCGACAAAATTCTAGTCGTCGTTTCTTCGTCCCTGAGTGCCAATGGGCTTAAGTTTCTCGTTGAGACAGGTCAACCAGAAATTGTTTATGGTGTTATGCTAAATGTGTAAGGTTGCAATGTAATGTTGTGTAATGTGTAAGGTCTCAGGTCTTTGCTGTTGTCGTGACAGCACCAAGACCACATTGCATAAATATATTTTGGCCAATTTTCGCGCGAAAGAAATGTTTGTGAATTCATACCTGCCTTTGAGAATTTTCTGAAGATGTACTCAAAAGTACAGTATAATAGCAGGGTTTCTAAGGCGAGCACCACACGCGGGCAATGCTTTAAAGCATGCGGCCGCAGAAATGTTTATTCCAGCTTCTTGAAGGAAACTGCTTCGTCTGGAATTGGGTCGTGATGGCGCAAGGTTGTCCAAGTCTGCGGTCGTTTTGCTACTCCTGCACATTACAAAAAGTCGCCCAATTACAGCAAAACTAAATCATTTCTTCAAATAGCCGTCTATTGTATAAAATAGACCGCTTTCATAGGGCAATTCACAATTATGTTTC
Organism: Dermacentor albipictus; assembly: GCF_038994185.2. Classification (NCBI taxonomy): domain Eukaryota; kingdom Metazoa; phylum Arthropoda; class Arachnida; order Ixodida; family Ixodidae; genus Dermacentor; species Dermacentor albipictus. The sequence continues at coordinate 57,031,326 of NC_091830.1, forward strand.
GTATAATTAAGGTTTACGAGCCCTGAAGAACCTTTCCTTACCGATGGTGATGCATTGGCCAAGTGCACAGCATAATTCCAGCTATCAATTACGGACAACACAAATTCTCATTAGGTGACACACCATATTGTCACCAAAGCCACGCCACTTTTCGACGACTCCAACTTCGCCACCTCCAGATCGCACGCCACGACAATAAACAAACGTTTGGTCTGCGTGGTGTACGGCCATCAACAAGAGCTTCACAATACAGATTATAACTAAGAAGAATGGCGACTGGTGCATACGTAGTGAATACTCGAGCATACGTTCAAGTGCATTTCTATTTTTAAGTGCTCTGGTGCTAAGCGGCGAAGCCGAGCACCTACCGGACGTCCTTTCATTAAGCTGTGACCAAGCCTGAAGTGGTGACTGGGGAGCAATGGCTACATCCAACATGGAAATCGGAAACACTGGAAATATGCTTCAAGGTTGCCAACCAATATGCATACATTTTGTTGCGCGCTTGTACGAGATGCAAAGGCGGCGCTGATGCAGTGCTGCCTTCGACTGGCAGGTGAGCCATGTAGTCGAGTAGGAGCCTGTGGCGCAGGTCGATAACAATGGCTAGGTCCCGCTGAAAGTTGGCTATAGTTATCAGGTCTTAGACTTCAGCAACAAAGCATAGGTAACTAAAAGTGCGACCCCTACCCAGATTGAGAGCAACTGACTTTTCGCCGCACGTTCAATTTTCCGAACACTTACTTGTAGTGAGGTAAGAAGGCAAGGCGGCGGTGTTTACGGTTCTTACGGTTTACAGAGGGGATTGCACAAATTTCCTCACCGGTGTCTACAGGGTAGCGTACTTTTATGTACGGTCTATTGTATAAGATAAACGGCTTTCACGGAGCAATTCGCAAGTCTTCTCATCAGTGATTTACATAGTCGTTTGCTAACATGTTTCACGGAGGGCGCCACTGACGATCATGGCAGTACAGTTTGGTTGGGACCAGAGAAATGGAGTCGGACGGATAGCGGTACTCATTTCATTGCTGGCCTGCGCGAGTAAGCGGTCAAGACCGGATTCCGCTTTCAGGTTTCTTCAAAGAAACATTATTCACTTTTCTACCTGATAGCCTAAACAATCCACATATCTCAGCTATTCACTCCTGCTCACTTCCTGTCCGTTTTTCTTTTTTATAATTTTTTTCTTATTTATAGCCTTTATATGTATTCTGGTTTGTTCTGTTGCCAATGCCTTAAAGTACTCTTTTAATTCTACGACTAGCTATTGACTTTATAGTACTTTACAGTTTGTACTACATTTATATTGCGTAATCGTCCTCATAGTGACTACTGTATTGCTGTTTTACGCTTTATATTTCCTTTAATACATAAATTTTTGACAGGAGGTCCCGTTTCAGCCACATGCTCTCGGACGTCCTTCTGTATACTTGTGGAAACATCTATGTCTCCTCCTTATGAAAGAAATACAAAGTGAAAAAAAATACAATTTTGGTGGTTTAGTTTTGGCCCAGTGCGACAATTTTGATGCCAACGGATTCGTTAATTTGTGCCGAACAGTTGTGGTGAGCTTGGCTGATAACACCAAAAATCCCTAGAGCAATAGGGGGAGAAGATCGTCGTCATCCCCTGGCCCCGCAACGTTCTTCCCGTTCACAACGCAGGTTGTCGCAAGACAAGAGCGTCGAGTATAGTGGAGCAAACATGCAAAAACAAGATCAAAGAAAGCTTTGCGGACGCCGCCGCGTACCAACACGATCAAAGCTTATGCGGCTTCTGTCATGAACACGCTGTGCAAAGTGATCCAATGTGCCTCAGTCCGGACGACGGACGCCGAGTTGGCCGAGCAAGTGGCCATTGCACTCGGCATGCGAGAAGTTCGGAGAGACAGGGTGTATAGCGATTCGAAAGCGTCCATCAGGGCATTCCAGAAAGGCCGGGTCGCCTGACAAGTAATTCAAATACTGAAAGGCGCAGAACATGGCGACGACTCCATACACTCCATCCTTTGCTTCCCTGCCCACGTCGGGGTGATTGAGGAGGCTCTTCTGAACCTCAAAGAGTCTGGTGAGGAGGCTGTGCGTGGCTTTTCCGACCGCGCTGCCCTCGGATCGGGCGACTCTCCCCACGGAAACACAGACGCTCCTATACCGCGAAATAAAATTATTAATTTTTTTACTTAGAAAGAAGGGTTTTCCCGCCGCCTCAATTAAAGGTAAGCAGGCCGCAGGCGGTTACACTCAGACTCTTGCAAACCAACTCCTACCACAATGCGGCATCCCTTTGACAGCACATATCCTGAAATTTACCCCAATTAGTCTTACGTGCATGGCCTGTGGTGAGGCTGCTACTTTGTCTCACATACTCTGACAGTGCGGGTCGTTGGGCCCGAAGTTCACCAAGGCAAAATAGAACGCCCTCGTGCGAAGTCGCATGTATGAAGACCAAATCCCGGCCGTCCAGCAAGCCCCCGATCGGGCCGGCAGCCTGGACCTGTCAGTACCATCGTGGGATTAGTCGGGAGCGCGTTCCATCCCGTTTTGATGGACCCAATAAAAGTTTATTGACACAGTCACTCTAGTCGCAGTACGCTGCGGCGCTTCACTGGTGCGCCACTTGTGTGGTAGCTCGGCAGGTGTAACGAGCATCTAGTTTGGCGAACACTTCGGTGGTATGGTTTCCGCTGCAAGGGAAGCAATGCTTCCGGGTGTCGAGGCCGATAACTAAAGACATCAAATCCAGTGAGCATAAAGTGAAAGGCACGCGATGGATAAAGAGGCGGCGACTATACGGTAGCCAGCGGCACTCAAATCTACGACGAATTAAGCCTACTGGTGTTTGCAAGGTTTAATGCGCAATGTGCACATTTCCCATCATTTCCTGAGTGAAAGTTGAGAGAGTAGTGCGTCAGAAAAGGTTTCCTCGTGAAGGCTAGATCAGTGACTCCATTCTCCCTCCTAGTGCTTTCTGCTTCCTTCGTGCTCACTACTGACGGCGATAGTGCGGGCTGCTTTAATTGGAGAGGGATAAAGAGAAATAAATTTTTAGTGTTAAAATACTTGATAAGCGAAATTGTCATTGCCATCTTTCTTTTATCGTACGTTGTAAGAAAAGGAAATAAACATTGCCCTAACACCGTTGCAGTTTATTTTAGCTATCAGATCAGCATTCATTTGACTGAAATTGCTTTCTCTAAATTGTTTACAACCATTGTATTCATTCCCTCCTGGATTGTAACCTATTTTTAAATTAACCTTTCAGTTCGTCTATCTGTTTACAGGCATACTAGTCTAGTTATCTAGTTAGTCTAGCCTATCTCCAAGGGACTGGACTGCGCTGTTCGCCAGCTAAATAGGAGCCTCTGCTCTACAAGCCCATTCAGTGGGGTCGCCCTCCCAAACACCAATCTGATCACCGACCCTGTGAAGATAGCAGTCCTATCCCACACGTCCCCAGTATACGGGTCCTCGGTCTCACCATCTCTACCAACGGCTCCAACGCCTTCGCTCTTAACAAGATCAGTGCCCAATCTCGAATCACCCAACGACTTCTTTAACGCATCTCTAACCGACGAGGGCGACTCAAAGAAGAAAGCCTTCTCCGCCTCGTCCGATCCTTTGTCTTATGTCATATTACCTACGTTGCTGCGTACCTCAACCGGTACCGGGCTGAGCAAAACAAGCTCAACCCCCTCATACGAGGGGTCTACAAGCAAGCAATTGGCCTCTCGCATTGCACCAGCACTCAGTTCTTCAACCAACTGGGAGTTCACAACAAATTTTCTGAACTCATTGAAGCCCAACAACGATGTCAGCTTGAACGGTTCGCCCTTACTGAAATGGAACGTTTTAGTCTATCTACGCTTCGCTTCACCTACCATCAGCAACAGGGCCCCAATCAACCGATCCCGACCGACAACCGTAGCTGGATCTACATAGACCCTCTCCCTAGAAACATGCACCCTGAATATAACACGGCTCAACCGCGCCGGAGTCACTGGAAATGAGCTGGACCCCAGGGCAATCTGACAAGACATAACCATCTCGTTAAGGACTTTTACCTCAGTCTCCGAACCTTCCCCACCGCCTCACCCAAGTTCAGCCGGGCGCAGGCTACCACCCTGCATCTTCCACAAACCAACACGTACCCTTCACCCGCCCGCTTCCACCTTATATTTCCAGACGTCTACAATAACCCCAACTGCCGGTGCTGTGGCATTCACCCGACTACTGTTCCACATATGCAGTGGGAGTGTCCAGCACAGTACACGCATAGAAACACCAGGACTCTCGTCGAGGTTTCATGAGGCTCTGCGGAGCTGCGTCCTGGACGATCAAACCTGGGTTTGATCGTCGAGTATGTCGAGGACGTCGAGGACCAAACCCAGCACGCCCGCGAAGCGGTGGCGAGGCAAGCCCTCGACGTCCCTTCATGGAAGGCTTAGGCCCGGCCATCATAAAATGCTGGTTGTACAATAAAAGTTTATTCCTCCTCCTCCTTCACTCTGCCTTTCTGATATTCAAATAAGTTTCTTTACCTCTCTACTGCGGCCCGATTGATTGCGTATCCTTCTTAGCGGGTTAGAGCCCTGATAGGAGTTCATCGTCGTCATCGTCGTCTTCATTACCAAAATGCCGTAGTCTGCTTTCCACATGACACCTCTGATAATTTCCACTTCGTGATGGGGCTGCGTCTAACCTGATGCGATTGATCTTCTTTTAAAAGTCAGCCGGACATAGCATAACTGAAGACGACGAATTTTACAAATTTCGCAGTCAGTGTACCAGTTGCATGAACGCAGCTTTCCGTCTTCGATTTATTATCTCGGGCAAATGAACCAAATGCAGATAAGAAGTTGTGTAGTTTCACTTCTCTTCCTTTTATATACGCAATTCTCATTGAAAGCTTCCCTCTCTTTACATATATGGCAAATATTTTACCGATAAGTCTCCTACCATAATTTTGAAATAATCGCTTTATGCTTTTCTCTCCCTCTCATTCTGCTCATATCAGTCTGGCTATTCCGAGGTTTCCTTGCTCCCATGTTTTAAAGCTTTCACGCATCTAATTTAGGGTTCTTTCCTATTAGCTGTCTTTCTGACGTCTGTTTCTTGGCCCGTCCCCCAGAGTGGGTATGCGCCACATTTGCTAAGAATATCATCGTCATCATATTATGTACCGCTTCTCCTGAGCGCGCTCATCTCTTTGCTCGTCGCCATTTTGCGCTTCATCGGGGCTGACGACCACTTCCCGGCGGACTTCGAACCCTGCCGTACCGAGTCCTTCTCCTGCGGTTCACGCTCTTGTTCCGACATATACACCAGGTAAAATTTTTCTTGGAGCATCTACAGCGGCTTTTGTTTATGGCGCCGAACCAACGGGCACAGAAGCCTAACGGCTAAGAGAACAGTTGCGGCTCCATCGGGAGGAAGGTCAAGAAAAGGCGGCTTGCCCCTGCATAGGAGATCTGTCTGACTACTTTATTAAAAACTAAGCTATCTTTGCCCTTTTTCCCATGGATTTGCTGGCCCTTGAGTGCAGCTGGGTCGGTGGGTATTTCAACGGGTATATTTGTGGTTATATATAGAAGCTGCTTTCCTGGACCATTCTCCCGTATCGGGCCTATTGCAAACTGTCATCTCAATTTAGCAAATATTTGCTACATCATATGAATAAGTATTTAAGTCTAGGGCAAACCGAGACGGTCAAGGGTTGCAGGTGATTTATGAAAGCGTGGGCGTAAGCTACAACGTCCACTTGTCGTCATTGTCATTTCATCACTTTCATTTCATTGGATCAATCCTTGGTTTCATGCCATCGTCAGTGTTATGAGGTCTTTATTCTCATACCATACTCGCGCACTTATTTCGCCGTCCTCATAACACAGTCGTCACGCGATCATTTTCATTCTGTTGACGTCATTACATCATAATCATACCAACGTTATCGCGCAAAGTTAAGAGGAAGCGTTCGGCCGAAGCCAAGTTCAATGCCGCCGATTCGAATACATTGAAAATACAGAATTGCTTTTGTAGGATATCTTTTAGACGAAATCGTATAAGCCTGGATGCATTTTAGATAGAAATATAATTCGTAGTAACTGTGGCAAGCAGAAGCTTTATTTAGGCTGTACATTTTTACAGAAATTGCCAATAATCGGTCAGGTATGAAAAAAGAAGCACAAAGTTAACAAATCCCTAACATCTGCACCGAAATCACATATCGTAGTGCTATCAGCTGCATCCATTAGACCACATGGGCCAGGAAAGCTTGATACGTCAATTTATAACGTATATCTCACACAGCGTTTACAATGGTTTTGCGAAACTCGTACTCCTACCTTAGTGTTTATTTGAGAGCCATGTATACTACATACATTTTCTTGCTTTTTGATGTACTATTAAATGCTGTTCTCAAGGTTGAGATATCATTTTTCATTCTTTAGTGACAGACTTGCTTCTCCGGAAAGTTTGAAATTTCAACAGTTTTGTAAAACGCTTGCCCGTCTAAATCAACATTTCCTTCCAAGCCTCACGAAGTTTTAAGATTTTATTTATATGCGACAACCGTCATCAAAGCCGGTGCAATGGTTGCCAAATAAAAATGATTTCTCTGTCTCCATATATCTATATCACAACCCCCGAGCTAAAGCTTCCTCATAACCATCCTTTACATTAATTAAAAGGCAAATGAGACATCCACCAATTGTAGCAATTGTCACAAAAGAAACCTATACGGCTTCCCCGAAAGAAAAGCCCCGCTTTTGAAGGAAAATTTTTCCTGGTCCGGGATTCAAACCCGAGAAGACCGCCTATCCGCGGAAGCAGCTGTACGATCTAAGCTACTCAGGTGACTAGCAGATGGCAGGGTGAAGTGGTACCATCAAGAACTCGAAGCAAAGCCAGGAGTTTGAACAATCCTTGGTTCAAACCACCATGATCGTGCAGCCGGTGTCAGGCCATCCTTGTCATTGCGTCATCGTCGTACATTCCTCGGCGTGAACTCGTGTTCTTCCCATCGTGACGCCGAGGCCAGTGTTCCATCGCCGTCATTCAAGTTTCGTCATCCGGTTGTCCTCTTACCGTCGTCGCCATACAATTGCTCTCCCATTGTTGTCTTGCCATGATCGTGATTCCGTCGCGATTATTTCGAATTGTCTTTCTATAGTCGTCATGCTATTGACGTCATACCGCCTTTATCATTCCATTTTGTTGTTGTTGCGTTGGTGTCACTGCTCATCGGCTCGCACTCGTGGAAATATTGTCTTCATTATGCCGTTGTCTTCCTTCCATATAAGTAATTTCAGTTAAGCCATCTGGTTGTCGTCATACCATCCCGTCATTCTGTCGTCATCATTGCCCTCCAGTTGTATTTAAGCCGTCGTCGTCTTTCCATGGCCATCATTTGCCAATTCCTTTCTATAGTCGTCCTGCCATTGACTTGAGCCCGCCTTTATCATTCAATTATCGTTATTGCGTTCTTGTCATCAGGCATCGTTAGTTATTCGTGGTGATGTTGTGTTCGTAATGCGGTTGTCTTCCTTCCATAATGGTAATTCCCGCTTCATCACGCAACTGCCGTCATGTCATCGTCTTTGTAACGTCTCCATTCTACTGCTGTAACGTTGTCGTGGTCGTCCAATCGATTTAATTTTAGCGTTGTAACGGCTATGTCTTCCTGCTGTCGCCATGCGTGGTCCCAGCAGGCTCGAGCATAAGACTTATGAGCTAGGTCTTTCACCGTGTGACTCTGTCCACCTTCGCCGTTTGCTCTGTATTCGCTCATGGTATGTAATTACTAGCAGCGTTCTTCACCGATACCAATAAATGGTTCGCCTAAGCTGAGTTCCACAGCTCGCGATCTTCAATATTTGGCGCTTTATCTGGCACTATTTGTCATGGAGGTCTACGTAAAACTGTGCACGTTAAAGCAAGGTCATCGCACAATAATTGCTTGACATGAAGTGGTGCGATGAGTAGTGCCTCCGATTGCGTGCGCTAGTCTTCACGCCGTCATTTTATTCTAACGCCATCATATAGTGGTCATGGCGTCGTCGCCTTGCGTGGGACCAAGATGCTCAAGCACAACGTCTTTCTTTCAATCCGAAGAAGCGAACACTAATTAAAGGTGAAACATGAACGCCAAGTGACTGTGCACAAGACCTGTTATTGTAACCTAGTTTCAGGCATCGTCGTTGTGAGACAAAACATGGCAGCTCAAGCCGCAGATAATGCAAATTATTTTGCCATCTGCTGCAGGAATATATCATCGTATTCGTGCTAAAGTATAAATAATAGTTTAAGCGTGTATAGTATAGCTGGTGCATCAAATGCAATACCGTGCCTCAGTTAATTAAAACATATACTTGCGGAACATGACCATTTGCTGCTCCGAAATTCGTAGGCGTGTCACACGTTGCGTTATAAAAAGTTAAGCAGGAAGAATACATGGGACGCGTTTGCGAGTTAGCCTTCGCTATGTCGGTCAGAAGCTACGCGGAAAGGCAAACACCTAACCAACGCTTACGAAATCAAACCCCAAGAACGTCAACTCAGCGATCTCACGAGCACTCTGTCGATGTATGATGCTTAAAACTAATTTCTCTGGTTTTACGTGCCGAAATCACGATCCTGAATATCAGGCATGCCGTGAAAGACTCCGGTATATTTTTTACCTTCTCGGTTTTTTGAACGTGCCCCTCTATCGGAGTACAGGAGTGTTTTTTTTTAGATCCTGCTCCCCTCGAAACGCCGTCACAGCTGGCTGTTGCGAGGAAACCTGCGACCTTGAGCTTAGCAGCACGTCGCCATAGCCAATAAGGTAGCACGATTCGAGAACTATATTGTGCGACGCATAATGACAATTGCGTGACATGTACGGAATTTTAGGTTGCGGAATATGCTGTTTTCTTGAGTATCATAAAGCTTTCAAATTTGCAGTCTTGCAGTAAATTTATCACCTACGATGCAAAGCTCAAAGTTGCTACCTAATTAGGCAATTGCGCGTAATAAAAAGTGTACCTTGCTCCACACGAAAAACACAATTTTGACTGCGTCATCTTTGTGTAGTTCAGATGTTCTTAAACCTTCACTAAAGTTCGCTGGGACACCATGCATGACAAATTAGCATCTTGTATAAAAACTCCTCATCAGAGTGATCATGAGCGTATTTAGGTACACTACGGGACCAAGGCCTGTCCCAGTCCTGTCTCATGCGCTGTCTTCTGACAGTTGCCACTATCATGAAGACCAGTATACCCAATCATACAGGATATATACATCACATATATTATAGCACATTTGTATTTTATTTAGTGGGAAACGCCCCATGTGATACATGCGAACGTGCTTGTTATACGTGGGAGGCCGTTTTGTTTTACATTCTATATGGGTTGTGGGGCATATGTGCTCCTAATAGGATGTCTTACAGGAGGTGTGGAAGGATGCAGTATTTGTTTAATGGTATCCCTATTGAAAATTTGCCCGATGCTGGGCATAGTGGAATCCATCATCCATCATCATGGTGGATTATGGTGATGGGTGGCATGCCGGGTGACGGGTGGCACGGTGGGTGCTGGGTGGCATGCCGGGTGACGGGTGGCACGGTGGGTGCTGGGTGACATGGTGGGTGACGGGTGGCATGGTGGGTGCTGGGCAGTATGCTGGTTGCTGGGCACAGCGGGTGATGGGTGGCACGGTGGGTGATGGGTGGCACGGTGGGCACTTGGTTGGATATCATCGTGGGCGCAGCACGTCAAAGGCAAGTTGTGTGATGAATTGAAGGAGCAGCCATTGCTATACGGAAGCTCATGACGGGCTATCTTTATATGTGATGTTGAGTCTTATGAAGTGTACAGTCTGTATATACATGTTGCCAAGATGCGGCTATTTTCATGCCATAACGAATCAATCTGTAAAGCACCATACTACGTAGCATATCATCACACTTTATTGAAAAAGCATCACTGGACTTGTATTGTATTTACTTTTTCACTCGCTTGCCCTGGCGTCCTGCTTGTGTTAAAGAAAGCTCCAAAGGTGCTTTTGCGGGGAAGCAAGGTGGTTCTCCGGATGTGGTGTAGGTGGCATCATTGGTTGGTCACTTATGTATTTCTCCAGGCAGTCTAAAAGGAGAGTGCAATAAATATATAAGTAAATTGTTTTTCCAATGATTTCCAGCAATAAGTGAATGAAGAAAATATGCTCTTATCACTTCAAAAAAAGTTTCAGATCACTAAATGCAGCAAATGTCACACACAAACATGCTACCCAGGGCGCAAGTAGGCACAGGTTTATTTGCAGTGAGAATGCATACATATGCATCACATTGTTTTGCAGATTTACGTGGAATTTTTGTATGTTTTTTGCCAAAGCCACGCCTCTTCTCATCTGGAGGTTGGCTTAACTGCAAAATTTAGACACATGGGAGCTGTACTGAAAGCCTCATGGGGTGGATATTTGGCTTCTGATTTTGCATAATTTGTCTGCTCTTCGACCACCCAAATTCCTGTCATATTCGGAGAACCACAATTTGGCTACACTGTCTCTAACGCATGCAGGAGAGCTGCAAGGTGCAAGCTGTCTGGTTTGTCCATTCTATCATTTGTTAGCTTTACTTGTTGCTCATGCAGTTGGTGAGGAAGTCGTAACTTTAGCATTTGTCATATAGGCATAAAAGATTTCATGTAAAAGCTGTATAATGGCTGGCTTGCAAGCTTTATTTAGCTGCAAATGATGGCAACTAATGTTTTAAAGTGAAGCTTTTTTTGCCTCTTCTGCCAATATTACGGGCGCTGCAGCTGCTATGGTCTTGTCATGCATGCCGTTGGATTTCTTGCAACATTACCAGATGGCGCTCACCTCTGCACATCCTGACCGTCGCTGCTGCCCCAGCATTTCACCGTTAGGGTGTATTGCACGCACTGTGCTGGTTTTAATTTCTATGCGAGAAAAATGCAGATGCTGGGCTGTGATAGTGTAAACATTAGAATCGTCCTTAGTCTGAAGAGAGCGCTTTGAGCTGGAATCTCAACAGTGTGTTGGCCATGTATGTAGAAGGAGCCCATTACCACGCGCCAGCAAGGCGTGCACTCGACGTCGAGGACACCCAGACTTGAAAGAAGTGTCACACAGAACAGGAGCGTCTTCGCTATGCAGTGAAATGTAGTGCAGACCGCGAACTTATGTATACATACAATTACAATACCTAATTGAAGTATGCACAGCCTCATAATTCAATTAAAGTTTAATATTTCTGCCATGATGCGCTGCGCCATGTGAGGCAATGACAACGCTCAATTCCCTCTCAGAGATTATGAACAATGACTCGCAACAACACGTCAAGCAAACACATCTCTCTGTGTGTTCTGCGGACTATGCAGACAAACAGAAGTGGTGCATGCAAAGTAAAGCTTAACATCAACTCGCCACTTTCGTATTGGACTAAACGCTGAAAAAATTACAAACTTGTTACTAACATCACCGTTAATTATTGTCAATCAATGCAAACAATGTGTGCTTCGTGTACATCAATTCTCACAGGGCATGGGATCTGCCATTTTTTTTACTTTTCAATCTCCATATTGCTATTTTGCTAAGCTAACCTACATCTTCAATGTAAAAAAGCCTAAAGAAGCATCTTAACGTAATACAGAGCAATCTTTCATGCTCGTCTGTTTAAAAAAAAGCATATTTCTGTAGGAAATGAAATCTTCGGCAGAGTGTTGATGCGACTACAAGAGTACCTGGTACTTTGATCCATAAAACAATTGAATCTTGGCAGAAGAATGCCAGTTACAGCCACACTATACAGTCCTTTCTAATCCAGGCTGGCGGAAATCGCTGGAATTCCGCATGATGCCCAGCACCTTGCTTTTCTTGGCACCGAAGAGAGGCATGAAAATTTTAGGATGCTTTGCGTAGAACAAGATCAGCTATGCAGATCAGAGCGTACATGCGAATAATGTATGAGGTGCTTTCTTTGTGTAGCAGTTCTTTCCTCATTCTTATGCTTAAATAAAATGAGATCACTGAAAGTATGCCGAAAGTGCTGATAGGCCATGTCTTACAAACTTCAATAATCAGAACATCTAAAATCAAGAAAGCGGCTGACAGATGGAATAGCACACTGTGGTATGAAGGTTATAAACACGGATGAGGTGCCTCAGAAAGGCTGGCCAACGCTTCGATAGGAGCTATCTTCGTCAAAAGTGGCCTGGTCAGCCTTGGCATGTTAGTTTTAAAGGACTAGTAGGGTGACGTCATGTGCAGTTGTTGTCAGTGGCAGCTGGTTGTAAAGGGAGAGACATTAAAGAGAATGAGCGCTGTCGTCTGACGTCTGTAAGCATGGTTCCTAAGACGAGGGCACAAGACCGTGAGGATAGGAAGGCGGCGAGAAAAGAAACGAAAGAAAAGGAGGAAAAAAGACATGCCAAGAGGCAAAAATAGAAAGACAAGAAAAAGACGGGCATGAGAGCGTGTTAAGGAAGTGAGGGGTTAGGGAGCATTCAGGAGTGTCATTGGCGGCATGTTTCTGCCGTTTTAGAACTGGTCAAGCGGTCAGTGTGCGAGTAACAAAAAACACCCCAAAAGACATCAGTTGAAAGAATGACTTGAGTAGCGTAGCAGCAACGCGTCGGGTAATGTTGAAGAAATTAAGATGGCGACAAGGAGTCTGGAATGCAATGCATGTGGTAGCTGGCAGGAAGAAGCATGGTGTTTTAGGGATGTCAGCCTCAGTAGCTCAACGCAGGTGTCGTCACAGTGGTATATAGAGCTGGTGATACCCTGTGTGACTGATGCGCAGAAAAAGGTATCCTGGCATCTGGGATTTTGGATTGTGGTGGTGAGGGTGTTAAAAAAATATGATAGAAAACAGACAAAAGGGGGGAACTGAAAGTGGAATAACAAATAAGAGGGTTACATGAGCAAAAGCGGGCGGAGGCAGGTGTACATGGGAAAAGGGGTCAATAAACTAGAGGCTATACAGAAAAAAGCTGTGCGATTTATATGTCATCGTTACGATCGAGACTTTTCGCCCTCTTTAGCACTTTCTTCCTTGAACCTAAACACGCTCTCTTCGCGTCGCCGTGTCGACTCATTAAAATTCTTGCACTCCATTGTCAATTCTTCAGTTAGGCTCTCAAATGATAATTACATTAACTTCACGCCGGGATCATCAACAAGAAGACATCATGACCTAAACTTAATACCCTACTACGCACGTACTAACATGTTCAAATTCAGCTTCTTTCCCCGCTCAATCGAAGACTGGAATTCATTACCTGGATCCTTTCGCTCATGTTCATCCCAAATTTTTGCAACCGCCATCCCAGATGCATAATTATGAGTATGGGTATGGGCATAATCAGGCATGGGTATGCCTGGCAGCATTTGTATAACATTTGTATAACTTGTGTATTCTTTCACCAGTGCTCCTTTTGTAAAAGTGTTCACTTGTATTTTTTTGTATTTTCCTTTTCATCTGTGCTCTTTAATAGTGTTCACTTGTGTTTACCGCTGTATATTCCCATGCATTTTCTGTATATTTTCTTAACCCACTCCTGCTATAGCGCAAATTGCGCTGCAGTATGTATAAATAAATAAATAAATAAATAAATAAACATTAAAACATGAAAGAATATAATAAATTGAGTAGTAAGCAGGTAAAAATTAGAAACGGTGGAATAGGTGAGGTTAAGAATTAAGTTTAGGTGGTGGCACAATGTGTTTTGTGGCTTGGTTGATGACATGAGGCTTTCCGATTTAAGTTACAGCTTTAAAGTTTTTAAAGATTCTAAGTTGCTATGTGTTAAATTGATTTCCATTGGATGTAGGCATTTAAACTTGTGTATGAGGTATGATTCCATATATTTCCTCTAGCGAGGTGAGCGGAAATTTGTAGTCTATAGAGCCTTGCTTTGTCACATATGACATGTTCATTGAAGTGGCTGGCTACTGCTTTAGGTAAATTGTTTTGTATCTGCGCGATGACCGTTCAGTCTTTTATGAATTTTTTGTCCTGTCTCACCTATGTATTATTTGCTACAAGTGGCACATTCTAGACAGTAGACTACATTGCTTGATGTGCAGATGAAACTCGAAATTACCTTGTTTGAGTAATTTGATGCTGTACTTATTACTGTAGTAGTAGATTAAATGTGTTTGCATGTAGAGCACCCGGGCAGCCACAGGGACTGGTTCCCAACTTCGTTGTTGTTTTTAGTTTGGCACGTACAAGAATATCCTTAATATTATAGTGTTCCATCTCAAGACTACTCTGGGCAGGGCGGGAAAAATCTTGTTTCTGGTTGCTGGCGAGAATTGGGTAGTATTTATTGAGGATGTTGTTCATGTTTGGCAGTGTGTTTGAGAATTTAGTAGTAAGAAGAGGCGCTGTTCTTTGTGATCCTAGGGCGGGGCTTGAGCACCTCGGCTCAGTCAGGTTTGGTTACATTGGTGCAGGCTTTCTGAAGGGGACTCTTTGGGTGGTTCCCGTTTGATAGGGTTTCTTTAAGGTAATCAAGTCTATCTATGTAGTCTTGGTTTTCAACACGCATGTTACGTAGCCATGTGCTTGGCCTTTAAAGATGCCTTCTTTGCAATGTGGCTTGATGGTGGCTTGTATATTCTAGGTACTGTTGTTTGTCAAAGGTTTCCATACAGCATTGTCATTAGTGTCCCAGTGTCAATGTATATTGTTGTGTCCAGAATGTTTATGCGCTCCATTGAAGATTTTGATGTGAATTTTATTGTTGGGTGAAAAGAATTTAGAAATCCTACATATTTATCTAGGCTGTCTTGACCATGTCACCATATTATGAATATGTCGTATATGTATCGTAGGTATGTGTGGGGCCTGTCAGTGCAGCGCAATAGGAAGTCTGTAGAATCCCCATAAATATGTTCGCATAAATATGTTTTCCCATGTACATCTGCTTCCGCCCGCTTTTGCTCATGCCACCCTCTTATTTGTTATTCCAGTTTCAGTTCACCCCCATATTTGTCTGTTCTTTATTATATTTTTTCGAGACACCCTCACCAACACACTCCAAAGTCCCAGGCGCCAGGATACCTTCTTCGGTGCCTCAGCCACACAGGGTATCGCCACTTCTGTGTACCGCTGTGACGACACGTACGTTGAGCTACTGGGACTAACGTCCCTAGAAAGACCATGCCGCTGCCTTCCAGCTGCCCTATGCACTGCATTCCGGACTCCTTGCTGCCATCTTAACTCCTTCTAAATTATCCGACGCATTGCTGCTATGCTACTCAAGTCATTCTTTCAACTAATGTCTTTTCGGGTTGTTTTTGTTACTCGAGCACTGACCGCCTCACCGGCTCCTTTAAAGCCACAAGAACATGCTGCCAAAGACACCCCTGAATGCTCCCTAACCTCTTGCTTCCCCAACACCTTCCTTTGCCCTTCTTTTTCTTTTCTTGTTCTTTCTTTCCCTCTTGGTGTCTCTTTTTTTCTCCTTTTCTCCCCGCCTTCCCACTCCCACTATTGTTCCTACGTCTTAGGAATCATGCTTACAGACATCAAGTGACTGCGCTCATTCTCCTTCAAGTCTCTCCCTTTACAACCAGCCACTCCCGACAACTGCATGTGACGTCACTCCACTAACACTTTAAAACTAACATGCCGAGGATGACGAGGCAGCCTTTGAGAAGATAGGTCTTCCTAGCGAAACGTTGGCTACCCTTTCTGAGGCACTTTATCCCTGTTTATAACTTTACATCCCAATAATGAGAATAGTGTTTTGAAATTGCATGGCTGTGAACGCTGCAGATTGTAAAGCAGCACATCAGGTGACCACAGTCAACACTTAAGAAGGCAGTGGTTTAAAAAGCTTCTTTTAGACCATACAATTTGCCAAGCTGTGTCGGAACCCAATTTTCTTGAGAAGCATTATTTCAAAAAAGTGAAATGAAAGCTGAAGCGTGAAAAGCTACAATAACGCATGCCAAGTCTACATTAGAAATTTCAAAGACAATGAGGTGCTTAAATGTTCACTTCTGTTAAGACAATGAGCAGCAGGTGAATGCAAGCTGTTAAGGTCCTGTCAAAATTAACCGCTCGTGTAGCCACCCGACTTTCTTGATTGTCTTTAATTGAAACTGATTATGGGGGAAGCTTTGTGGGCGGTTTTCGCAGGAAACCCATATCCCGAAATTATCTTGTGCTGCTTTTCATACGCACAGAGACATTTAAATTGTGTGTCGAGACATAGTGCATATACAGCAGAAGAAAAAGATATAATATATAGGCACTTGCCTCATTCTTGCTTTGGCATTTCTTGTCGCTCTGTATACATCATGTAATGCTAACTCATTCAGATAACTTGCAGATATGCAGTTATGTTTCTTAAATGAGGTGACTGTTGACTTACTTTTCAAAGCAGCCACTTTCTCCGGTGTTGCCAGAAGCTTCCCAGATGCGTGGCACATTGTTCGGCAGGCCTGTCCAGTCAGGCTGCTTTCACCTGCTTGCACTGGTGTCCACAGGTGCCATGCCACCTCTAATGGGCACTTTCCGTCGGAAGCAGACTTGAATATGTAATGCCATTTGTTGAGTGGTATCACAAATCCCACACCAATCTGTACCTGCAATAGATATGAAGTGTTTTTTTCCTGAGCAGTATTCTTAACACTAAAACGCACTTATATAAAACAATATGATATAGGTTAATTAGGTCCGTAAATTTCTGATGCAACTCCATAATTTCCAATTTCTGCCCCTCGAACAAGTTTTAAAAGAAACTGGGGTTAAACCCAACCTCACCAAGAAATTCATTTTTGTGTAAAGGTATAAACTAATAAAATTTTTCCATTTTAAGGGCAGCAAACACTCATATCTCGTACAGTCTAACCTTGCAATAATGAAATTAACAGAGAAAGCGAAACAATTGATTCAAATAGGCGCACCGCCATGCAGAGAACAGTGCAAGAACGAGTGACGTCAAGGCCTCCAAGATTGCAGTGTCACACGGAGAACAGTGCAGCACATGTTACCTAGAGACCTACGCGCACCAGTCTCCAAAATCCACCACCATCACACACTATATGGCCTTGTTCTAAAGAACACTGGAGACATGCCTTGAAAGTATGATTACCCTTGCATGGTTGAAAACAAGTGAATTCTTTTGTGGGCTCTGAAAACCACTCGCACCACTCACTGATCTCAGCAGTTATATTTTCGTCATGACTAAACTGCAGCGATGAATGCGCCAAGTCCGGTCACAACTTCAAACTTCAGAACTCGGTGTGCACGCTCCTTTTACTGCGACCAGGTTTGAAATGTTTGTTGTAACAGTACAGCGCTAGTACAGCGGCAGCGGAATTCTCTTTAGGGACAATTGCACCTTCTACATCTTTTTGTAGGTTTTTGCGCAATATGTGCGTTGCTGCTTTTTGTCATTAAGCCCTTCAGTTGATGTCTAGCGCCCGTTCAGACTGTGTCTCTTTGTGTGTGTGTGTGTGCCCTTGCACTTGTCATGATGTCCAAGTTCAGCTACCACCAACTAGAACTAAGTTTTGCATTAATCAGAAGTACATATTAGCATGCTTTATAAAAAGCCAAAGGATTAGCACTATGCTGACCGGAAATGAGAAATGGTAAGAATATTCTGGCTGAAAACAACATTTCATGTTTATCAACACTGACGGGCAAGTAATTAAGAAAGTTGGTGTACGTTAATGTTTACCTTTTGAGTGACACAAGGGACAGAAAGAAGACAACAAGACACGAAAACTACCAATTCAACATTAATTTTGATGCAAAAATTAAAGATAATATTTATACTGCGTGTGCCCTTGCACTGCACAAGCAATCTTTTAAAACAAAGGGCACAAGTTGCAATACAAATGTATAAAATCATGATAAACAGTACTTGCATAAGAATAGAACAAATAAGCACAGAGTGATCACTATTCTGTGTCATTTAGAGAGTATTCCTCTTTGTAATGCAATCATAATGAGCACTGGCTGACAGATGGCCCTCTTTTTTAAATGGTATGACTCAGTGATATTGTTGATCAATCGGTTGCCTTACGTAAACAAAAGAGATGAACAATCTAAATCTGGCGTACATCACCAGTTGTGTCAATGCATTGTCAAGTGGGATGAGCATGCTTGTCCCTTGAGTGAATATAGGTGCTCTCCTGGGCACATGCTTATACACCGGCCAGTCTGCCCCATGTACAAGACCGTCCATTCTTAGTACGAAGATGGTGCAGAGTGGCCGAACTCCGCGGATTGCCAGCGCACATGGCATGGCTGTGCAACGGAGCTAAGCGGTGCAGGCGCACAGGGGCTTAGAGGTGGGACTTCATGTCATGTGTCATCCGCTAAAGCATGGCATGCTCCCGCACTTTAGATGACACGAAGCTCCACATCCCCCCTGCGCCATGCACGCTGGCACTCCGCAGGGCGTGGTCACGCTGAGTCGTGTTCGTGCCAAGAGTTGACCCTGTACATTTGACCAAACATACACATGAACAGAGGCATAGACTACACTACTAATGACGTACACAAGACATTTAGTGGTAATTTATACAAATCTCCCTTGTCTGGACGCCTTTCTCAATGCGCTTGTGGAATGCTATGCACACATATTTCGAGCGAAAAAATAAAGTAGGCAGGTATGCAGCACAATCCACAAGTGAACTGAGAAAAGCGAGCAGGCAAGCGAGGTACGCTTGGTTAAACATACCACGGAATATGTCTAGTACGTGTTAGGGGCAGTGTACTGCATTCTAATGTTAGGAACTAAATATGTACCAAAGAAATCACCACATTTTACTGAGAAGACCGGCATGCTCGTCTGACTTGGCCGTGCATTGCCGCGATAGGGCTTGAGGCCAGATTAAATTAGTTTATCTATTTCCACCCACGGTGAAAAATTGACAAGAGAAATCAGAGAGGCATACCACAAGACGTGTGAGCAAGCCCCCATTATGAATGCATGAAAAAAGGCGTCCTTTCTAGATGACAAGGGATAGAAATTAGTCTGACTATTCACCTTTTTTTACGCAAATACTGTTTATTGTGATTTTTCACCTTTGTATTACAACTCACATTTTCCTTCTTAAGGAACTTGTGCACAATATAAGCACACATTCAGTGTTAATTTTATTCCTTCTATCAAATTCAGTCATCACTGGTCATGTTGTATGGTCTCCCTTCCTTCACTGTGTAAATTTTGTCCTCAAGAGTTATATGAACTCACTGGCAAACTCAAAATGACACTACAAATTTCACCTAGAGGATACGGCTGGTTCTCAGAAAATGCACAAATACAGCGACAGGTGTCTGTTGGCACACTGTAGCAATAATGGGTGGAAGCTACCTTTGACACTGCTGCAATACATCAGTTGTCACATGGCTACAACCCTTAAGAAACAACAGAAATGTAAGTGCACAGCAAAAACAAGCAGGTTCATCAACCACAAGTTTGACTTCAGCAGCCAGAACATAGGCAGTTTCATATAGCTAAAGCATTAGCTAATATGTGGAAAATACATGCACAAGCACCCTTAACTTGAAATACCTGCATACCAACATAAAACCATGAGTTGCAGTGCATATGATGCTTGTTCATGACACTAGTATTTTGTGAAAAATACTTTTTGGATTACGTACAATGCTTTCAATTCATCTGCCCAGTAATCAAAGGCGTTTGACAGCATTACACTTTGTACTTGCTAGTTGAAAATATTCTCACCTGAACAGCACCAAGCAGAATAAATAGAAAACAGCCCACTGTGCTAACCAAATATGTGGAGAGACCCAAACTAATAGAATTATTTCTGGACAGCTGTAGACTTAGAGCTTGTTGGCTGATAATCACTATTAAAATTACACCACTGCCAAGCAGATGTTCTGTGTGGTGCTGTTGAAATCAACTTCACTTGATGAGCAACATAGCAATAACCAGCAAATGCTTTAGCAATAGCGAGCAGGCAATCTTGCATGTGCAAAACTGCATGCTTATTTAATGATAGTGCATCAATAGACTGAACTATGTACCAACTATGTGGTCTATGCAGTATAGACAAAGTCGGAAACGATGCAACTGGACACAGACTCTGCCACAATGCCTACTTGCATGAATCGGTATAGCTTAAGAAGAATATAAAAAAATGTAGAGAAAGAAAGCAAGCTTACTAGAAAACTCCTCACTGCTGTAGTACTTACAGCACAGTGAATACTGGCCTTCATGTACCATTTAAAGAAATTCAAGCTCGTGTCCACTGTCCTGGGAACTTGAGAAATAATTGTGAAATTAATGGAGAAGGTTGGGCTAGTTGGCGTTGACACAGCTCCTGTGACATAGTTACTAGCACAAACAAGGTGTATGGAATAAAGGTCGGACTAGCCAAAGCGGTAGACTTCAACTGACAAGCTTTATTCAGAAGAAACACGCAAACAGGCCACCGCATGCTCAGTTAATGTGGAGACAGATGCATAAACGAATGTGCCACATAGGGGGATAACGAAATGCACATAGAAGCTGATAAGCATCCACAAGAAGCCATTACAAAGCATTCACCAGATTTTTCTGAAGACACAACACTTATTTATCAGCTGGTACCAGTGATGGAGTGCTTATGCATTCATCAGCAGCTTTCAAAATGCAAAACACCCCAAACATTTCCCTATATAACTGCCTGGCAAACTGACTGAGCACTGGTGGGTTATGAAAACATGGGGAGCATTTATGGGTACTTTAACAGTGATCAGCCAAGTAGCCAGCGCCTGTGAGAGCATTTACAGCGTTCCGGTACT
Organism: Dermacentor albipictus; assembly: GCF_038994185.2. Classification (NCBI taxonomy): domain Eukaryota; kingdom Metazoa; phylum Arthropoda; class Arachnida; order Ixodida; family Ixodidae; genus Dermacentor; species Dermacentor albipictus. Next base: position 57,052,116 of record NC_091830.1, read on the forward strand.
CCCCAAGCCACTCATTCAGGCACCTGTTTGTTCAATATACCACTTTCCTCAGGGAAGTGAAATGTAGTATACCACCACTACATTTCAGTTAACAAAGCAGGTGACATGCTCCTTAGTGCATGTACCTTGACGCCCGGCAATGTTTACCAACTTGCATATACTTGTGAGTGTTAGCGGTGCTGAAAAAATGCCTACACCAAACTTGTTCGCCACCTTTCTTCTAGGCGGTGAGACACCCTGTGTATGTATGGCAGCGCTGCACGGCTACCACTGGGACATGCGTTACTGCACATCCAGTGGGCAATGTGGTAGTGCCAACTGCGAAATGTTTTTGAGGTGGCAGTAGTGCTGCCTTTAAAGCAAAATATAGACGAGCGCATATTTTTGCTTGATTTGCACTAGAAATTCTGCAGGCAATTGATTTCAGAGAATGGTTCCTCCTTGAACCGAACTTTCTGTCCAACCTGTTAGTTAGGTACAACGTTGAATAATGCTGTACCGCAGCTTGTAGCATTAGCATGATGCTGTTCTGTTCAGAATGTCTGGCTAACTACTTTTATATTAGCATGTAGCGTTCTTTACCAAATCGCACCTTATATTCAACAGTGCTGAAAATGATTCAGCAGTGTTATAGCTCAGTGCACCTTTATATAGCTCACTGTACCCATTAAAATAGTATGTGTAAAATTTTTTTCTTCCTTCTTGAATCAGTTGCTTAGTGCAAATCAATCTAATATGACAGGAAAAGCACCTCTGCTGCCACAAGGGTGATTTTTACCACCCGTATAGGTCAAGTTATCGCAAATAATCTTACACGAATAATATTAAGACAACAAACGTGAAAATTGGAGCGACGAACCACATTTATTGCATGCTTTAGCGTGATAAATTTCGGTTGGTGTAGGTGCTGCTGAGGCTATATTCAGCCTCGACAACTTCTGATCACGTTATTCTTCCAGGTGATGCTGATCTCCTGCCGTGTGTACAACACGTGTAAAGAATCGACGCTGGATGGAATGCTGAGTCGGGTAGGAATAAGCGTTCGCTCAACACTTCGACTAATTCCTGCGTTAAACGAAAACACACATGCGTGACTGCACCATCCATGAAAACAAATGCTCGTTCTCTCTACTAGTGCATGCATCATTCAGGCCCCTTGTAGACTGCTTGGGGCCAGTGCATAGGTTATATGGGGCGACTATTTCAAACTTAAGGGAGCTATCCCAAACTTTTCTCGTTCAATTCTGCAATCAGCTCTCAGCGATTAGTGCCGCGAGCAAGCGAAGCAACATTATTGGGAATGCGTGCAGAGCGATTAGCCCTCACCTGTAAGGAAGGCGTCGCCGTAACAGGGACAAGACATCTTCCCGGCGTGCGCCGTCATTTCTGCGGCCGTAGCCGCACTACTTCCTTTGGTCGATCGGGCCTACCCCTCTTTTTGGGGTGGTAGCCTCCCTCCGATTTCGCTTGGTCGTTGCCTTTCGAGGGCCGCCGATATGTGCTGGACAGCCTTGGCTTGGACCTCTTCATCGTAGCACCTAGTTGCGGCGTCGAGCCTTTCCATTCGGCACACACAACACAGGTAACTCACATAAACATTCGAACACAGGGGCCTCATCAGCACCGGGGTGAGTAATGACCCCGTCTGAAGTGGTCGATTATACACCGCTTCCTTAAGGGCCAAGCCCGGATGACGTGGCGGCATAGTCATTTTGTCGAGTCTGCACGACTTCACAATTTCGTTGTAGGAGCTGATTCTGGCCTTGGTTTCCCAACACTACGACGGGTCCATTGCAGTAGCAGCGGCACGGTTTGTTAGTCCTCACGCCACCGCGTTTGCCATCTCATTGTGGTTTGCGTTGCCAGGATTAGACACGTCACTACCCATGTGCACCGGAAGCCACTTGATCACGACACACCACTTTTCACTCGCGGATCGACCGCACGCAACACACGCGCGGTTTCACCACACACGCTAGCTCGGGGGTTATTTCTCACTGCCGTCCAAGAATCACAGAGTACAGTCGTGCAATCGGGGCCAGGGCAATGGCCACCTCCTCGGCTCGATGCCCCCTCGATTGCGCACACTCGCCGCCGTTCGCTTTGCACCAATGGAGCCTCGACAACTGCTGCGGTGAATGCCTTTCTCTCATCTGGATACTTTTCCGCGTTGACAAAGACGGCACCCCTGTCTCTTACGCATGCAGATGGATGAGCGTGGCTCCCGGCGACCGCAGCGCTTTGTGTAATGGAGGGTTCAGGTTTCATGGCACCGGACGTACCCGTAACCGTCCACTAATTGTGTCCGGTACAATCGCCTCTGTATTTTTCTGTCCCCTTCCCTATGGCTCCAGGCCTAGGTCATGGAACACTTCTTTGCCCATTCTTGTTTCCGATAGGCGCGCGAGCTGGGTGGTCGTCTGTGCGTGGCGATTTCTTCCAGGGTGTTATAAAGTGCTAGGACCAAGATGTCGGTGCTTCTGCAGTCGAGAAGTCTGAGTGCTGCCTTGTACGCTTTGACTACGAGCGCATTGATCTTATTTCGCTCGCACTGCCTCCAGTTGTGGAAAGCAGCAACGTATGCAATGGGGCTTATAGCGAAGGATTCCACAAGCCAGCTGGGGCATTCTTCCTCCTTGCCTGCTGTTCCGTGTGACTCCCTTTTGATGAGGTGAATGGCCATGGTGATTTTGGCCGCGAGACGGTTCCCCACGTCGCCGTTCTCTCATTTGGGTTCAGTCAGCATCCCCAGCACTCGAATGTTCTCGACCTCCGGGATCGTATGACCGCTGCACATCTTCATCGTTATTGTCTCTTGCTTTCTCGCTGGTTCGTTGCCTTTCATCTTCGTAGCTGCTCCTTTCGGTGGAATGACCAACATCTGCGACTTGCTTAGAAAGCGGACGAGCCCACACCCATCCAGTTGCTCCTCGATAGCGTCAACCGCTTCTTCCAATGTACTCTCGATGAGTCCGTCGTTTCCTCCTGGGACCCAGGGTGTTATGTCGTCAGCATATACTGTTTGTCGGACCTCAGCGCCTCGCGAGAACCTCTCGGCGAGCCCTATCATTACAATGTTGAAAAGTAATAGCGAGATGACCGAGCTCTAGGGGGTCCCGACACTGCCGAGCTTCTTTTGGAGCTGTAGGTCACCGGCGATGATCTCGGTGGTCCGCTTCCTCAAAAAATCTCCTTGATGTACGCATATCTTCTCATGCGCATGTTTAGCCGTGACACCTGGGCGAGGATCGCAGAATGTCCCACTTTATCAAAAGCGCTCTGCAGGTCCAAACCCATGATGGTACGCTAGGCTTTCGTGTTGGTAGTTTTATCGAGAATTTCATTTTTCAAATGTATCATGGCGTCCTGTGTTCCGACCTTGTTTCGGAAGCCGACAACGATGTTTGTGTAAAACCTCGAATCTCCCAGGTACCTCTGCCACCTGTTCATGAGTACATGTTCCAAGGCTTTGCCCACACAGGAGATAAGCGAAATCGGCCGGAGGTTCTCAATGTCGGATGGCTTGATTGGCTTGGGAATCAAGATGACCTTGGCAGATTTCCACTGCCAGAGTAATGACCTGGCTCGCCAGCATTTGCTGAAGTATTGCGGGAGGTTCTCGATGGCTGCTTGGTTAAGAATGCATGATTGGTCAAAATAATTTTGCACCAGCCCCACTTTGCCTGTTTGTCTTGCGATGTCATGAAAACCGTGATAGCTACCCATCTGATATGACATGTACAAACTGATAAGGCATAATGGGACCGAACAAATGAAAAATACTTTTTTCTAGTTCAACGCCTTTTGTTCATTAGGACTCGGCAATTGGTCAAACTACAGGGTGCAGGGGTCCAATTGCAATGCATGCTCATTGACCTGGAGAGGCAAAGGAGAAGGGGGTGTCTGAAAATTTTTCTGCAGATAACTAAAGTAATGTTTAGCAGTCTCGGAAGAGAACGGCAGTCTACAATAGGTAGCAAGGCACTTGAAGTGGTAAGGGAATACATCTACATAGGGCAGGTAGTGACCGCGGAACCGGACCATTAGAGTGAAATAATCGGAAGAATAAGAATAGGCTGCGGTGCGTTTTGCAGGCATTCTCATGTCATGAACAGAAGGTTGTCATGATGCCTCAAGAGAAAAGTGTATAACAGCTGTACCTTAGCAGTACATACGTACGGGGCAGAAGCCATGAGGCTTACGAAAAGGGTTCTACTAATTTGAGGACGATGCAACGAGCTATGGAAAGAAGAATGATAGGTGTGACGTTAAGGGATACGAAAAGAGCAGATTGGGTGAGGGAAAAATGCAAGCTAATGACATCTCAGTTGAAATCAAGAAAAAGAGATCGGCATGGGCAGGACATGTAATGAGGAGGGAATATAATCGATGGTCATTAAGGCTTACGGACTGGATTCCAAGGGAAGGGAAGCGTAGCAGGCGACGGCAGAAAGTTAGGTGGGCGGATGAGATTAAGAAGTTTGCAGGGACAACATGTCCACAATTAGTACATGACCGGCATAGTAGGAGAAGTATGGGAGAGGCCTTAGCCCTGTAGTGGGCGCAACCAGGGTGATGCTGATGATGATGATTATGATTGGTGAAAAGCTTTTTTCGGTGCACCCACTTCTGGTGCCTGTAACGCGAAGTAAAAACCGCGAAAACTCACCGCGTCAAATTGATGTGTGGCGTTAAAGATGCATTATTATGTTGAACAAAAGTGAATTTTCTTCCGAATAGGGGCAGGCTTCCCCGTTAAGATAGGAATAAAATATGGCTTCCTCCGATCACTCAGGCGCTGAGTACTCGCACTTGCTGGAGAGCATAGGTTTATATGCATAGAGTAAAACGTTTTGCAAGGCCGTCTAACGTTTTCGAACAGTATCGGCATGTTTACGACCTGGCTTTACCGACTCTACTCTGCGAGGATTCGTTTTAGGAGAATTCTTAAACTTCCGTTGCACAACGCCGCGACTTTCGACCAGCCATTGCAAGCTAAGTAAGGAAAAGAGCTCCAATCACAAACGCTGGCACTACCCTCTTCATCCAGTTATCGATTTTCAGTGCACTGGCTCGGCCCCATCGAAACCATCTTCACTTGAGCGTGCTGCTCGTATCTTGTTAGCCAAAGAGATAAGACAAGCCGCTCAGAGTTGGCACTGTTATCATTTATAAATCAAACAGAACTGACCTCCTCTAAATGAGCAGACCGTTTACTTGGTCTGTTCAGGCAACCCTGCGGGTCCGCGCCTGATGCCTGCGTATGCAGTTACGCAAGTTTGCGGTCAGGAGATTGGAATAAAAACATATTGAAATCGTTACACGTTATAAGGGTCATGGTTCTGCGAATTTTCGAATTTAAAGCTTGAAATGAAACATTGAGCAAGAAAGCTGATGTCTGCGTCTGGAGCAGCACAATGGAACCTTAATTCTCATTGTCTCTGACGCCTCATCACGAAGTGCGTCTTGACGGCGAAGGGCGGGCGAAAAAGAAGACGAGCTGCCTCGATAGCGCCCTGGGTGAGTTATCCCCCTTTCATGGTTCGCGTAAGCTCTTGCTTGCATTATGACTGCGCCTCTATAATCTCTAACAGGGCTACCATATAAAAACAGAGTAAATTCGGAAGGAACAACTTTGATGGTAGTAAGCTTTAAACCTAGAACCCCATGTTGAGCAGGCGATTATCTTACCCACTGGACTAAACAAACGCACACTACTTAGCAGGCCTGTGCACTTTGCTTTATGACGTCATGCTACATGAACCAAAATTTCCATTGCCAAGACCAGCGTGACGAAAGCGCTAAGGTTAAAATCACCGCGGCTAACTCGGGAGCGTCCCATTAGATTCTGTGCCAGTCGTGCAAGGTAGCACGGCGTCGCGCAACTGATGTGCGCGGCCTTGTTTTATCTAGGAGTTGTCGGCCAAGCGTCGGAAGGCAGTTGCTGGACCCCGAGAACTTCAGAACTCGTAGGACCGCTGAGTGGCGTTAAACTAGACCTGTGTGCTTTCGCATTCACAATCCCTAGGAATTGCTTAACAGTCCCCGGATTAAAAAAAAAACTTGGTTCAGAGGCCAGCTCTAAGGAAATAAGGACAGACTGAGCGTGCGATCTGTTGCCGTTTTATGCTGAATAAAAAATTAGGCTGCGAAGCACTCTTGGTGGCGCACAAGGGAAATTTTCAGCTCCTACTTATCTCATCATTCCGAAGCGAATTCGGCTCACGACAATTAAATATACCCCATGAAGTTATCAATAATGGAACAGCCATAAAAATTGATACGCAGAATTGCCGTATATCTCCATACAAACTGGTCACAGTGCACGTATTTTGAGGGTGGCTGTATTTTAAGAAGTCTCTGTACGAGCGCCAGCCGCAAGCCATCCCACATGGGCCAGCACACCGGCAGGCATGACTTCACGCCTACGTGTGGAAGCAGCGTATAGACCCTGACAGCCAGTGTTTCGTGTAGCTTGGCTGATGTTGCCACGCCATGTGCTCTGTTACATAAGCGAATAGAGGAATAAATACGGAGGAATATTTCGAAAGACAGGGAGGTCAACAAAACAGGCATATCCGACGCATCGTGGTTCTCCAAAAGATACTACCGGCGCGTCGCGGTTAAATACGTTATACGATTGTGGTCACACATCATATTTATTAGGGCGACATAGGCCCACATGACGAGCTTACGGAGGGCCTAGATTAGAGCTAACTGCTCCCTTTCATACAGTGCTCATCTATTCTAAGTGCCATTGAAGAGATGGTTTGCAAATGATTTGGGCCACTCTTCACCCGAACCCTTCATCCAAGCGAAGGAAGCGGCTGCGGCGTTTGCAGAAGCAACTGTGGCAGGCAGTATGGCGGAGAAAATAGGAAGTCAACAACATCACCCCTCTGTACGGGGCTTCCTTGAACTCTTTAAACGCCCTGTGCGCATCAGCGCCTTTACCTCCCTGTGAGCTCCTTTACTGGCTTAGCAATCTCCCCATAATCTCTTTAATAATTGCTGTAATATCCACACTTACTCAAAACACATCTGATATTACGGCGCTCCTCAGACTAAATCCTCTTTATTAGTAGTGGGAACCATTCTTCGAGGCCTGCACTGTGGCTAAGTTGGTATGGAATTTGGCTCCTCAGCTCCTGGTCACTGCAGGTTTGATCCTGGCCGTCAATGTGCATTTTGACTAGGCCGAAGTTCCTAAATGATTCTGTACTTAGGTTTACTGGAGCGGCAAGGAACTGCAAGTGTGCAAAGTTAGTATTCAAACCTCCTTCCCCTACGGCGTGTATCGATCGCATTAGATATCGTAGTTCTGGCACCTGTAGCTGTCGTTGATGGAATAAACTAGTGGCACCGCATTTTATGCGAATAATTTGTCATATAAATCAACCTGCGCTAATTTTTCGACTCTGCCAGAAATATTCCACGTCTGCCAGCAGCTAAATCGCATCCCGTAGGAATGAGTACTTGCCGCAATTCAGATGTATATATGGTTACCATCATTATTATACTATTTTCTGTCCACTTCCGGGACGAAGGCCTCTTTCCCGCGATCTCTAATTACCCCTGCCGTGCGCCAACTGAATCCAACTTGCGCATACGAAGTTCCTAATTTCTTCCCCACACCTAGTTTTCTGCCCTCCTCGACTGCGCTTACATTCCTTTGCCACTCATTCTGCAACTCTAATGGTGCACTGTTTATCTATCCTACGCACAACGTCGCCTGCCCAGCTCCATTTCTTTCCTCTTATGTCAATGGGAATATCATCTATCCCTGTTTACTCTCTGTTCCACGCGCTCTCTTCCTGTGTCTTCACAAAATAACTTCTTATTGAGTTTTTCATCAGATAGGCGTTATCCCTCGTTGTAAAATCCGCATACACGTACTGAATTTTGCGCTTTATATTGTCATCGCTTGCACTGCCTGGCCAAGGTTGCTGCGTTGTCTTATTTGTTTCATTCCTATCCACATTTCTTTCATGGCATTGTCTCACCATATCCCAGAATATGACTCAAGCGGAAATCGTTGGAACGGTACGTAATCTTTTTGGCCTATCATATATCGAGCCAATTAGCTTCAGCCCGATCCTGCTCTCTTACGAACATTCAATGTAGTGGCGATGCAATTGATCTTTCGAATAATGTTGCCGGAAAGAAAGTATATTTGTAATAACCGACGAATGCCATAATTAGTCACCTCAACAGAGCGCAATTTCAGTAGCCCCGAGCAAAACCTTTTTCCGAAGGCGAATGACGTGAAACAGCAACGGTAACGTACATAACTAGTTCCTTTTCGTTTCATCACTCGGGGATGAACATTGAGAAATTGGCCGAGAATAATGCGGATAGAATGAATCGGCGGGAAGCTCACCTTTATTCTGGATAGTTTCTATTTACAGATAGGAGGCAAAATGAATCACCTTTTCAATAGTAAAAATTGTTAGAACCGGAATAACGAAACCACGAAGTTTCCAGCATAACTGCAGCGCTTCTTCTATCACAGGCCAATCGTCTTCATCCACTCGTTGTTCAGTGGTATGTTAAATGATCAGGAGCCATAAAAGGCGTGGAAAAAATAATTAATCGCGCTTAATAATTTCAAAAACGTGAGCACTACGTGACTACAGTCATACAAGCAGAGTAAAGATACTCTTTCGGGATGAAACTAGAACGGCAGCGATTGCTGTCTGCTAATAAAGAACCGATTGCATCAGTAAGGTACATCAATTATAAGATTCGTATACCAGAAGCTTTGATATCTTCAAACTAAGGTCCTAAAAGCGTTGCCGGAAACACTTGCTCACGCTGACACCACGTGTAAATCTTCACATAGACTATTTTTTATATATTCCGCTATACAGGGGAGCTGATTTGTTCTTCAGGCACGAAACAAGAATGGTGTGACACGTCTAACAGATTCGCAGCTGCAATGTGGAAGTGTTTTTCCTAAAATATTAGGCGAACGTATACTTCAGGTAATGTTCGTGATTCGACAGCAGGTTATGGGAAATTCTAACCAGCATGGAGCGGCCTCACTTGCGCGTGAACCATGAACTCGATATATAAGCGCATTAGCTCTAATAAATACTGTAATCGCAGTGCAATGGCAGTGGCAGTGCAACACTCTCATTCATTCATACTTAGCCGGCTTCATTAAATACATGTTGCAGTTTGAATACACTGAAACTGAATTGTGTAGCAGCCATGTCCATTTACGTACGAGGCTAGAAATTAGTATAAATCTGCACAAGTACTCCCTATGGAGATATATGCATGCTTTGTTTACTGGAATGCTGCTTCATGCGCAACGCGCGCGCAAGTCATCAAGTTGTTGAGCTTGGCGTAAACAGACGTTATCGCTCAGCCATGGTGTGACAGTGAGGGACGACAAATCCTGAAAACAAAACGGTGACAGGTAAGTTAATTTAATGAATTCTAGCCCGTGAAGACGAGCATCACCGAAGTTTGTGGTCGTTTGTACGTCTACGAATATTATCTTGTGTCAAGTGCCGCCCCTGTTTGGACGTGTATCATCGTAACTTTGTTCTTCAAATCGCCGGTATTCACATGGAGTCGAGAAGCTACAGAAGTATCCGGGCACGCAGTTATTTCATTAAACGTATCTCCTATAGCATACGCTTGATAATTGGCGACAACATTAGGTAGATCTCAGATACAGTACCCTCTTGGGCCGAAGGGTATCCTGATAGCACTGATGTTCCGATGAAACGCGTTCACCAACAAAAACTTGAAAATGCATACTACTGTCCAAAAATAATTTACTTTCAAAGCAAATCGTGTCTTAACACGATGTGCATATTCTATGTCTGCATGCATAGGTTTGTAGGATTTTAGGCTAAAACGCATTGCGAGTTTTCTAACATGTTATGTCCGCCGGCATGAAATTGCATTCGAAACAACGCTATGGCATGTGTAACTGAATTACGCGTCTTTCGCGCAAACAATATTCAACAAACATAGTGGCTTATAATAAAAATTTTTTCTGTCATTTTACTGATTCAGCACTTCGTTTCTTTGTAGGCATGATTTTGTTAACCACTGCGTCCATCGCCACATTAAAACTAAACTATGCCTTACCTTGCCGGTCTCAGTCACTTCACAAAAACAAGTGGTATTCAGAAGATGTCTTGTATTGTTGGCCACTTTATATTGTCGGTTATCTGAAAACCCTACCATCATTACGAAAATATTTTGTTTTATGTTGCTAAGTAACACAAGTCTAGAAAAGCACCTCTTTAATGGTAATGAGGACTAGATCGGCTATTATTTCTTCTATTTCAGGTCATTGAATGTTCAAATGCTGCCTCCCAAAATACGGTATGAATAAAACATCCGTGCAGCAGTAAATGTTTCGTGAGTCTAGCGCTACAATATATGACTGAGGGGTACGGTGTAAATTTTCAAGTTAAAGTATGCGCTGGTGATACCATTAAACAAAATTTGTCTAACTTACAAGCACAAAAATGTGAAAATTATCTTCGTTTTTAATAAACAATGGCCGTGTGCTCTTTCTTTTCAACTGCTCATGAGTGATTCTTTAATTTAAAATGGTATTTCCCAAATGGAAAACGAGTGCTTCAGAGAATAAAGCAGCTGCGCAGATTTAAACCTTAAAAATTAGAAAGCAACGTCACTGCTGAATAAAGCACAAATCTTCTAGACAGATACTGAGGGTAAATCACCTGCATATACAATTTCTGAATTATCCAAAAAACGCTAAGTAAATGTAAAATAAGAGTGTGTAAAAACTATAACCTACAGGAATTGCTATTGTGACGATCAAGCGTTGTCACTCGATCCATTAATAAACATTAATAATGAAGTATCACCAGCACGTTGGGTGAGCTCTAGAATACGTCATCCGTGGACTCTAACGCATTTGCACTGCTCATTGTCCGCAATCGAGATTGTGGAGATTGTTCAGGTTTGTAACCTTTTCTTTCGCCCACAGAGTTCGACGTTCTATACATACCTAAACATGTCAGAAGAATTTAGACGTGGCTATGCAAAATATATGGTATGTATAGGAAAATCATGTTATCGATGTTGCGTGAATGTTGCGTCATGTTATCGATGTTGCGTGAAACATGTCCATATGAATGCGGTGCCCTTCTTTGTAATACCACCGGCTTTAAAGAAAACACGCAAGCGACATGTAGAGTGATGCCATGAAATATACCATATTGAGTACGTGCCTCCAGCTAACTTGTCGGTTCTCAAGAAAACAAAAAAACGTTTCATAAAGCATATTAATTTTAATAATTCCTTATTTGGCTCGTAGTTTACGGTGCCATTTGCAGTTGCTAACACAAACCCAGAAAGTTAGAACTTGAGGTATTTGCCTTCTCTACATTTGTTTGTATTTCTTCGTGAATGAGTAAAAGTTGGAAAAGTAGAAGTTGCAAATTGGAACCTGAACCTGGCAACGTTTAACGCTAGAACGTCATCTAGTGAGGCGAGTCTCGCAGGGCTAGTCGAGGAATTAGCGGGTAATAAATGGGATATCATCTGGCTCAGTGAAGTTATGAGGCCAAAAGAAGCATATAGAGTGCTAAAAACTGGACACGTCCTGTGCTACCGGGGCTTAGCGGAGAGTCGAGAACCAGGAGTCGGATTCCTGATTATTAAGAATATAGCTGGTAACATACAGGAATTCTTTAGCATTAACTAGAGGGTGACAGGTCTTGTGAAACTTAATAAGAGGTACAAATTGAATATCTTACAGGCCTACGCCCCTACATCTAGTCATGATGACCAGGAAGTCAAAAGCTTCGATGAAGACGTGGAATTGGCGATGGGTAAAGTCAATACAAAATACACTATACTGATGGGCAACTTCAATGCCTAGGTAGGCAAGAAGCAGGCTGGAGACAATCAGTGGGGGAATATGGCATAGGCACTAGGAGTAGCAGGGGAGAGTTATTAGTAAAATTTGCTGAACCGAATAATACGCGGATAATGAATACCTTCTTCCGCAAGCTGGATAGCCGAAAGTGGACGTGGAGGAGCCCGAATGGCGAGACTTGCAATGAAATAGACATTATACTCCTCGCTAACCCTGGCAATATACAAAATGTTGATGTAATCGGTAAGGTGGGCAGCAGAGGCTATAGGATGGTAAGAACTTGAATTAGCTTCGACTTGGGGAGGGAACGGAAGAAAGTGGTACATAAGAAGCCGATCAACGAGTTATTAGTAAGAGGGAAAATAGAGGAATTCCGGATCAAGCTAGAGAACAGGTATTCGTCTTTAACTCCGGAAAAGGACCTTAGTGTTGACGCAATGACTACAATCTTATAAACATCATTACGGAGTGCGCAATAGAAGTCGGTGGTACCTCCATTAGGATACCAGTAAGCTATCGAAGGAGACGAAAGATCTGAACAAGAAACGCCAATGTATGAAAGCCTCTAACCCTACAGCTAGAATATACCTGGCCGAATTTTCCAAGCTAATCAACAAGCGTAGGACAGCTGACATAAGGAAGTAAAATATGGATATAATTGAACGTGCTCTCAGAGACAGAGGAAGCCTAAAAGCAATAAAAAGAAACTAGGAATTGGCAAGAACCAGAAGTATGCGTTAAGAGATGAATCCGGCAATCTCATTACTAATATGGATGAGATAGATCAAATGGCTGAGGAGTTCCATAGAGATTTATACAGTACCAGTGGCATCCACGACGATAATGGGAGAGAGAACAGTCTAGACGAATTTGAAATCCGACAAGTAACGCCGGAAGTAACGAAAGCCTTGGAAGCTATGCAAAGGAAGAAGGCAGCTGGGGAGGATCAGGTAAAAGCAGATTTGTTGGAGGATGGTGGGCAGATCGTGCTAGGAAAAGTGGCCACCCTGTATACGCAATGCTTTATGACCTCGAGCGTACCTGAATCTTGGAAGAGCGCTATCATAATCCCTATCCATAAGAAAGGGGACGCCACGTACTTGAAAAATTATAGACCGATCAGCTTACTGTTCGTTGCCTAGAAAATATTTACTGAGGTAATCGCAAATAGAATCAGGAACACCTTAGACTTCTGCCAAGCAAAGGACCAGGCATGATTCCGTAAAGGCATTTCAACTATAGACTATATTCACTGTCAATCAGGTGATAGAGAAATGTGCGGAATATAACCAACCCTTATATATAGCTTTCATTGACAATGAGAAAGCGTTTGATTCTGTCGAAACCTCAGCAGTCATGGAGGCACTACGGAATCAGGGTGTAGGCGAGCCGTAGGTAAAAATACTGAAAGATATCTATAGCGGCTCCTTAGCCGCCGTAGTCCTCCGTAAAGAAAGCAACAAAATCACAATAAAGAAAGACATCAGGCAGGGAGACACGATCTCACGAATGCTATTCACAGCGTGCTTACAGGAAGTATTCCGACACCTGGATTGGGAAGAATTGGTGAAAAGAGTTAATGTAGAATACCTTAGTATCTTGTGATTCGCTGGTGCTATTGCCTTACTTAGTAACTAAGGGTACCAATGGCAATGCATGGTCACTGACCTGGAGAGGCAAAGCAGAAGGGTGCGTCTAAAAGGAATCTGCATAAAGCTAAAGCAACGTTTAACCGTCTCGGAAGAGAACAGGAATTTGCGATAAGTAGCGAGGCACTCGAAGTGGTAAGGGAATACACCTACTTAGGGCAGGTAGTGACCACGGATCCGGATCATGAGGCTGAAATATCCAGAAGATTAAGAATAAGCTGGGGTGCGTTTGGCAGGCATTCTCAAATCATGAACAGCAGGTTGCCACTATCCCTCGAAAGGAAAGTGTATAACAGCTGTGTCTTACCAGTACTCACGTAAGGGGCAGAAACCTGGAGGCTTACGAAAAGAGTTCCACTTAAGAAGAGGACGACGCAGCGAGCTATGGAAAGAAGAATGATAGGTGTAACGTTAAGGGATAAGAAAAGAGCAGATTAGGTGAGGGAAAAACTCGAGTTAATGACATCTTAGTTGAAATCAAAAAAAAAGAAAGGGTATGGGCAGGACATTTATTGAGGAGGGAAGATAACCGATGGTCATTAAAGGTTACGGGCTGGATTCCCAGGGAAGGGAAGAGTAGTAGGGGGCGGCTGAAAATTAGGTGGGCGGATGAGATTAAGAAATTTGCAGGGAAAGCACGGCCACAATCAGTACATGACCAGGATAGTATGAGAAGTATGGGAGGGGCCTTTGGCCTGCAGTGGCCGTAACCGGGCTGATGATGTTGATGATGGATTCAAAAGCAGGAGCGCTGTCAACTATGACAGCCTGCTGCTGAAGCTGCAAATGAAGCTAGCTTCAGAATCACCACTAAATAAACTAATTTCATAATGTGCAAGTTCATCGGGAATACCTATGCTCTCGTTGGCCAGATATGTATAGCGTTGCCAATTATATTACAGGCCAAATAGCAATCCCAATTATTTGCTGCTTCGAACGCTACTGCACATCCCATTAGTAATCCATATCTGGGCAAGACTTCTCTTAGCATTGCCATCCATTCACTCCAAGGTGTAATCACATTTCTTAACAAGACAATGTCATCATTAAATGGTTTTCGCTGAGCTGCATACCGTTCATCTTCACACGTAATGTTTTTCAGCTGCACCACAGAATACTTCTTACATGCAGCTAATGTATACTTTAAAAGATAGTATTTTATTGCCTCCTGCTGTCTTAAGAACTGTTTCTGCATTTCATGTAGAGTACCAGAGTAGTTGCTAAAGTTAATGCAGTCCTCCGTAACTATATTTATCTTTACCTAATCAAAGATGTTCTCCTATTCTGCAAAATAGAGTCGCAATATGAAGAAGTTTGCTGTATTGATGACCTGCTTGATAATAACGATGTGAGCCATCGCTGAACACAACATTATAAAGGCATCCCTTTACCTAGGTTGATTGAAATCAATAATTTTCTGGTGTGTGCTCCTAGATAGAGTCACCATTTCGCAAGTTACCAATATTATAGGATCAGGCTTAAAACATATAAATATTTGAAAGCATCCTTTACTTTGAAATAATATATCATAAACATTTGAAAAAGTATTGGGTACGCGTGAAATCATCAAGCATTGCGTAATGGTAGTGGCAAGGTTCTCGAGCGCAATGGCTTTGCCATCAATTAGACGAAAAATTATTACACGTTTTTATTGTGATCGCAGCCATGTGGATACTGAAGGCGCGTTTCTGCCGTCGCCGTGAGGTTCTGTATAACGTCTAAGGGCGACAAAACCGGCTCCGTGTGCTGTATGGTGCATGTACAAGTGAAACCTGGTGAGGGCGAGCCGCCAAACGTTGTTTATTCTCGCGTGCGCCAGGGGGAACGCGGGTCGGAATCGTGCCCTCTCGTGTCGCGCGCGAGGCAGGGTGTCAGGCGGGGGAAGAGAGGCGGCGTGTTCTCGGGTACCTCGATGTGCTCCTCACCCGCCGCTGCGTAAAGGGTGAAGACAACCACGGCGTCTAATAAGACGTTGGGCATGCGAATGGCGGACTCCATAGTAGACGCCTTTGGCGGACGTCATAGGGACGCGTTGCCTGTGCTCGTGTGTCTAGAAAGCGATCTACGACGTGGCCAAAGATCGTGCCAGTGGGGGCTTGAGCTTCATAGAAATCTGCGATGTTTACTGAGTGCACGTAGTGATGGTAACTCCGTATGCAATGTGATTTAGATATTTCGTCCCCCTTGAAGGGAGAGATTCGCAAAGGTCAGTGAGGTGCCACTCCCGCGATTCTTCACTCCAGAATGTTGACAGCCAGTTTCCGCACTCATCAAGGGAGATGTGTTCATGCTTACCTATGCGCATGTGACACCGTTCCTGCGAAAGTAAAAAAACGTTTCCCGGGTATTTGGTTTGAATTCTCGAGAGAATGGAAGGAGGATGCAGAGAGAAGCAGACACACAAAGACTGCGTATCAATTCTTTACTACGCCCTCATTCAGTCACGCTTACATATTCTATCATTGTCAATTTCGGAAGAAACTTTCGGGCGAAACTGCGACTTTATTTCTTGCTGTGTTTCCTTGCATATATATTGCCAAACGCGTATCCCTTTACACCTAGTCACATATCAAGGCTGTCGTTGTCACCTTCAGTACAGCTAATTTTCATTACATCATAGTCCTACCCAGTATAGTGTTTGTTATTAAAGAATTCTGAAGCATTTTGTAAATCTTCCGAAGTGGTATTTCTTTTGCTTTACTTTTATTTTACTATACGTATGTGTTTCTCACATGCTGTCATCATGACGCTTCGCGTCATTGCATAATTCCCACTGCATTGGGATGATTTCAAATTCTACTTCGATTAACCTTCTTGCTCAGTGTTGACTGGTCTGCTGATTCACCCTATCTCCTAGATTAGCCACATTCACACTCTTTCATTTCCCATTAGCAGTTTTATTATTTCGAATCACTTGCCTGATTAATCTCGCGATGCCTTGCCTCCAGTGTCAGTCGCAGGATGTGCTAAAGTTTTCTCAAAAGTATCAAGCATTTAATTTACGATATCCTAACCTTCCGTTGGAAGGGCGAGAAATGGCCGGCACTGACCGAAGCACTCTTCCGTTCCCAATGTTATCATCTACCAGACGTCGTACATTGCAGTCAGCAGGCTAAAACATCTGAGTCTATAAAGGTTGTTGCATCGTCCCTCAAGTAATAAATATGCGTGAACTTTACCAATCATAGGCACGTATTGGTCAGTGGTATGGATAGTGCAACGGGGCAAACAATGGCCGGAGGTACCAGCTTGTACGTTACTCCAACTTCACCGACGATGAGGGCGCGCATAGCGATGGCGACATAACCATAGCCGAAAGCCATATTTAGAATCTAAACAGAATGCCGCAAATGTAGTACGATGGAGCAAAGACGAAAAAATGCTTCTACAGCCTTGTACGCTAAAGGTGAAATAGAGAATAGATTATACCGTGATCGGTAGGGTACGATAGCGTTAGTGTTGCGCTGCCTGTTAAAGCTGACCTAAGCATTTTACGCTACACTAAAACTTCCCACAAAGACTCAAGCAAGTGTTCACTGTCTTTCACCAGCTGCGTGCTGGTTAAGAGTCCGTTGAATTAGGAACATCGTAAGTAACAGAACCTTGTTAAGCACGATGGCGGCTCTCCAGTGGCTAGAAGCATTTCTAGCATATATTCGCGGCTTTGTTACCTTAACCTGCGTGGCTTCTTCCCATCTATCTCATTTGATTTTTTCAATTTCCTCTGAGTGAAATGGCAGGATAGAAGAAAGCACAGGAAGTCAACTTTGGCCCCATTCTATAGCTGATCATCGTCATCATCACCATAATCTTAATTGTCAGCTCACTTTTATGTTCGGTGCAGGATGAAGGCCTTTTGCAGTGGTCTCTAATGATCCCTGTCTTTCGCTAGCCGATACCAACCTATGCTCGCAAATTTCCTAATTTCATCACTCCACATAATTTTCTGCCGTCCTCTATGGCGCTTCCATTCTCTTGGCACCTAGTCTGTAGCTAATGGCCCACTGGCTATCGCCACTATCCACTACATGGAATGCCAAGCTCCATGTTATAATTTAATAGATCCACTTAGAAGATTGAATATCCCCGTTTGCATTCTGACCAACACCGCTCTCATCCTGGTTCACCATGTTACGCCTAACATTTTTAGTTCCATCGCTTTTTGGGCGCTCCTTAACTTGTTACAGGTTTCTTCGCTAACCTCAATATTTCTCCAGCGTATTTTAGTAAGGGTAAAGACTAACGATGGTACAGTTTTCTGTTCAACCACAGCGGTGGGAGCCCAGTCAGGATTTGTTCTATATTTAACTCTGTCGAATGCTCCGCTTTTTCACTGAGGGTTCCCGGCTTGATGCCCTCGCCGCAAACTGCTTTGTCGCTTTAATTTCTCTTCAATATCTTCAAGTAAAGAACAAACGCCCATCTCATTACTTGTGATGATGCGTCTCTCAATCTAACAGTGCTACATCCTACACAACATCTGGGCTGAAACATAGCAGATGTTCGCTTTCTTTCTCTAATCTTCAGAATTATAATCATTTTATTCATGGCATAAATGCGGATAATTACATGAAAAGTATATGCAGAAGGAGGCCCTGTAGTTAGGAACTGAAATGGGACCTCCTGTGAATCGGCAATTTCAGCTTTTCCAATTGCATTTGCTATTATTGGCGCTTATAGAAGAAAACTGCTCCTATACTATCCCTACGTCTAGTATTTCGCGATTATCAAAAGGTATAAGAAAACTCCGCATATTAGGTTGGTATATTATGTTGTAATAGTCTACTTATTCGTTGAAGCATAGATCTTCATACTGAAGTGCGTTTCAGGGTGTCAGTGCAAAAACTGCCCATATGAACTTTTGCTGCAAAGTCAAATAAGTTTGTTATGAGCCGTGTTCCAGTTGAAATTTTTTTCCATATTTCTAAAACTATTCTTCAGACTGTATAGGTGATTAAAATGTATTTATTATAAAACCAGCTCTATTTCCTTTTCCTCTATTTTTATACTGATACTTAAATATGTCTATTTATTTATTCATTTATTTATTTATTTATTTATTTATATCTTGGGAGGTGATCACAACAGCTTATTTCTCCATTTAAATATCAGCGTTCTTGCAAACTGTGCTCTTCTTATGTATGAATAATTTTCAAGCTGCCAAAGTCGACATGCATGGTTTCATCGTGCAAAATATTGGAGTCGCTTGTCAACATACAAAGGTATTTGGAGAAAGTAGAGAGAAGCATTCGTCCTGCAGAGGGCATAAATAGGATAATGATGATGATGAAGACGACGATGGTGTCGTACTCAACAAAAGAATACACGATGATGCAAAAGTTGTGCAGCGTTGCCAACAGTGAACAAGAATGAATTTCACAAACGCTTAAAGACTGTTGTAATTTGCACGTTCTCTTTGCTATTCTGCAGATCTGTGCAGGCAACTTGGCAAAGGCTACATCGGTCCAGCTGCAAGTCTTAGATGACGCCGTAGCCTTCGGGCACAAAGTAGCACTTTCCTATGGCTGGTCCTGAATGGACGATTAGCTCCGGTGACAATTTTCTTTGTTAATTTGTTGAATAAAACTTTAATCTTCTGACTGCCTTTTGTATTGATATTACGTGCGTAAGGAAGTAATTCCTGGTGTATGCACACCGTAGAACTTCTGCGTCGAAAACAGCAAAGGTTTTTCAAGGCAGGTATTTCACCCTTTGAAAGTCGAAGGGTTATATGGCGCCGCAAGGCCAGCAACGTACGGCCGTCTACAAGTGCATCATCACACCCGAGTAATCGCAAGTGCTTCCCTGATCCTTGCTCAGTACAATATAGGTCCCCAAGCACATTGCTTGGCGCACGCCTTGGCCGCTTATCAGAAGGAGCAACGTTACGACCATTTTGGTGTTTGTTTAGATGCTGCCTCCGAGATTATTTGCCGGCCAATCTCAAAGGATGTGTTTGGAGAAAGGAAATGGGGACTCCACCGTCAAGTTTAAAGACCACTGCGGGTATGGGTGCGGTGCTCGCTCTGAAAACAAGCAGCGTGACTGTGATTTCCTTGACAAGATTTTTCAAACTGTGACGCTCGCACTAGTTTTTTCATGGGGCTAACCAGAGCCTGAACCTCATATTACCAGTAAATGACACCTACATTGTCGAAGAGAATTCACCGGGACAGTGAAAGAGTTTCGTGCCTTCAGCATATCCCTAAGCACTCTTGTCCTTCGAGGCCCAGCAGCTTTGCGCCTAAGGACGCGTACATGATGCAGTTTACGTCGACAACCTCATTGTTAGGTTTGAACTTACTGCCCGGGAAGAAAACGAAGCGAAACCTTTACCGGTCTGCAGACTCGCTTTAGTAATGCTGCTGCTGCTGCTGCTGCTGCTGCTGCTGCTGCTGCTGCTGCTGCTGCTGCTGCTGCTGCTGACTGCAGCAGCAGTTAGGTCTGCTGCTGCTGC
Organism: Dermacentor albipictus; assembly: GCF_038994185.2. Lineage (NCBI taxonomy): Eukaryota > Metazoa > Arthropoda > Arachnida > Ixodida > Ixodidae > Dermacentor > Dermacentor albipictus. Next base: position 57,072,097 of record NC_091830.1, read on the forward strand.
TGCTGCTGCTGCTGCTGCTGCTGCTGCTGCTGCTGCTGCTGCTGCTGCTGCTGCTGCTGCTGCTGCTGCTGCTGCTGCTGCTGCTGCTGGTGCTGCTGCTGCTGCTGCTGCTGCTGTAACCTTCGTTTACAACACGGTTGTGCAGGATACAGCACAAATCACGCTATTCAAGTTGGTTTACGGCGGGAACCCGACGACGACTCTCGAAGACATGCTGCCGCAAGGATCATGAAGCGGATCATGAAGCTAATCACACACAAGAAATATGCCCTTTTTAAAGGACCAATCACATTATTGCTTTTCATATTTCTTCTTTATGAGTACATATGTGTCTGATATTAACGAAATGAGACCGAAAATCATGCATTCTGACGAGTAAATAACCATATCATAGGTAATTATGGTCAATTGCACCATTATTTGAAAACGCGCGCGATGGTCACATTTGACTTGGCACAATGTACCTGTATATTTTCCCCAAGCGAGCAGAGTTGCACTTACTTGCCAGCACAATGAGCAGAATGGTGGTGAGGTTCAGCATGGGTAGGTGAGCATCGGTAAGGTCTTTTTCGGCGAGTCGGTGGTCGGTTGTCATAAGTAGTGGCTTAGGGTTCACCGAGTGATTTCTTCCTCAGCCTCTTTCTTCCTCGGTCAGGTTCTTTATCTTGCGAGGTTTCGGTCACCGGTATCCGTTGTTTTCCTGCCATTGACAGCAAGTTGACATGGCCAGACCTAACATGTTAGGTCTGGCCATGTTTTTCACGCTCATCCTGGCATCCTCATTGAAGTTAAGGAGCACATCGACCTGGTCCGTATCTGCAATATAGTGTACGTCGGCCGAAAAATTGACATCACTTGTCAGCAGAACGAGTTTTGCATCGGTGGGTCTAAACACCTCTGCAAATCGTCGAATGCATGGGCGCAGTCGCACATCTACCGCATTTTTTTTCCTTCCGTCCACATGAATAATCATTGTCTGAGCTTCAGTCAATTGACCTAATACGGCTTTGGACGTCCGGTACACGTCGAGTGCTACAACAAAATCAAATTCGCTGTGACATTCCAAAAGTCTATTTCGTATGTACGTTGCTACATCGTAAGCTGAATAGCTTTTAGGTACTGGGAAGTTTTCAATCTCCCAATATATTGACACAATCGTGTGACGCAGAGTACCTGGCCAGGCGATCACTTGGCACACATTGGTCTTGGTAGTGTCGTTCACGTCTTCAAGTTTCGCGGTTGTTTCGTTTATGTGTACGAAACGGATTATGAAGCTAATGACACACAAGGAATATGCCCTTTTTAAAGGACCACTGACATTATTCCTTTCCATATTTCTGCTTAACGAGTAGATATATGTCTGATATTAACGAAATGAGGCCGTAAATTATACATTGTGACGAGTAAATACTGATGTCACAGGTAGTTATGATCAATTCTAACATGATTTGAAAACGCGCGCAATGCTCGCATTTGACTTGGAACAGTGTCCCTGTATATCCTCCCGAAGCGAGAGTTGACTTACTTACGACATTTTGTTCGACCTCTGTGTGGTTAAGCCACTCGTGGCGCCTGCAAAAACCCTACACTAAACCGCAATTTAAAAACCCTGGCGCCGTAAGCAATATTAACGAGAAACATTTTGGCCAACTTTAGGCACTTTCAGCATCTATCTATCTATCTATCTATCTATCTATCTATCTATCTATCTATCTATCTATCTATCTATCTATCTATCTATCTATCTATCTATCTATCTATCTATCTATCTATCTATCTATCTATCTATCTATCTATCTATCTATCTATCTATCTATCTATCTATCTATCTATCTATCTATCTATCTATCTATCTATCTATCTATCTATCTATCTATCTATCTATCTATCTATCCAGTAAGTGCTCAGCCAACTCAGGGCTATCAGTGCGAACCGTGCACGCGTTGATGACCGTGCCATCTTCGTTGACCACCGCTTCTCCGCAGGCTCGTCTGCCAGGAGATTTGGCTGCGTCCGTAAAGCGGCATGCTTTCCCGAGGCGGCTGCCTGTCGGAGGAGGGCTTTGGCTCGAGCAAGTCTTCGGTCGATGTTGTGCTCGGGATTTATATTCCTGGGCAGTGGGGGCTGCGCTGATCTTTTTCCTCTGGTCGGGTTTTAGCCCGTGGCTGTTACACTCGATCTCCAGAGGCGCGACGCCGATTTCTCGTAGGATCCATCTTCCTGCAGGGGTGCCGGACAGTCTGGTGCTATCTGCCCATTCCTCTGCCTCCGAAATCTTGCTCAGCGTGTTGTACATGCCTAATGCGTCCAGTGCCTCCATGCTCGCGTGTATGGGTCGAACCATGGCTCCATCGGCGACCTTAAGCTGGAGCGTGCCCGGCTTGTGTCTCTCTGCTTTGGTCCAGTTGTGCAAAGCCGCGATGTACACAAAGTGACTTATTACGAAGGTCAGTGCCAGTATCAGCAGGTTGTCCTCCTTGAGCCCGTGATGCCGGTTGGCCACTCGTCTCAGTAGGCGTGCGCTGTTCTCGGCCTTGTTGGTGACCTTGGCGACTGGGATGGTGGTCGAGCCACTCGCCTCTATTGTCATGTCTAACACCTTGCTGTGTCCGACCACCGGAATTGTGAGTCCTTCAGCGGTGTACAGGTGGATGCATGGGTCGGCGCCTATGTCCCATCCCTTCAGTTTAGGCCCTGCTCTTTTGGGTCTATATAGCAGCAGCTCAGACTTGCTCGGTGAGCACCACAGGCCTGCTGCTTTGTGGTACTCCTCAGCGATTCGGATCGCATTTTGTAAAGTGTGCCTAATTTGTCCTTCACTCCCCTTTGCCACCCACATGGTCACACCATCTGCGTAGATGATATGTTGGAGGTTCCCAATTCGAGTCAGTTGCCTGGACAGTCCTATCATGGCCAGGTTGAAGATGGTAGGGGATATCACCGAACCTTGCGAGGTACCCTTGCCGCCCAGTTCGACTGGCTCCGACTGCAAGGATCCGACCCATAGCGAGACCAGCCTTCCCCTCAGGAAGCCACGAATGTAGTCATGGGGACGTTGACCAAGTCCGAGTGTAGATTTCTTGAAGACCGAAGGAGTGCCGTATGTCATCAAAGGCCTTTTCTAGGTCTAGGCCTAGGGTGGCCTAGACCCCTCTTGTGCTGTCAGGTATTTGGCTCTTGACCAGCTTCGTAGCGTATTGCATCGCCGGCCCCTGACGAAAGCCAATGATTTTGTGAGGATGTATCGTGTTGTCTTCCAGGTAATGCTTCATACGGTTTAAGCACCGCACGCTCTATGGCCTTATCCATTCACGACGTAAGCGAGATTGGACGCAGATTATCCATGCCGAGAAGTTTGCCGGGTTCCTTTATTAACGCCGTTTTAGCCCTCTTCCTTTCAATGCGAACTGTGCCCAAACGCCACGTCTTATTAACTATTGCAGTGAGTTGTTCCGCGCCGCCATCATCCCGACTGCGGAAGGCCTTCTTGGTTATGTTATCCGGCTCCGGTGCGGATCGGCTATTGAGACCCCTGAATGCTTGTATGATCTCTTCCGTGGTAAACTCTGAGCATGTTCAACCTCAGCTTTGCGGTGATTAAAACAACCTCAAGTGTTCCTTGCAGTTCCAAGGAGAAAAAAGAAGGCCGACCTGCATTCTTTGGCCTGGAAACAAGAGGCTCTGGATTGTTTGCACACTTTCTAGTTTGACCGAGTCCACATATATACGGCTGGCTTTTCCACTCAGACCAGCTCCACCGGTGCAGTCGTTATACCATCACGATCAATAGCCATTCGATACAAGATTTATGACTTGACAACATCGGCTGGTTCGGAGCTTGTTGCCCTCTGAGATGCCGTTGATTTTATTAACAGCCAAATGGCTACTCGGTGGGCAATATTCTGCGATTCGAAGGCGGCCTTACAACACCTTCTGTGGTCTCTTCGTCGCGGGTCCTGTGAACAACTCGTGTCGGAGATACGAGAAATGCACCATCTAATGATCGCGAAAGAACACCACGTCGTGTTCAGTGGCTGCCTGGCCATTGCGGTATCTCCGGCAACGACCACGCTAACGAAGCTCCCAGGAAAGCACACGAAGGAGCAAGCCTTGTTTCTGTACCTTTCTTGTGGAGTGACGCAGCCCAATACTTTGGTAAGCTAGGGCACCATGTGACATTAGATTAGTGGCAAACTCCTGAATTCACCGAAGATTGATTGCATTCCCTCAACCCATCTATGCAACTGCGGCTTTTACCAAGGCTTTCGCAAAAAGAGGAAACAATGCTGTGCCACTTACGCTTGGGTGTTGCATTCAACAATACATATACGTTTATGAGTGGAATGGATAATATAGTCCAGTGCAATGCCTACGGTATCGACAAAACTATAGAACATCTACTGTACTACTGCCCATCTTCTGAAAATGAAAGACATGACCTCAGCACAGCTCTTAATCGGTTATATAGAAAACCGTTCACCTTGAACAAGATCTTGGGAACATGACCTCACATATCGCAGCTGGGAAAAACCCCCGAAAGCGCCGCTGCGATGTTTGAAAGCTACCGGACTGACTCACCGTCTGGGATCCGAACAGAGCGACCGAATGATATCCCCAGCGGACTTTCTATTCTTCTTATCTTTCCATCCTTTTTTCTCTTTTCCCACTGGAGTGTAGGCAAGTGGGCTCAGTCCTGGTTAACCTCCCTACCTCTCGTTTATTATTTGCTCTCTCTCTCTTCAGAGGTGAAGTTGGCGTCAAGCCCCACGTTACGTCGACCCGAGCATTGCGAGGTCACGTCCTCGGGAGCTGCCACATCCGCCACGGGAAGGTACTTGGCCGTCAGTTTTGCTGTGTATGTCGTGCTTCGGTGTTTCGATCTTGCATGCCGCGTATAGCAACTTGCTCATCGGGTCCGTCTGCGAGGTCTTGCTGTTCGCACCGTCCAAGACGGGCTTCAGAAGGTTCGAAGAACCGCCTTTGCGTACCTGCCCCTGAGTCATGTTGCAGATCTCGTCCCATTGCTGCCTTGCTCGTATGGAGCAGTGCTGTTCAATGCTCGGTTTACTTCCGCAATCTCCTTTCAAGCGGACGGTACAGGCGTTGCCATTTCCATCTTTGCAGTAATGATTACTTGCAGTCTAGTATGTGGGTGAGTCTACTGTGCATCTTCCCAGTTTCCAGATCAGTGTTGACCGTTCGTGTAGCTGCCTCAAGATAGGTCTGGAGTTGCGTCATGCACCCATCTAGGAATGAGTCCGTGTCCTCCACGGACCTACCGGTCCTCAGCTCTCTGAACTTGTCCCAGTCCACTAGCGTGAATATCTGTTCCTCGGTCCTGTGCCAGCCTACCATCATCGCTATCATGCAGTAGTCACTGCCCAAATCCACGAGTTTTACACCACGACGCTCGAGTAATGTTTTTGATCAAGGCCAGGTCGGGCCTGGTGTCCCTGCTGGTGGAAGTTCCCCGTCTTGTTGGTTGTGTTGGGTTGGTTATGAGCTCGAAACCCGCCTCGATGCTTTCTTTCCATTGATATTTGCCTTTACGTGTACTCTGCACTTATCCCCACGTCGGAGGTGGGGCATTAAAGTCTCCCGCCACGAGTAGGGGGTTACTGCCTGTCAGGTGCGCGGCCTTTGTTAGGAAAGCCCGAAACCTCTGCCTGTGCTATCTTGAGCTGCTGTATGCGGTGAGGGTGAACGTTGGCTTGCTACGTTTCCCCTTGCCTGCTTTCTCTACAATCATATATTCGATATTATTGACGGCATGTGTATGTCGTGCTGTACGAACGTGAGCTTGTTCCTTACCAGAATGGCGACCCCGCCCACCGTCAGAATGCCTGGTCAGGGTACGATAGACCTGGATTTTATAGTGCTCGGTGAGCGTCTCCTGCAGCTTGATCACGCTAGGCTTTCTGTCCTGAGGTACTGCCGTAGCCTTTGTGCATTGCCTCCCAGTCCTCGACAGTTCCACTGCAATACAATGAAGTCGCCAGTGTTTCCTACCATCATGGGGAGTTCTGTGCATGCTCGCGCGACTACCTCGCATTACTCGACCCGTTGGTTGACTGGTCGCCATTTCGGAAAGGCTAGTCTCTCGGGGTCCTAGCGTAGGGGCCACCATACTGTCTAAGAATGCCTCAATCTGGTGGCAGCGTTGGTTGTATCCATAGCCGCCATGTTGCTTTGGAGACTGTTTATGTTTATGTGTAGGTCGGCTACATTTGTTTCCAGACGAGCGATATTGGATCGCATGCCGGCTGCCGACTAACTAAGCTGCTTGACACTGTCACTGGGCGCTCTCAGCATCTCACGGATCTCAGAGCGAGCGCCCCCGGCCGCCGTCGATTCTTTTTCGCCATTGAGAGCCCTGCGTTTGCTGGGCCTCTCGCTATCGATTTCATTATCTGCTTCCTTACTCATGGGTCGTGGTTGGGATGTAGGCTCGACCGCCATCCTAGCCGTATTGCCGCTCCTAAATTTGTCTAATTATCTCATGAGGTTGTGAATCACGGTTGGCATATGCGCTTTTTCATTTCTACCTTAGCCAGCCTTTCATTGCTCAAATGCCCCATTCATGCGCCCCCGGTTACCTTGTTTGGGCCGGTTTCCCTCAGGCGGTCGGCCCATGTTGTGCCGGTTGTCGGTCTGCCTCCTAAGTAGTGGTCCTCCAGGATCGCAGAATGAAACGCTGTCGCAATTCGTACATAGAATGGCATTGGCAACCGTAATAACATTTTGTAATTAGGACGATAAACACAGGTAAAAAAATTGCTCTTTACTAATATTATCCTGAACGGAAAGCCAATTTACTGCCCGAATTCCCGAACCAAATTTATGTGTGCTGTTTCATTGGCTTTATCCCGTGGATTACATAGTTGTCAGCCAAGCGTGGGTATTTCCGCCCTCGTAGCCAGTGCTGAAATTCTTCGTTAGCGTCTTTGAACAAATCGTGCCTTTCTTCAGCGCTCAGGGTGTTGTTTCCTGGTATCAATGCCGTCAGCATTCCTGCACAATATATTGAGAAGGAAACAAAAAACGTCGTCAATGCGCACTCTAAGCACTGAACATTTCTAAGCAGCGCTAGGGCTCTAAATTCGAACGACTCTTTTCATATTGAGCTGCTTTTGCCTTTCCACATGTGCTCGCACGATGCTGCTTTCCAGCTATCAAATAAATCGGGTTTGCCTTGATGTATGATCAGATATACATTATATTAAATAAGAGGAAAAAAAGCCTTATAATAGCAAGAGCTTCAAATTGTCAAAGTTTTCGTTGTTGCAGGCAACATAGAAATTCGAACATAAACAAGTTATAGATAGAACAATAAAATATTGAATAGAATAATAAGACAGATGAAAGTACATAAGCACCAATTTCGAGAACAACGCTTTTCCAGGATGCGGCCAGTGCACAGAGCATCAACGAAAAGTCGAAGAATACCAAAGGTGCGTTTTTTTTGCGTTGAAGACGGAGCTCAGAGGTGTGTTCATGCTGGCGTTATTCACCAAAGCTATTCATCATCGTTATCTTGCGAGGTATAAAGGCAAGCAATATTCTCAAAAAATTTTTCCCTCAGCGATACAAACTTTCATCTGGCTCACAAGAAAATATGAAGAGACAAAAAGGAAATCAAACGAAATTTTTCCTGCAATTGAACTTGCATGCATTGAGCATTTCGTCATATCTGAACGAAAACAAAAGGTTTGCTTACCGTTACTCTAAATAACACTAGCCAGCTTCTTTCCGAGCACAGTTTCACTCGGCTTAGTTGATATTACGTGACTGCGACTAGGTTGAATGCAGTAAGCCATTCGATTATTGTGACTTGCACGCTGTGAGACAGACGTTTGAATTTCTCTGGACTCGCATATGCTGACGAACTTACCACGGATCGTGTAACGCTGGTCGGGGCCCAAACACTTACCGGACCATTCTTGCAGCGGGAGGTAGATGTGAGCCATCTCGCAGCTCCTCATTTCCAGTCCAACGTCTTTCGCCAGCTATTTGACGTAGTTCAGCCTCTCTTCAGTGCTACCCATGTCCTGTGATGGTGGAATGAGGCCTTCCCACAGCTGCAACGGTGCAGCGCAGAGTTAGTCATGGCAAATGTAACCGTAGGGGGACCTTCACAGAGGTTCTCGTTCATAAGGGTTCTTGGCTAATAGCCGGTTGGCTCCTTCATTGATGATATGCCCAACGTCAGAATTCGCTTCAACGTCAGCTGTTACGCACACAGTGGTGGTGCAATTCTGTCGATTGCGTCAAACTGCCGCATTTTTCATGTCTGCGCCAAGCTGCGCCTTCACCATAAATACCTCGAAGTGCGCCCGGGCTGCTGTAAAAGGCCGAGTAAAAGGCCGAGCGCCACCACCAAGTGCTCATGCTCTAGCCGCATTTAGAGGGTATATGCAGCAACTAGATGAATGGCCTGCTTCTGCTAACTTCATCCTCAGGGTATCAAGAGTTCCCCCTGTTGCCGAGTGTCGCGCCCTTCGAGCCTGAGTTCTGCTGCATTCACGTCTGATAGTTCCCGGTCACGATAGCATGCCTGCAAACGTGAGTGCATGTTTTTTCATGGAGTTATGTCTTCAGACTTGTCCCGCGGTGTGCGTCGTTTGTGAGGGAATTGCGTTGCATCGCACACGTCATGTTTGAGCCTAAGCACATTTGGTAAAATGCGTTTTTTGGAACGCCAGTGTACAGTTGAAACAAGGGTGCCGCTTTTGTCGGTTGCTGATGTTTACCTGCCCGGTGTAGTAGTTAGCTATTAACGCCAAGGGAGGCATCCCCTTGATACAAGGCTAACCTGCAATCCGCGAGTGACCGCATCGCAGCTGCGTTAAACGAGCTTAGATAACGCTAGGAGAGGCCTCGTGGAAAATGTTTTTGTAATGAGGTCACCGCGATGGTTATGTCATTAAGGCAATCTCTATGATAAAACCAACACCTTGGAATCTGTGTGAACCGAAAGTTCTGCGAAGCGGTTAAAAATGCTGTCAATTCACCAATTTCACTCCTTTCTCTTTGGCGCAAAGGTAACCGGATAGCGCGCTTGCGCTCTCTTGCAGCCGTGCTACGAAGTTGTGACAATTCCTACAATCTATTGTGTTTCTCTATTTCTTTTACTTTGTTCAAATCTGCAGCTCGATTCTTGAGCAATGCTGCAATGAATGCCCCGCTAGGGCTACCCTTAATGCGGTAATCCTCATCAGCATTTCGCGATCATCCCGAGGAGGAGGTGGAAACAAGCAAATAAGGGGGGATATTAACGAGAAATACGTCTGGTCGGCTAGCCTACCCTGGGGGATGGGAAGGAGATAGTTGGCGTTGGCAAGGCGGAAGTATACAGGTGTACAGTGCTCACGGAATGAAACGCGTCAATTTAGGGCTAAGTGATGTGCATACTTTCGTTTCAACCGGCCGCAGTTCTTGTCACATCGACGTAATTGTGGCGTGTACACTTACATCGGAGTCCTCTTCACCTTTGGTGATGAAATTCTTAGCGACATGACATCGTGCTCTTGCGTACTTTGCACATATGTAGGGTTCTACTAAATGATCCGTGTCCTATTTCATTCCGTGAGCACTGTACGTGTTATTGTGACTTTATGGTAAGCAGAGAAAGATTTAAAGTAAGCAGAGAAAGATTAAAATGGTCTACTTCCTCAAACGAATTGTGTTCTTGAAGACGAACGTTTCTTTTTATGCTAATATTTGGGTCTCAATCGTTTTATTCCAGTAATTCCATAGAAAGCAAGGCCAGGAACCTGGACATCTATATTGCCATTAAAGGCGGCGGTGCTGTTCTTCGTGTGAGCTATTGAGGGTTAGATATGTCTGGCCGAGTTCACAAATACGGCTTAGATTTAACAAGATTTTTAGCTTGGAGGGACAAACGGAAATGAGAAAAATGCATGAATATGATTGTGCAGATAGACTGATAACAGGTAAAAGCACTCGTACTGGAAGCCTGACTAGGTTGATAACGTACCACGAATGTTGGCCGTGGTAAAGTATGGCTTCGCGATGCCGATAAAGAGGGTGTTCAGTGCACAGCTGCAAGCGCGTCCAATCATTCGCGGCTTTCGGCGAAAGCGACCCGCGTACGCTACAACCACGGGGTAACAGCATGCTTGCAAGTTCACAATGTCGTTAGTAATGGTCGAAAACACGATAGTTTACGATGCATCGCTACATAAACCATGGCTCGCCATATTGGAGTATTGCATATTGGAGCTTCTTTGCACTGATTGTGCTCCTTCCTTTTCAATGATGATGGTAAGCTTTCATTCAAGAGCAGGCGATGTCTCCCGTGTGCCATCCAAACCATTTTTTATTCTTCTGTGAATTTCCTTCTCATGATCAGGGTTCTCTGTGATTAGTTGACGTAGGTAAAAGTACTCCTTTACAGACTTTAGAGGCCGACTTACGATCCTTAACTTTTGTTTCTTTGCCCGGCTATTTATAATCATCTTTGTCTTCTGCATGTTAATCTTCACCCCACTCTTACACCCTCTCTGTTAAGGTCCACAGTCATTGGTTGTAACTCCTCCGCATTGTTGCGGAAAATAGCAATGTTATCGGCAAACCGAATGCTGCTGAGATATTCGCCGTCGATATTTACTCCTAAGCATCCCAGTTTAGTATCTTGAATATTTCTTTCAAGCATGCACTGAATAGCATTGGAGAGATTGTGTCTCCCTGTCTGACCCCTTTCTTTATTGGTATATTCCTGTTTTCTTCTGTACAATTAAGGTAGCTGTAGCAGGCACGTACCCAGGGGGGGGCCCGGGGGGGCCCGGGCCCCCCCCGAAATTATATGGCATACCCCCCCCCCCCCCCCCTCCCCGCCCACGCCACCACTACTCACACATTCCTAAAGCGCCGTCAGATCAATGTTGAGACTTGGCAGCTGTTCATAGGTCAGCATTATGCTGCCTTTTTCACCCTTTTTAGATGGCGGTAGTTATCGGCATCTCTTGTAATGTGAAGGACAGTTTTCTCATAATTTCCGCACCCGCGCGATCAACTCGAGATGCGTTCAATTGTCACCATCTATTCAACCATCCCGCGCATAGCTGTTGCTTTTGTTAGTTCAACCTTCTTTGTTTAGGCTGGTCCTTGGACCAGGAGAGGGATGCGGCTGTTACTCAGCTGGTCTGTACTCTCATGGTACGAGTTGCGGCCGTAGAAAACGCCAATTGCGTTTAACTTATCCCTTTGCTTCATTATTTCCTTGAGTTACGGCTCGCTGCGACGCTGGAAGATGCCCGGAACCATATTTATTTATTTTTATTTATTTTATTTATTTACAGATACTGCCAGCCCTTACACAGGGCTATAGCAGGAGAGGAATATGAACAATTATAAATCACATATTTTGCACATGGAAAATCGTACATTGAAACACAAAAAAGGGACAATAAATTAAAATTAATAACACCAAGAGGTAACAGCGTAAGCCGCTGAAGATAACAAGGACACAAAGTTAAGTATATTATTTACAAACTAGGATATTTCCAATGTGTTTTGTGAAGAAATTAATGGATGAGGATGAAACGGCTTCTTCCGACAGGGAGTTCCATTCTTTGATAGCTCTTGGGAAAAAACTGTATTTGAAACAATCAGTATGTATAACAGGGGGACGAATAAACATTGAATGACGATGTCTAGTGGTTTCACCAGAAAGAATTTCAAAAAAGTCTGTATGCCTTATATGAACATGATGATGAATGATTAGGTAAATATATTTAAGTCTTTCATATTTAGATCTAGCCTGTAAAGTCGGTAGGTTTGCCTGTACACAAAGTTGAGAAGGGGAGTCCGTCCGCCGATATTTATTGAATATAAATCTGACTGCCAGACGCTGTATTCGTTCGATTTTTGATAAATTTATAGCAGTGTAAGGGTCCCAGACTACCTTAGCATATTCAATTATAGGTCTAATTAATGTTTTATAGGCTAGAAGTTTTGTTTCTAGATTTGCGAATGGCAAATTGCGCCTCAGACACCAGAGTGACTTGTTGGCCTTGGCACACACATAATCTATATGGTGGTTCCAGCGAAGATCACTAGTGAAAATCATGCCAAGGTACTTATGCTGATCAACTCTAATCAGTTCATGATTATTAATAAAGTAAGAGTAGTTTAAGAAATTTAGCTTTCTAGAGACTGTCATAACTACAGTTTTTAACGGATTTAGCACCATTTGCCATTCATCACACCATTTCATTATTTTCTGTAAGTTTGCTTGTAATTTGGCCTGGTCTTCTACCGCATCTATTTTATTGTATATAATGCAGTCGTCTGCAAAGAGCCTGATGGAAACATCTATTTCATTCGGGAGGTCATTTATAAATAGGAGGAATAAAAGGGGGCCCAAAACACTGCCTTGGGGAACTCCAGACTTAACGCATGAAATCTGAGACCTTGTACCATTAATTTCAACAAATTGCTCACGAGAAAGAAAATAGGATGAAAACCATTGAGTAATAGCAGCATTTTTGAACATAACATCAATTTTTCTTAGTAGTTTATGGTGAGACACTTTATCAAATGCCTTAGCAAAGTCCATGAAGATCAGATCCGTCTGTCCCCGAGAGTTAATATTTTCTGAGAGATCATGGGCTAATTCGATGAGCTGAGATGTTGTGGATAGGCCTTGACGAAAGCCATGTTGGTGGATAGATAACAAATTATGTTCATTAATATAAGTTAACAGATGTTTCGAGACGATGTGTTCAAGCATCTTTGAACAGGTACTAGTGATTGATATAGGGCGATAATTTGCTAAATTATCAGCACTGCCGCTTTTGAGGACAGGAATCACTTTAGCTTGCTTCCATACCTTTGGTAAAAAACCACTATGAAGTGAAGACCGAAAAATTAATGCGAGATATTTAGAATTCCATTCGGCATAGCGATAAAGAAACTCGTTAGGGATGCCATCGGGTCCAGGGTTTTTCTTTATGTTCAAACGAAGCAAAAGGTTGAGCACACCTTGTTCAGAAATTTCAACGTCAGCAATAGGCGGCCTGTCAGATGGAGTTTCAATACTCGGCATAATCCCGTTGTCTTCAGTGAACACAGATGCAAAATAATCATTGAAACTCTCGGAAGAAGGATGCTCATTAGATTGTGTCGTTGAGCGAACATTCGATGATGGATTAATATATCTCCAAAATTTACCCGGTGCTTCCTTTAGAAATTTTGGGATTGTGATGCCAAAGAACCTTTTTTGGATTCTTTAACAAGTATCTTAAGTTTCCTTCCAAGACATTGAATGGTGGAACGAGTCTGAGAGCTAGGATTCTTTTTACAATTCTTTCGTTTACGTTTTATTAGCCTCTTTAAGTGTATTATTTCTCTAGTTATCCAAGGGCTTCTATTGCCAGTTTTCTTTAAACGCTTAGGTATATACAGTTTTATAGACGACATGACCAAATTAGCGAAGTACTCCCAGAGACAATCCGGATCCTGATTACGCATATAAAGTTCAGAGAATCTCTCATAAGAGTCCTCTAGTAATTCTAGAACCCCAACATCATCAGCTCTAGCAAAGTTTAACACGACACTTTTGCGGGAATGGCTTACAGTATTGGCGGAAAGGCTCAAAGACAGTACTACAAGTTTATGGTCAGAGATGCCATCACTGGTCTCACAGTCTATTAGTAAAGGCAACAGGTGATTAGACACGAAAACAAGATCAAGGATAGACGAAGAACGAGCACTGATTCTAGTATAGTCGGTCACCACTTGGTTTAAACCAAAACAAAAAACAAGATCAAGAAGCTCAGTGCAATTCAAGATTTCTGTATCTCCAGGAGAGTAAGCATTCCAGTTTATTCCAGGTAGGTTGAAATCACCCAAGAGTATAATATTGTCTCCTTGTTGCATATTGCACTCCATAAAGTGCCGGAGAGAAGAAAGAACCCGGACTGGTGAATTTGGTGGCCTATACATACCGCCTATGTGGACTGAACGATTCTTAGAAATTATTTTAATCCAAACTGCCTCAATATCAGCGGGGACAGGAAGTATAATAAAGTCAATATTATCGCGAATCATTAACGCAACTCCACCACCTCTACCATCCCGGTCCTTCCTTACCATTACATAAGACTTTGGAGTTACCTCACTATCTAATATACCTTTATGAAGCCATGTCTCAGTAATCATTGTAATATCCGGATCATGCTCTAAAATCATAGCTTCGATTTCCTCGACCTTATTTAATATGCTTCTTGCATTCATATTGAGTATCCTGAAGGAATCCCTTTCCAAAATTCAGGCAGGGTCATCCCGAGGGCGTGCTTGGCACTCATAGCGCTCTTTAGCGATTTCATTCCACGCATAAAGGACATTATTGACTTTTATTTTGTCATATAGTAGTTTAACTTTTGCTCCCTTTGACCTTTCCTCCTGTGTAGAAACCCATAGACATTTTCGTACTTCAACAATCCTTTTCGAATAATCCTCACTGATTCTTATATTCGTACACTTAAGCATTGAGCAATGACGCAAAATTTTAGATTTGTCTGAAATCAGCCACCCTCATGATTATGGGACGGTCTCTACCTTCAATCTTTTTACCTAGGCGATGGATTCTTTCTACTGAATCGATTTTCAGCTTCAAAATGCCGCTAAACACATCACCGTTCACCTTTTTCAACAAAACATCATGAGTTTCCCGTGCGTCCTCACCAATTCCTCTTATTATCAAGTTATGTCGTCTGGACCTGTTCTCAAGTTGATCAACCTTTCGGTTGAGAGCATCTAAATTCCGGTCATGTACATGCAGATAGTCTTCAACTTTAGACAGTCTCTTATTAACAACGTCGAATTCCTTCAAACTTTCTTCTATGGAAGAAAGCCTGGTAAACATTTGAGCCAACTTTGCTTCAGAAGAGGCCTGTTTTTCCTGGATTTCAGAAAGTTTACCCAAAATCACTTTCTGCGTATCAAGAAGTTCCTTGATCATTTCAGTGTTAGTAGGCCCAGGATTTTTTTCTACATCCCCTGATAACGACAACAACATCCCTGCCAAAAAGAAACATTCGCCGATACAACTCGCAATAGTATGTGGACACTTGATATATGTGACATATACACTTGATATGGGTTAGATAAGGTGGGAAATAAAATAATGTGAAAGAGCGTCCATCATGAAACCCTGCAATAATCCTTAAACCCATGAGTAAGATGACTGTCGCCCGTTACCTCGTCTGTTTTTCCCTAACTGTATAGCACCTTTCGTGCAAAATTGGCAACTGGAAACAAAAATCGCAAGGAGTTGAGAAATTAAGCGACCTACTAAGGGAGAGAGCCAAGGCAACAACCAAACTGCAAGCAAAAGCGAATAATAAATTAGTTTTAACCGTTGTTTATGAGAATATTTATGGATCAACATCTTTTTATTTAAAAACGAAGTAGAGAAAACGCCACCGGAAGTGGAGAACAATTACTTGTTTTGAACCGCCTCACGTAGCCACTTATCTGCTGTGCTTATGTGGGTGTTTTTCTAACCTTTCGCGGTGAGCGCAGTACCTCTAGAATCGCAGAGTCCTGCGCTCTACGCGGTTGTATGGGACTGGCGGCCGCACAGCGTTACGCAATTCGCGGAGCTGTCAAAACTGATCAACAAGGCGAAAATAACTGATATTCGAAACTATAACATGAGAGAGACTGAAGAAGCCGTAAAAAATGAACGCAACCTGAAATCAGTAAAAAAGAAACCTGGCATAGGACAAACCATGATGTATGCACTAAGAAATAAGAAGGATAATATCATCAGAAATCTCCGAGATATAGTAAAAGCAGCGGAAAAATTCTAAGCTGACCTGTATACAGTACCCAGAGGAGTCACGATAGCTCACTTAGAAACAGTAACGAACAGGATACAGAAACTCTCCTATAACTAGCGATGAGATCAGAAGGGCCCTGCAAGACATGAAACGATGAAGAGCGGGAGGAGAAGGTGGAATAACAGTCGATTTAATCAAAGATGGAGGAGACATAATGCTTGGAAAACTGGCGGCTCTTTATACGAAGTGTCTATCGACTGCAAGGGTCCCAGAAAACTGGAAGAATGCAGATATTTTACTAATCCACAAAAAAGGAGACGTTAAAGAATTGAAAAATTATGGGACCATTAGCTTGCTCCCAGTATTATATAAAATATTTACCAAAATAATCTCCAATGGACTAAGGGCAACACTGGATTTTGTCAACCAAGGGAACAGGCTGGCTTCAGGAAGAGATACTTCACACTGGATCACATCCATGTCATCAATCAGGTTATCGCGAAGTCTGCAGAGTACAATAAGCCTCGCTATGTGGCTTATATAGATTACGAAAAGGCACTTGATTCAGTCGAGATACCAGCAATCGTAGATGCACTACGTAATCAAGGAGTACAGAACGCTTACGTAAGAAGCTTGGAAAATATTGCTACATTCGTGTGGTATTTGTTTGTTTGAACGAGGCGCGTAGGCGCCATAACTCCAAAAAAGAGGAGGAAGAACGAACTGGGCTCGCGCTGTGAATCTAACCGGTCAGCGCTGCAACCATTGTTGTAAATATAATCTGTAAATAGTTTCTCGTCTTACCGACCGTCCTTCGCGTAAGAATATCTACAGAGGTTCTACAGCTACCTTTAATTCTACACAAGAAAATCAGGGAGATACCTATAGAGAAAGGGGTCAGACAGGGAGACACAATTTCTCCAAAGTTATTCACTGCGTGCTTAGAAGAATTCAAGCTATTAAACTGGGAAGGCTTAGGAGTAAAGATCGACGGCAAATATCTCAGCAACCTTCGGTTTGCCGATGACATTGTTCTATTCAGCAACAATGCAGACGAATTACAACAAATGATTGGAGACCTTAACAGAGAGAGTGTAAGAGTGGGGTTGAATATTAATATGCAGAAGATGAAGATAATGATAAATAGCCGGGCAAAGGAACAAGAGATCAGGATCGCCAGTCGGCCACTAGAGACTGTGAAGAAGTATGTTTACCTAGGTCAATTAATCACAGGGAACCCTGATCATAGGAAGGAAAATCACAGAAGAATAAAAATAGATTGGATCGCATACGGCAGACATTGCCAGCTCCTGACTAGAAGCTTACCATTATTATTGAAAAGTAAGGTGTGCAATCAGTGCATTTTGCCAGTGCTGACATATGGGGCAGAGATTTGAGAGCAAGTTAAGGACCGGGCAAAGAGCGATCGAACGAAGATTGCTAGGCATAACGTTAAGAGAGAAAGAGGGTAGTTTGGATCAGAGAGCGAACGGGTATAGACGATATCCTAATAGACATCAAGAGGAAAAATGTAGCTGGGCAGGTCATGCAATGCGCCGGTTAGATAACCGTTGGACCATTAGGGTTACAGAATGCGTACCAAGAGAAGGGAAACGCAATCGAGGACGACAAAACACTAGGTGGAGCGATGAAATTAGGAAATTCGCGGGCGCTAGTTGGAATCGGTTGGCGCAGGACAGGTCTAATTGGAGAGCGCAGGGAGAGGCGTTCGTCCTGCAGCGGACATAAAACAAGATGATGATGATGATGGAGGTGGTGGGCCCCCCCCCGAAAAAAAATCCTGGGTACGTGCCTGAGCTGTAGAGCTTCTGTAGATAATTTCCAAGATATTCACGCAAGCGTTCTGTACTCCTTGATTACGTAATGCGGCTATGACTGTCGGTATCTCTACTGAATAAAATGCTTTTTTGTAATATATGAAAGCCATATAGAGAGGCTTCTTAAACTCTGCGCATTTCTCGATAACCTGATTAATGACATTGATGTGATCCATTGTAGAGCATCCCTTCCTGAAGCCTGCCTGTTCACTTGGTTGACTAAAGTATAGTGTTGCCCTTCTTCTACTGGAGATTATTTTGGTAAATATTTTATATAATACCGGGAGTAACCTAACGGGCGTATAATTTTTCAATTCCTTAACATCTCCTTTTTTGTGGATTAGTATAATTTTTGCACTCTCAGAATTTTCTGGTACCATTGCAGCTGATAGACACTTGGCATAAAGAGCCGTGAGTTTTTCAAGCAATATGTCTCCTCCATCTTTGATTAAATCGACTGTTATTCCGTCTTCGCCTGCCGCTCTTCCTCGTTTCATGTCTTGCCAGGCCTTTCTGACATCACAGCTAGTTAAAGGAGGATTTTCTGTATCCTGTTCTTTACTGTTTCCAATTGAGGTATCTTGACTCCTCTGGAACTGTACAGGTCAGTAGAGAAATCTTACGCTGATTTAACTATATCTTCGAGATTGCTCTTAATATTACCCTGCTTATCTTTCAGTGCACACATTTCGGTTTCTCGTAAGCCACGTTTCTTTCGCACTGATATCAGGCTGCGTCCATTTTCACGGCATCTTCAGTATTTCTAACATTATAGTTTCGAAGATCACCTATTGTCGCCTTGCTGATCAGTTTTGACAGTTCCACGAAATCTATCTTATCTTTTGTGTTGGACATCCTCATTTTTTGTCATTTCTTTATTAGGTCCTATGTTACTTGGGAGAGCTTGCCTACTGGTTGTCTTGGTGCCTTGCCTCCCACTTCAATTGCTGCCTCAAAAGCCAACCTAGGTATTTCTTCATTCATTACCTCTATGTCAGCATCATTTCTCTGTTCTAAGGCTGCATCTATGTTTGAAAGTACCAGCCTGAATTTGTCTGCTTTGACCCTTACTGCCTCTAGGTTGACCTGTTTCTTCTTGTTCTTTCTCTCTTCAAATAGAGGTGAATCCTAGCCCTCACTAATCTATGATCACTGCACTTTACCCTACCTATCACTTCTACATCGTGCAGTATGCCGGGATCAGCTGAAAGTATGAAGTCTATTTCATTTCTTTTTTCACCATTAGGGCTTTTCCAGGTTAACTTCCTATTGCTGTGCTTCTTACACAAAATGTTCATTATTCGAAGCTTATTCTTTTCTGCGAATTTTACCAGCATCTCTCCCCTAGCGTTTCTTAAATCGACGCCGTAGTTGCCCATTGCTTGTTCACCAGCCTCCTTTTCCCCCACTTTTGCATGGAAGTAGACCATTACTATAGTATACTGAGTTTGCACTTTTCTCATCGCTAATTCGACATCTTCATAAAAGTTATTTACTTCCTGATCATGGTGACTTCATGTCGGAGCGTAGGCTTGTACTACATTTAAACTATACCTCTTATTAGGTTGGTTTCGACTACAGCTACCGTCTCATTAATGCTGTAGAATTCGTCGTCACTGTTGCCCACTATGTCCTTATTGATTAGGAATCCTACCCCGTATTGCTTCTTATTTAGGACACCTCTATAGCAGAAGACATGTCCGTTATTGTACAATGTGTATGCCTCACCAGCTTTATTCTCACTGAGGCCGATGATATGCCAAACAATGCCTGATAGTCCCTCAAGGAGTCCTGCTAAGCTAGTTTCACTCGAGTGGATTCGGGTGTTAAACGTTCCTAGAGTCAGTTTCCATTGGCTGCCTGTCCGGACCCAGAGATTCTTAGCAACCTCTGCTGCGTTACATGTCCGACCGCCGCCTTGGTTAGCCACTCCGCAGCTGCTGGGAACTGAGAACCATTGGGTAACTGAGTGAGCCATTTGGGAGGGCGTGGCCGAATACTGCACCAAGGAGGCCAATTCCTGTTCTGGTGAGGGAGATTCCTGTTGAAGCTTTGTCATTATCATCATCAGCAGCAGCCTGGTTACGCCCACCGCCGGGCAAAGGCCTCTCCCATACTACTCCAACTATCATGCTCATGTACTATTTGCGGCCATGTGGTCCCTGCAAACTTCTAAATCTCATCCACCCACCTAACTTTCTGCCTCCCCCTGTTACGCTTCCCTTCCCTTGGAATCAAGTCTGTAACCGTTAATGATCATCGGTTATCTTCCCTCCTCATTACATGTCCTGCCCATGTCCATTTCTTTTTCTTGATTTCAACTAAGATGTCATTACCTCGCGTTTGTTCCCTCACCCAATCTGCTCTTTTCTTATCCCTTAACGTTACACCTACCATTTTTCTTGCCATGTCTCGTTGCGTCGTCCTCAGTTTAAGTAAAACCCTTTTTGTAAGCCTCCAGGTTTCTGCCCCGTACGTGAAGAACTGGTAAGACAGCTGTTATACACTTTTCTCTTGAGGGATAATGGCAACCTGCTTTTCATGATCTGGAAATGCTTGCCAAACGCACCCCAGGACATTCTTATTCCTCTGATTATTTCAGTCTCATGGCCCGGATTCGCGGTCACTACTTGCCCTAAGTAGATGTATTCCCTTCCCACTTCCAGTGCCTCGCTACCTATCGTAAATTTCTGTTCACTTCCGAGACGGTTAAAAATTACTTCAGTTTTCCGCAAATATAATTTTTAGACCCATCCTGCTGCTTTGCCTCTCCAGGTCGGTGAGCATTCATTGCAATTGTTCCCCTGAGTTACTAAGCAAGACAATATCATCAGCGAAGCGCAAGTTACTGAGGTATTCTCCATAAACTCATTTCCCCAATTCTTCCCAATCTATGTATCTGAATACCTCCCGTAGACAAGCTGTGAATAGCATTGGGGAGATCGTATCTCCCTGCCTAATGTCGTTCTTTATTGGGATTTTGTTGCTTTCTTTATGGAGGACTACGGGGGCTGTGGAGCCGCTAAAGATATCTTTCAGTATTTTTAGATACGCCTCGTCTACACCCTGATTCCGTAATGCCTGCATGACTGCTGTTGTTTCGACTGAATCAAACGCTGAATCAGAAGCTTTGTGGGCCTTCCTAACTTGGTTGTACCTGGATTAGTATTGCCCCACTCGCTCTCGGCATATTTTATCGGTGACAGGCGCCACTTCAAGCCTGCAGGTGTTGTGTACTGGTGGATGTGAATTTCAAGCTCACCATCGTAAAAAAAAATTCGTATAGTTAGATAATTCCACATACGGCGAGGCTACCTTATCATCGACAAGTACAGCCCCGAGGGCCCACCATGCCTAAAAACTTATTCGATTTATCCGCGATAGAAATGTTTTTCTGATCGCGATGGCTAACTAAATATAGAACGATTTCTAAACTGTTCTGGCCTCGTAATTCTGGAATCGCATGTGCGAGTGATGATCGTGAACTCGGCTAGGTAAACCCTACAGGCGTACCGACGAACACACTTACACAGGCGGTCGTGATTTCGGCTAGGCAAAAACTATGCAGCTTACTCCGACTCGCGTTAAAGATAATGATATTGTGCACGATGCGCTCAATTCGAGTCACTCAAAGTCAGTTTGGTCAATCTCAAATACTTGAAAACATGCTTGAAATTTTCCGCGCGATAGGGTATTTGCTGATCGCAGCAGGTTACATGGCATAGTATTCCTCAATGGTTCTAACATCGTGGTTTCGGAGTCGCCCATAAGCAAGCGGCCATGAACGCGGCTAGATACACGACACATTTTCAGTTAACTTGAACAATACTTGAATGTAGTGTGTAAAAACATAAAATTAGAAAAAGAAAAACTTTCAGCGCTTACCGGGAATTTACTAGTCGCGTGTTGAGGGCGGTACATCAAACAACTCACGGTCTCGGCTGCCTGCCTCAGGCATCGGAGAAGTCATTCCTAACGAGATGGAACTGATACTGAATCACCGCCCAAGACTGAGGCGCCAATTGAGACAAAGATGCCAGGCATAGACCTTCGCACAAAGGGCGAACCCTCAGAGTAGCGAGACGGGCCGCTAACAATGGTGCTGCGCCACGCGTAAGGAAGGCGTCCTTGGAACGCGGCTTTGCTCTGTGATTCCAAGCGCTTATACGTTGCATCTGTCAGCTACAGCGCATTCGTCTGCAATCGGTTATGCATTGTTTGTACACTTCGCGTGGAGAATCTATTGAAGTACGTTTACCGCCGCAGCTGCAATAATTGTAATTTAGCTGTTGCGAATGCAAGCTCGTAATATTCATGAGTACAAACAAAAACCCCCGAAAACTAACATAAGTGCGAATGTCGAGGAAATACATGGGTGTGAACTACAACATTTTATTACGTTAAAATCTCTATTGTGAACTTCGCTACTGTTGTCGCTGAGTTATTTTGTGGCATGATGCGCGTGATACTGTAAACTTTCTCATCATAATTCCTCTTCCTTTTGCACGACAGTTATTTTTTTCTCTGCGGTACAGAGCCCGTAATACTATTCATGTTTAGAATAATAATAAAGTGCACGATGCGCTCGCTTTCGTATCAGAAGGGGGCGTCTCCGTAGGTAGAATCGGCAGCGCCCTTCGTAACTTCTTTTGTCTAACATTGGCCAACTGCCTTAACAAATATATTCAGCATCACCATTGCTCAGGCACTTCTTTTACGAACAGTTATATCATAAGAACGTTTTTGGTGGTTACGGGCTCTGCTTATTCAGCACTCGCCTCCGCAAACCTGCTCCAGCGTTCTTTTCTGGCCAGTGCCCTCCAAATTTCTGGTGTAACGTACCAAGCGGCGTAAAACAGAAGACACTCTCCACCAGGCTTCAATAGCTTCGCCATGTTGCTCCATGCCTTGGGCTGGTCTTTCACGCGGTTAAGACTGTTGAAGCAGTAGAGGCGATCGAACGGTCCGTACAGCCTGAGGAACTCGGAGACGTCTCCTGTTATGTCCAGCTGTTCGTAGGCTAGCTTTGGATGAGAACTGTGCTCGCGAGCGTAGGCAACCATGTTTGGGCACACGTCGACCCCTACAATTCTCTCTACGTTGTCTGGAACGTTGGGCAAAAGGATCTTCATCGTCACCTGACCGCAGCCAGAGCCCACGTCAAGGAATCGCAATGGCCGACACGGACTCACGTTTTCTTGCCCGATGCCGCCGTCTAGGGCATTGTCGAACGTCAAGTTGTAATAATTTAGCAACTTAGTTATTGTGGGGAAAGAACACGATACGTTCTCCGAGTACGCACCCGCGTCGTAGTCAGGTTTGTTGTTTTTGGGCTCGGATTCGTTATGCATTCTATTTGATTCACAGTGATAGTGATGTGCGTGGCTAAGTTGTTCTGAGTCGGGCCTGAAAAATTGGGAAAAAATACGGCAATTTGTTTGGTTTCCTGTCTCGCTCTCATTACCCATGTTAAAGACCATCTGCAAGATCATATTTACCTGCGCAAAATCCTAGTTTAATATTATGAGAGCATAGAGGAGCCCTCTTGCAATATTTGTACATTTGAAATACCAGCGCGAGCGTCACGCAAGATTCGCAAATGTAGCCATTTTTGATACTGAAAAATAAAATACACTGCGATTACAATGCTCACTGGAAGCGACGCATGAGCTAACCTGCGGTTTCTCGGCATGACTTCGGTAATCTCGGAGGCCACGTTATAGCAGATTCCGCGGGAGCCGCGGTTTCCTGTGAAGAATTCTCTCCCCGTGTGAGACGATCAGACTACCGCGCCCTCTGATTGGCCTTTGTCGATTTACAGATGTCGCAACGCGAGTCCTAGCGGGAGGCCTAGCGGGCGGCGTCGTCTGCTGCCCGCTGCTCGCTAATAATGTTCCGACACGGCTTGTGGGGGCTTTCCTCTTAGCGTCACCACACGCGCCCTTCTTGTGATGTGCTGTTTAAATGTTGCTAACACAAACAAGGGAACTACAGATTACCAGATATGCGGTGTTGGCAAAATTGTTTAAGTGGTATATTACGCAATTTATGACAAATTTCTTCACAATAAAATGTCTTTACAGTTGGCCTTGAAGTGTTCTTGAGAAGCAAAGCTGCTGAGCACCTTGAAATTTACGTTGCTGGAACTGCTGGCGCTAGAGGTGCTACAGCCCATTTGCAGTCACATCAGGGCCAAGAACGAGGCTGAAGTGGATCGCTGGACAAGCCGGGCAAATTTTCCGAACGCAAAAAAAATTCGATTCGATGTTTCGACAAGCGTACTTCTTGATTTGCGCCGAAATTTGGTTGAAAAAGGCTGAAAGCTTCCATGAGCCGGAAAGTGTATCAGACCTGTAACAAAGCGCGAGATCTTACCTGAATATCTTGGCGAACGAGTTTTCAAGCTAGTTCTCTATCTACCATGGGCGTTCACGTGATGAAGGGAGTGAATATTGGAACCACGTTATACAGGCATCTGTTATCAGCGCCCTTTTATGTGCCCGTGTGGCGGCAGCGGACGTGGGGCAGCTGCGTCGAGATGAGCGAATATATTCAGCAATATTAAAGATTTTAAAGAGGTTACAAGCGCGTCATGCAAAACATCCTACAATCTCCTGTCCCATTTTGACTAGAGCCGTCGTAGCCATAAAGTTCCTTTTTGTTTTTCCTACATGTGTTCACCCAATGGGTGACTGACACATTCGCATCCTCCTATTGAGTGCAGCGCAGTGGTAGTGCGAATGTGCCCTGTTTGTCCCTTTTTATTTTGCTCTTGTACTTATACGCATCCTCCTCCTTCTCGTTCCACCCCTGTGTAAGGTAGCGAACCGCACTTTCTCTTTCTGCAAGATTAACCTTGCTGCCTTTCTTTTTTCTCTCTCTCTCTCTGAATATATAGCACCGCCCGGCTGTCCTCTTTATAATGGCCATCAACCCCTGATAACATTCGAACATGCAGACAGCACGGCAAGGACAGGTCAGATAATCCGACGTCACAATTTTTTACACTTGACGCAATTTTGTTTTCAGAAACGCTGATACCTACTATCGTTTCTCGGTGGCCATGGTGTTCGGCTGCTGAGCACGAGCTCTAACAATCGAATCCCTGCCATGGAGGCCGCATTTCGACGGCGGCGAAAAGAGAAAATTTAAGTGTACCTAGATTTAGGTAGACCCCCATGTGGTCCAAATTTCCGAAGTCCCCAACTACAGCGTTCCTCATGGTATAAATCGTGGTTCTGGCACGTAAATATTTAGAATTATACGAGCGCTGAAGCCTCGATCCCTTTAAATGGACACAGAAGAGAAACAGCAAATTTGTTCAGAATGCCGGTATTCTTTAAAAACCCTATTTTCGTTTATTGACCGTTAAGAGGTTCATTACAAACAAACAACTTGAAGGTCGCATTTCTACTTACTGTTGTCCAGAAATTTTCGACATTGTTCTACGTCAATCCGTCTAATTTCACAACAATTCACCGACGTAACTCAATACCCGCGTTACTGAAAGAGCAGCATTATAAAAAAACTTACATTTCAAAAGGCAGGCGAAATTTTAAGATCTTTCTTTTAGCATATTTGACTCAGTACGTCCTTTTATTAACAAGCGTATTCATGCAACTTATTCATAGTGTCCTTGTTCCGTCATAGCACAGTTTTGGTCAGGAATAAAACACTGCTGCAACACGACAAAAGCGTTACGAATAACCATCGTAGATTCGAATATGCCAAGAAGGGTCTACCCGGTCGACATTGCTGACCGAAAGTTGTTGAAATGTTCTTGGTCTTTTGAAATATATTTTTTAATGGTGCGCTTTCAGTTGAGTTGGTGCATGACCAAGTTTGATTGAAGGCTGCAGGAAAACGTCTAAAATGTGGCGGTATGTACAGCGAAGCTTTCTTTGCACGTTACCTTTCCTCGCTGAACACACACACACACACACACACACACACACACACACACATATATATATATATATATATATATTGAGTGTTTCTTATAGCTGATGCACGGGGGCGCCCCGACGAAGACGACGAACGCCCACTGGTTCTCGAGCTGTCGGCTGAACTGGCCAGCGCTGCAGTTACCTTTTGTAAATATACTTTGTAAGCGGTTTCCAGTCGTAATCCTTTGTTCATGTCACATTTTGGTGGCGGATGCCGTTCCCCGTCCTCGACATGGAGCTCCGCTGCGGCCGCACCTTCCGGCTTTCCAGCATGGCTCCCAGTGACGACACCTCGTCTCCTCCTACTCCTGCAACCCCGACAGCAACGTACGTTACCGTCACCAATCCCCGCGATCCTGGCATACTCCTCGGCCAAGATAGTGTCTACGTTGAGGACTGGCTCAACCCGTATGAGCGTGTAAGCTGAAACTAGCGCTGGGACCCTACCATTATGCTAGCCAAAGTCCTATTCTACTTGGGCAGAACACCTCGTGTCTGGTTCCTGACACACGAGGACGAGATCTCTAGCTGGGATGCTTTCAAGGAGAAGCTCGTCGACCTCTTTGGAGATCCCACCGGCCGGCAGCTGGCTGCTAGAAAAAAGCTCGCTACCCGAGTTCAGTTTTCTACAGAATCGTATGCCTCGTACATACAAGACATGCTCGCTCTTTCCCGGAAAGCCGACGAGAAAATCTCCGAGGTTGACAAAGTCAGCCACGTACTCAAGGGAATCGCGGACGGCGCCTAGCACTTGTTCGTCTTCAACAATGTGTCCACCATCGACTTCATTGTCAAGGAATGCCGCCGCTTTGAGCTCGCCAAAAGCCGCCGCGTCATTCCACTGTTCTCCCGGCTCCCTAACACGGTTGCGACGTCGTCTTGCGTTGACCTTACCACTTCATCAGCATTAAGTGGGCACGTCACACGTATTGTTTGGCGCGAACTCGAGGCTACAAGTCGTGCACCGTTCCATTCACGCCCACTTGAACCCACTATTGACCAACCAGCCCCAGCGATCTCTCTCATTCAGGCAGTTGTACGGCAAGAAGGACAAACAGGCAAACACCCTGACGTCCGACCGGTGCACGGTGCTGACTGCTTCGCCTGATGGCGATCTGGACTCACCTCGCAGATATCGCAACCCTACCGAGTTGAGATCTCCGGACGACAAAGCCATTTGCTTCCATTGCGTCCGATTGACCACGTCGCTCGCCACTGCCGCACCTCATGGACGCCGCCGTATACGGGCTTCTAGTCCCCGTCTCCTCTACCACATGCCGCCCCGCACGGTTACTCGCATCGCCGTACGCCTGCTACCTCTGACGTATCCGTCGATGTCAGTCGTCCTGCTCACTCGGCGTCACCTCAGCGCCGTCGGTCACCGTCGCCCCAGCCACGCCGCTCCTCGTCGCCGACCAATTATGGACAATGCGGACGGAAAACTAGACCATGCGGCTACTGGAGGTAATGTTGCATTATCTTCGTCGTGTCTAAACCCTCCATTGACGCTCCCAAAGAACAATAACTTGATATTAACCTCGACGGAATCCCTTTGACGGCGTTAGTAGATACTGAAGCACAGGTGTCCACAATGAGTTGTAACCTCCGTCGTGGACTGAAAAACGTTTATCGCGCCTCCTACTACTCGAGCCGTACGCGTGGCCGATGGCAGCACTGTTGATGTCACAGGAATGTCTGCTTCCCGTATGAGTATCACCGGCCGCCACTTTCCGTTCTTTTTACTGTGCTGACCAATTGTCCCCATGATTTCATCCACGGACTCGACTTCCTTACGGCGCATTCAGCTTTGATCGACTGTTCTGCGGGCACACTTCGCCTCGAACTTCCTCTGCTCTTGCATATTCGTGCCGAACTGCCAAACCACTTAAGTACAACTTAAGTGCTGCTTAAGTGCGACTTAAGTGCTTAAGTGCGACTTAAGTGCCACTTAAGTGCTGCTGGTGCTGCTGCTGCTGCAATGCTGCTGCTGCTGCAATGCTGCGACTGCTGCTGCAATGCTGCGGCTGCTGCTGCAATGCTGCTGCTGCAATGCTGCTGCTGCAATGCTGCTGCTGCTGCTGCTGTTGCAATGCTGCTTCTGCTGTGCTGCAATGCTGCTGCTGCTGCGATACTGCTGCTGCTACTGCTGCAATGCTGCTGCGGCTGTTGCTGCAATGCTGCTGCTGCTGCAATGCTGCTGCTGCTGCTGGCGCTGCTGTAATGCTGCTGCTGCTGCAATGCTGCAATGCTGCTGCAATGCTGCTGCAATGCTGCTTCTGCTGCTGCTGCTGCAATGCTGCTTCTGCTGTTGCAATGCTGCTGCTACTGCTGCTGCTGCTGCTGGTGCTGCTGCTGCTACTGCTGCAATGCTGCGACTGCTGCTGCAATGCTGCGGCTGCTGCTCCAATGCTACGGCTGCTGCTGCAATGCTGCTGCTGCTGCAATGCTGCTGCTGCTGCTGCTGCTGTTGCAATGCTGCAATACTGCTGCTGCAATGCTGCTTCTGCTGTGCTGCAATGCTGCTGCTGCTGCTCCTGCGATACTGCTGCTGCTACTGCTGAAATGCTGCTGCTGCTCTTGCTGCAATGCTGCTGCTGCTGCTGCAATGCTGCTGCTGCTGGTGCTGCTGTAAGCTGATGCTGCTGCTACTGCTGCACTGCTGCAATGCTGCTGCTGCAATGCTGCTCCTGCTGTGCTGCAATGCTGCTTCAGCTGTGCTGAAATGCTGCTGCTGCTGCGATACTGCTGCTGCTGCTGCTGCAAAGCTGATGCTGCTGTTGCTGCAATGCTGCTGCTGCAATGCTGCTGTTACTGCTGCTGCTGCTGCTGCAATGCTGCTGCTGCTGCAATGCTCCTGCTGCTGCAATGCTGCTGCTGCTGCTGCAGTGCTGCTGCTCCTGCAATGCTGCTGCTGCTGCAATGCTGCTGCTATGTTGTTGCTGCTGTTGCTGCAATGCTGCTGCTGCAATGCTGATGCTGCTGCTGCAATGCTGCTGCTGCTGCTGCTGCAATGCCGCTGCTGCAATGCTGCTGCTGCTGCGATTCTGCTGCTGCAATGCTGCTGTTGTTGTTGCTGCTGCTGCAATGCTGCTGGAATGCTGCTGCAATGCTGCTGCTGCTGCAATGCTGCTGCTGCTGCAATGCTTCCAATGCTTTGCAATAAGAGCGCTTTGTGCTTGTTCCATGGCCTGTTCTTGTATGCTATAATCGATGATGAGCACTTTTCTATAGTTTACATTCAATATGCCACCCACGGTTACGCTGACGTTTACATGAAACTTTCCTTAAGAGGATCGCCGCCGGCTTGCAAAATGCACCTAATTCCATGTCTTCTCTATAAGTATCAGCTAAAGAAAGACTCTTGTAGTATAATCATATTAGCACTGTAGTAAAGGTGTCGCAGTTTCACCGAAAAAGCGAAGCATCGATTGCGATAGCAAATTAGTGAACTAAGCGAAGTAAACTCTAGAAGAACTAAGGCTGGGCGAGTTGGTGATCTTGCATACTAAGAAGATTTTGCTCGAAAACCACACACACAAGAAAGACGTTGACTTTACGGGCGCAAGTTCAACTGTTTAATGATGCTTAAAGCACTCGACATATATAGCCCTCCAAAACACCCCGCATGTACACGCACGCGTACAATTTAACATGGATTATAAATTCTTATCAGAGTAGGCGCGATAAAAACTTCAGCTCAGCCTCGTAAAGCAAAACAAATCTGTCACTAACACAGTTGGGACCCGCTTTCTTGATGTAGAACGCTTCCAATGTTTCACGCGATGTCTGATGTCTGCCTTTACCCAGAATCCTCGCACCACGGAACCGAGGAAAACAATCGGTGTAAGGCCTGTAGTGATCCACAAGTCGCTCACCTTCATTATTTTTTATACCTTTTGCATACTCCCTAAGCCGCTCGTTCACACAACGCGCCCCGTCTGTCCAATGTAGGATTTCCCATAGGAAAGAGGAATTTCATATACGACGTTTGTGGCACACTTTGCGAGCTGCTGGACTGCTTCTTCTGAGAGCCAAGCATTTGGCTTTCGCAAGGTATGCGACGGCTTAGCTGGACAAGCTTTTGTGGAGTGGAGAACACTACCGGTACCTTATACCCGTTAGCCAGTTTTTTCAGGCTTTGTGTTGCTTTATGGATGTAGGGGACCACTATAGGCCACTCTTTTCCAATCGACTCTTGCCTGCTTACCCCAGCCTTCAACTTCTACAAAAGCATTTCTGCCACAGGGACCAAGATCGACTCAGGGAAGCCAGCTGCAACGAGCCTGCCCAATCGGTTGTAAAAACTGGCTTGTATCTCATGCACGCACGACTTCCGGAGCCATGACCCCAGGCAGAGGTTTGCGATGACTCTTTTCACTTCCTTTGAGTGGGCCGAATTATGCGGCAGAAGTCCTTTTTCGCACGAGGGGAGTAAACGCAACAAATGTGTTCATCGGAAAACTTTAACTGTAAATCTAAAAACTGAAAGATACCATTATGTGGTACCTCATAATAAAGCTTAGCCCTTCCCCCAGGTTCCTAAAATCATCTAAAACACTGCTCACTGTAGCCTTATTCGAAATGGAGCACTCCTTGTTTAAAACCACTAAAATGTTGTTCATTTAACGAAACACTTTAAGGACATTGTCATTAATAAAATAGTTAAAACGTAGAACGACAGAAAGCTGAGCTAGTTGGTAAGGATTCAATGTCCAAATAGAAATGAGGCGTGCAGACGTCCTGTCTGCATGCCTCACTTCTATTTTGCAAAATGGATAGTTAAAACGATCGTGTAGCGAGTGATCGATAGATGATAAGAAGATGTTGCAAAGTATAGGAGCTATGCAAGAGCCCATGCATATGCCTTTCTTCTGTAGGTAAGGTTGCTCGTCAAATAAGATAAAAGTATTCTGGAGTTAAAATTATAAAAGCAATAAAAAGTTAACAACATTGATACCAGCCACGTTTTTGAAAGCCACCGAGCCGCTCTCGACTATGCAATCCTCAAAAGAGGCAAACAGGTCCGGATAGAGCACTGAATAAAGAAACACGTCAAGAAAGCGGGTCCGAACTGTGCTAGTGACATATAGGTCTTTCTTTACGAGGCTCAGCTGAAGTTTCTATCGCGCCTACACTGATAGGACTTTTTATTCCATATTGTCTTGTACGCGTGCCCGTGCGCGGTGTTTTGGAAGGCTATATATGTCGAGTGCTTCCACGCTCATTAACCAGTTTAAGTGGTTGCCCGTGGTGTCCTCGTCTTTCTTGTGTGTGTTGTTGTGGCACAAAATCTTTTTAGTAAACGAAGTCTGGACAGTAGGTTTATCGACCGTATAAACCTGCAATCATAAGCATACCTACTAAACCTAGAAGGGTAAGGTCAGGCGCGCACACTCACTCGATGACCGTGGAAACTCGCTGTGGAAATGCTGCCGTGAGCTAACGCGACCGCAGCAGACAGCGAATTGACCTTCCTGTTGCCGCTCGAATCAACGAGAAATACGCCGCCAAACGACAGTGCAGCGGAGAAGCTTGATGTGGGCGAGTCGTCTTGTCCGTTGTACATGTTCCTCTTTTAGTGCGCGTCTTCGTAGCGCTCTTCTCTTCACAGTGCAGCGCCGACTCTGTATCCGTCAAAGATAGTTTTCAAAATGCAGCGGCCCGGTGGCCCGGGCCTCCCAATGAGGTCACCACGATGGTTATGTCATTACGGCAAACTCGGTGATAAAACCAACACCTTGGAATCTGTGTGAACCGAAAGTTTTGCGAAGCGGTTAAAAATGCTGTCAATTCACCAATTTCACTCCTTCCTCTTTGGCTTAAAGGTAACCGTATAGCACGCTTGCGCTCTCTCGCAGCCCTGCTACGAAGTTGGGACAATTCTTACAATCTATTGTGTTTCTCTATTTTTTTACTTTGTTCAAATCTACAGCTCGCTTCTTCGGCAATGCTTCAATGAATGCCCCGCTAGGGCTACCCTTAATGCGGTAATCCTCATCAACATTCTGCGATCATCCCCAGGAGGAGGTGGAAACAAGCAAATAAGGGGGGATATTAACGAGAAATATGTCTGGTTGGCTAGCCTACCCTGGGGGATGGGAAGGAGATAGTTGGCGTTGGCAAGGCGGAAGTATACAGGTGTACGTGTTATTGTGACTTTATGGTTATTAAAGTAAGCAGAGAAAGATTAAAATGGTCTACTTCCTCAAACGAATGGTGTTCTTGAAGACGAACGTTTGTTTTCACGCTAATATTTGGGTCTCATTCGTTTTATTCCAGTAATTCCATAGAAAGCAAGGCCAGGAACCTGTACATCTATATTGCCATTAAAGGTGGCGGTGCTGTTCTTCGTGTGAGCTATTGAGGGTTAGATATGTCTGGCCGAGTTCACAAATACGGCTTAGATTTAACAAGATTTTTATCTTGGAAGGACAAACGGAAATGAGAAAAATGCATGAATATGCTTGTGCAGATAGACTGATAACAGGTAAAAGCACTCGTACTGGAAACCTGACTAGGTTGATAACGTACCACGAATGTCGGCCGTGGTAAAGTATGGCTTCGCGATGCCGACATAGAGGGTGTTCAGTGCACAGCTGCAAGCGCATCCAATCATTTACGGCTTTTGCCGAAAGCGACCCGCGTACGCCACAACCACGGGTGAACAGCATGCTTGCAAGTTCACAATGTCGTTACTAATGGTCGGAAACACGATAGCTCACGATGTACGATGCAACGCTACATAAACCATGGTTCGCCATATTGGAGCAATGCCTGCACAAAGCAAACCAAGCCAAGCGCGAATGAAGATGCCGGTACGCTGTCGTACGTCCGCGTAAGCGGTGTCACGCAGTCTGATGCGCTGAAATTTAGCATATGCCTGAGCAATAGGGGAAGGCCTCATTACAAAAAAAAGAGAAAGCCGAAAAATTCATGAATGCGGGCTTTGTGGCGCTGGGCAGAAATTCCCATCTGTATTATGACTTCATTCCTACACGTTAAGCAGCGGGAACACTATCTTTGTTGTAAATAAACTTCTCGCTCCTTTATGAGCACCAAAACCCACAGTGCTTCTCAATATAAACGTGTAGCGCCATGGCTGGATCCAAAATGCTGTTCGATTTATCCGTAAGGTCGAATTATAGGAAGTAGAGCAATAAGGACTTCCCTGTACCAGATCAGAGGAACACGGCAGTCTTTTGTGCACTCAGATGTTTGATACATGATTCCAGTAGTTAGTGCAAAGGAGAATACCTTGAGTAAAAATTGCCATCACTTCATTGAGCTGGTTCAGATTTGAACTGTTTTGATCGAAAAAGGCTGCTCTAAATTTAAAATTTCGTGGTGAGAATACTCACTTTTTTTAAGTTAAGCTTTTTCAAGTTGAAAATATTCTGCTCCAAAACTATGCTTTTTATGCTCCAAATTAATCCAATAGTTGTTACAACTGTCTTACTAGGCCAGAAAATCTGGCGAACAAAATTCATGTATATGCGTGTCAAGATCTTTGAACTTCAAGAGGCTGCCAGCTGTGGATTACGGCAGTATTAGGAGCAAATTTTGCCATTCTCACATCGTTTCAACATTTCTGTGATTGTGTTCATAATTTTAGGGTTCGTCACGCAGTTTCTAGGATCCAAGTACTCTCATCTGTACATCTATGTATCTTTTTTGTATCTAACCGTTTTCCCGATTTTCTGGGTCATTGGGTAGTCCATGGCTAAGTCGGCAGTGCATCGGGCTGGTGTGCTGAGAGAATAGCTTTTGCACAGACCCTCATATAAATTAGGGTCACTGAGTATGAACCAATCTGTACATATGGGCCGCTCTTCAACGAACCTCAGTTCAGGCAGACATGGGTAAAGGTAGATGCGAGACATGGTACATACCGTAGTTCGAAGAAACTGTTTGACACCGACTTTGAGCACTGGGCATGTGGCACTCATTGTGTCATCATCATCAGCAGCCTGGTTGCGCCCACTGCAGGGCAAAGGCCTCTCCCATATTTCTCCAACAACCCCGGTCATGTACTAATTGTGGCCATGCCGTCCCTGCAAACTTCTTAATCTCATCCACCCACCTAACTTTCTGCCGCCCCCTGCTACGCTTCCCTTCCCTTGGAATCTAGTCCGTAACCCTTAATGACCATCGGTTATCTTCCCTCCTCATTACATGTCCTGCCCATGCCCATTTCTTTTTCTTGATTTCAACTAAGATGTCATTAACTCGCGTTTGTTCCCTCACCCAATCTGCTCTTTTCTTATCCCTTAACGTTTCACCTATCATTCTTCTTTCCATAGCTCGTTGCGTCGTCCTCAATTTGAGTAGAACCCTTTTCGTAAACCTCCAGGTTTCTGCCCCGTAGGTGAGTACTGGTAAGACACAGCTATTATAAACTTTTCTCTTGAGGGATAATGGCAACCTGCTGTTCATGATCTGAGAATGCCTGCCAAACGCACCCCAGCCAATTCTTTTTCTTCTGATTATTTCCGTCTCATGATCCGGATCCGCCGTCACTATCTGCCCTAAGTAGATGTATTCCCTTACCACTTCCAGCGCCTCGCTACCTATTGTAAATTGCTGTTCTCTTCCGAGACTGTTAAACATTACTTTAGTTTTTTGCAGAATAATTTTTAGACCCACTCTTCTGCTTTGCCTCTCCAGGTCGTTCAGCATGCATTGCAATTGGTCCCCTGAGTTACTAAGCAAGGCAATATCATCAGCGAATCGCAATTACTGAGGTATTCTCCATTAACTTTTATCCCCAATTCTTCCCAATCCAGGGGTGCTATGCAGGATGCGTCGAGTTTGGCGAAACTCGGGATCTTCACGAGCTCTGGCGACACCCCAAGATGAAAGCACGAATGGTACCGAGACACAGTTTATCTTTCGACAAGCCTCCAGTTTCATTGGTTTATCTAGATTCACTCTGGCTGGCTATCATTCCTTGGGCGTTGCCTTCTGGGCGGTCGACAAACTGGGGCTCACGTGATCATACCGTCGGTGCATGGTCGTGCCTTCTTTCACTTGTTTGTCGTTCCACCGAGTGCATTACATGCAGAAGCAAGTTGTAAAACAAATGCATTTAGTACAATATTATTAGTTACTTTAACGTGGTTTAGAAGCATTTTGAAGCTTACGAGATGTGCACTGAATGCGTCTTAGACTAATTTGTAATTTAGTACGCTTCGCATTAAACCATGAGGGAGCGCTGTAGTCGCGTCATCACATCCATTCACCGGGCAAGCATGGCGGCTAAGCATCAGAGAGGCCCAGTGTAAACAAACCCGTACAACGAGCTTGCAGTGCGCGACGTAGTGATCAGGCTCGACGAAGGCCACTATTTCTTGGATAGTTCTGTTCCTCCGTGGGCAATCTTCCCGTGCACCCGGTAAGACTGCCAATAGCTTCGGCGATTTTACAGATCGCAACGCGCACCTACTGTTCACGGCGAAGTGCTGAAGAAACAACTTGTCCGGTGCTGCTTCTGCGAGTGCGCTGAGTTCCTCCACTCTGCGTGACTGCGAGCGTCACGAACATTACATAGTGTGGGCAAAAGGTAGACATCCTATATAGCTACGATGCGACGAGGTGGTACCGACGATGGATCTCGCTACCAAGACAGTGAAGGAGACTTCGACAAACTGCAGATAAGTATATTTCTACTGTTTCATATTTAGCATAATAAGAGTGCACGGATTAAGTCACTTTCGTAGTAACGAACTGAATGTCCAGCAGTTTAAAGAAGGCAGTGAGAACCAATGAGTGTTCGTGCTTTTACGTGCAAGTGGGCCCGCGAAAATATGGAATAGATGAAGGTAACCTTCACTAACTTGGTGAGGCAACAGAAATTCATGAGTGACATTATGCTAGAAAATTTATGGAAGAGTATCTTTATCCAAGTGAAATATCAATAGCAAGTACTGATATAAAGCAGGAAACTTATACAAAAATTTCATGGGTTGAACAGCACATGGAAGGCATTACCGAATCGTGATCGCCACGTTACCGATATCCTTGAAAAAAGTCTAGAATCATTGCATTCCACCGGTTATGCAATATGGGACATAAACCTGGAGGTTAACAAAGAAACTTGAGATGTCAAGGACGGTGTAGAAAGCGAAGTAACAAAAATTGTTGCAGATAGCATTAAGGCAGGAAGACAGTGGCGCAGTAAACCGTGGCAACTGATATGCTAGTTGAGATTAAAAAAGAAAGGAATCGGCAGGCAGGCCATGCACGTATTCGATCACTTGTTGCCAATTCATACCAGGTGATTACATAAGCATTACAGAATGAATGTCAAGGAGAGAGAACTACAGCCAAGGATGGCAGAAAATTGCGTAATGGGACAAGAATATGATGTTTGTAGGCATAGGATGCAATCAGCTCGTATAAGACGGGATTGTAGGGTGAGGCATTTGTTTTGCAGCGAACAAAAATAGGTTTGTAGTGCTGACAGTAGAGACTCGTGAAGGTGCAGGGCCACCTCAGCTGCTGGCACACTAATCAACATGACAATTGGCTCTGAAAAAGAAAACCCCAGTTTTGAAAAATAAAGCAATGTTGTCCCAACGCATTGTTTTACTAAGCATACTACACTAGAGGCTTCCACATTTAAGGGCACTTAGTACTAATAGTGCAACGAGCATTTTTCTTTGTAAATAATGGTTTGTATGTGGCTGATTCATTCCAATACACTTTTTTGCAGCAAAACATTCTGCTGCTGGAGCCACTCAACCGCCTGGTGGCAGTAGGCGAGCGCCAGGCACGTGCTCTTGAGTGTGGCAAAAGTCCAGAGGGCTGCTCCGCAACAGTAGTATCGCTGCCCTCACTGCTGCCCTGTCGAGCCCACAGAAGGCACCTTATAAAGGAGCTTTCAGTTTAATATTTTGTTTATTATTCAAGAACATGAATAAAATTATTGCAGTAAACATTGTGCTGTGCATATTAGGAGACTTATAACATGCACTTTGTGTCCCTTCAAAATAGGCAAAAACGTAAGACAACCTGTGCCACTCTTGGACCATGTAAATAAAAAATACACTAATGCAGCATACACGTCATCATGCTGTTTGTTCTTTCTATGTGCAAGAATACAGTGCGTGTTCATTAGCCACAAGATGAACGGTGTGTGTAATTCACAATGAAGAAAGGAAACAGCAGGAGCTTAATAATGCTATCACCTATAGACTGTGCATATGACTGCAACACTCCCCGATTCAAATGTGCCATTACATGCATGTTCGATACCACATATTCTTTAACATTGTCTTATAATTGCATGTACCATATTTCACACATCTTAAGCCCTTGCATAGCACACTTCTGATGTATCCATTTCATAGGCCAAATAATTGTACACTTTGTCCTTTTGTGTTGTATGAAAAGCAGCATCCTTTACAGTCGGATAAAACTTCAGAAGACAGGAGAGGCTCCACCCAGATGACCAAAGCGCAGCAGCCGATTGCCTACACGTCTAAAGAAATAGTCCCTCTCCAACGAGCAATATTAGTCTGTCTGGCGGCACGATATCAGTCTAGAGTGGGTGCCCATCGGTGCAGGCTTGTGTTCACCTGCCTTAAAGTGCAGATTCCGCAGCCTCCTAAAGTTGTATCCGACTAAAGAAACACGTAATGCCTTGCACCAGTTGCATAGACTTCTGCAATTTGATAGTACACAATGATCAGGAGCAGAAATCTATAAAGGCATCCAAGCAAAGCTGGCTGACCACACTTCCATTATGAGGGGCTGAAAAAGGTCTCGCCAAATATTCCCATGACGTCCTTGAAAAAGAGGTGGTGTTTGGCACTTCTTTAGAATCAAAAACAGATTACACTGAATGTTGTGTAGCACGTCAAAACAAACTGAGCTTGGTTATTTGCACAGCATGTAATGGGAGGTCGAGCTTCACATAGGAAACAAACTGCTCTGTCCAGTACAATTTTGAGGCCGGTATGGCACCTATTATGGCACCGGTATGGCACCTATTATGTCAACAGTGTCTATATACAAATTACACTTTTCACAGGCCATTGATTTCACCATTATTTTTGTGTGATGGTTCTTTCAATCAGCGTTTGTATTACATGAGCAGTTGGATTTGAAAGCAAAGCTTTGTTTGCAAACCTTCCGACTTCCATAAGTGTGTGGCAAGGCACTGGCATGTTGTCGAACAGCTCACACTTCCTCGGTCCTGCACCAAAGAAGCCCAATGCTCTATTTTAAGTTGGATCGCACAACAATTCAACGGCAGACAAAGAAGTGTAACACACACAGCAAAGCATTCTGCTGTGTGTATTTCTCTTTGTGTCCCGTCGAATTGTTGTGCAATTAAACTTCAAGCTTCTATACCAATACACCGTCTTCAACTTCACCAATGCTCTAGTTATTAGGCCACAATGGTGCACATCTTTGAAATTTCCCACCACAAATTTGTTCTCCGAAAAATCCCAAATGTTAAATTTTGCAGCACAGCTGTATGTATGAACGTGCCATATTCTTTACCATTAACTCACAGGAATCAAAGAGGCAAGCATTAACCAGCCTTCCTGCTGCCGTTACCATTATCATCATGACACCAATGGAAAGACAGTGCCACGTTTCAGTAAAGGGAGTGCTGGAGGGAAAGGTGTGACAGCGAGGGCTTACAATAAAAATAACAGTTACGAGACATGTTCAATGCCAATATATGCTGCATGTCGCTCAGCCTACTTTGGCAATGCAGCAAGTGTTTACTAGTTTGGGCATATCACGTTTTGTGTAATTGTTGCTCTAAACCTGTACAAATGGTCTATTTGCTCTGCAAGTTTTATTTTTATCATGGTAGGTTAAAGACCCACTTTTCATTGGCATCTGCACCACATTTCTTCCGATATGTAATAATGCCTTGGTGGTTCATGACATCTTCACGTACAGAGAGTTCTGCAGAGTATCGGATGTGCATTGTTCTAATGCTTAAGAATTAGAGCCCCATTATGAGACAAAAATATACAATTTATCCATCCAGAATAACGCCGCCCCCCCCCAAAAAAAAGAAGACGCACTGAACCTCTGGCACATGCATCGACAGTGAACAGAGCAAACAATGTGAAGTATTTTCTTCATGCAAGCCAACACACTAAGATTCTCAATGCATTTTCATTTCGCCACAAATGCATAGGCACAACCGGCTTGGCGCAACATCCACATCTCGCGCTGCAACAAATTGTGCAATGCCTCGCTGTTTCATGGTGTGGCCGATAGATTACGCATGACCAAAATTCAGCATTGTGCATACTTAGTAACTTCACCAATGAAGAACCCCAAGTTGTTTATGAGATTAGGATTCATAGGTTACTTCACACAATTAATGATATCCATCTATCTATTTATACTTAACCCCTTTCCCAAGAAAGTGAGCCATTTGGAAGGCACCCTGACAGATAAGTGGAACAATCGACAAAAAGTGATCAACCAGCGAAAAAGTCTGTTAATCACAGTAACGCTGACATTGAAGGCGCCTTCATTCCTACGTACGTTCCGTCGACACACCCGACTACGTTCGTAATGTTCCCACGAAGTGGGAAGCATTCATTTATATATGCCCGCTCCGCCGCAGTATTCTGGAAAGCTAGCCACCGCTTACGCACTGCCGCATCGATAAGCGCGTCATACACATCTCTGACACAGTGGCTAACAGTAGTTTGATGGCGTCCGATGTAACGCTCGGCGCCGACGCTTCCCTGAAAACTCCCAGTCCCGTAGAAACGGAGGGCACAGATGACTTGCTCTACGACGGTGAGCGAATGAGGCCCGCCACGCTGTCTCCGCAGACGAGAGTCTTCGCCTAGCTCGTCACACAGCCAGCACACTGATGTCTTCGACAGGCGAAAATGACGCTGAAACTCCCCGTCGGTCATGCAGGTGAACGGGTCCGGACGGTCATACTGACGCTTGCTGCCGCTGGATGCAATGAAACAGGCTGCTGCTGCCGCCGCCATGTTCCCGAGTTGAACTCGGAGGGGGTTTCGCGATGTACGAGTTTAGCACGAGTTCGCCTGTCAATCAAAACCAGAGGTCACGCCCCGCACGAGGCATGTAACTATTGCGCGCGCACCCACTACAGTTGGGCCACGCCCAACTTATCTTCCGGCAACAGCGACGCGGTGTCGAGCTGAGAGGCATCAACAATCTTGACCGCCGACATAAATCACGCACAATGCACTGTCGTCGGTGATGTACTGAGCACCACTATCGAAAACAAAGCGTTGACTGTCGCTGGCATACATCCTCTCGGGCTGAGATAGCCGCACAACACGGTTTCACTGCCTGCATTGCGGCGCGTAGCGCACAGTAAATAATTATCGGCACGTCACTGTAGGTGCTTGCAAGGCGTCGAGGCGTCGAGGGGGACGACGATGCTGAGGAGTGCTTATTGCAGCAGTCGTTTCAGATGGCTGCTCTGTCATCGGTGATGAAACGGAGCCACAACGTCGTGAACACAATCAGCGTCCCAGAATCGCTCGCTCTTCTAGGCCCAGTGCAATGGCATTTCTTCATCACAAGCACTGCGCACTCAACAGTTCCAACACCTCTCTCCGTTCGAAATCTGATTTCATAAATGCACACAAGAGCCCTCACCGGCCAAAATGCGAGTGCTGCGGTGTCGTTACGATATCCATCTGCGATCGCTGCTGGCTCCAGCAGAGGTAATCCGCAAGCACCTTCGACTGCACAACACACTCATATACTGCGTACATGGGCTCAGACGCGCCTTCACTGGGCAAGCGATGACAAGCGATGAATTCTGTCACTGGGGAAGCACGCACGTTTCGCAATGTATCGCAGAGGCTTCGCGCACAAAGATAAACTGGTACATTTTCACTGAACTGCGTCACTACGCACTCTAAAATAACATACCGCCATTTTACAGCGACAGCTGTTGTGTCGTTTTTAGTCGGTAAAGCGGGGGCCTTAAAGCCTAGTGAAGCGCCTGCGATGAATAGCCGTACCGCGGCGCTGCGTTTCTATTCCCCTAATAGAGAAACAGTGGCCATGACCCTCCATGGATCATGACCGACTTTATTGAGAATAGCACTGCAGCGCCCCTAGGCGACTTATCACCGTATGAACGCCCTCGTGCGTGCGACCCGCTTCAATGTACCGCTTCTAAGCTTTCGCCTCCCTGTCGCCACTCACGGCAAGAAGTGCAAAATTTAATAATTTGCTCGATCTCCGTTTGTCATCACAAATTTCTAGCATTGAAAACGAAAAACAGATACCTAAAGAAATAAAAATGTGCGTTATTTTATTTGTCGTATTTTAACGTATTCGTTTGAGTGAAAGTGTAGGTGCAAGAATGCGCCGCATGTACCCCGTTCGCATTCGATGGAGGATAGATAGATAGCGCCCGAAAGATGAGGCACGCCCTTGACGCGCCCGGGAAAGGCGTGGCAAACGGCTCACGGCAAGTGTGCTGACAGACAGCGGGGCAGTCACGGTATCGCTAAGTTGCGATAATCCGTTGATAACAATACGCGGCGCTGGCGCGTTTCGTTGTGCAGCCTTCTGCGCTTGAAACGTGGAAGCAGCGTGCCGCGCAGGGTGCGCTCATGTTGTCATACGCGACTTTTGGTCTAGATATTTTTTTGCCTGCACCTTCGGCCCGTTCCGCGCTATCTCCGTTCACTGACTGCCGTCGAGCAAACTCGGGCAAAACTCGGGTGAACGAGAAACTCGACGCATCCTGCATAGCACCCCAGGTCTCTGAATACCTGCTGTAAACATGCTGTGAATAGCATTGGAGAGATCGTATCTCCCTGTCTGACGCCTTTCTTTATTGGGTTTTGTTACTTTCTTTGTGGAGGACTACGGTGGCTGTGGAGCCGCTATAGATATCTTCCAGTATTTTTACATACGACTCATCTACACCCTGGTTCCGTAATGCGTCCATGACTGCTGAGGTTTCGACAGAATCAAACGCTTTCTCGTAATCAATGAAAGCTATATATAAGGGTTGGTTATATTCCGCACATTTCTCTATCACCTGGTTGATAGTGTGAATATGATCTATTGTTGAGTAGCCTTTGCGGAATCCTGCCTGGTCCTTTGCTTGACAGAAGTCTAAGGTGTTCCTTATTCTATTTGCGATTACCTTAGTAAATAGTTTGTAGGCAACGGACAGTAAGCTGATCGGTCTATAATTTTTCAAGTCTTTGGCGTCCCCTTTCTCATGGATTAGGATTATGTTGGCATTTTTCCAAGATTCCGGTACGCTCGAGGTCATGAGGCATTGCTTATACAGGGTGGCCAGTTTCTCTAGAACAATCTGCGCACCATCCTTCAACAAATCTGCTGTTACCTGATCCTCCCCAGCTGCCTTCCCCCTTTGCATATCTCCCAAGGCTTTCTTTACTTCTTCCGGCGTTACCTTTGGGATTTCGAATTCCTCTAGACTAATTTCTCTTCCATTGCCGTCGTGGGTGCCACTGGTACTGTATAAATCTCTATAGAACTCCTCAGCCACTT
Organism: Dermacentor albipictus; assembly: GCF_038994185.2. Classification (NCBI taxonomy): domain Eukaryota; kingdom Metazoa; phylum Arthropoda; class Arachnida; order Ixodida; family Ixodidae; genus Dermacentor; species Dermacentor albipictus. Next base: position 57,114,199 of record NC_091830.1, read on the forward strand.
GAACTATCTCATCCATATTAGTAATGATATTGCCGGCTTTGTCTCTTAACGCATACATCTGATTCTTGCCAATTCCTAGTTTCTTCTTCACTGTTTTTAGGCTTCCTCCGTTCCTGAGAGCATGTTCAATTCTATCCATATTATACTTCCTTATGTCAGCTGTCTTACGCTTGTTGATAAACTTCGAAAGTTCTGCCAGTTCTATTCTAGCTGTAGGGTTAGAGGCTTTCATACATTGGCGTTTCTTGATCAGATCTTTCGTCTCCTGCGATAGTTTACTGGTATCCTGCCTAACGGAGTTACCATCGACTTCCATTGCACACTCCTTAATGATGCCCACAAGATTATCGTTCATTGCTTCAACACTAAGGTCCTCTTCCTGAGTTAAAGCGGAATACCTGTTCTGTAGCTTGATCTGGAATTCCTCTATTTTCCCTCTTATCGCTAACTCATTGATGGGCTTCTTATGTACCAGTTTCTTCCGTTCCCTTCTCAGGTTTAGGCTAATTCGAGTTCTTACCATCCTGTGGTCACTGCAGCGCACCTTACCGAGCACGTCCACATCTTCTATGATGCCAGGGTTAGCGCAAAGTATGAAGTCTATTTCATTTCTAGTCTCGCCGTTCGGGCTGCTCCACGTCCACTTTCGGCTATCCCTCTTGCGGAAGAAGGTATTCATTATCCTCATATTATTCTGTTCCGCAAACTCTACTAATAACTCTCCCCGGATATTCCTAGTGCCTATGCCATATTCCCCTACTGCCTTGTCTCCAGCCTGCTTCTTGCCTACCTTGGCATTAAAGTCGCCCATTAGTATAGTGTATTTAGTTTTCACTCTACCCATCACCGATTCCACGTCTTCATACAAGCTTTCGACTTCCTGGTCATCATGACTGGATGTAGGGGCGTAGACCTGTACAATCTTTATTTTGTACCTCTTATTAAGTTTCACAACAAGACCTGCCACCTTCTCGTTAATGCTATAGAATTCCTCATAGCGAGGCGTGCCTTCCCCTCAGAAAGTCATGGATGTAGTCATGAAAGCGTTGACCAAGTCCTAGTGCAGATTTGTTGTAGAAAGGCCTTTTCTAGGTCTAGGCCTAGGGTGGCCTGTGATGCCTCTTGTTTTGCTGTCGAGTATTTGGCTTTTGACAAGCTTCACAGCGTCTTGCGTCACCAGCCAAAGACGAAAGCCAATGATGTTGTGAGGATATATCGCGTGTTTTTCCAGGTTAGGCCTCATATGGTTTAAGCACCGCACGCTCCTTGGTCTTACCCACTCACGACGTAAGCGAGATTGGACGCAGATTGTCCATGCTGAGAGGTTTGCCGGGTTCCGGTACTAAGAACGTTTTAGCCCTCTTCTATTCTATGGGAAGTGTGCCTAAACGCAACGTCTCATTAACTATCGCAATGAGTTGTTCCGCGCCGCCATCATCCAGATTGTGAAGGGCATTGTTGGTGATGTTATGCGGCCCCGGAACGAATCGGCTGTTGAGACCTATCAGTGCTTGTATTAACCTCTTCTGTGGTACACCCTGAGCTAGTTCAACCTCAGCTTTGCGGTATTTAAAACAACCTCAAGTATGTCTTACAGCTCCAAGGATAAGAAAGACGACCGACCTGCATTATTTGGCCTCTAGGCAAGCCGCTCTGGATTGTTTACACACTTTCTAGTTTGACCGAGTCTACATATATACGGATGGCTTTTCCACTCTGACCAGCTCCATCGGCGCAGTGGTTATACCATCACGATCAATAAGCATTCGATACAAGATTTATGACTTGAAAACATCGGCTGGTTCGGAGCCTGTTGCCCTCTGAGATGCGTATGATTATATTAACAACCAACCAGCTAATCGGTGGGCAATATTCTGCGATTCGAAGGCGGCCTTACAACGTCTTCTCTCATCTCTTCGTCACTGGTCCTGTGAAAAACGCGTGTCGGAGATACGAGAAATGCACCATCATATGATAGCGAAAGGAGACCACGTAGTGTTTCAGTGGCTGCCTGGCCATTGAGGTATCTCCGGCAACGACCTCGCTGACGAAGCTGCTAGGAAAGCATACGAAGGAGCAAGCCTTGTTTCTGTACCTTTATCGCGGACTTACGCTGCCCAACACTTAAGCTAGCGCACTATATGACATTAGAGTAGTGGTAAACTCCTGAATTCACCTAAGATTGATTGCATTCCCTCGACCCATCTATGCAACTGCTGCTGTTACCAAGGCTTCCGCGAAAAGGGGAAACAATGCTGTGCCACTTACGCTTGGGTGTCGCATTCACCAATACACATACGTTTTTGAGGAGAATGGCTGATAGCGTCGAGTGCAATGCCTGCGGTGTCGTGGAAACTATAGAACATCTACTGTACATCTGCCCATCTTTTGAAATTGAGAAACATGACCTCTGCACAGCTCTCTATCAGATAGAAAACCGTTCCCCTTGAACAAGATATTGGGACCATGGCCTTGCATATCGCAACTACAAAAAGCACAAAAGCGCTGCTGCGATATTTGAAAGCTACCGGATTGAGTCACTGTCTGTGATCCGAACTGAGTCACCGAATGACATCCCCAGTGGACTTTGTATTCTTTTTATCTTTCCATCCCCTTTTCTCTTTTGCCACTGGAGGGTAGGCAAATGGGCTCAGTCCTGGTTAACCTCCCTACCTTTCGTTTATTATTTCCTCTCTCTCTCTTCAGAGGTGAAGTTGGCGTCAAGCCCCGCGTTAGGTCGACCCGAGCATTGGGAGGTCGCGTCCTCGGGAGCTGCCACATCTGACCCGGGAAGGTACTTGGCCGTCAGTTTTGCTATGAGCTCTTCCGGTGTTTCGATCTTGCATGCCTCGTATAGCAACTTGCTCATCGAGTCCATCTGCGAAGTCTTGCTGTTCGCACCGTCCAAGACGGGCTTCAGAAGGTTGGAAGAACCGCCTTTGCGTACCTGCACCTGAGTCATGTTGCAGATCTCATCCCATTGCTGCCTTGCTCGTATGGAGCAGTGCTGTTCAATGCTTCGGTTTACCTCCGCAATCTTCTTCCAAGCGGATGGTTCAGGCGTTGCCATTTCCATCTTTCCAGTAATGATTGCTTGCCGTCTAGCATGTGGGTGAGTGTACTGTCCATCTTCCCAGTTTCCAGATCAGTGATTACCGTTCGCGTAGCTGCCTCGAGATCCGTCTGGAGTTGCGTCATGCACCCATCTAGGGGTGCGTCCACGTGCTCCGCGGACCTACCGGTCCTCAGCGCTCTGCACTTATCCCAGTCCACTAGCTTGAATATCTCTTCCTCGGTCCTGTGCCAGCCTACCATAATCGCAATCATCCAGGAGTCACTGCCCAAATCCACGAGTTTTGCATCACGATGCTCGAGTAATGTTTTTGATGAAAACCAGCTCAGGCTGGTGTCCGCGCTGGTGGAAGGTCCCCGTCTTGTTGGTTGTGTCGGGTTGGTTATGAGCTCAAGACCTGCCTCGATGCTCTTTCCATTTATATTTGCCTCTAGGTGTACTCTGCACCTATCCCCACGTCGGAGGTGGGGCATTAAAGTCTCCCGCCTCGAGTAGGGGGTTACTGCCTGCCAGGTGCGCGGCCTTTGTTAGGAAAGCCCGAAACCTCTGCCTGTGCTTTTTTGAGCTGCTGTATGCGTTGAGGGTGAACGTTGGCTTGCTACATTTCCCCTTGCCTGCTTTCTCTGCAATCATATATTCGATGGTATAGACGGCATGTGTATGTCGTGCTGTACGAACGTGAGCTTGTTCCGTACCAGAATGGCGACCCCGCCCACCGTTAGAATGGCTGGCCAGGGCACGATAGCCCTGCATTTTAATGTGCTTGATGAGCGTCTCCTGCAGCTTGATCACGCTAGGCTTTCTGTCCTGAGGTACTGCCGTAGCGTTCGTGCCTTGCCTCCCCGTCCTCGACAGTTCCACTGCAATACTGTGAAGTCTCTAAACAAGAAAGGGGCTGGCAGATGGAATGGCACACTGTGGTATAAACTTTTTTAAAACAGGGTTGAAGTGCCTCAGACAGGCTGGCCAACGTTTCGATAGGTGGACCTATCTTCGTCAAAGGCGGCCTCGTCATCCTCGGCGTGTTAGTTTTAAAGGGTTAGTGCAGTGACGTCACGTGCGGGTGTTGTCGCTGGCGGCTGGTTTTAAAGAGAGAGATTACAAGAGAGAACAGGCGTTGTCGTCCGACGTCTGTGAGCCTCATTCTCAAGACGAAGGGACAAGAGCGTGAGAGTGGGCACGCGGGGAGGAAAGAAAAGAAATAGAAGCAGAAAAAAGGGGGAAAAAAGGAAAAAAAAAGCAGGGGGGAGCCATGGCCGTACCAAGACACAACAAAGGGGGGGGGTGAAAGAAAAAGAAAGAGAAAAATGAAATCTTTTAAGAAATACGGGGGCTTGGGAGCGTGTTGGGGATGTGAAAGGTTAGGAAGTATTCAGGGGAGTCGTTGGCGGCATGTTTTTGAGGCATTAGAACGGCCGGTCAAGCAATAGGTCGAGTAATTTTGAAATAGTTAAGGTGGCGGCGAGGAGTCTGCGGTGCAATGTGTGGGGGTGGCTGAAAGGCAGCGGCATGGTCTTTCAAGGGGCACTGCCCCACGCGCTTAACGTAGGTGTCGTTACGGCGGCATCCAGAAGGCGATACTCCGGGTTGAGGCGCCGAAAAAGGCATATTGACTTCGGAATGTGTTGTCGAGGGGATTTCAAAAAAAAAGGACTAAAAAAGGGGGAAGGGGGAAGAGGGGGGCGAAATCGGTATAGCAAACAGGAGGGTGACGCGTGCAGAAGCGGGCGCGGGCAAGTGTACATGGAAGAAGGGGATCGTACACTTGGTGTAGACGTAAAATCCTGAAAGAGTACATTAAATTGAGTAGTAGGCAGAAATTTTTTTTCTTTTTTTTCCTTTTTTTCTTCCTTTTTCCCCCTTGTTTTTTCCCCTTGTTTTTCCCTTTTTTTTCTTTTTTTTCCTTTTTTTCCCTTTTTTTCTTCCTTTTTGTCCCCTTGTTTTTCCCCCTGTTTGCATGTAGAGCACCTGGTCGCCCCAGGTGCTCTACATGCAAACACATTCAATCCACTACTACAGTAAAAAGTACAGCGTCGAATTACACACACAAGGTAACTTCGGCTTTTACCTGCACATCAAGCAATGTAGTCTACTGTCTAGAATGCGCCGCTTGTGGCAAGCAATACATAGGTGAGACCGGACAACAAATCAATACAAGACTCAATGGTCACCGCGCGGACACAAAACACAATTTACCCAAAGCAGTAGCCAGCCACTTTAATGAACATGGACATGTGTTTGACAAAGCAAGGCTCTATATACTACAAACAAATTTCCGTTCCCCTCGCGAAAGGAAGTACACGGAATCATACCTCATACACAAGTTTAATTGCCTACACCCGACAGGAATTAATTTGGCACGCGGCAACTTAGAATCTTTAAAAGCTGTAACTTAAATCTGAAACTCTCATATCATCAACCAATACACAAAACACATTAGGCCACCAGCCAACTTTAATTCTTAACCTCACCTACTCTTTCATTTCGGAGGAAAGGGGGAGGGGAAAGGGAGAGGGGGAGAAAGGGAGAAAAAAAAATTTTCTGCCTACTACTCAATTTAATGTACTCTTTCAGGATTTTACGTCTACACCAAGTGTACGATCCCCTTCTTCCATGTACACTTGCCCGCGCCCGCTTCTGCACGCGTCACCCTCCTGTTTGCTATACCGATTTCGCCCACCCCCTTCCCCCTTCCCCCTTTTTTAGTCCTTTTTTTTGAAATCCCCTCGACAACACATTCCGAAGTCAATATGCCTTTTTCGGCGCCTCAACCCGGAGTATCGCCTTCTGGATGCCGCCGTAACGACACCTACGTTAAGCGCGTGGGGCAGTGCCCCTTGAAAGACCATGCCGCTGCCTTTCAGCCACCCCCACACATTGCACCGCAGACTCCTCGCCGCCACCTTAACTATTTCAAAATTACTCGACCTATTGCTTGACCGGCCGTTCTAATGCCTCAAAAACATGCCGCCAACGACTCCCCTGAATACCTCCTAACCTTTCACATCCCCAACACGCTCCCAAGCCCCCGTATTTCTTAAAAGATTTCATTTTTCTCTTTCTTTTTCTTTCACCCCCCCCCTTTGTTGTGTCTTGGTACGGCCATGGCTCCCCCCTGCTTTTTTTTTTCCTTTTTTCCCCCTTTTTTCTGCTTCTATTTCTTTTCTTTCCTCCCCGCGTGCCCACTCTCACGCTCTTGTCCCTTCGTCTTGAGAATGAGGCTCACAGACGTCGGACGACAACGCCTGTTCCCTCTTGTAATCTCTCTCTTTAAAACCAGCCGCCAGCGACAACACCCGCACGTGACGTCACTGCACTAACCCTTTAAAACTAACACGCCGAGGATGACGAGGCCGCCTTTGACGAAGATAGGTCCACCTATCGAAACGTTGGCCAGCCTGTCTGAGGCACTTCAACCCTGTTTTAAAAAAGTTTATACCACAGTGTGCCATTCCATCTGCCAGCCCCTTTCTTGTTTTTGGACTCCCATGACAGCTGACGATGACGGAACAGGGTAAGTGCCCCTTGTTATCCTTTGCCCATGTAGCAATCCTTGGAGACAGCCAGTACAGATACCTGACGGAACATTTTCCACCAGGCCCACACGCGCCATACATAAAACACCTTAGTGGGGCACAAACATCAGATATTCTACCGCTAGTATGTGATGCGCCAATTGACACCACACACTTTATTATCAATGTAGGCACAAACAACCTAAGAACACAAAGCGCCGCGGACACGATACAGTCCATGAGCGACGTAATAAGAACCATTCAAGCCGCTCGCCCAAACGCACACATAACCATAACGACTGTCGCTCCCCGCCTACAAAACAAACACCGCCCACTATTCTACCAAACTAATGCACTCATGAAACACAATGAGGAGATTAACAAGCTAAACTCACTAATTTTCAACTTAGAAAACGTCCATAAGAATGTTGACACCATGCACCACGCGGAAATACACGAAGCACCACACGAACACCTAGCTTGGGATGGCTTCCACTTGAACCGCAGTGGAATAGAGCTAGTTTCCCAATACATCAAGTCCTTTATTAAGGACAAGTACAGAAAAACTCTTTTAAATTCCACCTCTAATACCACCTCCACCAACTCTGCGGAACGTGCAACCGCGAACAACACAACTGTGACAGTCACTTCGAGGACACAGGGAATACAGACAGTGGAATGTGAAGCAAGCCACTGCACAAATGAAACAGTCAACACAAGAACAGTTGGAACACAGACAGTGGAATGTGAAAAGAACCAGAAGGCACACACACCACCAAAAATGACATCAACCACCATGCAAACAGACACAATGGCAACAGACAACAGAAAACCCACCACCGAAGTCTACACACAGACCCCCACACGCCTGCCTGCACACACACAAACTCAAACAGAGACCGAGATCGAATTAAGCCAGGCATACGATAATAAACCGGCCGACCGGAAAAACACCCCACGCAAATCTGCCCGCAAGAAGACAAGTAAATGACAGACATCGCAAATCAATAATTCCTCAATGCCACGAAGCACCGAACTCCTACAGGCTAGAAAACTTACCAAAAAACATGTGAGCTACACCTCCCATCTGAAAACCTACACAAGCTGCACCGAGAAAAATATAATTCCTAAAGGCCTAACACTCAAGGCTGTACCAGCTCTAGGAACACTCCCACCACACCATCGCGCAAACTGGCAAACAACATTACATAGTGCCTCACTTTCACTTTTGAATATCCTTAAAGAACACTGCGAAGAGCGAATCGAAACTTTTAACCACAGACTTAGGAACATAACCCTGACACCAGATGAGAAGAGAGATTTAGAACATTACGGCGAAAAACAATCTAGAAAATTGGTTCAAAAACAAAGGAAAAAAGCAAATTTTAATCAAAAAACAACCTTCCAGCCAAACAGCCACCACATCCAGACAAGAGGGACCTCGAGCTTAGAAGGACCAGACAGTAAGGAAATTTCCACAGAACTAAACCGCTCCAATGTTATAGACATTTCTAAAACATTAAGTCAAAAAGAAATAGCCGTACTCAGCAAGGGCTTAAACTTTTGCCCCACGAACAACACAATAAATGAATTCGAGCTTCACAAGGACCTCTCAGAATTCTCCCGACGAATGCGTATCCGACACTTTTTTGCAGACACACCAGACACCGGGACGACACCACTTAGAGCCCAATCCTCTTGGACTCCTGAACCAGAACAAGCCATAGAACTTGACATATACCTTAAAACTATCACTAAAGAAATTATAAGCCAATCCAAGACATCTAAGCGACCTAAAAACATAACTGCGTCGGAGAGTCATATCATTTCAAATCTGAGCTGCCGGAATGACATTGTTATTAAGGAAGCAGATAAGGGTGGAAGTATAGTTATTTGGCCAATAGAAAAATACAAGCACGAGGCTTACAGACAACTAAACAACCCAGAACATTACCGCAAACTAGATAACGATCCGACATTGTCCTATACAGTGACAATTACCAACAGGCTGAAATCACTTTTGGCTGATGAATTGATAACACCATCAGAATACAAATTTCTTAAACCAAGCAACAAAACTGCCGGACGTTTTTACCTCCTTCCGAAAATTCATAAAATTCCATCCGCTGAACTATACACTGCTATTATCCCAGGCCGTCCGATAGTATCAAACAACAACACCCCGACAGAGAGCATCTCCACATTCCTTAACCACTACCTTGGTAACTTGCCGAAAACACTTCCGTCATTTGTACAAGATACGCCCCACCTGCTGAGAATTATAGAAGACATTATTACTAAAGGCACACTACCCCACAACACAATTCTCGCAACACTAGACGTCACGGCGCTGTACACCAACATTCGAATCCCTGATGGTTTATCTTCGATAAAACAAACGTTGTCTAAACACAGTGCACAACACTCTACTGAAGTTTACCTGTCTCTCCTTGAATTAGTTCTCACACATAACTACTTCGAATTTGAAGAGAGTTACTACCTACAGATACATGGCACAAGCATGGGTACGCCTTTTGCACCAACCTACGCGAACATATTTATGGGGATTCTAGAAACAGATTTCCTATCGCGCTGCACTACCAAGCCCCACACATACCTACGATACATAGACGACATACTCATAATCTGGGGACATGGCCAAGACAGTCTAGATAAATATGTATCCTTTCTAAATTCTGTTCACCCAACAATAAAATTCACATCAGAATCCTCAACTGAGCGCATAAACTTTCTGGACACAACAATATACATTGACAATGGTGAACTAAAGACAACGCTGTATAGGAAACCTTTCGACAAACAACAGTACCTAGAATATACCAGCCACCATCCCAGACATTGCAAACAAGGCATCTTTAAAGGCCAAGCCACACGACTACGTCGCATTTGCGTTGAAAACCAAGACTACATAGATAGACTCGATCACCTTAAAGAAACGCTATCAAACAGGAACCACCCAAACAGTGACCTTCAAACAGCTTACATCGCTGCAACCAAACTTGATCGAGCCAAGGTCCTCAAGCCCCGCCCGAAGATCACAAGAACAACAACGCCTCTTCTTACTACTAAATTCTCAAACGCACTCCCAAACGTGAATAACATCCTAAGTAAATACTACCCGATTCTCACCAGCAACCAGAAATTTAAGAAGATTTTTCCCGACCCTCCCAGAGTAGCCTACAGACGCAACACTAATTTTAAAGATGTTCTTGTGCACGCCAAACTACAGAAAAAGAAGAAGTTGGGAACCAATCCCTGTGGTCGCCCCAGGTGCTCTACATGCAAACACATTCAATCCACTACTACAGTAAAAAGTACAGCGTCGAATTACACACACAAGGTAACTTCGGCTTTTACCTGCACATCAAGCAATGTAGTCTACTGTCTAGAATGCGCCGCTTGTAGCAAACAATACATAGGTGAGACCGGACAACAAATCAATACAAGACTCAATGGTCACCGCGCGGACACAAAACACAATTTACCCAAAGCAGTAGCCAGCCACTTTATGAACATGGACATGTGTTTGACAAAGCAAGGCTCTATATACTACAAACAAATTTCCGTTCCCCTCGCGAAAGGAAGTACACGGAATCATACCTCATACACAAGTTTAATTGCCTACACCCGACAGGAATTAATTTGGCACGCGGCAACTTAGAATCTTTAAAAGCTGTAACTTAAATCTGAAACTCTCATATCATCAACCAATACACAAAACACATTAGGCCACCAGCCAACTTTAATTCTTAACCTCACCTACTCTTTCATTTCGGAGGAAAGGGGGAGGGGAAAGGGAGAGGGGGAGAAAGGGAGAAAAAAAAATTTTCTGCCTACTACTCAATTTAATGTACTCTTTCAGGATTTTACGTCTACACCAAGTGTACGATCCCCTTCTTCCATGTACACTTGCCCGCGCCCGCTTCTGCACGCGTCACCCTCCTGTTTGCTATACCGATTTCGCCCCCCCCTTCCCCCTTCCCCCTTTTTTAGTCCTTTTTTTTTGAAATCCCCTCGACAACACATTCCGAAGTCAATATGCCTTTTTCGGCGCCTCAACCCGGAGTATCGCCTTCTGGATGCCGCCGTAACGACACCTACGTTAAGCGCGTGGGGCAGTGCCCCTTGAAAGACCATGCCGCTGCCTTTCAGCCACCCCCACACATTGCACCGCAGACTCCTCGCCGCCACCTTAACTATTTCAAAATTACTCGACCTATTGCTTGACCGGCCGTTCTAATGCCTCAAAAACATACCGCCAACGACTCCCCTGAATACCTCCTAACCTTTCACATCCCCAACACGCTCCCAAGCCCCCGTATTTCTTAAAAGATTTCATTTTTCTCTTTCTTTTTCTTTCACCCCCCCCCCTTTGTTGTGTCTTGGTACGGCCATGGCTCCCCCCTGCTTTTTTTTTCCTTTTTTCCCCCTTTTTTCTGCTTCTATTTCTTTTCTTTCCTCCCCGCGTGCCCACTCTCACGCTCGTGTCCCTTCGTGTTGAGAATGAGGCTCACAGACGTCGGACGACAACGCCTGTTCCCTCTTGTAATCTCTCTCTTTAAAACCAGCCGCCAGCGACAACACCCGCACGTGACGTCACTGCACTAACCCTTTAAAACTAACACGCCGAGGATGACGAGGCCGCCTTTGACGAAGATAGGTCCACCTATCGAAACGTTGGCCAGCCTGTCTGAGGCACTTCAACCCTGTTTTAAAAAAGTTTATACCACAGTGTGAAGTCTCTAGTGTTTCCTACCATCGTGGGGAGTTCTGTGCATGCTCGCGCGACTACCTCGCATTACTCGACCCGGTGGTTGACTGGTCGCCATTTCGGAGTGGCTAGTCGCTCGGGGTGCTAGTGCAGGGAGCACCACATTGTGTAAGAATGCCTCAGTCTTGTTGCAGCGTTGGTTGTATCCATAGCCGCCATGTTGGTTTGGAGACTGTTTGTGTTTGTGTGTAGGTTGGCTACATTTGTTTCCAGACGAGTGATATTGGATTGCATGCCGGCTATCGACTAACTAAGCTGCTTGACACTGTCACTGGGCGCTCTCAGTATCTCACGGATCTCAGAGCGAGCGTCCCCGGCCGCCGTCGATTCTTATTCGCCATTGAGGACCCTGCGTTTGGTGGCCCTCTCGCTATCGATTTCATTATCTGCTTTTTTACTCATTGGTCGTGGTTGGGATGTAGGCTCGACCGCCATCCTAGCCGTATTGCCGCTCCTAAATTCGTTTAATTCTCTCATGAGGTTGTGAATCACGGTTCGCATATACGCGTTTTCAATTTCTACCTTAGCCAGCCTCTCATTGCTCAAATGCCCCGTTCACGCACCCCCGGTTAGCTTGTTTGGGCCGCTTTCCCTCAGGCGGTTGGCCCATGTTGTGCCGGTTGTCGGTCTGCCTCCTAAGTTGTGGTCCTCCAGGATCGCAGAATGAAACGCTGTCGCAATTCGTACATAGAATGGCATTGGCAACCGTAATAAGATTTTGTAATTAGGACGACCAACACAGGTAAAAAACTTGCTCTTTACTAATATTATCCTGAACGGAAAGCCAATTTACTGCCCGAATTCCCGAACCAAATTTATGTGTGCTGTTTCAATGGCTTTATCCCGTGGATTACATAGTTGTCAGCCAAGCGTGGGTTTTTTCCGCCCTCGTAGCCAGTGCTGAAATTCTTCGTTAGCGTCTTGCCTCGTGCCTTTCGTGCCTTTCTTCAGCGCTCAGGGTGTTATTTCCTGGTATCAATGCCGTCAGCATTCCTGCAGAATATATTGAGAAGGAAACAAAAAACGCCGTCAATGCGCACTCTAAGCATTGAACATGTCTAAACAGTGCTGGGGCTCTAAATACAAACGACTCCTTTATTATTCTGCTGTTTTTGCCTTTCCACATCTTTTCACACGATGCTGCTTTCCAGCTATCGAATAAATCGGGTTTGGCTTGCTGGATGATAAGATATACACTACAGTAAATAAGAGGAAAAGAAGCCTTATAATAGCAAGAGCTTTAAATTGTAAAAGTGTTCTTTGTTGCAGGCAACATAGAAATTCGAACATAAAGAAGTTATGGATAGGACAATAAAATATTGAATAGAATAATAAGACAGATCAAAGTACATAAGCACCAATTTCGAGAACAACGCCTGTCCAGGATGCGGCCAGTGCACAGAGCATCAACGAAAAGTCGAAAAATAGCAAAGGTGCGGTTTTTTTTTTTGGCATGCAAGACGGCGCTCAGAGGTGTGTTCGTGCTGGCGTTATTCACCAAAGCTATTCATCGTCGTTATCTTGCGAGGTATAAAGGCAAGCAATATTCTCAAAACCTTTTTCCCTGAGCGATGCAATCTTTCATCTGGCTCACAAGAAAATATGAAGAGACAAAAAGAAAATCAAACGAAATTTTTTCTGCAATTGAACTTGCATGCATTGAGCATTTCGTCATATCTGAACGAAAACAAAAGATTTGCTTACCGTTAATCTAAAAAACACTAGCCAGCTTCTTTCCGAGCACAGTTTCACTCGGGTTAGCTGATATTACGCGACTGCAACTAAGTTGAATGCAGTAAGCCATTCGATTATTCTGGTTTGCACGCTGTGAGACAGACGTTTGAATTTGTCTGGCCTCGCATATGCTGACGAACTTACCACGGATTGTGTAACGCTGGTCGGGGCCCAAACACTTACCGGACCATTCTTGCAGCGGGAGGTAGATGTGAGCCATCTCGCAGCTCCTCAATTCCAGTCCAACGTCTTTCGCCAGTGATTGGGCGTAGTTCAGCCTCTCTTCAGTGCTCCCCATGTCATGTGACGGTGGAATGAGGCCTTCCCACAGCTGCAACGGTACGGCGCAGAGTTAGTCGTGGCAACTGTAACCGCGGGGACCGCCTTCACAGAGGTTTTCGTTCATAAGCTGTCTTGGCTAATAGCCGGATAGCTCCTTCGCGTCAGAATGTGTAAAAACATAAAATAAGAAAAAGAAAAACTTTCAGCGCTTACCGGGAATTTAATAGTCGCGTGTTGAGAGCGGTACATCAAACAACTCGGCTGCATGCCTCAGGCATCGGAGAAGTCATTCCTAACGAGGTGGAACTGATACTGAATCGCCGCGCAAGACTGAGGCGCCAATTGAGACAAAGATGTCAGGCATAGACCTTCGCTCAAAGGGCAAACCCTCAGAGTACCGAGGCGGGCCGCTAACAATGGTGCTGTGCCGCGCGTAAGGAAGGCGTCCTTGGAAGGCGGCCTTGCTCTGTGATTCCAAGCGCTTATACGTTGCATCTGTAAGCTACAGCGCATTCGTCTGCAATCGGTTATGCTTAGTTTGTACACTTCGCGCGGGGAATCTATTGAAGTACCTTTACCGCCGCAGTTGCAATACTTGTCATTTAGCTGTTGCGAATGCAAGCTCGTAATATTCATGAGTACAAACAAAAACCCCCGAAAACTAACATAAGTGCGAATGTCGAGGAAATAGATGGGTGTGAACTACAACATTTTTTTTTTACTTTAAAATCTCTATTGTGAACTTCGCTACTGTTGTCGCTACGTTATTTTGCGGCATGATGTGCGTATTACTGTAAACTTTCTCATCGTAATTCCTCTTCGTTTTGCACGACAGATATTTTTTTCTCTGCGGTAGAGCCGGTAATACTATTCATGTTTATAATAATAATAAAGTGCACGATGCGCTCGCTTTCGTATCAGAAGGGGGCGTCTCAGCAGGTACAATCGGCAGCGCCCTTCGTAAGTTCTTTTGTCTAACATTGGCCAACTGCCTTAACAAATATGTTCAGCATCACCATTGCTCAGGCACTTTTCTTACGAACAGTTATATCATAAGAACGTTTTTGGTGGTTACGGGCTCTGCTTATTCACCACTCACCTCCGCAAACCTGCTCCAGCGTTCCTTTCTGGCCAGTGCCCTCCAAATTTCTGGTGTTACGTACCAAGCGCCGTAAAACAGAAGACACTCTCCACCAGGCTTCAATAGCTTCGCCATGTTGCTCCATGCCTTGGGCTGGTCTTTCACGCGGTTAAGACTGTTGAAGCAGTAGAGGCGATCGAAAGGTCCGTACAGCCTGAGGAACTCGGAGACGTCTCCTGTTATGTCCAGCTTTTCGTAGGCTAGCTTTGGATGAGAACTGTACTCGCGAGCGTAGGAAACCATGTTTGGGCACACGTCGACCCCTACAATTCTCTCTACGTTGTCTGGAACGTTGGGCAAAAGGATCTTCATCGTCACTTGACCGCAGCCAGAGCCCACGTCGAGGAATCGCAATGGCCGACACGGACTCGCGCTTTCTTGCCCGATGCCGCTGTCTAGGGCATTGTCGAACGTCAAGTTGTAATAATTTAGCAACTTAGTTATTAAGGGGAAACAACACGATACGTTCTCCGAGTACGCACCCGCGTCGTAGTCAGGTTTGTTGTTTTGGGGCTGGGATTCGTTATGCATTCTATTTGATTCACAGTGACAGTGATCTGAGTGGCTATGTTGTTCTGAGTCGTGCCTGAAAAATTGGGAAAAAATACGGCAATTTGTTTGGTTTCTTGTCTCGCTCTCATTATCCATGTTAAAGACCATCTGCAAGATCAAATTTACCTGCGCAAAATCCCAGTTTAATATTATGAGGGCGTAGAGGAGCCCTTTTGCAATATTTGTACATTTGAAATACCAGCGCGAGCATCACGCAAGATTGGCAAATGTAGCCATTTTTGATACTGAAAAATAAAATACACTGCGATTACAATGCTCACTGGAAGCGACGCATGAGCTAACCTGCGGTTTCTCGGCATGACTTCGGTAATCTCGGAGGCCACGTTATAGCAGATTCCGCGGGAGCCGCGGTTTCCTGTGAAGAATTCTCTCCCCGTGTGAGACGATCAGACTACCGCGCCCTCTGATTGGCCTTTGTCGATTTACAGATGTCCCAACGCGAGTCCTAGCGGGAGGCCTAGCGGGCGGCGTCGTCTGCTGCCCGCTGCTCGCTAATAATATTCCGACACGGCTTGTGGGGGCTTTCCTCTTAGCGTCACCACACGCGCCCTTCTTGTGATGTGCTGTTTAAATGTTGCTAACACAAAAAAGGGAACTACAGATTACCAGTTATGCGGTGTTGGCAAAATTGTTTAAGTGGTATATTACGCAATTTATGACAAATTTCTTCACAATAAAATGTCTTTACAGTTGGCCTTGAAGTGTTCTTGAGAAGCAAAGCTGCTGAGCACCTTGAAATTTACGTTGCTGGAATTGCTGGCGCTAGAGGTGCTAGAGACCATTTGCAGTCACATCAGGGCCAAGAACGAGGCTGAAGTGGATCGCAGGAGGGGCCGGGGCAATTACGCGCCATTCGGACTCGTGTATACTCCACAGCGTACGAGACTTTTCCGAACGCAAAAAAAAATTCGATTCGATGTTTCGACAAGCGTACTTCTTGATTTGCGCCGAAATTTGGTTGAAAAAGGCTGAAAGCTTCCATGAGCCGGAAAGTGTATCAGACCTGTAACAAAGCGTGAGATCTTACCTGAATATCTTGGCGAACGAGTTTTCAAGCTAGTTCTCTATCTACCATGGGCGTTCACGTGATGAAGGGAGTGAATATATGAACCACGTTATACAGGCATCTGTTATCAGCCCCGTTTTATGTGCCCGTGTGGCGGCAGCGGACGTGGGGCAGCTGCGTCGAGATGAGCGAATATATTCAGCAATATTAAAGATTTTAAAGAGGTTACAAGCGCGTCATGCAAAACATCCTACAATCTCCTGTCCCATTTTGACTAGAGCCGTCGTAGCCATAAAGTTCCTTTTTGTTTTTCCTACATGTGTTCACCCAATGGGTGACTGACACATTCGCATCCTCCTATTGAGTGCAGCGCAGTGGTAGTGCGAATGTGCCCTGTTTGTCCCTTTTTATTTTGCTCTTGTACTTATACGCATCCTCCTCCTTCTCGTTCCGCCCCTGTGTAAGGTAGCGAACCGCACTTTCTCTTTCTGCAAGATTAACCTTGCTGCCTTTCTTTTTTCTCTCTCTCTCTCTGAATATATAGCACCGCCCGGCTGTCCTCTTTATAATGGCCATCAACCCCTGATAACATTCGAACATGCAGACAGCACGGCAAGGACAGGTCAGATAATCCGACGTCACAATTTTTTACACTTGACGCAATTTTGTTTTCAGAAACGCTGATACCTACTATCGTTTCTCGGTGGCCATGGTGTTCGGCTGCTGAGCACGAGCTCTAACAATCGAATCCCTGCCATGGAGGCCGCATTTCGACGGCGGCGAAAAGAGAAAATTTAAGTGTACCTAGATTTAGGTAGACCCCCATGTGGTCCAAATTTCCGAAGTCCCCAACTACAGCGTTCCTCATGGTATAAATCGTGGTTCTGGCACGTAAATTTTTAGAATTATACGAGCGCTGAAGCCTCGATCCCTTTAAATGGACACAGAAGAGAAACAGCAAATTTGTTCAGAATGCCGGTATTCTTTAAAAACCCTTTTTTCGTTTATTGAGCGTTAAGAGGTTCATTACAAACAAACAACTTGAAGGTCGCATTTCTACTTACTGTTGTCCAGAAATTTTCGACATTGTTCTACGTCAATCTGTCTAATTTCACAACAATTCACCGACGTAACTCAATACCCGCGTTACTGAAAGAGCAGCATTATAAAAAACTTACATTTCAAAAGGCAGGCGAAATTTTAAGATCTTTCTTTTAGCATATTTGACTCAGTACGTCCTTTTATTAACAAGCGTATTCATGCAACTTATTCATAGTGTCCTTCTTCCGTCATAGCACAGTTTTGGTCAGGAATAAAACACTGCTGCAACACGACAAAAGCGTTACGAATAACCACCGTAGATTCGAATATGCCAAGAAGGGTCTACCCGGTCGACATTGCTGACCGAAAGTTGTTGAAATGTTCTTGGTCTTTTGAAATATATTTTTTAATGGTGCGCTTTCAGTTGAGTTGGTGCATGACCAAGTTTGATAGAAGGCTGCAGGAAAACGTCTAAAATGTGGCGGTATGTACAGCGAAGCTTTCTTTGCACGTTACCTTTCCTCGCTGAACACACACACACACACACACACACACATATATATATATATATATATATATATATATATATATATATATATATATATATATATATATATATATATATATATATATATATTGAGTGTTTCTTATAGCTGATGCACGGGGGCGCCCCGACGAAGACGACGAACGCCCACTGGTTCTCGAGCTCTCGGCTGAACTGGCCAGCGCTGCAGTTACCTTTTGTAAATATACTTTGTAAGCGGTTTCCCGTCGTAATCCTTTGTTCATGTCACATTTTGGTGGCGGATGCCATTCCCCGTCCTCGACATGGAGCTCCGCTGCGGCCGCACCTTCCGGCTTTCCAGCATGGCTCCCAGTGACGACACCTCGTCTCCTCCTACTCCTGCAACCCCGACAGCAACGTACGTTACCGTCACCAATCTCCGCGATCCTGGCATACTCCTCGGCCAAGATAGTGTCTACGTTGAGGACTGGCTCAACCCGTATGAGCGTGTAAGCTGAAACTAGCGCTGGGACCCTACCATTATGCTAGCCAAAGTCCTATTCTACTTGGGCAGAACACCTCGTGTCTGGTTCCTGACACACGAGGACGAGATCTCTAGCTGGGATGCTTTCAAGGAGAAGCTCGTCGACCTCTTTGGAGATCCCACCGGCCGGCAGATGGCTGCTAGAAAAAAGCTCGCTACCCGAGCTCAGTTTTCTACAGAATCGTATGCCTCGTACATACAAGACATGCTCGCTCTTTCCCGGAAAGCCGACGAGAAAATCTCCGAGGTTGACAAAGTCAGCGACGTACTCAAGGGAATCGCGGACGGCGCCTAGCACTTGTTCGTCTTCAACAATGTGTCCACCATCGACTTCATTGTCAAGGAATGCCGCCGCTTTGAGCTCGCCAAAAGCCGCCGCGTCATTCCACTGTTCTCCCGGCTCCCTAACACGGTTGCGACGTCGTCTTGCGTTGACCTTACCACTTCATCAGCATTAAGTGGGCTCGTCACACGTATTGTTTGGCGCGAACTCGAGGCTACAAGTCGTGCACCGTTCCATTCACGCCCACTTGAACCCACTATTGACCAACCAGCCCCAGCGATCTCTCTCATTCAGGCAGTTGTACGGCAAGAAGGACAAACAGGCAAACACCCTGACGTCCGACCGGTGCACGGTGCTGACTGCTTCGCCTGATGGCGATCTGGACTCACCTCGCAGATATCGCAACCCTACCGAGTTGAGATCTCCGGACGACAAAGCCATTTGCTTCCATTGCGTCCGATTGACCACGTCGCTCGCCACTGCCGCACCTCATGGACGCCGCCGTATACGGGCTTCTAGTCCCCGTCTCCTCTACCACATGCCGACCCGCACGGTTACTCGCATCGCCGTACGCCTGCTACCTCTGACGTATCCGTCGATGTCAGTCGTCCTGCTCACTCGGCGTCACCTCAGCGCCCTCGGTCACCGTCGCCCCAGCCACGCCGCTCCTCGTCGCCGACCAATTATGGACAATCCGGACGGAAAACTAGACCATGCGGCTCCTGGAGGTAATGTTGCATTATCTTCGTCGTGTCTAAACCCTCCATTGACGCTCCCAAAGAACAATAACTTGATATTAACCTCGACGGAATCCCTTTGACGGCGTTAGTAGATACTGAAGCACAGGTGTCCACAATGAGTTGTAACCTCCGTCGTCGACTGAAAAAAGTTTATCGCGCCTCCTACTACTCGAGCCGTACGCGTGGCCGATGGCAGCACTGTTGATGTCACAGGAATGTCTGCTTCCCGTATACGTATCACCGGCCGCCACTTTCCGTTCTTTTTACAGTGCTCACCAATTGTCCCCATGATTTCATCCACGGACTCGACTTCCTTACGGCGCATTCAGCTTTGATCGACTGTTCTGCGGGCACACTTCGCCTCGAACTTCCTCTGCTCTTGCATATTCGTGCCGAACTGCCAAACCACTTAAGTACAACTTAAGTGCTGCTTAAGTGCGACTTAAGTGCTTAAGTGCGACTTAAGTGCCACTTAAGTGCTGCTGGTGCTGCTGCTGCTGCAATGCTGCTGCTGCTGCTGCAATGCTGCGACTGCTGCTGCAATGCTGCGGCTGCTGCTGCAATGCTGCTGCTGCTGCTGTTGCAATGCTGCTTCTGCTGTGCTGCAATGCTGCTGCTGCTGCGATACTGCTGCTGCTACTGCTGCAATGCTGCTGCGGCTGTTGCTGCAATGCTGCTGCTGCTGCTGGCGCTGCTGTAATGCTGCTGCTGCTGCAATGCTGCTGCTGCTGCTGCTGCTGCTGCTGCTGCTGCTGCTGCTGCTGCTGCTGCTGCTGCTGCTGCTGCTGCTGCTGCTGCTGCTGCTGCTGCTGCTGCTGCTGCAATGCTGCAATGCTGCTGCAATGCTGCTGCAATGCTGCTTCTGCTGCTGCTGCTGCTGCAATGCTGCTGCTACTGCTGCTGCTGCTGGTGGTGCTGCTGCTGCTACTGCTGCAATGCTGCGACTGCTGCTGCAATGCTGCGGCTGCTGCTGCAATGCTACGGCTGCTGCTGCAATGCTGCTGCTGCTGCAATGCTGCTGCTGCTGCTGTTGCAATGCTGCAATGCTGCTGCTGCAATGCTGCTTCTGCTGTGCTGCAATGCTGCTGCTGCTGCTCCTGCGATACTGCTGCTGCTACTGCTGAAATGCTGCTGCTGCTCTTGCTGCAATGCTGCTGCTGCTGCTGCTGCTGTTGCTGCTGTAATGCTGATGCTGCTGCTGCTGCTGCTGCACTTCTGAAATGCTGCTGCTGCAATGCTGCTCCTGCTGTGCTGCAATGCGGCTTCAGCTGTGCTGCAATGCTGCTGCTGCTGCGATACTGCTGCTGCTACTGCTGCAAAGCTGATGCTGCTGTTGCTGCAATGCTGCTGCTACTGCTGCTGCTGCTGCTGCAATGCTACTGCTGCTGCAATGCTGCTGCTGCTGCAATGCTGCTGCTGCTGCTGCTGCAGTGCTGCTGCTCCTGCAATGCTGCTGCTGCTGCAATGCTGCTGCTATGTTGTTGCTGCTGTTGCTGCAATGCTGCTGCTGCAATGCTGCTGCTGCTGCTGCTGCAATGCTGCTGCTGCAATGCTGCTGCTGCTGCGATTCTGCTGCTGCAATGCTGCTCTTGTTGTTGCTGCTGCTGCTGCTGCTGCTGCAATGCTGCTGCTGCTGCAATGCTGCTGCTGCTGCGATGCTTCCAATGCTTTGCAATAACAGCGCTTTGTGCTTGTTCCATGGCCTGTTCTTGTATGCTATAATCGATGATGAGCACTTTTCTATAGTTTACATTCAATATGCCACCCACGGTTACACTGACGTTTACATGAAACTTTCCTTAAGAGGATCGCCGCCGGCTTGCAAAATGCACCTAATTCCATGTCTTCTCTATAAGTATCAGCTAAAGAAAGACTCTTGTAGTATAATCATATTAGCACTGTAGTAAAGGTGTCGCAGTTTCACCGAAAAAGCGAAGCATCGATTGCGATAGCAAATTAGTGAACTAAGCGAAGTAAACTCTAGAAGAACTAAGGCTGGGCGAGTTGGTGATCTTGCATACTAAGAAGATTTTGCTCGAAAACCACACACACAAGAAAGACGTTGACTTTACGGGCGCAACTTCAACTGTTAAATTATGCTTAAAGCACTCGACATATATAGCCCTCCAAAACACCCCGCATGTACACGCACGCGTACAATGTAACATGGATTAAAAATTCTTATCAGAGTAGGCGCGATAAAAACTTCAGCTCAGCCTCGTAAAGCAAAACAAATCTGTCACTAACACAGTTCGGACCCGCTTTCTTCATGTAGGAGGCTTCCAATGTTTCACGCGATGTCTGATGTCTGCCTTTACCCAGAATCCTCGCACCGCGGAACCGAGGAAAACAATCGGTGTAAGGCCTGTAGTGATCCACAAGTCGCTCACCTTCATTATTTTTTATACCTTTTGCATACTCCCTAAGCCGCTCGTTCACACAACGCGCCCCGTCTGTCCAATGTAGGATTTCCCATAGGAAAGAGGAATTTCATATACGACGTTTGTGGCACACTTTGCGAACTGCTGGACTGCTTCTTCTGAGAGCCAAGCATTTGGCTTTCGCAAGGTATGCGACGGCTTAGCTGGACAAGCTTTTGTGGAGTGGAGAACACTACCGGTACCTTATACCCGTTAGCCAGTTTTTTCAGGCTTTGTGTTGCTTTATGGATGTAGGGGACCACTATAGGCCACTCTTTTCCAATCGACTCTTGCCTGCTTACCCCAGCCTTCAACTTCTACAAAAGCATTTCTGACACAGGGACCAAGATCGACTCAGGGAAGCCAGCTGCAACGAGCCTGCCCAATCGGTTGTAAAAACTGGCTTGTATCTCATGCACGCACGACTTCCGGAGCCATGACCCCAGGCAGAGGTTTGCGATGACTCTTTTCACTTCCTTTGAGTGGGCCGAATTATGCGGCAGAAGTCCTTTTTCGCACGAGGGGAGTAAACGCAACAAATGTGTTCATCTGAAAACTTTAACTGTAAATCTAAAAACTGAAAGATACCATTATGTGGTACCTCATAATAAAGCTTAGCCCTTCCCCCAGGTTCCTAAAATCATCTAAAACACTGCTCACTGTAGCCTTATTCGAAATGGAGCACTCCTTGTTTAAAACCACTAAAATGTTTTTCATTTAACGAAACACTTTAAGGACATTGTCATTAATAAAATAGTTAAAACGTAGAACGACAGAAAGCTGAGCTAGTTGGTAAGGATTCAATGTGCAAAATAGAAGTGAGGCGTGCAGACGTCCTGTCTGCATGCCTCACTTCTATTTTGCAAAATGGATAGTTAAAACGATCGTGTAGCGAGTGATCGATAGATGATAAGAAGATGTTGCAAAGTATAGGAGCTATGCAAGAGCCCATGCATATGCCTTTCTTCTGTAGGTAAGGTTGCTCGTCAAATAAGATAAAAGTATTCTGGAGTTAAAATTATAAAAGCAATAAAAAGTTAACAACATTGATACCAGCCAAGTTTTTGAAAGCCACCGAGCCGCTCTCGACTATGCAATCCTCAAAAGAGGCAAACAGGTCCGGATAGAGCACTGAATAAAGAAACACGTCAAGAAAGCGGGTCCGAACTGTGCTAGTGACATATAGGTCTTTCTTTACGAGGCTCAGCTGAAGTTTCTATCGCGCCTACACTGATAGGACTTTTTATTCCATATTGTCTTGTACGCGTGCCCATGCGCGGTGTTTTGGAAGGCTATATATGTCGAGTGCTTCCACGCTCATTAACCAGTTTAAGTGGTGCCCGTGGTGTCCTCGTCTTTCTTGTGTGTGTTGTTTTGGCACAAAATCTTTTTAGAAAACGAAGTAAGGACAGTAGGTTTATCGACCGTATAAACCTGCAATCATAAGCATACCTACTAAACCTAGAAGGGTAAGGTCAGGCGCGCACACTCACTCGATGACCGTGGAAACTCGCTGTGGAAATGCTGCCGTGAGCAAACGCGACCGCAGCAGACAGCGAATTGACCTTCCTGTTGCCGCTCGAATCAACGAGAAATACGCCGCCAAACGACAGTGCAGCGGAGAAGCTTGATGTGGGCGAGTCGTCTTGTCCGTCGTACATGTTCCTCTTTTAGTGCGCGTCTTCGTAGCGCTCTTCTCTTCACAGTGCAGCGCCGACTCTGTATCCGTCAAAGATAGTTTTCAAAATGCAGCGGCCCGGTGGCCCGGGCCGCCCAATGAGGTCACCACGATGGTTATGTCATTAAGGCAAACTCGATGATAAAACCAACACCTTGGAATCTGTGTGAACCGAAAGTTTTGCGAAGCGGTTAAAAATGCTGTCAATTCACCAATTTCACTCCTTCCTCTTTGGCTTAAAGGTAACCGTATAGCGCGCTTGCGCTCTCTCGCAGCCGTGCTACGAAGTTGTGACAATTCTTACAATCTATTGTGTTTCTCTATTTTTTTACTTTGTTCAAATCTACAGCTCGCTTCTTCGACAATGCTTCAATGAATGCCCCGCTAGGGCTACCCTTAATGCGGTAATCCTCATCAACATTCTGCGATCATCCCGAGGAGGAGGAGGAAACAAGCAAATAAGGGGGGATATTAACGAGAAATATGTCTGGTTGGCTAGCCTACCCTGGGGGATGGGAAGGAGATAGTTGGCGTTGGCAAGGCGGAAGTATACAGGTGTACGTGTTATTGTGACTTTATGGTTATTAAAGTAAGCAGAGAAAGATTAAAATGGTCTACTTCCTCAAACGAATTGTGTTCTTGAAGACGAACGTTAGTTTTCACGCTAATATTTGGGTCTCATTCGTTTTATTCCAGTAATTCCATAGAAAGCAAGGCCAGGAACCTGGACATCTATATTGCCATTAAAGGTGGCGGTGCTGTTCTTCGTGTGAGCTATTGAGGGTTAGATATGTCTGGCCGAGTTCACAAATACGGCTTAGATTTAACAAGATTTTTATCTTGGAAGGACAAACGGAAATGAGAAAAATGCATGAATATGCTTGTGCAGATAGACTGATAACAGGTAAAAGCACTCGTACTGGAAACCTGACTAGGTTGATAACGTACCACGAATGTCGGCCGTGGTAAAGTATGGCTTCGCGATGCCGATATAGAGGGTGTTCAGTGCACAGCTGCAAGCGCATCCAATCATTTACGGCTTTTGCCGAAAGCGACCCGCGTACGCCACAACCACGGGGAAACAGCATGCTTGCAAGTTCACAATGTCGTTACTAATGGGCGGAAACACGATAGCTTACGATGTACGATGCAACGCTACATAAACCATGGTTCGCCATATTGGAGCAATACCTGCACAAAGCAAACCAAGCCAAGCGCGAATGAAGATGCCGGCACGCTGTCGTACGTCCGCGTTGGCGGTGTCACGCAGTCTGATGCGCTGAAATTTAGCATATGCCTGAGCAAGAGGGGAAGGCCTCATTACAAAAAAAAGAGAAAGCCGAAAAATTCATGAATGCGGGCTTTGTGGCGCTGGGCAGAAATTCCCATCTGTATTATGACTTCATTCCTACACGTTAAGCAGCGGGAACACTATCTTTGTTGTAAATAAACTTCTCGCTCCTTTATGAGCTCCAAAACCCACAGTGCTTCTCAATATAAACGTGTAGCGCCATGGCTGGATCCAAAATGCTGTTCGATTTATCCGTAAGGTCGAATTATAGGAAGTAGAGCAATAAGGACTTCCCTGTACCAGATCAGAGGAACACGGTAGTCTTTTGTGCACTCAGATGTTTGATACATGATTCCAGTAGTTAGTGCAAAGGAGAATACCTTGAGTAAAAATTGTCATCACTTCATTGAGCTGGTTCAGATTTGAACTGTTTTGATCGCAAAAGGCTGCTCTAAATTTAAAATTTCGTGGTGAGAATACTCACTTTTTTTAAGTTAAGCTTTTTCAAGTTGAAAATATTCTACTCCAAAACTATGCTTTTTATGCTCCAAATTAATCCAATATTTGTTACAACTGTCTTACTAGGCCAGAAAATCTGGCGAACAAAATTCATGTATATGCGTGTCAAGATCTTTGAACTTCAAGAGGCTGCCAGCTGTGGATTACGGCAGTATTAGGAGCAAATTCTGCCATTCTCACATCGTTTCAACATTTCTGTGATTGTGTTCATAATTTTCGGGTTCGTCACGCAGTTTCTAGGATCCAAGTACTCTCATCTGTACATCCATGTATCTTTTTTGTATCTAACCGTTTTCCCGATTTTCTGGGTCATTGGGTAGTCCATGGCTAAGTCGGCAGTGCATCGGGCTGGTGTGCTGAGAGAATAGCTTTTGCACAGACCCTCATATAAATTAGGGTCACTGAGTATGAACCAATCTGTACATATGGGCCGCTCTTCAACGAACCTCAGTTCAGGCAGACATGGGTAAAGGTAGATGCGAGACATGGTACATACCGTAGTTCGAAGAAACTGTTTGACACCGACTTTGAGCACTGGGCATGTGGCACTCATTGTGTCATCATCATCAGCAGCCTGGTTGCGCCCACTGCAGGGCAAAGGCCTCTCCCATATTTCTCCAACAACCCCGGTCATGTACTAATTGTGGCCATGCCGTCCCTGCAAACTTCTTAATCTCATCCACCCACCTAACTTTCTGCCGCCCCCTGCTACGCTTCCCTTCCCTTGGAATCTAGTCCGTAACCCTTAATGACCATCGGTTATCTTCCCTCCTCATTACATGTCCTGCCCATGCCCATTTCTTTTTCTTGATTTCAACTAAGATGTCATTAACTCGCGTTTGTTCCCTCACCCAATCTGCTCTTTTCTTATCCCTTAACGTTTCACCTATCATTCTTCTTTCCATAGCTCGTTGCGTCGTCCTCAATTTGAGTAGAACCCTTTTCGTAAACCTCCAGGTTTCTGCCCCGTAGGTGAGTACTGGTAAGACACAGCTATTATAAACTTTTCTCTTGAGGGATAATGGCAACCTGCTGTTCATGATCTGAGAATGCCTGCCAAACGCACCCCAGCCAATTCTTTTTCTTCTGATTATTTCCGTCTCATGATCCGGATCCGCCGTCACTATCTGCCCTAAGTAGATGTATTCCCTTACCACTTCCAGCGCCTCGCTACCTATTGTAAATTGCTGTTCTCTTCCGAGACTGGTAAACATTACTTTAGTTTTTTTCAGAATAATTTTTAGACCCACTCTTCTGCTTTGCCTCTCCAGGTCGTTCAGCATGCATTGCAATTGGTCCCCTGAGTTACTAAGCAAGGCAATATCATCAGCGAATCGCAAGTTACTGAGGTATTCTCCATTAACTTTTATCCCCAATTCTTCCCAATCCAGGTCTCTGAATACCTGCTGTAAACATGCTGTGAATAGCATTGGAGAGATCGTATCTCCCTGTCTGACGCCTTTCTTTATTGGGTTTTGTTACTTTCTTTGTGGAGGACTACGGTGGCTGTGGAGCCGCTATAGATATCTTCCAGTATTTTTACATACGACTCATCTACACCCTGGTTCCGTAATGCGTCCATGACTACTGAGGTTTCGACAGAATCAAACGCTTTCTCGTAATCAATGAAAGCTATATATAAGGGTTGGTTATATTCCGCACATTTCTCTATCACCTGGTTGATAGTGTGAATATGATCTATTGTTGAGTAGCCTTTGCGGAATCCTGCCTGGTCCTTTGCTTGACAGAAGTCTAAGGTGTTCCTTATTCTATTTGCGATTACCTTAGTAAATAGTTTGTAGGCAACGGACAGTAAGCTGATCGGTCTATAATTTTTCAAGTCTTTGGCGTCCCCTTTCTCATGGATTAGGATTATGTTGGCATTTTTCCAAGATTCCGGTACGCTCGAGGTCATGAGGCATTGCTTATACAGGGTGGCCAGTTTCTCTAGAACAATCTGCGCACCATCCTTCAACAAATCTGCTGTTACCTGATCCTCCCCAGCTGCCTTCCCCCTTTGCATATCTCCCAAGGCTTTCTTTACTTCTTCCGGCGTTACCTTTGGGATTTCGAATTCCTCTAGACTAATTTCTCTTCCATTGCCGTCGTGGGTGCCACTGGTACTGTATAAATCTCTATAGAACTCCTCAGCCACTTGAACTATCTCATCCATATTAGTAATGATATTGCCGGCTTTGTCTCTTAACGCATACATCTGATTCTTGCCAATTCCTAGTTTCTTCTTCACTGTTTTTAGGCTTCCTCCGTTCCTGAGAGCATGTTCAATTCTATCCATATTATACTTCCTTATGTCAGCTGTCTTACGCTTGTTGATAAACTTCGAAAGTTCTGCCAGTTCTATTCTAGCTGTAGGGTTAGAGGCTTTCATACATTGGCGTTTCTTGATCAGATCTTTCGTCTCCTGCGATAGTTTACTGGTATCCTGCCTAACGGAGTTACCATTGACTTCCATTGCACACTCCTTAATGATGCCCACAAGATTATCGTTCATTGCTTCAACACTAAGGTCCTCTTCCTGAGTTAAAGCGGAATACCTGTTCTGTAGCTTGATCTGGAATTCCTCTATTTTCCCTCTTATCGCTAACTCATTGATGGGCTTCTTATGTACCAGTTTCTTCCGTTCCCTTCTCAGGTTTAGGCTAATTCGAGTTCTTACCATCCTGTGGTCACTGCAGCGCACCTTACCGAGCACGTCCACATCTTCTATGATGCCAGGGTTAGCGCAAAGTATGAAGTCTATTTCATTTCTAGTCTCGCCGTTCGGGCTGCTCCACGTCCACTTTCGGCTATCCCTCTTGCGGAAGAAGGTATTCATTATCCTCATATTATTCTGTTCCGCAAACTCTACTAATAACTCTCCCCTGATATTCCTAGTGCCCATGCCATATTCCCCTACTGCCTTGTCTCCAGCCTGCTTCTTGCCTACCTTGGCATTAAAGTCGCCCATTAGTATAGTGTATTTAGTTTTCACTCTACCCATCACCGATTCCACGTCTTCATACAAGCTTTCGACTTCCTGGTCATCATGACTGGATGTAGGGGCGTAGACCTGTACAATCTTTATTTTGTACCTCTTATTAAGTTTCACAACACGACCTGCCACCTTCTCGTTAATGCTATAGAATTCCTCATAGCGAGGCGTGCCTTCCCCTCAGAAAGTCATGGATGTAGTCATGAAAGCGTTGACCAAGTCCTAGTGCAGATTTGTTGTAGAAAGGCCTTTTCTAGGTCTAGGCCTAGGGTGGCCTGTGATGCCTCTTGTTTTGCTGTCGAGTATTTGGCTTTTGACAAGCTTCACAGCGTCTTGCGTCACCAGCCAAAGACGAAAGCCAATGATGTTGTGAGGATATATCGCGTGTTTTTCCAGGTTAGGCCTCATATGGTTTAAGCACCGCACGCTCCTTGGTCTTACCCACTCACGACGTAAGCGAGATTGGACGCAGATTGTCCATGCTGAGAGGTTTGCCGGGTTCCTGTACTAAGAACGTTTTAGCCCTCTTCTATTCTATGGGAAGTGTGCCTAAACGCAACGTCTCATTAACTATCGCAATTAGTTGTTCCGCGCCGCCATCATCCAGATTGTGAAGGGCCTTGTTGGTGATGTTATGCGGCCCCGGAACGAATCGGCTGTTGAGACCTATCAGTGCTTGTATTAACCTCTTCTGTGGTACACCCTGAGCTAGTTCAACCTCAGCTTTGCGGTATTTAAAACAACCTCAAGTATGTCTTACAGCT
The DNA here is from genome assembly GCF_038994185.2 of Dermacentor albipictus. Lineage (NCBI taxonomy): Eukaryota > Metazoa > Arthropoda > Arachnida > Ixodida > Ixodidae > Dermacentor > Dermacentor albipictus. Next base: position 57,143,092 of record NC_091830.1, read on the forward strand.
CCAAGGATAAGAAAGACGAGCGACCTGTATTATTTGGCCTCTAGGCAAGCCGCTCTGGATTGTTTACACACTTTCTAGTTTGACCGAGTCTACATATATACGGATAGCTTTTCCACTCTGACCAGCTCCATCGGCGCAGTGGTTATACCATCACGATCAATAAGCATTCGATACAAGATTTATGACTTGAAAACATCGGCTGGTTCGGAGCCTGTTGCCCTCTGAGATGCCTTTGATTATATTAACAACCAACCAGCTAATCGGTGGGCAATATTCTGCGATTCGAAGGCGGCCTTACAACGTCTTCTCTCATCTCTTCGTCACTGGTCCTGTGAAAAACGCGTGTCGGAGATACGAGAAATGCACCATCATATGATAGCGAAAGGAGACCACGTCGTGTTTCAGTGGCTGCCTGGCCATTGAGGTATCTCCGGCAACGACCTCGCTGACGAAGCTGCTAGGAAAGCATACGAAGGAGCAAGCCTTGTTTCTGTACCTTTATCGCGGACTTACGCTGCCCAACACTTAAGCTAGCGCACTATATGACATTAGAGTAGTGGTAAACTCCTGAATTCACCTAAGATTGATTGCATTCCCTCGACCCATCTATGCAACTGCTGCTGTTACCAAGGCTTCCGCGAAAAGGGGAAACAACGCTGTGCCACTTACGCTTGGGTGTCGCATTCACCAATACACATACGTTTTTGAGGAGAATGGCTGATAGCGTCGAGTGCAATGCCTGCGGTGTCGTGGAAACTATAGAACATCTACAGTACATCTGCCCATCTTTTGAAATTGAGAAACATGACCTCTGCACAGCTCTCTATCAGATAGAAAACCGTTCCCCTTGAACAAGATATTGGGACCATGGCCTTGCATATCGCAACTACAAAAAGCACAAAAGCGCTGCTGCGATATTTGAAAGCTACCGGATTGAGTCACTGTCTGTGATCCGAACTGAGTCACCGAATGACATCCCCAGTGGACTTTGTATTCTTTTTATCTTTCCATCCCCTTTTCTCTTTTGCCACTGCAGGGTAGGCAAATGGGCTCAGTCCTGGTTAACCTCCCTACCTTTCGTTTATTATTTCCTCTCTCTCTCTTCAGAGGTGAAGTTGGCGTCAAGCCCCGCGTTAGGTCGACCCGAGCATTGGGAGGTCGCGTCCTCGGGAGCTGCCACATCTGACCCGGGAAGGTACTTGGCCGTCAGTTTTGCTATGAGCTCTTCCGGTGTTTCGATCTTGCATGCCTCGTATAGCAACTTGCTCATCGAGTCCATCTGCGAAGTCTTGCTGTTCGCACCGTCCAAGACGGGCTTCAGAAGGTTGGAAGAACCGCCTTTGCGTACCTGCACCTGAGTCATGTTGCAGATCTCATCCCATTGCTGCCTTGCTCGGATGGAGCAGTGCTGTTCAATGCTTCGGTTTACCTCCGCAATCTTCTTCCAAGCGGATGGTTCAGGCGTTGCCATTTCCATCTTTCCAGTAATGATTGCTTGCCGTCTAGCATGTGGGTGAGTGTACTGTCCATCTTCCCAGTTTCCAGATCAGTGATTACCGTTCGCGTAGCTGCCTCGAGATCCGTCTGGAGTTGCGTCATGCACCCATCTAGGGGTGCGTCCACGTGCTCCACGGACCTACCGGTCCTCAGCGCTCTGCACTTATCCCAGTCCACTAGCTTGAATATCTCTTCCTCGGTCCTGTGCCAGCCTACCATAATCGCAATCATCCAGGAGTCACTGCCCAAATCCACGAGTTTTGCACCACGATGCTCGAGTAATGTTTTTGATGAAAACCAGCTCAGGCTGGTGTCCGCGCTGGTGGAAGGTCCCCGTCTTGTTGGTTGTGTCGGGTTGGTTATGAGCTCAAGACCTGCCTCGATGCTCTTTCCATTTATATTTGCCTCTAGGTGTACTCTGCACTTATCCCCACGTCGGAGGTGGGGCATTAAAGTCTCCCGCCTCGAGTAGGGGGTTACTGCCTGCCAGGTGCGCGGCCTTTGTTAGGAAAGCCCGAAACCTCTGCCTGTGCTTTTTTGAGCTGCTGTATGCGTTGAGGGTGAACGTTGGCTTTGTACATTTCCCCTTGCCTGCTTTCTCTGCAATCATATATTCGATGGTATAGACGGCATGTGTATGTCGTGCTGTACGAACGTGAGCTTGTTCCGTACCAGAATGGCGACCCCGCCCACCGTTAGAATGGCTGGCCAGGGCACGATAGCCCTGCATTTTAATGTGCTTGATGAGCGTCTCCTGCAGCTTGATCACGCTAGGCTTTCTGTCCTGAGGTACTGCCGTAGCGTTCGTGCCTTGCCTCCCCGTCCTCGACAGTTCCACTGCAATACTGTGAAGTCTCTAGTGTTTCCTACCATCGTGGGGAGTTCTGTGCATGCTCGCGCGACTACCTCGCATTACTCGACCCGGTGGTTGACTGGTCGCCATTTCGGAGTGGCTAGTCGCTCGGGGTGCTAGTGCAGGGAGCACCACATTGTGTAAGAATGCCTCAGTCTTGTTGCAGCGTTGGTTGTATCCATAGCCGCCACGTTGGTTTGGAGACTGTTTGTGTTTGTGTGTAGGTTGGCTACATTTGTTTCCAGACGAGTGATATTGGATTGCATGCCGGCTATCGACTAACTAAGCTGCTTGACACTGTCACTGGGCGCTCTCAGTATCTCACGGATCTCAGAGCGAGCGTCCCCGGCCGCCGTCGATTCTTATTCGCCATTGAGGACCCTGCGTTTGGTGGCCCTCTCGCTATCGATTTCATTATCTGCTTTTTTACTCATGGGTCGTGGTTGGGATGTAGGCTCGACCGCCATCCTAGCCGTATTGCCGCTCCTAAATTCGTTTAATTCTCTCATGAGGTTGTGAATCACGGTTCGCATATACGCGTTTTCAATTTCTACCTTAGCCAGCCTCTCATTGCTCAAATGCCCCGTTCACGCACCCCCGGTTAGCTTGTTTGGGCCGCTTTCCCTCAGGCGGTCGGCCCATGTTGTGCCGGTTGTCGGTCTGCCTCCTAAGTTGTGGTCCTCCAGGATCGCAGAATGAAACGCTGTCGCAATTCGTACATAGAATGGCATTGGCAACCGTAATAAGATTTTGTAATTAGGACGACCAACACAGGTAAAAAACTTGCTCTTTACTAATATTATCCTGAACGGAAAGCCAATTTACTGCCCGAATTCCCGAACCAAATTTATGTGTGCTGTTTCAATGGCTTTATCCCGTGGATTACATAGTTGTCAGCCAAGCGTGGGTATTTCCGCCCTCGTAGCCAGTGCTGAAATTCTTCGTTAGCGTCTTTGAACAAATCGTGCCTTTCTTCAGCGCTCAGGGTGTTATTTCCTGGTATCAATGCCGTCAGCATTCCTGCAGAATATATTGAGAAGGAAACAAAAAACACCGTCAATGCGCACTCTAAGCATTGAACATTTCTAAACAGTGCTGGGGCTCTAAATACAAACGACTCCTTTATTATTCTGCTGTTTTTGCCTTTCCACATCTTTTCACACGATGCTGCTTTCCAGCTATCGAATAAATCGGGTTTGGCTTGCTGGATGATAAGATATACACTATAGTAAATAAGAGGAAAAGAAGCCTTATAATAGCAAGAGCTTTAAATTGTAAAAGTTTTCTTTGTTGCAGGCAACATAGAAATTCGAACATAAAGAAGTTATGGATAGGACAATAAAATATTGAATAGAATAATAAGACAGATCAAAGTACATAAGCACCAATTTCGAGAACAACGCCTGTCCAGGATGCGGCCAGTGCACAGAGCATCAACGAAAAGTCGAAAAATAGCAAAGGTGCGGTTTTTTTTTTTTTGGCATGCAAGACGGCGCTCAGAGGTGTGTTCGTGCTGGCGTTATTCACCAAAGCTATTCATCGTCGTTATCTTGCGAGGTATAAAGGCAAGCAATATTCACAAAACCTTTTTCCCTGAGCGATGCAAACTTTCATCTGGCTCACAAGAAAATATGAAGAGACAAAAAGAAAATCAAACGAAATTTTTTCTGCAATTGAACTTGCATGCATTGAGCATTTCGTCATATCTGAACGAAAACAAAAGATTTGCTTACCGTTACTCTAAAAAACACTAGCCAGCTTCTTTCCGAGCACAGTTTCACTCGGGTTAGCTGATATTACGCGACTGCAACTAAGTTGAATGCAGTAAGCCATTCGATTATTCTGGTTTGCACGCTGTGAGACAGACGTTTGAATTTGTCTGGCCTCGCATATGCTGACGAACTTACCACGGATTGTGTAACGCTGGTCGGGGCCCAAACACTTACCGGACCATTCTTGCAGCGGGAGGTAGATGTGAGCCATCTCGCAGCTCCTCAATTCCAGTCCAACGTCTTTCGCCAGTGATTGGGCGTAGTTCAGCCTCTCTTCAGTGCTCCCCATGTCCTGTGACGGTGGAATGAGGCCTTCCCACAGCTGCAACGGTACGGCGCAGAGTTAGTCGTGGCAACTGTAACCGCGGGGACCGCCTTCACAGAGGTTTTCGTTCATAAGCTGTCTTGGCTAATAGCCGGATAGCTCCTTCGCGTCAGAATGTGTAAAAACATAAAATAAGAAAAAGAAAAACTTTCAGCGCTTACCGGGAATTTAATAGTCGCGTGTTGAGGGCGGTACATCAAACAACTCGGCTGCATGCCTCAGGCATCGGAGAAGTCATTCCTAACGAGGTGGAACTGATACTGAATCGCCGCCCAAGACTGAGGCGCCAATTGAGACAAAGATGTCAGGCATAGACCTTCGCTCAAAGGGCAAACCCTCAGAGTACCGAGGCGGGCCGCTAACAATGGTGCTGTGCCGCGCGTAAGGAAGGCGTCCTTGGAAGGCGGCCTTGCTCTGTGATTCCAAGCGCTTATACGTTGCATCTGTAAGCTACAGCGCATTCGTCTGCAATGGGTTATGCTTAGTTTGTACACTTCGCGCGGGGAATCTATTGAAGTACCTTTACCGCCGCAGTTGCAATACTTGTCATTTAGCTGTTGCGAATGCAAGCTCGTAATATTCATGAGTACAAACAAAAACCCCCGAAAACTAACATAAGTGCGAATGTCGAGGAAATAGATGGGTGTGAACTACAACATTTTTTTTTTTACTTTAAAATCTCTATTGTGAACTTCGCTACTGTTGTCGCTACGTTATTTTGCGGCATGATGTGCGTGATACTGTAAACTTTCTCATCGTAATTCCTCTTCCTTTTGCACGACAGATATTTTTTTCTCTGCGGTAGAGCCGGTAATACTATTCATGTTTATAATAATAATAAAGTGCACGATGCGCTCGCTTTCGTATCAGAAGGGGGCGTCTCAGCAGGTACAATCGGCAGCGCCCTTCGTAAGTTCTTTTGTCTAACATTGGCCAACTGCCTTAACAAATATGTTCAGCATCACCATTGCTCAGGCACTTTTCTTACGAACAGTTATATCATAAGAACGTTTTTGGTGGTTACGGGCTCTGCTTATTCACCACTCACCTCCGCAAACCTGCTCCAGCGTTCCTTTCTGGCCAGTGCCCTCCAAATTTCTGGTGTAACGTACCAAGCGCCGTAAAACAGAAGACACTCTCCACCAGGCTTCAATAGCTTCGCCATGTTGCTCCATGCCTTGGGCTGGTCTTTCACGCGGTTAAGACTGTTGAAGCAGTAGAGGCGATCGAAAGGTCCGTACAGCCTGAGGAACTCGGAGACGTCTCCTGTTATGTCCAGCTTTTCGTAGGCTAGCTTTGGATGAGAACTGTACTCGCGTGCGTAGGAAACCATGTTTGGGCACACGTCGACCCCTACAATTCTCTCTACGTTGTCTGGAACGTTGGGCAAAAGGATCTTCATCGTCACTTGACCGCAGCCAGAGCCCACGTCGAGGAATCGCAATGGCCGACACGGACTCGCGCTTTCTTGCCCGATGCCGCTGTCTAGGGCATTGTCGAACGTCAAGTTGTAATAATTTAGCAACTTAGTTATTAAGGGGAAACAACACGATACGTTCTCCGAGTACGCACCCGCGTCGTAGTCAGGTTTGTTGTTTTGGGGCTGGGATTCGTTATGCATTCTATTTGATTCACAGTGACAGTGATGTGAGTGGCTATGTTGTTCTGAGTCGTGCCTGAAAAATTGGGAAAAAATACGGCAATTTGTTTGGTTTCTTGTCTCGCTCTCATTATCCATGTTAAAGACCATCTGCAAGATCAAATTTACCTGCGCAAAATCCCAGTTTAATATTATGAGGGCGTAGAGGGGCCCTTTTGCAATATTTGTACATTTGAAATACCAGCGCGAGCGTCACGCAAGATTCGCAAATGTAGCCATTTTTGATACTGAAAAATAAAATACACTGCGATTACAATGCTCACTGGAAGCGACGCATGAGCTAACCTGCGGTTTCTCGGCATGACTTCGGTAATCTCGGAGGCCACGTTATAGCAGATTCCGCGGGAGCCGCGGTTTCCTGTGAAGAATTCTCTCCCCGTGTGAGACGATCAGACTACCGCGCCCTCTGATTGGCCTTTGTCGATTTACAGATGTCCCAACGCGAGTCCTAGCGGGAGGCCTAGCGGGCGGCGTCGTCTGCTGCCCGCTGCTCGCTAATAATGTTCCGACACGGCTTGTGGGGGCTTTCCTCTTAGCGTCACCACACGCGCCCTTCTTGTGATCTGCTGTTTAAATGTTTCTAACACAAAAAAGGGAACTACAGATTACCAGTTATGCGGTGTTGGCAAAATTGTTTAAGTGGTATATTACGCAATTTATGACAAATTTCTTCACAATAAAATGTCTTTACAGTTGGCCTTGAAGTGTTCTTGAGAAGCAAAGCTGCTGAGCACCTTGAAATTTACGTTGCTGGAACTGCTGGCGCTAGAGGTGCTAGAGCCCATTTGCAGTCACATCAGGGCCAAGAACGAGGCTGAAGTGGATCGCAGGACAAGCCGGGGCAATTACGCGCCATTCGGACTCGTGTATACTCCACAGCGTACGAGACTTTTCCGAACGCAAAAAAAAATTCGATTCGATGTTTCGACAAGCGTACTTCTTGATTTGCGCCGAAATTTGGTTGAAAAAGGCTGAAAGCTTCCATGAGCCGGAAAGTGTATCAGACCTGTAACAAAGCGTGAGATCTTACCTGAATATCTTGGCGAACGAGTTTTCAAGCTAGTTCTCTATCTACCATGGGCGTTCACGTGATGAAGGGAGTGAATATATGAACCACGTTATACAGGCATCTGTTATCAGCCCCGTTTTATGTGCCCGTGTGGCGGCAGCGGACGTGGGGCAGCTGCGTCGAGATGAGCGAATATATTCAGCAATATTAAAGATTTTAAAGAGGTTACAAGCGCGTCATGCAAAACATCCTACAATCTCCTGTCCCATTTTGACTAGAGCCGTCGTAGCCATAAAGTTCCTTTTTGTTTTTCCTACATGTGTTCACCCAATGGGTGAGTGACCAATTTCCATCCTCCTATTGAGTGCAGCGCAGTGGTAGTGCGAATGTGCCCTGTTTGTCCCTTTTTATTTTGCTCTTGTACTTATACGCATCCTCCTCCTTCTCGTTCCACCCCTGTGTAAGGTAGCGAACCGCACTTTCTCTTTCTGCAAGATTAACCTTGCTGCCTTTCTTTTTTCTCTCTCTCTCTCTGAATATATAGCACCGCCCGGCTGTCCTCTTTATAATGGCCATCAACCCCTGATAACATTCGAACATGCAGACAGCACGGCAAGGACAGGTCAGATAATCCGACGTCACAATTTTTTACACTTGACGCATTTTTGTTTTCAGAAACGCTGATACCTACTATCGTTTCTCGGTGGCCATGGTGTTCGGCTGCTGAGCACGAGCTCTAACAATCGAATCCCTGCCATGGAGGCCGCATTTCGACGGCGGCGAAAAGAGAAAATTTAAGTGTACCTAGATTTAGGTAGACCCCCATGTGGTCCAAATTTCCGAAGTCCCCAACTACAGCGTTCCTCATGGTATAAATCGTGGTTCTGGCACGTAAATTTTTAGAATTATACGAGCGCTGAAGCCTCGATCCCTTTAAATGGACACAGAAGAGAAACAGCAAATTTGTTCAGAATGCCGGTATTCTTTAAAAACCCTATTTTCGTTTATTGAGCGTTAAGAGGTTCATTACAAACAAACAACTTGAAGGTCGCATTTCTACTTACTGTTGTCCAGAAATTTTCGACATCGTTCTACGTCAATCTGTCTAATTTCACAACAATTCACCGACGTAACTCAATACCCGCGTTACTGAAAGAGCAGCATTATAAAAAACTTACATTTCAAAAGGCAGGCGAAATTTTAAGATCTTTCTTTTAGCATATTTGACTCAGTACGTCCTTTTATTAACAAGCGTATTCATGCAACTTATTCATAGTGTCCTTCTTCCGTCATAGCACAGTTTTGGTCAGGAATAAAACACTGCTGCAACACGACAAAAGCGTTACGAATAACCACCGTAGATTCGAATATGCCAAGAAGGGTCTACCCGGTCGACATTGCTGACCGAAAGTTGTTGAAATGTTCTTGGTCTTTTGAAATATATTTTTTAATGGTGCGCTTTCAGTTGAGTTGGTGCATGACCAAGTTTGATAGAAGGCTGCAGGAAAACGTCTAAAATGTGGCGGTATGTACAGCGAAGCTTTCTTTGCACGTTACCTTTCCTCGCTGAACACACACACACACACACACACACACACACACACACACACACACACATATATATATATATATATATATATATATATATATATATATATATATATATATATATATATATATATATATATATATATATATATATATTGAGTGTTTCTTATAGCTGATGCACGGGGGCGCCCCGACGAAGACGACGAACGCCCACTGGTTCTCGAGCTGTCCGCTGAACTGGCCAGCGCTGCAGTTACCTTTTGTAAATATACTTTGTAAGCGGTTTCCAGTCGTAATCCTTTGTTCATGTCACATTTTGGTGGCGGATGCCATTCCCCGTCCTCGACATGGAGCTCCGCTGCGGCCGCACGTTCCGGCTTTCCAGCATGGCTCCCAGTGACGACACCTCGTCTCCTCCTACTCCTGCAACCCCGACAGCAACGTACGTTACCGTCACCAATCCCCGCGATCCTGGCATACTCCTCGGCCAAGATAGTGTCTACGTTGAGGACTGGCTCAACCCGTATGAGCGTGTAAGCTGAAACTAGCGCTGGGACCCTACCATTATGCTAGCCAAAGTTCTATTCTACTTGGGCAGAACACCTCGTGTCTGGTTCCTGACACACGAGGACGAGATCTCTAGCTGGGATGCTTTCAAGGAGAAGGTCGTCGACCTCTTTGGAGATCCCACCGGCCGGCAGATGGCTGCTAGAAAAAAGCTCGCTACCCGAGTTCAGTTTTCTACAGAATCGTATGCCTCGTACATACAAGACATGCTCGCTCTTTCCCGGAAAGCCGACGAGAAAATCTCCGAGGTTGACAAAGTCAGCGACGTACTCAAGGGAATCGCGGACGGCGCCTAGCACTTGTTCGTCTTCAACAATGTGTCCACCATCGACTTCATTGTCAAGGAATGCCGCCGCTTTGAGCTCGCCAGAAGCCGCCGCGTCATTCCACTGTTCTCCCGGCTCCCTAACACGGTTGCGACGTCGTCTTGCGTTGACCTTACCACTTCATCAGCATTAAGTGGGCACGTCACACGTATTGTTTGGCGCGAACTCGAGGCTACAAGTCGTGCACCGTTCCATTCACGCCCACTTGAACCCACTATTGACCAACCAGCCCCAGCGATCTCTCTCATTGAGGCAGTTGTACGGCAAGAAGTACAAACAGGCAAACACCCTGACGTCCGACCGGTGCACGGTGCTGACTGCTTCGCCTGATGGCGATCTGGACTCACCTCGCAGATATCGCAACCCTACCGAGTTGAGATCTCCGGACGACAAAGCCATTTGCTTCCATTGCGTCCGATTGACCACGTCGCTCGCCACTGCCGCACCTCATGGACGCCGCCGTATACGGGTTTCTAGTCCCCGTCTCCTCTACCACATGCCGACCCGCACGGTTACTCGCATCGCCGTACGCCTGCTACCTCTGACGTATCCGTCGATGTCAGTCGTCCTGCTCACTCGGCGTCACCTCAGCGCCGTCGGTCACCGTCGCCCCAGCCACGCCGCTCCTCGTCGCCGACCAATTATGGACAATCCGGACGGAAAACTAGACCATGCGGCTACTGGAGGTAATGTTGCATTATCTTCGTTGTGTCTAAACCCTCCATTGACGCTCCCAAAGAACAATAACTTGATATTAACCTCGACGGAATCCCTTTGACGGCGTTAGTAGATACTGAAGCACAGGTGTCCACAATGAGTTGTAACCTCCGTCGTCGACTGAAAAAAGTTTATCGCGCCTCCTACTACTCGAGCCGTACGCGTGGCCGATGGCAGCACTGTTGATGTCACAGGAATGTCTGCTTCCCGTATAAGTATCACCGGCCGCCACTTTCCGTTCTTTTTACAGTGCTGACCAATTGTCCCCATGATTTCATCCACGGACTCGACTTCCTTACGGCGCATTCAGCTTTGATCGACTGTTCTGCGGGCACACTTCGCCTCGAACTTCCTCTGCTCTTGCATATTCGTGCCGAACTGCCAAACAACTTAAGTACAACTTAAGTGCTGCTTAAGTGCGACTTAAGTGCTTAAGTGCGACTTAAGTGCCACTTAAGAGCTGCTGGTGCTGCTGCTGCTGCAATGCTGCTGCTGCTGCTGCAATGCTGCGACTGCTGCTGCAATGCTGCGGCTGCTGCTGCAATGCTGCTGCTGCTGCTGCTGCTGCTGCAATGCTGCTGCTGCTGCTGCTGTTGCAATGCTGCTTCTGCTGTGCTGCAATGCTGCTGCTGCTGCGATACTGCTGCTGCCACTGCTGCAATGCTGCTGCGGCTGTTGCTGCAATGCTGCTGCTGCTGCTGGCGCTGCTGTAATGCTGCTGCTGCTGCTGCTGCTGCTGCTGCTGCTGCTGCTGCTGCTGCTGCTGCTGCTGCTGCTGCTGCTGCTGCTGCTGCTGCTGCTGCTGCTGCTGCTGCTGCTGCTGCTGCTGCTGCAATGCTGCAATGCTGCTGCAATGCTGCTGCAATGCTGCTTCTGCTGCTGCTGCTGCTGCTGCTGCAATGCTGCTGCTACTGCTGCTGCTGCTGCTGGTGCTGCTGCTGCTACTGCTGCAATGCTGCGACTGCTGCTGCAATGCTGCGACTGCTGCTGCAATGCTACGGCTGCTGCTGCAATGCTGCTGCTGCTGCAATGCTGCTGCTGCTGCTGCTGCTGTTGCAATGCTGCAATGCTGCTGCTGCAATGCTGCTTCTGCTGTGCTGCAATGCTGCTGCTGCTGCTCCTGCGATACTGCTGCTGCTACTGCTGAAATGCTGCTGCTGCTCTTGCTGCAATGCTGCTGCTGCTGCTGCTGCTGTTGCTGCTGTAATGCTGATGCTGCTGCTGCTGCTGCACTGCTGCAATGCTGCTGCTGCAATGCTGCTCCTGCTGTGCTGCAATGCGGCTTCAGCTGTGCTGCAATGCTGCTGCTGCTGCGATACTGCTGCTGCTACTGCTGCAAAGCTGCTGCAATGCTACTGCTGCTGCAATGCTGCTGCTGCTGCAATGCTGCTGCTGCTCCTGCAATGCTGCTGCTGCTGCAATGCTGCTGTTGCTGCATTGCTGCTGCTGCAATGCTGATGCTGCTGCTGCAATGCTGCTGCTGCTGCTGCAATGCTGCTGCTGCAATGCTGCTGCTGCTGCAATGCTGCTGCTGCTGCGATTCTGCTGCTGCAATGCTGCTGTTGTTGTTGTTGCTGCTGCTGCTGCTGCTGCTGCAATGCTGCTGCAATGCTGCTGCAATGCTGCTGCTGCTGCAATGCTGCTGCTGCTGCAATGCTTCCAATGCCTTGCAATAACAGCGCTTTGTGCTTGTTCCATGGCCTGTTCTTGTATGCTATAATCGATGATGAGCACTTTTCTATAGTTTACATTCAATATGCCACCCACGGTTACACTGACGTTTACATGAAACTTTCCTTAAGAGGATCGCCGCCGGCTTGCAAAATGCACCTTATTCCATGTCTTCTCTATAAGTATCAGCTAAAGAAAGACTCTTGTAGTATAATCATATTAGCACTGTAGTAAAGGTGTCGCAGTTTCACCGAAAAAGCGAAGCATCGATTGCGATAGCAAATTAGTGAACTAAGCGAAGTAAACTCTAGAAGAACTAAGGCTGGGCGAGTTGGTGATCTTGCATACTAAGAAGATTTTGCTCGAAAACCACACACACAAGAAAGACGTTGACTTTACGGGCGCAACTTCAACTGTTTAATGATGCTTAAAGCACTCGACATATATAGCCCTCCAAAACACCCCGCATGTACACGCACGCGTACAATGTAACATGGATTAAAAATTCTTATCAGAGTAGGCGCGATAAAAACTTCAGCTCTGCCTCGTAAAGCAAAACAAATCTGTCACTAACACAGTTCGGACCCGCTTTCTTCATGTAGAACGCTTCCAATGTTTCACGCGAAGTCTGATGTCTGCCTTTACCCAGAATCCTCGCACCGCGGAACCGAGGAAAACAATCGGTGTAAGGCCTGTAGTGATCCACAAGTCGCTCACCTTCATTATTTTTTATACCTTTTGCATACTCCCTAAGCCGCTCGTTCACACAACGCGCCCCGTCTGTCCAATGTAGGATTTCCCATAGGAAAGAGGAATTTCATATACGACGTTTGTGGCACACTTTGCGAACTGCTGGACTGCTTCTTCTGAGAGCCAAGCATTTGGCTTTGGCAAGGTATGCGACGGCTTAGCTGGACAAGCTTTTGTGGAGTGGAGAACACTACCGGTACCTTATACCCGTTAGCCAGTTTTTTCAGGCTTTGTGTTGCTTTATGGATGTAGGGGACCACTATAGGCCACTCTTTTCCAATCGACTCTTGCCTGCTTACCCCAGCCTTCAACTTCTACAAAAGCATTTCTGCCACAGGGACCAAGATCGACTCAGGGAAGCCAGCTGCAACGAGCCTGCCCAATCGGTTGTAAAAACTGGCTTGTATCTCATGCACGCACGACTTCCGGAGCCATGACCCCAGGCAGAGGTTTGCGATGACTCTTTTCACTTCCTTTGAGTGGGCCGAATTATGCGGCAGAAGTCCTTTTTCGCACGAGGGGAGTAAACGCAACAAATGTGTTCATCTAAAAACTTTAACTGTAAATCTAAAAACTGAAAGATACCATTATGTGGTACCTCATAATAAAGCTTAGCACTTCCCCCAGGTTCCTCAAATCATCTAAAACACTGCTCACTGTAGCCTTATTCGAAATGGAGCACTCCTTGTTTAAAACCACTAAAATGTTGTTCATTTAACGAAACACTTTAAGGACATTGTCATTAATAAAATAGTTAAAACGTAGAACGACAGAAAGCTGAGCTAGTTGGTAAGGATTCAATGTGCAAAATAGAAGTGAGGCGTGCAGACGTCCTGTCTGCATGCCTCACTTCTATTTTGCAAAATGGATAGTTAAAACGATCGTGTAGCGAGTGATCGATAGATGATAAGAAGATGTTGCAAAGTATAGGAGCTATGCAAGAGCCCATGCATATGCCTTTCTTCTGTAGGTAAGGTTGCTCGTCAAATAAGATAAAAGTATTCTGGAGTTAAAATTATAAAAGCAATAAAAAGTTAACAACATTGATACCAGCCACGTTTTTGAAAGCCACCGAGCCGCTCTCGACTATGCAATCCTCAAAAGAGGCAAACAGGTCCGGATAGAGCACTGAATAAAGAAACACGTCAAGAAAGCGGGTCCGAACTGTGCTAGTGACATATAGGTCTTTCTTTACGAGGCTCAGCTGAAGTTTCTATCGCGCCTACACTGATAGGACTTTTTATTCCATATTGTCTTGTACGCGTGCCCGTGCGCGGTGTTTTGGAAGGCTATATATGTCGAGTGTTTCCACGCTCATTAACCAGTTTAAGTGGTGCCCGTGGTGTCCTCGTCTTTCTTGTGTGTGTTGTTTTGGCACAAAATCTTTTTAGTAAACGAAGTAAGGACAGTAGGTTTATCGACCGTATAAGCCTGCAATCATAAGCATACCTACTAAACCTAGAAGGGTAAGGTCAGGCGCGCACACTCACTCGATGACCGTGGAAACTCGCTGTGGAAATGCTGCCGTGAGCAAACGCGACCGCAGCAGACAGCGAATTGACCTTCCTGTTGCCGCTCGAATCAACGAGAAATACGCCGCCAAACGACAGTGCAGCGGAGAAGCTTGATGTGGGCGAGTCGTCTTGTCCGTCGTACATGTTCCTCTTTTAGTGCGCGTCTTCGTAGCGCTCTTCTCTTCACAGTGCAGCGCCGACTCTGTATCCGTCAAAGATAGTTTTCAAAATGCAGCGGCCCGGTGGCCCGGGCCGCCCAATGAGGTCACCACGATGGTTATGTCATTAAGGCAAACTCGATGATAAAACCAACACCTTGGAATCTGTGTGAACCGAAAGTTTTGCGAAGCGGTTAAAAATGCTGTCAATTCACCAATTTCACTCCTTCCTCTTTGGCTTAAAGGTAACCGTATAGCGCGCTTGCGCTCTCTCGCAGCCGTGCTACGAAGTTGTGACAATTCTTACAATCTATTGTGTTTCTCTATTTTTTTATTTTGTTCAAATCTACAGCTCGCTTTTCCGGCAATGCTTCAATGAATGCCCCGCTAGGGCTACCCTTAATGCGGTAATCCTCATCAACATTCTGCGATCATCCCGAGGAGGAGGTGGAAACAAGCAAATAAGGGGGGATATTAACGAGAAATATGTCTGGTTGGCTAGCCTACCCTGGGGGATGGGAAGGAGATAGTTGGCGTTGGCAAGGCGGAAGTATACAGGTGTACGTGTTATTGTGATTTTATGGTTATTAAAGTAAGCAGAGAAAGATTAAAATGGTCTACTTCCCCAAACGAATTGTGTTCTTCAAGACGAACGTTTGTTTTCACGCTAATATTTGGGTCTCATTCGTTTTATTCCAGTAATTCCATAGAAAGCAAGGCCAGGAACCTGTACATCTATATTGCCATTAAAGGTGGCGGTGCTGTTCTTCGTGTGAGCTATTGAGGTTTAGATATGTCTGGCCGAGTTCACAAATACGGCTTAGATTTAACAAGATTTTTATCTTGGAAGGACAAACGGAAATGAGAAAAATGCATGAATATGCGTGTGCAGATAGACTGATAACAGGTAAAAGCACTCGTACTGGAAACCTGACTAGGTTGATAACGTACCACGAATGTCGGCCGTGGTAAAGTATGGCTTCGCGATGCCGATATAGAGGGTGTTCAGTGCACAGCTGCAAGCGCATCCAATCATTTACGGCTTTTGCCGAAAGCGACCCGCGTACGCCACAACCACGGGTGAACAGCATGCTTGCAAGTTCACAATGTCGTTACTAATGGTCGGAAACACGATAGCTTACGATGTACGATGCAACGCTACATAAACCATGGTTCGCCATATTGGAGCAATGCCTGCACAAAGCAAACCAAGCCAAGCGCGAATGAAGATGCCGGTACGCTGTCGTACGTCCGCGTATGCGGTGTCACGCAGTCTGATGCGCTGAAATTTAGCATATGCCTGAGCAATAGGGGAAGGCCTCATTACAAAAAAAAGAGAAAGCCGAAAAATTCATGAATGCGGGCTTTGTGGCGCTGGGCAGAAATTCCCATCTGTATTATGACTTCATTCCTACACGTTAAGCAGCGGGAACACTATCTTTGTTGTAAATAAACTTCTCGCTCCTTTATGAGCACCAAAACCCACAGTGCTTCTCAATATAAACGTGTAGCGCCATGGCTGGATCCAAAATGCTGTTCGATTTATCCGTAAGGTCGAATTATAGGAAGTAGAGCAATAAGGACTTCCCTGTACCAGATCAGAGGAACACGGCAGTCTTTTGTGCACTCAGATGTTTGATACATGATTCCAGTAGTTAGTGCAAAGGAGAATACCCTGAGTAAAAATTGTCATCACTTCATTGAGCTGGTTCAGATTTGAACTGTTTTGATCGCAAAAGGCTGCTCTAAATTTAAAATTTCGTGGTGAGAATACTCACTTTTTTTAAGTTAAGCTTTTTCAAGTTGAAAATATTCTACTCCAAAACTATGCTTTTTATGCTCCAAATTAATCCAATATTTGTTACAACTGTCTTACTAGGCCAGAAAATCTGGCGAACAAAATTCATGTATATGCGTGTCAAGATCTTTGAACTTCAAGAGGCTGCCAGCTGTGGATTACGGCAGTATTAGGAGCAAATTCTGCCATTCTCACATCGTTTCAACATTTCTGTGATTGTGTTCATAATTTTAGGGTTCGTCACGCAGTTTCTAGGATCCAAGTACTCTCATCTGTACATCCATGTATCTTTTTTGTATCTAACCGTTTTCCCGATTTTCTGGGTCATTGGGTAGTCCATGGCTAAGTCGGCAGTGCATCGGGCTGGTGTGCTGAGAGAATAGCTTTTGCACAGACCCTCATATAAATTAGGGTCACTGAGTATGAACCAATCTGTACATATGGGCCGCTCTTCAACGAACCTCAGTTCAGGCAGACATGGGTAAAGGTAGATGCGAGACATGGTACATACCGTAGTTCGAAGAAACTGTTTGACACCGACTTTGAGCACTGGGCATGTGGCACTCATTGTGTCATCATCATCAGCAGCCTGGTTGCGCCCACTGCAGGGCAAAGGCCTCTCCCATATTTCTCCAACAACCCCGGTCATGTACTAATTGTGGCCATGCCGTCCCTGCAAACTTCTTAATCTCATCCACCCACCTAACTTTCTGCCGCCCCCTGCTACGCTTCCCTTCCCTTGGAATCTAGTCCGTAACCCTTAATGACCATCGGTTATCTTCCCTCCTCATTACATGTCCTGCCCATGCCCATTTCTTTTTCTTGATTTCAACTAAGATGTCATTAACTCGCGTTTGTTCCCTCACCCAATCTGCTCTTTTCTTATCCCTTAACGTTTCACCTATCATTCTTCTTTCCATAGCTCGTTGCGTCGTCCTCAATTTGAGTAGAACCCTTTTCGTAAACCTCCAGGTTTCTGCCCCGTAGGTGAGTACTGGTAAGACACAGCTATTATAAACTTTTCTGTTGAGGGATAATGGCAACCTGCTGTTCATGATCTGAGAATGCCTGCCAAACGCACCCCAGCCAATTCTTTTTCTTCTGATTATTTCCGTCTCATGATCCGGATCCGCCGTCACTATCTGCCCTAAGTGGATGTATTCCCTTACCACTTCCAGCGCCTCGCTACCTATTGTATATTGCTGTTCTCTTCCGAGACTGTTAAACATTACTTTAGTTTTTTGCAGAATAATTTTTAGACCCACTCTTCTGCTTTGCCTCTCCAGGTCGTTCAGCATGCATTGCAATTGGTCCCCTGAGTTACTAAGCAAGGCAATATCATCAGCGAATCGCAAGTTACTGAGGTATTCTCCATTACCTTTTATCCCCAATTCTTCCCAATCCAGGTCTCTGAATACCTGCTGTAAACATGCTGTGAATAGCATTGGAGAGATCGTATCTCCCTGTCTGACGCCTTTCTTTATTGGGTTTTGTTACTTTCTTTGTGGAGGACTACAGTGGCTGTGGAGCCGCTATAGATATCTTCCAGTATTTTTACATACGACTCATCTACACCCTGGTTCCGTAATGCGTCCATGACTGCTGAGGTTTCGACAGAATCAAACGCTTTCTCGTAATGAATGAAAGCTATATATAAGGGTTGGTTATATTCCGCACATTTCTCTATCACCTGGTTGATAGTGTGAATATGATCTATTGTTGAGTAGCCTTTGCGGAATCCTGCCTGGTCCTTTGCTTGACAGAAGTCTAAGGTGTTCCTTATTCTATTTGCGATTACCTTAGTAAATAGTTTGTAGGCAACGGACAGTAAGCTGATCGGTCTATAATTTTTCAAGTCTGGCGTCCCCTTTCTTATGGATTAGGATTATGTTAGCATTTTTCCAAGATTCCGGTACGCTCGAGGTCATGAGGCATTGCTTATACAGGGTGGCCAGTTTCTCTAGAACAATCTGCGCACCATCCTTCAACAAATCTGCTGTAACCTGATCTTCCCCAGCTGCCTTCCCCCTTTGCATATCTCCCAAGGCTTTCTTTACTTCTTCCGGCGTTACCTTTGGGATTTCGAATTCCTCTAGACTAATTTCTCTTCCATTGCCGTCGTGGGTGCCACTGGTACTGTATAAATCTCTATAGAACTCCTCAGCCACTTGAACTATCTCATCCATATTAGTAATGATATTGCCGGCTTTGTCTCTTAACGCATACATCTGATTCTTGCCAATTCCTAGTTTCTTCTTCACTGTTTTTAGGCTTCCTCCGTTCCTGAGAGCATGTTCAATTCTATCCATATTATACTTCCTTATGTCAGCTGTCTTACGCTTGTTGATAAACTTCGAAAGTTCTGCCAGTTCTATTCTAGCTGTAGGGTTAGAGGCTTTCATACATTGGCGTTTCTTGATCAGATCTTTCGTCTCCTGCGATAGTTTACTGGTATCCTGCCTAACGGAGTTACCATCGACTTCCATTGCACACTCCTTAATGATGCCCACAAGATTATCGTTCATTGCTTCAACACTAAGGTCCTCTTCCTGAGTTAAAGCGGAATACCTGCTCTGTAGCTTGATCTGGAATTCCTCTATTTTCCCTCTTATCGCTAACTCATTGATGGGCTTCTTATGTACCAGTTTCTTCCGTTCCCTTCTCAGGTTTAGGCTAATTCGAGTTCTTACCATCCTGTGGTCACTGCAGCGCACCTTACCGAGCACGTCCACATCTTCTATGATGCCAGGGTTAGCGCAAAGTATGAAGTCTATTTCATTTCTAGTCTCGCCGTTCGGGCTGCTCCACGTCCACTTTCGGCTATCCCTCTTGCGGAAGAAGGTATTCATTATCCTCATATTATTCTGTTACGCAAACTCTACTAGTAACTCTCCCCTGATATTCCTAGTGCCTATGCCATATTCCCCTACTGCCTTGTCTCCAGCCTGCTTCTTGCCTACCTTGGCATTAAAGTCGCCCATTAGTATAGTGTATTTAGTTTTCACTCTACCCATCACCGATTCCACGTCTTCATACAAGCTTTCGACTTCCTGGTAATCATGACTGGATGTAGGGGCGTAGACCTGTACAATCTTTATTTTGTACCTCTTATTAAGTTTCACAACAAGACCTGCCACCTTCTCGTTAATGCTATAGAATTCCTCATAGCGAGGCGTTCCTTCCCCTCAGAAAGTCATGGATGTAGTCATGAAAGCGTTGACCAAGTCCTAGTGCAGATTTGTTGTAGAAAGGCCTTTTCTAGGTCTAGGCCTAGGGTGGCCTGGATGCCTCTTGTTTTGCTGTCGAGTATTTGGCTTTTGACAAGCTTCACAGCGTCTTGCGTCACCAGCCACAGACGAAAGCCAATGATGTTGTGAGGATATATCGCGTGTTTTTCCAGGTTAGGCCTCATATGGTTTAAGCACCGCACGCTCCTTGGTCTTACCCACTCACGACGTAAGCGAGATTGGACGCAGATTGTCCATGCTGAGAGGTTTGCCGGGTTCCGGTACTAAGAACGTTTTAGCCCTCTTCTATTCTATGGGAAGTGTGCCTAAACGCAACGTCTCATTAACTATCGCAATGAGTTGTTCCGCGCCGCCATCATCCAGATTGTGAAGGGCCTTGTTGGTGATGTTATGCGGCCCCGGAACGGATCGACTGTTGAGACCTATCAGTGCTTGTATTAACCTCTTCTGTGGTACACCCTGAGCTAGTTCAACCTCAGCTTTGCGGTATTTAAAACAACCTCAAGTATGTCTTACAGCTCCAAGGATAAGAAAGACGACCGACCTGCATTATTTGGCCTCTAGGCAAGCCGCTCTGGATTGTTTACACACTTTCTAGTTTGACCGAGTCTACATATATACGGATGGCTTTTCCACTCTGACCAGCTCCATCGGCGCAGTGGTTATACCATCACGATCAATAAGCATTCGATACAAGATTTATGACTTGAAAACATCGGCTGGTTCGGAGCCTGTTGCCCTCTGAGATGCCTTTGATTATATTAACAACCAACCAGCTAATCGGTGGGCAATATTCTGCGATTCGAAGGCGGCCTTACAACGTCTTCTCTCATCTCTTCGTCACTGGTCCTGTGAAAAACGCGTGTCGGAGATACGAGAAATGCACCATCATATGATAGCGAAAGGAGACCACGTCGTGTTTCAGTGGCTGCCTGGCCATTGAGGTATCTCCGGCAACGACCTCGCTGACGAAGCTGCTAGGAAAGCATACGAAGGAGCAAGCCTTGTTTCTGTACCTTTATCGCGGACTTACGCTGCCCAACACTTAAGCTAGCGCACTATATGACATTAGAGTAGTGGTAAACTCCTGAATTCACCTAAGATTGATTGCATTCCCTCGACCCATCTATGCAACTGCTGCTGTTACCAAGGCTTCCGCGAAAAGGGGAAACAATGCTGTGCCACTTACGCTTGGGTGTCGCATTCACCAATACACATACGTTTTTGAGGAGAATGGCTGATAGCGTCGAGTGCAATGCCTGCGGTGTCGTGGAAATTATAGAACATCTACTGTACTTCTGCCCATCTTTTGAAATTGAGAAACATGACTTCTGCACAGCTCTCTATCAGATAGAAAACCGTTCCCCTTGAACAAGATATTGGGACCATGGCCTTGCATATCGCAACTACAAAAAGCACAAAAGCGCTGCTGCGATATTTGAAAGCTACCAGATTGAGTCACTGTCTGTGATCCGAACTGAGTCACCGAATGACATCCCCAGTGGACTTTGTATTCTTTTTATCTTTCCATCCCCTTTTCTCTTTTGCCACTGGAGGGTAGGCAAATGGGCTCAGTCCTGGTTAACCTCCCTACCTTTCGTTTATTATTTCCTCTCTCTCTCTTCAGAGGTGAAGTTGGCGTCAAGCCCCGCGTTAGGTCGACCCGAGCATTGGGAGGTCGCGTCCTCGGGAGCTGCCACATCTGACCCGGGAAGGTACTTGGCCGTCAGTTTTGCTATGAGCTCTTCCGGTGTTTCGATCTTGCATGCCTCGTATAGCAACTTGCTCATCGAGTCCATCTGCGAAGTCTTGCTGTTCGCACCGTCCAAGACGGGCTTCAGAAGGTTGGAGGAACCGCCTTTGCGTACCTGCGCCTGAGTCATGTTGCAGATCTCATCCCATTGCTGCCTTGCTCGTATGGAGCAGTGCTGTTCAATGCTTCGGTTTACCTCCGCAATCTTCTTCCAAGCGGATGGTTCAGGCGTTGCCATTTCCATCTTTCCAGTAATGATTGCTTGCCGTCTAGCATGTGGGTGAGTGTATTGTCCATCTTCCCAGTTTCCAGATCAGTGATTACCGTTCGCGTAGCTGCCTCGAGATCCGTCTGGAGTTGCGTCATGCACCCATCTAGGGGTGCGTCCACGTGCTCCGCGGACCTACCGGTCCTCAGCGCTCTGCACTTATCCCAGTCCACTAGCTTGAATATCTCTTCCTCGGTCCTGTGCCAGCCTACCATAATCGCAATCATCCAGGAGTCACTGCCCAAATCCACGAGTTTTGCACCACGATGCTCGAGTAATGTTTTTGATGAAAACCAGCTCAGGCTGGTGTCCGCGCTGGTGGAAGGTCCCCGTCTTGTTGGTTGTGTCGGGTTGGTTTTGAGCTCAAGACCTGCCTCGATGCTTTTTCCATTTATATTTGCCTCTAGGTGTACTCTGCACTTATCCCCACGTCGGAGGTGGGGCATTAAAGTCTCCCGCCTCGAGTAGGGGGTTACTGCCTGCCAGGTGCGCGGCCTTTGTTAGGAAAGCCCGAAACCTCTGCCTGTGCTTTTTTGAGCTGCTGTATGCATTGAGGGTGAACGTTGGCTTGCTACATTTCCCCTTGCCTGCTTTCTCTGCAATCATATATTCAATGGTATAGACGGCATGTGTATGTCGTGCTGTACGAACGTGAGCTTGTTCCGTACCAGAATGGCGACCCCGCCCACCGTTAGAATGGCTGGCCAGGGCACGATAGCCCTGCATTTTAATGTGCTTGATGAGCGTCTCCTGCAGCTTGATCACGCTAGGCTTTCTGTCCTGAGGTACTGCCGTAGCGTTCGTGCCTTGCCTCCCCGTCCTCGACAGTTCCACTGCAATACTGTGAAGTCTCTAGTGTTTCCTACCATCGTGGGGAGTTCTGTGCATGCTCGCGCGACTACCTCGCATTACTCGACCCGGTGGTTGACTGGTCGCCATTTCGGAGTGGCTAGTCGCTCGGGGTGCTAGTGCAGGGAGCACCACATTGTGTAAGAATGCCTCAGTCTTGTTGCAGCGTTGGTTGTATCCATAGCCGCCATGTTGGTTTGGAGACTGTTTGTGTTTGTGTGTAGGTTGGCTACATTTGTTTCCAGACGAGTGATATTGGATTGCATGCCGGCTATCGACTAACTAAGCTGCTTGACACTGTCACTGGGCGCTCTCAGTATCTCACGGATCTCAGAGCGAGCGTCCCCGGCCGCCGTCGATTCTTATTCACCATTGAGGACCCTGCGTTTGGTGGCCCTCTCGCTATCGATTTCATTATCTGCTTTTTTACTCATGGGTCGTGGTTGGGATGTAGGGTCGACCGCCATCCTAGCCGTATTGCCGCTCCTAAATTCGTTTAATTCTCTCGTGAGGTTGTGAATCACGGTTCGCATATACGCGTTTTCAATTTCTACCTTAGCCAGCCTCTCATTGCTCAAATGCCCCGTTCACGCACCCCCGGTTAGCTTGTTTGGGCCGTTTTCCCTCAGGCGGTCGGCCCATGTTGTGCCGGTTGTCGGTCTGCCTCCTAAGTTGTGGTCCTCCAGGATCGCAGAATGAAACGCTGTCGCAATTCGTACATAGAATGGCATTGGCAACCGTAATAAGATTTTGTAATTAGGACGACCAACACAGGTAAAAAACTTGCTCTTTACTAATATTATCCTGAACGGAAAGCCAATTTACTGCCCGAATTCCCGAACCAAATTTATGTGTGCTGTTTCAATGGCTGTATCCCGTGGATTACATAGTTGTCAGCCAAGCGTGGGTATTTCCGCCCTCGTAGCCAGTGCTGAAATTCTTCGTTAGCGTCTTTGAACAAATCGTGCCTTTCTTCAGCGCTCAGGGTGTTATTTCCTGGTATCAATGCCGTCAGCATTCCTGCAGAATATATTGAGAAGGAAACAAAAAACGCCGTCAATGCGCACTCTAAGCATTGAACATTTCTAAACAATGCTGGGGCTCTAAATACAAACGACTCCTTTATTATTCTGCTGTTTTTGCCTTTCCACATCTTTTCACACGATGCTGCTTTCCAGCTATCGAATAAATCGGGTTTGGCTTGCTGGATGATAAGATATACACTATAGTAAATAAGAGGAAAAGAAGCCTTATAATAGCAAGAGCTTTAAATTGTAAAAGTGTTCTTTGTTGCAGGCAACATAGAAATTCGAACATAAAGAAGTTATGGATAGGACAATAAAATATTGAATAGAATAATAAGACAGATCAAAGTACATAAGCACCAATTTCGAGAACAACGCCTGTCCAGGATGCGGCCAGTGCACAGAGCATCAACGAAAAGTCGAAAAATAGCAAAGGTGCGGTTTTTTTTTTTTGGCATGCAAGACGGCGCTCAGAGGTGTGTTCGTGCTCGCGTTATTCACCAAAGCTATTCATCGTCGTTATCTTGCGAGGTATAAAGGCAAGCAATATTCTCAAAACCTTTTTCCCTGAGCGATGCAAACTTTCATCTGGCTCACAAGAAAATATGAAGAGACAAAAAGAAAATCAAACGAAATTTTTTCTGCAATTGAACTTGCATGCATTGAGCATTTCGTCATATCTGAACGAAAACAAAAGATTTGCTTACCGTTACTCTAAAAAACACTAGCCAGCTTCTTTCCGAGCACAGTTTCACTCGGGTTAGCTGATATTACGCGACTGCAACTAAGTTGAATGCAGTAAGCCATTCGATTATTCTGGTTTGCACGCTGTGAGACAGACGTTTGAATTTGTCTGGCCTCGCATATGCTGACGAACTTACCACGGATTGTGTAACGCTGGTCGGGGCCCAAACACTTACCGGACCATTCTTGCAGCGGGAGGTAGATGTGAGCCATCTCGCAGCTCCTCAATTCCAGTCCAGCGTCTTTCGCCAGTGATTGGGCGTAGTTCAGCCTCTCTTCAGTGCTCCCCATGTCCTGTGACGGTGGAATGAGGCCTTCCCACAGCTGCAACGGTACGGCGCAGAGTTAGTCGTGGCAACTGTAACCGCGGGGACCGCCTTCACAGAGGTTTTCGTTCATAAGCTGTCTTGGCTAATAGCCGGATAGCTCCTTCGCGTCAGAATGTGTAAAAACATAAAATAAGAAAAAGAAAATCTTTCAGCGCTTACCGGGAATTTAATAGTCGCGTGTTGAGCGCGGTACATCAAACAACTCGGCTGCCTGCCTCAGGCATCGGAGAAGTCATTCCTAAGGAGGTGGAACTGATACTGAATCGCCGCCCAAGACTGAGGCGCCAATTGAGACAAAGATGTCAGGCATAGACCTTCGCTCAAAGGGCAAACCCTCAGAGTACCGAGGCGGGCCGCTAACAATGGTGCTGTGCCGCGCGTAAGGAAGGCGTCCATGGAAGGCGGCCTTGCTCTGTGATTCCAAGCGCTTATACGTTGCATCTGTAAGCTACAGCGCATTCCCCTGAGTTCCTAAGCAAGGCAATATCATCAGCGAATCGCAAGTTACTGAGGTATTCTCCATTAACTTTTATCCCCAATTCTTCCCAATCCAGGTCTCTGAATACCTGCTGTAAACATGCTGTGAATAGCATTGGAGAGATCGTATCTCCCTGTCTGACGCCTTTCTTTATTGGGTTTTGTTACTTTCTTTGTGGAGGACTACGGTGGCTGTGGAGCCGCTATAGATATTTTCCAGTATTTTTACATACGACTCATCTACACCCTGGTTCCGTAATGCGTCCATGACTGCTGAGGTTTCGACAGAATCAAACGCTTTCTCGTAATCAATGAAAGCTATATATAAGGGTTGGTTATATTCCGCACATTTCTCTATCACCTGGTTGATAGTGTGAATATGATCTATTGTTGAGTAGCCTTTGCGGAATCCTGCCTGGTCCTTTGCTTGACAGAAGCCTAAGGTGTTCCTTATTCTATTTGCGATTACCTTAGTAAATAGTTTGTAGGCAACGGACAGTAAGCTGATCGGTCTATAATTTTTCAAGTCTTTGGTGTCCCCTTTCTTATCGATTAGGATTATGTTAGCATTTTTCCAAGATTCCGGTACGCTCGAGGTCATGAGGCATTGCTTATACAGGGTGACCAGTTTCTCTAGAACAATCTGCGCACCATCCTTCAACAAATCTGCTGTTACCTGATCCTCCCCAGCTGCCTTCCCCCTTTGCATATCTCCCAAGGCTTTCTTTACTTCTTCCGGCGTTACCTTTGGGATTTCGAATTCCTCTAGACTAATTTCTCTTCCATTGCCGTCGTGGGTGCCACTGGTACTGTATAAATCTCTATAGAACTCCTCAGCCACTTGAACTATCTCATCCATATTAGTAATGATATTGCCGGCTTTGTCTCTTAACGCATACATCTGATTCTTGCCAATTCCTAGTTTCTTCTTCACTGTTTTTAGGCTTCCTCCGTTCCTGAGAGCATGTTCAATTCTATCCATAATATACTTCCTTATGTCAGCTGTCTTACGCTTGTTGATAAACTTCGAAAGTTCTGCCAGTTCTATTCTAGCTGTAGGGTTAGAGGCTTTCATACATTGGCGTTTCTTGATCAGATCTTTCGTCTCCTGCGATAGTTTACTGGTATCCTGCCTAACGGAGTTACCATCGACTTCCATTGCACACTCCTTAATGATGCCCACAAGATTATCGTTCATTGCTTCAACACTAAGGTCCTCTTCCTGAGTTAAAGCGGAATACCTGTTCTGTAGCTTGATCTGGAATTCCTCTATTTTCCCTCTTATCGCTAACTCATTTATGGGCTTCTTATGTACCAGTTTCTTCCGTTCGCTTCTCAGGTTTAGGCTAATTCGAGTTCTTACCATCCCGTGGTCACTGCAGCGCACCTTACCGAGCACGTCCACATCTTCTATGATGCCAGGGTTAGCGCAAAGTATGAAGTCTATTTCACTTCTAGTCTCGCCGTTCGGGCTGCTCCACGTCCACTTTCGGCTATCCCTCTTGCGGAAGAAGGTATTCATTATCCTCATATTATTCTGTTACGCAAACTCTACTAGTAACTCTCCCCTGAGTAACTCTCCCCTGACTAAAGGACATCGTTAAGCAACTGAAGGAAATTGCTGCTGATATCAAAGAAATAAAGGAAGAACGTCTTGCAGATATAGAGACCAAATTAGATGCTATAGCACTTCTAGAAAGCAAACTACAATCTTGTCAGACCGAGATTTCCCGCATGAGTCGCGTAATAGAAACAATGGAACAAAAAATTGATGACCTTGAGAACAGAAGCAGGAGAGCTAACTTGATAGTTTATGGCATACCAGAATCGGAAGAAGAAACGAGCGACTGTCTTGAGCAGATAGTAAACAGAGATATCTTACAAGATATCCTAGAGTTGGACCCAGTTACGATAGAACGCATACACCGGTTAGGCAGACCGCAAGCGAAAAAGACTAGGCCGGTAATTTTTAAACTTCTAAATTCCCGCGACAAATCGGCAATATTGAAAAAAGGTTTTAAACTTAAAGGCTCAAAATTTGCCATTGGGGAAGATTTTTCTCCTAAAATACGGGACATTAGAAAGAAACTGTGGAACAGTGCCAAAGAAAATCGCGACAAACACGACAAAGTCTCCCTCGCCTTCGACAAACTATACATTAACAGCCGCGCCTTTGTTTGGGACGACGAAACTAATGACAAAGTACCCCTTAAAAAAACGAAGCGGATTCAAGCAAAACAAACGGCCCGCCAATGACGCGGAGAAGAGCTCGATAACACAACTAACAATCGTAAATGTGAACGCAAGAAGCTTACTAAACAAAATAGAATCTTTCGAAAACCTGTTAACTGATCGCGAACCTGATATAGTCGCCGTTACGGAAACTTGGCTTTCACCGGATGTTTCCAACCATGAAATCATTCCACCGAATTATTCAGTCATTCGAAAAGATCGGGGTTCCCGTGGGGGGGGGGCGTGGCTCTTCTGATGAAGAAAAACCTTCCATTTGTTTTATTGCCAGATGTATCAGGTGCTGAAAGCGTGTTTTGCAAGATTCTTTGTAACAACACTACTATTTGTGTGGGTTGCTTCTATAGAAGCCCGTCTTCGGGTGATGAGAGCATTTCTGCCATTCACGAGTTTCTGCACCGATATGCTAACAACTGTAGAATTATCCTTATGGGAGACTATAACCTTCCAGACGTAGACTGGGTAACTATGCATCACACATCATCTGCTTCAGAAATTCTGTTTGACCTAATGTTATCATTTAACCTTCACCAAATAATCCTAGAACCGACGCGTAAGCAAGGTTCAGCAAACAATATCCTTGACCTTATACTAATAAGTGATCATTTTTCTGGGCACCAACCACAGACAGAAATTATTGAAGGCATTTCAGATCACAACATACCGCTATGCTTGTTGCCTCTGGACTGCTCGATAAAAACGCGTTGTAGTACGTCTATAGTAACCAACTTCGAGAAGGCGGATGACGCCAGCATACTACCCCACCTTGCGCACGAATTTCAAGCCTTCACTGAAATAACCTCCGACCCGTCAGTCGATGTGAACACAGCCTGGCTTCATTTTAAGAATATGGTCTGCTACTGTGTAACTAACTATGTGCCGTTAAAAAACAAGCGGCCACAAAGAACAAGCCCATGGATAACTCGGGAAGTCATCCACGCAAAACGTCATGTAAAAAGGATACGTAACTCTATTAAAAATCATGGATCATGCCCATCCAAAACTAGCAAACTAGCATGCGCAGTAGAACATTTTCGACAGACAGCCAAAGAAGCTAAGGTACATTATTTTCATGTAACGCTGCCTAACTTTCTGACAAACAGCCCTCAGCGATTCTGGAACCACTTCCGCCCTACTAAAGACACGTTATCGGACTTGTCTCCTGAGGAAAAAACTAACAACGCTAATGCGTACAATAACTATTTTCACTCGAACTTCACAAAAGATGACGGTAACCTCTCAGACTTGAGTAGCAGTTCAACATCGAGCATCGATCCTTTAATCATATCTGACGCGGGTATCCTTAACATGTTGCTCACCCTTGACCCTAAAAAATCATGCGGGCCAGATGAAATTCCAAACCATTTTCTAAAGAGATACGCAGAGTGGTGCAGCCGATACTTGGGCCTCATATTTCGAAAATCCCTATCACAATCATCCTTACCCGATGACTGGAAAAATGCTAAAATCATCCCAATACACAAAACAGGAGACACCTCATTGCCCTCTAATTATCGACCAATATCTCTTACTAGCACCGCCTGCAAGATGCTCGAGCATATCATCCTTAAACACCTAACAAACTTTCTTGACACTCACAACTTATTAACGCCACACCAGCACGGATTCCGCCATGGATTGTCAACCGTCACGCAGCTTACGGAAGTTGTGCATGACCTCGCATTTAACATCAATAACTGTAGCCAGACTGATATAATATTATTAGACCTTTCCAAAGCATTTGATCGCGTATGTCACAGTAAATTATTAACAAAATTGCGAGGTTTTATTGGGGATGGGGAAATACTAGACTGTGTAACAGATTTCTTAACAAACCGGACACAATTCGTACTATTTCAGCATGTGGAATCTGCGACAATGCCTGTCACATCAGGCGTCCCCCAAGGATCCGTGTTGGGGCCACTGTTATTTTTAATTTTCATTAACGACATAACCAGAAATATTGACTGTAACATCAAACTGTTTGCTGATGACTGCATCCTCTACCAAACAATTAACACCTACGAAGATCATGTTTCGCTTAGCAACTCACTAGACCAGCTAAATGAATGGTGCAAAAAATGGCAAATGACGATAAACACAACTAAATCAGTTTGCATGACGGTAACAAGAAAAAAACAACCTTACGACTTTCCATACTTTATTAACGGCACAATGCTAACGAAAGTTCACCAGCATAAATACTTAGGCATCACTCTAACTTCTGACCTGAGATGGGACGCGCACATTGCCAACGTGACCTCGAAGGCATTACGCAAGCTATTTTATCTCCGAAGATGTCTCCGCCTTGCACCAACGTCGACTAAGCTTCTCGCGTATACTACTTTCGTT
Source organism: Dermacentor albipictus (assembly GCF_038994185.2). Classification (NCBI taxonomy): domain Eukaryota; kingdom Metazoa; phylum Arthropoda; class Arachnida; order Ixodida; family Ixodidae; genus Dermacentor; species Dermacentor albipictus. The sequence goes on from NC_091830.1 coordinate 57,172,552, forward strand.
AGACCGGTTTTGGAGTACGCTAACACAGTTTGGTTTCCCCACTCAGTAACTAACATAACGAAACTCGAAAAAGTACAGCGAAAAGCGTTGCGGTTTGTTCACAACAAGTATAAGCGTACAGATTCACCCACTAACCTTGCGGCTATATCGGGTTTAGGGACGCTCTCATCAAGGGCGAAACAAGCACGGCTAAAATTTTTATTTAACTTGATTCACAATTATTATAAGATTGACCTAACAAAATACATATGTTTTTCGCAGTCACGATCATCGAGACATAAACATGCACACGCTTTAACAGAATATTCATGCCATAATGACACATTCATGTACTCTTATTTCCCCCTCGTGATAAGGGAATGGAATCGCCTCGATCCGTCAGTCATTTCTGCAGACTCATTATCTCAGTTCGCATCACGGTTAGAATCCACATCTGGTAATCAGTAACGCAGTCTCATTCACATAATATGCTTTGTAATTCTTGTAAGTCATGCTGATTATCGTGAGGGTGTTTACTGTTATTTTTGTTCCCGTTTGCTGTTTTTTTTTTTGCGATGTATTATCTGTATTGCTGCGCATGTCTCCTAGAAATGTGTTATCTATATTTGTTTCTTTTAAGTATTCTTACCTTGTTCCTTTACGTTCCTTGTTTGGCTTATTGACACGCAATTTGTATGTGCACGTGTATTACCATGTCTTTCATTTCTGTATGTCCACCTGCTATGGTCCCTGATGGGACTGGCAGTATTGAAAATAAATAAATAAATAAATAAATATTCCTAGTGCCTATGCCATATTCCCCTACTGCCTTGTCTCCAGCCTGCTTCTTGCCTACCTTGGCATTAAAGTCGCCCATTAGTATAGTCTATTTAGTTTTCACTCTACCCATCACCGATTCCACGTCTTCATTCAAGCTTTCGACTTCCTGGTCATCATGACTGGATGTAGGGGCGTAGACCTGTACAATCTTTATTTGGTACCTCTTAAGTTTCACAACAAGACCTGCCACCTTCTCGTTAATGCTATAGAATTCCTCATAGCGAGGCGTGCCTTCCCCTCAGAAAGTCATGGATGTAGTCATGAAAGCGTTGACCAAGTCCTAGTGCAGATTTGTTGTAGAAAGGCCTTTTCTAGGGCTAGGCCTAGGGTGGCCTGGATGCATCTTGTTTTGCTGTCGAGTATTTGGCTTTTGACAAGCTTCACAGCGTCTTGCGTCACCAGCCACAGACGAAAGCCAATGATGTTGTGAGGATATATCGCGTGTTTTTCCAGGTTAGGCCTCATATGGTTTAAGCACCGCACGCTCCTTGGTCTTACCCACTCACGACGTAAGCGAGATTGGACGCAGATTGTCCATGCTGAGAGGTTTGCTGGGTTCCGGTACTAAGAACGTTTTAGCCCTCTTCTATTCTATGGGAAGTGTGCCTAAACGCAACGTCTCATTAACTATCGCAATGAGTTGTTCCGCGCCGCCATCATCCAGATTGTGAAGGGCCTTGTTGGTGATGTTATGCGGCCCCGGAACGGATCGGCTGTTGAGACCTATCAGTGCTTGTATTAACCTCTTCTGTGGTACACCCTGAGCTAGTTCAACCTCAGCTTTGCGGTATTTAAAACAACCTCAAGTATGTCTTACAGCTCCAAGGATAAGAAAGACGACCGACCTGCATTATTTGGCCTCTAGGCAAGCCGCTCTGGATTGTTTACACACTTTCTAGTTTGACCGAGTCTACATATATACGGATGGCTTTTCCACTCTGACCAGCTCCATCGGCGCAGTGGTTATACCATCACGATCAATAAGCATTCGATAGAAGATTTATGACTTGAAAACATCGGCTGGTTCGGAGCCTGTTGCCCTCTGAGATGCCTTTGATTATATTAACAACAAACCAGCTAATCGGTGGGCAATATTCTGCGATTCGAAGGCGGCCTTACAACGTCTTCTCTCATCTCTTCGTCACTGGTCCTGTGAAAAACGCGTGTCGGAGATACGAGAAATGCACCATCATATGATAGCGAAAGGAGACCACGTCGTGTTTCAGTGGCTGCCTGGCCATTGAGGTATCTCCGGCAACGACCGCGCTGACGAAGCTGCTAGGAAAGCATACGAAGGAGCAAGCCTTGTTTCTGTACCTTTATCGCGGACTTACGCTGCCCAACACTTAAGCTAGCGCACTATATGACATTAGAGTAGTGGTAAACTCCTGAATTCACCTAAGATTGATTGCATTCCCTCGACCCATCTATGCAACTGCTGCTGTTACCAAGGCTTCCGCGAAAAGGGGAAACAATGCTGTGCCACTTACGCTTGGGTGTCGCATTCACCAATACACATACGTTTTTGAGGAGAATGGCTGATAGCGTCGAGTGCAATGCCTGCGTTGTCGTGGAAACTATAGAACATCTACTGTACATCTGCCCATCTTTTGAAATTGAGAAACATGACCTCTGCACAGCTCTCTATCAGATAGAAAACCGTTCCCCTTGAACAAGATATTGGGACCATGGCCTTGCATATCGCAACTACAAAAAGCACAAAAGCGCTGCTGCGATATTTGAAAGCTACCGGATTGAGTCACTGTCTGTGATCCGAACTGAGTCACCGAATGACATCCCCAGTGGACTTTGTATTCTTTTTATCTTTCCATCCCCTTTTCTCTTTTGCCACTGGAGGGTAGGCAAATGGGCTCAGTCCTGGTTAACCTCCCTACCTTTCGTTTATTATTTCCTCTCTCTCTCTTCAGAGGTGAAGTTGGCGTCAAGCCCCGCGTTAGGTCGACCCGAGCATTGGGAGGTCGCGTCCTCGGGAGCTGCCACATCTGACCCGGAAAGGTACTTGGCCGTCAGTTTTGCTATGAGCTCTTCCGGTGTTTCGATCTTGCATGCCTCGTATAGCAACTTGCTCATCGAGTCCATCTGCGAAGTCTTGCTGTTCGCACCGTCCAAGACGGGCTTCAGAAGGTTGGAAGAACCGCCTTTGCGTACCTGCACCTGAGTCATGTTGCAGATCTCATCCCATTGCTGCCTTGCTCGTATGGAGCAGTGCTGTTCAATGCTTCGGTTTACCTCCGCAATCTTCTTCCAAGCGGATGGTTCAGGCGTTGCCATTTCCATCTTTCCAGTAATGATTGCTTGCCGTCTAGCATGTGGGTGAGTGTACTGTCCATCTTCCCAGTTTCCAGATCAGTGATTACCGTTCGCGTAGCTGCCTCGAGATCCGTCTGGAGTTGCGTCATGCACCCATCTAGGGGTGCGTCCACGTGCTCCGCGGACCTACCGGTCCTCAGCGCTCTGCACTTATCCCAGTCCACTAGCTTGAATATCTCTTCCTCGGTCCTGTGCCAGCCTACCATAATCGCAATCATCCAGGAGTCACTGCCCAAATCCACGAGTTTTGCACCACGATGCTCGAGTAATGTTTTTGATGAAAACCAGCTCAGGCTGGTGTCCGCGCTGGTGGAAGGTCCCCGTCTTGTTGGTTGTGTCGGGTTGGTTATGAGCTCAAGACCTGCCTCGATGCTCTTTCCATTTATATTTGCCTCTAGGTGTACTCTGCACTTATCCCCACGTCGGAGGTGGGGCATTAAAGTCTCCCGCCTCGAGTAGGGGGTTACTGCCTGCCAGGTGCGCGGCCTTTGTTAGGAAAGCCCGAAACCTCTGCCTGTGCTTTTTTGAGCTGCTGTATGCGTTGAGGGTGAACGTTGGCTTGGTACATTTCCCCTTGCCTGCTTTCTCTGCAATCATATATTCGATGGTATAGACGGCATGTGTATGTCGTGCTGTACGAACGTGAGCTTGTTCCGTACCAGAATGGCGACCCCGCCCACCGTTAGAATGGCTGGCCAGGGCACGATAGCCCTGAATTTTAATGTGCTTGATGAGCGTCTCCTGCAGCTTGATCACGCTAGGCTTTCTGTCCTGAGGTACTGCCGTAGCGTTCGTGCCTTGCCTCCCCGTCCTCGACAGTTCCACTGCAATACTGTGAAGTCTCTAGTGTTTCCTACCATCGTGAGGAGTTCTGTGCATGCTCGCGCGACTACCTCGCATTACTCGACCCGTTGGTTGACTGGTCGCCATTTCGGAGTGGCTAGTCGCTCGGGGTGCTAGTGCAGGGAGCACCACATTGTGTAAGAATGCCTCAGTCTTGTTGCAGCGTTGGTTGTATCCATAGCCGCCATGTTGGTTTGGAGACTGTTTGTGTTTCTGTGTAGGTTGGCTACATTTGTTTCCAGACGAGTGATATTGGATTGCATGCCGGCTATCGACTAACTAAGCTGCTTGACACTGTCACTGGGCGCTCTCAGTATCTCACGGATCTCAGAGCGAGCGTCCCCGGCCGCCGTCGATTCTTATTCGCCATTGAGGACCCTGCGTTTGGTGGCCCTCTCGCTATCGATTTCATTATCTGCTTTTTTACTCATGGGTCGTGGTTGGGATGTAGGCTCGACCGCCATCCTAGCCGTATTGCCGCTCCTAAATTCGTTTAATTCTCTCATGAGGTTGTGAATCACGGTTCGCATATACGCGTTTTCAATTTCTACCTTAGCCAGCCTCTCATTGCTCAAATGCCCCGTTCACGCACCCCCGGTTAGCTTGTTTGGGCCGCTTTCCCTCAGGCGGTCGGCCCATGTTGTGCCGGTTGTCGGTCTGCCTCCTAAGTTGTGGTCCTCCAGGATCGCAGAATGAAACGCTGTCGCAATTCGTACATAGAATGGCATTGGCAACCGTAATAAGATTTTGTAATTAGGACGACCAACACAGGTAAAAAACTTGCTCTTTACTAATATTATCCTGAACGGAAAGCCAATTTACTGCCCGAATTCCCGAACCAAATTTATGTGTGCTGTTTCAATGGCTTTATCCCGTGGATTACATAGTTGTCAGCCAAGCGTGGGTATTTCCGCCCTCGTAGCCAGTGCTGAAATTCTTCGTTAGTGTCTTTGAACAAATCGTGCCTTTCTTCAGCGCTCAAGGTGTTATTTCCTGGTATCAATGCCGTCAGCATTCCTGCAGAATATATTGAGAAGGAAACAAAAAACGCCGTCAATGCGCACTCTAAGCATTGAGCATTTCTAAACAGTACTGGGGCTCTAAATACAAACGACTCCTTTATTATTCTGCTGTTTTTGCCTTTCCACATCTTTTCACACGATGCTGCTTTCCAGCTATCGAATAAATCGGGTTTGGCTTGTTGGATGATAAGATATACACTATAGTAAATAAGAGCAAAAGAAGCCTTATAATAGCAAGAGCTTTAAATTGTAAAAGTTTTCTTTGTTGCAGGCAACATAGAAATTCGAACATAAAGAAGTTATGGATAGGACAATAAAATATTGAATAGAATAATAAGACAGATCAAAGTACATAAGCACCAATTTCGAGAACGACGCCTGTCCAGGATGCGGCCAGTGCACAGAGCATCAACGAAAATTCGAAAAATAGCAAAGGTGCGGTTTTTTTTTTTGGCATGCAAGACGGCGCTCAGAGGTGTGTTCGTGCTGGCGTTATTCACCAAAGCTATTCATCGTCGTTATCTTGCGAGGTATAAAGGCAAGCAATATTCTCAAAGCCTTTTTCCCTGAGCGATGCAAACTTTCATCTGGCTCACAAGAAAATATGAAGAGACAAAAAGAAAATCAAACGAAATTTTTTCTGCAATTGAACTTGCATGCATTGAGCATTTCGTCATATCTGAACGAAAACAAAAGATTTGCTTACCGTTACTCTAAAAAACACTAGCCAGCTTCTTTCCGAGCACAGTTTCACTCGGGTTAGCTGATATTACGCGACTGCAACTAAGTTGAATGCAGTAAGCCATTCGATTATTCTGGTTTGCACGCTGTGAGACAGACGTTTGAATTTGTCTGGCCTCGCATATGCTGACGAACTTACCACGGATTGTGTAACGCTGGTCGGGGCCCAAACACTTACCGGACCATTCTTGCAGCGGGAGGTAGATGTGAGCCATCTCGCAGCTCCTCAATTCCAGTCCAACGTCTTTCGCCAGTGATTGGGCGTAGTTCAGCCTCTCTTCAGTGCTCCCCATGTCCTGTGACGGTGGAATGAGGCCTTCCCACAGCTGCAACGGTACGGCGCAGAGTTAGTCGTGGCAACTGTAACCGCGGGGACCGCCTTCACAGAGGTTTTCGTTCATAAGCTGTCTTGGCTAATAGCCGGATAGCTCCTTCGCGTCAGAATGTGTAAAAACATAAAATAAGAAAAAGAAAAACTTTCAGCGCTTACCGGGAATTTAATAGTCGCGTGTTGAGGGCGGTACATCAAACAACTCGGCTGCATGCCTCAGGCATCGGAGAAGTCATTCCTAACGAGGTGGAACTGATACTGAATCGCCGCCCAAGACTGAGGCGCCAATTGAGACAAAGATGTCAGGCATAGACCTTCGCTCAAAGGGCAAACCCTCAGAGTACCGAAGCGGGCCGCTAACAATGGTGCTGTGCCGCGCGTAAGGAAGGCGTCCTTGGAAGGCGGCCTTGCTCTGTGATTCCAAGCGCTTATACGTTGCATCTGTAAGCTACAGCGCATTCGTCTGCAATCGGTTATGCTTAGTTTGTACACTTCGCGCGGGGAATCTATTGAAGTACCTTTACCGCCGCAGTTGCAATACTTGTCATTTAGCTGTTGCGAATGCAAGCTCGTAATATTCATGAGTACAAACAAAAACCCCCGAAAACTAACATAAGTGCGAATGTCGAGGAAATAGATGGGTGTGAACTACAACATTTTTTTTTTACTTTAAAATCTCTATTGTGAACTTCGCTACTGTTGTCGCTACGTTATTTTGTGGCATGATGTGCGTGATACTGTAAACTTTCTCATCGTAATTCCTCTTCCTTTTGCACGACAGATATTTTTTTCTCTGCGGTAGAGCCGGTAATACTATTCATGTTTATAATAATAATAAAGTGCACGATGCGCTCGCTTTCGTATCAGAAGGGGGCGTCTCAGCAGGTACAATCGGCAGCGCCCTTCGTAAGTTCTTTTGTCTAACATTGGCCAACTGCCTTAACAAATATGTTCAGCATCACCATTGCTCAGGCACTTTTCTTACGAACAGTTATATCATAAGAACGTTTTTGGTGGTTACGAGCTCTGCTTATTCACCACTCACCTCCGCAAACCTGCTCCAGCGTTCCTTTCTGGCCAGTGCCCTCCAAATTTCTGGTGTAACGTACCAAGCGCCGTAAAACAGAAGACGCTCTCCACCAGGCTTCAATAGCTTCGCCATGTTGCTCCATGCCTTGGGCTGGTCTTTCACGCGGTTAAGACTGTTGAAGCAGTAGAGGCGATCGAAAGGTCCGTACAGCCTGAGGAACTCGGAGACGTCTCCTGTTATGTCCAGCTTTTCGTAGGCTAGCTTTGGATGAGAACTGTACTCGCTTGCGTAGGAAACCATGTTTGGGCACACGTCGACCCCTACAATTCTCTCTACGTTGTCTGGAACGTTGGGCAAAAGGATCTTCATCGTCACTTGACCGCAGCCAGAGCCCACGTCGAGGAATCGCAATGGCCGACACGGACTCGCGCTTTCTTGCCCGATGCCGCTGTCTAGGGCATTGTCGAACGTCAAGTTGTAATAATTTAGCAACTTAGTTATTAAGGGGAAACAACACGATACGTTCTCCGAGTACGCACCCGCGTCGTAGTCAGGTTTGTTGTTTTGGGGCTGGGATTCGTTATGTATTCTATTTGATTCACAGTGACAGTGATGTGAGTGGCTATGTTGTTCTGAGTCGTGCCTGAAAAATTGGGGAAAAATACGGCAATTTGTTTGGTTTCTTGTCTCGCTCTCATTATCCATGTTAAAGACGATCTGCAAGATCAAATTTACCTGCGCAAAATCCCAGTTTAATATTATGAGGGCGTAGAGGAGCCCTTTTGCAATATTTGTACATATCAAATACCAGCGCGAGCGTCACGCAAGATTCGCAAATGTAGCAATTTTTGATACTGAAAAATAAAATACACTGCGATTACAATGCTCACTGGAAGCGACGCATGAGCTAACCTGCGGTTTCTGGGCATGACTTCGCTAATCTCGGAGGCCACGTTATAGCAGATTCCGCGGGAGCCGCGGTTTCCTGTGAAGAATTCTCTCCCCGTGTGAGACGATCAGACTACCGCGCCCTCTGATTGGCCTTTGTCGATTTACAGATGTCCCAACGCGAGTCCTAGCGGGAGGCCTAGCGGGCGGCGTCGTCTGCTGCCCGCTGCTCGCTAATAATGTTCTGACACGGCTTGTGGGGGCTTTCCTCTTAGCGTCACCACACGCGCCCTTCTTATGATGTGCTGTTTAAATGTTGCTAACACAAAAAGGGAACTACAGATTACCAGTTATGCGGTGTTGGCAAAATTGTTTAAGTGGTATATTACGCAATTTATGACAAATTTCTTCACAATAAAATGTCTTTACAGTTGGCCTTGAAGTGTTCTTGAGAAGCAAAGCTGCTGAGCACCTTGAAATTTACGTTGCTGGAACTGCTGGCGCTAGAGGTGCCAGAGCCCATTTGCAGTCACATCAGGGCCAAGAACGAGGCTGAAGTGGATCGCAGGACAAGCCGGGGCAATTACGCGCCATTCGGACTCGTGTATACTCCACAGCGTACGAGACTTTTCCGAACGCAAAAAAAAAATTCGATTCGATGTTTCGACAAGCGTACTTCTTGATTTGCGCCGAAATTTGGTTGAAAAAGGCTGAAAGCTTCCATGAGCCGGAAAGTGTATCAGACCTGTAACAAAGCGTGAGATCTTACCTGAATATCTTGGCGAACGAATTTTCAAGCTAGTTCTCTATCTTCCATGGGCGTTCACGTGATGAAGGGAGTGAATATATGAACCACGTTATACAGGCATCTGTTATCAGCCCCGTTTTATGTGCCCGTGTGGCGGCAGCGGACGTGGGGCAGCTGCGTCGAGGTGAGCGAATATATTCAGCAATATTAAAGATTTTAAAGAGGTTACAAGTGCGTCATGCAAAACATCCTACAATCTCCTGTCCCATTTTGACTAGAGCCGTCGTAGCCATAAAGTTCATTTTTGTTTTTCCTACATGTGTTCACCCAATGGGTGAGTGACCAATTTCCATCCTCCTATTGAGTGCAGCGCAGTGGTAGTGCGAATGTGCCCTGTTTGTCCCTTTTTATTTTGCTCTTGTACTTATACGCATCCTCCTCCTTCTCGTTCCACCCCTGTGTAAGGTAGCGAACCGCACTTTCTCTTTCTGCAAGATTAACCTTGCTGCCTTTCTTTTTTCTCTCTCTCTCTCTGAATATATAGCACCGCCCGGCTGTCCTCTTTATAATGGCCATCAACCCCTGATAACATTCGAACATGCAGACAGCACGGCAAGGACAGGTCAGATAATCCGACGTCACAATTTTTTACACTTGACGCAATTTTGTTTTCAGAAACGCTGATACCTACTATCGTTTCTCGGTGGCCATGGTGTTCGGCTGCTGAGCACGAGCTCTAACAATCGAATCCCTGCCATGGAGGCCGCATTTCGACGGCGGCGAAAAGAGAAAATTTAAGTGTACCTAGATTTAGGTAGACCCCCATGTGGTCCAAATTTCCGAAGTCCCCAACTACAGCGTTCCTCATGGTATAAATCGTGGTTCTGGCACGTAAATGTTTAGAATTATACGAGCGCTGAAGCCTCGATCCCTTTAAATGGACACAGAAGAGAAACAGCAAATTTGTTCAGAATGCCGGTATTCTTTAAAAACCCTATTTTCTTTTATTGAGCGTTAAGAGGTTCATTACAAACAAACAACTTGAAGGTCGCATTTCTACTTACTGTTGTCCAGAAATTTTCGACATTGTTCTACGTCAATCTGTCTAATTTCACAACAATTCACCGACGTAACTCAATACCCGCGTTACTGAAAGAGCAGCATTATAAAAAACTTACATTTCAAAAGGCAGGCGAAATTTTAAGATCTTTCTTTTAGCATATTTGACTCAGTACGTCCTTTTATTAACAAGCGTATTCATGCAACTTATTCATAGTGTCCTTCTTCCGTCATAGCACAGTTTTGGTCAGGAATAAAACACTGCTGCAACACGACAAAAGCGTTACGAATAACCACCGTAGACTCGAATATGCCAAGAAGGGTCTACCCAGTCGACATTGCTGACCGAAAGTTGTTGAAATGTTCTTGGTCTTTTGAAATATATTTTTTAATGGTGCGCTTTCAGTTGAGTTGGTGCATGACCAAGTTTGATAGAAGGCTGCAGGAAAACGTCTAAAATGTGGCGGTATGTACAGCGAAGCTTTCTATGCACGTTACCTTTCCTCGCTGAACACACACACACACACACACACACACACATATATATATATATATATATATATATATATATATATATATATATATATATTGAGTGTTTCTTATAGCTGTTGCACGGGGGCGCCCCGACGAAGACGACGAACGCCCACTGGTTCTCGAGCTGTCGGCTGAACTGGCCAGCGCTGCAGTTACCTTTTGTAAATATACTTTGTAAGCGGTTTCCAGTCGTAATCCTTTGTTCATGTCACATTTTGGTGGCGGATGTCATTCCCCGTCCTCGACATGGAGCTCCACTGCGGCCGCACCTTCCGGCTTTCCAGCATGGCTCCCAGTGACGACACCTCGTCTCCTCCTACTCCTGCAACCCCGACAGCAACGTACGTTACCGTCACCAATCCCCGCGATCCTGGCATACTCCTCGGCCAAGATAGTGTCTACGTTGAGGACTGGCTCAACCCGTATGAGCGTGTAAGCTGAAACTAGCGCTGGGACCCTACCATTATGCTAGCCAAAGTCCTATTCTACTTGGGCAGAACACCTCGTGTCTGGTTCCTGACACACGAGGACGAGATCTCTAGCTGGGATGCTTTCAAGGAGAAGCTCGTCGACCTCTTTGGAGATCCCACCGGCCGGCAGATGGCTGCTAGAAAAAAGCTCGCTACCCGAGTTCAGTTTTCTACAGAATCGTATGCCTCGTACATACAAGACATGCTCGCTCTTTCCCGGAAAGCCGACGAGAAAATCTCCGAGGTTGACAAAGTCAGCGACGTACTCAAGGGAATCGCGGACGGCGCCTAGCACTTGTTCGTCTTCAACAATGTGTCCACCATCGACTTCATTGTCAAGGAATGCCGCCGCTTTGAGCTCGCCAAAAGCCGCCGCGTCATTCCACTGTTCTCCCGGCTCCCTAACACGGTTGCGACGTCGTCTTGCGTTGACCTTACCACTTCATCAGCATTAAGTGGGCACGTCACACGTATTGTTTGGCGCGAACTCGAGGCTACAAGTCGTGCACCGTTCCATTCACGCCCACTTGAACCCACTATTGACCAACCAGCCCCAGCGATCTCTCTCATTCAGGCAGTTGTACGGCAAGAAGGACAAACAGGCAAACACCCTGACGTCCGACCGGTGCACGGTGCTGACTGCTTCCCCTGATGGCGATCTGGACTCACCTCGCAGATATCGCAACCCTACCGAGTTGAGATCTCCGGACGACAAAGTCATTTGCTTCCATTGCGTCCGATTGACCACGTCGCTCGCCACTGCCGCACCTCATGGACGCCGCCGTATACGGGCTTCTAGTCCCCGTCTCCTCTACCACATGCCGACCCGCACGGTTACTCGCATCGCCGTACGCCTGCTACCTCTGACGTATCCGTCGATGTCAGTCGTCCTGCTCACTCGGCGTCACCTCAGCGCCGTCGGTCACCGTCGCCCCAGCCACGCCGCTCCTCGTCGCCGACCAATTATGGACAATCCGGACGGAAAACTAGACCATGCGGCTACTGGAGGTAATGTTGCATTATCTTCGTCGTGTCTAAACCCTCCATTGACGCTCCCAAAGAACAATAACTTGATATTAACCTCGACGGAATCCCTTTGACGGCGTTAGTAGATACTGAAGCACAGGTGTCCACAATGAGTTGTAACCTCCGTCGTCGACTGAAAAAAGTTTATCGCGCCTCCTACTACTCGAGCCGTACGCGTGGCCGATGGCAGCACTGTTGATGTCACAGGAATGTCTGCTTCCCGTATAAGTATCACCGGCCACCACTTTCCGTTCTTTTTACAGTGCTGACCAATTGTCCCCATGATTTCATCCACGGACTCGACTTCCTTACGGCGCATTCAGCTTTGATCGACTGTTCTGCGGGCACACTTCGCCTCGAACTTCCTCTGCTCTTGCATATTCGTGCCGAACTGCCAAACCACTTAAGTACAACTTAAGTGCTGCTTAAGTGCGACTTAAGTGCTTAAGTGCGACTTAAGTGCCACTTAAGTGCTGCTGGTGCTGCTGCTGCTGCATTGCTGCTGCTGCTGCTGCAATGCTGCGACTGCTGCTGCAATGCTGCGGCTGCTGCTGCAATGCTGCTGCTGCTGCTGCTGCTGCTGCTGCAATGCTGCTGCTGCTGCTGCTGTTGCAATGCTGCTTCTGCTGTGCTGCAATGCTGCTGCTGCTGCGATACTGCTGCTGCTACTGCTGCAATGCTGCTGCGGCTGTTGCTGCAATGCTGCTGCTGCTGCTGGCGCTGCTGTAATGCTGCTGCTGCTGCAATGCTGCTGCTGCTGCTGGTGCTGCTGCTGCTGCTGCTGCTGCTGCTGCTGCTGCTGCTGCTGCTGCTGCTGCTGCTGCTGCTGGTGCTGCTGCTGCTGCTGCTGCTGCTGCTGCCGCTGCTGCTGCTGCTGCTGCTGCTGCTGCTGCTGCTGCTGCTGCTGCTGCTGCTGCTGCTGCAATGCTGCTGCAATGCTGCTTCTGCTGCTGCTGCTGCTGCTGCTGCAATGCTGCTGCTACTGCTGCTGCTGCTGCTGGTGCTGCTGCTGCTACTGCTGCAATGCTGCGACTGCTGCTGCAATGCTGCGGCTGCTACTGCAATGCTACGGCTGCTGCTGCAATGCTGCTGCTGCTGCAATGCTGCTTCTGCTGTGCTGCAATGCTGCTGCTGCTGCTCCTGCGATACTGCTGCTGCTACTGCTGAAATGCTGCTGCTGCTCTTGCTGCAATGCTGCTGCTGCTGCTGCTGCTGTTGCTGCTGTAATGCTGATGCTGCTGCTGCTGCTGCACTGCTGCAATGCTGCTGCTGCAATGCTGCTCCTGCTGTGCTGCAATGCGGCTTCAGCTGTGCTGCAATGCTGCTGCTGCTGCGATACTGCTGCTGCTACTGCTGCAAAGCTGATGCTGCTGTTGCTGCAATGCTGCTGCTACTGCTGCTGCTGCTGCTGCAATGCTACTGCTGCTGCAATGCTGCTGCAATGCTGCTGCAATGCTGCTGCTGCTGCTGCTGCAGTGCTGCTGCTCCTGCAATGCTGCTGCTGCTGCAATGCTGCTGCTATGTTGTTGCTGCTGTTGCTGCAATGCTGCTGCTGCAATGCTGATGCTGCTGCTGCAATGCTGCTGCTGCTGCTGCAATGCTGCTGCTGCAATGCTGCTGCTGCTGCTGCGATTCTGCTGCTGCAATGCTGCTGTTGTTGTTGCTGCTGCTGCTGCTGCTGCTGCTGCAATGCTGCTACAATGCTGCTGCAATGCTGCTGCTGCTGCAATGCGTCCAATGCTTTGCAATAACAGCGCTTTGTGCTTGTTCCATGGCCTGTTCTTGTATGCTATAATCGATGATGAGCACTTTTCTATAGTTTACATTCAATATGCCACCCACGGTTACACTGACGTTTACATGAAACTTTCCTTAAGAGGATCGCCGCCGGCTTGCAAAATGCACCTAATTCCATGTCTTCTCTATAAGTATCAGCTAAAGAAAGACTCTTGTAGTATAATCATATTAGCACTGTAGTAAAGGTGTCGCAGTTTCACCGAAAAAGCGACGCATCGATTGCGATAGCAAATTAGTGAACTAAGCGAAGTAAACTCTAGAAGAACTAAGGCTGGGCGAGTTGGTGATCTTGCATACTAAGAAGATTTTGCTCGAAAACCACACACACAAGAAAGACGTTGACTTTACGGGCGCAACTTCAACTGTTTAATGATGCTTAAAGCACTCGACATATATAGCCCTCCAAAACACCCCGCATGTACACGCACGCATACAATGTAACATGGATTAAAAATTCTTATCAGAGTAGGCGCGATAAAAACTTCAGCTCAGCCTCGTAAAGCAAAACAAATCTGTCACTAACACAGTTTGGACCCGCTTTCTTCATGTAGAACGCTTCCAATGTTTCACGCGATGTCTGATGTCTGCCTTTACCCAGAATCCTCGCACCGCGGAACCGGGGAAAACAATCGGTGTAAGGCCTGTAGTGATCCACAAGTCGCTCACCTTCATTATTTTTTATACCTTTTGCATACTCCCTAAGCCGCTCGTTCACACAACGCGCCCCGTCTGTCCAATGTAGGATTTCCCATAGGAAAGAGGAATTTCATATACGACGTTTGTGGCACACTTTGCGAACTGCTGGACTGCTTCTTCTGAGAGCCAAGCATTTGGCTTTGGCAAGGTATGCGACGGCTTAGCTGGACAAGCTTTTGTGGAGTGGAGAACACTACCGGTACCTTATACCCGTTAGCCAGTATTTTCAGGCTTTGTGTTGCTTTATGGATGTAGGGGACCACTATAGGCCACTCTTTTCCAATCGACTCTTGCCTGCTTACCCCAGCCTTCAAGTTCTACAAAAGCATTTCTGCCACAGGGACCAAGATCGACTCAGGGAAGCCAGCTGCAACGAGCCTGCCCAATCGGTTGTAAAAACTGGCTTGTATCTCATGCACGCACGACTTCCGGAGCCATGACCCCAGGCAGAGGTTTGCGATGACTCTTTTCACTTCCTTTGAGTGGGCCGAATTATGCGGCAGAAGTCCTTTTTCGCACGAGGGGAGTAAACGCAACAAATGTGTTCATCTGAAAACTTTAACTGTAAATCTAAAAACTGAAAGATACCATTATGTGGTACCTCATAATAAAGCTTAGCCCTTCCCCCAGGTTCCTAAAATCATCTAAAACACTGCTCACTGTAGCCTTATTCGAAATGGAGCACTCCTTGTTTAAAACCACTAAAATGTTGTTCATTTAACGAAACACTTTAAGGACATTGTCATTAATAAAATAGTTAAAACGTAGAACGACAGAAAGCTGAGCTAGTTGGTAAGGATTCAATGTGCAAAATAGAAGTGAGGCGTGCAGACGTCCTGTCTGCATGCCTCACTTCTATTTTGCAAAATGGATAGTTAAAACGATCGTGTAGCGAGTGATCGATAGATGATAAGAAGATGTTGCAAAGTATAGGAGCTATGCAAGAGCCCATGCATATGCCTTTCTTCTGTAGGTAAGGTTGCTCGTCAAATAAGATAAAAGTATTCTGGAGTTAAAATTATAAAAGCAATAAAAAGTTAACAACATTGATACCAGCCACGTTTTTGAAAGCCACCGAGCCGCTCTCGACTATGCAATCCTCAAAAGAGGCAAACAGGTCCGGATAGAGCACTGAATAAAGAAACACGTCAAGAAAGCGGGTCCGAACTGTGCTAGTGACATATAGGTCTTTCTTTACGAGGCTCAGCTGAAGTTTCTATCGCGCCTACACTGATAGGACTTTTTATTCCATATTGTCTTGTACGCGTGCCCGTGCGCGGTGTTTTGGAAGGCTATATATGTCGAGTGCTTCCACGCTCATTAACCAGTTTAAGTGGTGCCCGTGGTGTCCTCGTCTTTCTTGTGTGTGTTGTTTTGGCACAAAATCTTTTTAGTAAACGAAGTAAGGACAGTAGGTTTATCGACCGTATAAACCTGCAATCATAAGCATACCTACTAAACCTAGAAGGGTAAGGTCAGGCGCGCACACTCACTCGATGACCGTGGAAACTCGCTGTGGAAATGCTGCCGTGAGCAAACGCGACCGCAGCAGACAGCGAATTGACCTTCCTGTTGCCGCTCGAATCAACGAGAAATACGCCGCCAAACGACAGTGCAGCGGAGAAGCTTGATGTGGGCGAGTCGTCTTGTCCGTCGTACATGTTCCTCTTTTAGTGCGCGTCTTCGTAGCGCTCTTCTCTTCACAGTGCAGCGCCGACTCTGTATCCGTCAAAGATAGTTTTCAAAATGCAGCGGCCCGGTGGCCCGGGCCGCCCAATGAGGTCACCACGATGGTTATGTCATTAAGGCAAACTCGATGATAAAACCAACACCTTGGAATCTGTGTGAACCGAAAGTTTTGCGAAGCGGTTAAAAATGCTGTCAATTCACCAATTTCACTCCTTCCTCTTTGGCTTAAAGGTAACCGTATAGCGCGCTTGCGCTCTCTCGCAGCCGTGCTACGAAGTTGTGACAATTCTTACAATCTATTGTGTTTCTCTATTTTTTTATTTTGTTCAAATCTACAGCTCGCTTTTCCGGCAATGCTTCAATGAATGCCCCGCTAGGGCTACCCTTAATGCGGTAATCCTCATCAACATTCTGCGATCATCCCGAGGAGGAGGTGGAAACAAGCAAATAAGGGGGGATATTAACGAGAAATATGTCTGGTTGGCTAGCCTACCCTGGGGGATGGGAAGGAGATAGTTGGCGTTGGCAAGGCGGAAGTATACAGGTGTACGTGTTATTGTGATTTTATGGTTATTAAAGTAAGCAGAGAAAGATTAAAATGGTCTACTTCCCCAAACGAATTGTGTTCTTCAAGACGAACGTTTGTTTTCACGCTAATATTTGGGTCTCATTCGTTTTATTCCAGTAATTCCATAGAAAGCAAGGCCAGGAACCTGTACATCTATATTGCCATTAAAGGTGGCGGTGCTGTTCTTCGTGTGAGCTATTGAGGTTTAGATATGTCTGGCCGAGTTCACAAATACGGCTTAGATTTAACAAGATTTTTATCTTGGAAGGACAAACGGAAATGAGAAAAATGCATGAATATGCGTGTGCAGATAGACTGATAACAGGTAAAAGCACTCGTACTGGAAACCTGACTAGGTTGATAACGTACCACGAATGTCGGCCGTGGTAAAGTATGGCTTCGCGATGCCGATATAGAGGGTGTTCAGTGCACAGCTGCAAGCGCATCCAATCATTTACGGCTTTTGCCGAAAGCGACCCGCGTACGCCACAACCACGGGTGAACAGCATGCTTGCAAGTTCACAATGTCGTTACTAATGGTCGGAAACACGATAGCTTACGATGTACGATGCAACGCTACATAAACCATGGTTCGCCATATTGGAGCAATGCCTGCACAAAGCAAACCAAGCCAAGCGCGAATGAAGATGCCGGTACGCTGTCGTACGTCCGCGTATGCGGTGTCACGCAGTCTGATGCGCTGAAATTTAGCATATGCCTGAGCAATAGGGGAAGGCCTCATTACAAAAAAAAGAGAAAGCCGAAAAATTCATGAATGCGGGCTTTGTGGCGCTGGGCAGAAATTCCCATCTGTATTATGACTTCATTCCTACACGTTAAGCAGCGGGAACACTATCTTTGTTGTAAATAAACTTCTCGCTCCTTTATGAGCACCAAAACCCACAGTGCTTCTCAATATAAACGTGTAGCGCCATGGCTGGATCCAAAATGCTGTTCGATTTATCCGTAAGGTCGAATTATAGGAAGTAGAGCAATAAGGACTTCCCTGTACCAGATCAGAGGAACACGGCAGTCTTTTGTGCACTCAGATGTTTGATACATGATTCCAGTAGTTAGTGCAAAGGAGAATACCTTGAGTAAAAATTGCCATCACTTCATTGAGCTGGTTCAGATTTGAACTGTTTTGATCGAAAAAGGCTGCTCTAAATTTAAAATTTCGTGGTGAGAATACTCACTTTTTTTAAGTTAAGCTTTTTCAAGTTGAAAATATTCTGCTCCAAAACTATGCTTTTTATGCTCCAAATTAATCCAATATTTGTTACAACTGTCTTACTAGGCCAGAAAATCTGGCGAACAAAATTCATGTATAT
Organism: Dermacentor albipictus; assembly: GCF_038994185.2. NCBI lineage: Eukaryota > Metazoa > Arthropoda > Arachnida > Ixodida > Ixodidae > Dermacentor > Dermacentor albipictus. The sequence continues at coordinate 57,190,475 of NC_091830.1, forward strand.
GCGTGTCAAGATCTTTGAACTTCAAGAGGCTGCCAGCTGTGGATTACGGCAGTATTAGGAGCAAAGTTTGCCATTCTCACGTCGTTTCAACATTTCTGTGATTGTGTTCATAATTTTAGGGTTCGTCACGCAGTTTCTAGGATCCAAGTACTCTCATCTGTACATCTATGTATCTTTTTTGTATCTAACCGTTTTCCCGATTTTCTGGGTCATTGGGTAGTCCATGGCTAAGTCGGCAGTGCATCGGGCTGGTGTGCTGAGAGAATAGCTTTTGCACAGACCCTCATATAAATTAGGGTCACTGAGTATGAACCAATCTGTACATATGGGCCGCTCTTCAACGAACCTCAGTTCAGGCAGACATGGGTAAAGGTAGATGCGAGACATGGTACATACCGTAGTTCGAAGAAACTGTTTGACACCGACTTTGAGAACTGGGCATGTGGCACTCATTGTGTCATCATCATCAGCAGCCTGGTTGCGCCCACTGCAGGGCAAAGGCCTCTCCCATATTTCTCCAACAACCCCGGTCATGTACTAATTGTGGCCATGCCGTCCCTGCAAACTTCTTAATCTCATCCACCCACCTAACTTTCTGCCGCCCCCTGCTACGCTTCCCTTCCCTTGGAATCTAGTCCGTAACCCCTAATGACCATCGGTTATCTTCCCTCCTCATTACATGTCCTGCCCATGCCCATTTCTTTTTCTTGATTTCAACTAAGATGTCATTAACTCGCGTTTGTTCCCTCACCCAATCTGCTCTTTTCTTATCCCTTAACGTTTCACCTATCATTCTTCTTTCCATAGCTCGTTGCGTCGTCCTCAATTTGAGTAGAACCCTTTTCGTAAACCTCCAGGTTTCTGCCCCGTAGGTGAGTACTGGTAAGACACAGCTATTATAAACTTTTCTCTTGAGGGATAATGGCAACCTGCTGTTCATGATCTGAGAATTCCTGCCAAACGCACCCCAGCCAATTCTTTTTCTTCTGATTATTTCCGTCTCATGATCCGGATCCGCCGTCACTATCTGCCCTAAGTAGATGTATTCCCTTACCACTTCCAGCGCCTCGCTACCTATTGTAAATTGCTGTTCTCTTCCGAGACTGTTAAACATTACTTTAGTTTTTTGCAGAATAATTTTTAGACCCACTCTTCTGCTTTGCCTCTCCAGGTCGTTCAGCATGCATTGCAATTGGTCCCCTGAGTTACTAAGCAAGGCAATATCATCAGCGAATCGCAAGTTACTGAGGTATTCTCCATTAACTTTTATCCCCAATTCTTCCCAATCCAGGTCTCTGAATACCTGCTGTAAACATGCTGTGAATAGCATTGGAGAGATCGTATCTCCCTGTCTGACGCCTTTCTTTATTGGGTTTTGTTACTTTCTTTGTGGAGGACTACGGTAGCTGTGGAGCCGCTATAGATATCTTCCAGTATTTTTACATACGACTCATCTACACCCTGGTTCCGTAATGCGTCCATGACTGCTGAGGTTTCGACAGAATCAAACGCTTTCTCGTAATCTATGAAAGCTATATATAAGGGTTGGTTATATTCCGCACATTTCTCTATCACCTGGTTGATAGTGTGAATATGATCTATTGTTGAGTAGCCTTTGCGGAATCCTGCCTGGTCCTTTGCTTGACAGAAGTCTAAGGTGTTCCTTATTCTATTTGCGATTACCTTAGTAAATAGTTTGTAGGCAACGGACAGTAAGCTGATCGGTCTATAATTTTTCAAGTCTTTGGCGTCCCCTTTCTTATCGATTAAGATTATGTTAGCATTTTTCCAAGATTCCGGTACGCTCGAGGTCATGAGGCATTGCTTATACAGGGTGGCCAGTTTCTCTAGAACAATCTGCGCACCATCCTTCAACAAATCTGCTGTTACCTGATCCTCCCCAGCTGCCTTCCCCCTTTGCATATCTCCCAAGGCTTTCTTTACTTCTTCCGGCGTTACCTTTGGGATTTCGAATTCCTCTAGACTAATTTCTCTTCCATTGCCGTCGTGCGTGCCACTGGTACTGTATAAATCTCTATAGAACTCCTCAGCCACTTGAACTATCTCATCCATATTAGTAATGATATTGCCGGCTTTGTCTCTTAACGCATACATCTGATTCTTGCCAATTCCTAGTTTCTTCTTCACTGTTTTTAGGATTCCTCCGTTCCTGAGAGCATGTTCAATTCTATCCATATTATACTTCCTTATGTCAGCTGTCTTACGCTTGTTGATAAACTTCGAAAGTTCTGCCAGTTCTATTCTAGCTGTAGTGTTAGAGGCTTTCATACATTGGCGTTTCTTGATCAGATCTTTCGTCTCCTGCGATAGTTTACTGGTATCCTGCCTAACGGAGTTACCATCGACTTCCATTGCACACTCCTTAATGATGCCCACAAGATTATCGTTCATTGCTTCAACACTAAGGTCCTCTTCCTGAGTTAAAGCGGAATACCTGTTCTGTAGCTTGATCTGGAATTCCTCTATTTTCCCTCTTATCGCTAACTCATTGATGGGCTTCTTATTTACCAGTTTCTTCCGTTCCCTTCTCAGGTTTAGGCTAATTCGAGTTCCTACCATCCCGTGGTCACTGCAGCGCACCTTACCGAGCACGTCCACATCTTCTATGATGCCAGGGTTAGCGCAAAGTATGAAGACTATTTCATTTCTAGTATCGCCGTTCGGGCTGCTCCACGTCCACTTTCGGCTATCCCTCTTGCGGAAGAAGGTATTCATTATCCTCATATTATTCTGTTCCGCAAACTCTACTAGTAACTCTCCCCTGATATTCGTAGTGCCTATGCCATATTCCCCTACTGCCTTGTCTCCAGCCTGCTTCTTGCCTACCTTGGCATTAAAGTCGCCCATTAGTATAGTGTATTTAGTTTTCACTCTACCCATCACCGATTCCACGTCTTCATACAAGCTTTCGACTTCCTGGTCATCATGACTGGATGTAGGGGCTTAGACCTGTACAATCTTTATTTTGTACCTCTTATTAAGTTTCACAACAAGACCTGCCACCTTCTCGTTAATGCTATAGAATTCCTCATAGCGAGGCGTGCCTTCCCCTCAGAAAGTCATGGATGTAGTCATGAAAGCGTTGACCAAGTCATAGTGCAGATTTGTTGTAGAAAGGCCTTTTCTAGGTCTAGGCCTAGGGTGGCCTGGATGCCTCTTGTTTTGCTGTCGAGTATTTGGCTTTTGACATGCTTCACAGCGTCTTGCGTCACCAGCCACAGACGAAAGCCAATGATGTTGTGAGGATATATCGCGTGTTTTTCCAGGTTAGGCCTCATATGGTTTAAGCACCGCACGCTCCTTGGTCTTACCCACTCACGACGTAAGCGAGATTGGACGCAGATTGTCCATGCTGAGAGGTTTGCCGGGTTCCGGTACTAAGAACGTTTTAGCCCTCTTCTATTCTATGGGAAGTGTGCCTAAACGCAACGTCTCATTAACTATCGCAATGAGTTGTTCCGCGCCGCCATCATCCAGATTGTGAAGGGCCTTGTTGGTGATGTTATGCGGCCCCGGAACGGATCGGCTGTTGAGACCTATCAGTGCTTGTATTAACCTCTTCTGTGGTACACCCTGAGCTAGTTCAACCTCAGCTTTGCGGTATTTAAAACAACCTCAAGTATGTCTTACAGCTCCAAGGATAAGAAAGACGACCGACCTGCATTATTTGGCCTCTAGGCAAGCCGCTCTGGATTGTTTACACACTTTCTAGTTTGACCGAGTCTACATATATACGGATGGCTTTTCCACTCTGACCAGCTCCATCGGCGCAGTGGTTATACCATCACGATCAATAAGCATTCGATACAAGATTTATGACTTGAAAACATCGGCTGGTTCGGAGCCTGTTGCCCTCTGAGATGCCTTTGATTATATTAACAACCAACCAGCTAATCGGTGGGCAATATTCTGCGATTCGAAGGCGGCCTTACAACGTCTTCTCTCATCTCTTCGTCACTGGTCCTGTGAAAAACGCGTGTCGGAGATACGAGAAATGCACCATCATATGATAGCGAAAGGAGACCACGTCGTGTTTCAGTGGCTGCCTGGCCATTGAGGTATCTCCGGCAACGACCTCGCTGACGAAGCTGCTAGGAAAGCATACGAAGGAGCAAGCCTTGTTTCTGTACCTTTATCGCGGACTTACGCTGTCCAACACTTAAGCTAGCGCACTATATGACATTAGAGTAATGGTAAACTCCTGAATTCACCTAAGATTGATTGCATTCCCTCGACCCATCTATGCAACTGCTGCTGTTACCAAGGCTTCCGCGAAAAGGGGAAACAATGCTGTGCCACTTACGCTTGGGTGTCGCATTCACCAATACACATACGTTTTTGAGGAGAATGGCTGATAGCGTCGAGTGCAATGCCTGCGGTGTCGTGGAAACTATAGAACATCTACTGTACTTCTGCCCATCTTTTGAAATTGAGAAACATGACCTCTGCACAGCTCTCTATCAGATAGAAAACCGTTCCCCTTGAACAAGATATTGGGACCATGGCCTTGCATATCGCAACTACAAAAAGCACAAAAGCGCTGCTGCGATATTTGAAAGCTACCGGATTGAGTCACTGTCTGTGATCCGAACTGAGTCACCGAATGACATCCCCAGTGGACTTTGTATTCTTTTTATCTTTCCATCCCCTTTTCTCTTTTGCCACTGGAGGGTAGGCAAATGGGCTCAGTCCTGGTTAACCTCCCTACCTTTCGTTTATTATTTCCTCTCTCTCTCTTCAGAGGTGAAGTTGGCGTCAAGCACCGCGTTAGGTCGACCCGAGCATTGGGAGGTCGCGTCCTCGGGAGCTGCCACATCTGACCCGGGAAGGTACTTGGAGGTCAGTTTTGCTATGAGCTCTTCCGGTGTTTCGATCTTGCATGCCTCGTATAGCAACTTGCTCATCGAGTCCATCTGCGAAGTCTTGCTGTTCGCACCGTCCAAGACGGGCTTCAGAAGGTTGGAAGAACCGCCTTTGCGTACCTGCACCTGAGTCATGTTGCAGATCTCATCCCATTGCTGCCTTGCTCGTATGGAGCAGTGCTGTTCAATGCTTCGGTTTACCTCCGCAATCTACTTCCAAGCGGATGGTTCAGGCGTTGCCATTTCCATCTTTCCAGTAATGATTGCTTGCCGTCTAGCATGTGGGTGAGTGTACTGTCCATCTTCCCAGTTTCCAGATCAGTGATTACCGTTCGCGTAGCTGCCTCGAGATCCGTCTGGAGTTGCGTCATGCACCCATCTAGGGGTGCGTCCACGTGCTCCGCGGACCTACCGGTCCTCAGCGCTCTGCACTTATCCCAGTCCACTAGCTTGAATATCTCTTCCTCGGTCCTGTGCCAGCCTACCATAATCGCAATCATCCAGGAGTCACAGCCCAAATCCACGAGTTTTGCACCACGATGCTCGAGTAATGTTTTTGATGAAAACCAGCTCAGGCTGGTGTCCGCGCTGGTGGAAGGTCCCCGTCTTGTTGGTTGTGTCGGGTTGGTTATGAGCTCAAGACCTGCCTCGATGCTCTTTCCATTTATATTTGCCTCTAGGTGTACTCTGCACTTATCCCCACGTCGGAGGTGGGGCATTAAAGTCTCCCGCCTCGAGTAGGGGGTTACTGCCTGCCAGGTGCGCGGCCTTTGTTAGGAAAGCCCGAAACCTCTGCCTGTGCTTTTTTGAGCTGCTGTATGCGTTGAGGGTGAACGTTGGCTTGCTACATTTCCCCTTGCCTGCTTTCTCTGCAATCATATATTCGATGGTATAGACGGCATGTGTATGTCGTGCTGTACGAACGTGAGCTTGTTCCGTACCAGAATGGCGACCCCGCCCACCGTTAGAATGGCTGGCCAGGGCACGATAGCCCTGCATTTTAATGTGCTTGATGAGCGTCTCCTGCAGCTTGATCACGCTAGGCTTTCTGTCCTGAGGTACTGCCGTAGCGTTCGTGCCTTGCCTCCCCGTCCTCGACAGTTCCACTGCAATACTGTGAAGTCTCTAGTGTTTCCTACCATCGTGAGGAGTTCTGTGCATGCTCGCGCGACTACCTGGCATTACTCGACCCGGTGGTTGACTGGTCGCCATTTCGGAGTGGCTAGTCGCTCGGGGTGCTAGTGCAGGGAGCACCACATTGTGTAAGAATGCCTCAGTCTTGTTGCAGCGTTGGTTGTATCCATAGCCGCCATGTTGGTTTGGAGACTGTTTGTGTTTGTGTGTAGGTTGGCTACATTTGTTTCCAGACGAGTGATATTGGATTGCATGCCGGCTATCGACTAACTAAGCTGCTTGACACTGTCACTGGGCGCTCTCAGTATCTCACGGATCTCAGAGCGAGCGTCCCCGGCCGCCCTCGATTCTTATTCGCCATTGAGGACCCTGCGTTTGGTGGCCCTCTCGCTATCGATTTCATTATCTGCTTTTTTACTCATGGGTCGTGGTTGGGATGTAGGCTCGACCGCCATCCTAGCCGTATTGCCGCTCCTAAATTCGTTTATTTCTCTCATGAGGTTGTGAATCACGGTTCGCATATACGCGTTTTCAATTTCTACCTTAGCCAGCCTCTCATTGCTCAAATGCCCCGTTCACGCACCCCCGGTTAGCTTGTTTGGACCGCTTTCCCTCAGGCGGTCGGCCCATGTTGTGCCGGTTGTCGGTCTGCCTCCTAAGTTGTGGTCTTCCAGGATCGCAGAATGAAACGCTGTCGCAATTCGTACATAGAATGGCATTGGCAACCGTAATAAGATTTTGTAATTAGGACGACCAACACAGGTAAAAAACTTGCTCTTTACTAATATTATCCTGAACGGAAAGCCAATTTACTGCCCGAATTCCCGAACCAAATTTATGTGTGCTGTTTCAATGGCTTTATCCCGTGGATTACATAGTTGTCAGCCAAGCGTGGGTATTTCCGCCCTCGTAGCCAGTGCTGAAATTCTTCGTTAGCGTCTTTGAACAAATCGTGCCTTTCTTCAGCGCTCAGGGTGTTATTTCCTGGTATCAATGCCGTCAGCATTCCTGCAGAATATATTGAGAAGGAAACAAAAAACGCCGTCAATGCGCACTCTAAGCATTGAACATTTCTAAACAGTGCTGGGGCTCTAAATACAAACGACTCCTTTATTATTCTGCTGTTTTTGCCTTTCCACATCTTTTCACACGATGCTGCTTTCCAGCTATCGAATAAATCGGGTTTGGCTTGCTGGATGATAAGATATACACTATAGTAAATAAGAGGAAAAGAAGCCTTATAATAGCAAGAGCTTTAAATTGTAAAAGTTTTCTTTGTTGCAGGCAACATAGAAATTCGAACATAATGAAGTTATGGATAGGACAATAAAATATTGAATAGAATAATAAGACAGATCAAAGTACATAAGCACCAATTTCGAGAACAACGCCTGTCCAGGATGCGGCCAGTGCACAGAGCATCAACGAAAAGTCGAAAAATAGCAAAGGTGCGGTTTTTTTTTTTGGCATGCAAGACGGCGCTCAGAGGTGTGTTTGTGCTGGCGTTATTCACCAAAGCTATTCATCGTCGTTATCTTGCGAGGTATAAAGGCAAGCAATATTCTCAAAACCTTTTTCCCTGAGCGATGCAAACTTTCATCTGGCTCACAAGAAAATATGAAGAGACAAAAAGAAAATCAAACGAAATTTTTTCTGCAATTGAACTTGCATGCATTGAGCATTTCGTCATATCTGAACGAAAACAAAAGATTTGCTTACCGTTACTCTAAAAAACACTAGCCAGCTTCTTTCCGAGCTCAGTTTCACTCGGGTTAGCTGATATTACGCGACTGCAACTAAGTTGAATGCAGTAAGCCATTCGATTATTCTGGTTTGCACGCTGTGAGACAGACGTTTGAATTTGTCTGGCCTCGCATATGCTGACGAACTTACCACGGATTGTGTAACGCTGGTCGGGGCCCAAACACTTACCGGACCATTCTTGCAGCGGGAGGTAGATGTGAGCCATCTCGCAGCTCCTCAATTCCAGTCCAACGTCTTTCGCCAGTGATTGGGCGTAGTTCAGCCTCTCTTCAGTGCTCCCCATGTCCTGTGACGGTGGAATGAGGCCTTCCCACAGCTGCAACGGTACGGCGCAGAGTTAGTCGTGGCAACTGTAACCGCGAGGACCGCCTTCACAGAGGTTTTCGTTCATAAGCTGTCTTAGCTAATAGCCGGATAGCTCCTTCGCGTCAGAATGTGTAAAAACATAAAATAAGAAAAAGAAAAACTTTCAGCGCTTACCGGGAATCTAATAGTCGCGTGTTGAGGGCGGTACATCAAACAACTCGGCTGCCTGCCTCAGGCATCGGAGAAGTCATTCCCAACGAGGTGGAACTGATACTGAATCGCCGCCCAAGACTGAGGCGCCAATTGAGACAAAGATGTCAGGCATAGACCTTCGCTCAAAGGGCAAACCCTCAGAGTACCGAGGCGGGCCGCTAACAATGGTGCTGTGCCGCGCGTAAGGAAGGCGTCCTTGGAAGGCGGCCTTGCTCTGTGATTCCAAGCGCTTATACGTTGCATCTGTAAGCTACAGCGCATTCGTCTGCAATCGGTTATGCATAGTTTGTACACTTCGCGCGGGGAATCTATTGAAGTACCTTTACCGCCGCAGTTGCAATACTTGTCATTTAGCTGTTGCGAATGCAAGCTCGTAATATTCATGAGTACAAACAAAAACCCCCGAAAACTAACATAAGTGCGAATGTCGAGGAAATAGATGGGTGTGAACTACAACATTTTTTTTTTACTTTAAAATCTCTATTGTGAACTTCGCTACTGTTGTCGCTACGTTATTTTGCGGCATGATGTGCGTGATACTGTAAACTTTCTCATCGTAATTCCTCTTCCTTTTGCACGACAGATATTTTTTTCTCTGCGGTAGAGCCGGTAATACTATTCATGTTTATAATAATAATAAAGTGCACGATGCGCTCGCTTTCGTATCAGAAGGGGGCGTCTCAGCAGGTACAATCGGCAGCGCCCTTCGTAAGTTCTTTTGTCTAACATTGGCCACCTGCCTTAACAAATATGTTCAGCATCACCATTGCTCAGGCACTTTTCTTACGAACAGTTATATCATAAGAACGTTTTTGGTGGTTACGGGCTCTGCTTATTCACCACTCACCTCCGCAAACCTGCTCCAGCGTTCCTTTCTGGCCAGTGCCCTCCAAATTTCTGGTGTAACGTACCAAGCGCCGTAAAACAGAAGACACTCTCCACCAGGCTTCAATAGCTTCGCCATGTTGCTCCATGCCTTGGGCTGGTCTTTCACGCGGTTAAGACTGTTGAAGCAGTAGAGGCGATCGAAAGGTCCGTACAGCCTGAGGAACTCGGAGACGTCTCCTGTTATGTCCAGCTTTTCGTAGGCTAGCTTTGGATGAGAACTGTACTCGTGAGCGTAGGAAACCATGTTTGGGCACACGTCGACCCCTACAATTCTCTCTACGTTGTCTGGAACGTTGGGCAAAAGGATCTTCATCGTCACTTGACCGCAGCCAGAGCCCACGTCGAGGAATCGCAATGGCCGACACGGACTCGCGCTTTCTTGCCCGATGCCGCTGTCTAGGGCATTGTCGAACGTCAAGTTGTAATAATTTAGCAACTTAGTTATTAAGGGGAAACAACACGATACGTTCTCCGAGTACGCACCCGCGTCGTAGTCAGGTTTGTTGTTTTGGGGCTGGGATTCGTTATGCATTCTATTTGATTCACAGTGACAGTGATGTGAGTGGCTATGTTGTTCTGAGTCGTGCCTGAAAAATTGGGAAAAAATACGGCAATTTGTTTGGTTTCTTGTCTCGCTCTCATTATCCATGTTAAAGACCATCTGCAAGATCAAATTTACCTGCGCAAAATCCCAGTTTAATATTATGAGGGCGTAGAGGAGCCCCTTTGCAATATTTGTACATTTGAAATACCAGCGCGAGCGTCACGCAAGATTCGCAAATGTAGCCATTTTTGATACTGAAAAATAAAATACACTGCGATTACAATGCTCACTGGAAGCGACGCATGAGCTAACCTGCGGTTTCTCGGCATGACTTCGGTAATCTCGGAGGCCACGTTATAGCAGATTCCGCGGGAGCCGCGGTTTCCTGTGAAGAATTCTCTCCCCGTGTGAGACGATCAGACTACCGCGCCCTCTGATTGGCCTTTGTCGATTTACAGATGTCCCAACGCGAGTCCTAGCGGGAGGCCTAGCGGGCGGCGTCGTCTGCTGCCCGCTGCTCGCTAATAATGTTCCGACACGGCTTGTGGGGGCTTTCCTCTTAGCGTCACCACACGCGCCCTTCTTGTGATGTGCTGTTTAAATGTTGCTAACACAAAAAAGGGAACTACAGATTACCAGTTATGCGGTGTTGGCAAAATTGTTTAAGTGGTATATTACGCAATTTATGACAAATTTCTTCACAATAAAATGTCTTTACAGTTGGCCTTGACGTGTTCTTGAGAAGCAAAGCTGCTGAGCACCTTGAAATTTACGTTGCTGGAACTGCTGGCGCTAGAGGTGCTAGAGCCCATTTGCAGTCACATCAGGGCCAAGAACGAGGCTGAAGTGGATCGCAGGACAAGCCGGGGCAATTACGCGCCATTCGGACTCGTGTATACTCCACAGCGTACGAGACTTTTCCGAACGCAAAAAAAAATTCGATTCGATGTTTCGACAGGCGTACTTCTTGATTTGCGCCGAAATTTGGTTGAAAAAGGCTGAAAGCTTCCATGAGCCGGAAAGTGTATCAGACCTGTAACAAAGCGTGAGATCTTACCTGAATATCTTGGCGAACGAGTTTTCAAGCTAGTTCTCTATCTACCATGGGCGTTCACGTGATGAAGGGAGTGAATATATGAACCACGTTATACAGGCATCTGTTATCAGCCCCGTTTTATGTGCCCGTGTGGCGGCAGCGGACGTGGGGCAGCTGCGTCGAGATGAGCGAATATATTCAGCAATATTAAAGATTTTAAAGAGGTTACAAGCGCGTCATGCAAAACATCCTACAATGTCCTGTCCCCTTTTGACTAGAGCCGTCGTAGCCATAAAGTTCCTTTTTGTTTTTCCTACATGTGTTCACCCAATGGGTGACTGACACATTCGCATCCTCCTATTGAGTGCAGCGCAGTGGTAGTGCGAATGTGCCCTGTTTGTCCCTTTTTATTTTGCTCTTGTACTTATACGCATCTTCCTCCTTCTCGTTCCACCCCTGTGTAAGGTAGCGAACCGCACTTTCTCTTTCTGCAAGATTAACCTTGCTGCCTTTCTTTTTTCTCTCTCTCTCTCTGAATATATAGCACCGCCCGGCTGTCCTCTTTATAATGGCCATCAACCCCTGATAACATTCGAACATGCAGACAGCACGGCAAGGACAGGTCAGATAATCCGACGTCACAATTTTTTACACTTGACGCAATTTTGTTTTCAGAAACGCTGATACCTACTATCGTTTCTCGGTGGCCATGGTGTTCGGCTGCTGAGCACGAGCTCTAACAATCGAATCCCTGCCATGGAGGCCGCATTTCGACGGCGGCGAAAAGAGAAAATTTAAGTGTACCTAGATTTAGGTAGACCCCCATGTGGTCCAAATTTCCGAAGTCCCCAACTACAGCGTTCCTCATGGTATAAATCGTGGTTCTGGCACGTAAATTTTTAGAATTATACGAGCGCTGAAGCCTCGATCCCTTTAAATGGACACAGAAGAGAAACAGCAAATTTGTTCAGAATGCCGGTATTCTTTAAAAACCCTATTTTCGTTTATTGAGCGTTAAGAGGTTCATTACAAACAAACAACTTGAAGGTCGCATTTCCCTTTACTGTTGTCCAGAAATTTTCGACATTGTTCTACGTCAATCTGTCTAATTTCACAACAATTCACCGACGTAACTCAATACCCGCGTTACTGAAAGAGCAGCATTATAAAAAACTTACATTTCAAAAGGCAGGCGAAATTTTAAGATCTTTCTTTTAGCATATTTGACTCAGTACGTCCTTTTATTAACAAGCGTATTCATGCAACTTATTCATAGTGTCCTTGTTCCGTCATAGCACAGTTTTGGTCAGGAATAAAACACTGCTGCAACACGACAAAAGCGTTACGAATAACCACCGTAGATTCGAATATGCCAAGAAGGGTCTACCCGGTCGACATTGCTGACCGAAAGTTGTTGAAATGTTCTTGGTCTTTTGAAATATATGTTTTAATGGTGCGCTTTCAGTTGAGTTGGTGCATGACCAAGTTTGATAGAAGGCTGCAGGAAAACGTCTAAAATGTGGCGGTATGTACAGCGAAGCTTTCCTTGCAGGTTACCTTTCCTCGCTGAACACACACACACACACACACACACACATATATATATATATATATATATATATATATATATATATATATATATATATATATATATATATATATATATATATATATATTGAGTGTTTCTTATAGCTGATACACGGGGGCGCCCCGACGAAGACGACGAACGCCCACTGGTTCTCGAGCTGTCGGCTGAACTGGCCAGCGCTGCAGTTACCTTTTGTAAATATACTTTGTAAGCGGTTTCCAGTCGTAATCCTTTGTTCATGTCACATTTTGGTGGCGGATGCCATTCCCCGTCCTCGACATGGAGCTCCGCTGCGGCCGCACCTTCCGGCTTTCCAGCATGGCTCCCAGTGACGACACCTCGTCTCCTCCTACTCCTGCAACCCCGACAGCAACGTACGTTACCGTCACCAATCTCCGCGATCCTGGCATACTCCTCGGCCAAGATAGTGTCTACGTTGAGGACTGGCTCAACCCGTATGAGCGTGTAAGCTGAAACTAGCGCTGGGACCCTACCATTATGCTAGCCAAAGTCCTATTCTACTTGGGCAGAACACCTCGTGTCTGGTTCCTGACACACGAGGACGAGATCTCTAGCTGGGATGCTTTCAAGGAGAAGCTCGTCGACCTCTTTGGAGATCCCACCGGCCGGCAGATGGCTGCTAGAAAAAAGCTCGCTACCCGAGTTCAGTTTTCTACAGAATCGTATGCCTCGTACATACAAGACATGCTCGCTCTTTCCCGGAAAGCCGACGAGAAAATCTCCGAGGTTGACAAAGTCAGCGACGTACTCAAGGGAATCGCGGACGGCGCCTAGCACTTGTTCGTCTTCAACAATGTGTCCACCATCGACTTCATTGTCAAGGAATGCCGCCGCTTTGAGCTCGCCAAAAGCCGCCGCGTCATTCCACTGTTCTCCCGGCTCCCTAGCACGGTTGCGACGTCGTCTTGCGTTGACCTTACCCTTTCATCAGCATTAAGTGGGCACGTCACATGTATTGTTTGGCGCGAACTCGAGGCTACAAGTCGTGCACCGTTCCATTCACGCCCACTTGAACCCACTATTGACCAACCAGCCCCAGCGATCTCTCTCATTCAGGCAGTTGTACGGCAAGAAGGACAAACAGGCAAACACCCTGACGTCCGACCGGTGCACGGTGCTGACTGCTTCGCCTGATGGCGATCTGGACTCACCTCGCAGATATCGCAACCCTACCGAGTTGAGATCTCCGGACGACAAAGCCATTTGCTTCCATTGCGTCCGATTGACCACGTCGCTCGCCACTGCCGCACCTCATGGACGCCGCCGTATACGGGCTTCTAGTCCCCGTCTCCTCTACCACATGCCGACCCGCACGGTTACTCGCATCGCCGTACGCCTGCTACCTCTGACGTATCCGTCGATGTCAGTCGTCCTGCTCACTCGGCGTCACCTCAGCGCCGTCGGTCACCGTCGCCCCAGCCACGCCGCTCCTCGTCGCCGACCAATTATGGACAATCCGGACGGAAAACTAGACCATGCGGTTACTGGAGGTAATGTTGCATTATCTTCGTCGTGTCTAAACCCTCCATTGACGCTCCCAAAGAACAATAACTTGATATTAACCTCGACGGAATCCCTTTGACGGCGTTAGTAGATACTGAAGCACAGGTGTCCACAATGAGTGGTAACCTCCGTCGTCGACTGAAAAAAGTTTATCGCGCCTCCTACTACTCGAGCCGTACGCGTGGCCGATGGCAGCACTGTTGATGTCACAGGAATGTCTGCGTCCCGTATAAGTATCACCGGCCGCCACTTTCCGTTCTTTTTACAGTGCTGACCAATTGTCCCCATGATTTCATCCACGGACTCGACTTCCTTACGGCGCATTCAGCTTTGATCGACTGTTCTGCGGGCACACTTCGCCTCGAACTTCCTCTGCTCTTGCATATTCGTGCCGAACTGCCAAACCACTTAAGTACAACTTAAGTGCTGCTTAAGTGCGACTTAAGTGCTTAAGTGCGACTTAAGTGCCACTTAAGAGCTGCTGGTGCTGCTGCTGCTGCAATGCTGCTGCTGCTGCTGCAATGCTGCGACTGCTGCTGCAATGCTGCGGCTGCTGCTGCAATGCTGCTGCTGCTGCTGCTGCTGCTGCTGCTGCAATGCTGCTGCTGCTGCTGCTGTTGCAATGCTGCTTCTGCTGTGCTGCAATGCTGCTGCTGCTGCGATACTGCTGCTGCTACTGCTGCAATGCTGCTGCGGCTGTTGCTGCAATGCTGCTGCTGCTGCTGGCGCTGCTGTAATGCTGCTGCTGCTGCAATGCTGCTGCTGCTGCTGCTGCTGCTGCTGCAATGCTGCAATGCTGCTGCAATGCTGCTTCTGCTGCTGCTGCTGCTGCTGCTGCTGCTGCTGCTGCTGCTGCTGCTGCTGCTGCTGCTGCTGCAATGCTGCTGCTACTGCTGCTGCTGCTGCTGGTGCTGCTGCTGCTACTGCTGCAATGCTGCGACTGCTGCTGCAATGCTGCGGCTACTGCTGCAATGCTACGGCTGCTGCTGCAATGCTGCTGCTGCAATGCTGCTGCTGCTGCTGCTGCTGTTGCAATGCTGCAATGCTGCTGCTGCAATGCTGCTTCTGTTGTGCTGCAATGCTGCTGCTGCTGCTCCTGCGATACTGCTGCTGCTACTGCTGAAATGCTGCTGCTGCTCTTGCTGCAATGCTGCTGCTGCTGCTGCTGCTGTTGCTGCTGTAATGCTGATGCTGCTGCTGCTGCTGCACTGCTGCAATGCTGCTTCTGCAATGCTGCTCCTGCTGTGCTGCAATGCGGCTTCAGCTGTGCTGCAATGCTGCTGCTGCTGCGATACTGCTGCTGCTACTGCTGCAAAGCTGATGCTGCTCTTGCTGCAATGCTGCTGCTACTGCTGCTGCTGCTGCTGCAATGCTACTGCTGCTGCAATGCTGCTGCTGCTGCAATGCTGCTGCTGCTGCAGTGCTGCTGCTCCTGCAATGCTGCTGCTGCTGCAATGCTGCTGCTATGTTGCTGCTGTTGCTGCAATGCTGCTGCTGCAATGCTGATGCTGCTGCTGCAATGCTGCTGCTGCTGCTGCTGCAATGCTGCTGCTGCAATGCTGCTGCTGCAATGCTGCTGCTGCAATGCTGCTGCTGCTGCAATGCTGCTGCTGCTGCGATTCTGCTGCTGCAATGCTGCTGTTGTTGTTGCTGCTGCTGCTGCTGCTGCAATGCTGCTGCAATGCTGCTGCAATGCTGCTGCTGCTGCAATGCTGCTGCTGCTGCAATGCTTCCAATGCTTTGCAATAACAGCGCTTTGTGCTTGTTCCATGGCCTGTTCTTGTATGCTATAATCGATGATGAGCACTTTTCTATAGTTTACATTCAATATGCCACCCACGGTTACACTGACGTTTACATGAAACTTTCCTTAAGAGGATCGCCGCCGGCTTGCAAAATGCACCTAATTCCATGTCTTCTCTATAAGTATCAGCTAAAGAAAGACTCTTGTAGTATAATCATATTAGCACTGTAGTAAAGGTGTCGCAGTTTCACCGAAAAAGCGAAGCATCGATTGCGATAGCAAATTAGTGAACTAAGCGAAGTAAACTCTAGAAGAACTAAGGCTGGGCGAGTTGGTGATCTTGCATACTAAGAAGATTTTGCTCGAAAACCACACACACAAGAAAGACGTTGACTTTACGGGCGCAACTTCAACTGTTTAATGATGCTTAAAGCACTCGACATATATAGCCCTCCAAAACACCCCGCATGTATACGCACGCGTACAATGTAACATGGATTAAAAATTCTTATCAGAGTAGGCGCGATAAAAACTTCAGCTCAGCCTCGTAAAGCAAAACAAATCTGTCACTAACACAGTTCGGACCCGCTTTCTTCATGTAGAACGCTTCCAATGTTTCACGCGATGTCTGATGTCTGCCTTTACCCAGAATCCTCGCACCGCGGAACCGAGGAAAACAATCGGTGTAAGGCCTGTAGTGATCCACAAGTCGCTCACCTTCATTATTTTTTATACCTTTTGCATACTCCCTAAGCCGCTCGTTCACACAACGCGCCCCGTCTGTCCAATGTAGGATTTCCGATAGGAAAGAGGAATTTCATATACGACGTTTGTGGCACACTTTGCGAACTGCTGGACTGCTTCTTCTGAGAGCCAAGCATTTGGCTTTGGCAAGGTATGCGACGGCTTAGCTGGACAAGCTTTTGTGGAGTGGAGAACACTACCGGTACCTTATACCCGTTAGCCAGTTTTTTAGGCTTTGTGTTGCTTCATGGATGTAGGGGACCACTATAGGCCACTCTTTTCCAATACACTCTTGCCTGCTTACCCCAGCCTTCAACTTCTACAAAAGCATTTCTGCCACAGGGACCAAGATCGACTCAGGGAAGCCAGCTGCAACGAGCCTGCCCAATCGGTTGTAAAAACTGGCTTGTATCTCATGCACGCACGACTTCCGGAGCCATGACCCCAGGCAGAGGTTTGCGATGACTCTTTTAACTTCCTTTGAGTGCGCCGAATTATGCGGCAGAAGTCCTTTTTCGCACGAGGGGAGTAAACGCAACAAATGTGTTCATCTGAAAACTTTTACTGTAAATCTAAAAACTGAAAGATACCATTATGTGGTACCTCATAATAAAGCTTAGCCCTTCCCCCAGGTTCCTAAAATAATCTAAAACACTGCTCACTGTAGCCTTATTCGAAATGGAGCACTCCTTGTTTAAAACCACTAAAATGTTGTTCATTTAACGAAACACTTTAAGGACATTGTCATTAATAAAATAGTTAAAACGTAGAACGACAGAAAGCTGAGCTAGTTGGTAAGGATTCAATGTGCAAAATAGAAGTGAGGCGTGCAGACGTCCTGTCTGCATGCCTCACTTCTATTTTGCAAAATGGATAGTTAAAACGATCGTGTAGCGAGTGATCGATAGATGATAAGAAGATGTTGCAAAGTATAGGAGCTATGCAAGAGCCCATGCATATGCCTTTCTTCTGTAGGTAAGGTTGCTCGTCAAATAAGATAAAAGTATTCTGGAGTTAAAATTATAAAAGCAATAAAAAGTTAACAACATTGATACCAGCCACGTTTTTGAAAGCCACCGAGCCGGTCTCGACTATGCAATCCTCAAAAGAGGCAAACAGGTCCGGATAGAGCACTGAATAAAGAAACACGTCAAGAAAGCGGGTCCGAACTGTGCTAGTGACATATAGGTCTTTCTTTACGAGGCTCAGCTGAAGTTTCTATCGCGCCTACACTGATAGGACTTTTTATTCCATATTGTCTTGTACGCGTGCCCGTGCGCGGTGTTTTGGAAGGCTATATATGTCGAGTGCTTCCACGCTCATTAACCAGTTTAAGTGGTGCCCGTGGTGTCCTCGTCTTTCTTGTGTGTGTTGTTTTGGCACAAAATCTTTTTAGTAAACGAAGTAAGGACAGTAGGTTTATCGACCGTATAAACCTGCAATCATAAGCATACCTACTAAACCTAGAAGGGTAAGGTCAGGCGCGCACACTCACTCGATGACCGTGGAAACTCGCTGTGGAAATGCTGCCGTGAGCAAACGCGACCGCAGCAGACAGCGAATTGACCTTCCTGTTGCCGCTCGAATCAACGAGAAATACGCCGCCAAACGACAGTGCAGCGGAGAAGCTTGATGTGGGCGAGTCGTCTTGTCCGTCGTACATGTTCCTCTTTTAGTGCGCGTCTTCGTAGCGCTCTTCTCTTCACAGTGCAGCGCCGACTCTGTATCCGTCAAAGATAGTTTTCAAAATGCAGCGGCCCGGTGGCCCGGGCCGCCCAATGAGGTCACCACGATGGTTATGTCATTAAGGCAAACTCGATGATAAAACCAACACCTTGGAATCTGTGTGAACCGAAAGTTTTGCGAAGCGGTTAAAAATGCTGTCAATTCACCAATTTCACTCCTTCCTCTTTGGCTTAAAGGTAACCGTATAGCGCGCTTGCGCTCTCTCGCAGCCGTGCTACGAAGTTGTGACAATTCTTACAATCTATTGTGTTTCTCTATTTTTTTACTTTGTTCAAATTTACAGCTCGCTTCTTCGGCAATGCTTCAATGAATGCCCCGCTAGGGCTACCCTTAATGCGGTAATCCTCATCAACATTCTGCGATCATCCCGAGGAGGAGGTGGAAACAAGCAAATAAGGGGGGATATTAACGAGAAATATGTCTTGTTGGCTAGCCTACCCTGGGGGATGGGAAGGAGATAGTTGGCGTTGGCAAGGCGGAAGTATACAGGTGTACGTGTTATTGTGACTTTATGGTTATTAAAGTAAGCAGAGAAAGATTAAAATGGTCTACTTCCTCAAACGAATTGTGTTCTTGAAGACGAACGTTTGTTTTCACGCTAATATTTGGGTCTCATTCGTTTTATTCCAGTAATTCCATAGAAAGCAAGGCCAGGAACCTGTACATCTATATTGCCATTAAAGCTGGCGGTGCTGTTCTTCGTGTGAGCTATTGAGGGTTAGATATGTCTGGCCGAGTTCACAAATACGGCTTAGATTTAACAAGATTTTTATCTTGGAAGGACAAACGGAAATGAGAAAAATGCATGAATATGCTTGTGCAGATAGACTGATAACAGGTAAAAGCACTCGTACTGGAAACCTGACTAGGTTGATAACGTACCACGAATGTCGGCCGTGGTAAAGTATGGCTTCGCGATGCCGATATAGAGGGTGTTCAGTGCACAGCTGCAAGCGCATCCAATCATTTACGGCTTTTGCCGAAAGCGACCCGCGTACGCCACAACCACGGGGGAACAGCATGCTTGCAAGTTCACAATGTCGTTACTAATGGGCGGAAACACGATAGCTACCGATGTACGATGCAACGCTACATAAACCATGGTTCGCCATATTGGAGCAATGCCTGCACAAAGCAAACCAAGCCAAGCGCGAATGAAGATGCCGGCACGCTGTCGTACGTCCGCGTTGGCGGTGTCACGCAGTCTGATGCGCTGAAATTTAGCATATGCCTGAGCAATAGGGGAAGGCCTCATTACAAAAAAAAAGAGAAAGCCGAAAAATTCATGAATGCGGGCTTTGTGGCGCTGGGCAGAAATTCCCATCTGTATTATGACTTCATTCCTACACGTTAAGCAGCGGGAACACTATCTTTGTTGTAAATAAACTTCTCGCTCCTTTATGAGCACCAAAACCCACAGTGCTTCTCAATATGAACGTGTAGCGCCATGGCTGGATCCAAAATGCTGTTCGATTTATCCGTAGGGTCGAATTATAGGAAGTAGAGCAATAAGGACTTCCCTGTACCAGATCAGAGGAACACGGCAGTCTTTTGTGCACTCAGATGTTTGATACATGATTCCAGTAGTTAGTGCAAAGGAGAATACCTTGAGTAAAAATTGCCATCACTTCATTGAGCTGGTTCAGATTTGAACTGTTTTGATCGAAAAAGGCTGCTCTAAATTTAAAATTTCGTGGTGAGAATACTCACTTTTTTTAAGTTAAGCTTTTTCAAGTTGAAAATATTCTACTCCAAAACTATGCTTTTTATGCTCCAAATTAATCCAATATTTGTTACAACTGTCTTACTAGGCCAGAAAATCTGGCGAACAAAATTCATGTATATGCGTGTCAAGATCTTTGAACTTCAAGAGGCTGCCAGCTGTGGATTACGGCAGTATTAGGAGCAAATTCTGCCATTCTCACATCGTTTCAACATTTCTGTGATTGTGTTCATAATTTGAGGGTTCGTCACGCAGTTTCTAGGATCCAAGTACTCTCATCTGTACATCTATGTATCTTTTTTGTATCTAACCGTTTTCCCGATTTTCTGGGTCATTGGGTAGTCCATGGCTAAGTCGGCAGTGCATCGGGCTGGTGTGCTGAGAGAATAGCTTTTGCACAGACCCTCATATAAATTAGGGTCACTGAGTATGAACCAATCTGTACATATGGGCCGCTCTTCAACGAACCTCAGTTCAGGCAGACATGGGTAAAGGTAGATGCGAGACATGGTACATACCGTAGTTCGAAGAAACTGTTTGACACCGACTTTGAGCACTGGGCATGTGGCACTCATTGTGTCATCATCATCAGCAGCCTGGCTGCGCCCACTGCAGGGCAAAGGCCTCTCCCATATTTCTCCAACAACCCCGGTCATGTACTAATTGTGGCCATGCCGTCCCTGCAAACTTCTTAATCTCATCCACCCACCTAACTTTCTGCCGCCCCCTGCTACGCTTCCCTTCCCTTGGAATCTAGTCCGTAACCCTTAATGACCATCGGTTATCTTCCCTCCTCATTACATGTCCTGCCCATGCCCATTTCTTTTTCTTGATTTCAACTAAGATGTCATTAACTCGCGTTTGTTCCCTCACCCAATCTGCTCTTTTCTTATCCCTTAACGTTTCACCTATCATTCTTCTTTCCATAGCTCGTTGCGTCGTCCTCAATTTGAGTAGAACCCTTTTCGTAAACCTCCAGGTTTCTGCTCCGTAGGTGAGTACTGGTAAGACACAGCTATTATAAA
Organism: Dermacentor albipictus; assembly: GCF_038994185.2. NCBI lineage: Eukaryota > Metazoa > Arthropoda > Arachnida > Ixodida > Ixodidae > Dermacentor > Dermacentor albipictus. Next base: position 57,211,337 of record NC_091830.1, read on the forward strand.
CTTTTCTCTTGAGGGATAATGGCAACCTGCTGTTCATGATCTGAGAATGCCTGCCAAACGCACCCCAGCCAATTCTTTTTCTTCTGATTATTTCCGTCTCATGATCAGGATCCGCCGTCACTATCTGCCCTAAGTAGATGTATTCCCTTACCACTTCCAGCGCCTCGCTACCTATTGTAAATTGCTGTTCTCTTCCGAGACTGTTAAACATTACTTTAGTTTTTTGCAGAATAATTTTTAGACCCACTCTTCTGCTTTGCCTCTCCAGGTCGTTCAGCATGCATTGCAATTGGTCCCTTGAGTTACTAAGCAAGGCAATATCATCAGCGAATCGCAAGTTACTGAGGTATTCTCCATTAACTTTTATCCCCAATTCTTCCCAATCCAGATCTCTGAATACCTGCTGTAAACATGCTGTGAATAGCATTGGAGAGATCGTATCTCCCTGTCTGACGCCTTTCTTTATTGGGTTTTGTTACTTTCTTTGTGGAGGACTACGGTAGCTGTGGAGCCGCTATAGATATCTTCCAGTATTTTTACATACGACTCATCTACACCCTGGTTCCGTAATGCGTCCATGACTGCTGAGGTTTCGACAGAATCAAACGCTTTCTCGTAATCAATGAAAGCTATATATAAGGGTTGGTTATATTCGGCACATTTCTCTATCACCTGGTTGATAGTGTGAATATGATCTATTGTTGAGTAGCCTTTGCGGAATCCTGCCTGGTCCTTTGCTTGACAGAAGTCTAAGGCGTTCCTTATTCTATTTGCGATTACCTTAGTAAATAGTTTGTAGGCAACGGACAGTAAGCTGATCGGTCTATAATTTTTCAAGTCTTTGGCGTCCCCTTTCTCATGGATTAGGATTATGTTAGCATTTTTCCAAGATTCCGGTACGCTCGAGGTCATGAGGCATTGCTTATACAGGGTGGCCAGTTTCTCTAAAACAATCTGCGCACCATCCTTCAACAAATCTGCTGTTACCTGATCCTCCCCAGCTGCTTTCCCCCTTTGCATATCTCCCAAGGCTTTCTTTACTTCTGCCGGCGTTACCTTTGGGATTTCGAATTCCTCTAGACTAATTTCTCTTCCATTGCCGTCGTGGGTGCCACTGGTACTGTATAAATCTCTATAGAACTCCTCAGCCACTTGAACTATCTCATCCATATTAGTAATGATATTGCCGGCTTTGTCTCTTAACGCATACATCTGATTCTTGCCAATTCCTAGTTTCTTCTTCACTGTTTTTAGGCTTCCTCCGTTCCTGAGAGCATGTTCAATTCTATCCATATTATACTTCCTTATGTCAGCTGTCTTACGCTTGTTGATAAACTTCGAAAGTTCTGCCAGTTCTATTCTAGCTGTAGGGTTAGAGGCTTTCATACATTGGCGTTTCTTGATCAGATCTTTCGTCTCCTGCGATAGTTTACTGGTATCCTGCCTAACGGAGTTACCATCGACTTCCATTGCACACTCCTTAATGATGCCCACAAGATTATCGTTCATTGCTTCAACACTAAGGTCCTCTTCCTGAGTTAAAGCGGAATACCTGTTCTGTAGCTTGATCTGGAATTCCTCTATTTTCCCTCTTATCGCTAACTCATTGATGGGCTTCTTATGTACCAGTTTCTTCCGTTCCCTTCTCAGGTTTAGGCTAATTCGAGTTCTTACCATCCTGTGGTCACTGCAGCGCACCTTACCGAGCACGTCCACATCTTCTATGATGCCAGGGTTAGCGCAAAGTATGAAGTCCATTTCATTTCTAGTCTCGCCGTTCGGCCTGCTCCACGTCCACTTTCGGCTATCCCTCTTGCGGAAGAAGGTATTCATTATCCTCATATTATTCTGTTCCGCAAACTCTACTAGTAACTCTCCCCTGATATTCCTAGTGCCTATGCCATATTCCCCTACTGCCTTGTCTCCAGCCTGCTTCTTGCCTACCTTGGCGTTAAAGTCGCCCATTAGTATAGTGTATTTAGTTTTCACTCTACCCATCACCGATTCCACGTCTTCATACAAGCTTTCGACTTCCTGGTCATCATGACTGGATGTAGGGGCGTAGACCTGTACAATCTTTATTTTGTACCTCTTATTAAGTTTCACAACAAGACCTGCCACCTTCTCGTTAATGCTATAGAATTCCTCATAGCGAGGCGTGCCTTCCCCTCAGAAAGTCATGGATGTAGTCATGAAAGCGTTGACCAAGTGCTAGTGCAGATTTGTTGTAGAAAGGCCTTTTCTAGGTCTAGGCCTAGGGTGGCCTGGATGCCTCTTATTTTGCTGTCGAGTATTTGGCTTTTGACATGCTTCACAGCGTCTTGCGTCACCAGCCACAGACGAAAGCCAATGATGTTGTGAGGATATATCGCGTGTTTTTCCAGGTTAGGCCTCATATGGTTTAAGCACCGCACGCTCCTTGGTCTTACCCACTCACGACGTAAGCGAGATTGGACGCAGATTGTCCATGCTGAGAGGTTTGCCGGGTTCCGGTACTAAGAACGTTTTAGCCCTCTTCTATTCTATGGGAAGTGTGCCTAAACGCAACGTCTCATTAACTATCGCAATGAGTTGTTCCGCGCCGCCATCATCCAGATTGTGAAGGGCCTTGTTGGTGATGTTATGCGGCCCCGGAACGAATCGGCTGTTGAGACCTATCAGTGCTTGTATTAACCTCTTCTGTGGTACACCCTGAGCTAGTTCAACCTCAGCTTTGCGGTATTTAAAACAACCTCAAGTATGTCTTACAGCTCCAAGGATAAGAAAGACGACCGACCTGCATTATTTGGCCTCTAGGCAAGCCGCTCTGGATTGTTTACACACTTTCTAGTTTGACCGAGTCTACATATATACGGATGGCTTTTCCACTCTGACCAGCTCCATCGGCGCAGTGGTTATACCATCACGATCAATAAGCATTCGATACAAGATTTATGACTTGAAAACATCGGCTGGTTCGGAGCCTGTTGCCCTCTGAGATGCCTTTGATTATATTAACAACCAACCAGCTAATCGGTGGGCAATATTCTGCGATTCGAAGGCGGCCTTACAACGTCTTCTCTCATCTCTTCGTCACTGGTCCTGTGAAAAACGCGTGTCGGAGATACGAGAAATGCACCATCATATGATAGCGAAAGGAGACCACGTCGTGTTTCAGTGGCTGCCTGGCCATTGAGGTATCTCCGGCAACGACCGCGCTGACGAAGCTGCTAGGAAAGCATACGAAGGAGCAAGCCTTGTTTCTGTACCTTTATCGCGGACTTACGCTGCCCAACACTTAAGCTAGCGCACTATATGACATTAGAGTAGTGGTAAACTCCTGAATTCACCTAAGATTGATTGCATTCCCTCGACCCATCTATGCAACTGCTGCTGTTACCAAGGCTTCCGCGAAAAGGGGAAACAATGCTGTGCCACTTACGCTTGGGTGTCGCATTCACCAATACACATACGTTTTTGAGGAGAATGGCTGATAGCGTCGAGTGCAATGCCTGCGGTGTCGTGGAAACTATAGAACATCTACTGTACATCTGCCCATCTTTTGAAATTGAGAAACATGACCTCTGCACAGCTCTCTATCAGATAGAAAACCGTTCCCCTTGAACAAGATATTGGGACCATGGCCTTGCATATCGCAACTACAAAAAGCACAAAAGCGCTGCTGCGATATTTGAAAGCTACCGGATTGAGTCACTGTCTGTGATCCGAACTGAGTCACCGAATGACATCCCCAGTGGACTTTGTATTCTTTTTATCTTTCCATCCCCTTTTCTCTTTTGCCACTGGAGGGTAGGCAAATGGGCTCAGTCCTGGTTAACCTCCCTACCTTTCGTTTATTATTTCCTCTCTCTCTCTTCAGAGGTGAAGTTGGCGTCAAGCCCCGCGTTAGGTCGACCCGAGCATTGAGAGGTCGCGTCCTCGGGAGCTGCCACATCTGACCCGGGAAGGTACTTGGCCGTCAGTTTTGCTATGAGCTCTTCCGGTGTTTCGATCTTGCATGCCTCGTATAGCAACTTGCTCATCGAGTCCATCTGCGAAGTCTTGCTGTTCGCACCGTCCAAGACGGGCTTCAGAAGGCTGGAAGAACCGCCTTTGCGTACCTGCACCTGAGTCATGTTGCAGATCTCATCCCATTGCTGCCTTGCTCGTATGGAGCAGTGCTGTTCAATGCTTCGGTTTACCTCCGCAATCTTCTTCCAAGCGGATGGTTCAGGCGTTGCCATTTCCATCTTTCCAGTAATGATTGCTTGCCGTCAAGCATGTGGGTGAGTGTACTGTCCATCTTCCCAGTTTCCAGATCAGTGATTACCGTTCGCGTAGCTGCCTCGAGATCCGTCTGGAGTTGCGTCATGCACCCATCTAGGGGTGCGTCCACGTGCTCCGCGGACCTACCGGTCCTCAGCGCTCTGCACTTATCCCAGTCCACTAGCTTGAATATCTCTTCCTCGGTCCTGTGCCAGCCTACCATAATCGCAATCATCCAGGAGTCACTGCCCAAATCCACGTGTTTTGCACCACGATGCTCGAGTAATGTTTTTGATGAAAACCAGCTCAGGCTGGTGTCCGCGCTGGTGGAAGGTCCCCGTCTTGTTGGTTGTGTCGGGTTGGTTATGAGCTCAAGACCTGCCTCGATGCTCTTTCCATTTATATTTGCCTCTAGGTGTACTCTGCACTTATCCCCACGTCGGAGGTGGGGCATTAAAGTCTCCCGCCTCGAGTAGGGGGTTACTGCCTGCCAGGTGCGCGGCTTTTGTTAGGAAAGCCCGAAACCTCTGCCTGTGCTTTTTTGAGCTGCTGTATGCGTTGAGGGTGAACGTTGGCTTGGTACATTTCCCCTTGCCTGCTTTCTCTGCAATCATATATTCGATGGTATAGACGGCATGTGTATGTCGTGCTGTACGAACGTGAGCTTGTTCCGTACCAGAATGGCGACCCCGCCCACCGTTAGAATGGCTGGCCAGGGCACGATAGCCCTGCATTTTAATGTGCTTGATGAGCGTCTCCTGCAGCTTGATCACGCTAGGCTTTCTGTCCTGAGGTACTGCCGTAGCGTTCGTGCCTTGCCTCCCCGTCCTCGACAGTTCCACTGCAATACTGTGAAGTCTCTAGTGTTTCCTACCATCGTGGGGAGTTCTGTGCATGCTCGCGCGACTACCTCGCATTACTCGACTCGGTGGTTGACTGGTCGCCATTTCGGAGTGGCTAGTCGCTCGGGGTGCTAGTGCAGGGAGCACCACATTGTGTAAGAATGCCTCAGTCTTGTTGCAGCGTTGGTTGTATCCATAGCCGCCATGTTGGTTTGGAGACTGTTTGTGTTTGTGTGTAGGTTGGCTACATTTGTTTCCAGACGAGTGATATTGGATTGCATGCCGGCTATCGACTAACTAAGCTGCTTGACACTGTCACTGGGCGCTCTCAGTATCTCACGGATCTCAGAGCGAGCGTCCCCGGCCGCCGTCGATTCTTATTCGCCATTGAGGACCCTGCGTTTGGTGGCCCTCTCGCTATCGATTTCATTATCTGCTTTTTTACTCATGGGTCGTGGTTGGGATGTAGGCTCGACCGCCATCCTAGCCGTATTGCCGCTCCTAAATTCGTTTAATTCTCTCATGAGGTTGTGAATCACGGTTCGCATATACGCGTTTTCAATTTCTACCTTAGCCAGCCTCTCATTGCTCAAATGCCCCGTTCACGCACCCCCGGTTAGCTTGTTTGGGCCGCTTTCCCTCAGGCGGTCGGCCCATGTTGTGCCGGTTGTCGGTCTGCCTCCTAAGTTGTGGTCCTCCAGGATCGCAGAATGAAACGCTGTCGCAATTCGTACATAGAATGGCATTGGCAACCGTAATAAGATTTTGTAATTAGGACGACCAACACAGGTAAAAAACTTGCTCTTTACTAATATTATCCTGAACGGAAAGCCAATTTACTGCCCGAATTCCCGAACCAAATTTATGTGTGCTGTTTCAATGGCTTTATCCCGTGGATTACATAGTTGTCAGCCAAGCGTGGGTATTTCCGCCCTCGTAGCCAGTGCTGAAATTCTTCGTTAGCGTCTTTGAACAAATCGTGCCTTTCTTCAGCGCTCAGGGTGTTATTTCCTGGTATCAATGCCGTCAGCATTCCTGCAGAATATATTGAGAAGGAAACAAAAAACGCCGTCAATGCGCACTCTAAGCATTGAACATTTCTAAACAGTGCTGGGGCTCTAAATACAAACGACTCCTTTATTATTCTGCTGTTTTTGCCTTTCCACATCTTTTCACACGATGCTGCTTTCCAGCTATCGAATAAATCGGGTTTGGCTTGCTGGATGATAAGATATACACTATAGTAAATAAGAGGAAAAGAAGCCTTATAATAGCAAGAGCTTTAAATTGTAAAAGTTTTCATTGTTGCAGGCAACATAGAAATTCGAACATAAAGAAGTTATGGATAGGACAATAAAATATTGAATAGAATAATAAGACAGATCAAAGTACATAAGCACCAATTTCGAGAACAACGCCTGTCCAGGATGCGGCCAGTGCACAGAGCATCAACGAAAAGTCGAAAAATAGCAAAGGTGCGGTTTTTTTTGGCATGCAAGACGGCGCTCAGAGGTGTGCTCGTGCTCGCGTTATTCACCAAAGCTATTCATCGTCGTTATCTTGCGAGGTATAAAGGCAAGCAATATTCTCAAAACCTTTTTCCCTGAGCGATGCAAACTTTCATCTGGCTCACAAGAAAATATGAAGAGACAAAAAGAAAATCAAACGAAATTTTTTCTGCAATTGAACTTGCATGCATTGAGCATTTCGTCATATCTGAACGAAAACAAAAGATTTGCTTACCGTTACTCTAAAAAACACTAGCCAGCTTCTTTCCGAGCACAGTTTCACTCGGGTTAGCTGATATTACGCGACTGCAACTAAGTTGAATGCAGTAAGCCATTCGATTATTCTGGTTTGCACGCTGTGAGACAGACGTTTGAATTTGTCTGGCCTCGCATATGCTGACGAACTTACCACGGATTGTGTAACGCTGGTCGGGGCCCAAACACTTACCGGACCATTCTTGCAGCGGGAGGTAGATGTGAGCCATCTCGCAGCTCCTCAATTCCAGTCCAACGTCTTTCGCCAGTGATTGGGCGTAGTTCAGCCTCTCTTCAGTGCTCCCCATGTCCTGTGACGGTGGAATGAGGCCTTCCCACAGCTGCAACGGTACGGCGCAGAGTTAGTCGTGGCAACTGTAACCGCGGGGACCGCCTTCACAGAGGTTTTCGTTCATAAGCTGTCTTGGCTAATAGCCGGATAGCTCCTTCGCGTCAGAATGTGTAAAAACATAAAATAAGAAAAAGAAAAACTTTCAGCGCTTACTGGGAATTTAATAGTCGCGTGTTGAGGGCGGTACATCAAACAACTCGGCTGCCTGCCTCAGGCATCGGAGAAGTCATTCCTAACGAGGTGGAACTGATACTGAATCGCCGCCCAAGACTGAGGCGCCAATTGAGACAAAGATGTCAGGCATAGACCTTCGCTCAAAGGGCAAACCCTCAGAGTACCGAGGCGGGCCGCTAACAATGGTGCTGTGCCGCGCGTAAGGAAGGCGTCCTTGGAAGGCGGCCTTGCTCTGTGATTCCAAGCGCTTATACGTTGCATCTGTAAGCTACAGCGCATTCGTCTGCAATCGGTTATGCATAGTTTGTACACTTCGCGCGGGGAATCTATTGAAGTACCTTTACCGCCGCAGTTGCAATACTTGTCATTTAGCTGTTGCGAATGCAAGCTCGTAATATTCATGAGTACAAACAAAAACCCCCGAAAACTAACCTAAGTGCGAATGTCGAGGAAATAGATGTGTGTGAACTACAACATTTTTTTTTACTTTAAAATCTCTATTGTGAACTTCGCTACTGTTGTCGCTACGTTATTTTGCGGCATGATGTGCGTGATACTGTAAACTTTCTCATCGTAATTCCTCTTCCTTTTGCACGACAGATATTTTTTTCTCTGCGGTAGAGCCGGTAATACTATTCATGTTTATAATAATAATAAAGTGCACGATGCGCTCGCTTTCGTATCAGAAGGGGGCGTCTCAGCAGGTACAATCGGCAGCGCCCTTCGTAAGTTCTTTTGTCTAACATTGGCCAACTGCCTTAACAAATATGTTCAGCATCACCATTGCTCAGGCACTTTTCTTACGAACAGTTATATCATAAGAACGTTTTTGGTGGTTACGGGCTCTGCTTATTCACCACTCACCTCCGCAAACCTGCTCCAGCGTTCCTTTCTGGCCAGTGCCCTCCAAATTTCTGGTGTTACGTACCAAGCGCCGTAAAACAGAAGACACTCTCCACCAGGCTTCAATAGCTTCGCCATGTTGCTCCATGCCTTGGGCTGGTCTTTCACGCGGTTAAGACTGTTGAAGCAGTAGAGGCGATCGAAAGGTCCGTACAGCCTGAGGAACTCTGAGACGTCTCCTGTTATGTCCAGCTTTTCGTAGGCTAGCTTTGGATGAGAACTGTACTCGCGAGCGTAGGAAACCATGTTTGGGCACACGTCGACCCCTACAATTCTCTCTACGTTGTCTGGAACGTTGGGCAAAAGGATCTTCATCGTCACTTGACCGCAGCCAGAGCCCACGTCGAGGAATCGCAATGGCCGACACGGACTCGCGCTTTCTTGCCCGATGCCGCTGTCTAGGGCATTGTCGAACGTCAAGTTGTAATAATTTAGCAACTTAGTTATTAAGGAGAAACAACACGATACGTTCTCCGAGTACGCACCCGCGTCGTAGTCAGGTTTGTTGTTTTGGGGCTGGGATTCGTTATGCATTCTATTTGATTCACAGTGACAGTGATGTGAGTGGCTATGTTGTTCTGAGTCGTGCCTGAAAAATTGGGAAAAAATACGGCAATTTGTTTGGTTTCTTGTCTCGCTCTCATTATCCATGTTAAAGACCATCTGCAAGATCAAATTTACCTGCGCAAAATCCCAGTTTAATATTATGAGGGCGTAGAGGAGCCCTTTTGCAATATTTGTACATATCAAATACCAGCGCGAGCGTCACGCAAGATTCGCAAATGTAGCCATTTTTGATACTGAAAAATAAAATACACTGCGATTACAATGCTCACTGGAAGCGACGCATGAGCTAACCTGCGGTTTCTCGGCATGACTTCGGTAATCTCGGAGGCCACGTTATAGCAGATTCCGCGGGAGCCGCGGTTTCCTGTGAAGAATTCTCTCCCCGTGTGAGACGATCAGAATACCGCGCCCTCTGATTGGCCTTTGTCGATTTACAGATGTCCCAACGCGAGTCCTAGCGGGAGGCCTAGCGGGCGGCGTCGTCTGCTGCCCGCTGCTCGCTAATAATGTTCCGACACGGCTTGTGGGGGCTTTCCTCTTAGCGTCACCACACGCGCCCTTCTTGTGATGTGCTGTTTAAATGTTGCTAACACAAAAAAGGGAACTACAGATTACCAGTTATGCGGTGTTGGCAAAATTGTTTAAGTGGTATATTACGCAATTTATGACAAATTTCTTCACAATAAAATGTCTTTACAGTTGGCCTTGAAGTGTTCTTGAGAAGCAAAGCTGCTGAGCACCTTGAAATTTACGTTGCTGGAACTGCTGGCGCTAGAGGTGCTAGAGCCCATTTGCAGTCACATCAGGGCCAAGAACGAGGCCGAAGTGGATCGCAGGACAAGCCGGGGCAATTACGCGCCATTCGGACTCGTGTATACTCCACAGCGTACGAGACTTTTCCGAACGCAAAAAAAAATTCGATTCGATGTTTCGACAAGCGTACTTCTTGATTTGCGCCGAAATTTGGTTGAAAAAGGCTGAAAGCTTCCATGAGCCGGAAAGTGTATCAGACCTGTAACAAAGCGTGAGATCTTACCTGAATATCTTGGCGAACGAGTTTTCAAGCTAGTTCTCTATCTACCATGGGCGTTCACGTGATGAAGGGAGTGAATATATGAACCACGTTATACAGGCATCTGTTATCAGCCCCGTTTTATGTGCCCGTGTGGCGGCAGCGGACGTGGGGCAGCTGCGTCGAGATGAGCGAATATATTCAGCAATATTAAAGATTTTAAAGAGGTTACAAGCGCGTCATGCAAAACATCCTACAATGTCCTGTCCCCTTTTGACTAGAGCCGTCGTAGCCATAAAGTTCCTTTTTGTTTTTCCTACATGTGTTCACCCAATGGGTGACTGACACATTCGCATCCTCCTATTGAGTGCAGCGCAGTGGTAGTGCGAATGTGCCCTGTTTGTCCCTTTTTATTTTGCTCTTGTACTTATACACATCCTCCTCCTTCTCGTTCCACCCCTGTGTAAGGTAGCGAACCGCACTTTCTCTTTCTGCAAGATTAACCTTGCTGCCTTTCTTTTTTCTCTCTCTCTCTCTCTGAATATATAGCACCGCCCGGCTGTCCTCTTTATAATGGCCATCAACCCCTGATAACATTCGAACATGCAGACAGCACGGCAAGGACAGGTCAGATAATCCGACGTCACAATTTTTTACACTTGACGCAATTTTGTTTTCAGAAACGCTGATACCTACTATCGTTTCTCGGTGGCCATGGTGTTCGGCTGCTGAGCACGAGCTCTAACAATCGAATCCCTGCCATGGAGGCCGCATTTCGACGGCGGCGAAAAGAGAAAATTTAAGTGTACCTAGATTTAGGTAGACCCCCATGTGGTCCAAATTTCCGAAGTCCCCAACTACAGCGTTCCTCATGGTATAAATCGTGGTTCTGGCACGTAAATTTTTAGAATTATACGAGCGCTGAAGCCTCGATCCCTTTAAATGGACACAGAAGAGAAACAGCAAATTTGTTCAGAATGCCGGTATACTTTAAAAACCCTATTTTCGTTTATTGAGCGTTAAGAGGTTCATTACAAACAAACAACTTGAAGGTCGCATTTCTACTTACTGTTGTCCAGAAATTTTCGACATTGTTCTACGTCAATCTGTCTAATTTCACAATTCACCGACGTAACTCAATACCCGCGTTACTGAAAGAGCAGCATTATAAAAAACTTACATTTCAAAAGGCAGGCGAAATTTTAAGATCTTTCTTTTAGCATATTTGACTCAGTACGTCCTTTTATTAACAAGCGTATTCATGCAACTTATTCATAGTGTCCTTCTTCCGTCATAGCACAGTTTTGGTCAGGAATAAAACACTGCTGCAACACGACAAAAGCGTTACGAATAACCACCGTAGATTCGAATATGCCAAGAAGGGTCTACCCGGTCGACATTGCTGACCGAAAGTTGTTGAAATGTTCTTGGTCTTTTGAAATATATTTTTTAATGGTGCGCTTTCAGTTGAGTTGGTGCATGACCAAGTTTGATAGAAGGCTGCAGGAAAACGTCTAAAATGTGGCGGTATGTACAGCGAAGCTTTCTTTGCACGTTACCTTTCCTCGCTGAACACACACACACACACACACATATATATATATTAATATATATATATATATATATATATATATATATATATATATATATATATATATATATATATATATATATATATATTGAGTGTTTCTTATAGCTGATGCACGGGGGCGCCCCGACGAAGACGACGAACGCCCACTGGTTCTCGAGCTGTCGGCTGAACTGGCCAGCGCTGCAGTTACCTTTTGTAAATATACTTTGTAAGCGGTTTCCAGTCGTAATCCTTTGTTCATGTCACATTTTGGTGGCGGATGCCATTCCCCGTCCTCGACATGGAGCTCCGCTGCGGCCGCACCTTCCGGCTTTCCAGCATGGCTCCCAGTGACGACACCTCGTCTCCTCCTACTCCTGCAACCCCGAGAGCAACGTACGTTACCGTCACCAATCCCCGCGATCCTGGCATACTCCTCGGCCAAGATAGTGTCTACGTTGAGGACTGGCTCAACCCGTATGAGCGTGTAAGCTGAAACTAGCGCTGGGACCCTACCATTATGCTAGCCAAAGTCCTATTCTACTTGGGCAGAACACCTCGTGTCTGGTTCCTGACACACGAGGACGAGATCTCTAGCTGGGATGCTTTCAAGGAGAAGCTCGTCGACCTCTTTGGAGATCCCACCGGCCGGCAGATGGCTGCTAGAAAAAAGCTCGCTACCCGAGTTCAGTTTTCTACAGAATCGTATGCCTCGTACATACAAGACATGCTCGCTCTTTCCCGGAAAGCCGACGAGAAAATCTCCGAGGTTGACAAAGTCAGCGACGTACTCAAGGGAATCGCGGACGGCGCCTAGCACTTGTTCGTCTTCAACAATGTGTCCACCATCGACTTCATTGTCAAGGAATGCCGCCGCTTTGAGCTCGCCAAAAGCCGCCGCGTCATTCCACTGTTCTCCCGGCTCCCTAACACGGTTGCGACGTCGTCTTGCGTTGACCTTACCACTTCATCAGCATTAAGTGGGCACGTCACACGTATTGTTTGGCGCGAACTCGAGGCTACAAGTCGTGCACCGTTCCATTCACGCCCACTTGAACCCACTATTGACCAACCAGCCCCAGCGATCTCTCTCATTCAGGCAGTTGTACGGCAAGAAGGACAAACAGGCAAACACCCTGACGTCCGACCGGTGCACGGTGCTGACTGCTTCGCCTGATGGCGATCTGGACTCACCTCGCAGATATCGCAACCCTACCGAGTTGAGATCTCCGGACGACAAAGCCATTTGCTTCCATTGCGTCCGATTGACCACGTCGCTCGCCACTGCCGCACCTCATGGACGCCGCCGTATACGGGCTTCTAGTCCCCGTCTCCTCTACCACATGCCGACCCGCACGGTTACTCGCATCGCCGTACGCCTGCTACCTCTGACGTATCCCTCGATGTCAGTCGTCCTGCTCACTCGGCGTCACCTCAGCGCCGTCGGTCACTGTCGCCCCAGCCACGCCGCTCCTCGTCGCCGACCAATTATGGACAATCCGGACGGAAAACTAGACCATGCGGCTACTGGAGGTAATGTTGCATTATCTTCGTCGTGTCTAAACCCTCCATTGACGCTCCCAAAGAACAATAACTTGATATTAACCTCGACGGAATCCCTTTGACGGCGTTAGTAGATACTGAAGCACAGGTGTCCACAATGAGTTGTAACCTCCGTCGTCGACTGAAAAAAGTTTATCGCGCCTCCTACTACTCGAGCCGTACGCGTGGCCGATGGCAGCACTGTTGATGTCACAGGAATGTCTGCTTCCCGTATAAGTATCACCGGCCGCCACTTTCCGTTCTTTTTACAGTGCTGACCAATTGTCCCCATGATTTCATCCACGGACTCGACTTCCTTACGGCGCATTCAGCTTTGATCGACTGTTCTGCGGGCACACTTCGCCTCGAACTTCCTCTGCTCTTGCATATTCGTGCCGAACTGCCAAACCACTTAAGTACAACTTAAGTGCTATTTAAGTGCGACTTAAGTGCTTAAGTGCGACTTAAGTGCCACTTAAGTGCTGCTGGTGCTGCTGCTGCTGCAATGCTGCTGCTGCTGCAATGCTGCGACTGCTGCTGCAATGCTGCGGCTGCTGCTGCAATGCTGCTGCTGCTGCTGCTGCTGCTGCTGCTGCTGCTGCTGCTGCTGCTGCTGCTGCTGTTGCAATGCTGCTTCTGCTGTGCTGCAATGCTGCTGCTGCTGCGATACTGCTGCTGCTACTGCTGCAATGCTGCTGCGGCTGTTGCTGCAATGCTGCTGCTGCTGCTGGCGCTGCTGTAATGCTGCTGCTGCTGCAATGCTGCTCCTGCTGCTGCTGCTGCTGCTGCTGCTGCTGCTGCTGCTGCTGCTGCTGCTGCTGCTGCTGCTGCTGCTGCTGCTGCTGCTGCTGCTGCTGCTGCTGCTGCAATGCTGCAATGCTGCTGCAATGCTGCTGCTGCTGCTGCTGCTGCTGCTGCTGCTGCTGCTGCTGCTGCTGCTGCTGCTGCTGCTGCTGCTGCAATGCTGCAATGCTGCTGCAATGCTGCTGCAATGCTGCTTCTGCTGCTGCTGCTGCTGGTGCTGCTGCTGCTACTGCTGCAATGCTGCGACTGCTGCTGCAATGCTGCGGCTGCTGCTGCAATGCTACGGCTGCTGCTGCAATGCTGCTGCTGCTGCAATGCTGCTGCTGCTGCTGCTGCTGTTGCAATGCTGCAATGCTGCTGCTGCAATGCTGCTTCTGCTGTGCTGCAATGCTGCTGCTGCTGCTGTTGCTGCTGTAATGCTGATGCTGCTGCTGCTGCACTGCTGCAATGCTCCTGCTGCAATGCTGCTCCTGCTGTGCTGCAATGCGGCTTCAGCTGTGCTGCAATGCTGCTGCTGCTGCGATACTGCTGCTGCTACTGCTGCAAAGCTGATGCTGCTGTTGCTGCAATGCTGCTGCTACTGCTGCTGCTGCTGCTGCAATGCTACTGCTGCTGCAATGCTGCTGCTGCTGCAATGCTGCTGCTGCTGCTGCAGTGCTGCTGCTCCTGCAATGCTGCTGCTGCTGCAATGCTGCTGCTGCAATGCTGATGCTGCTGCTGCAATGCTGCTGCTGCTGCTGCAATGCTGCTGCTGCAATGCTGCTGCTGCAATGCTGCTGCTGCTTCAATGCTGCTGCTGCTGCGATTCTGCTGCTGCAATGCTGCTGTTGTTGTTGCTGCTGCTGCTGCTGCTGCTGCTGCTGCTGCTGCTGCTGCTGCTGCTGCAATGCTGCTGCAATGCTGCTGCAATGCTGCTGCTGCTGCAATGCTGCTGCTGCTGCAATGCTTCCAATGCTTTGCAATAACAGCGCTTTGTGCTTGTTCCATGGCCTGTTCTTGTATGCTATAATCGATGATGAGCACTTTTCTATAGTTTACATTCAATATGCCACCCACGGTTACACTGACGTTTACATGAAACTTTCCTTAAGAGGATCGCGGCCGGCTTGCAAAATGCACCTAATTCCATGTCTTCTCTATAAGTATCAGCTAAAGAAAGACTCTTGTAGTATAATCATATTAGCACTGTAGTAAAGGTGTCGCAGTTTCACCGAAAAAGCGAAGCATCGATTGCGATAGCAAATTAGTGAACTAAGCGAAGTAAACTCTAGAAGAACTAAGGCTGGGCGAGTTGGTGATCTTGCATACTAAGAAGATTTTGCTCGAAAACCACACACACAAGAAAGACGTTGACTTTACGGGCGCAACTTCAACTGTTTAATGATGCTTAAAGCACTCGACATATATAGCCCTCCAAAACACCCCGCATGTATACGCACGCGTACAATGTAACATGGATTAAAAATTCTTATCAGAGTAGGCGCGATAAAAACTTCAGCTCAGCCTCGTAAAGCAAAACAAATCTGTCACTAACACAGTTCGGACCCGCTTTCTTCATGTAGAACGCTTCCAATGTTTCACGCGATGTCTGATGTCTGCCTTTACCCAGAATCCTCGCACCGCGGAACCGAGGAAAACAATCGGTGTAAGGCCTGTAGTGATCCACAAGTCGCTCACCTTCATTATTTTTTATACCTTTTGCATACTCCCTAAGCCGCTCGTTCACACAACGCGCCCCGTCTGTCCAATGTAGGATTTCCCATACGAAAGAGGAATTTCATATACGACGTTTGTGGCACACTTTGCGAACTGCTGGACTGCTTCTTCTGAGAGCCAAGCATTTGGCTTTGGCAAGGTATGCGACGGCTTAGCTGGACAAGCTTTTGTAGAGTGGAGAACACTACCGGTACCTTATACCCGTTAGCCAGTTTTTTCAGGCTTTGTGTTGCTTTATGGATGTAGGGGACCACTATAGGCCACTCTTTTCCAATCGACTCTTGCCTGCTTACCCCAGCCTTCAACTTCTACAAAAGCATTTCTGCCACAGGGACCAAGATCGACTCAGGGAAGCCAGCTGCAACGAGCCTGCCCAATCGGTTGTAAAAACTGGCTTGTATCTCATGCACGCACGACTTCCGGAGCCATGACCCCAGGCAGAGGTTTGCGATGACTCTTTTCACTTCCTTTGAGTGGGCCGAATTATGCGGCAGAAGTCCTTTTTCGCACGAGGGGAGTAAACGCAACAAATGTGTTCATCTGAAAACTTTAACTGTAAATCTAAAAACTGAAAGATACCATTATGTGGTACCTCATAATAAAGCTTAGCCCTTCCCCCAGGTTCCTGAAATCATCTAAAACACTGCTCACTGTAGCCTTATTCGAAATGGAGCACTCCTGGTTTAAAACCACTAAAATGTTGTTCATTTAACGAAACACTTTAAGGACATTGTCATTAATAAAATAGTTAAAACGTAGAACGACAGAAAGCTGAGCTAGTTGGTAAGGATTCAATGTGCAAAATAGAAGTGAGGCGTGCAGACGTCCTGTCTGCATGCCTCACTTCTATTTTGCAAAATGGATAGTTAAAACGATCGTGTAGCGAGTGATCGATAGATGATAAGAAGATGTTGCAAAGTATAGGAGCTATGCAAGAGCCCATGCATATGCCTTTCTTCTGTAGGTAAGGTTGCTCGTCAAATAAGATAAAAGTATTCTGGAGTTAAAATTATAAAAGCAATAAAAAGTTAACAACATTGATACCAGCCACGTTTTTGAAAGCCACCGAGCCGCTCTCGACTATGCAATCCTCAAAAGAGGCAAACAGGTCCGGATAGAGCACTGAATAAAGAAACACGTCAAGAAAGCGGGTCCGAACTGTGCTAGTGACATATAGGTCTTTCTTTACGAGGCTCAGCTGAAGTTTCTATCGCGCCTACACTGATAGGACTTTTTATTCCATATTGTCTTGTACGCGTGCCCGTGCGCGGTGTTTTGGAAGGCTATATATGTCGAGTGCTTCCACGCTCATTAACCAGTTTAAGTGGTGCCCGTGGTGTCCTCGTCTTTCTTGTGTGTGTTGTTTTGGCACAAAATCTTTTTAGTAAACGAAGTAAGGACAGTAGGTTTATCGACCGTATAAACCTGCAATCATAAGCATACCTACTAAACCTAGAAGGGTAAGGTCAGGCGCGCACACTCACTCGATGACCGTGGAAACTCGCTGTGGAAATGCTGCCGTGAGCAAACGCGACCGCAGCAGACAGCGAATTGACCTTCCTGTTGCCGCTCGAATCAACGAGAAATACGCCGCCAAACGACAGTGCAGCGGAGAAGCTTGATGTGGGCGAGTCGTCTTGTCCGTCGTACATGTTCCTCTTTTAGTGCGCGTCTTCGTAGCGCTCTTCTCTTCACAGTGCAGCGCCGACTCTGTATCCGTCAAAGATAGTTTTCAAAATGCAGCGGCCCGGTGGCCCGGGCCGCCCAATGAGGTCACCACGATGGTTATGTCATTAAGGCAAACTCGATGATAAAACCAACACCTTGGAATCTGTGTGAACCGAAAGTTTTGCGAAGCGGTTAAAAATGCTGTCAATTCACCAATTTCACTCCTTCCTCTTTGGCTTAAAGGTAACCGTATAGCGCGCTTGCGCTCTCTCGCAGCCGTGCTACGAAGTTGTGACAATTCTTAAAATCTATTGTGTTTCTCTATTTTTTTACTTTGTTCAAATCTACAGCTCGCTTCTTCGGCAATGCTTCAATGAATGCCCCGCTAGGGCTACCCTTAATGCGGTAATCCTCATCAACATTCTGCGATCATCCCGAGGAGGAGGTGGAAACAAGCAAATAAGGGGGGATATTAACGAGAAATATGTCTGGTTGGCTAGCCTACCCTGGGGGATGGGAAGGAGATAGTTGGCGTTGGCAAGGCGGAAGTATACAGGTGTACGTGTTATTGTGACTTTATGGTTATTAAAGTAAGCAGATAAAGATTAAAATGGTCTACTTCCTCAAACGAATTGTGTTCTTGAAGACGAACGTTTGTTTTCACGCTAATATTTGGGTCTCATTCGTTTTATTCCAGTAATTCCATAGAAAGCAAGGCCAGGAACCTGTACATCTATATTGCCATTAAAGCTGGCGGTGCTGTTCTTCGTGTGAGCTATTGAGGGTTAGATATGTCTGGCCGAGTTCACAAATACGGCTTAGATTTAACAAGATTTTTATCTTGGAAGGACAAACGGAAATGAGAAAAATGCATGAATATGCTTGTGCAGATAGACTGATAACAGGTAAAAGCACTCGTACTGGAAACCTGACTAGGTTGATAACGTACCACGAATGTCGGCCGTGGTAAAGTATGGCTTCGCGATGCCGATATAGAGGGTGTTCAGTGCACAGCTGCAAGCGCATCCAATCATTTACGGCTTTTGCCGAAAGCGACCCGCGTACGCCACAACCACGGGGGAACAGCATGCTTGCAAGTTCACAATGTCGTTACTAATGGGCGGAAACACGATAGCTTACGATGTACGATGCAACGCTACATAAACCATGGTTCGCCATATTGGAGCAATGCCTGCACAAAGCAAACCAAGCCAAGCGCGAATGAAGATGCCGGCACGCTGTCGTACGTCCGCGTTGGCGGTGTCACGCAGTCTGATGCGCTGAAATTTAGCATATGCCTGAGCAATAGGGGAAGGCCTCATTACAAAAAAAAAGAGAAAGCCGAAAAATTCATGAATGCGGGCTTTGTGGCGCTGGGCAGAAATTCCCATCTGTATTATGACTTCATTCCTACACGTTAAGCAGCGGGAACACTATCTTTGTTGTAAATAAACTTCTCGCTCCTTTATGAGCACCAAAACCCACAGTGCTTCTCAATATAAACGTGTAGCGCCATGGCTGGATCCAAAATGCTGTTCGATTTATCCGTAAGGTCGAATTATAGGAAGTAGAGCAATAAGGACTTCCCTGTACCAGATCAGAGGAACACGGCAGTCTTTTGTGCACTCAGATGTTTGATACATGATTCCAGTAGTTAGTGCAAAGGAGAATACCTTGAGTAAAAATTGTCATCACTTCATTGAGCTGGTTCAGATTTGAACTGTTTTGATCGAAAAAGGCTGCTCTAAATTTAAAATTTCTTGGTGAGAATACTCACTTTTTTTAAGTTAAGCTTTTTCAAGTTGAAAATATTCTACTTCAAAACTATGCTTTTTATGCTCCAAATTAATCCAATATTTGTTACAACTGTCTTACTAGGCCAGAAAATCTGGCGAACAAAATTCATGTATATGCGTGTCAAGATCTTTGAGCTTCAAGAGGCTGCCAGCTGTGGATTACGGCAGTATTAGGAGCAAATTCTGCCATTCTCACATCGTTTCAACATTTCTGTGATTGTGTTCATAATTTTAGGGTTCGTCACGCAGTTTCTAGGATCCAAGTACTCTCATCTGTACATCTATGTATCCTTTTGTATCTAACCGTTTTCCCGATTTTCTGGGTCATTGGGTAGTCCATGGCTAAGTCGGCAGTGCATCGGGCTGGTGTGCTGAGAGAATAGCTTTTGCACAGACCCTCATATAAATTAGGGTCACTGAGTATGAACCAATCTGTACATATGGGCCGCTCTTCAACGAACCTCAGTTCAGGCAGACATGGATAAAGGTAGATGCGAGACATGGTACATACCGTAGTTCGAAGAAACTGTTTGACACCGACTTTGAGCACTGGGCATGTGGCACTCATTGTGTCATCATCATCAGCAGCCTGGTTGCGCCCACTGCAGGGCAAAGGCCTCTCCCATATTTCTCCAACAACCCCGGTCATGTACTAATTGTGGCCATGCCGTCCCTGCAAACATCTTAATCTCATCCACCCACCTAACTTTCTGCCGCCCCCTGCTACGCTTCCCTTCCCTTGGAATCTAGTCCGTAACCCTTAATGACCATCGGTTATCTTCCCTCCTCATTACATGTCCTGCCCATGCCCATTTCTTTTTCTTGATTTCAACTAAGATGTCATTAACTCGCGTTTGTTCCCTCACCCAATCTGCTCTTTTCTTATCCCTTAACGTTTCACCTATCATTCTTCTTTCCATAGCTCGTTGCGTCGTCCTCAATTTGAGTAGAACCCTTTTCGTAAACCTCCAGGTTTCTGCCCCGTAGGTGAGTACTGGTAAGACACAGCTATTATAAACTTTTCTCTTGAGGGATAATGGCAACCTGCTGTTCATGATCTGAGAATGCCTGCCAAACGCACCCCAGCCAATTCTTTTTCTTCTGATTATTTCCGTCTCATGATCCGGATCCGCCGTCACTATCTGCCCTAAGTAGATGTATTCCCTTACCACTTCCAGCGCCTCGCTACTTATTGTAAATTGCTGTTCTCTTCCGAGACTGTTAAACATTACTTTAGTTTTTTGCAGAATAATTTTTAGACCCACTCTTCTGCTTTGCCTCTCCAGGTCGTTCAGCATGCATTGCAATTGGTCCCCTGAGTTACTAAGCAAGGCAATATCATCAGCGAATCGCAAGTTACTGAGGTATTCTCCATTAACTTTTATCCCCAATTCTTCCCAATCCAGGTCTCTGAATACCTGCTGTAAACATGCTGTGAATAGCATTGGAGAGATCGTATCTCCCTGTCTGACGCCTTTCTTTATTGGGTTTTGTTACTTTCTTTGTGGAGGACTACGGTGGCTGTGGAGCCGCTATAGATATCTTCCAGTATTTTTACATACGACTCATCTACACCCTGGTTCCGTAATGCGTCCATGACTGCTGAGGTTTCGACAGAATCAAACGCTTTCTCGTAATCAATGAAAGCTATATATAAGGGTTGGTTATATTCCGCACATTTCTCTATCACCTGGTTGATAGTGTGAATATGATCTATTGTTGAGTAGCCTTTGCGGAATCCTGCCTGGTCCTTTGCTTGACAGAAGTCTAAGGTGTTCCTTATTCTATTTGCGATTACCTTAGTAAATAGTTTGTAGGCAACGGACAGTAAGCTGATCGGTCTATAATTTTTCAAGTCTTTGGCGTCCCCTTTCTCATGGATTAGGATTATGTTAGCATTTTTCCAAGATTCCGGTACGCTCGAGGTCATGAGGCATTGCTTATACAGGGTGGCCAGTTTCTCTAGAACAATCTGCGCACCATCCTTCAACAAATCTGCTGTTACCTGATCCTCCCCAGCTGCCTTCCCCCTTTGCATATCTCCCAAGGCTTTCTTTACTTCTTCCGGCGTTACCTTTGGGATTTCGAATTCCTCTAGACTAATTTCTCTTCCATTGCCGTCGTGGGTGCCACTGGTACTGTATAAATCTCTATAGAACTCCTCAGCCACTTGAACTATCTCATCCATATTAGTAATGATATTGCCGGCTTTGTCTCTTAACGCATACATCTGATTCTTGCCAATTCCTAGTTTCTTCTTCACTGTTTTTAGGCTTCCTCCGTTCCTGAGAGCATGTTCAATTCTATCCATATTATACTTCCTTATGTCAGCTGTCTTACGCTTGTTGATAAACTTCGAAAGTTCTGCCAGTTCTATTCTAGCTGTAGGGTTAGAGGCTTTCATACATTGGCGTTTGTTGGTCAGATCTTTCGTCTCCTGCGATAGTTTACTGGTATCCTGCCTAACGGAGTTACCATCGACTTCCATTGCACACTCCTTAATGATGCCCACAAGATTATCGTTCATTGCTTCAACACTAAGGTCCTCTTCCTGAGTTAAAGCGGAATACCTGTTCTGTAGCTTGATCTGGAATTCCTCTATTTTCCCTCTTATCGCTAACTCATTGATGGGCTTCTTATGTACCAGTTTCTTCCGTTCCCTTCTCAGGTTTAGGCTAATTCGAGTTCTTACCATCCTGTGGTCACTGCAGCGCACCTTACCGAGCACGTCCACATCTTCTATGATGCCAGGGTTAGCGCAAAGTATGAAGTCCATTTCATTTCTAGTCTCGCCGTTCGGCCTGCTCCACGTCCACTTTCGGCTATCCCTCTTGCGGAAGAAGGTATTCATTATTCTCATATTATTCTGTTCCGCAAACTCTACTAGTAACTCTCCCCTGATATTCCTAGTGCCTATGCCATATTCCCCTACTGCCTTGTCTCCAGCCTGCTTCTTGCCTACCTTGGCATTAAAGTCGCCCATTAGTATAGTTATTTAGTTTTCACTCTACCCATCACCGATTCCACGTCTTCATACAAGCTTTCGACTTCCTGGTCATCATGACTGGATGTAGGGGCGTAGACCTGTACAATCTTTATTTTGTACCTCTTATTAAGTATCACAACAAGACCTGCCACCTTCTCGTTAATGCTATAGAATTCCTCATAGCGAGGCGTGCCTTCCCCTCAGAAAGTCATGGATGTAGTCATGAAAGCGTTGACCAAGTCCTAGTGCAGATTTGTTGTAGAAAGGCCTTTTCTAGGTCTAGGCCTAGGGTGGCCTGGATGCCTCTTGTTTTGCTTTTGACATGCTTGACAGCGTCTTGCGTCACCAGCCACAGACGAAAGCCAATGATGTTGTGAGGATATATCGCGTGTTTTTCCAGGTTAGGCCTCATATGGTTTAAGCACCGCACGCTCCTTGGTCTTACCCACTCACGACGTAAGCGAGATTGGAAGCAGATTGGCCATGCTGAGAGGTTTGCCGGGTTCCGGTACTAAGAACGTTTTAGCCCTCTTCTATTCTATGGGAAGTGTGCCTAAACGCAACGTCTCATTAACTATCGCAATGAGTTGTTCCGCGCCGCCATCATCCAGATTGTGAAGGGCCTTGTTGGTGATGTTATGCGGCCCCGGAACGGATCGGCTGTTGAGACCTATCAGTGCTTGTATTAACCTCTTCTGTGGTACACCCTGAGCTAGTTCAACCTCAGCTTTGCGGTATTTAAAACAACCTCAAGTATGTCTTACAGCTCCAAGGATAAGAAAGACGACCGACCTGCATTATTTGGCCTCTAGGCAAGCCGCTCTGGATTGTTTACACACTTTCTAGTTTGACCGAGTCTACATATATACGGATGGCTTTTCCACTCTGACCAGCTCCATCGGCGCAGTGGTTATACCATCACGATCAATAAGCATTCGATACAAGATTTATGACTTGAAAACATCGGCTGGTTCGGAGCCTGCTGCCCTCTGAGATGCCTTTGATTATATTAACAACCAACCAGCTAATCGGTGGGCAATATTCTGCGATTCGAAGGCGGCCTTACAACGTCTTCTCTCATCTCTTCGTCACTGGTCCTGTGAAAAACGCATGTCGGAGATACGAGAAATGCACCATCATATGATAGCGAAAGGAGACCACGTCGTGTTTCAGTGGCTGCCTGGCCATTGAGGTATCTCCGGCAACGACCTCGCTGACGAAGCTGCTAGGAAAGCATACGAAGGAGCAAGCCTTGTTTCTGTACCTTTATCGCGGACTTACGCTGCCCAACACTTAAGCTAGCGCACTATATGACATTAGAGTAGTGGTAAACTCCTGAATTCACCTAAGATTGATTGCATTCCCTCGACCCATCTATGCAACTGCTGCTGTTACCAAGGCTTCCGCGAAAAGGGGAAACAATGCTGTGCCACTTACGCTTGGGTGTCGCATTCACCAATACACATACGTTTTTGAGAAGAATGGCTGATAGCGTCGAGTGCAATGCCTGCGGTGTCGTGGAAACTATAGAACATCTACTGTACATCTGCCCATCTTTTGAAATTGAGAAACATGACCTCTGCACAGCTCTCTGTCAGATAGAAAACCGTTCCCCTTGAACAAGATATTGGGACCATGGCCTTGCATATCGCAACTACAAAAAGCACAAAAGCGCTGCTGCGATATTTGAAAGCTACCGGATTGAGTCACTGTCTGTGATCCGAACTGAGTCACCGAATGACATCCCCAGTGGACTTTGTATTCTTTTTATCTTTCCATCCCCTTTTCTCTTTTGCCACTGGAGGGTAGGCAAATGGGCTCAGTCCTGGTTAACCTCCCTACCTTTCGTTTATTATTTCCTCTCTCTCTCTTCAGAGGTGAAGTTGGCGTCAAGCCCCGCGTTAGGTCGACCCGAGCATTGGGAGGTCGCGTCCTCGGGAGCTGCCACATCTGACCCGGGAAGGTACTTGGCCGTCAGTTTTGCTATGAGCTCTTCCGGTGTTTCGATCTTGCATGCCTCGTATAGCAACTTGCTCATCGAGTCCATCTGCGAAGTCTTGCTGTTCGCACCGTCCAAGACGGGCTTCAGAAGGTTGGAAGAACCGCCTTTGCGTACCTGCACCTGAGTCATGTTGCAGATCTCATCCCATTGCTGCCTTGCTCGTATGGAGCAGTGCTGTTCAATGCTTCGGTTTACCTCCGCAATCTTCTTCCAAGCGGATGGTTCAGGCGTTGCCATTTCCATCTTTCCAGTAATGATTGCTTGCCGTCTAGCATGTGGGTGAGTGTACTGTCCATCTTCCCAGTTTCCAGATCAGTGATTACCGTTCGCGTAGCTGCCTCGAGATCCGTCTGGAGTTGCGTCATGCACCCATCTAGGGGTGCGTCCACGTGCTCCGCGGACCTACCGGTCCTCAGCGCTCTGCACTTATCCCAGTCCACTAGCTTGAATATCTCTTCCTCGGTCCTGTGCCAGCCTACCATAATCGCAATCATCCAGGAGTCACTGCCCAAATCCACGAGTTTTGCACCACGATGCTCGAGTAATGTTTTTGATGAAAACCAGCTCAGGCTGGTGTCCGCGCTGGTGGAAGGTCCCCGTCTTGTTGGTTGTGTCGGGTTGGTTATGAGCTCAAGACCTGCCTCGATGCTCTTTCCATTTATATTTGCCTCTAGGTGTACTCTGCACTTATCCCCACGTCGGAGGTGGGGCATTAAAGTCTCCCGCCTCGAGTAGGGGGTTACTGCCTGCCAGGTGCGCGGCCTTTGTTAGGAAAGCCCGAAACCTCTGCCTGTGCTTTTTTGAGCTGCTGTATGCGTTGAGGGTGAACGTTGGCTTGCTACATTTCCCCTTGCCTGCTTTCTCTGCAATCATATATTCGATGGTATAGACGGCATGTGTATGTCGTGCTGTACGAACGTGAGCTTGTTCCGTACCAGAATGGCGACCCCGCCCACCGTTAGAATGGCTGGCCAGGGCACGATAGCCCTGCATTTTAATGTGCTTGATGAGCGTCTCCTGCAGTTTGATCACGCTAGGCTTTCTGTCCTGAGGTACTGCCGTAGCGTTCGTGCCTTGCCTCCCCGTCCTCGACAGTTCCACTGCTATACTGTGAAGTCTCTAGTGTTTCCTACCATCGTGGGGAGTTCTGTGCATGCTCGCGCGACTACCTCGCATTACTCGACCCGGTGGTTGACTGGTCGCCATTTCGGAGTGGCTAGTCGCTCGGGGTGCTAGTGCAGGGAGCACCACATTGTGTAAGAATGCCTCAGTCTTGTTGCAGCGTTGGTTGTATCCATAGCCGCCATGTTGGTTTGGAGACTGTTTGTGTTTGTGTGTAGGTTGGCTACATTTGTTTCCAGACGAGTGATATTGGATTGCATGCCGGCTATCGACTAACTAAGCTGCTTGACACTGTCACTGGGCGCTCTCAGTATCTCACGGATCTCAGAGCGAGCGTCCCCGGCCGCCGTCGATTCTTATTCGTCATTGAGGACCCTGCGTTTGGTGGCCCTCTCGCTATCGATTTCATTATCTGCTTTTTTTACTCATGGGTCGTGGTTGGGATGTAGGCTCGACCGCCATCCTAGCCGTATTGCCGCTCCTAAATTCGTTTAATTCTCTCATGAGGTTGTGAATCACGGTTCGCATATACGCGTTTTCAATTTCTACCTTAGCCAGCCTCTCATTGCTCAAATGCCCCGTTCACGCACCCCCGGTTAGCTTGTTTGGGCCGCTTTCCCTCAGGCGGTCGGCCCATGTTGTGCCGGTTGTCGGTCTGCCTCCTAAGTTGTGGTCCTCCAGGATCGCAGAACGAAACGCTGTCGCAATTCGTACATAGAATGGCATTGGCAACCGTAATAAGATTTTGTAATTAGGACGACCAACACAGGTAAAAAACTTGCTCTTTACTAATATTATCCTGAACGGAAAGCCAATTTACTGCCCGAATTCCCGAACCAAATTTATGTGTGCTGTTTCAATGGCTTTATCCCGTGGATTACATAGTTGTCAGCCAAGCGTGGGTATTTCCGCCCTCGTAGCCAGTGCTGAAATTCTTCGTTAGCGTCTTTGAACAAATCGTGCCTTTCTTCAGCGCTCAGGGTGTTATTTCCTGGTATCAATGCCGTCAGCATTCCTGCAGAATATATTGAGAAGGAAACAAAAAACGCCGTCAATGCGCACTCTAAGCATTGAACATTTCTAAACAGTGCTGGGGCTCTAAATACAAACGACTCCTTTATTATTCTGCTGTTTTTGCCTTTCCACATCTTTTCACACGATACTGCTTTCCAGCTATCGAATAAATCGGGTTTGGCTTGCTGGATGATAAGATATACACTATAGTAAATAAGAGGTAAAGAAGCCTTATAATAGCAAGAGCTTTAAATTGTAAAAGTTTTCTTTGTTGCAGGCAACATAGAAATTCGAACATAAAGAAGTTATGGATAGGACAATAAAATATTGAATAGAATAATAAGACAGATCAAAGTACATAAGCACCAATTTCGAGAACAACGCCTGTCCAGGATGCGGCCAGTGCACAGAGCATCAACGAAAAGTCGAAAAATAGCAAAGGTGCGGTTTTTTTTTTGGGGCATGCAAGACGGCGCTCAGAGGTGTGTTCGTGCTGGCGTTATTCACAAAAGCTATTCATCGTCGTTATCTTGCGAGGTATAAAGGCAAGCAATATTCTCAAAGCCTTTTTCCCTGAGCGATGCAAACTTTCATCTGGCTCACAAGAAAATATGAAGAGACAAAAAGAAAATCAAACGAAATTTTTTCTGCAATTGATCTTGCATGCATTGAGCATTTCGTCATATCTGAACGAAAACAAAAGATTTGCTTACCGTTACTCTAAAAAACACTAGCCAGCTTCTTTCCGAGCACAGTTTCACTCGGGTTAGCTGATATTACGCGACTGCAACTAAGTTGAATGCAGTAAGCCATTCGATTATTCTGGTTTGCACGCTGTGAGACAGACGTTTGAATTTGTCTGGCCTCGCATATGCTGACGAACTTACCACGGATTGTGTAACGCTGGTCGGGGCCCAAACACTTACCGGACCATTCTTGCAGCGGGAGGTAGATGTGAGCCATCTCGCAGCTCCTCAATTCCAGTCCAACGTCTTTCGCCAGTGATTGGGCGTAGTTCAGCCTCTCTTCAGTGCTCCCCATGTCCTGTGACGGTGGAATGAGGCCTTCCCACAGCTGCAACGGTACGGCGCAGAGTTAGTCGTGGCAACTGTAACCGCGGGGACCGCCTTCACAGAGGTTTTCGTTCATAAGCTGTCTTGGCTAATAGCCGGATAGCTCCTTCGCGTCAGAATGTGTAAAAACATAAAATAAGAAAAAGAAAAACTTTCAGCGCTTACCGGGAATTTAATAGTCGCGTGTTGAGGGCGGTACATCAAACAACTCGGCTGCATGCCTCAGGCATCGGAGAAGTCATTCCTAACGAGGTGGAACTGATACTGAATCGCCGCCCAAGACTGAGGCGCCAATTGAGACAAAGATGTCAGGCATAGACCTTCGCTCAAAGGGCAAACCCTCAGAGTACCGAGGCGGGCCGCTAACAATGGTGCTGTGCCGCGCGTAAGGAAGGCGTCCTTGGAAGGCGGCCTTGCTCTGTGATTCCAAGCGCTTATACGTTGCATCTGTAAGCTACAGCGCATTCGTCTGCAATCGGTTATGCTTAGTTTGTACACTTCGCGCGGGGAATCTATTGAAGTACCTTTACCGCCGCAGTTGCAATACTTGTCATTTAGCTGTTGCGAATGCAAGCTCGTAATATTCATGAGTACAAACAAAAACCCCCGAAAACTAACATAAGTGCGAATGTCGAGGAAATAGATGGGTGTGAACTACAACATTTTTTTTTACTTTAAAATCTCTATTGTGAACTTCGCTACTGTTGTCGCTACGTTATTTTGCGGCATGATGTGCGTGATACTGTAAACTTTCTCATCGTAATTCCTCTTCCTTTTGCACGACAGATATTTTTTTCTCTGCGGTAGAGCCGGTAATACTATTCATGTTTATAATAATAATAAAGTGCACGATGCGCTCGCTTTCGTATCAGAAGGGGGCGTCTCAGCAGGTACAATCGGCAGCGCCCTTCGTAAGTTCTTTTGTCTAACATTGGCCAACTGCCTTAACAAATATGTTCAGCATCACCATTGCTCAGGCACTTTTCTTACGAACAGTTATATCATAAGAACCTTTTTGGTGGTTACGGGCTCTGCTTATTCACCACTCACCTCCGCAAACCTGCTCCAGCGTTCCTTTCTGGCCAGTGCCCTCCAAATTTCTGGTGTAACGTACCAAGCGCCGTAAAACAGAAGACACTCTCCACCAGGCTTCAATAGCTTCGCCATGTTGCTCCATGCCTTGGGCTGGTCTTTCACGCGGTTAAGACTGTTGAAGCAGTAGAGGCGATCGAAAGGTCCGTACAGCCTGAGGAACTCGGAGACGTCTCCTGTTATGTCCAGCTTTTCGTAGGCTAGCTTTGGATGAGAACTGTACTCGCGAGCGTAGGAAACCATGTTTGGGCACACGTCGACCCCTACAATTCTCTCTACGTTGTCTGGAACGTTGGGCAAAAGGATCTTCATCGTCACTTGACCACAGCCAGAGCCCACGTCGAGGAATCGCAATGGCCGACACGGACTCGCGCTTTCTTGCCCGATGCCGCTGTCTAGGGCATTGTCGAACGTCAAGTTGTAATAATTTAGCAACTTAGTTATTAAGGGGAAACAACACGATACGTTCTCCGAGTACGCACCCGCGTCGTAGTCACGTTTGTTGTTTTGGGGCTGGGATTCGTTATGCATTCTATTTGATTCACAGTGACAGTGATGTGCGTGGCTATGTTGTTCTGAGTCGTGCCTGAAAAATTGGGAAAAAATACGGCAATTTGTTTGGTTTCTTGTCTCGCTCTCATTATCCATGTTAAAGACCATCTGCAAGATCAAATTTACCTGCGCAAAATCCCAGTTTAATATTATGAGGGCGTAGAGGAGCCCTTTTGCAATATTTGTACATTTGAAATACCAGCGCGAGCGTCACGCAAGATTCGCAAATGTAGCCATTTTTGATACTGAAAAATAAAATACACTGCGATTACACTTATCGCTGGAAGCGACGCATGAGCTAACCTGCGGTTTCTCGGCATGACTTCGGTAATCTCGGAGGCCACGTTATAGCAGATTCCGCGGGAGCCGCGGTTTCCTGTGAAGAATTCTCTCCCCGTGTGAGACGATCAGACTACCGCGCCCTCTGATTGGCCTTTGTCGATTTACAGATGTCCCAACGCGAGTCCTAGCGGGAGGCCTAGCGGGCGGCGTCGTCTGCTGCCCGCTGCTCGCTAATAATGTTCCGACACGGCTTGTGGGGCTTTCCTCTTAGCGTCACCACACGCGCCCTTCTTGTGATGTGCTGTTTAAATGTTGCTAACACAAAAAAGGGAACTACAGATTACCAGTTATGCGGTGTTGGCAAAATTGTTTAAGTGGTATATTACGCAATTTATGAAAATTTCTTCACAATAAAATGTCTTTACAGTTGGCCTTGAAGTGTTCTTGAGAAGCAAAGCTGCTGAGCACCTTGAAATTTACGTTGCTGGAACTGCTGGCGCTAGAGGTGCTAGAGCCCATTTGCAGTCACATCAGGGCCAAGAACGAGGCTGAAGTGGATCGCAGGACAAGCCGGGGCAAATTACGCGCCATTCGGACTCGTGTATACTCCACAACGTACGAGACTTTTCCGAACGCAAAAAAAATTCGATTCGATGTTTCGACAAGCGTACTTCTTGATTTGCGCCGAAATTTGGTTGAAAAAGGCTGAAAGCTTCCATGAGCCGGAAAGTGTATCAGACCTGTAACAAAGCGCGAGATCTTAACTGAATATCTTGGCGAACGAGTTTTCAAGCTAGTTCTCTATCTACCATGGGCGTTCACGTGATGAAGGGAGTGAATATATGAACCACGTTATACAGGCATCTGTTATCAGCCCCCTTTTATGTGCCCGTGTGGCGGCAGCGGACGTGGGGCAGCTGCGTCGAGATGAGCGAATATATTCAGCAATATTAAAGATTTTAAAGAGGTTACAAGCGCGTCATGCAAAACATCCTACAATCTCCTGTCCCATTTTGACTAGAGCCGTCGTAGCCATAAAGTTCCTTTTTGTTTTTCCTACATGTGTTCACCCAATGGGTGACTGACACATTCGCATCCTCCTATTGAGTGCAGCGCAGTGGTAGTGCGAATGTGCCCTGTTTGTCCCTTTTTATTTTGCTCTTGTACTTATACGCATCCTCCTCCTTCTCGTTCCACCCCTGTGTAAGGTAGCGAACCGCACTTTCTCTTTCTGCAAGATTAACCTTGCTGCCTTTCTTTTTTCTCTCTCTCTCTCTGAATATATAGCACCGCCCGGCTGTCCTCTTTATAATGGCCATCAACCCCTGATAACATTCGAACATGCAGACAGCACGGCAAGGACAGGTCAGATAATCCGACGTCACAATTTTTTACACTTGACGCAATTTTGTTTTCAGAAACGCTGATACCTACTATCGTTTCTCGGTGGCCATGGTGTTCGGCTGCTGAGCACGAGCTCTAACAATCGAATCCCTGCCATGGAGGCCGCATTTCGACGGCGGCGAAAAGAGAAAATTTAAGTGTACCTAGATTTAGGTAGACCCCCATGTGGTCCAAATTTCCGAAGTCCCCAACTACAGCGTTCCTCATGGTATAAATTGTGGTTCTGGCACGTAAATTTTTAGAATTATACGAGCGCTGAAGCCTCGATCCCTTTAAATGGACACAGAAGAGAAACAGCAAATTTGTTCAGAATGCCGGTATTCTTTAAAAACCCTATTTTCGTTTATTGAGCGTTAAGAGGTTCATTACAAACAAACAACTTGAAGGTCGCATTTCTACTTACTGTTGTCCAGAAATTTTCGACATTGTTCTACGTCAATCTGTCTAATTTCACAACAATTCACCGACGTAACTCAATACCCGCGTTACTGAAAGAGCAGCATTATAAAAAACTTACATTTCAAAAGGCAGGCGAAATTTTAAGATCTTTCTTTTAGCATATTTGACTCAGTACGTCCTTTTATTAACAAGCGTATTCATGCAACTTATTCATAGTGTCCTTGTTCCGTCATAGCACAGTTTTGGTCAGGAATAAAACACTGCTGCAACACGACAAAAGCGTTACGAATAACCACCGTAGATTCGAATATGCCAAGAAGGGTCTACCCGGTCGACATTGCTGACCGAAAGTTGTTGAAATGTTCTTGGTCTTTTGAAATATATTTTTTAATGGTGCGCTTTCAGTTGAGTTGGTGCATGACCAAGTTTGATAGAAGGCTGCAGGAAAACGTCTAAAATGTGGCGGTATGTACAGCGAAGCTTTCTTTGCACGTTACCTTTCCTCGCTGAACACACACACACACACACACACACACACACACACACACATATATATATATATATATATATATATATATATATATATATATTGAGTGTTTCTTATAGCTGATGCACGGGGGCGCCCCGACGAAGACGACGAACGCCCACTGGTTCTCGAGCTGTCGGCTGAACTGGTCAGCGCTTCAGTTACCTTTTGTAAATATACTTTGTAAGCGGTTTCCGGTCGTAATCCTTTGTTCATGTCACATTTTGGTGGCGGATGCCGTTCCCCGTCCTCGACATGGAGCTCCGCTGCGGCCGCACCTTCCGGCTTTCCAGCATGGCTCCCAGTGACGACACCTCGTCTCCTCCTACTCCTGCAACCCCGACAGCAACGTACGTTACCGTCACCAATCCCCGCGATCCTGGCATACTCCTCGGCCAAGATAGTGTCTACGTTGAGGACTGGCTCAACCCGTATGAGCGTGTAAGCTGAAACTAGCGCTGGGACCCTACCATTATGCTAGCCAAAGTCCTATTCTACTTGGGCAGAGCACCTCGTGTCTGGTTCCTGACACACGAGGACGAGATCTCTAGCTGGGATGCTTTCAAGGAGAAGCTTGTCGACCTCTTTGGAGATCCCACCGGCCGGCAGCTGGCTGCTAGAAAAAAGCTCGCTACCCGAGTTCAGTTTTCTACAGAATCGTATGCCTCGTACATACAAGACATGCTCGCTCTTTCCCGGAAAGCCGACGAGAAAATCTCCGAGGTTGACAAAGTCAGCCACGTACTCAAGGGAATCGCGGACGGCGCCTAGCACTTGTTCGTCTTCAACAATGTGTCCACCATCGACTTCATTGTCAAGGAATGCCGCCGCTTTAAGCTCGCCAAAAGCCGCCGCGTCATTCCACTGTTTTCCCGGCTCCCTAACACGGTTGCGACGTCGCCTTGCGTTGACCTTACCACTTCATCAGCATTAAGTGGGCACGTCACACGTATTGTTTGGCGCGAACTCGAGGCTACAAGTCGTGCACCGTTCCATTCACGCCCACTTGAACCCACTATTGACCAACCAGCCCCATCGATCTCTCTCATTCAGGCAGTTGTACGGCAAGAAGGACAAACAGGCAAACACCCTGACGTCCGACCGGTGCACGGTGCTGACTGCTTCGCCTGATGGCGATCTGGACTCACCTCGCAGATATCGCAACCCTACCGAGTTGAGATCTCCGGACGACAAAGCCATTTGCTTCCAATGCGTCCGATTGACCACGCCGCTCGCCACTGCCGCACCTCATGGACGCCGCCGTATACGGGCTTCTAGTCCCCGTCTCCTCTACCACATGCCGACCCGCACGGTTACTCGCATCGCCGTACGCCTGCTACCTCTGACGTATCCGTCGATGTCAGTCGTCCTGCTCACTCGGCGTCACCTCAGCGCCGTCGGTCACCGTCGCCCCAGCCACGCCGCTCCTCGTCGCCGACCAATTATGGACAATCCGGACGGAAAACTAGACCATGCGGCTACTGGAGGTAATGTTGCATTATCTTCGTCGTGTCTAAACCCTCCATTGACGCTCCCAAAGAACAATAACTTGATATTAACCTCGACGGAATCCCTTTGACGGCGTTAGTAGATACTGAAGCACAGGTGTCCACAATGAGTTGTAACCTCCGTCGTCGACTGAAAAAAGTTTATCGCGCCTCCTACTACTCGAGCCGTACGCGTGGCCGATGGCAGCACTGTTGATGTCACAGGAATGTCTGCTTCCCGTATAAGTATCACCGGCCGCCACTTTCCGTTCTTTTTACAGTGCTGACCAATTGTCCCCATGATTTCATCCACGGACTCGACTTCCTTACGGCGCATTCAGCTTTGATCGACTGTTCTGCGTGCACACTTCGCCTCGAACTTCCTCTGCTCTTGCATATTCGTGCCGAACTGCCAAACCACTTAAGTACAACTTAAGTGCTGCTTAAGTGCGACTTAAGTGCTTAAGTGCGACTTAAGTGCCACTTAAGTGCTGCTGGTGCTGCTGCTGCTGCAATGCTGCTGCTGCTGCAATGCTGCGACTGCTGCTGCAATGCTGCGGCTGCTGCTGCAATGCTGCTGCTGCTGCTGCTGCTGCAATGCTGCTTCTGCTGTGCTGCAATGCTGCTGCTGCTGCGATACTGCTGCTGCTACTGCTGCAATGCTGCTGCGGCTGTTGCTGCAATGCTGCTGCTGCTGCTGCAATGCTGCTGCTGCTGCTGGCGCTGCTGTAATGCTGCTGCTGCTGCAATGCTGCTGCTGCTGCTGCTGCTGCTGCTGCTGCTGCTGCTGCTGCTGCTGCTGCTGCTGCTGCTGCTGCTGCTGCTGCTGCTGCTGCTGCTGCTGCTGCTGCTGCTGCTGCTGCTGCTGCTGCAATGCTGCAATACTGCTGCAATGCTGCTGCAATGCTGCTTCTGCTGCTGCTGCGGCAATGCTGCTGCTGCTGCTGCAATGCTGCTGCTACTGCTGCTGCTGCTGCTGGTTCTGCTGCTGCTACTGCTGCAATGCTGCGACTGCTGCTGCAATGCTGCGGCTGCTGCTGCAATGCTACGGCTGCTGCTGCAATGCTGCTGCTGCTGCTGCTGTTGCAATGCTGCAATGCTGCTGCTGAAATGCTGCTTCTGCTGTGCTGCAATGCTGCTGCTGCTGCTCCTGCGATACTGCTGCTGCTACTGCTGAAATGCTGCTGTTCTCTTGCTGCAATGCTGCTGCTGCTGCTGGTGCTGCTGTAATGCTGATGCTGCTGCTGCTGCTGCACTGCTGCAATGCTGCTGCTGCAATGCTGCTCCTGCTGTGCTGCAATGCTGCTTCAGCTGTGCTGCAATGCTGCTGCTGCTGCGATACTGCTGCTGCTACTGCTGCAAAGCTGATGCTGCTGTTGCTGCAATGCTGCTGCTGCAATGCTGCTGCTACTGCTGCTGCTGCTGCTGCAATGCTGCTGCTGCTGCAATGCTGCTTCTGCTGCAATGCTGCTGCTGCTGCAATGGTGCTGCTGCTGCTGCTGCAGTGCGGTGCTCCTGCAATGCTGCTGCTGCTGCAATGCTGCTGCTATGTTGTTGCTGCTGTTGCTGCAATGCTGCTGCTGCAATGCTGATGCTGCTGCTGCAATGCTGCTGCTGCTGCTGCTGCTGCTGCAATGCTGCTGCTGCAATGCTGCTGCTGCAATGCTGCTGCTGCTGCAATGCTGCTGCTGCTGCGATTCTGCTGCTGCAATGCTGCTGTTGTTGTTGCTGCTGCTGCTGCTGCTGCTGCAATGCTGCTGCAATGCTGCTGCAATGCTGCTGCAATGCTGCTGCTGCTGCTGCAATGCTTCCAATGCTTTGCAATAACAGCGCTTTGTGCTTGTTCCATGGCCTGTTCTTGTATGCTATAATCGATGATGAGCACTTTTCTATAGTTTACATTCAATATGCCACCCACGGTTACACTGACGTTTACATGAAACTTTCCTTAAGAGGATCGCCGCCGGCTTGCAAAATGCACCTAATTCCATGTCTTCTCTATAAGTATCAGCTAAAGAAAGACTCTTGTAGTATAATCATATTAGCACTGTAGTAAAGGTGTCGCAGTTTCACCGAAAAAGCGAAGCATCGATTGCGATAGCAAATTATTGAACTAAGCGAAGTAAACTCTAGAAGAACTAAGGCTGGACGAGTTGGTGATCTTGCATACTAAGAAGATTTTGCTCGAAAACCACACACACAAGAAAGACGTTGACTTTACGGGCGCAACTTCAACTGTTTAATGATGCTTAAAGCACTCGACATATATAGCCCTCCAAAACACCCCGCATGTACACGCACGCGTACAATGTAACATGGATTAAAAATTCTTATCAGAGTAGGCGCGATAAAAACTTCAGCTCAGCCTCGTAAAGCAAAACAAATCTGTCACTAACACAGTTCGGACCCGCTTTCTTGATGTAGAACGCTTCCAATGTTTCACGCGATGTCTGATGTCTGCCTTTACCCAGAATCCTCGCACCGCGGAACCGAGGAAAACAATCGGTGTAAGGCCTGTAGTGATCCACAAGTCGCTCACCTTCATTATTTTTTATACCTTTTGCATACTCCCTAAGCCGCTCGTTCACACAACGCGCCCCGTCTGTCCAATGTAGGATTTCCCATAGGAAAGAGGAATTTCATATACGACGTTTGTGGCACACTTTGCGAACTGCTGGACTGCTTCTTCTGAGAGCCAAGCATTTGGCTTTCGCAAGGTATGCGACGGATTAGCTGGACAAGCTTTTGTGGAGTGGAGAACACTACCGGTACCTTATACCCGTTAGCCAGTTTTTTCAGGCTTTGTGTTGCTTTATGGATGTAGGGGACCACTATAGGCCACTCTTTTCCGATCGACTCTTGCCTGCTTACCCCAGCCTTCAACTTCTACAAAAGCATTTCTTCCACAGGGACCAAGATCGACTCAGGGAAGCCAGCTGCAACTAGCCTGCCCAATCGGTTGTAAAAACTGGCTTGTATCTCATGCACGCACGACTTCCGGAGCCATGACCCCAGGCAGAGGTTTGCGATGACTCTTTTCACTTCCTTTGAGTGGGCCGAATTATGCGGCAGAAGTCCTTTTTCGCACGAGGGGAGTAAACGCAACAAATGTGTTCATCTGAAAACTTTAACTGTAAATCTAAAAACTGAAAGATACCATTATGTGGTACCTCATAATAAAGCTTAGACCTTCCCCCAGGTTCCTAAAATCATCTAAAACACTGCTCACTGTAGCCTTATTCGAAATGGAGCACTCCTTGTTTAAAACCACTAAAATGTTGTTCATTTAACGAAACACTTTAAGGACATTGTCATTAATAAAATAGTTAAAACGTACAACGACAGAAAGCTGAGCTAGTTGGTAAGGATTCAATGTGCAAAATAGAAGTGAGGCCTGCAGACGTCCTGTCTGCATGCCTCACTTCTATTTTGCAAAATGGATAGTTAAAACGATCGTGTAGCGAGTGATCGATAGATGATAAGAAGATGTTGCAAAGTATAGGAGCTATTCAAGAGCCCATGCATATGCCTTTCTTCTGTAGGTAAGGTTGCTCGTCAAATAAGATAAAAGTATTCTGGAGTTAAAATTATAAAAGCAATAAAAAGTTAACAACATTGATACCAGCCACGTTTTTGAAAGCCACCGAGCCGCTCTCGACTATGCAATCCTCAAAAGAGGCAAACAGGTCCGGATAGAGCACTGAATAAAGAAACACGTCACGAAAGCGGGTCCGAACTGTGCTAGTGACATATAGGTCATTCTTTACGAGGCTCAGCTGAAGTTTCTATCGCGCCTACACTGATAGGACTTTTTATTCCATATTGTCTTGTACGCGTGCCCGTGCGCGGTGTTTTGGAAGGCTATATATGTCGAGTGCTTCCACCCTCATTAACCAGTTTAAGTGGTGCCCGTGGTGTCCTCGTCTTTCTTGTGTGTGTTGTTTTGGCACAAAATCTTTTTAGTAAACGAAGTAAGGACAGTAGGTTTATCGACCGTATAAACCTGCAATCATAAGCATACCTACTAAACCTAGAAGGGTAAGGTCAGGCGCGCACACTCACTCGATGACCGTGGAAACTCGCTGTGGAAATGCTGCCGTGAGCAAACGCGACCGCAGCAGACAGCGAATTGACCTTCCTGTTGCCGCTCGAATCAACGAGAAATACGCCGCCAAACGACAGTGCAGCGGAGAAGCTTGATGTGGGCGAGTCGTCTTGTCCGTCGTACATGTTCCTCTTTTAGTGCGCGTCTTCGTAGCGCTCTTCTCTTCACAGTGCAGCGCCGACTCTGTATCCGTCAAAGATAGTTTTCAAAATGCAGCGGCCCGGTGGCCCGGGCCGCCCAATGAGGTCACCACGATGGTTATGTCATTAAGGCAAACTCGATGATAAAACCAACACCTTGGAATCTGTGTGAACCGAAAGTTTTGCGAAGCGGTTAAAAATGCTGTCAATTCACCAATTTCACTCCTTCCTCTTTGGCTTAAAGGTAACCGTATAGCGCGCTTGCGCTCTCTCGCAGCCGTGCTACGAAGTTGTGAAAATTCTTACAATCTATTGTGTTTCTCTATTTTTTAACTTTGTTCAAATCTACAGCTCGCTTCTTCGGCAATGCTTCAATGAATGCCCCGCTAGGGCTACCCTTAATGCGGTAATCCTCATCAACATTCTGCGATCATCCCGAGGAGGAGGTGGAAACAAGCAAATAAGGGGGGATATTAACGAGAAATATGTCTGGTTGGCTAGCCTACCCTGGGGGATGGGAAGGAGATAGTTGGCGTTGGCAAGGCGGAAGTATACAGGTGTACGTGTTATTGTGACTTTATGGTTATTAAAGTAAGCAGAGAAAGATTAAAATGGTCTACTTCCTCAAACGAATTGTGTTCTTGAAGACGAACGTTTGTTTTCACGCTAATATTTGGGTCTCATTCGTTTTATTCCAGTAATTCCATAGAAAGCAAGGCCAGGAACCTGTACATCTATATTGCCATTAAAGGTGGCGGTGCTGTTCTTCGTGTGAGCTATTGAGGGTTAGATATGTCTGGCCGAGTTCACAAATACGGCTTAGATTTAACAAGATTTTTATCTTGGAAGGACAAACTGAAATGAGAAAAATGCATGAATATGCTTGTGCAGATAGACTGATAACAGGTAAAAGCACTCGTACTGGAAACCTGACTAGGTTGATAACGTACCACGAATGTCGGCCGTGGTAAAGTATGGCTTCGCGATGCCGATATAGAGGGTGTTCAGTGCACAGCTGCAAGCGCATCCAATCATTTACGGCTTTTGCCGAAAGCGACCCGCGTACGCCACAACCACGGGGGAACAGCATGCTTGCAAGTTCACAATGTCGTTACTAATGGGCGGAAACACGATAGCCTACGATGTACGATGCAACGCTACATAAACCATGGTTCGCCATATTGGAGCAATGCCTGCACAAAGCAAACCAAGCCAAGCGCGAATGAAGATGCCGGCACGCTGTCGTACGTCCGCGTTGGCGGTGTCACGCAGTCTGATGCGCTGAAATTTAGCATATGCCTGAGCAATAGGGGAAGGCCTCATTACAAAAAAAAGAGAAAGCCGAAAAATTCATGAATGCGGGCTTTGTGGCGCTGGGCAGAAATTCCCATCTGTATTATGACTTCATTCCTACCCGTTAAGCAGCGGGAACACTATCTTTGTTGTA
Source organism: Dermacentor albipictus (assembly GCF_038994185.2). Taxonomy (NCBI): domain Eukaryota; kingdom Metazoa; phylum Arthropoda; class Arachnida; order Ixodida; family Ixodidae; genus Dermacentor; species Dermacentor albipictus. Next base: position 57,249,922 of record NC_091830.1, read on the forward strand.
AATAAACTTCTCGCTCCTTTATGAGCACCAAAACCTACAGTGCTTCTCAATATAAACGTATAGCGCCATGGCTGGATCCAAAATGCTGTTCGATTTATCCGTAAGGTCGAATTATAGGAAGTAGAGCAATAAGGACTTCCCTGTACCAGATCAGAGGAACACGGCAGTCTTTTGTGCACTCAGATGTTTGATACATGATTCCAGTAGTTAGTGCAAAGGAGAATACCTTGAGTAAAAATTGCCATCACTTCATTGAGCTGGTTCAGATTTGAACTGTTTTGATCGAAAAAGGCTGCTCTAAATTTAAAATTTCGTGGTGAGAATACTCACTTTTTTTAAGTTAAGCTTTTTCAAGTTGAAAATATTCTACTCCAAAACTATGCTTTTTATGCTCCAAATTAATCCAATATTTGTTACAACTGTCTTACTAGGCCAGAAAATCTGGCGAACAAAATTCATGTATATGCGTGTCAAGATCTTTGAACTTCAAGAGGCTGCCAGCTGTGGATTACGGCAGTATTAGGAGCAAATTCTGCCATTCTCACATCGTTTCAACATTTCTGTGATTGTGTTCATAATTTTAGGGTTCGTCACGCAGTTTCTAGGATCCAAGTACTCTCATCTGTACATCTATGTATCTTTTTTGTATCTAACCGTTTTCCCGATTTTCTGGGTCATTGGGTAGTCCATGGCTAAGTCGGCAGTGCATCGGGCTGGTGTGCTGAGAGAATAGCTTTTGCACAGACCCTCATATAAATTAGGGTCACTGAGTATGAACCAATCTGTACATATGGGTCGCTCTTCAACGAACCTCAGTTCAGGCAGACATGGGTAAAGGTAGATGCGAGACATGGTACATTCCGTAGTTCGAAGAAACTGTTTGACACCGACTTTGAGCACTGGGCATGTGGCACTCATTGTGTCATCATCATCAGCAGCCTGGTTGCGCCCACTGCAGGGCAAAGGCCTCTCCCATATTTCTCAAACAACCCCGGTCATCTACTAATTGTGGCCATGCCGTCCCTGCAAACTTCTTAATCTCATCCACCCACCTAACTTTCTGCTTCTTCCCTTGGAATCTAGTCCGTAACCCTTAATGACCATCGGTTATCTTCCCTCCTCATTACATGTCCTGCCCATGCCCAATTCTTTTTCTTGATTTCAACTAAGATGTCATTAACTCGCGTTTGTTCCCTCACCCAATCTGCTCTTTTCTTATCCCTTAACGTTTCACCTATCATTCTTCTTTCCATAGCTCGTTGCGTCGTCCTCAATTTGAGTAGAACCCTTTTCGTAAACCTCCAGGTTTCTGCCCCGTAGGTGAGTACTGGTAAGACACAGCTAATATAAACTTTTCTCTTGAGGGATAATGGCAACCTGCTGTTCATGATCTGAGAATGCCTGCCAAACGCACCCCAGCCAATTCTTTTTCTTCTGATTATTTCCGTCTCATGATCCGGATCCGCCGTCACTATCTGCCCTAAGTAGATGTATTCCCTTACCACTTCCAGCGCCTCGCTACCTATTGTAAATTGCTGTTCTCTTCCGAGAGTGTTAAACATTACTTTAGTTTTTTGCAGAATAATTTTTAGACCCACTCTTCTGCTTTGCCTCTCCAGGTCGTTCAGCATGCATTGCAATTGGTCCCCTGAGTTACTAAGCAAGGCAATATCATCAGCGAATCGCAAGTTACTGAGGTATTCTCCATTAACTTTTATCCCCAATTCTTCCCAATCCAGGTCTCTGAATACCTGCTGTAAACGTGCTGTGAATAGCATTGGAGAGATCGTATCTCCCTGTCTGACGCCTTTCTTTATTGGGTTTTGTTACTTTCTTTGTGGAGGACTACGGTGGCTGTGGAGCCGCTATAGATATCTTCCAGTATTTTTACATACGACTCATCTACACCCTGGTTCCGTAATGCGTCCATGACTGCTGAGGTTTCGACAGAATCAAACGCTTTCTCGTAATCAATGAAATCTATATATAAGGGTTGGTTATATTCCGCACATTTCTCTATCACCTGGTTGATAGTGTGAATATGATCTATTGTTGAGTAGCCTTTGCGGAATCCTGCCTGGTCCTTTGCTTGACAGAAGTCTAAGGTGTTCCTTATTCTATTTGCGATTACCTTAGTAAATAGTTTGTAGGCAACGGACAGTAAGCTGATCGGTCTATAATTTTTCAAGTCTTTGGCGTCCCCTTTCTCATGGATTAGGATTATGTTAGCATTTTTCCAAGATTCCGGTACGCTCGAGGTCATGAGGCATTGCTTATACAGGGTGGCCAGTTTCTCTAGAACAATCAACGCACCATCCTTCAACAAATCTGCTGTTACCTGATCCTCCCCAGCTGCCTTCCCCCTTTGCATATCTCCCAAGGCTTTCTTTACTTCTTCCGGCGTTACCTTTGGGATTTCGAATTCCTCTAGACTAATTTCTCTTCCATTGCCGTCGTGGGTGCCACTGGTACTGTATAAATCTCTATAGAACTCCTCAGCCACTTGAACTATCTCATCCATATTAGTAATGATATTGCCGGCTTTGTCTCTTAACGCATACATCTGATTCTTGCCAATTCCTAGTTTCTTCTTCACTGTTTTTAGGCTTCCTCCGTTCCTGAGAGCATGTTCAATTCTATCCATATTATACTTCCTTATGTCAGCTGTCTTACGCTTGTTGATAAACTTCGAAAGTTCTGCCAGTTCTATTCTAGCTGTAGGGTTAGAGGCTTTCATACATTGGCGTTTCTTGATCAGATCTTTCGTCTCCTGCGATAGTTTACTGGTATCCTGCCTAACGGAGTTACCATCGACTTCCATTGCACACTCCTTAATGATGCCCACAAGATTATCGTTCATTGCTTCAACACTAAGGTCCTCTTCCTGAGTTAAAGCGGAATACCTGTTCTGTAGCTTGATCTGGAATTCCTCTATTTGCCCTCTTATCGCTAACTCATTGATGGGCTTCTTATGTACCAGTTTCTTCCGTTCCCTTCTCAGGTTTAGGCTAATTCGAGTTCCTACCATCCCGTGGTCACTGCAGCGCACCTTACCGAGCACGTCCACATCTTCTATGATGCCAGGGTTAGCGCAAAGTATGAAGTCTATTTCATTTCTAGTATCGCCGTTCGGGCTGCTCCACGTCCACTTTCGGCTATCCCTCTTGCGGAAGAAGGTATTCATTATCCTCATATTATTCTGTTCCGCAAACTCTACTAGTAACTCTCCCCTGATATTCCTAGTGCCTATGCCATATTCCCCTACTGCCTTGTCTCCAGCCTGCTTCTTGCCTACCTTGGCATTAAAGTCGCCCATTAGTATAGTGTATTTAGTTTTCACTCTACCCATCACCGATTCCACGTCTTCATACAAGCTTTCGACTTCCTGGTCATCATGACTGGATGTAGGGGCGTAGACCTGTACAATCTTTATTTTGTACCTCTTATTAAGTTTCACAACAAGACCTGCCACCTTCTCGTTAATGCTATAGAATTCCTCATAGCGAGGCGTGCCTTCCCCTCAGAAAGTCATGGATGTAGTCATGAAAGCGTTGACCAAGTCCTAGTGCAGATTTGTTGTAGAAAGGCCTTTTCTAGGTCTAGGCCTAGGGTGGCCTGTGATGCCTCTTGTTTTGCTGTCGAGTATTTGGCTTTTGACAAGCTTCACAGCGTCTTGCGTCACCAGCCAAAGACGAAAGCCAATGATGTTGTGAGGATATATCGCGTGTTTTTCCAGGTTAGGCCTCATATGGTTTAAGCACCGCACGCTCCTTGGTCTTACCCACTCACGACGTAAGCGAGATTGGACGCAGATTGTCCATGCTGAGAGGTTTGCCGGGTTCCGGTACTAAGAACGTTTTAGCCCTCTTCTATTCTATGGGAAGTGTGCCTAAACGCAACGTCTCATTAACTATCGCAATGAGTTGTTCCGCGCCGCCATCATCCAGATTGTGAAGGGCCTTGTTGGTGATGTTATGCGGCCCCGGAACGAATCGGCTGTTGAGACCTATCACTGCTTGTATTAACCTCTTCTGTGGTACACCCTGAGGTAGTTCAACCTCAGCTTTGCGGTATTTAAAACAACCTCAAGTATGTCTTACAGCTCCAAGGATAAGAAAGACGACCGACCTGCATTATTTGGCCTCTAGGCAAGCCGCTCTGGATTGTTTACACACTTTCTAGTTTGACCGAGTCTACATATATACGGATGGCTTTTCCACTCTGACCAGCTCCATCGGCGCAGTGGTTATACCATCACGATCAATAAGCATTCGATACAAGATTTATGACTTAAAAACATCGGCTGGTTCGGAGCCTGTTGCCCTCTGAGATGCCTTTGATTATATTAACAACCAACCAGCTAATCGGTGGGCAATATTCTGCGATTCGAAGGCGGCCTTACAACGTCTTCTCTCATCTCTTCGTCACTGGTCCTGTGAAAAACGCGTGTCGGAGATACGAGAAATGCACCATCATATGATAGCGAAAGGAGACCACGTCGTGTTTCAGTGGCTGCCTGGCCATTGAGGTATCTCCGGCAACGACCTCGCTGACGAAGCTGCTAGGAAAGCATACGAAGGAGCAAGCCTTGTTTCTGTACCTTTATCGCGGACTTACGCTGTCCAACACTTAAGCTAGCGCACTATATGACATTAGAGTAGTGGTAAACTCCTGAATTCACCTAAGATTGATTGCATTCCCTCGACCCATCTATGCAACTGCTGCTGTTACCAAGGCTTCCGCGAAAAGGGGAAACAATGCTGTGCCACTTACGCTTGGGTGTCGCATTCACCAATACACATACGTTTTTGAGGAGAATGGCTGATAGCGTCGAGTGCAATGCCTGCGGTGTCGTGGAAACTATAGAACATCTACTGTACTTCTGCCCATCTTTTGAAATTGAGAAACATGACCTCTGCACAGCTCTCTATCAGATAGAAAACCGTTCCCCTTGAACAAGATATTGGGACCATGGCCTTGCATATCGCAACTACAAAAAGCACAAAAGCGCTGCTGCGATATTTGAAAGCTACCGGATTGAGTCACTGTCTGTGATCCGAACTGAGTCACCGAATGACATCCCCAGTGGACTTTGTATTCTTTTTATCTTTCCATCCCCTTTTCTCTTTTGCCACTGGAGGGTAGGCAAATGGGCTCAGTCCTGCTTAACCTCCCTACCTTTCGTTTATTATTTCCTCTCTCTCTCTTCAGAGGTGAAGTTGGCGTCAAGCACCGCGTTAGGTCGACCCGAGCATTGGGAGGTCGCGTCCTCGGGAGCTGCCACATCTGACCCGGGAAGGTACTTGGAGGTCAGTTTTGCTATGAGCTCTTCCGGTGTTTCGATCTTGCATGCCTCGTATAGGAACTTGCTCATCGAGTCCATCTGCGAAGTCTTGCTGTTCGCACCGTCCAAGACGGGCTTCAGAAGGTTGGAAGAACCGCCTTTGCGTACCTGCACCTGAGTCATGTTGCAGATCTCATCCCATTGCTGCCTTGCTCGTATGGAGCAGTGCTGTTCAATGCTTCGGTTTACCTCCGCAATCTACTTCCAAGCGGATGGTTCAGGCGTTGCCATTTCCATCTTTCCAGTAATGATTGCTTGCCGTCTAGCATGTGGGTGAGTGTACTGTCCATCTTCCCAGTTTCCAGATCAGTGATTACCGTTCGCGTAGCTGCCTCGAGATCCGTCTGGAGTTGCGTCATGCACCCATCTAGGGGTGCGTCCACGTGCTCCGCGGACCTACCGGTCCTCAGCGCTCTGCACTTATCCCAGTCCACTAGCTTGAATATCTCTTCCTCGGTCCTGTGCCAGCCTACCATAATCGCAATCATCCAGGAGTCACAGCCCAAATCCACGAGTTTTGCACCACGATGCTCGAGTAATGTTTTTGATGAAAACCAGCTCAGGCTGGTGTCCGCGCTGGTGGAAGGTCCCCGTCTTGTTGGTTGTGTCGGGTTGGTTATGAGCTCAAGACCTGCCTCGATGCTCTTTCCATTTATATTTGCCTCTAGGTGTACTCTGCACTTATCCCCACGTCGGAGGTGGGGCATTAAAGTCTCCCGCCTCGAGTAGGGGGTTACTGCCTGCCAGGTGCGCGGCCTTTGTTAGGAAAGCCCGAAACCTCTGCCTGTGCTTTTTTGAGCTGCTGTATGCGTTGAGGGTGAACGTTGGCTTGCTACATTTCCCCTTGCCTGCTTTCTCTGCAATCATATATTCGATGGTATAGACGGCATGTGTATGTCGTGCTGTACGAACGTGAGCTTGTTCCGTACCAGAATGGCGACCCCGCCCACCGTTAGAATGGCTGGCCAGGGCACGATAGCCCTGCATTTTAATGTGCTTGATGAGCGTCTCCTGCAGCTTGATCACGCTAGGCTTTCTGTCCTGAGGTACTGCCGTAGCGTTCGTGCCTTGCCTCCCCGTCCTCGACAGTTCCACTGCAATACTGTGAAGTCTCTAGTGTTTCCTACCATCGTGGGGAGTTCTGTGCATGCTCGCGCGACTACCTCGCATTACTCGACCCGGTGGTTGACTGGTCGCCATTTCGGAGTGGCTAGTCGCTCGGGGTGCTAGTGCAGGGAGCACCACATTGTGTAAGAATGCCTCAGTCTTGTTGCAGCGTTGGTTGTATCCATAGCCGCCATGTTGGTTTGGAGACTGTTTGTGTTTGTGTGTAGGTTGGCTACATTTGTTTCCAGACGAGTGATATTGGATTGCATGCCGGCTATCGACTAACTAAGCTGCTTGACACTGTCACTGGGCGCTCTCAGTATCTCACGGATCTCAGAGCGAGCGTCCCCGGCCGCCGTCGATTCTTATTCGCCATTGAGGACCCTGCGTTTGGTGGCCCTCTCGCTATCGATTTCATTATCTGCTTTTTTACTCATGGGTCGTGGTTGGGATGTAGGCTCGACCGCCATCCTAGCCGTATTGCCGCTCCTAAATTCGTTTAATTCTCTCATGAGGTTGTGAATCACGGTTCGCATATACGCGTTTTCAATTTCTACCTTAGCCAGCCTCTCATTGCTCAAATGCCCCGTTCACGCACCCCCGCGCGGTTAGCTTGTTTGGGCCGCTTTCCCTCAGGCGGTCGGCCCATGTTGTGCCGGTTGTCGGTCTGCCTCCTAAGTTGTGGTCCTCCAGGATCGCAGAATGAAACGCTGTCGCAATTCGTACATAGAATGGCATTGGCAACCGTAATAAGATTTTGTAATTAGGACGACCAACACAGGTAAAAAACTTGCTCTTTACTAATATTATCCTGAACGGAAAGCCAATTTACTGCCCGAATTCCCGAACCAAATTTATGTGTGCTGTTTCAATGGCTTTATCCCGTGGATTACATAGTTGTCAGCCAAGCGTGGGTATTTCCGCCCTCGTAGCCAGTGCTGAAATTCTTCGTTAGCGTCTTTGAACAAATCGTGCCTTTCTTCAGCGCTCAGGGTGTTATTTCCTGGTATCAATGCCGTCAGCATTCCTGCAGAATATATTGAGAAGGAAACAAAAAACGCCGTCAATGCGCACTCTAAGCATTGAACATTTCTAAACAGTGCTGGGGCTCTAAATACAAACGACTCCTTTATTATTCTGCTGTTTTTGCCTTTCCACATCTTTTCACACGATGCTGCTTTCCAGCTATCGAATAAATCGGGTTTGGCTTGCTGGATGATAAGATATACACTATAGTAAATAAGAGGAAAATAAGCCTTATAATAGCAAGAGCTTTAAATTGTAAAAGTTTTCTTTGTTGCAGGCAACATAGAAATTCGAACATAATGAAGTTATGGATAGGACAATAAAATATTGAATAGAATAATAAGACAGATCAAAGTACATAAGCACCAATTTCGAGAACAACGCCTGTCCAGGATGCGGCCAGTGCACAGAGCATCAACGAAAAGTCGAAAAATAGCAAAGGTGCGGTTTTTTTTTTGGCATGCAAGACGGCGCTCAGAGGTGTGTTTGTGCTGGCGTTATTCACCAAAGCTATTCATCGTCGTTATCTTGCGAGGTATAAAGGCAAGCAATATTCTCAAAACCTTTTTCCCTGAGCGATGCAAACTTTCATCTGGCTCACAAGAAAATATGAAGAGACAAAAAGAAAATCAAACGAAATTTTTTCTGCAATTGAACTTGCATGCATTGAGCATTTCGTCATATCTGAACGAAAACAAAAGATTTGCTTACCGTTACTCTAAAAAACACTAGCCAGCTTCTTTCCGAGCTCAGTTTCACTCGGGTTAGCTGACATTACGCGACTGCAACTAAGTTGAATGCAGTAAGCCATTCGATTATTCTGGTTTGCACGCTGTGAGACAGACGTTTGAATTTGTCTGGCCTCGCATATGCTGACGAACTTACCACGGATTGTGTAACGCTGGTCGGGGCCCAAACACTTACCGGACCATTCTTGCAGCGGGAGGTAGATGTGAGACATCTCGCAGCTCCTCAATTCCAGTCCAACGTCTTTCGCCAGTGATTGGGCGTAGTTCAGCCTCTCTTCAGTGCTCCCCATGTCCTGTGACGGTGGAATGAGGCCTTCCCACAGCTGCAACGGTACGGCGCAGAGTTAGTCGTGGCAACTGTAACCGCGAGGACCGCCTTCACAGAGGTTTTCGTTCATAAGCTGTCTTGGCTAATAGCCGGATAGCTCCTTCGCGTCAGAATGTGTAAAAACATAAAATAAGAAAAAGAAAAACTTTCAGCGCTTACCGGGAATTTAATAGTCGCGTGTTGAGGGCGGTACATCAAACAACTCGGCTGCCTGCCTCAGGCATCGGAGAAGTCATTCCTAACGAGGTGGAACTGATACTGAATCGCCGCCCAAGACTGAGGCGCCAATTGAGACAAAGATGTCAGGCATAGACCTTCGCTCAAAGGGCAAACCCTCAGAGTACCGAGGCGGGCCGCTAACAATGGTGCTGTGCCGCGCGTAAGGAAGGCGTCCTTGGAAGGCGGCCTTGCTCTGTGATTCCAAGCGCTTATACGTTGCATCTGTAAGCTACAGCGCATTCGTCTGCAATCGGTTATGCATAGTTTGTACACTTCGCGCGGGGAATCTATTGAAGTACCTTTACCGCCGCAGTTGCAATACTTGTCATTTAGCTGTTGCGAATGCAAGCTCGTAATATTCATGAGTACAAACAAAAACCCCCGAAAACTAACATAAGTGCGAATGTCGAGGAAATAGATGGGTGTGAACTACAACATTTTTTTTTACTTTAAAATCTCTATTGTGAACTTCGCTACTGTTGTCGCTACGTTATTTTGCGGCATGATGTGCATGATACTGTAAACTTTCTCATCGTAATTCCTCTTCCTTTTGCACGACAGATATTTTTTTCTCTGCGGTAGAGCCGGTAATACTATTCATGTTTATAATAATAATAAAGTGCACGATGCGCTCGCTTTCGTATCAGAAGGGGGCGTCTCAGCAGGTACAATCGGCAGCGCCCTTCGTAAGTTCTTTTGTCTAACATTGGCCAACTGCCTTAACAAATATGTTCAGCATCACCATTGCTCAGGCACTTTTCTTACGAACAGTTATATCATAAGAACGTTTTTGGTGGTTACGGGCTCTGCTTATTCACCACTCACCTCCGCAAACCTGCTCCAGCGTTCCTTTCTCGCCAGTGCCCTCCAAATTTCTGGTGTAACGTACCAAGCGCCGTAAAACAGAAGACACTCTCCACCAGGCTTCAATAGCTTCGCCATGTTGCTCCATGCCTTGGGCTGGTCTTTCACGCGGTTAAGACTGTTGAAGCAGTAGAGGCGATCGAAAGGTCCGTACAGCCTGAGGAACTCGGAGACGTCTCCTGTTATGTCCAGCTTTTCGTAGGCTAGCTTTGGATGAGAACTGTACTCGCGAGCGTAGGAAACCATGTTTGGGCACACGTCGACCCCTACAATTCTCTCTACGTTGTCTGGAACGTTGGGCAAAAGGATCTTCATCGTCACTTGACCGCAGCCAGAGCCCACGTCGAGGAATCGCAATGGCCGACACGGACTCGCGCTTTCTTGCCCGATGCCGCTGTCTAGGGCATTGTCGAACGTCAAGTTGTAATAATTTAGCAACTTAGTTATTAAGGGGAAACAACACGATACGTTCTCCGAGTACGCACCCGCGTCGTAGTCAGGTTTGTTGTTTTGGGGCTGGGATTCGTTATGCATTCTATTTGATTCACAGTGACAGTGATGTGAGTGGCTATGTTGTTCTGAGTCGTGCCTGAAAAATTGGGAAAAAATACGGCAATTTGTTTGGTTTCTTGTCTCGCTCTCATTATCCATGTTAAAGACCATCTGCAAGATCAAATTTACCTGCGCAAAATCCCAGTTTAATATTATGAGGGCGTAGAGGAGCCCTTTTGCAATATTTGTACATTTGAAATACCAGCGCGAGCGTCACGCAAGATTCGCAAATGTAGCCATTTTTGATACTGAAAAATAAAATACACTGCGATTACAATGCTCACTGGAAGCGACGCATGAGCTAACCTGCGGTTTCTCGGCATGACTTCGGTAATCTCGGAGGCCACGTTATAGCAGATTCCGCGGGAGCCGCGGTTTCCTGTGAAGAATTCTCTCCCCGTGTGAGACGATCAGACTTCCGCGCCCTCTGATTGGCCTTTGTCGATTTACAGATGTCCCAACGCGAGTCCTAGCGGGAGGCCTAGCGGGCGGCGTCGTCTGCTGCCCGCTGCTCGCTAATAATGTTCCGACACGGCTTGTGGGGGCTTTCCTCTTAGCGTCACCACACGCGCCCTTCTTGTGATGTGCTGTTTAAATGTTGCTAACACAAAAAAGGGAACTACAGATTACCAGTTATGCGGTGTTGGCAAAATTGTTTAAGTGGTATATTACGCAATTTATGACAAATTTCTTCACAATAAAATGTCTTTACAGTTGGCCTTGAAGTGTTCTTGAGAAGCAAAGCTGCTGAGCACCTTGAAATTTACGTTGCTGGAACTGCTGGCGCTAGAGGTGCTAGAGCCCATTTGCAGTCACATCAGGGCCAAGAACGAGGCTGAAGTGGATCGCAGGACAAGCCGGGGCAATTACGCGCCATTCGGACTCGTGTATACTCCACAGCGTACGAGACTTTTCCGAACGCAAAAAAAAATTCGATTCGATGTTTCGACAGGCGTACTTCTTGATTTGCGCCGAAATTTGGTTGAAAAAGGCTGAAAGCTTCCATGAGCCGGAAAGTGTATCAGACCTGTAACAAAGCGTGAGATCTTACCTGAATATCTTGGCGAACGAGTTTTCAAGCTAGTTCTCTATCTACCATGGGCGTTCACGTGATGAAGGGAGTGAATATATGAACCACGTTATACAGGCATCTGTTATCAGCCCCGTTTTATGTGCCCGTGTGGCGGCAGCGGACGTGGGGCAGCTGCGTCGAGATGAGCGAATATATTCAGCAATATTAAAGATTTTAAAGAGGTTACAAGCGCGTCATGCAAAACATCCTACAATGTCCTGTCCCCTTTTGACTAGAGCCGTCGTAGCCATAAAGTTCCTTTTTGTTTTTCCTACATGTGTTCACCCAATGGGTGACTGACACATTCGCATCCTCCTATTGAGTGCAGCGCAGTGGTAGTGCGAATGTGCCCTGTTTGTCCCTTTTTATTTTGCTCTTGTACTTATACGCATCTTCCTCCTTCTCGTTCCATCCCTGTGTAAGGTAGCGAACCGCACTTTCTCTTTCTGCAAGATTAACCTTGCTGCCTTTCTTTTTTCTCTCTCTCTCTCTGAATATATAGCACCGCCCGGCTGTCCTCTTTATAATGGCCATCAACCCCTGATAACATTCGAACATGCAGACAGCACGGCAAGGACAGGTCAGATAATCCGACGTCACAATTTTTTACACTTGACGCAATTTTGTTTTCAGAAACGCTGATACCTACTATCGTTTCTCGGTGGCCATGGTGTTCGGCTGCTGAGCACGAGCTCTAACAATCGAATCCCTGCCATGGAGGCCGCATTTCGACGGCGGCGAAAAGAGAAAATTTAAGTGTACCTAGATTTAGGTAGACCCCCATGTGGTCCAAATTTCCGAAGTCCCCAACTACAGCGTTCCTCATGGTATAAATCGTGGTTCTGGCACGTAAATTTTTAGAATTATACGAGCGCTGAAGCCTCGATCCCTTTAAATGGACACAGAAGAGAAACAGCAAATTTGTTCAGAATGCCGGTATTCTTTAAAAACCCTATTTTCGTTTATTGAGCGTTAAGAGGTTCATTACAAACAAACAACTTGAAGGTCGCATTTCTACTTACTGTTGTCCAGAAATTTTCGACATTGTTCTACGTCAATCTGTCTAATTTCACAACAATTCACCGACGTAACTCAATACCCGCGTTACTGAAAGAGCAGCATTATAAAAAACTTACATTTCAAAAGGCAGGCGAAATTTTAAGATCTTTCTTTTAGCATATTTGACTCAGTACGTCCTTTTATTAACAAGCGTATTCATGCAACTTATTCATAGTGTCCTTGTTCCGTCATAGCACAGTTTTGGTCAGGAATAAAACACTGCTGCAACACGACAAAAGCGTTACGAATAACCACCGTAGATTCGAATATGCCAAGAAGGGTCTACCCGGTCGACATTGCTGACCGAAAGTTGTTGAAATGTTCTTGGTCTTTTGAAATATATGTTTTAATGGTGCGCTTTCAGTTGAGTTGGTGCATGACCAAGTTTGATAGAAGGCTGCAGGAAAACGTCTAAAATGTGGCGGTATGTACAGCGAAGCTTTCCTTGCAGGTTACCTTTCCTCGCTGAACACACACACACACACACACACACACACATATATATATATATATATATATATATATATATATATATATATATATATATATATTGAGTGTTTCTTATAGCTGATACACGGGGGCGCCCCGACGAAGACGACGAACGCCCACTGGTTCTCGAGCTGTCGGCTGAACTGGCCAGCGCTGCAGTTACCTTTTGTAAATATACTTTGTAAGCGGTTTCCAGTCGTAATCCTTTGTTCATGTCACATTTTGGTGGCGGATGCCATTCCCCGTCCTCGACATGGAGCTCCGCTGCGGCCGCACCTTCCGGCTTTCCAGCATGGCTCCCAGTGACGACACCTCGTCTCCTCCTACTCCTGCAACCCCGACAGCAACGTACGTTACCGTCACCAATCTCCGCGATCCTGGCATACTCCTCGGCCAAGATAGTGTCTACGTTGAGGACTGGCTCAACCCGTATGAGCGTGTAAGCTGAAACTAGCGCTGGGACCCTACCATTATGCTAGCCAAAGTCCTATTCTACTTGGGCAGAACACCTCGTGTCTGGTTCCTGACACACGAGGACGAGATCTCTAGCTGGGATGCTTTCAAGGAGAAGCTCGTCGACCTCTTTGGAGATCCCACCGGCCGGCAGATGGCTGCTAGAAAAAAGCTCGCTACCCGAGTTCAGTTTTCTACAGAATCGTATGCCTCGTACATACAAGACATGCTCGCTCTTTCCCGGAAAGCCGACGAGAAAATCTCCGAGGTTGACAAAGTCAGCGACGTACTCAAGGGAATCGCGGACGGCGCCTAGCACTTGTTCGTCTTCAACAATGTGTCCACCATCGACTTCATTGTCAAGGAATGCCGCCGCTTTGAGCTCGCCAAAAGCCGCCGCGTCATTCCACTGTTCTCCCGGCTCCCTAGCACGGTTGCGACGTCGTCTTGCGTTGACCTTACCCCTTCATCAGCATTAAGTGGGCACGTCACATGTATTGTTTGGCGCGAACTCGAGGCTACAAGTCGTGCACCGTTCCATTCACGCCCACTTGAACCCACTATTGACCAACCAGCCCCAGCGATCTCTCTCATTCAGGCAGTTGTACGGCAAGAAGGACAAACAGGCAAACACCCTGACGTCCGACCGGTGCACGGTGCTGACTGCTTCGCCTGATGGCGATCTGGACTCACCTCGCAGATATCGCAACCCTACCGAGTTGAGATCTCCGGACGACAAAGCCATTTGCTTCCATTGCGTCCGATTGACCACGTCGCTCGCCACTGCCGCACCTCATGGACGCCGCCGTATACGGGCTTCTAGTCCCCGTCTCCTCTACCACATGCCGACCCGCACGGTTACTCGCATCGCCGTACGCCTGCTACCTCTGACGTATCCGTCGATGTCAGTCGTCCTGCTCACTCGGCGTCACCTCAGCGCCGTCGGTCACCGTCGCCCCAGCCACGCCGCTCCTCGTCGCCGACCAATTATGGACAATACGGACGGAAAACTAGACCATGCGGCTACTGGAGGTAATGTTGCATTATCTTCGTCGTGTCTAAACCCTCCATTGACGCTCCCAAAGAACAATAACTTGATATTAACCTCGACGGAATCCCTTTGACGGCGTTAGTAGATACTGAAGCACAGGTGTCCACAATGAGTTGTAACCTCCGTCGTCGACTGAAAAAAGTTTATCGCGCCTCCTACTACTCGAGCCGTACGCGTGGCCGATGGCAGCACTGTTGATGTCACAGGAATGTCTGCTTCCCGTATAAGTATCACCGGCCGCCACTTTCCGTTCTTTTTGCAGTGCTGACCAATTGTCCCCATGATTTCATCCACGGACTCGACTTCCTTACGGCGCATTCAGCTTTGATCGACTGTTCTGCGGGCACACTTCGCCTCGAACTTCCTCTGCTCTTGCATATTCGTGCCGAACTGCCAAACCACTTAAGTACAACTTAAGTGCTGCTTAAGTGCGACTTAAGTGCTTAAGTGCGACTTAAGTGCCACTTAAGTGCTGCTGGTGCTGCTGCTGCTGCAATGCTGCTGCTGCTGCTGCAATGCTGCGACTGCTGCTGCAATGCTGCGGCTGCTGCTGCAATGCTGCTGCTGCTGCTGCTGCTGCTGCTGCTGCAATGCTGCTGCTGCTGCTGCTGTTGCAATGCTGCTTCTGCTGTGCTGCAATGCTTCTGCTGCTGCGATACTGCTGCTGCTACTGCTGCAATGCTGCTGCGGCTGTTGCTGCAATGCTGCTGCTGCTGCTGGCGCTGCTGTAATGCTGCTGCTGCTGCAATGCTGCTGCTGCTGCTGCTGCTGCTGCTGCTGCTGCTGCTGCTGCTGCTGCTGCAATGCTGCAATGCTGCTGCAATGCTGCTGCAATGCTGCTTCTGCTGCTGCTGCTGCTGCTGCTGCTGCTGCTGCTGCTGCTGCTGCTGCTGCTGCTTCTGCTGCTGCTGCTGCTGCTGCTGCAATGCTGCTGCTACTGCTGCTGCTGCTGCTGGTGCTGCTGCTGCTACTGCTGCAATGCTGCGACTGCTGCTGCAATGCTGCGGCTGCTGCTGCAATGCTACGGCTGCTGCTGCAATGCTGCTGCTGCAATGCTGCTGCTGCTGCTGTTGCAATGCTGCAATGCTGCTGCTGCAATGCTGCTTCTGTTGTGCTGCAATGCTGCTGCTGCTGCTCCTGCGATACTGCTGCTGCTACTGCTGAAATGCTGCTGCTGCTCTTGCTGCAATGCTGCTGCTGCTGCTGCTGCTGTTGCTGCTGTAATGCTGATGCTGCTGCTGCTGCTGCACTGCTGCAATGCTGCTGCTGCAATGCTGCTCCTGCTGTGCTGCAATGCGGCTTCAGCTGTGCTGCAATGCTGCTGCTGCTGCGATACTGCTGCTGCTACTGCTGCAAAGCTGATGCTGCTGTTGCTGCAATGCTGCTGCTACTGCTGCTGCTGCTGCTGCAATGCTACTGCTGCTGCAATGCTGCTGCTGCTGCAATGCTGCTGCTGCTGCAGTGCTGCTGCTCCTGCAATGCTGCTGCTGCTGCAATGCTGCTGCTATGTTGCTGCTGTTGCTGCAATGCTGCTGCTGCAATGCTGATGCTGCTGCTGCAATGCTGCTGCTGCTGCTGCTGCAATGCTGCTGCTGCAATGCTGCTGCTGCAATGCTGCTGCTGCTGCAATGCTGCTGCTGCTGCGATTCTGCTGCTGCAATGCTGCTGTTGTTGTTGCTGCTGCTGCTGCTGCTGCTGCAATGCTGCTGCAATGCTGCTGCAATGCTGCTGCTGCTGCAATGCTGCTGCTGCTGCAATGCTTCCAATGCTTTGCAATAACAGCGCTTTGTGCTTGTTCCATGGCCTGTTCTTGTATGCTATAATCGATGATGAGCACTTTTCTATAGTTTACATTCAATATGCCACCCACGGTTACACTGACGTTTACATGAAACTTTCCTTAAGAGGATCGCCGCCGGCTTGCAAAATGCACATAATTCCATGTCTTCTCTATAAGTATCAGCTAAAGAAAGACTCTTGTAGTATAATCATATTAGCACTGTAGTAAAGGTGTCGCAGTTTCACCGAAAAAGCGAAGCATCGATTGCGATAGCAAATTAGTGAACTAAGCGAAGTAAACTCTAGAAGAACTAAGGCTGGGCGAGTTGGTGATCTTGCATACTAAGAAGATTTTGCTCGAAAACCACACACACAAGAAAGACGTTGACTTTACGGGCGCAACTTCAACTGTTTAATGATGCTTAAAGCACTCGACATATATAGCCCTCCAAAACACCCCGCATGTACACGCACGCGTACAATGTAACATGGATTAAAAATTCTTATCAGAGTAGGCGCGATAAAAACTTCAGCTCAGCCTCGTAAAGCAAAACAAATCTGTCACTAACACAGTTCGGACCCGCTTTCTTCATGTAGAACGCTTCCAATGTTTCACGCGATGTCTGATGTCTGCCTTTACCCAGAATCCTCGCACCGCGGAACCGAGGAAAACAATCGGTGTAAGGCCTGTAGTGATCCACAAGTCGCTCACCTTCATTATTTTTTATACCTTTTGCATACTCCCTAAGCCGCTCGTTCACACAACGCGCCCCGTCTGTCCAATGTAGGATTTCCCATAGGAAAGAGGAATTTCATATACGACGTTTGTGGCACACTTTGCGAACTGCTGGACTGCTTCTTCTGAGAGCCAAGCATTTGGCTTTGGCAAGGTATGCGACGGCTTAGCTGGACAAGCTTTTGTGGAGTGGAGAACACTACCGGTACCTTATACCCGTTAGCCAGTTTTTTAGGCTTTGTGTTGCTTTATGGATGTAGGGGACCACTATAGGCCACTCTTTTCCAATCCACTCTTGCCTGCTTACCCCAGCCTTCAACTTCTACAAAAGCATTTCTGCCACAGGGACCAAGATCGACTCAGGGAAGCCAGCTGCAACGAGCCTGCCCAATCGGTTGTAAAAACTGGCTTGTATCTCATGCACGCACGACTTCCGGAGCCATGACCCCAGGCAGAGGTTTGCGATGACTCTTTTAACTTCCTTTGAGTGCGCCGAATTATGCGGCAGAAGTCCTTTTTCGCACGAGGGGAGTAAACGCAACAAATGTGTTCATCTGAAAACTTTTACTGTAAATCTAAAAACTGAAAGATACCAATATGTGGTACCTCATAATAAAGCTTAGCCCTTCCCCCAGGTTCCTAAAATAATCTAAAACACTGCTCACTGTAGCCTTATTCGAAATGGAGCACTCCTTGTTTAAAACCACTAAAATGTTGTTCATTTAACGAAACACTTTAAGGACATTGTCATTAATAAAATAGTTAAAACGTAGAACGACAGAAAGCTGAGCTAGTTGGTAAGGATTCAATGTGCAAAATAGAAGTGAGGCGTGCAGACGTCCTGTCTGCATGCCTCACTTCTATTTTGCAAAATGGATAGTTAAAACGATCGTGTAGCGAGTGATCGATAGATGATAAGAAGATGTTGCAAAGTATAGGAGCTATGCAAGAGCCCATGCATATGCCTTTCTTCTGTAGGTAAGGTTGCTCGTCAAATAAGATAAATGTATTCTGGAGTTAAAATTATAAAAGCAATAAAAAGTTAACAACATTGATACCAGCCACGTTTTTGAAAGCCACCGAGCCGCTCTCGACTATGCAATCCTCAAAAGAGGCAAACAGGTCCGGATAGAGCACTGAATAAAGAAACACGTCAAGAAAGCGGTTCCGAACTGTGCTAGTGACATATAGGTCTTTCTTTACGAGGCTCAGCTGAAGTTTCTATCGCGCCTACACTGATAGGACTTTTTATTCCATATTGTCTTGTACGCGTGCCCGTGCGCGGTGTTTTGGAAGGCTATATATGTCGAGTGCTTCCACGCTCATTAACCAGTTTAAGTGGTGCCCGTGGTGTCCTCGTCTTTCTTGTGTGTGTTGTTTTGGCACAAAATCTTTTTAGTAAACGAAGTAAGGACAGTAGGTTTATCGACCGTATAAACCTGCAATCATAAGCATACCTACTAAACCTAGAAGGGTAAGGTCAGGCGCGCACACTCACTCGATGACCGTGGAAACTCGCTGTGGAAATGCTGCCGTGAGCAAACGCGACCGCAGCAGACAGCGAATTGACCTTCCTGTTGCCGCTCGAATCAACGAGAAATACGCCGCCAAACGACAGTGCAGCGGAGAAGCTTGATGTGGGCGAGTCGTCTTGTCCGTCGTACATGTTCCTCTTTTAGTGCGCGTCTTCGTAGCGCTCTTCTCTTCACAGTGCAGCGCCGACTCTGTATCCGTCAAAGATAGTTTTCAAAATGCAGCGGCCCGGTGGCCCGGGCCGCCCAATGAGGTCACCACGATGGTTATGTCATTAAGGCAAACTCGATGATAAAACCAACACCTTGGAATCTGTGTGAACCGAAAGTTTTGCGAAGCGGTTAAAAATGCTGTCAATTCACCAATTTCACTCCTTCCTCTTTGGCTTAAAGGTAACCGTATAGCGCGCTTGCGCTCTCTCGCAGCCGTGCTACGAAGTTGTGACAATTCTTACAATCTATTGTGTTTCTCTATTTTTTTACTTTGTTCAAATCTACAGCTCGCTTCTTCGGCAATGCTTCAATGAATGCCCCGCTAGGGCTACCCTTAATGCGGTAATCCTCATCAACATTCTGCGATCATCCCGAGGAGGAGGTGGAAACAAGCAAATAAGGGGGGATATTAACGAGAAATATGTCTGGTTGGCTAGCCTACCCTGGGGGATGGGAAGGAGATAGTTGGCGTTGGCAAGGCGGAAGTATACAGGTGTACGTGTTATTGTGACTTTATGGTTATTAAAGTAAGCAGAGAAAGATTAAAATGGTCTACTTCCTCAAACGAATTGTGTTCTTGAAGACGAACGTTTGTTTTCACGCTAATATTTGGGTCTCATTCGTTTTATTCCAGTAATTCCATAGAAAGCAAGGCCAGGAACCTGTACATCTATATTGCCATTAAAGGTGGCGGTGCTGTTCTTCGTGTGAGCTATTGAGGGTTAGATATGTCTGGCCGAGTTCACAAATACGGCTTAGATTTAACAAGATTTTTATCTTGGAAGGACAAACTGAAATGAGAAAAATGCATGAATATGCTTGTGCAGATAGACTGATAACAGGTAAAAGCACTCGTACTGGAAACCTGACTAGGTTGATAACGTACCACGAATGTCGGCCGTGGTAAAGTATGGCTTCGCGATGCCGATATAGAGGGTGTTCAGTGCACAGCTGCAAGCGCATCCAATCATTTACGGCTTTTGCCGAAAGCGACCCGCGTACGCCACAACCACGGGGGAACAGCATGCTTGCAAGTTCACAATGTCGTTACTAATGGGCGGAAACACGATAGCTACCGATGTACGATGCAACGCTACATAAACCATGGTTCGCCATATTGGAGCAATGCCTGCACAAAGCAAACCAAGCCAAGCGCGAATGAAGATGCCGGCACGCTGTCGTACGTCCGCGTTGGCGGTGTCACGCAGTCTGATGCGCTGAAATTTAGCATATGCCTGAGCAATAGGGGAAGGCCTCATTACAAAAAAAAAAGAGAAAGCCGAAAAATTCATGAATGCGGGCTTTGTGGCGCTGGGCAGAAATTCCCATCTGTATTATGACTTCATTCCTACACGTTAAGCAGCGGGAACACTATCTTTGTTGTAAATAAACTTCTCGCTCCTTTATGAGCACCAAAACCCACAGTGCTTCTCAATATGAACGTGTAGCGCCATGGCTGGATCCAAAATGCTGTTCGATTTATCCGTAGGGTCGAATTATAGGAAGTAGAGCAATAAGGACTTCCCTGTACCAGATCAGAGGAACACGGCAGTCTTTTGTGCACTCAGATGTTTGATACATGATTCCAGTAGTTAGTGCAAAGGAGAATACCTTGAGTAAAAATTGCCATCACTTCATTGAGCTGGTTCAGATTTGAACTGTTTTGATCGAAAAAGGCTGCTCTAAATTTAAAATTTCGTGGTGAGAATACTCACTTTTTTTAAGTTAAGCTTTTTCAAGTTGAAAATATTCTACTCCAAAACTATGCTTTTTATGCTCCAAATTAATCCAATATTTGTTACAACTGTCTTACTAGGCCAGAAAATCTGGCGAACAAAATTCATGTATATGCGTGTCAAGATCTTTGAACTTCAAGAGGCTGCCAGCTGTGGATTACGGCAGTATTAGGAGCAAATTCTGCCATTCTCACATCGTTTCAACATTTCTGTGATTGTGTTCATAATTTTAGGGTTCGTCACGCAGTTTCTAGGATCCAAGTACTCTCATCTGTACATCTATGTATCTTTTTTGTATCTAACCGTTTTCCCGATTTTCTGGGTCATTGGGTAGTCCATGGCTAAGTCGGCAGTGCATCGGGCTGGTGTGCTGAGAGAATAGCTTTTGCACAGACCCTCATATAAATTAGGGTCACTGAGTATGAACCAATCTGTACATATGGGCCGCTCTTCAACGAACCTCAGTTCAGGCAGACATGGGTAAAGGTAGATGCGAGACATGGTACATACCGTAGTTCGAAGAAACTGTTTGACACCGACTTTGAGCACTGGGCATGTGGCACTCATTGTGTCATCATCATCAGCAGCCTGGCTGCGCCCACTGCAGGGCAAAGGCCTCTCCCATATTTCTCCAACAACCCCGGTCATGTACTAATTGTGGCCATGCCGTCCCTGCAAACTTCTTAATCTCATCCACCCACCTAACTTTCTGCCGCCCCCTGCTACGCTTCCCTTCCCTTGGAATCTAGTCCGTAACCCTTAATGACCATCGGTTATCTTCCCTCCGCATTACATGTCCTGCCCATGCCCATTTCTTTTTCTTGATTTCAACTAAGATGTCATTAACTCGCGTTTGTTCCCTCACCCAATCTGCTCTTTTCTTATCCCTTAACGTTTCACCTATCATTCTTCTTTCCATAGCTGGTTGCGTCGTCCTCAATTTGAGTAGAACCCTTTTCGTAAACCTCCAGGTTTCTGCTCCGTAGGTGAGTACTGGTAAGACACAGCTATTATAAACTTTTCTCTTGAGGGATAATGGCAACCTGCTGTTCATGATCTGAGAATGCCTGCCAAACGCACCCCAGCCAATTCTTTTTCTTCTGATTATTTCCGTCTCATGATCAGGATCCGCCGTCACTATCTGCCCTAAGTAGATGTATTCCCTTACCACTTCCAGCGCCTCGCTACCTATTGTAAATTGCTGTTCTCTTCCGAGACTGTTAAACATTACTTTAGTTTTTTGCAGAATAATTTTTAGACCCACTCTTCTGCTTTGCCTCTCCAGGTCGTTCAGCATGCATTGCAATTGGTCCCCTGAGTTACTAAGCAAGGCAATATCATCAGCGAATCGCAAGTTACTGAGGTATTCTCCATTAACTTTTATCCCCAATTCTTCCCAATCCAGATCTCTGAATACCTGCTGTAAACATGCTGTGAATAGCATTGGAGAGATCGTATCTCCCTGTCTGACGCCTTTCTTTATTGGGTTTTGTTACTTTCTTTGTGGAGGACTACGGTAGCTGTGGAGCCGCTATAGATATCTTCCAGTATTTTTACATACGACTCATCTACACCCTGGTTCCGTAATGCGTCCATGACTGCTGAGGTTTCGACAGAATCAAACGCTTTCTCGTAATCAATGAAAGCTATATATAAGGGTTGGTTATATTCGGCACATTTCTCTATCACCTGGTTGATAGTGTGAATATGATCTATTGTTGAGTAGCCTTTGCGGAATCCTGCCTGGTCCTTTGCTTGACAGAAGTCTAAGGCGTTCCTTATTCTATTTGCGATTACCTTAGTAAATAGTTTGTAGGCAACGGACAGTAAGCTGATCGGTCTATATTTTTCAAGTCTTTGGCGTCCCCTTTCTCATGGATTAGGATTATGTTAGCATTTTTCCAAGATTCCGGTACGCTCGAGGTCATGAGGCATTGCTTATACAGGGTGGCCAGTTTCTCTAAAACAATCTGCGCACCATCCTTCAACAAATCTGCTGTTACCTGATCCTCCCCAGCTGCTTTCCCCCTTTGCATATCTCCCAAGGCTTTCTTTACTTCTTCCGGCGTTACCTTTGGGATTTCGAATTCCTCTAGACTAATTTCTCTTCCATTGCCGTCGTGGGTGCCACTGGTACTGTATAAATCTCTATAGAACTCCTCAGCCACTTGAACTATCTCATCCATATTAGTAATGATATTGCCGGCTTTGTCTCTTAACGCATACATCTGATTCTTGCCAATTCCTAGTTTCTTCTTCACTGTTTTTAGGCTTCCTCCGTTCCTGAGAGCATGTTCAATTCTATCCATATTATACTTCCTTATGTCAGCTGTCTTACGCTTGTTGATAAACTTCGAAAGTTCTGCCAGTTCTATTCTAGCTGTAGGGTTAGAGGCTTTCATACATTGGCGTTTCTTGATCAGATCTTTCGTCTCCTGCGATAGTTTACTGGTATCCTGCCTAACGGAGTTACCATCGACTTCCATTGCACACTCCTTAATGATGCCCACAAGATTATCGTTCATTGCTTCAACACTAAGGTCCTCTTCCTGAGTTAAAGCGGAATACCTGTTCTGTAGCTTGATCTGGAATTCCTCTATTTTCCCTCTTATCGCTAACTCATTGATGGGCTTCTTATGTACCAGTTTCTTCCGTTCCCTTCTCAGGTTTAGGCTAATTCGAGTTCTTACCATCCTGTGGTCACTGCAGCGCACCTTACCGAGCACGTCCACATCTTCTATGATGCCAGGGTTAGCGCAAAGTATGAAGTCCATTTCATTTCTAGTCTCGCCGTTCGGCCTGCTCCACGTCCACTTTCGGCTATCCCTCTTGCGGAAGAAGGTATTCATTATCCTCATATTATTCTGTTCCGCAAACTCTACTAGTAACTCTCCCCTGATATTCCTAGTGCCTATGCCATATTCCCCTACTGCCTTGTCTCCAGCCTGCTTCTTGCCTACCTTGGCGTTAAAGTCGCCCATTAGTATAGTGTATTTAGTTTTCACTCTACCCATCACCGATTCCACGTCTTCATACAAGCTCTCGACTTCCTGGTCATCATGACTGGATGTAGGGGCGTAGACCTGTACAATCTTTATTTTGTACCTCTTATTAAGTTTCACAACAAGACCTGCCACCTTCTCGTTAATGCTATAGAATTCCTCATAGCGAGGCGTGCCTTCCCCTCAGAAAGTCATGGATGTAGTCATGAAAGCGTTGACCAAGTCCTAGTGCAGATTTGTTGTAGAAAGGCCTTTTCTAGGTCTAGGCCTAGGGTGGCCTGGATGCCTCTTGTTTTGCTGTCGAGTATTTGGCTTTTGACATGCTTCACAGCGTCTTGCGTCACCAGCCACAGACGAAAGCCAATGATGTTGTGAGGATATATCGCGTGTTTTTCCAGGTTAGGCCTCATATGGTTTAAGCACCGCACGCTCCTTGGTCTTACCCACTCACGACGTAAGCGAGATTGGACGCAGATTGTCCATGCTGAGAGGTTTGCCGGGTTCCGGTACTAAGAACGTTTTAGCCCTCTTCTATTCTATGGGAAGTGTGCCTAAACGCAACGTCTCATTAACTATCGCAATGAGTTGTTCCGCGCCGCCATCATCCAGATTGTGAAGGGCCTTGTTGGTGATGTTATGCGGCCCCGGAACGAATCGGCTGTTGAGACCTATCAGTGCTTGTATTAACCTCTTCTGTGGTACACCCTGAGCTAGTTCAACCTCAGCTTTGCGGTATTTAAAACAACCTCAAGTATGTCTTACAGCTCCAAGGATAAGAAAGACGACCGACCTGCATTATTTGGCCTCTAGGCAAGCCGCTCTGGATTGTTTACACACTTTCTAGTTTGACCGAGTCTACATATATACGGATGGCTTTTCCACTCTGACCAGCTCCATCGGCGCAGTGGTTATACCATCACGATCAATAAGCATTCGATACAAGATTTATGACTTGAAAACATCGGCTGGTTCGGAGCCTGTTGCCCTCTGAGATGCCTTTGATTATATTAACAACCAACCAGCTAATCGGTGGGCAATATTCTGCGATTCGAAGGCGGCCTTACAACGTCTTCTCTCATCTCTTCGTCACTGGTCCTGTGAAAAACGCGTGTCGGAGATACGAGAAATGCACCATCATATGATAGCGAAAGGAGACCACGTCGTGTTTCAGTGGCTGCCTGGCCATTGAGGTATCTCCGGCAACGACCGCGCTGACGAAGCTGCTAGGAAAGCATACGAAGGAGCAAGCCTTGTTTCTGTACCTTTATCGCGGACTTACGCTGCCCAACACTTAAGCTAGCGCACTATATGACATTAGAGTAGTGGTAAACTCCTGAATTCACCTAAGATTGATTGCATTCCCTCGACCCATCTATGCAACTGCTGCTGTTACCAAGGCTTCCGCGAAAAGGGGAAACAATGCTGTGCCACTTACGCTTGGGTGTCGCATTCACCAATACACATACGTTTTTGAGGAGAATGGCTGATAGCGTCGAGTGCAATGCCTGCGGTGTCGTGGAAACTATAGAACATCTACTGTACATCTGCCCATCTTTTGAAATTGAGAAACATGACCTCTGCACAGCTCTCTATCAGATAGAAAACCGTTCCCCTTGAACAAGATATTGGGACCATGGCCTTGCATATCGCAACTACAAAAAGCACAAAAGCGCTGCTGCGATATTTGAAAGCTACCGGATTGAGTCACTGTCTGTGATCCGAACTGAGTCACCGAATGACATCCCCAGTGGACTTTGTATTCTTTTTATCTTTCCATCCCCTTTTCTCTTTTGCCACTGGAGGGTAGGCAAATGGGCTCAGTCCTGGTTAACCTCCCTACCTTTCGTTTATTATTTCCTCTCTCTCTCTTCAGAGGTGAAGTTGGCGTCAAGCCCCGCGTTAGGTCGACCCGAGCATTGGGAGGTCGCGTCCTCGGGAGCTGCCACATCTGACCCGGGAAGGTACTTGGCCGTCAGTTTTGCTATGAGCTCTTCCGGTGTTTCGATCTTGCATGCCTCGTATAGCAACTTGCTCATCGAGTCCATCTGCGAAGTCTTGCTGTTCGCACCGTCCAAGACGGGCTTCAGAAGGCTGGAAGAACCGCCTTTGCGTACCTGCACCTGAGTCATGTTGCAGATCTCATCCCATTGCTGCCTTGCTCGTATGGAGCAGTGCTGTTCAATGCTTCGGTTTACCTCCGCAATCTTCTTCCAAGCGGATGGTTCAGGCGTTGCCATTTCCATCTTTCCAGTAATGATTGCTTGCCGTCAAGCATGTGGGTGAGTGTACTGTCCATCTTCCCAGTTTCCAGATCAGTGATTACCGTTCGCGTAGCTGCCTCGAGATCCGTCTGGAGTTGCGTCATGCACCCATCTAGGGGTGCGTCCACGTGCTCCGCGGACCTACCGGTCCTCAGCGCTCTGCACTTATCCCAGTCCACTAGCTTGAATATCTCTTCCTCGGTCCTGTGCCAGCCTACCATAATCGCAATCATCCAGGAGTCACTGCCCAAATCCACGTGTTTTGCACCACGATGCTCGAGTAATGTTTTTGATGAAAACCAGCTCAGGCTGGTGTCCGCGCTGGTGGAAGGTCCCCGTCTTGTTGGTTGTGTCGGGTTGGTTATGAGCTCAAGACCTGCCTCGATGCTCTTTCCATTTATATTTGCCTCTAGGTGTACTCTGCACTTATCCCCACGTCGGAGGTGGGGCATTAAAGTCTCCCGCCTCGAGTAGGGGGTTACTGCCTGCCAGGTGCGCGGCTTTTGTTAGGAAAGCCCGAAACCTCTGCCTGTGCTTTTTTGAGCTGCTGTATGCGTTGAGGGTGAACGTTGGCTTGGTACATTTCCCCTTGCCTGCTTTCTCTGCAATCATATATTCGATGGTATAGACGGCATGTGTATGTCGTGCTGTACGAACGTGAGCTTGTTCCGTACCAGAATGGCGACCCCGCCCACCGTTAGAATGGCTGGCCAGGGCACGATAGCCCTGCATTTTAATGTGCTTGATGAGCGTCTCCTGCAGCTTGATCACGCTAGGCTTTCTGTCCTGAGGTACTGCCGTAGCGTTCGTGCCTTGCCTCCCCGTCCTCGACAGTTCCACTGCAATACTGTGAAGTCTCTAGTGTTTCCTACCATCGTGGGGAGTTCTGTGCATGCTCGCGCGACTACCTCGCATTACTCGACCCGGTGGTTGACTGGTCGCCATTTCGGAGTGGCTAGTCGCTCGGGGTGCTAGTGCAGGGAGCACCACATTGTGTAAGAATGCCTCAGTCTTGTTGCAGCGTTGGTTGTATCCATAGCCGCCATGTTGGTTTGGAGACTGTTTGTGTTTGTGTGTAGGTTGGCTACATTTGTTTCCAGACGAGTGATATTGGATTGCATGCCGGCTATCGACTAACTAAGCTGCTTGACACTGTCACTGGGCGCTCTCAGTATCTCACGGATCTCAGAGCGAGCGTCCCCGGCCGCCGTCGATTCTTATTCGCCATTGAGGACCCTGCGTTTGGTGGCCCTCTCGCTATCGATTTCATTATCTGCTTTTTTACTCATGGGTCGTGGTTGGGATGTAGGCTCGACCGCCATCCTAGCCGTATTGCCGCTCCTAAATTCGTTTAATTCTCTCATGAGGTTGTGAATCACGGTTCGCATATACGCGTTTTCAATTTCTACCTTAGCCAGCCTCTCATTGCTCAAATGCCCCGTTCACGCACCCCCGGTTAGCTTGTTTGGGCCGCTTTCCCTCAGGCGGTCGGCCCATGTTGTGCCGGTTGTCGGTCTGCCTCCTAAGTTGTGGTCCTCCAGGATCGCAGAATGAAACGCTGTCGCAATTCGTACATAGAATGGCATTGGCAACCGTAATAAGATTTTGTAATTAGGACGACCAACACAGGTAAAAAACTTGCTCTTTACTAATATTATCCTGAACGGAAAGCCAATTTACTGCCCGAATTCCCGAACCAAATTTATGTGTGCTGTTTCAATGGCTTTATCCCGTGGATTACATAGTTGTCAGCCAAGCGTGGGTATTTCCGCCCTCGTAGCCAGTGCTGAAATTCTTCGTTAGCGTCTTTGAACAAATCGTGCCTTTCTTCAGCGCTCAGGGTGTTATTTCCTGGTATCAATGCCGTCAGCATTCCTGCAGAATATATTGAGAAGGAAACAAAAAACGCCGTCAATGCGCACTCTAAGCATTGAACATTTCTAAACAGTGCTGGGGCTCTAAATACAAACGACTCCTTTATTATTCTGCTGTTTTTGCCTTTCCACATCTTTTCACACGATGCTGCTTTCCAGCTATCGAATAAATCGGGTTTGGCTTGCTGGATGATAAGATATACACTATAGTAAATAAGAGGAAAAGAAGCCTTATAATAGCAAGAGCTTTAAATTGTAAAAGTTTTCATTGTTGCAGGCAACATAGAAATTCGAACATAAAGAAGTTATGGATAGGACAATAAAATATTGAATAGAATAATAAGACAGATCAAAGTACATAAGCACCAATTTCGAGAACAACGCCTGTCCAGGATGCGGCCAGTGCACAGAGCATCAACGAAAAGTCGAAAAATAGCAAAGGTGCGGTTTTTTTTTTGGCATGCAAGACGGCGCTCAGAGGTGTGTTCGTGCTCGCGTTATTCACCAAAGCTATTCATCGTCGTTATCTTGCGAGGTATAAAGGCAAGCAATATTCTCAAAACCTTTTTCCCTGAGCGATGCAAACTTTCATCTGGCTCACAAGAAAATATGAAGAGACAAAAGGAAAATCAAACGAAATTTTTTCTGCAATTGAACTTGCATGCATTGAGCATTTCGTCATATCTGAACGAAAACAAAAGATTTGCTTACCGTTACTCTAAAAAACACTAGCCAGCTTCTTTCCGAGCACAGTTTCACTCGGGTTAGCTGATATTACGCGACTGCAACAAAGTTGAATGCAGTAAGCCATTCGATTATTCTGGTTTGCACGCTGTGAGACAGACGTTTGAATTTGTCTGGCCTCGCATATGCTGACGAACTTACCACGGATTGTGTAACGCTGGTCGGGGCCCAAACACTTACCGGACCATTCTTGCAGCGGGAGGTAGATGTGAGCCATCTCGCAGCTCCTCAATTCCAGTCCAACGTCTTTCGCCAGTGATTGGGCGTAGTTCAGCCTCTCTTCAGTGCTCCCCATGTCCTGTGACGGTGGAATGAGGCCTTCCCACAGCTGCAACGGTACGGCGCAGAGTTAGTCGTGGCAACTGTAACCGCGGGGACCGCCTTCACAGAGGTTTTCGTTCATAAGCTGTCTTGGCTAATAGCCGGATAGCTCCTTCGCGTCAGAATGTGTAAAAACATAAAATAAGAAAAAGAAAAACTTTCAGCGCTTACTGGGAATTTAATAGTCGCGTGTTGAGGGCGGTACATCAAACAACTCGGCTGCCTGCCTCAGGCATCGGAGAAGTCATTCCTAACGAGGTGGAACTGATACTGAATCGCCGCCCAAGACTGAGGCGCCAATTGAGACAAAGATGTCAGGCATAGACCTTCGCTCAAAGGGCAAACCCTCAGAGTACCGAGGCGGGCCGCTAACAATGGTGCTGTGCCGCGCGTAAGGAAGGCGTCCTTGGAAGGCGGCCTTGCTCTGTGATTCCAAGCGCTTATACGTTGCATCTGTAAGCTACAGCGCATTCGTCTGCAATCGGTTATGCATAGTTTGTACACTTCGCGCGGGGAATCTATTGAAGTACCTTTACCGCCGCAGTTGCAATACTTGTCATTTAGCTGTTGCGAATGCAAGCTCGTAATATTCATGAGTACAAACAAAAACCCCCGAAAACTAACCTAAGTGCGAATGTCGAGGAAATAGATGTGTGTGAACTACAACATTTTTTTTTACTTTAAAATCTCTATTGTGAACTTCGCTACTGTTGTCGCTACGTTATTTTGCGGCATGATGTGCGTGATACTGTAAACTTTCTCATCGTAATTCCTCTTCCTTTTGCACGACAGATATTTTTTTCTCTGCGGTAGAGCCGGTAATACTATTCATGTTTATAATAATAATAAAGTGCACGATGCGCTCGCTTTCGTATCAGAAGGGGGCGTCTCAGCAGGTACAATCGGCAGCGCCCTTCGTAAGTTCTTTTGTCTAACATTGGCCAACTGCCTTAACAAATATGTTCAGCATCACCATTGCTCAGGCACTTTTCTTACGAACAGTTATATCATAAGAACGTTTTTGGTGGTTACGGGCTCTGCTTATTCACCACTCACCTCCGCAAACCTGCTCCAGCGTTCCTTTCTGGCCAGTGCCCTCCAAATTTCTGGTGTTACGTACCAAGCGCCGTAAAACAGAAGACACTCTCCACCAGGCTTCAATAGCTTCGCCATGTTGCTCCATGCCTTGGGCTGGTCTTTCACGCGGTTAAGACTGTTGAAGCAGTAGAGGCGATCGAAAGGTCCGTACAGCCTGAGGAACTCTGAGACGTCTCCTGTTATGTCCAGCTTTTCGTAGGCTAGCTTTGGATGAGAACTGTACTCGCGAGCGTAGGAAACCATGTTTGGGCACACGTCGACCCCTACAATTCTCTCTACGTTGTCTGGAACGTTGGGCAAAAGGATCTTCATCGTCACTTGACCGCAGCCAGAGCCCACGTCGAGGAATCGCAATGGCCGACACGGACTCGCGCTTTCTTGCCCGATGCCGCTGTCTAGGGCATTGTCGAACGTCAAGTTGTAATAATTTAGCAACTTAGTTATTAAGGGGAAACAACACGATACGTTCTCCGAGTACGCACCCGCGTCGTAGTCAGGTTTGTTGTTTTGGGGCTGGGATTCGTTATGCATTCTATTTGATTCACAGTGACAGTGATGTGAGTGGCTATGTTGTTCTGAGTCGTGCCTGAAAAATTGGGAAAAAATACGGCAATTTGTTTGGTTTCTTGTCTCGCTCTCATTATCCATGTTAAAGACCATCTGCAAGATCAAATTTACCTGCGCAAAATCCCAGTTTAATATTATGAGGGCGTAGAGGAGCCCTTTTGCAATATTTGTACATTTGAAATACCAGCGCGAGCGTCACGCAAGATTCGCAAATGTAGCCATTTTTGATACTGAAAAATAAAATACACTGCGATTACAATGCTCACTGGAAGCGACGCATGAGCTAACCTGCGGTTTCTCGGCATGACTTCGGTAATCTCGGAGGCCACGTTATAGCAGATTCCGCGGGAGCCGCGGTTTCCTGTGAAGAATTCTCTCCCCGTGTGAGACGATCAGAATACCGCGCCCTCTGATTGGCCTTTGTCGATTTACAGATGTCCCAACGCGAGTCCTAGCGGGAGGCCTAGCGGGCGGCGTCGTCTGCTGCCCGCTGCTCGCTAATAATGTTCCGACACGGCTTGTGGGGGCTTTCCTCTTAGCGTCACCACACGCGCCCTTCTTGTGATGTGCTGTTTAAATGTTGCTAACACAAAAAAGGGAACTACAGATTACCAGTTATGCGGTGTTGGCAAAATTGTTTAAGTGGTATATTACGCAATTTATGACAAATTTCTTCACAATAAAATGTCTTTACAGTTGGCCTTGAAGTGTTCTTGAGAAGCAAAGCTGCTGAGCACCTTGAAATTTACGTTGCTGGAACTGCTGGCGCTAGAGGTGCTAGAGCCCATTTGCAGTCACATCAGGGCCAAGAACGAGGCCGAAGTGGATCGCAGGACAAGCCGGGGCAATTACGCGCCATTCGGACTCGTGTATACTCCACAGCGTACGAGACTTTTCCGAACGCAAAAAAAAATTCGATTCGATGTTTCGACAAGCGTACTTCTTGATTTGCGCCGAAATTTGGTTGAAAAAGGCTGAAAGCTTCCATGAGCCGGAAAGTGTATCAGACCTGTAACAAAGCGTGAGATCTTACCTGAATATCTTGGCGAACGAGTTTTCAAGCTAGTTCTCTATCTACCATGGGCGTTCACGTGATGAAGGGAGTGAATATATGAACCACGTTATACAGGCATCTGTTATCAGCCCCGTTTTATGTGCCCGTGTGGCGGCAGCGGACGTGGGGCAGCTGCGTCGAGATGAGCGAATATATTCAGCAATATTAAAGATTTTAAAGAGGTTACAAGCGCGTCATGCAAAACATCCTACAATGTCCTGTCCCCTTTTGACTAGAGCCGTCGTAGCCATAAAGTTCCTTTTTGTTTTTCCTACATGTGTTCACCCAATGGGTGACTGACACATTCGCATCCTCCTATTGAGTGCAGCGCAGTGGTAGTGCGAATGTGCCCTGTTTGTCCCTTTTTATTTTGCTCTTGTACTTATACACATCCTCCTCCTTCTCGTTCCACCCCTGTGTAAGGTAGCGAACCGCACTTTCTCTTTCTGCAAGATTAACCTTGCTGCCTTTCTTTTTTCTCTCTCTCTCTCTCTGAATATATAGCACCGCCCGGCTGTCCTCTTTATAATGGCCATCAACCCCTGATAACATTCGAACATGCAGACAGCACGGCAAGGACAGGTCAGATAATCCGACGTCACAATTTTTTACACTTGACGCAATTTTGTTTTCAGAAACGCTGATACCTACTATCGTTTCTCGGTGGCCATGGTGTTCGGCTGCTGAGCACGAGCTCTAACAATCGAATCCCTGCCATGGAGGCCGCATTTCGACGGCGGCGAAAAGAGAAAATTTAAGTGTACCTAGATTTAGGTAGACCCCCATGTGGTCCAAATTTCCGAAGTCCCCAACTACAGCGTTCCTCATGGTATAAATCGTGGTTCTGGCACGTAAATTTTTAGAATTATACGAGCGCTGAAGCCTCGATCCCTTTAAATGGACACAGAAGAGAAACAGCAAATTTGTTCAGAATGCCGGTATACTTTAAAAACCCTATTTTCGTTTATTGAGCGTTAAGAGGTTCATTACAAACAAACAACTTGAAGGTCGCATTTCTACTTACTATTGTCCAGAAATTTTCGACATTGTTCTACGTCAATCTGTCTAATTTCACAATTCACCGACGTAACTCAATACCCGCGTTACTGAAAGAGCAGCATTATAAAAAACTTACATTTCAAAACGCAGGCGAAATTTTAAGATCTTTCTTTTAGCATATTTGACTCAGTACGTCCTTTTATTAACAAGCGTATTCATGCAACTTATTCATAGTGTCCTTCTTCCGTCATAGCACAGTTTTGGTCAGGAATAAAACACTGCTGCAACACGACAAAAGCGTTACGAATAACCACCGTAGATTCGAATATGCCAAGAAGGGTCTACCCGGTCGACATTGCTGACCGAAAGTTGTTGAAATGTTCTTGGTCTTTTGAAATATATTTTTTAATGGTGCGCTTTCAGTTGAGTTGGTGCATGACCAAGTTTGATAGAAGGCTGCAGGAAAACGTCTAAAATGTGGCGGTATGTACAGCGAAGCTTTCTTTGCACGTTACCTTTCCTCGCTGAACACACACACACACACACACACACACACACACACACACACACACATATATATATATATTAATATATATATATATATATATATATATATATATATATATATTGAGTGTTTCTTATAGCTGATGCACGGGGGCGCCCCGACGAAGACGACGAACGCCCACTGGTTCTCGAGCTGTCGGCTGAACTGGCCAGCGCTGCAGT
Organism: Dermacentor albipictus; assembly: GCF_038994185.2. Classification (NCBI taxonomy): domain Eukaryota; kingdom Metazoa; phylum Arthropoda; class Arachnida; order Ixodida; family Ixodidae; genus Dermacentor; species Dermacentor albipictus. The sequence continues at coordinate 57,282,877 of NC_091830.1, forward strand.
TACCTTTTGTAAATATACTTTGTAAGCGGTTTCCAGTCGTAATCCTTTGTTCATGTCACATTTTGGTGGCGGATGCCATTCCCCGTCCTCGACATGGAGCTCCGCTGCGGCCGCACCTTCCGGCTTTCCAGCATGGCTCCCAGTGACGACACCTCGTCTCCTCCTACTCCTGCAACCCCGAGAGCAACGTACGTTACCGTCACCAATCCCCGCGATCCTGGCATACTCCTCGGCCAAGATAGTGTCTACGTTGAGGACTGGCTCAACCCGTATGAGCGTGTAAGCTGAAACTAGCGCTGGGACCCTACCATTATGCTAGCCAAAGTCCTATTCTACTTGGGCAGAACACCTCGTGTCTGGTTCCTGACACACGAGGACGAGATCTCTAGCTGGGATGCTTTCAAGGAGAAGCTCGTCGACCTCTTTGGAGATCCCACCGGCCGGCAGATGGCTGCTAGAAAAAAGCTCGCTACCCGAGTTCAGTTTTCTACAGAATCGTATGCCTCGTACATACAAGACATGCTCGCTCTTTCCCGGAAAGCCGACGAGAAAATCTCCGAGGTTGACAAAGTCAGCGACGTACTCAAGGGAATCGCGGACGGCGCCTAGCACTTGTTCGTCTTCAACAATGTGTCCACCATCGACTTCATTGTCAAGGAATGCCGCCGCTTTGAGCTCGCCAAAAGCCGCCGCGTCATTCCACTGTTCTCCCGGCTCCCTAACACGGTTGCGACGTCGTCTTGCGTTGACCTTACCACTTCATCAGCATTAAGTGGGCACGTCACACGTATTGTTTGGCGCGAACTCGAGGCTACAAGTCGTGCACCGTTCCATTCACGCCCACTTGAACCCACTATTGACCAACCAGCCCCAGCGATCTCTCTCATTCAGGCAGTTGTACGGCAAGAAGGACAAACAGGCAAACACCCTGACGTCCGACCGGTGCACGGTGCTGACTGCTTCGCCTGATGGCGATCTGGACTCACCTCGCAGATATCGCAACCCTACCGAGTTGAGATCTCCGGACGACAAAGCCATTTGCTTCCATTGCGTCCGATTGACCACGTCGCTCGCCACTGCCGCACCTCATGGACGCCGCCGTATACGGGCTTCTAGTCCCCGTCTCCTCTACCACATGCCGACCCGCACGGTTACTCGCATCGCCGTACGCCTGCTACCTCTGACGTATCCCTCGATGTCAGTCGTCCTGCTCACTCGGCGTCACCTCAGCGCCGTCGGTCACTGTCGCCCCAGCCACGCCGCTCCTCGTCGCCGACCAATTATGGACAATCCGGACGGAAAACTAGACCATGCGGCTACTGGAGGTAATGTTGCATTATCTTCGTCGTGTCTAAACCCTCCATTGACGCTCCCAAAGAACAATAACTTGATATTAACCTCGACGGAATCCCTTTGACGGCGTTAGTAGATACTGAAGCACAGGTGTCCACAATGAGTTGTAACCTCCGTCGTCGACTGAAAAAAGTTTATCGCGCCTCCTACTACTCGAGCCGTACGCGTGGCCGATGGCAGCACTGTTGATGTCACAGGAATGTCTGCTTCCCGTATAAGTATCACCGGCCGCCACTTTCCGTTCTTTTTACAGTGCTGACCAATTGTCCCCATGATTTCATCCACGGACTCGACTTCCTTACGGCGCATTCAGCTTTGATCGACTGTTCTGCGGGCACACTTCGCCTCGAACTTCCTCTGCTCTTGCATATTCGTGCCGAACTGCCAAACCACTTAAGTACAACTTAAGTGCTATTTAAGTGCGACTTAAGTGCTTAAGTGCGACTTAAGTGCCACTTAAGTGCTGCTGGTGCTGCTGCTGCTGCAATGCTGCTGCTGCTGCTGCAATGCTGCGACTGCTGCTGCAATGCTGCGGCTGCTGCTGCAATGCTGCTGCTGCTGCTGCTGCTGCTGCTGCTGCTGCTGCTGCTGCTGCTGCTGCTGCTGCTGCTGCTGCTGTTGCAATGCTGCTTCTGCTGTGCTGCAATGCTGCTGCTGCTGCGATACTGCTGCTGCTACTGCTGCAATGCTGCTGCGGCTGTTGCTGCAATGCTGCTGCTGCTGCTGGCGCTGCTGTAATGCTGCTGCTGCTGCAATGCTGCTGCAATGCTGCTGCTGCTGCTGCTGCTGCTGCTGCTGCTGCTGCTGCTGCTGCTGCTGCTGCTGCTGCAATGCTGCAATGCTGCAGCAATGCTGCTGCAATGCTGCTTCTGCTGCTGCTGCTGCTGCTGCTGGTGCTGCTGCTGCTACTGCTGCAATGCTGCGACTGCTGCTGCAATGCTGCGGCTGCTGCTGCAATGCTACGGCTGCTGCTGCAATGCTGCTGCTGCTGCAATGCTGCTGCTGCTGCTGCTGCTGTTGCAATGCTGCAATGCTGCTGCTGCAATGCTGCTTCTGCTGTGCTGCAATGCTGCTGCTGCTGCTCCTGAGATACTGCTGCTGCTACTGCTGAAATGCTGCTGCTGCTCTTGCTGCAATGCTGCTGCTGCTGCTGCTGCTGTTGCTGCTGTAATGCTGATGCTGCTGCTGCTGCTGCACTGCTGCAATGCTCCTGCTGCAATGCTGCTCCTGCTGTGCTGCAATGCGGCTTCAGCTGTGCTGCAATGCTGCTGCTGCTGCGATACTGCTGCTGCTACTGCTGCGAAGCTGATGCTGCTGTTGCTGCAATGCTGCTGCTACTGCTGCTGCTGCTGCTGCAATGCTACTGCTGCTGCAATGCTGCTGCTGCTGCAATGCTGCTGCTGCTGCTGCAGTGCTGCTGCTCCTGCAATGCTGCTGCTGCTGCAATGCTGCTGCTATGTTGCTGCTTTTGCTGCAATGCTGCTGCTGCAATGCTGATGCTGCTGCTGCAATGCTGCTGCTGCTGCTGCAATGCTGCTGCTGCAATGCTGCTGCTGCTTCAATGCTGCTGCTGCTGCGATTCTGCTGCTGCAATGCTGCTGTTGTTGTTGCTGCTGCTGCTGCTGCTGCTGCAATGCTGCTGCAATGCTGCTGCAATGCTGCTGCTGCTGCAATGCTGCTGCTGCTGCAATGCTTCCAATGCTTTGCAATAACAGCGCTTTGTGCTTGTTCCATGGCCTGTTCTTGTATGCTATAATCGATGATGAGCACTTTTCTATAGTTTACATTCAATATGTCACCCACGGTTACACTGACGTTTACATGAAACTTTCCTTAAGAGGATCGCGGCCGGCTTGCAAAATGCACCTAATTCCATGTCTTCTCTATAAGTATCAGCTAAAGAAAGACTCTTGTAGTATAATCATATTAGCACTGTAGTAAAGGTGTCGCAGTTTCACCGAAAAAGCGAAGCATCGATTGCGATAGCAAATTAGTGAACTAAGCGAAGTAAACTCTAGAAGAACTAAGGCTGGGCGAGTTGGTGATCTTGCATACTAAGAAGATTTTGCTCGAAAACCACACACACAAGAAAGACGTTGACTTTACGGGCGCAACTTCAACTGTTTAATAATGCTTAAAGCACTCGACATATATAGCCCTCCAAAACACCCCGCATGTACACGCACGCGTACAATGTAACATGGATTAAAAATTCTTATCAGAGTAGGCGCGATAAAAACTTCAGCTCAGCCTCGTAAAGCAAAACAAATCTGTCACTAACACAGTTCGGACCCGCTTTCTTCACGTAGAACGCTTCCAATGTTTCACGCGATGTCTGATGTCTGCCTTTACCCAGAATCCTCGCACCGCGGAACCGAGGAAAACAATCGGTGTAAGGCCTGTAGTGATCCACAAGTCGCTCACCTTCATTATTTTTTATACCTTTTGCATACTCCCTAAGCCGCTCGTTCACACAACGCGCCCCGTCTGTCCAATGTAGGATTTCCCATACGAAAGAGGAATTTCATATACGACGTTTGTGGCACACTTTGCGAACTGCTGGACTGCTTCTTCTGAGAGCCAAGCATTTGGCTTTGGCAAGGTATGCGACGGCTTAGCTGGACAAGCTTTTGTAGAGTGGAGAACACTACCGGTACCTTATACCCGTTAGCCAGTTTTTTCAGGCTTTGTGTTGCTTTATGGATGTAGGGGACCACTATAGGCCACTCTTTTCCAATCGACTCTTGCCTGCTTACCCCAGCCTTCAACTTCTACAAAAGCATTTCTGCCACAGGGACCAAGATCGACTCAGGGAAGCCAGCTGCAACGAGCCTGCCCAATCGGTTGTAAAAACTGGCTTGTATCTCATGCACGCACGACTTCCGGAGCCATGACCCCAGGCAGAGGTTTGCGATGACTCTTTTCACTTCCTTTGAGTGGGCCGAATTATGCGGCAGAAGTCCTTTTTCGCACGAGGGGAGTAAACGCAACAAATGTGTTCATCTGAAAACTTTAACTGTAAATCTAAAAACTGAAAGATACCATTATGTGGTACCTCATAATAAAGCTTAGCCCTTCCCCCAGGTTCCTAAAATCATCTAAAACACTGCTCACTGTAGCCTTATTCGAAATGGAGCACTCCTGGTTTAAAACCACTAAAATGTTGTTCATTTAACGAAACACTTTAAGGACATTGTCATTAATAAAATAGTTAAAACGTAGAACGACAGAAAGCTGAGCTAGTTGGTAAGGATTCAATGTGCAAAATAGAAGTGAGGCGTGCAGACGTCCTGTCTGCATGCCTCACTTCTATTTTGCAAAATGGATAGTTAAAACGATCGTGTAGCGAGTGATCGATAGATGATAAGAAGATGTTGCAAAGTATAGGAGCTATGCAAGAGCCCATGCATATGCCTTTCTTCTGTAGGTAAGGTTGCTCGTCAAATAAGATAAAAGTATTCTGGAGTTAAAATTATAAAAGCAATAAAAAGTTAACAACATTGATACCAGCCACGTTTTTGAAAGCCACCGAGCCGCTCTCGACTATGCAATCCTCAAAAGAGGCAAACAGGTCCGGATAGAGCACTGAATAAAGAAACACGTCAAGAAAGCGGGTCCGAACTGTGCTAGTGACATATAGGTCTTTCTTTACGAGGCTCAGCTGAAGTTTCTATCGCGCCTACACTGATAGGACTTTTTATTCCATATTGTCTTGTACGCGTGCCCGTGCGCGGTGTTTTGGAAGGCTATATATGTCGAGTGCTTCCACGCTCATTAACCAGTTTAAGTGGTGCCCGTGGTGTCCTCGTCTTTCTTGTGTGTGTTGTTTTGGCACAAAATCTTTTTAGTAAACGAAGTAAGGACAGTAGGTTTATCGACCGTATAAACCTGCAATCATAAGCATACCTACTAAACCTAGAAGGGTAAGGTCAGGCGCGCACACTCACTCGATGACCGTGGAAACTCGCTGTGGAAATGCTGCCGTGAGCAAACGCGACCGCAGCAGACAGCGAATTGACCTTCCTGTTGCCGCTCGAATCAACGAGAAATACGCCGCCAAACGACAGTGCAGCGGAGAAGCTTGATGTGGGCGAGTCGTCTTGTCCGTCGTACATGTTCCTCTTTTAGTGCGCGTCTTCGTAGCGCTCTTCTCTTCACAGTGCAGCGCCGACTCTGTATCCGTCAAAGATAGTTTTCAAAATGCAGCGGCCCGGTGGCCCGGGCCGCCCAATGAGGTCACCACGATGGTTATGTCATTAAGGCAAACTCGATGATAAAACCAACACCTTGGAATCTGTGTGAACCGAAAGTTTTGCGAAGCGGTTAAAAATGCTGTCAATTCACCAATTTCACTCCTTCCTCTTTGGCTTAAAGGTAACCGTATAGCGCGCTTGCGCTCTCTCGCAGCCGTGCTACGAAGTTGTGACAATTCTTAAAATCTATTGTGTTTCTCTATTTTTTTACTTTGTTCAAATCTACAGCTCGCTTCTTCGGCAATGCTTCAATGAATGCCCCGCTAGGGCTACCCTTAATGCGGTAATCCTCATCAACATTCTGCGATCATCCCGAGGAGGAGGTGGAAACAAGCAAATAAGGGGGGATATTAACGAGAAATATGTCTGGTTGGCTAGCCTACCCTGGGGGATGGGAAGGAGATAGTTGGCGTTGGCAAGGCGGAAGTATACAGGTGTACGTGTTATTGTGACTTTATGGTTATTAAAGTAAGCAGATAAAGATTAAAATGGTCTACTTCCTCAAACGAATTGTGTTCTTGAAGACGAACGTTTGTTTTCACGCTAATATTTGGGTCTCATTCGTTTTATTCCAGTAATTCCATAGAAAGCAAGGCCAGGAACCTGTACATCTATATTGCCATTAAAGCTGGCGGTGCTGTTCTTCGTGTGAGCTATTGAGGGTTAGATATGTCTGGCCGAGTTCACAAATACGGCTTAGATTTAACAAGATTTTTATCTTGGAAGGACAAACGGAAATGAGAAAAATGCATGAATATGCTTGTGCAGATAGACTGATAACAGGTAAAAGCACTCGTACTGGAAACCTGACTAGGTTGATAACGTACCACGAATGTCGGCCGTGGTAAAGTATGGCTTCGCGATGCCGATATAGAGGGTGTTCAGTGCACAGCTGCAAGCGCATCCAATCATTTACGGCTTTTGCTGAAAGCGACCCGCGTACGCCACAACCACGGGGGAACAGCATGCTTGCAAGTTCACAATGTCGTTACTAATGGGCGGAAACACGATAGCTACCGATGTACGATGCAACGCTACATAAACCATGGTTCGCCATATTGGAGCAATGCCTGCACAAAGCAAACCAAGCCAAGCGCGAATGAAGATGCCGGCACGCTGTCGTACGTCCGCGTTGGCGGTGTCACGCAGTCTGATGCGCTGAAATTTAGCATATGCCTGAGCAATAGGGGAAGGCCTCATTACAAAAAAAAAAGAGAAAGCCGAAAAATTCATGAATGCGGGCTTTGTGGCGCTGGGCAGGCATTCCCATCTGTATTATGACTTCATTCCTACACGTTAAGCAGCGGGAACTCTATCTTTGTTGTAAATAAACTTCTCGCTCCTTTATGAGCACCAAAACCCACAGTGCTTCTCAATATAAACGTGTAGCGCCATGGCTGGATCCAAAATGCTGTTCGATTTATCCGTAAGGTCGAATTATAGGAAGTAGAGCAATAAGGACTTCCCTGTACCAGATCAGAGGAACACGGCAGTCTTTTGTGCACTCAGATGTTTGATACATGATTCCAGTAGTTAGTGCAAAGGAGAATACCTTGAGTAAAAATTGTCATCACTTCATTGAGCTGGTTCAGATTTGAACTGTTTTGATCGAAAAAGGCTGCTCTAAATTTAAAATTTCGTGGTGAGAATACTCACTTTTTTTAAGTTAAGCTTTTTCAAGTTGAAAATATTCTACTTCAAAACTATGCTTTTTATGCTCCAAATTAATCCAATATTTGTTACAACTGTCTTACTAGGCCAGAAAATCTGGCGAACAAAATTCATGTATATGCGTGTCAAGATCTTTGAGCTTCAAGAGGCTGCCAGCTGTGGATTACGGCAGTATTAGGAGCAAATTCTGCCATTCTCACATCGTTTCAACATTTCTGTGATTGTGTTCATAATTTTAGGGTTCGTCACGCAGTTTCTAGGATCCAAGTACTCTCATCTGTACATCTATGTATCCTTTTGTATCTAACCGTTTTCCCGATTTTCTGGGTCATTGGGTAGTCCATGGCTAAGTCGGCAGTGCATCGGGCTGGTGTGCTGAGAGAATAGCTTTTGCACAGACCCTCATATAAATTAGGGTCACTGAGTATGAACCAATCTGTACATATGGGCCGCTCTTCAACGAACCTCAGTTCAGGCAGACATGGATAAAGGTAGATGCGAGACATGGTACATACCGTAGTTCGAAGAAACTGTTTGACACCGACTTTGAGCACTGGGCATGTGGCACTCATTGTGTCATCATCATCAGCAGCCTGGTTGCGCCCACTGCAGGGCAAAGGCCTCTCCCATATTTCTCCAACAACCCCGGTCATGTACTAATTGTGGCCATGCCGTCCCTGCAAACTTCTTAATCTCATCCACCCACCTAACTTTCTGCCGCCCCCTGCTACGCTTCCCTTCCCTTGGAATCTAGTCCGTAACCCTTAATGACCATCGCTTAGCTTCCCTCCTCATTACATGTCCTGCCCATGCCCATTTCTTTTTCTTGATTTCAACTAAGATGTCATTAACTCGCGTTTGTTCCCTCACCCAATCTGCTCTTTTCTTATCCCTTAACGTTTCACCTATCATTCTTCTTTCCATAGCTCGTTGCGTCGTCCTCAATTTGAGTAGAACCCTTTTCGTAAACCTCCAGGTTTCTGCCCCGTAGGTGAGTACTGGTAAGACACAGCTATTATAAACTTTTCTCTTGAGGGATAATGGCAACCTGCTGTTCATGATCTGAGAATGCCTGCCAAACGCACCCCAGCCAATTCTTTTTCTTCTGATAATTTCCGTCTCATGATCCGGATCCGCCGTCACTATCTGCCCTAAGTAGATGTATTCCCTTACCACTTCCAGCGCCTCGCTACCTATTGTAAATTGCTGTTCTCTTCCGAGACTGTTAAACATTACTTTAGTTTTTTGCAGAATAATTTTTAGACCCACTCTTCTGCTTTGCCTCTCCAGGTCGTTCAGCATGCATTGCAATTGGTCCCCTGAGTTACTAAGCAAGGCAATATCATCAGCGAATCGCAAGTTACTGAGGTATTCTCCATTAACTTTTATCCCCAATTCTTCCCAATCCAGGTCTCTGAATACCTGCTGTAAACATGCTGTGAATAGCATTGGAGAGATCGTATCTCCCTGTCTGACGCCTTTCTTTATTGGGTTTTGTTACTTTCTTTGTGGAGGACTACGGTGGCTGTGGAGCCGCTATAGATATCTTCCAGTATTTTTACATACGACTCATCTACACCCTGGTTCCGTAATGCGTCCATGACTGCTGAGGTTTCGACAGAATCAAACGCTTTCTCGTAATCAATGAAAGCTATATATAAGGGTTGGTTATATTCCGCACATTTCTCTATCACCTGGTTGATAGTGTGAATATGATCTATTGTTGAGTAGCCTTTGCGGAATCCTGCCTGGTCCTTTGCTTGACAGAAGTCTAAGGTGTTCCTTATTCTATTTGCGATTACCTTAGTAAATAGTTTGTAGGCAACGGACAGTAAGCTGATCGGTCTATAATTTTTCAAGTCTTTGGCGTCCCCTTTCTCATGGATTAGGATTATGTTAGCATTTTTCCAAGATTCCGCTACGCTCGAGGTCATGAGGCATTGCTTATACAGGGTGGCCAGTTTCTCTAGAACAATCTGCGCACCATCCTTCAACAAATCTGCTGTTACCTGATCCTCCCCAGCTGCCTTCCCCCTTTGCATATCTCCCAAGGCTTTCTTTACTTCTTCCGGCGTTACCTTTGGGATTTCGAATTCCTCTAGACTAATTTCTCTTCCATTGCCGTCGTGGGTGCCACTGGTACTGTATAAATCTCTATAGAACTCCTCAGCCACTTGAACTATCTCATCCATATTAGTAATGATATTGCCGGCTTTGTCTCTTAACGCATACATCTGATTCTTGCCAATTCCTAGTTTCTTCTTCACTGTTTTTAGGCTTCCTCCGTTCCTGAGAGCATGTTCAATTCTATCCATATTATACTTCCTTATGTCAGCTGTCTTACGCTTGTTGATAAACTTCGAAAGTTCTGCCAGTTCTATTCTAGCTGTAGGGTTAGAGGCTTTCATACATTGGCGTTTCTTGGTCAGATCTTTCGTCTCCTGCGATAGTTTACTGGTATCCTGCCTAACGGAGTTACCATCGACTTCCATTGCACACTCCTTAATGATGCCCACAAGATTATCGTTCATTGCTTCAACACTAAGGTCCTCTTCCTGAGTTAAAGCGGAATACCTGTTCTGTAGCTTGATCTGGAATTCCTCTATTTTCCCTCTTATCGCTAACTCATTGATGGGCTTCTTATGTACCAGTTTCTTCCGTTCCCTTCTCAGGTTTAGGCTAATTCGAGTTCTTACCATCCTGTGGTCACTGCAGCGCACCTTACCGAGCACGTGCACATCTTCTATGATGCCAGGGTTAGCGCAAAGTATGAAGTCCATTTCATTTCTAGTCTCGCCGTTCGGCCTGCTCCACGTCCACTTTCGGCTATCCCTCTTGCGGAAGAAGGTATTCATTATTCTCATATTATTCTGTTCCGCAAACTCTACTAGTAACTCTCCCCTGATATTCCTAGTGCCTATGCCATATTCCCCTACTGCCTTGTCTCCAGCCTGCTTCTTGCCTACCTTGGCATTAAAGTCGCCCATTAGTATAGTGTATTTAGTTTTCACTCTACCCATCACCGATTCCACGTCTTCATACAAGCTTTCGACTTCCTGGTCATCATGACTGGATGTAGGGGCGTAGACCTGTACAATCTTTATTTTGTACCTCTTATTAAGTTTCACAACAAGACCTGCCACCTTCTCGTTAATGCTATAGAATTCCTCATAGCGAGGCGTGCCTTCCCCTAAGAAAGTCATGGATGTAGTCATGAAAGCGTTGACCAAGTCCTAGTGCAGATTTGTTGTAGAAAGGCCTTTTCTAGGTCTAGGCCTACGGTGGCCTGTGATGCCTCTTGTTTTGCTGTCGAGTATTTGGCTTTTGACAAGCTTCACAGCGTCTTGCGTCACCAGCCAAAGACGAACGCCAATGATGTTGTGAGGATATATCGCGTGTTTTTCCAGGTTAGGCCTCATATGGTTTAAGCACCGCACGCTCCTTGGTCTTACCCACTCACGACGTAAGCGAGATTGGACGCAGATTGTCCATGCTGAGAGGTTTGCCGGGTTCCGGTACTAAGAACGTTTTAGCCCTCTTCTATTCTATGGGAAGTGTGCCTAAACGCAACGTCTCATTAACTATCGCAATGAGTTGTTCCGCGCCGCCATCATCCAGATTGTGAAGGGCCTTGTTGGTGATGTTATGCGGCCCCGGAACGAATCGGCTGTTGAGACCTATCAGTGCTTGTATTAACCTCTTCTGTGGTACACCCTGAGCTAGTTCAACCTCAGCTTTGCGGTATTTAAAACAACCTCAAGTATGTCTTACAGCTCCAAGGATAAGAAAGACGACCGACCTGCATTATTTGGCCTCTAGGCAAGCCGCTCTGGATTGTTTACACACTTTCTAGTTTGACCGAGTCTACATATATACGGATGGCTTTTCCACTCTGACCAGCTCCATCGGCGCAGTGGTTATACCATCACGATCAATAAGCATTCGATACAAGATTTATGACTTGAAAACATCGGCTGGTTCGGAGCCTGTTGCCCTCTGAGATGCCTTTGATTATATTAACAACCAACCAGCTAATCGGTGGGCAATATTCTGCGATTCGAAGGCGGCCTTACAACGTCTTCTCTCATCTCTTCGTCACTGGTCCTGTGAAAAACGCGTGTCGGAGATACGAGAAATGCACCATCATATGATAGCGAAAGGAGACCACGTCGTGTTTCAGTGGCTGCCTGGCCATTGAGGTATCTCCGGCAACGACCTCGCTGACGAAGCTGCTAGGAAAGCATACGAAGGAGCAAGCCTTGTTTCTGTACCTTTATCGCGGACTTACGCTGCCCAACACTTAAGCTAGCGCACTATATGACATTAGAGTAGTGGTAAACTCCTGAATTCACCTAAGATTGATTGCATTCCCTCGACCCATCTATGCAACTGCTGCTGTTACCAAGGCTTCCGCGAAAAGGGGAAACAATGCTGTGCCACTTACGCTTGGGTGTCGCATTCACCAATACACATACGTTTTTGAGGAGAATGGCTGATAGCGTCGAGTGCAATGCCTGCGGTGTCGTGGAAATTATAGAACATCTACTGTACTTCTGCCCATCTTTTGAAATTGAGAAACATGACCTCTGCACAGCTCTCTATCAGATAGAAAACCGTTCCCCTTGAACAAGATATTGGGACCATGGCCTTGCATATCGCAACTACAAAAAGCACAAAAGCGCTGCTGCGATATTTGAAAGCTACCGGATTGAGTCACTGTCTGTGATCCGAACTGAGTCACCGAATGACATCAGCAGTGGACTTTGTATTCTTTTTATCTTTCCATCCCCTTTTCTTTTTTGCCACTGGAGGGTAGGCAAATGGGCTCAGTCCTGGTCAACCTCCCTACCTTTCGTTTATTATTTCCTCTCTCTCTCTTCAGAGGTGAAGTTGGCGTCAAGCCCCGCGTTAGGTCGACCCGAGCATTGGGAGGTCGCGTCCTCGGGAGCTGCCACATCTGACCCGGGAAGGTACTTGGCCGTCAGTTTTGCTATGAGCTCTTCCGGTGTTTCGATCTTGCATGCCTCGTATAGCAACTTGCTCATCGAGTCCATCTGCGAAGTCTTGCTGTTCGCACCGTCCAAGACGGGCTTCAGAAGGTTGGAAGAACCGCCTTTGCGTACCTGCGCCTGAGTCATGTTGCAGATCTCATCCCATTGCTGCCTTGCTCGTATGGAGCAGTGCTGTTCAATGCTTCGGTTTACCTCCGCAATCTTCTTCCAAGCGGATGGTTCAGGCGTTGCCATTTCCATCTTTCCAGTAATGATTGCTTGCCGTCTAGCATGTGGGTGAGTGTACTGTCCATCTTCCCAGTTTCCAGATCAGTGATTACCGTTCGCGTAGCTGCCTCGAGATCCGTCTGGAGTTGCGTCATGCACCCATCTAGGGGTGCGTCCACGTGCTCCGCGGACCTACCGGTCCTCAGCGCTCTGCACTTATCCCAGTCCACTAGCTTGAATATCTCTTCCTCGGTCCTGTGCCAGCCTACCATAATCGCAATCATCCAGGAGTCACTGCCCAAATCCACGAGTTTTGCACCACGATGCTCGAGTAATGTTTTTGATGAAAACCAGCTCAGGCTGGTGTCCGCGCTGGTGGAAGGTCCCCGTCTTGTTGGTTGTGTCGGGTTGGTTATGAGCTCAAGACCTGCCTCGATGCTCTTTCCATTTATATTTGCCTCTAGGTGTACTCTGCACTTATCCCCACGTCGGAGGTGGGGCATTAAAGTCTCCCGCCTCGAGTAGGGGGTTACTGCCTGCCAGGTGCGCGGCCTTTGTTAGGAAAGCCCGAAACCTCTGCCTGTGCTTTTTTGAGCTGCTGTATGCGTTGAGGGTGAACGTTGGCTTGCTACATTTCCCCTTGCCTGCTTTCTCTGCAATCATATATTCGATGGTATAGACGGCATGTGTATGTCGTGCTGTACGAACGTGAGCTTGTTCCGTACCAGAATGGCGACCCCGCCCACCGTTAGAATGGCTGGCCAGGGCACGATAGCCCTGCATTTTAATGTGCTTGATGAGCGTCTCCTGCAGCTTGATCACGCTAGGCTTTCTGTCCTGAGGTACTGCCGTAGCGTTCGTGCCTTGCCTCCCCGTCCTCGACAGTTCCACTGCAATACTGTGAAGTCTCTAGTGTTTCCTACCATCGTGGGGAGTTCTGTGCATGCTCGCGCGACTACCTCGCATTACTCGACCCGGTGGTTGACTGGTCGCCATTTCGGAGTGGCTAGTCGCTCGGGGTGCTAGTGCAGGGAGCACCACATTGTGTAAGAATGCCTCAGTCTTGTTGCAGCGTTGGTTGTATCCATAGCCGCCATGTTGGTTTGGAGACTGTTTGTGTTTGTGTGTAGGTTGGCTACATTTGTTTCCAGACGAGTGATATTGGATTGCATGCCGGCTATCGACTCACTAAGCTGCTTGACACTGTCACAGGGCGCTCTCAGTATCTCACGGATCTCAGAGCGAGCGTCCCCGGCCGCCGTCGATTCTTATTCGCCATTGAGGACCCTGCGTTTGGTGGCCCTCTCGCTATCGATTTCATTATCTGCTTTTTTACTCATGGGTCGTGGTTGGGATGTAGGCTCGACCGCCATCCTAGCCGTATTGCCGCTCCTAAATTCGTTTAATTCTCTCATGAGGTTGTGAATCACGGTTCGCATATACGCGTTTTCAATTTCTACCTTAGCCAGCCTCTCATTGCTCAAATGCCCCGTTCACGCACCCCCGGTTAGCTTGTTTGGGCCGCTTTCCCTCAGGCGGTCGGCCCATGTTGTTCCGGTTGTCGGTCTGCCTCCTAAGTTGTGGTCCTCCAGGATCGCAGAATGAAACGCTGTCGCAATTCGTACATAGAATGGCATTGGCAACCGTAATAAGATTTTGTAATTAGGACGACCAACACAGGTAAAAAACTTGCTCTTTACTAATATTATCCTGAACGGAAAGCCAATTTACTGCCCGAATTCCCGAACCAAATTTATGTGTGCTGTTTCAATGGCTTTATCCCGTGGATTACATAGTTGTCAGCCAAGCGTGGGTATTTCCGCCCTCGTAGCCAGTGCTGAAATTCTTCGTTAGCGTCTTTGAACAAATCGTGCCTTTCTTCAGCGCTCAGGGTGTTATTTCCTGGTATCAATGCCGTCAGCATTCCTGCAGAATGTATTGAGAAGGAAACAAAAAACGCCGTCAATGCGCACTCTAAGCATTGAACATTTCTAAACAGTGCTGGGGCTCTAAATACAAACGACTCCTTTATTATTCTGCTGTTTTTGCCTTTCCACATCTTTTCACACGATGCTGCTTTCCAGCTATCGAATAAATCGGGTTTGGCTTGCTGGATGATAAGATATACACTATAGTAAATAAGAGGAAAAGAAGCCTTATAATAGCAAGAGCTTTAAATTGTAAAAGTTTTCATTGTTGCAGGCAACATAGAAATTCGAACATAAAGAAGTTATGGATAGGACAATAAAATATTTAATAGAATAATAAGACAGATCAAAGTACATAAGCACCAATTTCGAGAACAACGGCTGTCCAGGATGCGGCCAGTGCACAGAGCATCAACGAAAAGTCGAAAAATAGCAAAGGTGCGGTTTTTTTTTGGCATGCAAGACGGCACTCAGAGGTGTGTTCGTGCTCGCGTTATTCACCAAAGCTATTCATCGTCGTTATCTTGCGAGGTATAAAGGCAAGCAATATTCTCAAAACCTTTTTCCCTGAGCGATGCAAACTTTCATCTGGCTCACAAGAAAATATGAAGAGACAAAAAGAAAATCAAACGAAATTTTTTCTGCAATTGAACTTGCATGCATTGAGCATTTCGTCATATCTGAACGAAAACAAAAGATTTGCTTACCGTTACTCTAAAAAACACTAGCCAGCTTCTTTCCGAGCACAGTTTCACTCGGGTTAGCTGATATTACGCGACTGCAACTAAGTTGAATGCAGTAAGCCATTCGATTATTCTGGTTTGCACGCTGTGAGACAGACGTTTGAATTTGTCTGGCCTCGCATATGCTGACGAACTTACCACGGATTGTGTAACGCTGGTCGGGGCCCAAACACTTACCGGACCATTCTTGCAGCGGGAGGTAGATGTGAGCCATCTCGCAGCTCCTCAATTCCAGTCCAACGTCTTTCGCCAGTGATTGGGCGTAGTTCAGCCTCTCTTCAGTGCTCCCCATGTCCTGTGACGGTGGAATGAGGCCTTCCCACAGCTGCAACGGTACGGCGCAGAGTTAGTCGTGGCAACTCTAACCGCGGGGACCGCCTTCACAGAGGTTTTCGTTCATAAGCTGTCTTGGCTAATACCCGGATAGCTCCTTCGCGTCAGAATGTGTAAAAACATAAAATAAGAAAAAGAAAAACTTTCAGTGCTTACAGGGAATTTAATAGTCGCATGTTGAGGGCGGTACATCAAACAACTCGGCTGCCTGCCTCAGGCATCGGAGAAGTCATTCCTAACGAGGTGGAACTGATACTGAATCGCCGCCCAAGACTGAGGCGCCAATTGAGACAAAGATGTCAGGCATAGACCTTCGCTCAAAGGGCAAACCCTCAGAGTACCGAGGCGGGCCGCTAACAATGGTGCTGTGCCGCGCGTAAGGAAGGCGTCCTTGGAAGGCGGCCTTGCTCTGTGATTCCAAGCGCTTATACGTTGCATCTGTAAGCTACAGCGCATTCGTCTGCAATCGGTTATGCATAGTTTGTACACTTCGCGCGGGGAATCTATTGAAGTACCTTTACCGCCGCAGTTGCAATACTTGTCATTTAGCTGTTGCGAATGCAAGCTCGTAATATTCATGAGTACAAACAAAAACCCCCGAAAACTAACATAAGTGCGAATGTCGAGGAAATAGATGGGTGTGAACTACAACATTTTTTTTTACTTTAAAATCTCTATTGTGAACTTCGCTACTGTTGTCGCTACGTTATTTTGCGGCATGATGTGCGTGATACTGTAAACTTTCTCATCGTAATTCCTCTTCCTTTTGCACGACAGATATTTTTTTCTCTGCGGTAGAGCCGGTAATACTATTCATGTTTATAATAATAATAAAGTGCACGATGCGCTCGCTTTCGTATCAGAAGGGGGCGTCTCAGCAGGTACAATCGGCAGCGCCCTTCGTAAGTTCTTTTGTCTAACATTGGCCAACTGCCTTAACAAATATGTTCAGCATCACCATTGCTCAGGCACTTTTCTTACGAACAGTTATATCATAAGAACGTTTTTGGTGGTTACGGGCTCTGCTTATTCACCACTCACCTCCGCAAACCTGCTCCAGCGTTCCTTTCTGGCCAGTGCCCTCCAAATTTCTGGTGTAACGTACCAAGCGCCGTAAAACAGAAGACACTCTCCACCAGGCTTCAATAGCTTCGCCATGTTGCTCCATGCCTTGGGCTGGTCTTTCACGCGGTTAAGACTGTTGAAGCAGTAGAGGCGATCGAAAGGTCCGTACAGCCTGAGGAACTCGGAGACGTCTCCTGTTATGTCCAGCTTTTCGTAGGCTAGCTTTGGATGAGAACTGTACTCGCGAGCGTAGGAAACCATGTTTGGGCACACGTCGACCCC
Source organism: Dermacentor albipictus (assembly GCF_038994185.2). Taxonomy (NCBI): domain Eukaryota; kingdom Metazoa; phylum Arthropoda; class Arachnida; order Ixodida; family Ixodidae; genus Dermacentor; species Dermacentor albipictus. Next base: position 57,299,724 of record NC_091830.1, read on the forward strand.
TACAATTCTCTCTACGTTGTCTGGAACGTTGGGCAAAAGGATCTTCATCGTCACTTGACCGCAGCCAGAGCCCACGTCGAGGAATCGCAATGGCCGACACGGACTCGCGCTTTCTTGCCCGATGCCGCTGTCTAGGGCATTGTCGAACGTCAAGTTGTAATAATTTAGCAACTTAGTTATTAAGGGGAAACAACACGATACGTTCTCCGAGTACGCACCCGCGTCGTAGTCAGGTTTGTTGTTTTGGGGCTGGGATTCGTTATGCATTCTATTTGATTCACAGTGACAGTGATGTGCGTGGCTATGTTGTTCTGAGTCGTGCCTGAAAAATTGGGAAAGAATACGGCAATTTGTTTGGTTTCTTGTCTCGCTCTCATTATCCATGTTAAAGACCATCTGCAAGATCAAATTTACCTGCGCAAAATCCCAGTTTAATATTATGAGGGCGTAGAGGAGCCCTTTTGCAATATTTGTACATTTGAAATACCAGCGCGAGCGTCACGCAAGATTCGCAAATGTAGCCATTTTTGATACTGAAAAATAAAATACACTGCGATTACACTGCTCGCTGGAAGCGACGCATGAGCTAACCTGCGGTTTCTCGGCATGACTTCGGTAATCTCGGAGGCCACGTTATAGCAGATTCCGCGGGAGCCGCGGTTTCCTGTGAAGAATTCTCTCCCCGTGTGAGACGATCAGACTACCGCGCCCTCTGATTGGCCTTTGTCGATTTACAGATGTCCCAACGCGAGTCCTAGCGGGAGGCCTAGCGGGCGGCGTCGTCTGCTGCCCGCTGCTCGCTAACAATGTTCCGACACGGCTTGTGGGGGCTTTCCTCTTAGCGTCACCACACGCGCCCTTCTTGTGATGTGCTGTTTAAATGTTGCTAACACAAAAAAGGGAACTAGAGATTACCAGTTATGCGGTGTTGGCAAAATTGTTTAAGTGGTATATTACGCAATTTATGACAAATTTCTTCACAATAAAATGTCTTTACAGTTGGCCTTGAAGTGTTCTTGAGAAGCAAAGCTGCTGAGCACCTTGAAATTTACGTTGCTGGAACTGCTGGCGCTAGAGGTGCTAGAGCCCATTTGCAGTCACATCAGGGCCAAGAACGAGGCTGAAGTGGATCGCAGGACAAGCCGGGGCAATTACGCGCCATTCGGACTCGTGTATACTCCACAACGTACGAGACTTTTCCGAACGCAAAAAAAAATTCGATTCGATGTTTCGACAAGCGTACTTCTTGATTTGCGCCGAAATTTGGTTGAAAAAGGCTGAAAGCTTCCATGAGCCGGAAAGTGTATCAGACCTGTAACAAAGCGCGAGATCTTACCTGAATATCTTGGCGAACGAGTTTTCAAGCTAGTTCTCTATCTACCATGGGCGTTCACGTGATGAAGGGAGTGAATATATGAACCACGTTATACAGGCATCTGTTATCAGCCCCCTTTTATGTGCCCGTGTGGCGGCAGCAGACGTGGGGCAGCTGCGTCGAGATGAGCGAATATATACAGCAATATTAAAGATTTTAAAGAGGTTACAAGCGCGTCATGCAAAACATCCTACAATCTCCTGTCCCATTTTGACTAGAGCCGTCGTAGCCATAAAGTTCCTTTTTGTTTTTCCTACATGTGTTCACCCAATGGGTGACTGACACATTCGCATCCTCCTATTGAGTGCAGCGCAGTGGTAGTGCGAATGTGCCCTGTTTGTCCCTTTTTATTTTGCTCTTGTACTTATACGCATCCTCCTCCTTCTCGTTCCACCCCTGCGTAAGGTAGCGAACCGCACTTTCTCTTTCTGCAAGATTAACCTTGCTGCCTTTCTTTTTTCTCTCTCTCTCTCTGAATATATAGCACCGCCCGGCTGTCCTCTTTATAATGGCCATCAACCCCTGATAACATTCGAACATGCAGACAGCACGGCAAGGACAGGTCAGATAATCCGACATCACAACTTTTTACACTTGACGCATTTTTGTTTTCAGAAACGCTGATACCTACTATCGTTTCTCGGTGGCCATGGTGTTCGGCTGCTGAGCACGAGCTCTAACAATCGAATCCCTGCCATGGAGGCCGCTTTTCGACGGCGGCGAAAAGAGAAAATTTAAGTGTACCTAGATTTAGGTAGACCCCCATGTGGTCCAAATTTCCGAAGTCCCCAACTACAGCGTTCCTCATGGTATAAATCGTGGTTCTGGCACGTAAATTTTTAGAATTATACGAGCGCTGAAGCCTCGATCCCTTTAAATGGACACAGAAGAGAAACAGCAAATTTGTTCAGAATGCCGGTATTCTTTAAAAACCCTATTTTCGTTTATTGAGCGTTAAGAGGTTCATTACAAACAAACAACTTGAAGGTCGCATTTCTACTTACTGTTGTCCAGAAATTTTCGACATTGTTCTACGTCAATCTGTCTAATTTCACAACAATTCACCAACGTAACTCAATACCCGCGTTACTGAAAGAGCAGCATTATAAAAAAACTTACATTTCAAAAGGCAGGCGAAATTTTAATATCTTTCTTTTAGCATATTTGACTCAGTACGTCCTTTTATTAACAAGCGTATTCATGCAACTTATTCATAGTGTCCTTCTTCCGTCATAGCACAGTTTTGGTCAGGAATAAAAGACTGCTGCAACACGACAAAAGCGTTACGAATAACCACCGTAGATTCGAATATGCCAAGAAGGGTCTACCCGGTCGACATTGCTGACCGAAAGTTGTTGAAATGTTCTTGGTCTTTTGAAATATATTTTTTAATGGTGCGCTTTCAGTTGAGTTGGTGCATGACCAAGTTTGATTGAAGTCTGCAGGAAAACGTCTAAAATGTGGCGGTATGTACAGCGAAGCTTTCTTTGCACGTTATCTTTCCTCGCTGAACACACACACACACACACACACACACACACACACACACACATATATATATATATATATATATATATATATATATATATATATATATATATATATATATATATATATATATATTGAGTGTTTCTTATAGCTGATGCACGGGGGCGCCCCGACGAAGACGACGAACGCCCACTGGTTCTCGAGCTGTCGGCTGAACTGGCCAGCGCTGCAGTTACCTTTTGTAAATATACTTTGTAAGCGGTTTCCAGTCGTAATCCTTTGTTCATGTCACATTTTGGTGGCGGATGCCGTTCCCCGTCCTCGACATGGAGCTCCGCTGCGGCCGCACCTTCCGGCTTTCCAGCATGGCTCCCAGTGACGACACCTCGTCTCCTCTTACTCCTGCAACCCCGACAGCAACGTACGTTACCGTCACCAATCCCCGCGATCCTGGCATACTCCTCGGCCAAGATAGTGTCTACGTTGAGGACTGGCTCAACCCGTATGAGCGTGTAAGCTGAAACTAGCGCTGGGACCCTACCATTATGCTAGCCAAAGTCCTATTCTACTTGGGCAGAACACCTCGTGTCTGGTTCCTGACACACGAGGACGAGATCTCTAGCTGGGATGCTTTCAAGGAGAAGCTCGTCGACCTCTTTGGAGATCCCACCGGCCGGCAGCTGGCTGCTAGAAAAAAGCTCGCTACCCGAGTTCAGTTTTCTACAGAATCGTATGCCTCGTACATACAAGACATGCTCGCTCTTTCCCGGAAAGCCGACGAGAAAATCTCCGAGGTTGACAAAGTCAGCCACGTACTCAAGGGAATCGCGGACGGCGCCTAGCACTTGTTCGTCTTCAACAATGTGTCCACCATCGACTTCATTGTCAAGGAATGCCGCCGCTTTGAGCTCGCCAAAAGCCGCCGCGTCATTCCACTGTTCTACCGGCTCCCTAACACGGTTGCGACGTCGTCTTGCGTTGACCTTACCACTTCATCAGCATTAAGTGGGCACGTCACACGTATTGTTTGGCGCGAACTCGAGGCTACAAGTGGTGCACCGTTCCATTCACGCCCACTTGAACCCACTATTGACCAACCAGCCCCAGCGATCTCTCTCATTCAGGCAGTTGTACGGCAAGAAGGACAAACAGGCAAACACCCTGACGTCCGACCGGTGCACGGTGCTGACTGCTTCGCCTGATGGCGATCTGGACTCACCTCGCAGATATCGCAACCCTACCGAGTTGAGATCTCCGGACGACAAAGCCATTTGCTTCCATTGCGTCCGATTGACCACGTCGCTCGCCACTGCCGCACCTCATGGACGCCGCCGTATACGGGCTTCTAGTCCCCGTCTCCTCTACCACATGCCGACCCGCACGGTTACTCGCATCGCCGTACGCCTGCTACCTCTGACGTATCCGTCGATGTCAGTCGTCCTGCTCACTCGGCGTCACCTCAGCGCCGTCGGTCACCGTCGCCCCAGCCACGCCGCTCCTCGTCGCCGACCAATTATGGACAATCCGGACGGAAAACTAGACCATGCGGCTGCTGGAGGTAATGTTGCATTATCTTCGTCGTGTCTAAACCCTCCATTGACGCTCCCAAAGAACAATAACTTGATATTAACCTCGACGGAATCCCTTTGACGGCGTTAGTAGATACTGAAGCACAGGTGTCCACAATGAGTTGTAACCTCCGTCGTCGACTGAAAAAAGTTTATCGCGCCTCCTACTACTCGAGCCGTACGCGTGGCCGATGGCAGCACTGTTGATGTCACAGGAATGTCTACGCCCCGTATAAGTATCACCGGCCGCCACTTTCCGTTCTTTTTACAGTGCTGACCAATTGTCCCCATGATTTCATCCACGGACTCGACTTCCTTACGGCGCATTCAGCTTTCATCGACTGTTCTGCGGGCACACTTCGCCTCGAACTTCCTCTGCTCTTGCATATTCGTGCCGAACTGCCAAACCACTTAAGTACAACTTAAGTGCTGCTTAAGTGCGACTTAAGTGCTTAAGTGCGGCTTAAGTGCCACTTAAGTGCTGCTGGTGCTGCTGCTGCTGCAATGCTGCTGCTGCTGCAATGCTGCGACTGCTGCTGCAATGCTGCGGCTGCTGCTGCAATGCTGCTGCTGCTGCCGCCGCTGCAATGCTGCTGCTGCTGCTGCTGCTGTTGCAATGCTGCTTCTGCTGTGCTGCAATGCTGCTGCTGCTGCGATACTGCTGCTGCTACTGCTGCAATGCTGCTGCGGCTGTTGCTGCAATGCTGCTGCTGCTGCTGCAATGCTGCTGCTGCTGCTGGCGCTGCTGTAATGCTGCTGCTGCTGCTGCTGCTGCTGCTGCTGCTGCTGCTGCTGCTGCTGCTGCTGCTGCTGCTGCTGCTGCTGCTGCTGCTGCTGCTGCTGCTGCTGCTGCTGCTGCTGCTGCTGCTGCAATGCTGCAATGCTGCTGCAATGCTGCTGCAATGCTGCTTCTGCTGCTGCTGCTGCAATGCTGCTGCTGCTGCTGCTGCTGCTGCAATGCTGCTGCTGCTGCTGCTGTTGCAATGCTGCTTCTGCTGTGCTGCAATGCTGCTGCTACTGCTGCAATGCTGCTGCGGCTGTTGCTGCAATGCTGCTGCTGCTGCTGGCGCTGCTGTAATGCTGCTGCTGCTGCAATGCTGCTGCAATGCTGCTGCTGCTGCTGCTGCTGCTGCTGCTGCTGCTGCTGCTGCTGCTGCTGCTGCTGCTGCTGCTGCTGCTGCTGCTGCTGCTGCTGCTGCTGCTGCTGCTGCTGCTGCTGCTGCTGCTGCTGCTGCAATGCTGCAATGCTGCTGCAATGCTGCTGCAATGCTGCTTCTGCTGCTGCTGCTGCTGCTGCAATGCTGCTGCTACTGCTGCTGCTGCTGCTGGTGCTGCTCCTGCTACTGCTGCAATGCTGCGACTGCTGCTGCAATGCTGCGGCTGCTGCTGCAATGCTACGGCTGCTGCTGCAATGCTGCTGCTGCTGCAATGCTGCTGCTGCTGCAATGCTGCTGCTGCTGCTGCTGCTGTTGCAATGCTGCAATGCTGCTGCTGCAATGCTGCTTCTGCTGTGCTGCAATGCTGCTGCTGCTGCTCCTGCGATACTGCTGCTGCTACTGCTGAAATGCTGCTGCTGCTCTTGCTGCAATGCTGCTGCTGCTGCTGCTGTTGCTGCTGTAATGCTGATGCTGCTGCTGCTGCTGCACTGCTGCAATGCTGCTGCTGCAATGCTGCTCCTGCTGTGCTGCAATGCGGCTTCAGCTGTGCTGCAATGCTGCTGCTGCTGCGATACTGCTGCTGCTACTGCTGCAAAGCTGATGCTGCTGTTGCTGCAATGCTGCTGCTACTGCTGCTGCTGCTGCTGCAATGCTACTGCTGCTGCAATGCTGCTGCTGCTGCAATGCTGCTGCTGCTTCTGCTGCAGTGCTGCTGCTCCTGCAATGCTGCTGCTGCTGCAATGCTGCTGCTATGTTGTTGCTGCTGTTGCTGCAATGCTGATGCTGCTGCTGCAATGCTGCTGCTGCTGCAATGCTGCTGCAATGCTGCTGCAATGCTGCTGCTGCTGCAATGCTGCTGCTGCTGCAATGCTTCCAATGCTTTGCAATAACAGCGCTTTGTGCTTGTTCCATGGCCTGTTCTTGTATGCTATAATCGATGATGAGCACTTTTCTATAGTTTACATTCAATATGCCACCCACGGTTACACTGACGTTTACATGAAACTTTCCTTAAGAGGATCGCCGCCGGCTTGCAAAATGCACCTAATTCCATGTCTTCTCTATAAGTATCAGCTAAAGAAAGACTCTTGTAGTATAATCATATTAGCACTGTAGTAAAGGTGTCGCAGTTTCACCGAAAAAGCGAAGCATCGATTGCGATAGCAAATTAGTGAACTAAGCGAAGTAAACTCTAGAAGAACTAAGGCTGGGCGAGTTGGTGATCTTGCATACTAAGAAGATTTTGCTCGAAAACCACACACACAAGAAAGACGTTGACTTTACGGGCGCAACTTCAACTGTTTAATGATGCTTAAAGCACTCGACATATATAGCCCTCCAAAACACCCCGCATGTACACGCACGCGTACAATGTAACATGGATTAAAAATTCTTATCAGAGTAGGCGCGATAAAAACTTCAGCTCAGCCTCGTAAAGCAAAACAAATCTGTCACTAACACAGTTCGGACCCGCTTTCTTCATGTAGAACGCTTCCAATGTTTCACGCGATGTCTGATGTCTGCCTTTACCCAGAATCCTCGCACCGCGGAACCGAGGAAAACAATCGGTGTAAGGCCTGTAGTGATCCACAAGTCGCTCACCTTCATTATTTTTTATACCTTTTGCATACTCCCTAAGCCGCTCGTTCACACAACGCGCCCCGTCTGTCCAATGTAGGATTTCCCATAGGAAAGAGGAATTTCATATACGACGTTTGTGGCACACTTTGCGAACTGCTGTACTGCTTCTTCTGAGAGCCAAGCATTTGGCTTTGGCAAGGTATGCGACGGCTTAGCTGGACAAGCTTTCGTGGAGTGGAGAACACTACCGGTACCTTATACCCGTTAGCCAGTTTTTTCAGGCTTTGTGTTGCTTTATGGATGTAGGGGACCACTATAGGCCACTCTTTTCCAATCGACTCTTGCCTGCTTACCCCAGCCTTCAACTTCTACAAAAGCATTTCTGCCACAGGGACCAAGATCGACTCAGGGAAGCCAGCTGCAACGAGCCTGCCCAATCGGTTGTAAAAACTGGCTTGTATCTCATGCACGCACGACTTCCGGAGCCATGACCCCAGGCAGAGGTTTGCGATGACTCTTTTCACTTCCTTTGAGTGGGCCGAATTATGCGGCAGAAGTCCTTTTTCGCACGAGGGGAGTAAACGCAACAAATGTGTTCATCTGAAAACTTTAACTGTAAATCTAAAAACTGAAAGATACCATTATGTGGTACCTCATAATAAAGCTTAGCCCTTCCCCCAGGTTCCTAAAATCATCTAAAACACTGCTCACTGTAGCCTTATTCGAAATGGAGCACTCCTTGTTTAAAACCACTAAAATGTTGTTCATTTAACGAAACACTTTAAGGACATTGTCATTAATAAAATAGTTAAAACGTAGAACGACAGAAAGCATAGCTAGTTGGTAAGGATTCAATGTGCAAAATAGAAGTGAGGCGTGCAGACGTCCTGTCTGCATGCCTCACTTCTATTTTGCAAAATGGATAGTTAAAACGATCGTGTAGCGAGTGATCGATAGATGATAAGAAGATGTTGCAAAGTATAGGAGCTATGCAAGAGCCCATGCATATGCCTTTCTTCTGTAGGTAAGGTTGCTCGTCAAATAGGATAAAAGTATTCTGGAGTTAAAATTTTAAAAGCATGAAAAAGTTAACAACATTGATACCAGCCACGTTTTTGAAAGCCACCGAGCCGCTCTCGACTATGCAATCCTCAAAAGAGGCAAACAGGTCCGGATAGAGCACTGAATAAAGAAACACGTCAAGAAAGCGGGTCCGAACTGTGCTAGTGACATATAGGTCTTTCTTTACGAGGCTCAGCTGAAGTTTCTATCGCGCCTACACTGATAGGACTTTTAATTCCATATTGTCTTTAACGCGTGCCCGTGCGCGGTGTTTTGGAAGGCTATATATGTCGAGTGCTTCCACGCTCATTAACCAGTTTAAGTGGTGCCCGTGGTGTCCTCGTCTTTCTTGTGTGTGTTGTTTTGGCACAAAATCTTTTTAGTAAACGAAGTAAGGACAGTAGGTTTATCGACCGTATAAACCTGCAATCATAAGCATACCTACTAAACCTAGAAGGGTAAGGTCAGGCGCGCACACTCACTCGATGACCGTGGAAACTCGCTGTGGAAATGCTGCCGTGAGCAAACGCGACCGCAGCAGACAGCGAATTGACCTTCCTGTTGCCGCTCGAATCAACGAGAAATACGCCGCCAAACGACAGTGCAGCGGAGAAGCTTGATGTGGGCGAGTCGTCTTGTCCGTCGTACATGTTCCTCTTTTAGTGCGCGTCTTCGTAGCGCTCTTCTCTTCACAGTGCAGCGCCGACTCTGTATCCGTCAAAGATAGTTTTCAAAATGCAGCGGCCCGGTGGCCCGGGCCGCCCAATGAGGTCACCACGATGGTTATGTCATTAAGGCAAACTCGATGATAAAACCAACACCTTGGAATCTGTGTGAACCGAAAGTTTTGCGAAGCGGTTAAAAATGCTGTCAATTCACCAATTTCACTCCTTCCTCTTTGGCTTAAAGGTAACCGTATAGCGCGCTTGCGCTCTCTCGCAGCCGTGCTACGAAGTTGTGACAATTCTTACAATCTATTGTGTTTCTCTATTTTTTTACTTTGTTCAAATCTACAGCTCGCTTCTTCGGCAATGCTTCAATGAATGCCCCGCTAGGGCTACCCTTAATGCGGTAATCCTCATCAACATTCTGCGATCATCCCGAGGAGGAGGTGGAAACAAGCAAATAAGGGGGGATATTAACGAGAAATATGTCTGGTTGGCTAGCCTACCCTGGGGGATGGGAAGGAGATAGTTGGCGTTGGCAAGGCGGAAGTATACAGGTGTACGTGTTATTGTGACTTTATGGTTATTAAAGTAAGCAGAGAAAGATTAAAATGATCTACTTCCTCAAACGAATTGTGTTCTTGAAGACGAACGTTTGTTTTCACGCTAATATTTGGGTCTCATTCGTTTTATTCCAGTAATTCCATAGAAAGCAAGGCCAGGAACCTGTACATCTATATTGCCATTAAAGGTGGCGGTGCTGTTCTTCGTGTGAGCTATTGAGGGTTAGATATGTCTGGCCGAGTTCACAAATACGGCTTAGATTTAACAAGATTTTTATCTTGGAAGGACAAACGGAAATGAGAAAAATGCATGAATATGCTTGTGCAGATAGACTGATAACAGGTAAAAGCACTCGTACTGGAAACCTGACTAGGTTGATAACGTACCACGAATGTCGGCCGTGGTAAAGTATGGCTTCGCGATGCCGATATAGAGGGTGTTCAGTGCACAGCTGCAAGCGCATCCAATCATTTACGGCTTTTGCCGAAAGCGACCCGCGTACGCCACAACCACGGGGGAACAGCATGCTTCCAAGTTCACAATGTCGTTACTAATGGGCAGAAACACGATAGCTTACGATGTACGATGCAACGCTACATAAACCATGGTTCGCCATATTGGAGCAATGCCTGCACAAAGCAAACCAAGCCAAGCGCGAATGAAGATGCCGGCACGCTGTCGTACGTCCGCGTTGGCGGTGTCACGCAGTCTGATGCGCTGAAATTTAGCATATGCCTGAGCAATAGGGGAAGGCCTCATTACAAAAAAAAAAAGAGAAAGCCGAAAAATTCATGAATGCGGGCTTTGTGGCGCTGGGCAGAAATTCCCATCTGTATTATGACTTCATTCCTACACGTTAAGCAGCGGGAACACTATCTTTGTTGTAAATAAACTTCTCGCTCCTTTATGAGCACCAAAACCCACAGTGCTTCTCAATATAAACGTGTAGCGCCATGGCTGGATCCAAAATGCTGTTCGATTTATCCGTAAGGTCGAATTATAGGAAGTAGAGCAATAAGGACTTCCCTGTACCAGATCAGAGGAACACGGCAGTCTTTTGTGCACTCAGATGTTTGATACATGATTCCAGTAGTTAGTGCAAAGGAGAATACCTTGAGTAAAAATTGCCATCACTTCATTGAGCTGGTTCAGATTTGAACTGTTTTGATCGAAAAAGGCTGCTCTAAATTTAAAATTTCGTGGTGAGAATACTCACTTTTTTTAAGTTAAGCTTTTTCAAGTTGAAAATATTCTACTCCAAAACTATGCTTTTTATGCTCCAAATTAATCCAATATTTGTTACAACTGTCTTACTAGGCCAGAAAATCTGGCGAACAAAATTCATGTATATGCGTGTCAAGATCTTTGAACTTCAAGAGGCTGCCAGCTGTGGATTACGGCAGTATTAGGAGCAAATTCTGCCATTCTCACATCGTTTCAACATTTCTGTGATTGTGTTCATAATTTTAGGGTTCGTCACGCAGTTTCTAGGATCCAAGTACTCTCATCTGTACATCTATGTATCTTTTTTGTATCTAACCGTTTTCCCGATTTTCTGGGTCATTGGGTAGTCCATGGCTAAGTCGGCAGTGCATCGGGCTGGTGTGCTGAGAGAATAGCTTTTGCACAGACCCTCATATAAATTAGGGTCACTGAGTATGAACCAATCTGTACATATGGGCCGCTCTTCAACGAACCTCAGTTCAGGCAGACATGGGTAAAGGTAGATGCGAGACATGGTACATACCGTAGTTCGAAGAAACTGTTTGACACCGACTTTGAGCACTGGGCATGTGGCACTCATTGTGTCGTCATCATCAGCAGCCTGGTTGCGCCCACTGCAGGGCAAAGGCCTCTCCCATATTTCTCCAACAACCCCGGTCATGTACTAATTGTGGCCATGCCGTCCCTGCAAACTTCTTAATCTCATCCACCCACCTAACTTTCTGCTGCCCCCTGCTACGCTTCCCTTCCCTTGGAATCTAGTCCGTAACCCTTAATGACCATTGGTTATCTTCCCTCCTCATTACATGTCCTGCCCATGCCCAATTCTTTTTCTTGATTTCAACTAAGATGTCATTAACTCGCGTGTGTTCCCTCACCCAATCTGCTCTTTTCTTATCCCTTAACGTTTCACCTATCATTCTTCTTTCCATAGCTCGTTGCGTCGTCCTCAATTTGAGTAGAACCCTTTTCGTAAACCTCCAGGTTTCTGCCCCGTAGGTGAGTACTGGTAAGACACAGCTATTATAAACTTTTCTCTAGAGGGATAATGGCAACCTGCTGTTCATGATCTGAGAATGCCTGCCAAACGCACCCCAGCCAATTCTTTTTCTTCTGATTATTTCCGTCTCATGATCCGGATCCGCCGTCACTATCTGCCCTAAGTGGATGTATTCCCTTACCACTTCCAGCGCCTCGCTACCTATTGTATATTGCTGTTCTCTTCCGAGACTGTTAAACATTACTTTAGTTTTTTGCAGAATAATTTTTAGACCCACTCTTCTGCTTTGCCTCTCCAGGTCGTTCAGCATGCATTGCAATTGGTCCCCTGAGTTACTAAGCAAGGCAATATCATCAGCGAATCGCAAGTTACTGAGGTATTCTCCATTAACTTTTATCCCCAATTCTTCCAAATCCAGGTCTCTGAATACCTGCTGTAAACATGCTGTGAATAGCATTGGAGAGATCGTATCTCCCTGTCTGACGCCTTTCTTTATTGGGTTTTGTTACTTTCTTTGTGGAGGACTACGGTGACTGTGGAGCCGCTATAGATATCTTCCAGTATTTTTACATACGACTCATCTACACCCTGGTTCCGTAATGCGTCCATGACTGCTGAGGTTTCGACAGAATCAAACGCTTTCTCGTAATCAATGAAAGCTATATATAAGGGTTGGTTATATTCCGCACATTTCTCTATCACCTGGTTGATAGTGTGAATATGATCTATTGTTGAGTAGCCTTTGCGGAATCCTGCCTGGTCCTGTGCTTGACAGAAGTCTAAGGTGTTCCTTATTCTATTTTCGATTACCTTAGTAAATAGTTTGTAGGCAACGGGCAGTAAGCTGATCGGTCTATAATTTTTCAAGTCTTTGGCGTCCCCTTTCTCATGGATTAGGATTATGTTAGCATTTTTCCAAGATTCCGGTACGCTCGACGTTATGAGGCATTGCGTATACAGGGTGGCCAGTTTCTCTAGAACAATCTGCCCATCATCCTTCAACAAATCTGCTGTTACCTGATCCTCCCCAGCTGCCTTCCCCCTTTGCATATCTCCCAAGGCTTTCTTTACTTCTTCCGGCGTTACCTTTGGGATTTCGAATTCCTCTAGACTAATTTCTCTTCCATTGCCGTCGTGGGTGCCACTGGTACTGTATAAATCTCTATAGAACTCCTCAGCCACTTGAACTATCTCATCCATATTAGTAATGATATTGCCGGCTTTGTCTCTTAACGCATACATCTGATTCTTGCCAATTCCTAGTTTCTTCTTCACTGTTTTTAGGCTTCCTCCGTTCCTGAGAGCATGTTCAATTCTATCCATATTATACTTCCTTATGTCAGCTGTCTTACGCTTGTTGATAAACTTCGAAAGTTCTGCCAGTTCTATTCTAGCTGTAGGGTTAGAGGCTTTCATACATTGGCGTTTCTTGATCAGATCTTTCGTCTCCTGCGATAGTTTACTGGTATCCTGCCTAACGGAGTTACCATCGACTTCCATTGCACACTCCTTAATGATGCCCACAAGATTATCGTTCATTGCTTCAACACTAAGGTCCTCTTCCTGAGTTAAAGCGGAATACCTGTTCTGTAGCTTGATCTGGAATTCCTCTATTTTCCCTCTTATCGCTAACTCATTGATGGGCTTCTTATGTACCAGTTTCTTCCGTTCCCTTCTCAGGTTTAGGCTAATTCGAGTTCTTACCATCCTGTGGTCACTGCAGCGCACCTTACCGAGCACGTCCACATCTTCTATGATGCCAGGGTTAGCGCAAAGTATGAAGTCTATTTCATTTCTAGTCTCGCCGTTCGGCCTGCTCCACGTCCACTTTCGGCTATCCCTCTTGCGGAAGAAGGTATTCATTATCCTCATATTATTCTGTTCCGCAAACTCTACTAGTAACTCTCCCCTGATATTCCTAGTGCCTATGCCATATTCCCCTACTGCCTTGTCTCCAGCCTGCTTCTTGCCTACCTTGGCATTAAAGTCGCCCATTAGTATAGTGTACTTAGTTTTCACTCTACCCATCACCGATTCCACGTCTTCATACAAGCTTTCGACTTCCTGGTCATCATGACTGGATGTAGGGGCGTAGACCTGTACAATCTTTATTTTGTACCTCTTATTAAGTTTCACAACAAGACCTGCCACCTTCTCGTTAATGCTATAGAATTCCTCATAGCGAGGCGTGCCTTCCCCTCAGAAAGTCATGGATGTAGTCATGAAAGCGTTGACCAAGTCCTAGTGCAGATTTGTTGTAGAAAGGCCTTTTCTAGGTCTAGGCCTAGGGTGGCCTGTGATGCCTCTTGTTTTGCTGTCGAGTATTTGGCTTTTGACAAGCTTCACAGCGTCTTGCGTCACCAGCCAAAGACGAAAGCCAATGATGTTGTGAGGATATATCGCGTGTTTTTCCAGGTTAGGCCTCATATGGTTTAAGCACCGCACGCTCCTTGGTCTTACCCACTCACGACGTAAGCGAGATTGGACGCAGATTGTCCATGCTGAGAGATTTGCCGGGTTCCGGTACTAAGAACGTTTAAGCCCTCTTCTATTCTATGGGAAGTGTGCCTAAACGCAACGTCTCATTAACTATCGCAATGAGTTGTTCCGCGCCGCCATCATCCAGATTGTGAAGGGCCTTGTTGGTGATGTTATGCGGCCCCGGAACGAATCGGCTGTTGAGACCTATCAGTGCTTGTATTAACCTCTTCTGTGGTACACCCTGAGCTAGTTCAACCTCAGCTTTGCGGTATTTAAAACAACCTCAAGTATGTCTTACAGCTCCAAGGATAAGAAAGACGACTGACCTGCATTATTTGGCCTCTAGGCAAGCCGCTCTGGATTGTTTACACACTTTCTAGTTTGACCGAGTCTACATATATACGGATGGCTTTTCCACTCTGACCAGCTCCATCGGCGCAGTGGTTATACCATCACGATCAATAAGCATTCGATACAAGATTTATGACTTGAAAACATCGGCTGGTTCGGAGCCTGTTGCCCTCTGAGATGCCTTTGATTATATTAACAACCAACCAGCTAATCGGTGGGCAATATTCTGCGATTCGAAGGCGGCCTTACAACGTCTTCTCTCATCTCTTCGTCACTGGTCCTGTGAAAAACGCGTGTCGGAGATACGAGAAATGCACCATCATATGATAGCGAAAGGAGACCACGTCGTGTTTCAGTGGCTGCCTGGCCATTGAGGTATCTCCGGCAACGACCTCGCTGACGAAGCTGCTAGGAAAACATACGAAGGAGCAAGCCTTGTTTCTGTACCTTTATCGCGGACTTACGCTGCCCAACACTTAAGCTAGCGCACTATATGACATTAGAGTAGTGGTAAACTCCTGAATTCACCTAAGATTGATTGCATTCCCTCGACCGATCTATGCAACTGCTGCTGTTACCAAGGCTTCCGCGAAAAGGGGAAACAATGCTGTGCCACTTACGCTTGGGTGTCGCATTCACCAATACACATACGTTTTTGAGGAGAATGGCTGATAGCGTCGAGTGCAATGCCTGCGGTGTCGTGGAAATTATAGAACATCTACTGTACTTCTGCCCATCTTTTGAAATTGAGAAACATGACTTCTGCACAGCTCTCTATCAGATAGAAAACCGTTCCCCTTGAACAAGATATTGGGACCATGGCCTTGCATATCGCAACTACAAAAAGCACAAAAGCGCTGCTGCGATATTTGAAAGCTACCAGATTGAGTCACTGTCTGTGATCCGAACTGAGTCACCGAATGACATCCCCAGTGGACTTTGTATTCTTTTTATCTTTCCATCCCCTTTTCTCTTTTGCCACTGGAGGGTAGGCAAATGGGCTCAGTCCTGGTTAACCTCCCTACCTTTCGTTTATTATTTCCTCTCTCTCTCTTCAGAGGTGAAGTTGGCGTCAAGCCCCGCGTTAGGTCGACCCGAGCATTGGGAGGCCGCGTCCTCGGGAGCTGCCACATCTTCCCAGTTTCGAGATCAGTGATTACCGTTCACGTAGCTGCCTCGAGATCCGTCTGGAGTTGCGTCATGCACCCATCTAGGGGTGCGTCCACGTGCTCCGCGGACCTACCGGTCCTCAGCGCTCTGCACTTATCCCAGTCCACTAGCTTGAATATCTCTTCCTCGGTCCTGTGCCAGCCTACCATAATCGCAATCATCCAGGAGTCACTGCCCAAATCCACGAGTTTTGCACCACGATGCTCGAGTAATGTTTTTGATGAAAACCAGCTCAGGCTGGTGTCCGCGCTGGTGGAAGGTCCCCGTCTTGTTGGTTGTGTCGGGTTGGTTATGAGCTCAAGACCTGCCTCGATGCTCTTTCCATTTATATTTGCCTCTAGGTGTACTCTGCACTTATCCCCACGTCGGAGGTGGGGCATTAAAGTCTCCCGCCTCGAGTAGGGGGTTACTGCCTGCCAGGTGCGCGGCCTTTGTTAGGAAAGCCCGAAACCTCTGCCTGTGCTTTTTTGAGCTGCTGTATGCGTTGAGGGTGAACGTTGGCTTGCTACATTTCCCCTTGCCTGCTTTCTCTGCAATCATATATTCGATGGTATAGACGGCATGTGTATGTCGTGCTGTACGAACGTGAGCTTGTTCCGTACCAGAATGGCGACCCCGCCCACCGTTAGAATGGCTGGCCAGGGCACGATAGCCCTGCATTTTAATGTGCTTGATGAGCGTATCCTGCAGCTTGATCACGCTAGGCTTTCTGTCCTGAGGTACTGCCGTAGCGTTCGTGCCTTGCCTCCCCGTCCTCGACAGTTCCACTGCAATGCTGTGAAGTCTCTAGTGTTTCCTACCATCGTGGGGAGTTCTGTGCATGCTCGCGCGACTACCTCGCATTACTCGACCCGGTGGTTGACTGGTCGCCATTTCGGAGTGGCTAGTCGCTCGGGGTGCTAGTGCAGGGAGCACCACATTGTGTAAGAATGCCTAAGTCTTGTTGCAGCGTTGGTTGTATCCATAGCCGCCATGTTGGTTTGGAGACTGTTTGTGTTTGTGTGTAGGTTGGCTACATTTGTTTCCAGACGAGTGATATTGGATTGCATGCCGGCTATCGACTAACTAAGCTGCTTGACACTGTCACTGGGCGCTCTCAGTATCTCACGGATCTCAGAGCGAGCGTCCCCGGCCGCCGTCGATTCTTATTCGCCATTGAGGACCCTGCGTTTGGTGGCCCTCTCGCTATCGATTTCATTATCTGCTTTTTTACTCATGGGTCGTGGTTGGGATGTAGGCTCGACCGACATCCTAGCCGTATTGCCGCTCCTAAATTCGTTTAATTCTCTCATGAGGTTGTGAATCACGGTTCGCATATACGCGTTTTCAATTTCTACCTTAGCCAGCCTCTCATTGCTCAAATGCCCCGTTCACGTACCCCCGGTTAGCTTGTTTGGGCCGCTTTCCCTCAGGCGGTCGGCCCATGTTGTGCCGGTTGTCGGTCTGCCTCCTAAGTTGTGGTCCTCCAGGATCGCAGAATGAAACGCTGTCGCAATTCGTACATAGAATGGCATTGGCAACCGTAATAAGATTTTGTAATTAGGACGACCAACACAGGTAAAAAACTTGCTCTTTACTAATATTATCCTGAACGGAAAGCCAATTTACTGCCCGAATTCCCGAACCAAATTTATGTGTGCTGTTTCAATGGCTTTATCCCGTGGATTACATAGTTGTCAGCCAAGCGTGGGTATTTCCGCCCTCGTAGCCAGTGCTGAAATTCTTCGTTAGCGTCTTTGAACAAATCGTGCCTTTCTTCAGCGCTCAGGGTGTTATTTCCTGGTATCAATGCCGTCAGCATTCCTGCAGAATATATTGAGAAGGAAACAAAAAACGCCGTCAATGCGCACTCTAAGCATTGAACATTTCTAAACAGTGCTGGGGCTCTAAATACAAACGACTCCTTTATTATTCTGCTGTTTTTGCCTTTCCACATCTTTTCACACGATGCTGCTTTCCAGCTATCGAATAAATCGGGTTTGGCTTGCTGGATCATAAGATATACACTATAGTAAATAAGAGGAAAAGAAGCCTTATAATAGCAAGAGCTTTAAATTGTAACAGTTTTCTTTGTTGCAGGCAACATAGAAATTCGAACATAAAGAAGTTATGGATAGGACAATAAAATTTTGAATAGAATAATAAGACAGATCAAAGTACATAAGCACCAATTTCGAGAACAACGCCTGTCCAGGATGCGGCCAGTGCACAGAGCATCAACGAAAAGTCGAAAAATAGCAAAGGTGCGGTTTTTTTTTTTTGGCATGCAAGACGGCGCTCAGAGGTGTGTTCGTGCTGGCGTTATTCACCAAAGCTATTCATCGTCGTTATCTTGCGAGGTATAAAGGCAAGCAATATTCTCAAAGCCTTTCTCCCTGAGCGATGCAAACTTTCATCTGGCTCACAAGAAAATATGAAGAGACAAAAAGAAAATCAAACGAAATTTTTTCTGCAATTGAACTTGCATGCATTGAGCATTTCGTCATATCTGAACGAAAACAAAAGATTTGCTTACCGTTACTCTAAAAAACACTAGCCAGCTTCTTTCCGAGCACAGTTTCACTCGGGTTAGCTGATATTACGCGACTGCAACTAAGTTGAATGCAGTAAGCCATTCGATTATTCTGGTTTGCACGCTGTGAGACAGACGTTTGAATTTGTCTGGCCTCGCATATGCTGACGAACTTACCACGGATTGTGTAACGCTGGTCGGGGCCCAAACACTTACCGGACCATTCTTGCAGCGGGAGGTAGATGTGAGCCATCTCGCAGCTCCTCAATTCCAGTCCAACGTCTTTCGCCAGTGATTGGGCGTAGTTCAGCCTCTCTTCAGTGCTCCCCATGTCCTGTGACGGTGGAATGAGGCCTTCCCACAGCTGCAACGGTACGGCGCAGAGTTAGTCGTGGCAACTGTCACCGCGGGGACCGCCTTCACAGAGGTTTTCGTTCATAAGCTGTCTTGGCTAATAGCCGGATAGCTCCTTCGCGTCAGAATGTGTAAAAACATAAAATAAGAAAAAGAAAAACTTTCAGCGCTTACCGGGAATTTAATAGTCGCGTGTTGAGGGCGGTACATCAAACAACTCGGCTGCATGCCTCAGGCATCGGAGAAGTCATTCCTAACGAGGTGGAACTGATACTGAATCGCCGCCCAAGACTGAGGTGCCAATTGAGACAAAGATGTCAGGCATAGACCTTCGCTCAAAGGGCAAACCCTCAGAGTACCGAGGCGGGCCGCTAACAATGGTGCTGTGCCGCGCGTAAGGAAGGCGTCCTTGGAAGGCGGCGTTGCTCTGTGATTCCAAGCGCTTATACGTTGCATCTGTAAGCTACAGCGCATTCGTCTGCAATCGGTTATGCTTAGTTTGTACACTTCGCGCGGGGAATCTATTGAAGCACCTTTACCGCCGCAGTTGCAATACTTGTCATTTAGCTGTTGCGAATGCAAGCTCGTAATATTCATGAGTACAAACAAAAACCCCCGAAAACTAACATAAGTGCGAATGTCGAGGAAATAGATGGGTGTGAACTACAACATTTTTTTTTACTTTAAAATCTCTATTGTGAACTTCGCTACTGTTGTCGCTACGTTATTTTGCGGCATGATGTGCGTGATACTGTAAACTTTCTCATCGTAATTCCTCTTCCTTTTGCACGACAGATATTTTTTTCTCTGCGGTAGAGCCGGTAATACTATTCATGTTTATAATAATAATAAAGTGCACGATGCGCTCGCTTTCGTATCAGAAGGGGGCGTCTCAGCAGGTACAATCGGCAGCGCCCTTCGTAAGTTCTTTTGTCTAACATTGGCCAACTGCCTTAAAAAATATGTTCAGCATCACCATTGCTCAGGCACTTTTCTTACGAACAGTTATATCATAAGAACGTTTTTGGTGGTTACGGGCTCTGCTTATTCACCACTCACCTCCGCAAACCTGCTCCAGCGTTCCTTTCTGGCCAGTGCCCTCCAAATTTCTGGTGTAACGTACCAAGCGCCGTAAAACAGAAGACACTCTCCACCAGGCTTCAATAACTTCGCCATGTTGCTCCATGCCTTGGGCTGGTCTTTCACGCGGTTAAGACTGTTGAAGCAGTAGAGGCGATCGAAAGGTCCGTACAGCCTGAGGAACTCGGAGACGTCTCCTGTTATGTCCAGCTTTTCGTAGGCTAGCTTTGCATGAGAACTGTACTCGCGAGCGTAGGAAACCATGTTTGGGCACACGTCGACCCCTACAATTCTCTCTACGTTGTCTGGAACGTTGGGCAAAAGGATCTTCATCGTCACTTGACCGCAGCCAGAGCCCACGTCGAGGAATCGCAATGGCCGACACGGACTCGCGCTTTCTTGCCCGATGCCGCTGTCTAGGGCATTGTCGAACGTCAAGTTGTAATAATTTAGCAACTTAGTTATTAAGGGGAAACAACACGATACGTTCTCCGAGTACGCACCCGCGTCGTAGTCAGGTTTGTTGTTTTGGGGCTGGGATTCGTTATGCATTCTATTTGATTCACAGTGACAGTGATGTGCGTGGCTATGTTGTTCTGAGTCGTGCCTGAAAAATTGGGAAAAAATACGGCAATTTGTTTGGTTTCTTGTCTCGCTCTCATTATCCATGTTAAAGACCATCTGCAAGATCAAATTTAACTGCGCAAAATCCCAGTTTAATATTATGAGGGCGTAGAGGAGCCCTTTTGCAATATTTGTACATTTGAAATACCAGCGCGAGCGTCACGCAAGATTCGCAAATGTAGCCATTTTTGATACTGAAAAATAAAATACACTGCGATTACAATGCTCACTGGAAGCGACGCATGAGCTAACCTGCGGTTTCTCGGCATGACTTCGGTAATCTCGGAGGCCACGTTATAGCAGATTCCGCGGGAGCCGCGGTTTCCTGTGAAGAATTCTCTCCCCGTGTGAGACGATCAGACTACCGCGCCCTCTGATTGGCCTTTGTCGATTTACAGATGTCCCAACGCGAGTCCTAGCGGGAGGCCTAGCGGGCGGCGTCGTCTGCTGCCCGCTGCTCGCTAATAATGTTCCGACACGGCTTGTGGGGGCTTTCCTCTTAGCGTCACCACACGCGCCCTTCTTGTGATGTGCTGTTTAAATGTTGCTAACACAAAAAAGGGAACTACAGATTACCAGTTATGCGGTGTTGGCAAAATTGTTTAAGTGGTATATTACGCAATTTATGACAAATTTCTTCACAATAAAATGTCTTTACAGTTGGCCTTGAAGTGTTCTTGAGAAGCAAAGCTGCTGAGCACCTTGAAATTTACGTTGCTGGAACTGCTGGCGCTAGAGGTGCTAGAGCCCATTTGCAGTCACATCAGGGCCAAGAATGAGGCTGAAGTGGATCGCAGGACAAGCCGGGGCAATTACGCGCCATTCGGACTCGTGTATACTCCACAGCGTACGAGACTTTTCCGAACGCAAAAAAAAATTCGATTCGATGTTTCGACAAGCGTACTTCTTGATTTGCGCCGAAATTTGGTTGAAAAAGGCTGAAAGCTTCCATGAGCCGGAAAGTGTATCAGACCTGTAACAAAGCGTGAGATCTTACCTGAATATATTGGCGAACGAGTTTTCAAGCTAGTTCTCTATCTACCATGGGCGTTCACGTGATGAAGGGAGTGAATATATGAACCACGTTATACAGGCATCTGTTATCAGCCCCGTTTTATGTGCCCGTGTGGCGGCAGCGGACGTGGGGCAGCTGCGTCGAGATGAGCGAATATATTCAGCAATATTAAAGATTTTAAAGAGGTTACAAGCGCCTCATGCAAAACATCCTACAATCTCCTGTCCCATTTTGACTAGAGCCGTCGTAGCCATAAAGTTCCTTTTTGTTTTTCCTACATGTGTTCACCCAATGGGTGACTGACACATTCGCATCCTCCTATTGAGTGCAGCGCAGTGGTAGTGCGAATGTGCCCTGTTTGTCCCTTTTTATTTTGCTCTTGTACTTATACGCATCCTCCTCCTTCTCGTTCCACCCCTGTGTAAGGTAGCGAACCGCACTTCCTCTTTCTGAAAGATTAACCTTGCTGCCTTTCTTTTTTCTCTCTCTCTCTCTGAATATATAGCACCGCCCGGCTGTCCTCTTTATAATGGCCATCAACCCCTGATAACATTCGAACATGCAGACAGCACGGCAAGGACAGGTCAGATAATCCGACGTCACAATTTTTTACACTTGACGCAATTTTGTTTTCAGAAACGCTGATACCTATTATCGTTTCTCGGTGGCCATGGTGTTCGGCTGCTGAGCACGAGCTCTAACAATCGAATCCCTGCCATGGAGGCCGCATTTCGACGGCGGCGAAAAGAGAAAATTGAAGTGTACCTAGATTTAGGTAGACCCCCATGTGGTCCAAATTTCCGAAGTCCCCAACTACAGCGTTCCTCATGGTATAAATCGTGGTTCTGGCACGTAAATTTTTAGAATTATACGAGCGCTGAAGCCTCGATCCCTTTAAATGGACACAGAAGAGAAACAGCAAATTTGTTCAGAATGCCGGTATTCTTTAAAAACCCTATTTTCGTTTATTGAGCGTTAAGAGGTTCATTACAAACAAACAACTTGAAGGTCGCATTTCTACTTACTGTTGTCCAGAAATTTTCGACATTGTTCTACGTCAATCGGTCTAATTTCACAACAATTCACCGACGTAACTCAATACCCGCGTTACTGAAAGAGCAGCATTATAAAAAACTTACATTTCAAAAGGCAGGCGAAATTTCAAGATCTTTCTTTTAGCATATTTGACTCAGTACGTCCTTTTATTAACAAGCGTATTCATGCAACTTATTCATAGTGTCCTTGTTCCGTCATAGCACAGTTTTGGTCAGGAATAAAACACTGCTGCAACATGACAAAAGCGTTACGAATAACCACCGTAGATTCGAATATGCCAAGAAGGGTCTACCCGGTCGACATTGCTGACCGAAAGTTGTTGAAATGTTCTTGGTCTTTTGAAATGTATTTTTTAATGGTGCGCTTTCAGTTGAGTTGGTGCATGACCAAGTTTGATAGAAGGCTGCAGGAAAACATCTAAAATGTGGCGGTATGTACAGCGAAGCTTTCTTTGCACGTTACCTTTCCTCGCTGAACACACACACACACACACACACACACACACACACACATATATATATATATATATATATATATATATATATATATATATATATATATATATATATATATATATATTGAGTGTTTCTTATAGCTGATGCACGGGGGCGCCCCGACGAAGACGACGAACGCCCACTGGTTCTCGAGCTGTCGGCTGAACTGGCCAGCGCTGCAGTTACCTTTTGTAAATATACTTTGTAAGCGGTTTCCAGTCGTAATCCTTTGTTCATGTCACATTTTGGTGGCGGATGCCGTTCCCCGTCCTCGACATGGAGCTCCGCTGCGGCCGCACCTTCCGGCTTTCCAGCATGGCTCCCAGTGACGACACCTCGTCTCCTCTTACTCCTGCAACCCCGACAGCAACGTACGTTACCGTCACCAATCCCCGCGATCCTGGCATACTCCTCGGCCAAGATAGTGTCTACGTTGAGGACTGGCTCAACCCGTATGAGCGTGTAAGCTGAAACTAGCGCTGGCACCCTACCATTATGCTAGCCAAAGTCCTATTCTACTTGGGCAGAACACCTCGTGTCTGGTTCCTGACACA
Organism: Dermacentor albipictus; assembly: GCF_038994185.2. Classification (NCBI taxonomy): domain Eukaryota; kingdom Metazoa; phylum Arthropoda; class Arachnida; order Ixodida; family Ixodidae; genus Dermacentor; species Dermacentor albipictus. The sequence goes on from NC_091830.1 coordinate 57,323,099, forward strand.
CGAGGACGAGATCTCTAGCTGGGATGCTTTCAAGGAGAAGCTCGTCGACCTCTTTGGAGATCCCACCGGCCGGCAGCTGGCTGCTAGAAAAAAGCTCGCTACCCGAGTTCAGTTTTCTACAGAATCGTATGCCTCGTACACACAAGACATGCTCGCTCTTTCCCGGAAAGCCGACGAGAAAATCTCCGAGGTTGACAAAGTCAGCCACGTACTCAAGGGAATCGCGGACGGCGCCTAGCACTTGTTCGTCTTCAACAATGTGTCCACCATCGACTTCATTGTCAAGGAATGCCGCCGCTTTGAGCTCGCCAAAAGCCGCCGCGTCATTCCACTGTTCTCCCGGCTCCCTAACACGGTTGCGACGTCGTCTTGCGTTGACCTTACCACTTCATCAGCATTAAGTGGGCACGTCACACGTATTGTTTGGCGCGAACTCGAGGCTACAAGTCGTGCACCGTTCCATTCACGCCCACTTGAACCCACTCTTGACCAACCAGCCCCAGCGATCTCTCTCATTCAGGCAGTTGTACGGCAAGAAGGACAAACAGGCAAACACCCTGACGTCCGACCGGTGCACGGTGCTGACTGCTTCGCCTGATGGCGATCTGGACTCACCTCGCAGATATCGCAACCCTACCGAGTTGAGATCTCCGGACCACAAAGCCATTTGCTTCCATTGCGTCCGATTGACCACGTCGCTCGCCACTGCCGCACCTCATGGACGCCGCCGTATACGGGCTTCTAGTCCCCGTCTCCTCTACCACATGCCGACCCGCACGGTTACTCGCATCGCCGTACGCCTGCTACCTCTGACGTATCCGTCGATGTCAGTCGTCCTGCTCACTCGGCGTCACCTCAGCGCCGTCGGTCACCGTCGCCCCAGCCACGCCGCTCCTCGTCGCCGACCAATTATGGACAATCCGGACGGAAAACTAGACCATGCGGCTGCTGGAGGTAATGTTGCATTATCTTCGTCGTGTCTAAACCCTCCATTGACGCTCCCAAAGAACAATAACTTGATATTAACCTCGACGGAATCCCTTTGACGGCGTTAGTAGATACTGAAGCACAGGTGTCCACAATGAGTTGTAACCTCCGTCCTCGACTGAAAAAAGTTTATCGCGCCTCCTACTACTCGAGCCGTATGCGTGGCCGATGGCAGCACTGTTGATGTCACAGGAATGTCTGCTTCCCGTATAAGTATCACCGGCCGCCACTTTCCGTTCTTTTTACAGTTCTGACCAATTGTCCCCATGATTTCATCCACGGACTCGACTTCCTTACGGCGCATTCAGCTTTGATCGACTGTTCTGCGGGCACCCTTCGCCTCGAACTTCCTCTGCTCTTGCATATTCGTGCCGAACTGCCAAACCACTTAAGTGCTGCTTAAGTGCGACTTAAGTGCTTAAGTGCGACTTAAGTGCCACTTAAGTGCTGCTGGTGCTGCTGCTGCTGCAATGCTGCTGCTGCTGCAATGCTGCGACTGCTGCTGCAATGCTGCGGCTGCTGCTGCAATGCTGCTGCTGCTGCTGCTGCAATGCTGCTGCTGCTGCTGCTCTTGCAATGCTGCTTCTGCTGTGCTGCAATGCTGCTGCTGCTGCGATACTGCTGCTGCTACTGCTGCAATGCTGCTGCGGCTGTTGCTGCAATGCTGCTGCTGCTGCAATGCTGCTGCTGCTGCTGGCGCTGCTGCTGCTGCTGCTGCTGCTGCTGCTGCTGCTGCTGCTGCTGCTGCTGCTGCTGCTGCTGCTGCTGCTGCTGCTGCTGCTGCTGCTGCTGCTGCTGCTGCTGCTGCTGCTGCAATGCTGCAATGCTGCTGTAATGCTGCTGCAATGCTGCTTCTGCTGCTGCTGCTGCAATGCTGCTGCTGCTGCTGCAATGCTGCTGCTACTGCTGCTGCTGCTGCTGGTACTGCTGCTGCTACTGCTGCAATGCTGCGACTGCTGCTGCAATGCTGCGGCTGCTGCTGCAATGCTACGGCTCCTGCTGCAATGCTGCTGCTGCTGCAATGCTGCTGCTGCTGCTGCTGCTGTTGCAATGCTGCAATGCTGCTGCTGCAATGCTGCTTCTGCTGTGCTGCAATGCTGCTGCTGCTGCTCCTGCGATACTGCTGCTGCTACTGCTGAAATGCTGCTGCTGCTCTTGCTGCAATGCTGCTGCTGCTGCTGCTGCAATGCTGCTGCTGCTGCTGGTGCTGCTGTAATGCTGATGCTGCTGCTGCTGCTGCACTGCTGCAATGCTGCTGCTGCAATGCTGCTCCTGCTCTGCTGCAATGCTGCTTCAGCTGTGCTGCAATGCTGCTGCTGCTGCGATACTGCTGCTGCTACTGCTGCAAAGCTGATGCTGCTGTTGCTGCAATGCTGCTGCTACTGCTGCTGCTGCTGCTGCAATGCTGCTGCTGCTGCAATGCTGTGGCTGCTGCAATGCTGCTGCTGCTGCAATGCTGCTGCTGCTGCTGCTGCTGCAGTGCTGCTGCTCCTGCAATGCTGCTGCTGCTGCTGCAATGCTGCTGCTATGTTGTTGCTGCTGTTGCTGCAATGCTGCTGCTGCAATGCTGATGCTGCTGCTGCAATGCTGCTGCTGCTGCTGCTGCAATGCTGCTGCTGCTGCGATTCTGCTGCTGCAATGCTGCTGTTGTTGTTGCTGCTGCTGCTGCTGCTGCTGCTGCAATGCTGCTGCAATGCTGCTGCTGCTGCAATGCTTCCAATGCTTTGCAATAACAGCGCTTTGTGCTTGTTCCATGGCCTGTTCTTGTATGCTATAATCGATGATGAGCACTTTCTATAGTTTACATTCAATATGCCACCCACGGTTACACTGACGTTTACATGAAACTTTCCTTAAGAGGATCGCCGCCGGCTTGCAAAATGCACCTAATTCCATGTCTTCTCTATAAGTATCAGCTAAAGAAAGACTCTTGTAGTATAATCATATTAGCACTGTAGTAAAGGTGTCGCAGTTTCACCCAAAAAGCGAAGCATCGATTGCGATGGCAAATTAGTGAACTAAGCGAAGTAAACTCTAGAAGAACTAAGGCTGCGCGAGTTGGTGATCCTGCATACTAAGAAGATTTTGCTCGAAAACCACACACACAAGAAAGACGCTGACTCTACGGGCGCAACTTCAACTGTTTAATGATGGTTAAAGCACTCGACATATATAGCCCTCCAAAACACCCCGCATGTACGCGCACGCGTACAATGTAACATGGAATAAAAATTCTTATCAGAGTAGGCGCGATAAAAACTTCAGCTCAGCCTCGTAAAGCAAAACAAATCTGTCACTAACACAGTTCGGACCCGCTTTCTTGATGTAGAACGCTTCCAATGTTTCACGCGATGTCTGATGTCTGCCTTTACCCAGAATCCTCGCACCGCGGAACCGAGGAAAACAATCGGTGTAAGGCCTGTAGTGATCCACAAGTCGCTCACCTTCATTATTTTTTATACCTTTTGCATACTACCTAAGCCGCTCGTTCACACAACGCGCCCCGTCTGTCCAATGTAGGATTTCCCATAGGAAAGAGGAATTTCATATACGACGTTTGTGGCACACTTTGCGAACTGCTGGACTGCTTCTTCTGAGAGCCAAGCATTTGGCTTTCGCAAGGTATGCGACGGCTTAGCTGGACAAGCTTTTGTGGAGTGGAGAACACTACCGGTACCTTATACCCGTTAGCCAGTTTTTTCAGGCTTTGTGTTGCTTTATGGATGTAGGGGACCACTATAGGCCACTCTTTTCCAATCGACTCTTGCCTGCTTACCCCAGCCTTCAACTTCTACAAAAGCATTTCTGCCACAGGGACCAAGATCAACTCAGGGAAGCCAGCTGCAACGAGCCTGCCCAATCGGTTGTAAAAACTGGCTTGTATCTCATGCACGCACGACTTCCGGAGCCATGACCCCAGGCAGAGGTTTGCGATGACTCTTTTCACTTCCTTTGAGTGGGCCGAATTATGCGGCAGAAGTCCTTTTTCGCACGAGGGGAGTAAACGCAACAAATGTGTTCATCTGAAAACTTTAACTGTAAATCTAAAAACTGAAATATACCATTATGTGGTACCTCATAATAAAGCTTAGCCCTTCCCCCAGGTTCCTAAAATCATCTAAAACACTGCTCACTGTAGCCTTATTCGAAATGGAGCACTCCTTGTTTAAAACCACTAAAATGTTGTTCATTTAACGAAACACTTTAAGGACATTGTCATTAATAAAATAGTTAAAACGTAGAACGACAGAAAGCTGAGCTAGTTGGTAAGGATTCAATGTGCAAAATAGAAGTGAGGCGTGCAGACGTCCTGTCTGCATGCCTCACTTCTATTTTGCAAAATGGATAGTTAAAACGATCGTGTAGCGAGTGATCGATAGATGATAAGAAGATGTTGCAAAGTATAGGAGCTATGCAAGAGCCCATGCATATGCCTTTCTTCTGCAGCTAAGGTTGCTCGTCAAATAAGATAAAAGTATTCTGGAGTTAAAATTATAAAAGCAATAAAAAGTTAACAACATTGATACCAGCCACGTTTTTGAAAGCCACCGAGCCGCTCTCGACTATGCAATCCTCAAAAGAGGCAAACAGGTCCGGATAGAGCACTGAATAAAGAAACACGTCAAGAAAGCGGGTCCGAACTGTGCTAGTGACATATAGGTCTTTCTTTACGAGGCTCAGCTGAAGTTTCTATCGCGCCTACACTGATAGGACTTTTTATTCCATATTGTCTTGTACGCGTGCCCGTGCGCGGTGTTTTGGAAGGCTATATATGTCGAGTGCTTCCACGCTCATTAACCAGTTTAAGTGGTGCCCGTGGTGTCCTCGTCTTTCTTGTGTGTGTTGTTTTGGCACAAAATCTTTTTAGTAAACGAAGTAAGGACAGTAGGTTTATCGACCGTATAAACCTGCAATCAAAAGCATACCTACTAAACCTAGAAGGGTAAGGTCAGGCGCGCACACTCACTCGATGACCGTGGAAACTCGCTGTGGAAATTCTGCCTTGAGCAAACGCGACCGCAGCAGAGAGCGAATTGACCTTCCTGTTGCCGCTCGAATCAACGAGAAATACGCCGCCAAACGACAGTGCAGCGGAGAAGCTTGATGTGGGCGAGTTGTCTTGTCCGTCGTACATATTCCTCTTTTAGTGCGCGTCTTCGTAGCGCTCTTCTCTTCACAGTGCAGCGCCGACTCTGTATCCGTCAAAGATAGTTTTCAAAATGCACCGGCCCGGTGGCCCGGGCCGCCCTGAGAGGAACGCGGCCCCCATTCACTCGTCCCTCCCCGAACGCTTGCGCACGATGGAAGGCGCCGCGCTTCGTTCCCTCTATCCGCCATTGCGCGGGCGACATTGAGTGGCGACCGCCATCTCGTAAAGAACTCTTCACCCATCGGTGCCAACTAACTTCTTGGTCCTTCAGCGTTGCGTCCAGAAGTACTGCAAACCCTACATGACGCTCCGACCGCTGGACACCTTGGATTCTCCTGGATGCTAAGGAAGATACAGGAAAATTATTACTGGCTGCCCCTGATCGCCAGCGTCACCGGTAACGTCAAGACATGCCGCGGCTGTCAGCGACGCAAGATACCACTGACAAGGTCAGCCGGAATACTACAGCCGATGGAAGCTCCTTGCAGACCATTTCAGCCAATCGAGATGGACTTGCTGGGAGTGTTTGCGACGTCCACATCTGGAAATAGGTGGGTGGTCGTGGCGATGGATTACTTCACCCGCTTCGCTGAAAGGAAATCTCTGCCGAAAGGTGGCGCAGCACCAGTGACGCAATTCCTCATTGAGAATATCCTGCTGGGACATACAGCTCCAGAAATCATCATCACCGACAGAGGAACGGCTTTGCAGCGAAGCTGACCCAACCCATTCTGCAATACAGCAGATAAGCCATTGGAGGAAAAATGCCTACCAACCGCTGACGAAAGGTTTTAGGGTGCGCCTCATTAAGACCCTCACCGACATGCTAGCAATGTACTACGTCGACGTAGAACACTTGGGGTGCCGTCCTGCCGTACGTAACCTTCGTTTGCAACACGGTTGTGCAGGATACAACACAAATCACGCCATTCAAGTTGGTTTACGGCGGGAACCCGACGAGAACTCTCGGAGACATGCGGCCGCAAGGATCAGGAAGCGGATCATGAAGCTAATCACACACAAGAAATATGCCCTTTTTCAAGGACCAATGACATTATTGCTTTTCATATTTGTGCTTTATGAGTACATATGTGTCTGATATTAACGAAATGAGACCGAACATCATGCATTCTGACGAGTAAATAGCGATCTCATAGGTAATTATGGTCAATTGTACCATTATTTGAAAATGCACGCGATGGTCACATTTGACTTGGCACAATGTACCTGTATGTTCTCCCCAAGCGAGCAGAGTTGCACTTACTTGCCAGCAGAATGAGCAGAATGGTGGTGAGGTTCAGCATGGGTAGGTGAGTATCGGTAAGGTCTTGATCGGCGAGTCGGTGGTGGCTTGTCATAAGTAGTCGCTTAGGGTTCACCGAGTGATTTCTTCCTCAGCCTCTTTCTTCCTCGGTCACGTCCTTTATCTTGCGAGGTTTCGGTCGCCGGTATTCGTTGTTTTCCTGCCATTGACGTCAAGTTGTCCTAAAACATGTTAGGTCTGGCCCTGTTTTTCACGCTCATCCTGGCGTCCTGATTGATGATAAGGAGCACATCGACCTGGTCCGTATCTGCAATATAGTGTACGTCGGTCGAAAAATTGACATCACTTGTCAGCAGAATGAGTTTTGCACCGGTGAGTTTAAACGCCTCTGCAAATGGTCGAATGCATGGGCGCAGTCGCACATCTGCTACATTTTTTTTCCTTCCGTCCACATGAATAATCATTGTCTGAGCTTCAGTCAATTGACCTAATACGGTTTTGAACGTCCGGTACACGTCGAGTGCTACAACAAAATCAAATTCGCGATGACATTCCAAAAGTCTATTTCGTATGTACGTTGCTACATCGTAAGCTGAATAGCTTTTAGGTACTGGGAAGTTTTCAATGTCCCAATATATTGACACAATCGTGTGACGCAGAGTACTTGGCCAGGCGATCACTTGACACACATTGGTCTTCGTAGTGTCGTTCACGTCTTCAAATTTCGCGGCTGTTTCGTTTATGTACATGCCTAGTGCGTCGAGTGCCTCAATGCTCGCGTGTATGGGTCGACCCATGGCTGCATTGGCGACCTTAAGCTGGAGCGTGTCCGGCTTGTGTCTTTCTGCTTTGGTCCAGTTGTGCATGGCCGCGATGTACACAAAGTGACTTATTACGAAGGTTAGTGCCAGTATCAGCAGGTTGTCCTCCTTGAGCCCGTTATGCCGGTTGGCCACTCGTCTCAGTAGGCGTGCGCTGTTCTCGGCCTTGTTGGTGAGCTTGACGACTGGGATGGTGTTTGAGCCACTCGCCTCTATTGTCATGTCTAACACCTTGATGTGTCCGACCACCGGAATCGTGAGGCCTTCAGCGGTGTACAGGTGGATGCATGGGTCGGCGCCTGTGTCCCACCCCTTCGGTTTAGGCCCTCCTCTCTTGGGTCTATATAGCAGCAGCTCAGACTTGCTCGGCGAGCACCACAGGCCTGTTGCTTTGTGGTACTCCTCAGCGATTCGGATCGCATTTTGTAAAGTGTGCTTAATTTGTCCTTCACTCCCCTTTGCCACCCACATGATCACACCATATGCATAGATGATATGTTGGAGGTTCTCAATTCGAGTCAGTTGCCTGGACAGTCCTATCATGGCCAGGTTGAAGATGGTAGGGCATATCACCAAGCCTTGCGGGGTACCCTTGTCGCCCAGTTCGACTGGCTCCGACTGCAAGGATCCGACCCATAGCGAGGCCAGCCTTCCCCTCAAGAAGTCACGAATGTAGTCATGGAGACGTTGACCAAGTCCGAGTGTAGATTTGTTGTAGAATGAAGGAGTGCCGTATGTCATCAAAGGCGTTTTCTTGGTCTAGGCCTAGGGTGGCCTAGACCCCTCTTGTGCTGTCAGGTATTTGGCTCTTGGCCAGCTTCATGGCTTATTGCATCGCCAGCCCCTGACGAAAGCCAATGATGTTGTGAGGATATATCGCGTTGTCTTCCAAGTAAGGCTTCATACGGTTTAAGCACCTCACGCTCATGGTCTTATCCATTCACGACGCAAGCGAGATTGGACGCAGATTATCCATGCCGAGAGGTTTGCCGGGTTCCTTTATTAACACCGTTTTAGCCCTCTTCCATTCAATGGGAACTGTGCCCAAATGCCACGTCTCATTAATTATCGCAGTGAGTTGTTCCGCGCCGCCATCGTCCCGATTGTGGAGGGCCTTCTTCGTGATGTTATCCGGCTCCGGTGCGGATCGGCTGTTGAGACCCCTGAGTGCTTGTATGATCTCTTCCGTGCTACACCCTCAGCATGTTCAACCTCAGCTTTGCGGTGATTAAAACAACCTCAAGTGTGTCTTGCAGTTCCAAGGATAAGAAAGAAGACCGACCTGCATTCTTTTGACTGGAAGCAAGAGGCTCTGGATTGTTTGCACACTTTCTAGTTTGACCGAGTCCACATATTTACGGCTGGCTTTTCCACTCAGACCAGCTCCACCGGTGCAGTCGTTATACCATCACGATCAATAACCATTCGATACATGATTTATGACTTGACAACATCGGCCGGTACGGAGCTGGTTGCCCTCTGAGATGCCGTTGATTTTATTAACAGCCAAATGGCTACTCGGTGGGCAATATTCCGCGATTCGAAGGCGGCCTTACACCGCCTTCTGTGGTCCCTTCGTCGCGGGTCCTATGAACAAATCGTGTCGGAGATACGAGAAATGCACCATCTAATGATCGCGAAAGAACACCACGTCGTGTTTCAGTAGCTGTCTGGCCATTGCGGTATCTCCGTCAACGACCACGCTAACGAAGCTCCCAGGAAAGAACACGAAGGAGCAAGCCTTGTTTCTGTACCTTTCTCGTGGAGTGACGCAGCCCAATACTTAGGTAAGCTAGCGCGCCATGCGACATTAGAGTAGTGACAAACTCCTGAATTCACCGAAGATTGATTGCACTCCCTCAACCCATCTATGCAACTGCGGCTGTTACCAAGGCTTTCGCAAAAATAGGAAACAATGCTGCGCCACTTACGCCTGGGTGTTGCATTCAACAATACATATACGTTTATGAGTGGAATGGATAATGTAGTCCAGTGCAATGCCTGCGGTATCGAAGAAACTATAGAACATCTACTGTACTACTGCCCATCCTTTGAAAATGAAAGACATGACCTCAGCACAGCTCTTAATCAGTTAGATAGAAAACCCTTCACCTTGAACAAGATCTTGGGACCATGACCTCGCATATCGCAGCTGCGAAAAACCCCCGAAAGCGCTGCCGCGATGTTTGAAAGCTACCGGACTGAGTCACCGTAGGTTATCCGAACAGAGCGACCGAAAGATATCCCCAGGGGACTTTCTATTCTTCTTATCTTTCCATCCTCTTTTCTCTTTCCCCAGCGGGGGTAGCCAAGTGGGCTCACTCCTCGTTAACCTCCGTACCTTTCGTGTATTATTTGCTCTCTCTCTTCAGAGGTGAAGTTGGCATCAAACCCCGCGTTAGGTCTGTTAGGTTTGACCCGAGTATTGGGGGTTCACGTCCTCGGGAGCGGCCGCATCCGCCACGGGAAGGTACTTGGCCCTCAGTTTTGCTATGAGCTCTTCCGGTGTTTCGGTCTTGCATGCCTCGTATAGCAACTTGCTCGTCGCGTCCGTCTGCGAGGTCTTGCTGTTCGCGCCGTCCAAGACGGGCTTCAGAAAGTTCGATGAACCGCCTTTGCGTACCTGCCCGTGAGTCATGTTGCAGATCGCGACACCCGCCCGTCAGAATGCCTGGCCAGGTTACGATAGCCCTGGATTTTAATGTGCTCGGTGAGCGTCTTCCGTAGCTTGACCACGCTAGGTTTCATTTCTTGTGTCCTGAAGTACTGCCGTAGCGTTTAAGCCTTGCCTCCCAGTCCTCGACAGTCCCACTGCCATACTATGAAGTCGCTAGTGGGTCCTGCCATTATTGGGCGTTCTGTGCATGCTGGCGCGACTGCTTGGCATTACTCGATCCGTTCGTAGACTGGTCGCCATTTCGGAGAGGCTAGTCGCTCGGGGTCCTAGTGCAGGTGCCACCACGTTGTCTAAGAATGCCTCAATCTTGTTGTAGCGTTGGTTGTATCTTTCTTCCATAGCCACCGTGCCGGTTTGGAGACTGTTCATGTTAGTGTGTAGGTTGGCTACATTTGTTTCCAGACGAGCGATATTGGATTACATGCCGGCTACCCATTACGTTAGCTGCTTCACACTGTCACTGGGTGCTCTCAGCATCTCACGTATCACAGAGCAAGCGCGCCCAGCCTGCGTAGATTCTTGTTCGCCATTGAGAGCCCTGCGTTTGGTGGGCCTCTCGCTATCGATTTTTTTATCGGCTTCCTTAATCATCGGTCGTGGTTTGGATGTAGGCTCGACCGTCATCGTAGCCGTATTGCCATTCCTAACTTCCTCTAATTTTCTCATGAGATTGAGAATCACGGATCGTAAATGCGCGTTTTCAATTTCTAGCTCAGCCAGCCTGTCATTGCTCCCATGCCCAGTTCTCGCGCCCCGGGTTACCTTGTTTGGGCCGGTTTTCCTCAGGCGGTTGGCCCATCTGATGCTGGTTGCCGGTCTGCCTCCTGAGTTGTGGTCCTCCCGGAGCGCACAATAAAACGCTGTCGCACTTCGTACATTGAATGGCATTGACAACCGCAATACCATATTGTAATTAGGACGATCAACACAGGTAAAGGAATTGTTCTTTACTATTATTGTCTTGAACGGAAAGCCAGTTTACTGCTCGGATTCCCGAACCAAATTTATGTATGATGTTTCATTGGCTTTATCCCGTGTATTGCATAGTTGTCAGCCAAGCACGGGTTCTTCCGCCCTCGTAGCCAGTGCTGAAATTCTTCGTTAGCGTCTTTGAAGAAATCGTGCCTTTCTTCGGCGCTCAGGGTGTTATTTCCAGGTATCAATGCCGTCAGCATTCCTGCAGAATATATACAGAAGCAAAGAAAACGCCGTCAATGCGCACGCTAAGCACTGGACATTTCTAAACAGTCTTGGGGCTCTAAATTCTAACGACTTTAAATTTTCTGCTGTCCTTACCTTTCGAGATCTGCTCGCACGATGCTGCTTTCAAGCTATCGAACAAATTGGGTTTGGTTCGATGGATGATCAGATGTACGGTATATTAAATGAGAGGAAAAGAAGCCTTAGAATATTAAGGGTTTGAAACTGTCAGTTTTCGCGTTCGCAGACAACATAGAAATTCAAAAACAAAGAAGGTATAGATAGGACAATGATATATTGAAAAGAATAATAAGACGGATCCAAGTGCATGAGCACCAACTTTCAGAACAATGCTTTACCAGGATGGGGCCAGTGAATAGAGCTTCAACTGAAGGTCGAAGAATACCAAAAGTGCTGTTTTTTTTCGTCATTAAAGACGGAGCTCAGAGGTGTGTTCATGCTGGCGTTATTCACCCAAGGCATTCATCGTCGTTATCTTGCGAGGTATAAAGGCCAGCAATGTTTTCAAAAATTTCACCCAGAGTGATGCAAAGTTTCATCTGGCTCACAAGGAAATGAGACGAGACAAAAACAAAATCAAACAAAAATTTCTCCTGCAATTCAACTTGCATGTATTGAGCATTTCGTCATATCTGAACAAAAAGAAAAATTTGCTTACCGTTATCCTTAGTAACATTGGCCAGCTTCTTTCCGAGCGCAGTTTCACTCTGCTTAGCTTATATTACGTGACTGCGACTAAGCTAAATGCAGTAACCTATTCTATTAGCCTTATGGTATGTTCAGACTACGTTCGTAAGGCGCCGATTTTTCGTAACATGCGTAAGCGGAAGCGCAACAAGCGTGTGCGTCTAGTTCAGACTGCGAACGTAAAGGTACCAACGTGCTCAATTCACGCAAAAATCGTGGGTGAGAGTGTTAAAGGGTCGGCAACATTTACGACTGTGATATTACGACCGTTGCGACACAGCCAATGACCGATAAGCTTTCAGTTTTCAACAGCCGGTGACGACACTTCCGTCCTCCCGTCTGCAGACAGCTCCGGGCAGGGGAAATGCCATTCCGCCATTCCGTGCGCACGATTTGGTTGGCTGTGTTCGTGAAAATTTGTGCAATGCGCCTTCCGAGACTGTTTTCAGTTCATCTGGTTTATCCGCCGAGGAAATCGATGGCCGCAGATGCGTGCTCCGCACTTCGATGAGTGGTCTCACTAGGCTTTCAAGAAAGCGGAACTGCTGGAGCGACATGCGCATGAAGTTATCAAACATCACAGCGTTACCAACTCGGAGCTTGGCGAAAAGGTTGTGAAAATCGCCGTCCACGGCCCTGTCGAGAAATACTTGCCGCTCCCAAACGCTTCTGCGTCGCCTTCGTCGTCTTTGTGCGATTGAATACATGACTATAAGTTTGTTTTGAGCGTGAATTTCTTCGATCTCGGACAGCGCTCGCATGTTGACAGGAGCCATATTGGACCGCTGGTGACGTCGATTCTGCAGCTCCGAATTTGATTGGCCTGTTGTAAAAACCGTAATTTACGCAACAGTAAATGTGAACAAACGTGTCAGCTTAACTACCGTAACTTTTTTTACAGCCGTTACGTTCGATACGCCGAAAGAGCTGTTACGCGCGTTACGACCGTAGTGTGAACATAGCCTTACTTGCACGCTGTGACACATACGTTTGAATTTGTCTGGCCTCGCATATGCTAAAGAAGCTACTACGGATTGTGCGACGCTGGTTGGGGCCCGAACACTTACCGTAATATTCTTGCACCGGGAAGTAGATGTGAGCCATCTCGCAGCTCCTCAATTCCAGTCCAACGTCTTTCGCCAGCGATTGCACGTAGTTCAGCCTCTCTTCAGTGCTTCCCATGTCCTGTGATGGTGGAATGAGGCCGTCACACAGCTGCAATGGTGCGTCGCAGAGTTACACGTGGCAACTGTAACCCCAGGGGCCACCTTCATTGAGGTTTTCGTTATACGAAGTGCCATACTACGAAGTTGTGACAATTCTTACACTCAATTCTGTTTCATTTCTTCTTATTTTGTTCAAACCTACAGCTCATTTCTTGGCCAATGCTGCAACCAATACCCAGCTATGGTTACTGCCTTAATGGGGTAACCCTAACCTACACCCTGCGATCATTTCAAGGAGGAGGAGGAAATAAGGCGCGGATGTTAATCGGAAATGCGTCTGCTTGGCTAGCCTACGGAGATGGGAAAGAGATAGTTCGCGTTGTGCTACTGTGAGCTAATTTTAAGGAAAATAAGCATCGAAAGATTAAAATGGTCTACTTCATCAAACTAATTGTCTTTTTGAAGACGTACGTTTGTTCTAATGACGATATTTGGGTCTCATTCATTTTATCATGGTAATTCCGTGGACAGCAAGGCTAGGAACTTGGACACCTATTATGCCATAAAAGGTGGTGGTGCTGTTCTTCGTCTGAGCTTTTCTGCGACCTAGCAGCAGCAGCAATGCCCAGACAGGGTTAGGTATGTCTGGCAGGGTTCGCAAAGACAACTTCGCCTTATTGGGATCTTTAGCATGGAACGGCACGCGGAAGCGAGAAAAGTTCATGAAAATGCTTCTGCATGTCGAGAGTGACACCGCGCGCAATTACGCGCATTGTAAACCTGAGTAGGATCATAACATTACGCGAATGTGGGCCCGCCGTAACGTAAGCCGTCAGTAATGCCGATGATGAGAGTGTTCAGTATACAGCGGCAAGCGCATTCCGTGATTCACAGCTTCAAGGCGAAAGCGATATGCGGACGCCACAATCACGGGGGAGGAGCATTCTTGCAAATTCACAACGTCATAACTGATGGTCGAAAACACTATAGTTAACAATACATTTTAAAAAAGTCATGCTTGGAAATATTGCGAAAATGGCTGCACCATGCAAAGCACCATGGCTGCACCATGCAATGGCAGCGGTGACGTAGAGGTAGAGCATCTGCCTCGCGTTCAAGAGGACCGTGGTTCGAATCCCGTTGCCACGCAATTTTCCACCGGAATAAAAACACCCGCTTGTCGCTAAAATTGCATAAACAGGCCTGGAGTGCGGTCTGATCCCGGTGAGCAGAACCGGTAACGCACTCCCTCACCAGGGCAGGATTGGCCACCCTGGTGCACTACATGTCCAACACCTCCTATATGAATTCAACAGTCAAACCCTGGCCCTCAGTCCCCAGCAGCTGCGAAGCAACTGACCACGTCGGTGGTCAGACTTGTGACGCAGCAGAGGGTGCTTTCAGTGCTTACCGGGAATTTCAAAAGTTTCAGTGCTTACCGGGAATTTACTAGTCGCGTGTTGAGGGTGGTACATCAAACAACTCACGGTCTCGGCTGCCTGCTTCAAGCATCGGAGAAATCATTCCAAATGAGGTGGAACTGATACTGAATCGCAGCCCGAGACTGAGGCGCCAAATAAGAGAAGGATGCCCAGGCAGAGGCCTTCGCTCAAAGGGCAAATCCTTAGAGTTGGGATACGGGCCCCTAACAATGGTGCTGAGCCGCGCGTAAGGAAGGCGTGCTTGGAAGGCGGCCTTGCTCTATGTTAAGAAATGTGTTCGAAAGCACCTAGGCATTGAATCTGTAAGCTACACCGCATGCGTCTGAAATCAGTTATACATTGTTTGCACAGTTCCTGCGGCGAATCTATTGCAGTATCCGTACCGCTCCAGTTGCAATACTTGTAACTTAACAGTTGCGAATGCGAGCTCGTGATATTCAGGAGTACAAACGGAAAACGACCGAAAACTAATATAAGTGTGAATGTCGAGGAAATAGATGGGTGTGAAAGAGGACCTTTTTTACTTTAAAATCTGTATTCTGAACTGGGCTACTGTGGTCGCTAGGTCATTTTGTAGCATGATGTGTGTGATACTGTAAACTGTCTCATGTTTCCACTTCCTTATGCACGACACTTACTTTTTCTCTCTGCGGTACAGAGCCCGTACTACTATTCATGTTTAGAATAATAATAACGTGCACGATCCACTCGCTTTGATAGCAAGATCTCTGTAGGTACAATCGGCAGCGCCCTTCGTAAGTTATCTTGTCTAACATTGGCCAACTGCCTTAACAAACATGTCCAGCATCACCATGGCTCGGCAACTTCTTTTACGAATAGTTATGTCTTAGGAACATTTTTGGTGGTTACGGGCTCTGCTTATCCACCACTCACCTCTGCAAACCTGCTCCAGCGTTCCTTTCTGGCCAGTGCCCTCCAAATATCCGGTGTAGCATACCAAGCGCAGTAAAAGAGAAGACATTCTCCACCAGGCTTCAAAAGCTTCGCCACGTTACTTCATGCCTTGGGCTGGTCTTTCACGCGGTTAAGACTGTTGAAGCAGTAGACGCGATCGAAAGGTCCGTACAGCCTGAGGAACTCGGAGACGTCTCCTGTTATGTCCAGCTGTTCGTACGCTAGCTTTGGATGAGAACTGTGCTCGCGAGCGTAGGAAACCATGTTTGGGCACACGTCGACCCCTACAATTCTCTCTACGTTGTCTGGAACGTTGGGCAAAAGGACCTTCATTGTCACTTGACCACAGCCACAGCCCACGTCGAGGAATCGCAATGGCCCACATGCACTCGCGCCTTCTTGCCGAATGCCGCTGTATAGCGCGTTGTCGAACGTCAAGTTGTAATAATTTAACAACTTAGTTATTAAAGGGAAACAACACGACACCTTCTCCGAGTACGCCTCCGCGTCGTAGTCAGGTTTGTTGTCATTGGGCTGGGATTTTTCATGCATTCTAATTGACTCGCAGTGATGGTGATCTGCGTGGTTTTCACTTGTTATGAGACGTGCCTGAAAAATAGAAAAAATATGGCAAGTAGTTCGGTTTTTGACTCGTTCTCATTTTCTATGTTAAAGACTATATTCAAGATCATGTTGAACTGCATAAAAATCCCAGTTTAACATTATAAGTGCGTAGAGGAGCCCTCTTGCAATGATTGGACATTTGAAATACTAGCGTGAGCGTCATGAGAAGCTCGCAAATGTAGCCATTTTTGATACTGAAAAAAATACACAGCGACTACCGCTCGCTGGGAGCGACGCATGACCTAACACGCGGTTTCTCGGCGTGACTTCGGTAATCTCGGAGGCCACGTTATAGCAGATGCCGCGGGACCCACGGGGTCCTGCGAGGAATTTCGTCCCCGTGTGAGACGATAATATCACCGCGTCATCTGATTTCTTTTCGTGGATTTACACATGTGGCAACGCGAGCAAATCCGAGTGGGTGGTGTGGCATGCTTCCCGCTGCTCGCTAATAAAGTACCGACCCGGCTTGCTGGGGTACCGTCCTAGCGTCACCACACGCGCCCTTCTTGTGATGTGCTGTTTAAAGTTTGCTGACCCAAAAAAGGAACTCCACATTACCAGCTCTGTGGTGTTGCCGAAATTGTTTAGGTCGTATAAAACACACATTATGAAAACTTTCGCCGTAATGAAATTTCTTTATAGTTGGCCTTAAAGTGTTCTTGTGAAGCAAAGCTGCTGAGTGCCTTGAAATATACGTTGCGGAAACTGCTGGCGCTAGAGGCACTGGAGCACATTTGCACTCAAATCCTGGCCAAGAACGAGACTGAAGTGAAGCGCGGGAGAAGCCGGGGCAATTAACGTGCAGTTACGACCCACGTCTACTCCACAACGGGAGAGACTTTTCCGAATGTATGCAACAAATACCAGTTGATTTTTTGACAATCGTACTTCTTGATTTGTGCTAAATTTTGATTCAAGAAAGCTCCAGGCATACATAGCGGGAAAATGTATCTGACCTGTAACCAAGTGCGATATCTTACCTGAATATCTTGTCCGACGAGTTTTTCAAGCTAGTTCTCGATCTACCCTGTTCGTTCATGAGATGAAGGGAGTGAATATACGAAGCAGGTTATCAAGGCATCTGGTGTCAGCCCCCTTTTATATCCATGTGTGGCAGCAGCTAATATGGGGCAGCTGCGTCGTGATGAGCGAGTACATTCAGTAGTATTAAAGATTTTAAGGATGTTACAAACGCGTCATGCAAAACATCCTACAATCTCCTATCCCACTTTGACTAGAGCTGTCATACCATTAAATTCCTCTTTGCTTTTCTTACACGTGTTCACCAAATGGGAGCCTTGACATATTTGCAGCCTCCTATTGAGGGCAGAGCAGTTTTAGCGCGAATGTGCTCTGTTTGACCCTTTCTATTTTGTTCTTGTACTTCTACACATCATCGTTCTACTCCCTCCAACTCAGTGTAAGGTAGCAAAACGGACTTTTTCATTCTGCAAGATTAACCTTGCTGCCTTTCTTTCTCTCTCTCTCTCTCTGAGTATAGAGCACCACCCACCTTTCCTCTTCACAATGGGTATTAACCCCTAGAATACTTGAAACATTCAGACAGCACAGCAAAGGCAGGCCAGATCATTTGACGTCAGAATTTTTTACTCGTGAAAAAATTTTGTGTTGGAAACACTGATACCCGCTATGGTGGTTGGGCTGCTGATCACAAGGTCTTACAATCGAATCCCGGCCATTGCGGCTGCATTTCGATGGCGACAATAGGCGGAAACATTTGTGTACTTAGATTTAGGTACACATTGAAGAAACCCAGGTGGGCCAAATTCCTGGAGTCCCCAACTAAAGTACGCCTCATACTTACATCATATTTCTGGCACATAACGTTCCAAAATTATAGGAATGCTGATCCCTGGATCCCTTTAAATGGACACAGAAGAGAAAAAGTAATTCTCCTCAGGCTGCCGGTATTCTTTAAAAACCATACTTCTGTTTATTGCGCATTAAGAGGTTCTATACTAAGAGACAAAGTGAAGGTCGAATTTCTACTTACTGGTGTCCAGGAATTTCCGACATTGCCCAAGCGTCTATCGCCAATTTTCACGGCAATTGTCCCACGTAACTCCATGCCCGCTTTACTGAAAGGGCAGCATTACAAAAAAAATATATTTCGCACGGCGGGTCACATTTCAACATCATTCTGTTAGTAGCATCGAGACAGTAAGTCCTCTTATAAACAAACGTATTCATGGCACCTAATCATAGTGTCCTTGGTGCGTTATAACAGTATTTTTTCAGGAATAAAACATGACTGTAACACGGCAAAAGAGTTAGGAATAACCGCCGTAGATTCAGATGTTACTAGAAGGGCCTATCCTGTCGACATTCCCAACGGAAAGCTGTTCAAATTCTATTGGTCGTATGAAATACTTTTTTAAAATGTTGCCCTTTCAGTTGAGTTGGCGCATGCTCAAGGATCTTGATAGAAGGCTGCAGGGACACGTCTCAAGCATTGGGGTAAGCGAAGCTTGCCTTGCATGGACGAGATTGCCTGGGCTACACTGGTTGAGAAGCTCTCAATACTGCCTGCTGCTCTCTTGCCCTGTCCTTTGTTCGCATTAGATTTGGTGGAGTTGCTGTGGTTTTCTTCCGCCTTGAAATTACGAAACCTAATTCGGCCGTACGTCATGCCTGACGATGCCAGGGAGACATCCCCACGGTTTCACAAGCCATCGTATCTTGCAGTGGCCAGCATGAGCGGGATCCTGTTATCCTCAGCGTCCCTAATGAGAAAGACGTTGAAAATTGGCGGAATGGTATGAAGGAGCGACCACCACCAATAAGTTAAACGATTTCCTAAAGATCAACAACGCGATCTTCTGCTTAACTGGCGTGACCCAGCTGTGCTTAAAGTCCACTAAGCCCATCTCCGCACGTTGGCTCCCTCCAAAACGAGAGTCGCAGAAGGTTTCCGCTGACCACGCGCACGCAAGCATCGCGCTGCGGAACGCCTACGAAGCCGATCCCAACAAACTAGTGAAACGTTCGCCAGCCTTAAAAAGGATATCGTAGACCTCTTCCGGCGTGAAAACCCGACGATGGCGGAGGCGCACAAAGTACGTCACACCATGACAGGCATTTCCCACGATGTCCTTCAAACGTTGCTGTTAAAAACCATGGCATTCTTTCTCAGGCCATTCAGCTCTGCCACAACTTCGAGTAGCAGTGCAGACAGCAACTTCTCACACGGCACCCGCCTGTTTCCGATGACAGCGTCGCGAGCGTGGCCACTGGCCTCGATATGGAGTCCCTGGTTTACCAGATAAAGAAGTTCGTCCTTGTGGAGTTCGAGTTCGCTCGTCAGCTTTCGCTGCTGTCCTCAGCCGCACAATCGGCCTTGCTTTTGCTCGCCAAACTTTGCTAGGTCAACCCAGACTCCGCCAGTGTCGCCTCCCATTGGCAATAACGAGGGGGCGTACCTCTCAGCTATGCTGAGGCTATCGCATGGCTTCCACCCTAGTCGCTTGCAGCATTCCCGCCAGCCGTGCCACTGCGTCCATCTAGGGCGCTCACTTCGTTCAGCCGAGGTACCCACAAAGCTTTGGACAATGACCCACTCCTGACAAGCGGCCAATATGTCTTGCGTGGGATTGACCTGGCCACAATGGACAAGTTTGCCATCACCACGCAATATCCTACCGCCGTAGCTTCCACTCCGACCTATATGTTTCACCGTACCCATCGTCCTCCGCATCGAGGAACCCCGGCCAGATGTTTACTCAAATCTGGTCACCGCCCTCTTGTTGACTACGGTTCGCCATCACCTCCACGCGGCTTGCTATTGCTGATGCGTCGTCGTCCGTCTACACCCGAGCAGTTCCAGAGGCGAACGCTTCGTCACCCACAAAAAGACCAAAGCGTATCGCTTCAGCGACTGATGTGATTGATGTATATGTATACGACGTCGCTGCACTCGCCCTACCTGACACTGGTTCCACCGTTTTTCCAGTCCTTAGCGTAAAACTTAGCCGTTTATTCAGCAACGTTACGAGACTAGCACCAAACGTGTCACTTCGTGCTGCCAGCGCTAACCGCATCACGTCGGCGGCTGCATGTAATGCTTGCGTTGTGATTAACGGCCTCCTCTACTTCAGCTCATTTAATGGTGCGGAATTCTAGCTTCCACGGCGTTATATTGGGCTGGGACTTTTTTTCCGCTTATAATGCCGTCATCGACAGTTCTCGTGCTGAAGTAGAACTTGTAACACCTTGCGCTGCGCCATTTCTTGACGCTTTTGAAGGTGGAGATAAATGTATTTCCTGTAGAAGACGTCGCAGTCCCATCGCACGCTTCTGGCATTTCCACGGGGTCCTGCAACATCGTCGCTGATGAAAGCACGCTTTCTACGCCATCTGATATCTTCGTTCATCACAAATGTTCCCCGCTGCCTTTTCCTCTTTTAGAAGTTCGTGACGGCATCAGCAGACTGCTCGTATCCAACGAATACTAATTTCCCTCCACTTTACTTCGTGGGGAATGCGTTGGCCGCGTTCAGTGTGTGGATGTAGCTGTCATCATTAACATGTCGACTTCATCTGTTACCGCTCGTGTGGTTGTGCCTCGTGTCAAACGTATCCAAGCCAATACATTCCATTACAAACCATCCTGTAGCCGTTATGCCGACGCATCTCGTGAGGCCTACGGGTGCCAGAATCGCCGAATGATATTACGCGCTCATAACAAACGTTTCATGTGAGTTAGGAGAAAGCGAAAGCTTATTTCAATGGTTACAGGCGATTAATTCGAGTAATAGTGCAGCCATCACGAAAATTCACGCTGAAGCGGGAGCCATGGGTTTCCCATGGTAGACAACGCTATTTCTCAGCGTACGCACACATCCAAACGTTAAATGAGATTATTCTGACCGATGTCACCGAGTTCAAATATCTTGGTGCAACTTTTTCCTTCAACCGAAAATTGAACAAACACGTCGACTTCACTTGTTCCAGGGCACTAAAGCGACTTGGATATTTAAAAATAACACTAAAACATCATCGAAGGAATGCAAACTAGCAGCCAACAAATCCATTGTGAAGCCCACTCTAGAATATACATCTGTTGTCTGGTCACCTCGCTGCATATCTGATGTATCAAATCTTGAAGCTGTGCAGAAGAAAGCTGTTAGATTTATTTCAATCGTTACGATCGCGATTTCTCCCTTTCTCTTCATGCTGGCCTGCTATCGCTTGATCCGTTGGCACACAGGCGCATGTGTGAAAGGAATAAAATGTTGCAGAAAATTGTACATGCTTCGGTCATTGTCGATGTACCTGTGATTTTTGTTAGCTCCTCGACATCTGTAACACGAAGAGCCAGTCCTGTGTGTATTGTTCCCTTTTGAGCTCACATAGATACCTTCGAATTTTCTTTCTTGCTATTTACTATGGAATTGCGGAATAGCCTATACATATCTGCGAGAATTGCCACGTGAGCGTTTTGTAGACGAAGTTCCATTACAAGTGGCATGATTATTGTATGTTGTCTTGATGTACTTACCCACTCCTGCTGTGTCTCAAATCTGAGATAGCAGTATTTGTAAATAAATAAAACAAATAAATTCTCAAAAGAAAGCCCGCTATCATAGGGCACGTAAACCGCACAAACCCGATAGCGTTGAGAAATGCGCAGTGATGGCAACGCTATTTCTTTAGGTACACAATGTGTTTACGTTTGGTTGCAAACGCTAATCTAAAACTGTCCATTCTTTTGACCAGAAGCTCGTTTTCTTGGGCTACATGTCATCGTTTTGTCACCGCATCTACACGCGCACAAATGCGCCTTTCAGGCAAAAATCAAACCGTGTGTCCGAGACAGAGCGTCGGTTATGGATGACCAAGTAGCCGATATGCTCAAGCGCGGCGTCATCCAGCTTTCGAATGGCCCCTCGTCATCTCCTGTTGTTCTTGTGAGAAGGGTGGATCTATTCGTCTCTGTGTCGGTTACCGTCTTCCTGGAAAATAACTAGCAAAGGGCTTTACCGTTTGCCGAGAATTGACGATACACTTGACTGCATTAAAGGTACCGACCGACCTAAAACGACAAACCTAAAGCGGCCTTGGTGCGGCCGGATAACCCGTATGTTGTTCGTGTCATGCCTTTCGGGCTTCGAGACTCCCCCGCAACATTTGAGCGTCTGAAGCACGACCTTTTACGTGGTCTCAAGTGGAAAGCGTTCCTGTGCTACATAGATGAGGTGGTTCTTTTTCACCTAATTTTTCCACCCATCTCTGTCGACTAGAGAAGTGCCACAGTGCCTAACTGAACCCTGCCTTCAGTTCATCCCGAAAAAATGCCGCCTTGGCGCAAGTCAGTTCACTATCGTTGGGAATGTGGAATCGAAAGACGGTAGATTTAGTGACGCCGCCAAGCTCCGTGCAGTTGCTGATTTCCCCTAAATTTCCTCTATAAAAAACTTCGCAGCTTGCTTGACATCTGTTCTTGCTTTCGCCGCTTCATTAGGAATTTTGCGTCTACAGAGCAACCTTGAATCAGCTACTACGGAGTGACTCGAACAATTACGGCTGATCAGAGGGCCTGATCGCGGGCTTATGACCATGCCTTCCAAGAA
Organism: Dermacentor albipictus; assembly: GCF_038994185.2. NCBI lineage: Eukaryota > Metazoa > Arthropoda > Arachnida > Ixodida > Ixodidae > Dermacentor > Dermacentor albipictus. Next base: position 57,345,646 of record NC_091830.1, read on the forward strand.
CTGCTTCGTCAACTAATCTCACCACCGGTACTGCGTTACTTCGCTTCCCGTTGCCCTACAGCTTCCACCGAAGCAGAAACCGACGCCAGCGGTTCTAACCTTGGCGCGGTGGGTCGCGCAGCGCCAATCTAGCTTCCAATTTATGCAAAAAAGAGGTGAGGAGTGCAGACAGGACGCAAAAGTAGAGAAGTGGACAACACAAACGCCTACTACCAACTGAAGGAAGCACTGAGACGAAAAAAGAAAGAAGACACAAAACTCATCTCCGCAAGCTCAGGAATGCCACGTGTCAGTCAGGTACATGTGCCGGCCTACGTGAGAGATAACTGCTAAGGCATTTAATCTCTTCCTTAAGAAAACTTCCAATGGGACGACACGATTACGACTAAACCACGACATGATTCTAGCGCGGAACATGCTTATCGCAATTAAGCAAGCCAACGAAGCAGCGTTGTGCCATAAGAAGGGGAACATGGAAAACGGCCCAGAATACTAGAAATGAAGCTTAGAACGACAGAAAGCTGAGCTAGTTGGTAAGAACTATATATGCAAAAAAGAGGTGAGGCGTGCAGACAGCACAAAAGAGTAGAGAAGTGGACTACGCAAACACAGACTATGAACGGAAGGGAACATGGAGGTGAAAAGAGAAAGAAGACACAAAACTCATCTACGCAAGCTCAGGAATGCCACGTGTCAGTCGGATACATGTGCCGCTCTACGTGAGAGATTTCATTTCATTTATTTACTCTCAAGGCCGTACAGGCACTACAGAGAGGAGTGGCTATAGAAAAAGAAAAAAGAACCGCTAATGAGGCAGCACATGGTCACAGATAACCGACTTGAGGACATCATGGTCGGTGACAGTGACGATGGATGCGGTAAGGGGATTCCAGTCTTGACTTGTTTTCGGTATGAAGTCTTTTGCATTGCTTATACTACATTCCTTTTACACTGAGGCACCCCAACTTTCATTCGATGATCAATACGGGAAGACAAATGGCTCGGTGGTGAAACAATTGACATTGTTATCTCAATGTTAGTGTAGTATATTCTATAAAACAGGCATACGCGGGAAATTTGACGTCAAGTAAAAAGGAGCGGTAAATCAAGCTTTTGCTTCATGCGAGAAACGCCGCCCAAGCGATAGTAGTTAGAGAGGATAAACCTAACTGAGCGGTTCTGAACCGATTCTATGGACTGCGTTAACGAGCTAGTGTATGGATCCCATATCGATGAAGCGCACTCGAGTTTAGAACGAACGAGTGTTCTATATAGTGTTGTATATGATGTCTGTGTTTTTACTAAAGCTAGAGTTAAAGTTAGGCGCTTGTGTCCTGCATATCTCTGTCTTCGTTTGCGTCTCTGGTGCCATTACGCCAGAAGCAATTCATGACAGGAGCTGCCAGTGCATGCAGTTATAGTGCATTGTGCTCAGTATGGCTGGCGGCCTGAATTTGATGAGTTCGATGTAGCAATAAGAACTTAAGAAGGGTTTAATTTTGTGTCAGTTGGTGATGCATATTACATTACGGTGAAGCGCAATGGATGGAATAGATGGTGCGAGGAGAAAGAGATGGGATAAATGCTAATGACAACTGTAAAAGTTTACTGGAAAGATTCGCTGGAGCAGGACAATGCGTGTATTATCCACCTTCGGGGAAATTCGCCAATGTTCATAGTTGTCAGTAGCGCTTGTGCCGTCTACATTACACTTCACAGTACTCTACTAACAGTGCCAATACCAACCAACTGACCTGAGGAATTATCAAAGCCCGCAAAGTTGCCAAATTGTAGGAGAAATGTTTGAGTATAGCACCTGTTTTGTTAACTGACAAGTAAATAGCATACTTGTCTGTAAACCGATGACCAGGTATATTCTCCATGCACACACATTATTTTGTACAACTGCTTCTTGCTTCTTAGTTTTTTATGACTTTTAGAAAGCATTCGCACTTAACTGTTTATCTGTTCTAAAATAAATCAGTTGTCAGCCAGCAATATGTGTCATTACTCTAAAAGCCCTTACCTTGTCAGTGTCCTTGGCGCGGTTCCCATATAAAGATAACTGAAAAAACATTTTTTTTATTTTAAGATTATGAAGAAAATACTCTGAATATGTATTTCATTAGAAAAATGTTATGTTATTAGAAAGGATTCCGGCTGGCCCGAAGCTTGGTACGTAAGGAAGATATGGCACTCTACATATATTCATGCTTACTTGCGTCTGTTAGCTTAATGTTTCGTTCTTCCTATTGAACTCTCAAGAAAGGTGCCAATTGTGTCGCTCATTGAAATCAAATGTTTACACTTGGAGACACAGCGATGCAGAAAGCCCTTGAGCTCATTAATATTTTTGAAACAATGTGCCGCCTCTCTGTGCAACAATAGGCTGAATAAGACGAGGCTAAATTCAAAGAACGCGACATTAGTCATCAAGAGTTGTCGAACAGGGGACGTCTCATGCTGGAACCAACATCTTCGCAAGGAAATCAAATGGCTCCAGCCTGAGACTTTCGTTGTTAAAGCGGGCAAGTCTCCTTGTCGAAAAAGTTCACCTACATCCATTCCACCACCCTCGAGAAACAATGCACCAATACATTTGGCAACCCTTGGCAAGGTAAAAAAACTCACATTCGAAGAAATTAACTGTAATGTGCACCCTGGAAGGTAGCATGAACAGTATTTTATTTATTTGAATGAAATGCAGGGTTGCTTTTAATTACTTTATTTTGATCTCCATTTTATAATTCACCAGCATGGTTCCTCATAGAGAATAATATTTCGAAGCTCACACAATTTTGCTCCTTTATGACCGTTACATCTGTCCTGGTTGCTACATTACCAGTCCTGTCTGAAATTGCATAGCTGTGTTTTGAGTGTGCATCTGGATTCAAAAGAATAGTTAGGCTTTTACATGGGAACGCTTGCTACTGTTTTGCAGCTCAAATATTATATGTAGTTGTTCACTGCGATGCCTTGTACTTTTTAAATAAGAGCGATATGCTATGTGCGACTTAATATAATCTCAAATGACATCAGCTTGGGGGACAACACGATTCGAGGCCAATCTGAGAAGGAGGATCTTATTTCTGAAAACAAGGCACCTAAACGTAAGAAAGCATGACTGATTTTATCTAAAGTTTTTATTGGATATGGTCAGGGAACGCAAGTATTTGTGGCTGCATTTGCAGCATGTTCGATTGATGGCTATAAGTTTCGCACTGGGTACAATGAAATCTTGCTGCTTGCACAATATTCAAATAAACATGGTAGCCATGCTAAAATGTCCATGTAGAACGCAACTCACTCACTATTATGAATAAAAGTGGAATCTTGATAAATAGAAATCGCTTAAGTGAAACTTCCGCTTAAACAGAACACCATTCTCATGATTGATTGGTTACCTCTCTGCAATTTCTCTCAGTAGATAGAACTCCTGGTAAACAAAACCAGTTTCCCTGCTCCCTTGAGGTTCCGTTTAAAGAGCATCCACTGTCAAAATATAGGGAGAAAGCTGTTTCGAACTTTCCCAAATCTAGTCATAAACAAAACTTCATTTTAATGGGAACCAAATGCAAAAACATCAATGTACTTAGATTTAGGAGTTCGTTAAGGAACCCCAAGCTGTCCAAATAAATATGGGGTTACTACGGCATTTCTCATGGTCAGATGGTAGTTCTTGCTCCTAAACAAACAATTTATATTTTTAATAGGTTGCTCAGAGATACAGCGAAATAACTACACCAGCTTATTTCGGTCGTTTGTGTGATGAATGCCAATATTCTAATATTGTACTTCGGCATTTACCACCATACTCTTGCGCTAGTCCATGCAAAATACCACTGATCTGCATCTATATACAAGCCACTGTTAATCTGGCATGGCTTAGTCTAGCAAGAGCAATATATTGTCTGTGCAAAAGTGTGGAATGTCAGTACACAGTAATATTTCAAACATGTGGTTCTATAGTTACAGTTAAATATGAAACCAGATAATATTTCTAGGCATTTCTTTCATTTACTAATTTCATTGTGTTAGGACATGTAGAATACTAAAAACAGGCATCTATACAGTGTACTGTGCTCTTTCTCTAAATCCAAACAATTGACTTATTGGGGCAAAAATGTGCTTTGTTTTGGGCAGGACAGTCAACATATTATGTTTGTTACACTTGGTGTCTAAAAAATTTTCTTCTGTGTTAGTGCGAGTCTCGTGTATTTTTCCTTTCATCAAGTACCAGCTGCTATCGAAGGTGTTAGCTGGCCTCGGATGCTCTACTTATAACTAAAATTTTCGCACGGACGACTGTATGCCAGCACAAGCTTTGCAAGGAGGGGCCCTGTCATCAGTGAAAGGTAAAAATGTCGAAGAAGGGTGGCGATGGGTTCATTCACCATTGGACCACGTGTGAACGATTTCTTTATCGGCTTCGTTACTCATCCGTCGTGGATTGGATGTAGGCTCGACCGTCATCATAACCGTATTGCTGTTCCTAAATTCCTGTAATTTTCTCATGAGACTGAGAATCACGGATAGTAAATGCGCGTTTTCAATTTCTAGCTCAGCCAGCTTGTCATTGCTCACATGCCCAGTTCTCGCACCCCGGGTTCCCTTGTTTGGGCCGATTTTGCTCAGGCGGTCGGCCCATCTGACCCTGGTTGCCGGTCTGCCTCCTGAGTTGTGGTCCTCCAGGAGCGCACAATAAAACGCTGTCGCAATTCGGACATTGAATGGCATTGTCAACCGTAATGCCATCTTGTAATTAGGACGATCAACACAGGTAAAGCAAATGTTCTTACTAATATTGTCTTGAACGGAAAGCCAATTTACTGCTCGAATCCCCAAACCAAATTTATGTATGATGTTTCATTGGCTTTATCCCGTGTATTACATAGTTGTCAACCAAGCACGGGTTCTTCCGCCCTCGTAGCCAGTGCTGAAATTCTTCGTTAGCGTCTTTGAACAAATCGTGCCTTTCTTCGGCGCTCAGGGTGTTATTTCCTGGTATCAATGCCGTCAGCATTCCTGCAGAATATATACAGAAGCAAAGAAAACGCCGTCAATGCGCACGCTAAGCACTGGACATTTCTAAACAGCCTTGGGGCTCTACATTCTAACGACTCTTAATTTTCTGCTGTCCTTGCCTTTCGAAATCTGCTCGCACGACGCTGCTTTCAAGCTATCGCACAAATTGGGTTTGGTTCAATGGATCATCAGATGTACGCTATAATAAATGAGAGGAAAAGAAGCCTTAGAACATTAAGGGCTTGAAACTGTCGGTTTTCGCATTCTCAGGCAACATAGAAATCCCAAAATAAAGAAGTTACAGATTGGACAATGATATATTGAAAAGAATAATAAGACGAATCGAAGTGCATGAGCCCCAACTTTCAGAACAGTGCTTTACCAGGATGGGGCCAGTGAATAGAGCTTCAAGAGAAAGTCGAAGAATACCAAAAGTGCGGTTTTTTTCGGCATTAAAGACGGAGCTCAGAGGTGTGTTCATGCTGGCGTTATTCACCGAAGCCATTCATCGTCGTTATCTTGTGAGGTATAAAGGCCAGCAATGTTTTCCAAAATTTCACCCAAAGTGATGCAAAGATTCATCTTCCTCACAAGGAAATAAGACGAGACAAATAAAAAATCAAACAAAAATTTCTCCTGCAATTCAACATGCAAGTATTGAGCATTTCGTCATATCTGAACAAAAAGAAATATTTGCTTACCGTTATCCTTAGTAACACTGGCCAGCTTCTTTCCGAGCGCAGTTTAACTCGGTTTAGCTTATATTACGCCACTGCGACTAAGCTAAATGCAGTAAGCTATTCGATTAGCCTTACTTGCATGCTGTGACACAGACGTTTGAATTTGTCTGGCCTCGCATATGCTAAAGAAGCTACTACGGATTATGCGACGCTGCTCGGGGCCCAAACACTTACCGTAATATTCTTGCACCGGGAAGTAGATGTGAGCCATCTCGCAGCTCCTCAATTCCAGTCCAACGTCTTTCGCCAGCAATTGGACGTAGTGCAACCTCTCTTCAGTGCTTCCCATGTCCTGTGATGGTGGAATGAGGCCTTCCCACAGCTGCAATGGTGCGTCGCAGAGTTACACATGGCAACTGCTACCCCAGGGGCCACCTTCACTAAGGTTTTCGTTATACGAAGTGCCGTACCACGAAGTTGTGAGAATTCTTACATTCGATTCTGTTTCATTTCTTCCTATTTTGTTCAAACCTACAGCTCATTTCTTGGCCAATGCTGCAACCAATACCCAGCTGTGGTTACTGCCTTAATGGCGTAACCCTAACCTACACTCTGCGATCATTTCAAGGAGGAGGAGGAAATAAGGCGCGGATGTTAATCCGAAATGCGTCTGGTTGGCTAGCCTACGGAGATTTGAAAGAGATAGTTCGCGTTGTGCTACTGTGAGCTAATTTTAAAGAAAATAAGCATAGAAAGATTAAAATGGCCTACTACCTCAAACTAATTGTGTTTTTGAAGACGTACGTTTGTTCTAATTACGACATTTGGGTCTCATTCATTTTGGTAATTCCGTAGAAAGCAAGGCTAGGAACTTGGACACCGATTGTGCTATAAAAGGTGGCGGTGCTGTTCTTCGTCTGAACTTTTCTGCGACCTAGCATCAGCAGCAATGCCCAGACAGGGTTAGGTATGTCTGGCAGGGTTCTCAAAAACAACTTCGCCTTATTAGGATCTTTAGCATGGAACGGCAAGCGGAAGTGAGAAAAGTGCATGAAAATGTTTCTGCATGTCGAGAGGGATACCGCGCGCAATTACGCGCATTGTAAGCCTGAGTAGGATTATAATATTCCGCGAATGTGGGCCCGCCGTAACCTAAGCCGTCAGTAATGCCGATGATGAGCGTGTTCAGTATACAGCGGCAAACGCATTCCGTGATTCACAGCTTCAAGGCGAAAGCGATAGGCGGACGCCACCATCACGGGGGAGGTCCATGCTTGCAAATTCACTACGTCATAACTGATGGTCGAAAACACTATAGTTAACAATAAATTTTTAAATAAGTCATGGTTGGAAATATTGCAAAAATGGCTGCACCATGCAAAGCACCATGGCTGCACCATGCAATGGCAGCGGTGACGTAGAGGTAGAGCATCCGCCTCGCGTTCAAGAGGACCATGATTCGAATCCCGTTGCCACGCAATTTTCCACCGGAATAAAAACACCCTCCTGTCGATAAAATTGCATGAACAGGCCTGGAGTGCGGTCTGATCCCGGTGACCAGAACCGGTAACGCACTCCCTCACCAGGGCAGGATTGGTCACCCTGGTGCACTACATGTCAACAACCTCCTATATGAATTCAACAATCAAACCCTGGCCCTCAGTCCCCAGCAGCTGCGAAGGAACTCACCACGTCGGTGGTCAGACTTGTGACGCAGCAGAGGGTGCTTTCAGTGCTTACCGTGAATTTACTAGTCGCGTGTTGAGGGTGGTACATCAAACAACTCACGGTCTCCGCTGCCTGCTTCACGCATCGGAGAAGTCATTCCAAATGAGGTGGAACTGATACTGAATCACAGCCCGAGATTGAGGTGCCAAATAAGAGAAGGATGCCCAGGTAGAGGCCTTCGCTCAAAGGGCTAATCCTTAGAGTTGGGAGACGGGCCCCTAACAATGGTGCTGAGCCGCACGTAAGGAAGGCGTGCTTGGAAAGCGGCCTTGCTCTATGGTTCGAAAGCGCCTATACATCGCATCTGTAAGCTACACCGCATGCGTCTGAAATCAGTTATACATTGTTTGCACAGTTCCTGCGGCGAATCTATTGCAGTATCTTTACCGCTGCAGTTGCAATACTTGTATTTACCAGTTGCCAATGCGAGCTCGTGATATCCAAGAGTACAAACGGAAAACCACCGAAAACTAATATAACTATGAATGTCGAGGAAATAGATGGATGTGAAATACGACCTTTTTTACTTTAAAGTCTGTATTCTGAAGTCGGCTACTGTTGTCGCGAGGTCATTTTGTAGCATGATGAGCGTGATACTGTGAACCGTCTCATATTTCCACTTCCTTTTGCACGGCACTTACTTTTTCTCTCTGCGGTACAGAGCCCGTACTACTATTCATGTTTACAGTAATAATAACGTGCACGGTCCACTCGCTTTGATAGCAAGATCTCAGTAGGTACAATCGGCAGCGCCCTTCGTAAGTTATCTTGTCTAACATTGGCCAACTGCTTTAACAAACATGTCCAGCATCACCATGGCTCGGCAACTTGTTTTACGAATAGTTATGTCATAGGAACATTTTTGGTGGTTACGGGCTCTGCTTATCCACCACTCACCTCTGCAAACCTGCTCCAGCGTTCCTTTCTGGCCAGTGCCCTCCAAATATCCGGTGTAACGTACCAAGCGCAGTAAAAGAGAAGACATTCTCCACCAGGCTTCAAAAGCTTCGCCATGTTACTCCATGCCTTGGGCTGGTCTTTCACGCGGTTAAGACTGTTGAAGCAGTAGACGCGATCGAAAGGTCCGTGCAGCCTCAGGAACTCGGAGACGTCTCCTGCTATGTCCAGCTGTTCGTACGCTAGCTTTGGATGAGAACTGTGCTCACGAGCGTAGGAAACCATGTTTGCGCACACGTCGACCCCTACAATTCTCTCTACGTTGTCTGGAACGTTGGGCAAAAGGACCTTCATTGTCACTTGACCGCAGCCAGAGCCCACGTCGAGGAATCGCAATGGCACACATGGACTCGCGCCTTCTTGCCCAATGCCGCTGTCTAGCGCGTTGTCGAACGTCAAGTTGTAATAATTTAACAACTTAGTTATTAAGGGGAAACAACACGACACCTTCTCCGAGTACGCCTCCGCGTCGTAGTCAGGTTTGTTGTCATTGGGTTGGGATTTGTCATGCATTCTAATTGACTCGCAGTGATGGTGATCTGCGTGGTTTTCACTTGTTCTGAGACGTGCCTGAAAAATAGAAAAAAAATATGGCAAGTAGTTCGGTTTTTGACTCGTTCTCATTCTCTATGTTAAAGACTATATTCAAGATCATGTTGAACTGCATAAAAATCCCAGTTTAAAATTATAAGTGCGTAGAGGAGCCCTCTTGCAATGATTGGACATTTGAAATACTAGCGTGAGCGTCACGAGGAGCTCGCAAATGTAGACATTTTTGATACTGAAAAAAATACACAGCGACTACCTCTCACTGGGAGCGACGCATGACCTAACACGCGGTTTCTCGGCATGACTTCGGTAATCTCGGAGGCCACGTTATAGCAGATGCCGCGGCAGCCGCGGGGTCCTGTGAGGAATTTCGTCCCCGTGTGAGACGATAATATTACCGCGTCATCTGATTTCTTTTTGTGAATTTACACATGTGGCAACGCGAGCAAGTCCGAGTGGGCGGTGTGGTATGCTGCCCGCTGCTCGCTAATAAAGTACCGACACCGCTTGCTGGGGTTTCGTCCTAGCGTCACCACACACGCCCTTCTTGTGATGTGCTGTTTAAAGTTTGCTAACCAAAAAAAAACTCCACATTACCAGCTCTGTGGTGTTGCCGAAATTGTTTAGGTCGTATAAAACACACATTATGAAAAATTTCGCCGTAATAAAATTTCTTTATAGTTGGCCTTAAAGTGTTCTTGTGAAGCAAAGCTGCTGAGCGCCTTGAAATGTACGTTGCGGAAACTGCTGGTGCTAGAGGCACTGGAGCACATTTGCGCTCAAATCCTGGCCAAGAACAAGGCTGAAGTGAAGCGCGAGAGAAGCCGGGGCAATTAACGTGCAGTTAAGACCCACGTCTACTCCACAACGGAAGAGACTTTCCGAATGTATGCAACAAATACCAGTTGATTTTTAGAGATTATGGGGTTTTACGTGCCAAAACCACTTTATGATTATGAGGCACGCCGTAGTGGAGGACTCCGGAAATTTAGACCACCTGGGGTTCTTTAACGTGCACCTAAATCTAAGTACACGGGTGTTTTCGCATTACGCCCCCATCGAAATGCGGCCGCCGTGGCCGGGATTCGATCCCGCGACCTCGTGCTCAGCCGCCTAACACCATAGCCACTGAGCAACCACGGCGGGTACCAGTTGATTTTTTGACAATCGTACTTCTTGATTTGTGCTAAATTTTGGTTTAAAAAAGCTGCAGCCATACATAGCGGGAAAATGTATCTCACCTGTAACCACGTGCGAGATCTTACCTGAATATCTTGTCAGACGAGTTTTTCAAGCTAGTTTTCGACCTACCCTGTTCGTTCATGAGATGAAGGGAGTGAATATACGAAGCAGGTTATCAAGGCATCTGCCGTCAGCCCCCTTTTATATCCATGTGTGGCAGCAGTTAATATGGGGCAGCTGCGTCGTGATGAGCGAGTACATTCAGCAGTATTAAATATTTTAAGGAGGTTACAAACGCGTCATGCGAAACATCCCACAATCTCCTGTCCCACTTTGACTAGAGCTGTCATGCCATGAAATTCCTCTTTGTTTTTCTTACACGTGTTCACAAAATGGGAGCCTTGACATATTTGCAGCCTCCTATTTATTTATTTATTTATTTATTTATTCATTTATTTATTTATTTATTTATTTATTTATTTATTTTATTGTACCCTCAAGACCGAAGTATTACAGAGGGGAGTGGGTAAAAAAAAACATACACAAGTAAATAAACAAAGCAGCAATAAACAACAAATGTGATTAGTTAATTGCATCCGGTAGTGATGATGTCTGATAAGGCCGAACGAAACTTTGAGTTGTCCTTGATTGCGACAACTGCGCCGGGAAGGCGGTATTGAGGGCAGAGCAGTTGTAGCGCGAATGTACTCTGCTTGTCCCTTTCTTTTTTGTTCTTGTACTTCTACACATCATCGTTCTACTCCCTCCACCCCAGTGTAAGGTAGCAAAACGCAATTTTTCATTCTGCAAGATTAACCTTGCTGCTTTTCTCTCTCTTTCTCTCTGTGAGTATAGAGCACCACACGCCTTTCCTCTTCACAATGGGTATGAACCCCTAGAATATTCGAAACATTCAGACAGCACAGCAAAGGCAGGCCAGATCATTTGACGTCAGAATTTTTTACTCATGGAAAAATGTTGTGTTGGAAACACTTATACCCGCCATGGTGGTTAGGCCGCAGAGCACGAGGTCTCGCGATTGAATCCCGGCCATGGCGGCCGCATTTCGATGGCGAAAAAAGGCTGAAGCATCCTTTGTACTTACATTTAGGTACACGTTCAAGAAACGCAGGTGGTCCGAATTCCTGGAGTCCCCTACTAAAGCGCGCCTCATACTTAAATCATATTTCTCGCACACGAAGTCCCAAAATTATAGCAATGCTGATCCCTGGATCCCTTTAAATGGACACAAAAAAGAAAAAGTAATTCTGTTCAGGCTGCCAGTATTCTTTATAAATCCTAGTTCTGTTTATTGCGCGTTAAGAGGTTCATTACGAACAGACAAATTGAAGGTCGAATTTCTACTTACATGGGTCCAGGAATTTCCGACATTGCCCAAGCATCAATCTACCGATTTTCACCGCAATTCAGCCGTGTAAATCAATGCAGGCTTTACTGAAAGGGCAGCATTACAAATATATATATATTCCGGAAGCCGGGTCAAATTTCAACATCTTTCTGTTAGCATCATCGAGACAGTACACCCTCTTATTAACAAACGTATTTATAGCACTTAATCATAGTGTCCTTGGTGCGTTATAGCAGTATTTTTGTCAGGAATAAAACATGACTGTAACAACGATTTTGTTGGTAGTTTGAAAAACCTTTTTTTTTTAATGTCGCCCTTTATGTTGAGCTGGCGCATGATCAAGAAGCTTGATAGAAGGCTGCAGGGACACGTCTAAAGCATTGGGGTCAGCTAAGCTCGTCTTCTATGTTATCTTTCCTTGTTTCATATATATATATATATATATATATATATATATATATATATATATATATATATATATATATATATATATATATATATATATATATATATATATACTTCGCAGTGCAGTGGAATGCCTGGCACTGCAGCCGCATAAGTAGTTGTCCGCGAGGCGCAAGGCCGAGATTGCCTGGGGTACACTGGTTGACAAACTGTCAACACTGCCTGCTGCTCGTTTGCCCTCTCCTTTGTTCGCATTTGATTTGGTGGAGGTGCTGTGGTTTTCTTCCACCTTGAAATCACGCAACCTAATTCGGCCGAACGTCATGCCTGACGATGCCAGGGAGACATCCCCATAGTTTCGCAAGCCATCGTATCTGCCAGTGGCCAGCATCAGCGGGATCCTGTTATCCTCAGCGTCCCTGGATGGATGGATGGATGTGTGTTGTTTAGTGGCGCAAGGGCCAGGTGGGGCCAAAGAGCGCCATCACTGATAATGTTGTGTTAAGCGCTGATTTGTGAGTGGCGATGGTGGGATGTAACATGGCTGTAAAGTGGCCTAAAATTGATCAGTGTCATGAAAGCGTAAAATAGTGTAAAGCATAAAATTATGATAGTGATACATGTAGTGGTCTGTGGATATAGTACGCGTGATAAGTGGACATGGAGCTAAAATGCAAGGATATGTAACTAGCACTTATGCCTCCGGGGGGCCTTTGAGCCTAAAGGCTGGGAGGCAGGTGCTTTCTCTATTGCACCTACCGCAGCAGAAACCTCTGTTAGAGGCTGTGCTACGGATTTCCTGGGGCTATAATATGAAAACTATGTACATCTTTTAAAAACCGAAACAGGCATTCATGTTTAAAGAGAGGTTCTATACCTATAATCATTTGAGGATGGAATGGAATTAGCTGGCGATGTGGTAATGGAAAATGCTTTTTCCTATTAGCGTCTAATTGAGTGCATTGCAGCAGGATGTGAAGCACGGTTAGTGGCTCACCACATTTATCACACGTGGGTGGATCGCCACCGGACAAGAGGTATGCGTGTGTGCTGTATGTGTGTCCTATCCTGAGTCTGCAAAGTGTTACTTCTGTGTGGCGATTCTTTGATACCGGCGGCCAGTTGCCTAGATACCGCTTGATAACATGTAATTTATTTTCTGTCTCTTGATCCCACAAGCGCTGCCAGAAAGCCCTTAACTTTTTTCTTATTGAGGGCTTGAGGTCCATTACAGGGACAGTCGTGCAAGTGTTGGAAGCGTTTGCGTGGATGGATGTGGCTAGCTGGTCAGCCAACACGTTTCCCTCTATCTCTCGGTGCCCCGGCACCCAGCATACGACGATATGCTGCTTGGACTCATAGGTGTTGCATAATGCTGTGTAAAGCGATAGAATTACAGGGTTTTGATATTTCCTGACAGTTTTCAAAGTATTTACGACACTCAAAGAGTCTGTGTATATAACTGCCTTTGGGATATTAAATTCATTTATGTGTTTAACGGCAGCCAATATCGCGTAGGCCTCTGCTGTGAAAATACTTGTGTTAGGGTGCAGAACACCGGCATCTGAAAAGGATGGACCGACCTCTGCGTAGGATACGCCAGAATCACACTTCGATGCGTCTGTAAAGAATTCAGGAGAGGAGTATTTGTGCTGTAACTCGAGGAAGTACATTCGTATATGCGCGACAGGCGCGTGCTTTGTAACAGCTACGAAAGATGTATCACAGTCTATTGGTTGCCACTGCCACGGCGGGGGCCGTATAGCAGGGGACATAAGGTGGTATTCAAGCAGTGGAACCCTTGTTTCTTCAGCCATGTCTCTAACACGCATGGAGAAAGGCTGTGCCAGTGTGGGCCGGTTGCGGAAAAGTTGACAACTGGACATATCGTTTATGGTGTAATACGCGGGATGCTGACTGTTTCCGTTCACTCTAAGAAAATACATGAAAGACGAATATGTTCTCTGCAAATGCAGGGACCGCTCATCCGATTCAACGTACAGGCTTTCCACTGGGCTTGTTCTAAAGGCGCCTGTGTACAGGCGAACTCCTAAGTGGTGGACAGGGTCTAGGATCTTTAGAGCAGTTGTAGTAGCCGACTGGTAAACTATGGCTCCGTAGTCTAGTCGTGTGCGTATGAGGCTTTTGTATAAGTTCATGAGACATTTTCTATCACTGCCCCAGGTTGTGCGTGAGAGAACCTTTAAGATATTCATTGTTTTCATACATTTGTATTTAAGATACTTTATGTGCTGTATAAAAGTTAATTTCGCGTCTAAAATTATCCCTAGAAATTTATGTTCCCTGTTTACAGGCAGACGCTCATCATGCAACACAATTTCAGGATCAGGATGTAGGCCTCTTTTTCTAGAGAAAACAACGCAGGTGCTTTTTTGTGGGTTCAGTCTGAACCCGTTCTCATCAGCCCATTTGGAGACCTTGTTAAGACCAAGCTGGACCTGTCGCTCACAGATTGCGAGAGAACTTGATTGAAATCCTATCTGGACATCGTCAACATATGTTGAATAAAAGATGTTATGTGGTATGTGTAGACGGAGAGAATTCATTTTTACTATAAAGAGCGTGCAGCTGAGCACCCCGCCCTGCGGCACTCCAGTCTCCTGTACAAATTTCCGTGACAAAACATTGCCAACTCGAACACGGAATGTCCGATTTTACAGATAACTTTCGATAACATTGAACATATTTCCGTGTATACCTAAGTGTGAGAGGTCTCTCAATATCCCGAACCACCACGTGGTATCATAAGCTTTCTCCATATCAAGAAATACAGATAAGAAAAACTGCTTATGGACAAAAGCTTCACGGATACGTGCCTCTATGCGTATAAGATGGTCACTGGTAGATCGACCCTCCCGAAACCCGCACTGGTATGGATCGAGCGAATTGTTTGATTCGAGGAAGTGTAGTAGGCGACAGTTAATCATTTTTTCGAAAGCTTTGCAGAGGCAACTTGTTAGTGCTATGGGTCTGTAGCTTGATACAGAGGAAGGATCCTTTCCTTGCTTTAGAATTGGGATTACAATAGCCTCCTTCCAAGCAGAGGGGATCTCGCCGGAAAACCATATAATGTTGTAAAGGTAAAGGAGGGTTTTTCGTGTTTCGGGCGGTAGTTGTTTCAACATCTCATATAATATGCGGTCTGAACCTGGGGCGGATGTATTACAACAGTTCAGTGCTGCCTGCAGTTCTGCTATGGAGAATGGTTCGTTGTACGCCACACCTTTAGCACATTTCCTTCGTAACTTTTGCTGTTCTATTCGCGTTTTGTTCTTAAGGAAAGTTTCGGAGTAGTGCGAGGAGCTCGATATGTATTCAAAATGTGCACCAAGAGAGTTGGCTTGATCTTCCAGGCTTTCTCCGTGGCTGTTTACTAACGGTAAGGAATACGTTTGTTGCCCGTTAACTTTCTTCACTCCATTCCAGACTTTTCTCTCATCTGTGTAAGAGTTAATACTTGAGATAAACTTTGCCCAACTCTCTCGTCTTGCTTGTCAGCGCGTTCTCCTCGCCTGTGATTTAACATGCTTAAAGTTTTCCAAGTTTTCTGCTGTTGGTGAATCACGAAGCAGCGCCCATGCTTTGTTCTGGTTACTCCGCGCTTGCCTACATGCATCGTTCTACCTGGGAACACGCCGCTTAGAACCAGTGACGCTCACTTGGGTAATAGACTTAAAGGCGGCATCTAGTATAAAAGCTGTAAAATATGTGACAGCATCATCTATGGCTATACCGGACATCTCAGTCCACGTCATATGAGTAAGATCTCGGTACCGTTCCCAATCGGCTGATTCAACCTTCCACCGGGGGACCTGCGGGAGAAGTTGATCTTGCTCCGTCGTACTTAAGATTATTGGAAAGTGGTCACTGCCATACGGGTTATTAAGCACACTCCATTTAAAATAAGGTAAAAGTGTTGGCGATAAAATGCTAAGATCTATGGCAGAATATCACTGGTTAGCTAGGTTAAAATACGTAGGCTCCTTTGTATTCAAGAGACATGCTCCAGAAGAAAAAAGCAGCTGTTCAATGACGCGACCTCGCGCATCACAGCGTGAATCGCCCCACAAACTACTATGTGCATTAAAATCCCCAAGAATCAGATAGGGCTCCGGGAGCTCATCTATTAATGACTCTATGTCTCGTCTGTGAAGCTGATAATGTGGTGATATGTACAAAGAGCAGATGGTAATGAGTTTATTTAAAAGTACGGCTCGGACGGCCACGGCCTCAAGGGCCGTTTGGAGCTTTAAATGCTGACATGCTACACTTCTGTCAGCAATGATGGCTACACCGCATCCACGCGGTCTTTGCGAAATGTAACATACTTTCGGAGAAAGTTTTTGTGTATAGATTTTAAGTGTGTTTCCTGTAAACACAGCACTTTTGGATTGTGTGTTTGTATAAGTTCCTGCACATCATCAAGGTTTCTGAGAAGACCTCTGACGTTCCATTGAATTATTTGTGTATATATATTGGGAGTGGATAGGTGCTGTGTTTGCAGAAACAGAAGAAGTGATTACGGAAATTACAGTGATTAAATTACAGAGCCCTTTCGAGGCCCTGTAACGGGAGTTCTGCCCTATCTGGAGCGTTCGAGGGAGCCTCGCCGCTCCTTAGGTGCTTGGGGCGCCGTGGGGATAGGTGTAGTGTCCATTGCCTCTTGTGAGGCGCCGGACACGTGCTCTTGCGAGCGAGAAGTTTTAAGAGAGAGTCCCACCTTGGAGGGCAAGACCCCTGCGCCTACCGGCCCGGAGGTCGATGGGGCTACCTGGGGGATTTGGCTGCGCCGGCTGTTGCCAGTGCTGGATGGGGCCGAGGAGGTTGGGGTAGCCTCGGCTGCGCCCACCTTCGGGGTCGATGGCCCCGTCTGCCGTGTTGGCGTAGCAGCGTTAGCTGCCGCCGCCGAGGGGGCCGATGGCGTAGCTGCCGCCTCACTGGGTGTGGGTCGGACAGCCGCCGGCGGCCGTTGTGACGCTGCCCCCTTACGCGCCACATCGGCAAAGCTGCTCTTAGACAGGTATGACACCCGCCTACGTGCCTCTTTGAAAGATACGTTTTCACTGACTTTGATTGTCACAATCTCTTTCTTTTTTCCATGACGGGCAGGACCGCGAGTATGCGGCATGCTCGCCATCACAGTTGACACAATGTGGAGTGTTCTGGCAGGTTTCGGAGGAATGTTCAGTGTCACTACACTTGGCACATGTCAGCCGGCCTCGACAGTTCTGTGAACTGTGGCCGAACCTTTGGCACTTAAAGCATCTGAGAGGATTGGACACGTATGGCCTAACACGAAGTTTGATATAACCGGCCTCGATGGACTCGGGGAGGACACTTGAGCCGAAAGTGAGGTGTTTTGGATGGATTTCTTTTCCATCTCGCCTCATATTAATCCTTTTGACATTTATAACATTCTGTTCGCTGAAGCCCTCCAAGAGCTCAGCCTCAGTGAGCTCCAGCAAATCCTCGTCCGAGACAACGCCGCGTGAGGTATTCATCGTGCGGTGCGTGGTTACTACAACTTGGGTCTCCCCAAATGATACTAGCTGAGACAGTTTCTCAAATTGCTTTTGATCGCAGAGCTCCAAGAGGAGGTCACCGCTTGCCATCCTCGACACCTTATATCCTGTACCAAAAACTTTGGTAAGAGACTTAGATACAAGGAACGGATAGATTGTTCGCACTTGCTTAGCTGTATTTTCTGCGTGGATCACATGAAAACGAGGAAAATTGTGGACTTGGCGTCCGAAAAACTGAAAGATCTCTTCGGTGCGCCCTCGCTTCTGAGGGCGATCAGGGAGTTTAGGAAACGCGTTTTCCATAAGTACAGTTGGGTTTTCGGCCGCGATGCCGACCACCCACCATGGAGCCCGACAGGGGGACGTGACAGGAGTTCCTGCTAGAGAAACCCTACCAACGCCAGCCGTACATCGCTGCTATAACCAAATACAGCATAACCAAGGCTGGCTAGCTACACAAGGTTAACCCTTGCCGCCGGGAAACTAGGAAGTGAGGAGAAGTGATGAGAAGACAGGAAAGATGAAAAAGACGAGAGAGAAAGACGAAGATTGCAGAGGAGGACAGGAAAAGGCGACTGCCGAT
This sequence comes from Dermacentor albipictus, assembly GCF_038994185.2. Lineage (NCBI taxonomy): Eukaryota > Metazoa > Arthropoda > Arachnida > Ixodida > Ixodidae > Dermacentor > Dermacentor albipictus. The sequence goes on from NC_091830.1 coordinate 57,363,667, forward strand.
TTCCCCCGGGTGGGTCAGTCCGGGGGTGCCGTCTACGTGAAGCCGAGGCTAAAGGGGTGTGTTGCCGCCGCCGAGGGGCCGTAAAGATCCAAACACCCGGCATTGGCTCAACCCCCAGGATCCCCTTTTCCCCGGACACGGCTAAGCCGCGCACGGCTACGCGCGGGAGGGTCCAGCCCCCTTGTGCTCGGGTCCGTGGTGTCGCAACGCACCAAACGCTTGCTGACGCAGACGCCCCTGCGGGATCAGCGTCCCTGATGAGAAAGACGTTGAACACTGGGTGGAATGGTATGAAAGAGCGACCACCACCAATCAATTAAACGATTTCCTAAAGATCAACAACGCGATCCTCTATATAACTGGCGTGGCCCAGCTGTGCTTAAGAACCACTAAGCCGATATCTGCACGTTTGCTACCTTCAAAACCAGCATCGCACAAGGTTTCCGCTGCCCACGCGTACGCAAGAATCCCGCTGCGGAACGCCTACGAAGCCGATCCCAACAAACTAGCGAAACGTTCACCAGCCATAAAAGGGACATCGTAGACCCCTTCCGGCGTGTAAACCCGTCGATGGCCGAGGCGGACAAGGTACGTCACACCATGACAGCCATTTCCCACGATGTCCTTCAAACGTTGCTGTTAAAACACGTGGCATTGTTTCTCAGGCCATTGAGCTCTGCCACAACTTCGAGTAGCAGTGCAGACAGCCCACCTGTGTCCGACGACACCCTCGTGAGCGTGGCCGCTGGCCTTGATATGGAGTCTCTGGTTTGCCAGATAAAGACGTTGGTCCTTGCGGAGATCGCTCGTCAGCTTTCGCTGCTGTCCTCAGCCGCACAATCGGCTTTCCTTTTGCTCGCCACACTTTGCCAGGTTTCCTAGCTCTGCGTTCTGGCACCGAGACTCCACCAGTGTCGCCTCCCATTGGCAATACCGAGGGGGCGTAGCTCTCAGCTATGCTGAGGCTATCGCACGGCTTCTACCCTAGCCGCTGGCAGCATTCCCGTCAGCCGTGCCACTGCGTCCATCTAGGACACTCACTTCGTTCAGCCGAGGTACCCACAAAGCTTTGGACAATGACGCACTCCTGACAACTGGCCAACATGTCTTGCGTGAAATTGACCTGGCCACAATGGACGATTTCGCCGTCACCGCGCAATATCCTACCGCCATAGCTTCCACTCCGACATATATGTTTCGCCGTACCCGTCGTCCTCCGCATCGAGGAACCCCGGCCAGATGTTTACTCCCTCTTGTCACTGCCCTCTTGTTGACTACGGTTCGCCATCACCTCGACGCGGCTTGATATTGCCGATGCGTCGTCGTCCGTCTATGCCGGAGCAGTTCCAGAGGTGAGGGCTGCGTCACCCACAAAAAGACCAAAGCGTCTCGCTTCAACAACTGATGTGATTGATCTATACGTATACGACGTCGCTGCACTCGCCGTCCCTGACACTGGTGCCGCCGTTTTTTCAGTCCTTAGTATAAAACTTAGCCGTTTGCTCAGCAACGTTACGAGGCCAGTACCAAAGGTGTCACTTCGTACTGCCAGCACTGACCGCATGTAATGCTTGCGTTGTGAGTAACGGCCTCCTCTACATCAGCCTATTTAATGGTGTGGAATTCGTGTTGCCACGGCGTCATATTCGGCTGGGACTTTCTTTCCGCTTGTAAGGCCGTCATCGACAGTTCTCGTGCTGAAGTAGAATTTGAAAATACGTTGCGCTGCCCCATTTCTTGATGCTTTCGAAGCTGGAGATAAATGTATTTCCTGTAGAAGACGTCCCAGTTCCATCACACGCTTCTGGTTTTTCCACGGGGTCCTGTAACATCGTCGCTGATGAAAGCACACTTTTTACGCCATCTGCTATCTTCGTTCATCACAAACGTTCCCCGCTGCCTTTTCCTCTTTTAGAAGTTCGTGACGGCATCAGCAAACTGCTCGCATCCAACGAATACTAATGTCCCTCCACTTTACGTCGTGGGGAATGCGTAGGCCGCGTTCAGTGTGTGGATCTAGCTGTCATCATTAACATGTCTACTTCATCTGTTACCGCTCATGTGGTTGTGCCTCGGGTCAAACGTATCCAAGCTAAGACATTCCATTACCAACCATCTTGTAGTTGTTATGCCGACACATCTCGTGAGGCCTACGGGTGCCGGAATCACGGAACAATCTTACGCGCTCATAACAAACGTTTCATGTGAGTTTAGAGAAAGCGAAAGCTTATTTCAATGGTTACAGGCGGTCAATTCGAGTAATTGTGATCACGAAAATTCACGCTGAAGCGGGAGCCATGGGTTCCCCCATGTTGGCCAGCGCAATTTCTTAGCATACGTACACATCCAAACGTTAAATGAGAGGATTCTGACTGATGTCACCGAGTTCAAATATCTTGGTGCAACTTTTTCCTTCAACCCAAAATGGCACAAACACGTCGACTTCATTTGTTCCAGAGCACTAAAGCGACTTGGTTATTTAAAAATAAGACTAAAGCTTCATCCAAGGAATGCAAACTAGGAGCTAACAAATCCATTGTGAAGCCCACTCTCGAATATACATCTGTTGTCTGGTCACCTCACTGCATATCTGATGTATCAAAGCTTGAGGCTGTGCTGAAGAAAGCTGTTACATTCATTTGTAATCGATACGATCGCGATTTCTCCCTTTCTCTTCATGCGGGCCTGCTATCGCTTGAGCCGTTGGTACATAGGCGCAAGTATTGGCATATAGGCGCAAGTTTCCAAAGATGTCGACGACCTTCTCCTTGAAACGATCCCAGCTAGAGATCTCGTCCTCGTGTGTCCGGAACAAGACACGAGGCGTTCTGCCCAAGCAGAATAGGACAATGGCTAGCATATTGGTAGGGTCCCAGCGGTAGTTTCGGCTAACATGCTCATACAGGTTGGGCCAGTCCTCAGCGTCGACATTATCTTGGCCGTGTAATATGCCAGCATTGCGGTGAATGGTAATGGTCGGGATTGGTCGGGGTCGCAGCAGGTGCAGACGAGGTGTCGTCACTCGGAGCCATGCCGAAAAGCAGGACGGTGCGGCCGCAGCGGAGCTCCATGGCGAGGACAGAGAAGGGCACCCGCCACCAAAAATGCTATGTGAACAAAGGATCACGACTGGAGACAATTTACAAAGTATATTTACAAAAAGTAACTGCAGCGCTCGCCAGTTGAGCAAACAGCTCGAGAACCAGTGAGCAATCGTCGTCTTCATCGGGGTGCCTCCATGCATCAGTCATAACAAACACTCAATATATATATATATATATATATATATGTGTATATATATATATATATATATATATATATATATATATATATAAACGAGAAGAAAGGGGGTTAACCGAGGGACCCGATAATTATTAGTCATATAATGACAAGCCAACAAAGACTGACACCGAGTACAACATAGGGGAAATTGCATGTGCTTAATAAATGAAATAAAGTAATGATCAATTAATGAAAATTAAAGTGGATGAAAAATTGGAGGACGCTTAAGCTTCGCCTTCAAGAGTGGGACGCGACAGCGTTCCCGTAAACCCGCCAAGGGGTATAAGACAATGCGCTACGGCACAGCGATCACTTACGATGCGCCCCGCATCGGACTTAGCGCCCACCTATCACGCGGTGAGCGTCGAGCAACGCAGCGTTCGGCGCGGCAACGAAACGTGCGCCTGAGCGAACGGAACGAACCAAAGAACTCGGTGTCTCGGAGGGGAAACGATCTACGCCAGCCAAACGTCGTGATCGGCACGGGCAGAGAGATAGATAGTAATCTAAACCGGGAGCACGGCGAAGCGTCGTCAGGGGAGAGGGAGTCCCGCGACGCGCCTGGCAGCGGTCCCAATGCGCGCGCGGCGCGCCTTCTGTCGGGGCAGCGCCGTACATTGAGAGGAGGGGGTCTTCTGTGTTTGCCGCAAAATGGCTCTGCGTGTGCGGAAAGCGCAGAAGAAATGCAGCGGAAACGCACTTCGCAACTCGTGTAATTGTGACTTCTGTACGTTACATGTTCATAATTACCGATATACACCGCAGTATAACTTTACACGGCTCGTTTCGAAGGCAACACCGCATTCACTAGAGGCGCGTTTGCACCGCTTGGAAGCATCGAACTCGTGGCTGAGTGGTAGCGTCTCCGTCTCACACTCCGGAGACCCTGGTTCGATTCCCACCGGGCCAATCTTGGAAGTTGCTTTTTATTTATGAAGCGCCTGCCGTGATTTATCGCTCACGGTCAACGCCGCAAACGCCGACACCGACGCCGACGATACCGGCTTTTCTGCGACACGAGCTCCTTAACGCTATCGCGTTAAAAAACAACTTGCCGGAGGTGGGAACCGAACCCACAACCTTCGTATGTCGCGTGCGATGCTCTACCAATTGAGCTACCGCGGCGGCGTTTCCCCATCCACTTTCTCGGGTATTTATGTGTACTAGTAGAACCCTGGGAGTGTTAGCCAGCGCCCCCACTCACAGACGTTGGCGGCGGACGTGGAACGTCTTTTTTGCCGCAGGCGTCACGAGAACGTGATCTTTTCGGGTGAAGGCAACTGGTCAATAAACCCACATTCCCAGGGTTCTAAATAAACCACTCCCAATAAACCCACTCCCAGGGTTCTACTAGTACACATAAATACCCAAGAAAGTGGATGGGGAAACGCCGCCGCGGTAGCTCAATTGGTAGAGCATCGCACGCGACATGCGAAGGTTGTGGGTTCGGTTCCCACCTGCGGCAAGTTGTTTTTTCATCCACTTTAATTTCCATTAATTTATCATTACTTTATTTCATTTTTAAGCACATGCAATTTCCCCTATGTTGTACTCGGTGTCAGTCTTTGTTGGCTTCTAATTATATGACTATATATATATATATATATATATATATATATATATATATATATATATATATATATATATATATATATATATATATATATATGTGTGTGTGTGTGTGTATGTATGTATGTATATATTCAGCGAGGAAAGGTAACATGGAGAGAAACCGTCGCTTTACATAACCCTACATTTGAAACGTTTCCCTGCTGCCTTCTATCAAACTTGCTCATGCGCCAACTCTACTCAAAGAGCACCACTAAAAATATCTTTTGAAAGGCCAAGCAAATTTCAACAACTTTCTGCCAGCAATGTCGACAGGGTAGACCTTTCTTGTCACATTCGAATCTACGGCGGTTATTCGTAACTCTTTTGTCGTGTTCCAGCAGTGTTTTACTCCTGACCAAACGGTGCTATTACGAAACAAGAACACTACGAATAAGTGTCATGAATACGCTTGTTAATAAAAGGACGTACTGTGTCGAATATGCTAACGGCCAATTGATATTCCCAGAGCTTGCACAGACTGGAGGGCACGCAGGTGGGTCTTACAGGTCCCTCCCAGTACAGGTAGGCTACATCATTTGATACCCAGGATCAGTACTTCATATAGTAGGTGCATCGTCATCACAGAGGCATCGCATTACTTTCCCGCAAGAAATCTGAGGGCATTGGTAATCATGGCCGTCTTCTTTTCCGGGTAGGAGGCATGAGGATTTCAGGAGAGATCTCGATTTATTATGAGTCCCAGAAAGCGGTGCGTCTACTCGTAGGTGATTGGGTGTGTATTAATACTGACAACGGGCGATCTCATTGCTTTACGCATGAAAGCGATGATAGAGCACTCGTCAGAAGAGACCTCCATACATCATGCTTTAATATAATCTGATGTTAGTGTGGCTGCTTTTTGGAGTCTGGCACGCAAATAAATATATATATATATATATATATATATATATATATATATATATATATATATATATATATATATATATATATATATATATCGTCTGCATAGATCTATACTTGGCCGCATTGCGAAAGTGCATGAACCTGGTCGAAGAGAACAATATAATTAGAGTGGGGTGCAATACTCAACCTCATGGTACGCTACGCGAAGTGTGTGTTGATGACACACTTCCTCACCAAGAATGATCGGTCCTTCAAGTGGCTGAATATCCATAAAAAAACAAGGCCACCTAGGCCGACATGCCCAAGGCGTCCAAGATGGCTCGATTAGTTGCGTTTGTCATAATATATGGTACGCGGGAGTGCGAAGCCTAAACATAAGAAGACGGTGCGCCGTGCGGTGGCGAAGAGGACCATCATCATCATCGACACCGATTTGGGAGCGCCGGCAGTGGCGCCTCAAAAAGCGTGGCGCGAGAGTGTGGCCCGTGGCTCGTGGCGTGAGCGGTGCGCGAGATTCGGCGGTCGCCGAAAAGCAGCTTCCTCGCTGGGCGTCTGGCCCATAGGAGCTATCGCCGACCACGCCAATACGCCACACCTGAAGCAACACTGTCACCCGCTGGGAGGCTACCTCGCCCCGCTCTTCCGCTGGGCACTGGTCCAGGAGGGCTGGCGGTCCGGAACCAGGGCACTCGAGCGTTCGGGTGAGCGGCCACAGGGCTACCCCGCCAGCTGTGGACGCGACCCGGTGACTGCGGCCGGCTACCTGAGCGCCGCGAGGCGGTCCGATCCGGCCGTCCAACCCGGCCATCCGACCCGGCCGACCGTCCCGGCCGTCCGACCCAGCTGTCCGACCCGGCCGTCCAACCCGGCTGTCCGACCCAGCCGACCGTCCCGGCCGTCCGACCTAGCTGTCCGACCCGGCCGTCCTACACTGTTGTCCGACCCCGCTGGCCGGCATCGGTTCAACGAGGTCTAAGACACGGCGACACAAGCTGCCGCCGGAACTGTAGGCCGATCGTAATCCACCGATACATATAGTGCATGTCGCCTATGAGGCATTTTGGAACATTGTGACGCGTGTGTGCCATTATCCGTGTTACGTATCTAAATACATGTCTGATGTGTGTTTTTGCTTTGGCGTGCTGCTTCTCCCTTTTTCTGGAGTGATCCGGCCCAATAACATCACAGCGTCGTCATAAGCGCCTTTGACGTCCACGAACACCTCTGCTGACAGTCTCCTTAGGCCTTTTTCCGTGCTCAACAGATGAGACAAGATCTCTGACGTCATCGTTAGAAGAGCGTCCGCGTGGGAAGCTTGCCTTAGCAACAGGGCACATATCGTAATGTTCTAGATGCCTTTCTGCACGTGTCAGCATCATTCTCTCCATCACCTTTCCTAGACCACTGGCTAGAGCAATGGGACACTAAGACGCCACGTCTAGAGGTGATGTGCGTGGTTTGAGCAAAGGCACAAGGCGGCTGGAATTACATGCAGCAGTAACTCGTCCTTTACGCCATGAAGTGCTGTACGCGTCCATAAGAGTATGTCGGGCTGTTTGACCGAAGTTGCAAAGAGCTGCGTATGTCACCCCGTCAGGCCCAGTCTAGGAGGAACGTCTGCACGCTCCAAAAGCCTCTTGTAACTCCTCGATAGAAAACAGATTGCCCATGCGAGAATCCCGCAAGATTCGAGCGTCATGGGGATCATGTGCGGGGAACGAGGACGGTAGACCAGCAACCTTCGAACAAACGACCTGCGATACAACGATCTGTCGGCGACCTTCGCAGAGAGCCACGCATTTGAAGGATAGCGCTGTTGCGGGGGTGTTCGAAGGCCGCACCCCGTTCTCCATATATGTAACAGGGTTTTGTGGGTCAAGGGAATCACAGAATGGCTTCCACCTTAGAGATTGTTGATCAGACGCTGTATCTTCTTCTGTAAGCGTCTCCCCCTCCTTAAGGGGTAGATGGACTTGGTGCCATTGTTCCACAGGATGGCGATTTGCTCGGAGCCGCTCCAATGCTGCTTCGAATTAGGAAAACTTAGGAATATGCCTAAAAACGCTGGTCAATTTTTGAGCAGCGTCATTAATTAGCTGCTGAATATTCACATGTAGACAGTGCTGAGACTTTTACCAATTATCCTCTATGAGTAAAGTGCATTGCGGCCAGTCGATGCGTTGAAGAACTGTTGAAGTGTGTGACTTGCCTGTGCCTTCTATTTTAACAAATGTTGGAACGTTGTCACTACCATACGTTTCTTTGTCCGGAAACTATTTCACACGTTTCACACTCGCACTGAGGTAATCACTGGGACTGTCAAATGGGACTGCCATTATTTAGGCAGTATAGTTCATGGTCCGACGGAAAGGGTAGTACACGTCTTCCTCGAGAGTCCATACTTAAGTGAATCGGCTCGAAGGTGAAATGTACGCACATATGAGCGTAAGGGAAACGTTCGTTCAGTTTATGGTTAACCATACATACTGATTGTAGTTATCAGGTGCCAGTGGGTGCAAAACATAAGGGGAAATCGCATCTTGCGCAAATGATGACTACGCTGCGGTCATTACAGCTGGCAGACATGAAAACAGCATACCAATGACGAGAACTAAAAATTTCATCTGAAAAATAAACAGACGAAAGCCCGAAATACGCGAATTAAGGCTTCGACAATTGCACTGGAATATACTCTTCATTGTGTTGTTCATATAGGAGGTTGTGGCCAAGTAATTACTGAAGGATGGTGGGCAGATTGTTCTAGAGAAACTGGCCACCCTGTATACGCAATGCCTCATAACGTCGAGCGTACCGGTGTCTTGGAAAAACGCTAACATAGTCCTAATCCATAAGAAAGGGGACGCCAATGACTTGAAAAATTATAGACCGATCAGCTTACGGTCCGTTGCCTACAAACTATTTACTAAGGTAATCGCAAATAGAATCAGGAACACCTTAGACTTTTGTCAAGCAAAGGACCAGGCAGGATTCCGTAAAGGCTACTCAACAATAGATCATATTCACACTATCAATCAGGTGATAGAGAAATGTGCGGAATACAACCAACCGTTATATATAGCTTTCATTGATTACGAGAAAGCATTTGATTCTGTCGAAACCTCAGCAGTCATGGAGGCATTACGGAATCAGGGTGTAGACGAGCCATATGTAAAAATACTCAAAAATATCTATAGCGGCTCCACAGCCACCGTAGTCCTCCATAAAGAAAGCAACAAAATCCCAATAAAGAAAAGCGTCAGGCAGGGAGATACGATCTCTCCAATGCTATTCACAGCATGTTTACAGGAGGCATTCAGAGACCTGGATTGGGAAGAAATGGGGATAAAAGTTAATGGAGAATGCCTTAGTAACTTGCGATTCGCTGATGATATTGCCTTGCTTAGTAACTCAGGGGACCAACTGCAATGCATGCTCACTGACCTGGAGAGGCAAAGCAGAAGAGTGGGTCTAAAAATTAATCTGCAGAAAACTAAAGTAATGTTTAACAGTCTCGGAAGAGAACAGCAGTTTACAATAGGCAGCGAGGCACTGGAAGTCGTGAGGGAATACATCTACTTAGGGCAGGTAGTGACTGCGGATCCGGATCATGAGACAGAAATAATCAGAAGAATAAGAATGGGCTGGGGTGCGTTTGGCAGGCATTCTCAGATCATGAACAGCAGGTTGCCATTATCCCTCAAAAGAAAAGTGTATAATAGCTGTGTCTTACCAGTACTCACCTACGGGGCAGAAACCTGGAGGCTTACGAAAAGGGTTCTACTCAAATTGAGGACGACGCAACGAGCTATGGAAAGAAGAATGATAGGTCTAACGTTAAGGGATAAGAAAAGAGCAGATTGGGTGAGGGAACAAGCGCGAGTTAATGACATCTTAGTTCAAATCAAGAAAAAGAAATGGGCATGGACAGGACATGTAATGAGGAGGGAAGATAACCGATGGTCATTAAGGGTTACGGACTGCATCCCAAGGGAAGGGAAGCGTAGCAGGGGACGGCAGAAAGTTAAGTGGGCGTATGAGATTAAGAAATTTGCAGGGACGGCATGGCCACAATTAGTACATGAGCGGGGTTGTTGGAGAAATATGGGAGAGGCCTTTGCCCTGCAGTGGGCGTAACCAGGCTGATGATGATAGTCTTCATTGATATTCTTTAAGGAACGACTGCAGAGGAGCAGCAGTGGTGCTTCTCAATACTCGACAGTAACGGATTCATGGCATCCAGTATTTGAAACACACATCGATCCGCCGGAGAGTGCATGCTAGTCACTATTACTCGGAATGTGTTGTTAAGGGGCTTATCAGGGTGACAACTTGTTTGTTATCGCATTCGTTCTTGTCTGAAGGTAACGCATTATTCGGGTAGTGTACTAATTATAGCCGCTGCGCTGGTCGGTCTACCCATGGTCACGGTGGGCACTGTTCCCATGAGGCAATAATATTGGAGCCTTTCTGCTTGTCGGTCACTGTTACACATAATGAACATCAAGAGAAGCGTTACAGGGTTTTTAAAACAGAGATCTATCTATAGCATACAGCTGTTTCAAATGAATAGACGTAAGAAACAGCGAAAGGGCTCAACATTTTGTCTGCTCAACCCAGGCCGGTGGTAGCAGGCCATTTAGGATACAAATGAAGACAAAATTTTAAATGCAATCCCCGTATTGCCATTTACATATTTATAACGGGTACTTTCGTTTCGCATTTACATACGTAGCAGATAATTCAAGACAGCTTGAATGATTCTCTCTTGTCTGTTGTACCAGACGCTGGCATAGAAACATCAATCACGTCCGTTACGTGATATGAAGTGCAAGTGCTTAGATAAAACAAAATCTTGTCCTGTTGTAACTGTTACATCGGTGTATATCAGACAATAAATAGTTCATGCATTGTCGTGTCCAAGGCAGCAAAGAGGAAGGCAATCGCGGAGTGACAAAGCTTCTTGTTTTATGAACTCTTTTTTTATCTTTTTTGCAGGCGTTTTAGTCCTGTTGTATGAATAACTTCAGAGACCGCAAGTGGAATCGAGTGGAGATCGTAATATAGCAAGATAAAAATGAAGTTATCTTAAATGAGACTGATAAATAACTGGTCTTGAATACGAAATGGGTAAGTGTCGTTGTAAGCGGAGGCTTGACAAGCCTGAAACAGCATAAAAACAACAGGCAAATGCCCTCGTGCAAATTCTGTAGGAACACGTGTCGCCATGGCTTTTGAATTGTCTTGCAAGCTTGTAGATTGTCCATCAAAAAGGATTAGTTGTACTGCATTTTACAATGGCACTGAGGCATCTGGAAACAAAAGTGAAGCCCAGGCTGCTGCTCTATGTCAATCACAGCAGAAAAGTGGGGCTGCCATCAATTAGGCAGCATAGTTCATGGTCCAACGCAAAGGATAGTACACGTCTTCGCCGGGAATCCGCATTTAAGCTTCCCCACAGCGTATGCTGTGCGCTGAAATCGGAGGCAATAATTCATGGTTAAAGTGTGGCTGATAAAATTGCACTTAGTCTTGCGTTGTTAAATCAGCTCGAAGGTGGAATGTAGGCACCTGTTAGCGTGAGTGCAATGTTCTTGCATTTAATGGTCAAGCATGCGCACTGATTATCATCGTTTAATGCCACTGTGTGTAAAATATAAGTGAAGTTGCATCTGACGTGAACCATGACTTTTCTGTGGTCGCTACGGGTGGCAGATATGAAAGCTTCATATGCTGATAGGCGGATGGCGCTCTCATCGTCACAAATGACGATGATTTGTTCTTATAAAGAAATGGATGAAAGTCTGAAATATGGTATTGAAGGCTTCGAGCATTTCACGAGAATACAGACGCTTCCTTGACTTTGGAATTTTACGAGTGCAGAGGAGCAGCCACGGTGCTTCCCAAGACTGGACAGTACCGGTTTCAGGGCGTCCAGTATTTGAAGTGCACCTTGGCAGTTATTTAGGGCTAAAAGTGTGTTCATAAGGACCCTTATCATGGCGACAATTTGTCCTCGACTTCGCTGTTGTCTGAAGGTGAAGCATGATTCGGCGACCATGCTATATGTTGCTCCTCCGCTGGTTGGTCTAGCCGCGGCAACGGCGACCCCTCCTCACATGATGCAATGATATTACAGACTTTCTGCTTGTCGGCTACCGTTAGGCATAATGAACGCCAAGAGAACTGTTAGAGCATTCTCGTTTTAAACAGAGATCCAAATATAACATACAGCTGTTTCAAATGAACACACCAAACAAACATCCAAAGTGGATATTACGCTTCACGTACTTAGCCCAAGCCTGGCATAACAGGCAATTTAGGATGAAAATAGGGTCAAAATTTAAAATGCGATCCCTCTGTCGTGTACCACCTTTTTAGTAACATGTATTTTCGTTTTGCATTTACGTACGTAGCAGATAATTCGAGACAGTTTAAGTGATTCTCTCAGTGCACATTAGACAATAAGTAGTTCACACCATGTAACCTCCAAGGGAGCAAAGAGGAATACAATTTCATAGTGCCAAAGTTCCCGCGCTATGAATCCGTTTTCTTATTTGACAAGCGGTTAAGTCGTTATATATGATTTGCGTCAGAGATCGCAAGTAAACTGGACTGGAGAGTGCATTAGCAGGATAAATACAGAGTTAACCTAAATGAGACTGATCAATAACAGGTCTCTCTTACGAAATAGGCAAGCGTCATTGTAAGCGGCGGCTTCACAAGCCTGCAACAGCAGAAAAACAGCAGGCAGGTGTCGATGTCCTCTTGCAAATTATGCAGGAACAACACGTGTCGCCATGGCTTTTGAATTTTTTTCCAAGCTTGTAGATTTCGCCTCAGCAAGTAATGGTTGCACTGCATTCTGAAATGAGCAAAGGCTGAGCCTTCCAGTTGTTTGACACGTTTGCGGCACATAAGCGCCTCACGTAGGCAAAAAATAATAGAAATGAATTTAACCCTAGTTTGCTAAAAACCTTCTATCGAACACTCAGTCAAAATAGATTTTCTCTTTTTCTTCAGTGACCTTTAAACAGAAAACATTTCTACATTCACTGGCTAAAGCAAGCATGATTTCTGAACTGTTTTTACCAGAAAATGGAATTACGGTAGGCAGCGGAGATTGTTACTAGCGTTTCACCGCATTGCCATAGTTACTTACACTTTTCATAGGAGGCCACTGCACGTGTAGGAGGGATGTGCTGTAATCAGTGCGACATCGTAACGCGATTGACACGCGAAAAAATTACCTTTTCCTTTTTTCAAGGCAAATATTTGTTTCTACTATGAATCTAAAAGTGTCAGTGTTTTCGTGCAGGGAAATTACCCTCGCATCAGTTTTGCACTAAAGTGTGATGAGTTGGGTCTCTCAGGCTCTAGAGAATACGATTCGATGAAATGCAACTGATGATGAAACTGTAATGGAAATAAAGTTTTTCTCAAAGTGATTCAAGCGTTTTTTGGCCGACACATGAGAATAAATTGGCTGAGACTGCATACAGACATGTTACCTACACGCAAAATGAGGCACGTATTGTTCCTGAATCTACGGATTTGTATGCGTTCATATTGCTCTTGCAGTGCTTGACACGATAATTTCTGACCGCATGTTTTCACCCTCTGTCTAAAGTAGAACAAATTGATAATATACAAGAAACATGATATCACGGAGAAAAAAGATTGCAGATTTTGCAGAGATGTTATAATCTTTATGGTATTTTTGCTTTCATGTCTTGTTTTATATTTTGTTCGCGTAGCACTGTGATTGCTCGCAGACGAACTTCGGCAGGCAAAACATACCACCGTAACCAGAAAGTCATCGATGCATTCAATTTTGCGGTGCTTGTGACCGACCCATGTCAGTTCTCTATGCCTGCATCTGCATATATGCCCTAATTGAAGCAAAAGGCTCAGCTTGTGCTCATCAATACTTACATGCCTTCACGTGCCTTCTAGGACAGGTTATCGTTTTAAAAAAGTGTGTGCAGCCTCATATGCTTTGAAACTGCTTTGAATCACCTACGAGTAGACGCACCGCTTTCTGAGACTCATGATAAATCGACATCTCTCCTGAAGTCCTAATGCCTCCTACCCGGAAAAGAAGACGGCCACGATAGCCAATGTCCTCAGATTTGTTGCGGGAAAGTAATGGGATGCCTCTGTGATGACGATGCACCTACTATATAAAGTACTGTTTCTGGGTATCCAACGATTTAGCTTACCTGCACTGGGAGGGACCGGTAACACCCACCTCCGTTCCCTCCAGTCTGTGCAAGCTCTGGGAATATGGATTGGCCTAGTCAGGTGTGCAAATACGGCAGCAATAATGCCTTTACTGTGTGACCACCCCATCAATGCGTACATTCACGCCGACGCTTCAAAGATACACGTCAGGCATTTCGTACGACTTACGATCATATGCGAGGCCATGATTCCAAGATTTTAATAAAGGGGAAATGAGACATCCACCCAATCGTAGCAACTGCTACAAAAAAAACCAATGGGTTCCTCGAAAGAAAATGTTTCGCATTGGAAGAAAAATTCGTCCTTGTCCGGGGCTCTAACCCGGGAACACCACCTTTACGGGGCAGCCGTTCTACCATCTGAGCTAACCGGGCGGCTCGTAAATGGTAGGGCGAAGTGGAACTCATCATCAACTATGAAGCAAAGGCAAGAGTTTGACGTGGTAGTATTGCGGAATCCCGCAAGGGGGGGGGGGGAGGAAGTAAATATTAAGCTAAAATGAGGCATGTATCCATTCGTAGCAACTGCTACAAAGAAAACCCAACGGGATTTCGAAAGAAAAAGCTTTGCAGTTGAAGGAAAATTCGTCCTGGGTCCGGGGCTCGAACCGGGACCACCGCCTTTCCGAAGCAGCCATTCTATCATCTGAACTAACCAGACGGCTAACAGATGGTAGGGCGAAGTCGAACTCATCAACTAGTCTGAAGCAAAGGCAAGAGTTTGACGTAATAGTTCTGCGGAAGTCCACAAAGTGAATGGAAGTAATTCTTAATATATAAATATATATAGTGTCATTTATGTTCGCCTACGCCGGACCACCGGCAGTAGCACTTCGCTCATCAAACAGCCAGGACATGTGTCGACTGACCTACCGAAAAATCACTTTCAAATTTGGCAAACGCTGTTTAAATTATGGATCGTCGACGTAAAAGAAATGCGACCTAATGCGGACGCATTTCTTTCGCGTTTACCTCTGAAACCTTCTTTGCATTTTTTAGCTGTCCGACGTCCCTCTATACGCTGTTTCGTAAGTCCTATAGGTACGCTGCAACTGACTCAGTGCATGTGAAAGTGTGATCTAGGCTCTTGCCTTCTCTGGAGTTCCTGAGCACGCGGAGTATACGGAAGAGAGGAAATCTGAGAGTGCATGGAGAATGTAGCATGTGACGAGGGAGCGACTGGTAACTACCGCGTTCTAAACATGGGTTTCAAATAGTGAGGCATACCTTTTGGGCCTACAGGGTATACTGGCCAAGAATCACGGTAAGCTCCGGAGAGGCTCTCGACTCTTGGCCAGTAATGGGGTGGCGTCAGAAGAGTACGCTTTGCCGAGGCAACTGCCTGGTGTGATGCGCCCTCCAAGCTATCTTTTTTTTACCAATAGCACTGTAAGATCAGAAGACCCACAAAGAATTGCCCTTTATTTGTTAGGTGACTGCGTTGACGTCGCGGCCACCATCGTCGAGCCTATATGCCTTAAGGCAATAGTCCACTCATCTTCTTCCACCGCGGGGCTCTATGAGTACTGTCCACTACATGGATCTCCCCCTGGCAATTAAGGCACTGCCGTTGACCAGTTTATGTTGTGGAGATGGCACGGCCAGAGTCTAGATGAGCTGGCTTCAAGCGGTCTATCCAAATTGTCACTTCGCGTCCCCTGACAAGAAGTGTGAAAAACTTGGCGTCATGCTTAATGACTGAAGGGACTGTCGTAAGGAGCTTGTAAATTGAGTGCGAGTAGCATCGTGATGGATAAATACGTGACTGCTATGAAGTAAAGATGCGCTCATGTAAACATTTCTGCGATTGTTACGAAGCGGGGACAGTATAGCAGCGGCCATCGTAATGCGATGGTGGTCGGCGCAAGATTATACGTCAGAAGATTACGGTTCGGAGGTCACTGGATACGCTAAGTGTCATGCCGAAAACGAGTTCTGCTGAGGACCACGGTGCATCTGTTTTCAGAGCTGTGGGAAGACCTATTAGAACCAAAGGCAGGTGCTCTGTCCATGGAATCATGGAGTCATGGGCACGAATTACTGGTTTCAGTTGACGGTGGAAGCGTTCTACCATGGCATGGCAACTTGGGTGATAAGCTGTCGTTCGTATTGTCACGATTCACAAGCAGCAGGAACTCTTAAAAAGGGTAGGACACTTTAATTGCAGGCCAACTGAAAAACGATCGCGCGGGGACAGCTTCCCTTCCGCAATGCGCGAGATATTCGTCTTACTCTACGTGCCGCGTACTGGACGTGGCATTTGCGTTCCTCCAGAGAGAGCATCGTCCCGATGCTTACCTAGCGGCAGGAAGATGTGTCATACGAGGTGTGGGCACTTCATTCCGAACAATAGGGCTTCATGCGCACAATGAGCACTTCTGGTGGGCGCTGCCTTTCCCTGGAGTAAGCAGGACTGTCACGGATAACCTCATAATTCAGGTCGACGAGGCGCCGCAAAACG
This sequence comes from Dermacentor albipictus, assembly GCF_038994185.2. Classification (NCBI taxonomy): domain Eukaryota; kingdom Metazoa; phylum Arthropoda; class Arachnida; order Ixodida; family Ixodidae; genus Dermacentor; species Dermacentor albipictus. The sequence goes on from NC_091830.1 coordinate 57,380,125, forward strand.
TTGTACGGGCCAAAGTAGCACCTGAGTAGCTTTTGTGAAAGCCCTCGCCAACGGATGGGACTCCAAACCCACACTATGTCGCCTGGTTGATATGTGATGTAGCAGCGCCATGGATTGTAGCGTCGAGCGTCGTAGTCCTGCTGTCAGGCGATTCTGACACGGGAGAGCGGTCTCGCTTCTTCAGGCCGTTGAGCGAAAGCTTGAGCGTCCAAGCCTGTATCACGGTAGTCATGTGACAACATCATATCGAGCATCGTTGTCACTTCACGGTCATTAACAAGGCTAAATGGTGTCTTTCGCTTTGTTTCCCGTTGAGCAGTGTTTGCAAGAGAATGTGATGCACGGTAGAATGTCATCCCAATTTTTATGCTCCACGTCTATGTACATACTCAGCATGTCGGCGATAGTCTTGTTCAAGCCTTCCGTTAGGCCATTCGCTTGCGGGTGATTGTCTGTGGTCTTGCGGTCGAACCCACTGTGGTTGCTTAGTGGCTACGGTGTTGGGCTGCTGAGCACGACGTCGCGCGATGGTATGCCGGCCACGGCGGTGGCATTTCGATGGGGGCAAAATGCGAAAACACCCATGTACTTAGATTTCAGTGCACGTCAAAGAACCCCAGGTGGTCCAAATTTTTGGAGCCCCCTGCTATGGCATGCTCCATAATCAGATCCTAGTTTCGGCACGTAAAACCCCATTATTTACCTTTTTTTAACTCTCAATCGAACTAGGATTCACGAGAGCGCCGTTGCAAGTCTAGTTGGCCTAGTCAATATAACATGCTGTGCTGGACAGCAAGCATTATGAAAGCCCGGTCTCTCCGCAAAGGCACCATAAGTACTACTCATAAAAGTCATCAAGTGCAGGTATGAAGCACCACCAGCAGTCGAGCCGTGTCATGGAATCTGGTGTCAGTTCGCGGATGCTCAGTCCAGAGAACAGGGGAGATGTCGGGCGAACTCCAAACGGCAGCCGAGTCAACAAAAGCTTCCGACCTCGGGGAACTCGGTCGACGGTGATCTCAGTAGCTTTTCACAAGACCACAGCACACAGAGCGGTAGCATCTAGCGCGGTCTAGCCTTGTCTGACCTTTGCTACAAGGATGAAAGGGGTGGCCTACATAGCATAAACTACTCGCGTGTGCACGGATGATCCGCACTTCACAAAGGACCTTCCCCTCGGCCCAGCTTTTCTTCCAAACCAGCATCCAACGCTCCGCAAAGAGTCGAATAGTAGGCAAACGGGAAGCAGAGCATATAAGTTAGAGCGAAGGGATGATCGAAGAGTGGAAAGATCACAATCTACTGTGTAGTCTTAAAGGCGTCACTTTGAGTTGCCGACGCCGCGATTAGAACGTCCTTAAAACCGAAGCTCCCTTTGTCAGCGGGGGGAACGGGAAGTGGAAAGGAGAAGTGGTTGATGGTGTGGTACGGAGCCATACGATAATGCGAAGGAAGGCCGCTTGTTCCCGTACTTAATCATTCGTGTTTTTTTTTTGCACCCGTCGCATAAACTATGCAAACGGCGTTGCGTTGCCGTCGTCCCCGTAACTCTCCCGATATATTTCTTAGGCAGGTTAAATAAACTCGCTCAACTCCCTCGTAAAATGTATTTTTGCTAAGGGAATTTTCACAAAATTCATAATCACCAAAATTATGCTCGACTATATTCACTCAGACTCAGACTCACTGGTCATTCTAAGTCTGAGTGAGCATGGGTGAGTCGACTCAGCATAAGGTTTGCCGACCTTTGCTCAAAGGAGAACGTATTTGCGAATGGGAGGCGGTCTCTGATAACTGCTAAGCAGTATTTGTGTGATTCGTTTCATCTACTTTCCCCCTGGGTTACATAGTTGTCAGCCAAGCTCACGTTTCGATGACCTCGTAGCCATTCCTGGAGTTCTCCGTTAGCGTATTCGAACAAGATGGTGCCGTTCTTCAGCAGTCCCGGTGTTATTTCCTTGTATCAACGCATTCATCATTTCTGTGCATAATAGCGAAGATGAAGTAAAATGCTATGAAGGCGCATGCTCAGCAAGAAATGCATGTAAACAGCAGTGTGGCCGTATATTCTAACGGTTCTTTTCAGTTCAGTTTATTTCCTTAAAGGCCCCCATCGGGAGGTGCTACATAAAGGGTGGGATTGTATTTCGAATAAAAAAACAAACAGCGAAAGTTATTTAACACTGAAGATAACCAGTTACGCGTTCTTAAAAAGTAGGTGATGTAACGATGAAGACGATGTCACAGGGTAGGCCATTCCAGTCTGTAGCTGCTCTAAACAATAATGAAGCAGAAAACGTAATAGTGTCCGATGGCGGACGGGCAACTTGAAATGGATGACTTGTGCTGTAGTACATGCGCGCTGCAGCTTTAACATACTGTGTTTGATTGAGTGAAGAATTATAAAAAACTTGTGAAAAAGGACGAGGCCAGCAATGAAGCTATGCTAGGAGAGGGACGGTAGTCCGGATTGTGCTTTCAAAGATGAAATACTGACGTCGTATGGCTATGAGCAATGAATGAATACTTAATATCGTTGCATTGGCTGGCACGATGCGGCTTCTCTGTGTACTTACGCCCTATACTAAGAAACCAAATAGGTTGACGCTCCAGCTTGCGGCAAATGAACGTTGGATAACTTCTGTTGGGTATGCCGTTGCGAACATCTCCTGTGCCTCGTATGCCAGAAAATAACTTAGCCAAAGTATGGCAACCAGCATGTACTTTGAAAGCTTAAATGATGTTCGAAGATGTGGGCACTACACGGAAAAAATATATGCAGCCGTCATCCGCAAACTAGGCAGAAGAGACAAAAAACGCTTCACTTAAAGGTGAAGCAATAAACAACGAGCTGAGTGAACTTCGGCATTTTTAAAGGTAGGTGGTAATCCTGCTGTGCAGCAACACTTATTTTTTTTTCGGCAAGGGCAGATTATCAGTAAATTATGACTGCTACGAAAAAGGTTGTTCGTCATATCGCAAACGCGTCATTCGACGCACATACATGTCAATATTTTGCAAGTTTATTATCACTTGTGTAGAAAGTTTAAATGAAGGTAACCTTGCTCGAAAATACCAGAGGTACTTTAAGTATAACAGTTAGGCGTTCTTGGGGTTGTGCAACATAACAGAACCAATAGACACCTCCTATAACATTGGGGAAAGAAATAGATGGCTGCTACCGCTCTCGCGTACAAATTATGAATCAAATCGTTTATCCAATCGCGTCCCGTCCTTATTAAATAAACTTCATGAAAACGGTGTCGAAATAACCGACATTACTAGGAAAACAATACGAGACTCCCACATTCAAACTGAGTACTTATATTTAAAACGTTCCTTTCGCCAGGGGAAATTACTGCTTACCTCCTTTAAATAAGTAGTTTTACGTTTTGATTACATTTTAGCATATAGGATGTAACCTGCAAGACATTTATACACACCTTTATTTGCTATTCATATTTTCGTATGTTAAGAGAATGTTATATGATAAATTTTTCGGCAATTTGATCAAGATAATTAGGTATATCGTTTATATACTGTATAATAAATTATGTCATTTGTACTGAATATACACACTGCATTGTATTACTGATTGTACACATTTTCACTTGCACATTTGTACATTGCACACGCAAAGTGAAGAAACATGATTTTATTATGTCCCCGTTGTTATGAATACGGACAAGAACCGTGTCAAGCTGCAAAAGAGTGCTTTTAGTTCTTGTCCCAGCTATCATTTTCTTTGCAAATGAATGAGTGCCAAACAAAGATTGATTGATCTCACGATTTCATTCGAACTGCCATTATGGCTTGTAATCACACTAGCCTTTGTTGTATACTCGTATAAAGACACCATTTACCAGGAAACTGTATATACATATATGTCAGTATGAAAACCTGTCACCCAATCTCATATTATCAAAAAACTCAAGATTAGGTTCTGAAGTTTTACGCACCAGAACCATGATCTGTTTATGAGGCACGCAGTGGTGGGGGCCTGAGGTTTAATTTTGACCAACTGGCGTTCTCTATTGTGTCTATTAAGCATCTCAAGCACAAGACGGCGTTTGGCATACGGGCAATAATCAAAGCTCGCCCTTTCTTTTTTCTTATGAAGCTCTGCTGGCGTTGCATTATGCGTTCATTCATAGTCAAATTAATTACGGCATTGTTTCATGGGGCAACACGTACGCTTGTCACTTATCATCAATTCAACATATCCAAAATCAGTCAATACGTGTTATCCCTTCTAGCTCCATGCAATCCAATGTCTCGTTGTTACTTCACGCGTATAATAACTTGCCTATTAATATCTTGTTCCAGTTTAACATAATCGTCTTACTCCACAAGTTGCTTCATAATAACCTTACAATTCCGTTCATTGCAGTTGACCTTTTGCAGAATAAAAATATAACCAGATTTACGGCTAACAACAATTTCTTGTTACCCATGGTTCGTACCAATTACGGCAAAAAGCATCTTCCTTCGCTGCAATTTCTCTTTAGAATGAATTACCATCAACTATAAAATCCAGTACTTCTCTCGAAATCTTTAAAAATGACCTTAAGCACCATTTCCTGCGATAATTTAACACCGATCTGGCGGTGTACCTTTGACTTTTTTCTCACATGTCATTTCTTGTATTTCATCCATGCTTTTTCTGACTTTCTTTTACAACGTGCTTTTTCATGTTTGATTGTAAATGACATGTCTAATGATGTATTTGATCCGTAGATGTTGTTTGTAATAACGTTAATTTGCTGACTGTTGATATCACCATCAATGTTATTGTTAACCGAGAGTCCCAATACAGTTCTTTCACTTTGGGACCCTCGTCTGTATATTTGTCATGTTGTAATTACTTCTTTTTTTTCGACCCAATAAATCTAAATCAAAATCTAAAATCTAGTGCACAGCACACGATAAATAAAGGAAACAAAGTATTCCAAAGTATTACCAGCCACATTGTCTTCTGTGCTGAGAAGCAATTCGAAGAAATTCTGCGGTGCCTTACATCGCCTTTCCAACGAATTCATCGCTTTTAAGCACGGTGTGGGGGGAAGGCCATATTCCCTATGATTGTTGTCTTGATAAACTACATCACCGCTTAACTCTCGACTATAGATTCATGTCCCGAACTCATTGCTAATCTCACAGCACTAATCACCAGCATCAAGTTCAAAATCATATGTCTACCGCACATATTACGCAACAATTTTTACCACATATATTGAAGGGTCAGAAAGAATGCATCGAAACTGACAAATATTCGCCACGGTTGCTTCATGATGTGGCCTAGCGGTGCTGCACTGGAGGTGGAGGGTTCGATTCCAGCCACGGCGGCTGCATCTAGATGGGGGTGACATGGAAACAGGCGCACGTACTTACATATATACTCAAGAGGATGAGGCCCAGGTGTTCTATAATAATGCGTGGTCATAATCAGATAGTGGTTCTTGCACGTAAAAATCGGAAAATATTTACTTAACATACTTCTAATATTTTAGCGGTCACAATCATGAACAGCTTTGAAAACCATTAGCACATCTTGCAAAATACTTATTTGCATGAACAGGCGTTAAAACGTTTGGCGATATTTATATTGTGTCGTGTCACGATGATCTGTTTAACAAAGCATCAGCAGGCATTGCAGAGTTATTCATTTAGTTCTGTAGTCTAACAATTTCTATAGGCCAACGGTTTTTTTTTCTGTAAACTACTCACATCGATAACGCCGAAGGACCCTTACCGTAAAGATAACAAACATTAAAAGTAAGTAAGCCACGCATTACTCGCGTTTCTATGGAACTCTATGAAATTTCAAAAGGCCGATAGTCCTTTGCTAGATTCATACAGGACTCATATATATTTGTGGTGCGCCGGTTTATCCGGCCATGTTTTTTGACCGATAGAACTATGCCCGTCGATACGCGATATCCCGAAATAAAGTCATCATAAGGAAGCAATCGCAGGTCAAAGAACGGATGCCACTCTGGCTGGACATTTAACAGCTGCGTCGCATACATACCCGTGCGCAGTTAACAACAGGATGCATTAAAGCTTCAGTGCAGGCTCCTAATACAACGAACGTCCCATTACTGTGACACGTGCCCCATAAGGACACTGAGGACGTTCTGCCCGGCGCCGACGTGAGCTAGCACTGAAGAAACAGTGGGGTTCGGGTAAGTATAGCCCACAATGGTTTGTCAACCTAGACGGCTTCAGTGCGTCTTTGAACCCGCTTGCCTGTTTTCCCAGTTCGTTTCTTCCGCCGATTTTTTTTGTTGCTACACCACGCACCCGAGCACCCAGGGTCAGAGCCTCCCACGCATCTCCATGCAAGGCTTAACCGTGCCGGGGAAAAAGATTATACTCGCGGTCGAACCAATGCCGAGTGCTTGCACCTTTAAGCCTTAGGCAACACACCTCATTGGCCTCTGCTTCACGTTGCAGGCATCCTCTTTGGCACTCCCAATTGACAGCCGTCTTTTCATGTCCATCTCTTTTCTTCACTATTTCATCTTAGCACCATGTTTCCTACATCATTCCTGTTTCCTGCTCCTTTCCTCTCAATTTTGAATATCTAAGGGACAAGGGTTAACTTTGTGTAGGGTAGCCGAGCTGGTTGACAACTTGAGTTTTAAAAACCTGGACAAGAATACTGCTGTAATGTAGGCATAGAACCCCAAAAGCTTCAAATACATTCTAGGACAAAGCACAGGGCACCAAATACGCTCATTTTTCATTGGAACCAAAATCTAAAATGTTATCTGGCCACCAGATCAAATGCTGGTCTATTCTCTACTGTTGAAATAAGTTGCTAAGAACATCTCAAGTGGCAGCTCACCCAGCCAAAGACTTTTTTCTTTAAAGATGTTCTTAATCTTGGCACAGGAACGTCAGCATCACTTTGGTATAAATTCCTGCCTATCGATGATTGTCGACGAACATAATGGTGTCCGCACACTTCAAGCGCATCCTATGAGAGAGACGTAAGAATATGAAACTGAACATAACACATGTTGCATTTGGTTCTTGCGTTGTCTCAAAGAAATCAACAGTGCCACTTGAATGACCTTACACTGCGGCACGGTTTAACTTTGTGAACCAGATATTACACAGCATAAAAGACACAAAGTACTGCTTGCCAAGATGAAATGCCGTGATTGGTTTGTATTAAACCGCTGATGTTTCGTGCGTGGGTGATTGTATTGGAAATTAATCTATGTACTAGACATAACGATAACTTTTCACGTTAAGAGCTGTTCGGCCAGCGGACGCATACGCGTCATGAACCACTCTGGCACGAACAGCATAAGATCTGATGCCCATGACATAAAAACATGCACAGCTCTGACAATTTTGAAGTAATTGTTATGGCGGCGTGCGCCACAGATAACAGAAGATAGCTCAACAGCTGATGCATTACGCATTTATGCAATACACGCGTTTAATATACTCACGAGGACAATGGCGCCGCTAGAGCCTGTGATCGCTCACAGAAACTAAAGTATAATATACGACATATCCCCTTTCGTACAGAGACAGAGTTAGATGGCCGTCCACCACGATGGCTTAGCGATTACGGTGTTGCGCTGCTGAGCGCGGTGTCGCGGGATGAAATCCAGGCTGCGGCAACCGCATTTCGACGGGGGCAAAATGCAAAAGTGTCCCATGCACTAAAGTCACATTAAAGATCCCATGGTGGTCAAAATAATGCGGAATCCCCCACTAGTGCGGGCCTCATATTCTAATTGCAGTTCTTGCAGATAACGCCTCAGATTTGCGAGAGTTACATGGATTAGTAGAGTGGTAATTGGTTACTGTCCATAATTAGATATACATTCACGATCAGTAATGTGCAAAGTTGGGCTGGTTGGCGAACAATCATCATACCTTGCTGGTGAAGCAGCAAAGCGGAAACAAGGCTACCGCTCCTGAGTCTTTATCCGGCGAGATTTGAAATTTGCCCCTGGTTTGGTTGAAACTCTTGCCTACAAATTTGTGGTAAGGCCCAAACTTGAATGTGCATGCTCAGTTTGGGACCCTCATCATACTAATCTTGCTAACATGCTTGAATTCGTCCGAAACCACCCATCCCAATTTATCTTCCATGACTAGTCTTCATATACTAGTGTCACAGCGCTAAAACCTAATGCGAATTTTTCTAGTCTAGAAACGAGACGTAAAGTGTCCAGGCTCTTTTTATAATACAAGTTTTATCATGTCCCGATTAGTAACAGCGTCATATCACCCGCTCACCGCCATTCATCCCTGACTAATCACTCAGTCAGCATACCTTCCGCATGCGCGCACATCATCCCATCTGCATTCGTTTTTCCCACGTACAGCGAGAGGCTGGAAGGATTTGCCTGAAGATGTGGCGGACCATTACAGTGCGACTGAGTTCAAGACCGCCATCGAACACCTTTTTGAAACTGCCAACTTGTCATGTAAAACCCCTCGCCAGGTGCATTATAGGAATAAATAACTGAATAAATAAACAGTGCCGATGGTCGCGACGATCGGCGGTAGAAGTGTCGCGACGATTCCAGTTGGAGGCGAGCCAAGGCACGATGACCCTTGTGGGAGGCGAGCCAAGACATGGTGAAGGCAATGGTAAAGGGGTCCCGGCTGCATTGCCGTTGCCAGCGAACTAGAACGGCGGGTGTCAGCGGGGGCCTTCCACCGCCACAACTACACGCGCAACCTTGAGCAAGAGGCGGCCTCAGGGCAAAGGCCCCCGTTAGGCCTCAAATAGGCCTCATCATGGACAGAGCCTTACGCTGCTCTCACAGGCCGCTACGAGCAGGCACCAGCTAGGGCTGCTCCAAATGGCGTCACACGAGCGGCCAGTCCGCGTGGGCACAAACAGGCAGGTGCGTCCTCAGGGCCATCTCAGGAAACCGCAGCAGGAGCTCTCGGAACGGCGTACTGGATCCTGGGTCTTCCAAATCACGGGTGCGCCTCGCCTGCTCGGTCAGCGCCCGCCTTCTCTTCTTCCTTTTCTCTTCTTCAATTTTCTTGATGCTGCCAAGCACGCAACCTGTCGCTGGTTCGCCTTCTTCTGCTTGTTCTGTCTTTATTCATTTCGGCACAAGATTTAAAGCCCTCAAACGTTCTCACAGAGTCCACGTTCACATACCTTAAGTCTAATTAAGCCCCTGCACTACAGTACTCAATGAGCTTGATTCAAATATCTGCAATCGTGTGATGCTCGTATAAGCGGACCTACAACATCCTACCCAGTTTTGGCCATGGTTGACCTGGCAAGGGGAGTATAAAGGAGCAGTCGTCACCTCAATGCCTTTGTCCGCTTCCTGACACATACTACATGTTTGGATGATTTACTCAACTTGCTTTTCTACTGCTGGCAACCAGAGCCTTTCTCTTAACCTTGCTTTGGTTCGTACCACTCCAGAAATTTAATTTCGTGGTTTAACGCACCAAAACCACGCTTCTATTATGAGGCACGCCGTAGTGGCCAACTCCTGGTTAATGTTTACCACCAGACGACCTTTAACTTGCGCCATATTCGCAGGACACGGCGTTTTTGCATTTTGTCCCCATCGAAATGCGGCCACCGCGGCCGGGGTTCCATCCCACGAACTCGTGCTAAGCACAGCAATGCCATATCCTCTAAGCCACCGCGCCGTGTTACCACTCTAGGATGAGCCTCGTTAGCAGAGGCAATTACGGCAGGCATAAAGGCTTCGGGAACCACAAGCCAATGGCTGTGGAAGATCAGGTTTTCCACTACTGAAACTTTGTCACCTACTCTGTACAATGTCACAAGCTCGCCCAGGGGAGACCTGTGAACCAGATATTGCGGTTGTATATAGGTTGTGCTTTGTTGCAGCGCTCTGTTTTCCGACTCAGCCTGTTCAAGCTGTTCACTGGTAATGCCAGAATGAATTCGGACCATAGACACCACTTTGTCTAATGCAGTTTCGTTTTGATGACACGGGGAGACATGAAAGCGCGTCTCTGACCAAGGCTTGGTGGTTAGTAAGCAGCGTGAGGTGGCGAACCCTCAAATAGATATGCCACCATCTGCATGCCCAAAGACATATAGAAGTGTTTCACGTTCTCGCACTGAGTATTTATTTTCTGCTGCTAAACGCGCTCCCGACGAAAAGGTGACAGGGGGCAGTTCATTTCCATCCACCTGTTAGAGAACTGCGCCAAGCCCGTAGTTCGAAGAGTCGGCGGAAACGACAACTGGAAAGATGCATCGGACTTTCGCGGTACGGTGCTGGACGAAAGTGCCTCTTTTATCTTTCGAAAACTATCGTCTGCTTCGTTTAACGACAAGAATGGCTGCCCATTCCGCAGAAGTGTATACACTAAGTCAACAATGCCTACTAAATTAGAAACGAGCCTAGCGTTGTACTCGATTAGGCCTAGAAATGATCGTAGAGCGGCTGCGTATGTGGGTGCCGGGTTGCTCTTTATTAAACGAACATTTTCTGTCAGTGGCACAATACCACTCGCTGCGGCCATATGTTCCACAATTTAGCGTTCCTCCGTATTGAAGATATTTCCTGTTCAGCTTGAGTCCTCTCTCTAATACGCATGAGAATTGCAACAAGGTTGGCTGTGGACGCCCCTCTGCCTTTCCCGAAAACGATGTTGTCATTAGAGAAAGAAACGCCGCAACATCACTGCATAATTTTTGACATGCTATGCAATACAGAAGGCGTGGTGACCACATGTATGCAGACATGCTTAAAACGGAATAAATCGCGATGGGTCACCAATACTCTTAGATTTCGGCTGTCAGGATGGAGCACAACTTGACGGTGCGTTGCCCCCCTCATGCTGAGAAGTGTGTTGTCTCCACACGACTATGCAATAGCCGTTGTGCGTGAGGAAGGGGGAAAGTATTGTTACAACGACTTAGTTTGTGGCCTGGATGTCTACACGCACGCGAATACCTCCGTCTTTCTTTTTTGACCACCATAATGGACGACACCCATTCCGATGCCTCTGAGCGCTCTATAACCTCCATATTATTCAAACGATGGAGTTCTTCCGAGACCAATGGTCGCAGTGATAGTGGAAACCGCCTAAGTTTTGATGCAGATGGCTTTACAGTGGAGCATGTTTTGAACTCCTTCCACAGGAACGTTAACTGGCTGCGTGGCCTCGGTATGGACAGAAGATTGTTCACTTCGAGCTTTTATGATGAGCGTAGTAGTCTCAAGACACTGAAGGGACGCGGCCTCATTTTGGAGGACAAGTGCTTTAAAAGGGTCAACATACAAGAGCGAGGTGCTTTTCTTCAACAACATAAAGAAGAGGGCATGTCCTGCAATTGCTGTACTTCACTTTTGGGAAGAAACGATGGCGGACATCAATCGGCTGCTTTCAATAGCCTACCTGCTTCGCCCAAGAGCCGCAAGACACGCGTCCTTCGAAGTGATGCTGTGGGGATTGGGGAATTCGACGCGCCATATCGCGGGCGCATTTCACCCATATTCTGCAATCCAAGCCAAGTCGCCCTTGCTCCGAACCAGTTTTTAGCGGTGGCGCTCCACTCGTGGTGGTTCGCGGTGAGGGCGGAGCTAGTGACGTCATGGAGCGGCCCCTGGTGGCTACTGCCGTAACGGGACGGAGCTCTCTTTCTCCTTGAGAAGGCGCCCGGTACGTACAATGCTCTCTCTCGTCCGCCGACACCTTTGTGACTAGGATTGAGCTCACGCACGGTGCCTTTGCCCGTGCGGGGAGCGCGTACCTCGTGTTGTTTCCTATCCCGACGCTAAGCCGAAGAACGGGTGCCTAATGCTCGCGCGAGGTCGTACCACGCCGAGCAGCACTCATCGGAGGCTCAAGCCGAAGGAGATTGCCCAAGCTTTCGCGAGTTGGCCCATTGGTTATCGCGAGAGCATGTAGCATAGCCGCCGGGACTTTTTCTAGCGGCGCGTCCCAGCTTGAGCCTGTGCTCTCGCAGCGACGTGCTACAAGCGCCCCTAACTGTGTTTTTCGCCCTTGGTGCGGGATACCTTTGGTTCCCCGCCGTCCCAGGACCGGGCGTTCGTGCAGTGTTGGGTGCCGTTGGAGACAATAAACGGTTTCCGTCAACTTAGGGCAATACTGTGTTTTTGCGTGCGTCGCTCGGTAGCCCCTTGTGGCCTGAGCTCGCGCGCAGCGGCGCTAGAGGCTGACGGCTGACGCGGCCCTGTGGCTCGCAAAGCTCGAACCGCGGTGGTCGGTACTCTTGTGAGACCCTAAGACCCCACAATGCTTAAAAGATCATGCGACATAATGGAAACTGCTGATCCTGAATCTACAAGGGCCCTTATGTTTGCACTGCGAACCGAAACCGTAACGGGAATTACAGTGTCATCACCGACGGAATGCACAAGGATTCTTGTTGGATGAATCTTGGCTGCCTACCTCACGTACAGAAGCGGCGTGTCATTCGTTACACAGTGAGGGGATGTGAACAATGATACCATAATTGGAAACGCTTGCCTATGGCGTGTTGTGCCATTACCACAAGCCCGGATTCCGAATCTGCAAGATGCAGAATCTATCCTGCGAGCGCCCTAATTCTCCCTTCACAAGTCAAGATGCTGAGCCGTCAGGCAGCGGTGTCCTGCGGGAGAAGCCTCGGCGAGCAGCGTGTTTGGACGTGTCAGCGTGTGCCAGACAGCCCGGCGCCGCACCTCCCTTTGCCTGGAGGTCTCCGCGCGCGCGAACTTTGAACCGGGTGGCCAGCGCGGTCGCTGGTTGGACCCCTCGGACGACCGGTTGTGTGCTGACTTTGTATTGGGCCGTTTGAGTGACAATGGTTCTCGGGGATTATAAAGCGGCGAGGAGGCCGCCTCGAAAACAGGATCCGCCGACCCACCGGGAGAGAGTGTCGCTCCCGACTGGGGTGAGATGTGTCACGCGTTTTCGCCGGACTTCGTCGTGCGAGAACTGTCGCGTTTGTTGTGAGCACTCGGCCCCAGTGCCGACCCGTTCATGTCCTGTATGATAACCTGTATATAATGTATAAAGTCCCTTTTGTTATTCTCATCGACGCCAGGCTCGGAGTCTTCGCTACCAACGCTCTGTCACGAAACGGGTGACGAGCGCTAGGGGACCACAAAGCCGTAATCGTGGTGCAGCGGTGCAAGTTCGTAACACTGGATGGCAGCTACGGGATTGGCCGGCATCAGCTACCTCGGCGCGGTGAGTGCCTGAAGTTTACCTCAAACACCAGACTTTCTCTGACACAGGTTATAGTAGCTTAGGGAAGGATTTGGTGTTGCATTGTGATAACCTTGTGTGTTTCAAGCCTAGTAAGAGTGTTTTGAAAACCAGGGGATGCTGAGGGGGTAGACAGGGCAGTGTGTGAAATACTTGCATATGTCTTACTAGTAGTGTTATAGTAGCGTACGGCAGGTATATTCAAAAAGGGTAAATAGCAGGAGGACAGTGTGAACGATGGAGAAGTACAAGGTGAAGGAACTTCTCGAAATTTGTGAGGAGTTGGGCATTGAGTTGGGCTCAACCAAAAGAAAGAATGCGATCCTTGAGGTCATGAGGACTGGGGACGTAACGGCTGAGGAAGCCGCAGAGGCCTTGGCGGGTATCAATGAACGTCGGGAAAGGGAGGAAAGGGAGAAGGAACGTTGCGAGCAGGAAAGGAGAGAACAGGAACGTCGCGAAGAGGAAAAGGAGGAAAGGAGAGAACAGCAACGTCGCGAGGAGGAAAGGAGAGAACAGGAACGTCGCGAAGAGGAAAAGGAGGAAAGGAGAGAACAGCAACGTCGCGAGGAGGAAAAGGAGGAAAGGAGAGAGATTCGTGAGCACGAGCTTAAAATGAAAGAGTTGGAGACCCGAAATAGCTCGCCAGCGCCTAGTCTCACTTCTAATGTTCCAAGAATACGCGATCAACTTCCACCCTTTGTCGTCGGAGAGGATATGGCCAAATACCTCGTGAAATTTGAGCACGTGTGCGAACGGAATAGCATTGAGCGATCCCTCTGGGCACAGAATCTGTTAGCGTTGCTTCCTGGGGAGGCATCAGACGTAATAACTTGCTTATCGAAAGAGGCGTTTGAGAGCTACAGTGATGTGAAGGAAGCGCTACTGCGGAAGTACAAATTGTCGCCCGAAGCTTTCCGGCAGAGGTTCCGGTATGCAAAAAAGGGTAAGGAGTCGAATGTTGACTTCGCGTTTCGTCTAAAAGCCGACCTGGTGGAATGGCTGAAGGGCGAAGAGGTTTATGACGACCGCGACAAAATTGTCGAATGCATCGCGTTGGAGCAGTTCTACCGTTGCATTGATGAGGATGTCCGGCTCTGGCTGCAAGATAGGCTAAAGGATGTTAAGCTAAACAAGGCAGCAGAGTTAGCGGAAGAGTATTACACACGCCGCAGCTTGCACAGCAAGGCAGTGCGCGTAGAAAAAGCTGATAGGAGAGATTGGTTTTCCGGGAAGTCCGACGAACGGAAGCAAATCACGCGTCGCGAGTTTCGGGACGACGAATCCCTTACCAAAGAAACTGTAAGGGAAGGACAGAATGCATCTCAGAATGATGCCGATGGTCCGAAACAGCGAAACGAAATGACGCGTTCTTTTGAAAAACGGAAACCGTTAACCTGCTACAATTGCAAAAAGCAAGGGCACATCGCTGCAAGCTGCCCAGAGAGAATTGCTTTTGCAACGATACAGGAAACTCACAAGAACATACGTCTATTGGAGCCCTATGTGCAGGAAATTAAGGTAAACGGCAAGAAGTGCCGAGCACTGCGGGACTCTGCAGCAACTATGGACGTTGTTCACCCGTCTTTCGTCTCCTCGAGTGATTTTACGGGAGAGTGCGTTAGGATACGGCAAGTGGCCGAGAAGGAGAGTGTCTGTTTACCGATCGCAACGGTTATCATTGAAGGAGAATTTGGGAAACTTAACACCGAAGCCGCTGTGTCAGCCGCCCTCCCGGAGCAATTTTCCTACCTCTTCTCAAATAGCTCGGAGCAGCTGCTGAGGGATCACGGCAAATCATTCTTTGCCGACGTGGCGTACATGGCCCCCACGCGATCCAAAGCGCGCCCGCTGTCGAGGGAACTTGACTTAGCGTCGGTGAGCGAACAGCGGTGCGGTACAGGGACCGATCAGGGTAACTTGAGTGGCGAGCAGTCACGGGAGAGGCAGAGCTCGGAGGCTGGCCTAGGCGAGCGGGTCCTGGAGGTGAGTGGGAGTGACGCGTGCAGTGCTAGCCGCGATATAGACGCGACGCCGCAATTAGGCAACGCGGGCTCCACACTCGCTCCGGTTTCCGCCAGCTGGCAGGAGCAGGCTGCAGTTGAAAGGGAAACTCGGATTCGCGAGCAACAAGAAGACTGTTCATTAGCCGATCTGAGGAAGAGCGTAAAACGGGGAGTGAAAAAAAAAGAGGGTTTCATTTGGCAAAGAATCTGGCTTATTGTACCGCCGCTACACGGATAAGCAGGGTCGCAAATATAAGCACCTTCGGATTCCGCGAAAATATCGCCGGGAAAAATGAATGACCTCATTTGCTTCCTCAGTAGTATGTTTTCGGTCCAAAGCGATTTCAAGGGGACCATTCTATTTGTCATTATTATTGCTGATTATTAATTGTTTCTATTTTGGTGGGTTGTTAATTTGAAAACTGATTGTTTGAGCCTTGTGTGCTAGATCGTACACCTGCCTCTTGTTGCAGCGGGAGCAAAAGGGGATAGCGATTTAGTTAGGTTGATTTGGATTATGGCCTTGTCTGGTGTTTGACGGGAGACAGAGGGCACTTGCTCGTGTTGGGTGTTGCCTTTTGCCGGTCGGTTTTGCAAGCTGCAGAACGACCAAGCGGGACCAGTGGCGAGAAGCAAGGTCTTAGGAACGACCCGAGCGGAGCTGGTCAAGGTGCCTTGGCGACGACGTGGTGAGCAGAGCTCCTGTCCTGGCGAGTCGGACCTGGGCACGTGAAGTTACCTGGCGTCCCGACACTGGACGTGAACTTGGACGAGCCTGACGAACGTGCGCGCCTGGCATCCGAGCCACGTGGAGGCAGCTCGTCTTCCCGGCGCCTTATCTGAGGGCGGGGATGCTGTTGTGCCATTACCACAAGCCCGGATTCCGAATCTGCAAGATGCAGAATCTATCCTGCGAGCGCCCTAATTCTCCCTTCACAAGTCAAGATGCTGAGCCGTCAGGCAGCGGTGTCCTGCGGGAGAAGCCTCGGCGAGCAGCGTGTTTGGACGTGTCAGCGTGTGCCAGACAGCCCGGCGCCGCACCTCCCTTTGCCTGGAGGTCTCCGCGCGCGCGAACTTTGAACCGGGTGGCCAGCGCGGTCGCTGGTTGGACCCCTCGGACGACCGGTTGTGTGCTGACTTTGTATTGGGCCGTTTGAGTGACAATGGTTCTCGGGGATTATAAAGCGGCGAGGAGGCCGCCTCGAAAACAGGATCCGCCGACCCACCGGGAGAGAGTGTCGCTCCCGACTGGGGTGAGATGTGTCACGCGTTTTCGCCGGACGTCGTCGTGCGAGAACAGTCGCGTTTGTTGTGAGCACTCGGCCCCAGTGCCGACCCGTTCATGTCCTGTATGATAACCTGTATATAATGTATAAAGTCCCTTTTGTTATTCTCATCGACGCCAGGCTCGGAGCCTTCGCTACCAACGCTCTGTCACGAAACGGGTGACGAGCGCTACGGGACCACAAAGCCGTAATCGTGGTGCAGCGGTGCAAGTTCGTAACAGGCGGTACAGCAAGACGAGGCAGCATTGTCCTGGGAAGACCCGCGGCAGTACCTTTGCGACAGGTAGCTGCGTGAATCCTCAGAGGTCCCGCCGAAATGCGGTACGCGCGGTGAACCATTTCCACGAGTATTTACACGTCCAACGTTTTAAGGAGCAAATCCTCTGAAGTAGATCTTTGGCTGCTCTAATTGCGCCGCCAGGACGACTGCCCCAGATAGCAAGAGACACCCCTTCATGTATAAAACGCTTTCACAAGCTCTCAAACGATGCACCCGCCATGAACACATCAAGCAGGAAATCTTCTCGTGAAAGAAAATACCACTAGGAAGAAAGCTCACGCAACGCGATAACAAACTCATTGACTGATTTTTTGTGATTGCAGAATGCGCCTCCCAAAGCGGTGCTGTTCGCCACAGTATGCCTTGTTGAGGTAAAGCGCGCGCGAGGAGCTGGGACTGCGATGTCGTGCGATGACCTACCAGCAGTGCCCTTGCTATCAACTGATGCTTTATTAGTAGCAAGTGGCTCTCCATGTTTTGCGTTGTCCGAAGGTGAAAGCCGCAGAGTTGTTAAATATTCGTTGAACTTCGACGCCGAGAGCGTGAAGCACAAGCGCGTTGCGCCATTCCGGTGTACACTAGGACGCGCCAGTGGTGAGGACGAAGTTCTCGAAAACGTGACTGAATGGCAATCACTTACACCTGCATGCCGATTTTAACAAAATTGAATAGGATGATGTATCTTTCTTTTGTCGGAACATGTACATTTCATTCCCCTTGTGGTAATGTAAAAGAAAAGTTATACATGTCCTATTGAGGCAATGAGTATGCCCTCTTAGGAAGGCTATCATAGGAAAAACGATAAAGCTAGATAAATGTTTTCTTAATAGATATTCCTGACCTGAAAATTCCTGGATTCCTGACCCATAGACATCTCGGCTACCCTGACTCCGAGGTCATCCTTGATTGCTGTTCGCAGCCGCAGTAGTACTAGGGATAGCGTTTCCACCCAGTGCTTTCTGTCGAGCGTGGTGGTCTATGACGCCTTCAGTTGTCGGTGGAGACAATCGACGATGCCGTTGCTCTGTGGATGGTAAGCCGTGGTGTTATGAAGGCGCGTGCCGAGCAGTCTGGTCAGAGCAGAAAAAAGAGAGCTTTAGAATTGCCGGCCTCAGTCAGTAGTTTTTCGCAAAGGGCAGCCGTACCGCGACACCCACGTAGCAACAAATGCTTCCGCCACTGTTTCGGCCGTGAAGTCTTGTAGAGGCGTCGCCTCAGGTCACCTTGAGTACCGTTCGACTCACGTGAGGAGATACCTGAAACCATGGCACACCAGAAGAGGCCTTACTATGTCTAAACGCACGTGGTCAAGACGCCACTCTAGTGGGCGAAATGCTGCACCACTGAATCCGTGTCTTGTGGTACTTTCACGGCTTCGCAGGCTTGGCAGCTTCTTGCCCAGCTTCGAACATCATTGTGGATCCCTGGCCAGACGAAATGGCCTGTGATAAGCGTCTGCGCCACAGTGATGACAGAATGGCTTATCCCGTGCAGTGAATCGAAGATTGGCGGCCGAAACTGTTGGCGCACGAATGGGTGAGAAGCTGCTTGCGGTGTGCCGCATGTCACCAGTGTTGTTGTGTAGTACAGTGGAACTTACGCAAGCTGTAGCGATGAGCCCTTTGCCGAAATTCGCGGCGCTAGGGGCGTTTTTGCTGGGTGGATGGAGGCTAGAGCTTGGAAATCCACAGGGTGCCGGATGTCTGTAGAAAATTTGCAGATATTGGAAAGTTGCCGAAGCTCACGTTCTGAATACGAGGAGCAGTTGTTCTCGCAAACGAAGGTTAACAGCTTGTAGTCGGTCAGAATGTCGGTCAAGAACAAGAAATGGTCAAGAACAAGAACCCCAAAAGTTGTCGGTCAAGAACAAGAAATGTAAATGCTTGACAGTGCAATAGATAGCCAACATCGCCCTCCTGAAGGCGATGTAGCCCGCTTCTGTAGGTTTGAGGCGTTTTGACAAAATGCCCATCGGTCTCCAGTCTGTGCCATCTTGCTACTGCAGTACCGCGCCCACTGCGGTGGCCGACGCGTCTACCATAATGCGAGTTGGCTGGTTGGGCAACACATCAATCAGCAACACTGCAGTCACCAACCGTGTTTTCGTTTACTGGAAGGTGTGTGTATGCTCTGAGGACCAGTGGAAGGTAGACTTTCTTTAAGTCGCGACGCAGCAGGTCGGTAAGCAGCTGAAGAACTTGCGCACAGGGTGCTATGAAGTGCCTGTGAAAATTTATGAGCCTTAGAAACTCGTGCAACTTTCGGAAGGAGGTTGGAGAGGGGAAGTCCTCGATTTCCCGCACCCGTTATTGCAGTGGATTGATGCCTTGGGGTGACATGCGATGACCGAGAAAATCCAGGGCTTCAATTCCGAAAATGCATTTCTGGAGTTTTAGAACCAATCCGGGCTGGTCCAGTCGCTCAAATATAGCTCTTCGTTGTGTTCGTCTATACGACTTGCAACGAGAATGTCGTCAATTTAGACGAAAATGAACGGGAGTACGCTCGTAACCTCGTCTAGGATCCTTTGAAAAGTTTGCACCACAATCTTCAAACCGTAAGGTGTATGGATAAACTGAAGCAGGTCAAACGTAGTAGTGATTGCTGTCTTCGGAGTGTCGCTGGGTTCAACAGGAATTTGGTGGTACGCGCTCGTTAAATTGATCTTGCTATATATTTTGGTTCCTGCGAGACAAGCGCTGAAGTCATGTATATGGGGAAGGGGATATTGATTTGAAGTAGGGATGGAATACAGAGCTTGGTAATGACAACAAGACCATCAGTCGCCACGGTCCTGCTTTGGAAAGGGATGGAGAGATGAAGACCTATTGCTGGACAGAGGGCTAATAGCGCCGAGCTGAAGCATGTGTTCGAACTCACGGCGTGCGACTTCCAACCTGCGTCCAGTTAGCCTCCGCGACCCGGCGGAGACAGGCTTCACGGGCAGCGCATCGTTACGGGGTTTCATAGGTTGCCGGTACTCAGGAAGTATTTTGTAAGTTGAGGCCGGCCGAAACGTATGGGTGCCAAATGAGGTGACGTTGTACTTCAGTCAAGTACATCGAGGGATGTGACGTTATCATTTAGGCACCGATCGTGAGCACTCACATCTAGGTTGAAATGTCGGAGGATGTCCGCGCACAGTATGGCAAGGCTAACGTCGGCGATGACAAAGACCCATCTGTGCAAGCGCCGGAGTCTGATATGTTGCTTTAATCACCGGAGCCCATACGATGTGATGGCAGTGTTTTCCAGTGCGTAGAGCGTGCGTGTGGACTTGCCGTGTGGGTGATCTGCGGATGTGGTGGGAATTATCGACAGCTCGGCTCCAGTGCCGACGAGGAGGCGGGTGCCGCTGATGCGGTTGACTACGAAGAATAGGCGGCTTGCGCGAGGGCCGATGTCGCATACCGCCGTTAGCGACTTGCCGGCGCGTTTTCCGTCCGTTAACAGGGCTGGGTGCAGTGACTTGTTTGCTCGCGAAAGCGACGGTGGTACCAGCACAACTGCCGCGGTGAGTCTCCAGGCGCGTTGCGAGACTCAGAAGGCGAATCACGGCGCCGAAGTTGGTCACCAGTGTTGGCACTCGTCGTCAGCGTCTTTAGGGAACCGGTAAAACGGCCGACTGAATCTTCTAGGCACTAGGGTTGTTCTCCTGGCTCTGAGACTCTCGAAGCAGCGATAGGTAGCTGGGCCGCAGGCGAACAGTTGCATATACGGTATGACAGTGCAGGTAATCGATAGAGACTGGTCTTTTCGAAACCCTCCACTACAGCGCATGCTTACTGTGGGAGGTGTTGCAAGAACAGCTCGCGCAAAATTGGAAACGGGATCCCGCTTATGGAGTGCTCATCCTGTGACTGACACAACCGGTGCAGGAGTTGTGACGGTAGTTACTTGCAGAGTTCCTCGGAGAGGAGCTGTTGGATCCTGCTCTTTTGCAATTGCTGGAGGCACTGCATCACCATGCCTTTCGGGTCGTCGTATCTTGTAGCCGCAACCGTACCTGCTAGCAAGTCGTCTATGGCATCGGCGATATCGAGAAACACCGCGCTGGAGACGTGCACCTACTTTCCTGTCTCTGAAGTGATGCAGCAGAGTTGAAAACAGGCCTTTATTGGCTTAAACCAAACTCGGGGATTCTTGGGCTAAAAGCTGGGCTGCTGAATCTCTTCAGTGATGAGAGGAGACGTAATCGTGGCGTCGTCTCAGTCAGCCGGAGTAGGAGCAGCGTCGTCCATGGCTAGTGTTCGAGAAAAAAAAACCGTAGATGTCGTGGGTCACCACTTGTTGTGAACTCGGTTTAGCAGAGGGAATTAATACGCGTTCTGACAGCTTGAGAACGGACAGTTTACTGGCTTTATTCAGACGTAAAAGAAGGTTCGCCGAGTGACTCTGGTGGCGCCCCACTCGGGTAGACGCATCGGCTCCAAGGAAGAGCAGAGGGGAATGACCCCCGCAGTGAGGCATGTTGATGTAAACTAGATTTTCGGAGCACGGGGCAATGACCTCCACGACAGACAGTCGCTACACTGTCATCCAGAAATTTATACTTTTGCTATTTATAGAAGTAATGTAGGAATTCAAGCTTTCCATAGTTTTATTCTGAACAAGTTTCCAGCCTAGAAACAGTCTTGCAAATAATTCTCGTTATAGTAGTTTGGAACCGATAAGTTTCCCAAACGTATGAATTGGCCAAAAAGTACGAATTTAGAAAATTGGTTCAGTGATCTCAAAACATGTCATTTTATTCTCTGAGCCACGGTGTTCAATAGAAATACCGTGCTTCATAGGTTATTTCATTCCCTCGAACTCCACACTGATCAGCGACAATTGCTTCTCTTTTTCCTTGCTGATTCGCGCCCCATTTTTTTTCCGCTTCCAACACTTCGTGGCAGACATAGTCCACCACAACACCGACCACCTGGAGATCACAACGAACTATCGTGAAAATACGGAGCAAAGCTAAGATAACCAGCACCCTCGATAACAAAAACAGAACTGGGCACAAAAGCCCGCGGGTGCGCAATATGGAATGACACGAGTTACTTTTCCGCCCATCCAAGATTCTTATCTGTCCGGACTATAGTGTAATTAGGTGAGCAGACCTTGTGTTCATTTCAGTGCAGTTATGTGGCTCGACCTTGTGTTGCTGTGTTTCTGAGTTGACTTTCAGTTGAATTGATTTTAAGGGAATTTTTTTATATCTATGGGCTTTGTTATTGGGGCGTCTCTATGTGAAAGGGAGCAGCCGCTACCAAATAAAGGTAACTACATGTCCTACGTGCCATTTATTAGGTTTACAAGATCTGACAAAATCAGCCTGGTACTACCCAAACCTTATCCCCCATGGAATTCTTGAATTCCATTGACTGCTCGCCCTCACCTGCTTTCATGTATATGTATTTCTAATCCTTTTCATGATGTCATTTTGTGTGTGTCGGCTATGTTTCGTTTTCTCACTCCTGCAGTAGCCCACTGAATAGCTGCGTCATTGCGATATAGCTAGATTACAATATATTATGCAAATAAACAAATTGTTCGTTCAGGTATTTATGATTGCACTTATGATTGACTTGACCACAAGCGTCGTACCCCGTACAAGACACACGAATACAGAATATGTGCCAGTTGCATCCGCACCCTAAGTATGGCAAGCCTTGGAAGACAGACAGACAACGGTTAACCAAGGGGTTTACGTTGAGTTAGTATCATTGCTCTTCCATCACGGTTCTGCCCAAAAACGTTGCATAACGTAATTAGAAAATTTATGACTGCAATAAGCATTCAAATCCATTCATCTACTCTAGTAAAAGAGAACAAAATGAAAACTTGACACACAAGCACTGCTGTTAACTAGGATGCGTTCAAGGCAAAAAGAACAGCTAATAACCTAAGAAGAACATGCACAGGCAAACACCAAGTCAGCCTGATTCATCACTAAAGCAGAAAACAAAGCGAAGAGAAACCTCATTATTTGGGTGAGAAGGTAATGCACAAACTATCACACATCAGTAAATGCATCCTCGCAATTTTACAAAAGCACGCAGGAAAATACTAATTAATAAAACATGACAATTTAGAACACAAGAAGCTCAAAGCAATGATCCTGGAAGTTTATGATCTCTAACACTCAATCGATGCCCTACAAAACAAGGAATGAATAAATGAACTCTATTTCTAAAAGACACATGCTCATATTGTAAACCTTGGTTTATTCTACATACTAGGGCTTCAAAGAAAGTGTTGCTGTTTGCAACAAGTGTACAGGCATTTCGCTCTTGATTTCCCTAATGAAAAAACCTATACAATTACGTATACGACCCACTCGATTTCACACATGACAGATATGCTTTCATACAGGACCTATATGTTTTCGTACAGGACCGATTTGAATTTATATAGATTATTATCGCAGCTATATAGAACCGATATGGCTTAGCAGATGCCCATGCAGGAATCGTACGCCTGAATATGGGATCCGTATGGTTTGGTATATAAGACCAATATTCCCGCCTAAAGGAACTATAGGATCAATATCACCGAGTACAGGAATAATATAGGGCTCGCATGGGAGTGTAGGACCCATGTATATGGACTGACCTTTTTTTAAATAATGCAGAATTTTGAAAAATTGCTCATGACCGACAGCGTAATTGTACTGCTGGAGCTGAGTTCTTTGAAAACGAAATGCATGATTGACGAATTACCAAAATTCACTTATTCACTTCTTAATTTTCACATTCCGGCACATATTGAAACTTGTATTGAAAATTGCAGCTGATGAGTTTTCTCAGCGTTTTCCGGCGACGACTGCTAATTAACAATTGGAAGACAAATTCCTTTCGAGATACTCAGTGAAATTAATCGGCGAAAATACAACCAAAACGCAAACAAACATAAACTTTCAAAACACGTTTGTAAATTTCTATCTTTATACACTGTTCCGTCAGTTCCGCACGAAATAAAAGGTACGTCCCGTGGAGGCACTTAGAACGCACAGCACAGCAGTGCTATACTGCAAATGTCTGTGCACTATTTATTTATTTGTCCAATAATCTATACCACAGTGGGTCTAAGTAGGTTACCTTGATATGTACAACAACTGTAACAAACTTTTACTGAAGCTCGCAAGCAGAACATTGCCATTGTTAAAAGTACAATACATCAGGATCCTCACAAAGCACAAATGCAACCACAGGAAAAAATCTGCAATAAAAAAAAGAATGTATAAAATACGTTCGCTGAAACCAGCAACTTTGAATTATGTGGCAGGAAATTAGTAATATATTCTAGGGAAGGCTTATCTGTTACCGTCTGTGCTTGCATAGACATGTTTCCCACACTTGCTGTGACTATGACAAGATGCTCTAGTGTGTCATTTTCTTTATACTTTTTTCTGCTTTCATACGCAACTTTGCAAATGCAGTGAATTCAAAAATTAAACTTTTGCTTGCTTACGACTGTCCATCAGTGAGTCTTGTTTGGCTGAGGAGAACATCTCAGGTAGAAAGTCTGTGCCGGAAGTGGTTGTGCACAAACTGTCATGGCAGTTAGGCGTTGAATTTTTTCACCTTATTTTCGTCGGCTGCTCTGTGGGAGTACCAGAGGAGGCTGGCCTATTCAACAGAGGGTGCGACTATTGATTCATATGCATTTAATCATAGTTTACAGGTGGAGCTGCTTAATTTCTGTTTTCAGAACCGTAATTTATGTCTTAACTTCGGAAATTATCAAAGCTAAATAGACAAGGACGAAGGAAAAGAGGAACACGACACAGAGCCAATGTCGTGTTCTTTTCCTTCGTCCTTGCGTAATTAAAACTGGTAATTTCCGAAACATGAGTTACCACCAACTCGCCCAAG
The DNA here is from genome assembly GCF_038994185.2 of Dermacentor albipictus. Taxonomy (NCBI): domain Eukaryota; kingdom Metazoa; phylum Arthropoda; class Arachnida; order Ixodida; family Ixodidae; genus Dermacentor; species Dermacentor albipictus. The sequence continues at coordinate 57,404,765 of NC_091830.1, forward strand.
TTTCTCTTCTAGTACAGTTATGTCTTAGCGTTAGAACAAATGTTGGCTCTATATGTTCTGACCAATTTAAATCGGAACTTATCATTGCACCCAAATGTGTCAGAAGGCGTTCCGTGGATAAATGCGTACTCAAACCTGTCCTTTTTGGTAATGATACAATGGAAAAAGCTTTGTCAAAGTTTCTGACTATGTCCGGGAAGTCGCAGCAGCTTGCCAGGAGCTGAGGATTTCTGTTTAAGGCAATTTGGCCACTTTAGGAAATAATGTTAAGAAAGATAACGCAGTCGTCTGTGGATAGCATTACGAATATGCAAGGATTGTATACCTGACTGAGCCGCCTCATTACTGCACGAGCTAACCTTTTTGCAGCCTAACGCTTATAAATAAGGTATAAGTACACTAAAGATACCCACAACAGTAGAATAAGATATGACTGCGTAAATTTCAGCGTGGTACATGCTGACGTCAAGGTCGAAATTGGTCATGCAGTCAGACCAGATAGGCTGATTGACGTCACCTACGATGAAGACCCACTGGAACGTGCGCCGCAGGCCAATGTGGAGAGTGAGGGACCATAGGCCATACGTGGCAATTACGTAGAGTTAGCTACGCAGAGGGTAGGTCCAGGTTACTTAGAGCATGCTTGCAGGACGGTATTACAGTAGTACGCCACCTGTGTCCACTAGGAAACGCAGGCCAGAAATGCAATCCATGATGATGAAAAGCGACCGGGTTGCAAGGCGAGGTCGCATACCATCATCAGTGATCTCGCAGTGAATTTTCTGAGCAGGGGCATGGGGACTTGCACTGGCGGGTGCGGTGCTGAATGTGCGATGGTACCAGCAAATAGACTAGCTTCGACGAGTGCGAGCGGGGACTGATGGGGGAAGAGGGACGGCGGCTGGGGCGTGAGTAGAAGTCGCTCTGGTCATGAGAGGACCCCTGAAGAGCATCGATGGAGACGGCGAGCTGGTGAATCCATGATTTTAAGTGAGCCATGAGAGCGAACTCAGGTGTAGAAGAGAGGGTCGCGACAGGTTAAAACCAGCTTAGCTTGTCTAATCCTAATCACGCTCACTCATGTTTGGAACTGCAGAAATGCACTCTTCTCACTAATCAGAGAGATCAAAATGCATGATTTAGAGATCTGACTTATGTTCTGTGGTAACAGGGAATAGCCCAATGAAAAAACAGCCAGAACATGTGGTGGCAGTCCTTCTACGTTGTTATCAGTGATGATCTTTGTGCAGAGAAGGACAGCCTGGCCATTTGGAATAGAAGAGGAGTCAGTGAACTCAAGTATTCTCTTAATGGCGTAAAAGCTACCTGTCTTGCATTGATATACAGAACTATTTTTTTACAGCTCTGTAGTAGGCACTATGAAAGATTGCCCCCATATAAGAAAATCTCAAGTGCTCTTCTACAGATGGTACATGAACAAAACATGCCTGTGAGCAGCAAGCCTCTTGATTTCTCAGAGAGTCCAGTGTCTTTTAAGTATCGCAGCAGCGCCTTCATAACGGATCGCGCTGATGTTCGCATAGGCCAGTTTCCAAGGATCTTGTTTTCTGTCATTGCGCTTGTCCAGTTTGTCTAGGGTGGCTGGGAGGACTGTTCTTTGCGGGTTGAAACGAGAGCACTGACAAAAAAGGCGCGCGATTGTTTCATCGCCCCCGCAGAAGTCACAAAGTGGGCTGTTGGCCATTCCGATAAGAGAAGAGTGCGCATTCAAAAATGCTACTCGATGCCATAGACGGACTAGAAGGGTGCAGTCACGTCGTGGAAGCTCGGGCGGAATATGGAGCTGTAAATTAAGGTCCAGGGTATGAAGGCGTGTACTTGTGAAATCGGATGAATTTGATTGAGCCAATGCCAGGTCATGTGCAAGTACGGAAAATTCTTTCGCTGCGTGGGTTCTCAAAAGAGGACCGATACGCAGTTGACGCCGTCATGAGCAGATCGGGAAGCTGCGTGTGCTCGATCATTGCCATGTATGCCGCAGTGACTAGGCAACCACTGATATATTATATCGTGTCCTTCGTTAACCATGTGATGGTGGACTTCTCTGATCTCTGCGACAAGCTGCTCAAGTTATCCATGGCGCAGTGCTGAGAGTACACTCTGTAGGGTTGCCTTGGAGACACAGAAGACTGACCATGTATGGGGTGGTTCCTGAGTAAAATGAATGCCGCACGCAGGGCTACATGATTCCTTCCAACTGATATGCCTTGCACATTCAATCTCTATAAGTCGTAGATTATAATATGTGGAGTGAAGTAGTTGATGAATTGTTAATTAGCGTAATAATGTTAATTGTTCGATTATGCATTTTGACTTTTCGTAAGAATAATAGGCAGCCTCAACGAATATTTTAGTACAAAGGTTAGAATTGTGCTGCCTGCCAAACACAATATTTAAAAATTTGGTTCAATTGAAAAAATTCCATGTAGAATGACAACACACACGCTGTGGTTGGATTGCTGCTGCAATTGCTCAAATCTGCTACATTCTGTTAAAGCTTCCCAATACGATCCTCGCCGCGCATTCCCTGAGGCCACGGCGAAGACGAGTTTTGGTTGGCGTCAGCTGCTGGTCGCTACCACCTAATGAGAAGAGTGCCATGACATCTGCCATTCATAATGCTAAATGAGATGTTGTCTATGACATCTTTTTTGCCTGGATGACCCCCAACATTGTGTTGGAAATAAGCTGAAGTGAAGAGTCACCGAGGCAATATAATCCCGTACCACGTGCCAATACGCGCTCGTGCATCATTGACGAAGAAACGTCCATGTCGTGCATATGACCCTCCACCATGGAGCTCTGTGTGGCATAATAACGGGTTATGCGCAGTTTAGGATGAAAGTCTCTCGGGCCTAGTAGCGGGGAGGACGTGCGGGGGGCGGGGGGCGTGCTCGGCCCATTATGCATTGGTGGTGTGTCACGCATTCGTACTTAATACTGTCGACGTGGCCTTGATGGAAGAGGTCATCCTCAACCAACGACGCACACTTCGCGCGTTCGGTACGGCAGTGGTGTCAGGGTGCACTCAACAGACTCAAGCTTACTCCCTCGCTTGTTATCAGCTGCTTTGCTGTGTTGCATTTAACTGTGTGCGCTCAAAACGCAACGGACCTATAGCTCGGCCATTTTCCTAGCTGGGGGATTTTAGCACGCTAGAGAAATTGCTTTATTGGCTATTAGTATTCCACGTGACTGCATTGCCACAAGTTTCTTTGTGCCTTTATGTGGTTGACTTTGCCGCTCATAAGGCGCAGTATTTTCTTTTTTCGGGTGCACTGGTTGACTCGGTGTGGACGCGGATGGTTGTAACTTGTTCCGGAGTGGTCGCGTGGGTAGGTTATTTTCATCGAGAACAATAGCAATGGTGCGCGATGGTACTCGGGAACCATTCTTGATGCACAGGAATAGTGCCGGCCGATAACAATTCTAAATTATCGTTAACTGGTACAACATCAGCTACAAAGCCCTTGACAATTACCACCAGTGCACGTAGAAAGGAGCTTAATAACATCATGGTTTGAAGCAGTAATATGACTCGCCCAGTGCCCATGCCCACGTTTAGCCTCAATTTAATTGATTGTGGTGTTACCGGCAAGCTAAATCTACCGCTAAGTAGGTTGAGCTTACCATTGAAGCCGAGAAGTTAAATGCATCTTTGTATCCTCGATAATGAAGTACAAAAAAAGATAATCAAGGAACAAAAGTACACATGCCACGCATACAGGAAACACATATCAGTTAATTATTTATTTAAAGGTGCAAACAACATAAGTGCACACAATGGGGAAGCCGCGCGGAAGGTTCGCGTGCCAACAGCAGCGCCGTGACACGCAGCCTAGCCAGCGGTGGACAGAGTTTTGAGTAGCACATAGGGCGATTTCATGTCATCAAATTCACCAATCATTTCAAGGCCCACTTTTCACGGCTCCTCCCATGACAGGAAACCGACAAGCTAGGGAGTAGCACTGCATGCGTTCAACGCAATGCACATGGCATGGCTGGGCATATCGGACTGAGCAAACGTTGATACAGGCGCGCGTCTGTTATTGTTAAATATGTTGTGCTATCTTTGTGGACTCCCTGCCGGATGGTGTCACATATTTTAGTTGCACACTAAAGCAGTCATAGCGCCTCCTGGCCAGCGCTGGTTCCCCATAGAACGTTCCATCCCAGTTTTCTCTGAGGTCCAACTTCATTTCGAGGCCGCAATGACGTATTTAAATTCTCCGTTCAGTTGTAAGCTCAACCTCCTTACCAGTAGATTTAGCTTGCCACTAACAGCACACTCAATTTAATTGAGACGAAAGGTGGACATGCGCAATGGACCAGTCATATCACTGCTTCAAACCATTACGTTATTAGGCTGCTTTCTATGTGCGCTGACGAAAATGGCCAAGTGCTTTGTAGCTGATGTTGCAGCAATCAACATTAATTGGGAATGGGTATCGGCCGGGCGCTATTCCCGCCCATAAGGAATGCTTCCAGAGTGCCTGCGTGCGCCATTGCTAATATTTGCGAGGAAGATAATTCACGTACACGACCGCTGACGAAAAAATTACAACCATCCGTGGCCGCACTGAGTCAACCAGTGCACACGGAAAAAAATGCTGCGAGTCCGGAGAGAAAAGCGACCTATATAAAGTCACTAAAAAAAAAATTACCGACGATTACGTTACTTCCTAATGCGAAATTTGAGCGCAGCAAATAAGCTGTTTCACCTTTTCGATAGATTGAGGCAAAGAAATCGAGCAACACATGTATGCGCTATCACAGAATTTTTTTTTTATTTTTCACACGTATTCCTTTAACAAAGACTCCACTAACAGTTCTTGACAGTCATGAAGGAAGCTTTGTGGTCGGAGAAATAGACTGATATATGTTCGACTTGGTACACCAATGCTTGATTCTCAAAGACGAGATCTATACAAGTGCCTCGCGAGGTTGTCACAGCCGTGGGACGCGTTACGAGCGAGAGGAACGGGATGTTCTCCCGCATGTGTTAGGAAATTGCTGTTTGTCTTTATGTCAACATTAAAGTCCCCCACTACTAACATCGGTGTGGATCGATGGACGGTTAATGCGAGTTGCAGGAAGTGCACGACGTCTTTCGTGAGTGCGGTAGGGGCGAAGTAGGCAGCTACTACCAGCATGCGTAATCGTCGGCATGTTTAAAGGAATTAAGTTCGAGCCGGCGCTTTGACAACCGGAGACTCGCAGGAAGAGGGGGGAGGGGGGCGGCGTGTACACCCAGCGGCAAACGATGGGGGCAGAAGCGCGCGCAGCAAGCGGACAACACGATAAAGGGAGGAGGGAAGAGATAGCAGCGACTGACTGATGCCGCTGACGCCGATAGTGAGTCAACCCCAGCTGCGGAGTTGGTTTCAAGGACAACGCCGCCGATGCCGACACAAACAATATGATACCCTCGCTTCCGCAGCGCTAAGAACCAGGTCTAGCCGTGGGAAGGTGGTCACGTATTCGTCGACGTGCCGGGGCCTACGTGAAATAACCGGCGCGTCGGCAACTGAAGAGCACCCTATCCGCCACACAAGAACAGGGGGGGGGGGACCCTTTCCTCCTCTTTCTGCATGGCGGCGACGGTGTTCTATGCAGTCACGTTATCTTGACTCTCTAGCGGCGTCAGCGGCATCCAGCGGTATCAGTCGGTCGCTGCTAGCGCTGGGGGGATGAAAGGGGGGCGGAGCTGGTTACGAGGCCGACGACAACGACGACGCGAAACCCAGGAACGGACGCCAAAGAGCTGCGCTCTAAAAAAAACTCACCACCTACTCACTTGGAATGCTAACCGCCACTGAAGCAATTTCCTTTCGTTCAAAAGTCGTTCAGCTATGAAAATGGTCGAGCTACAAGTCTACAGCGTTATGAGCACGCACGGATAAAAGCAACCGAGCAGAGCAGCTGATAACAAGCCAGGAAGTTTCAGTGTGCTGAATGCACCATGATACAGCTGCCATGGCTAACGGGCGAAGTGCGCGTCGTCGGTTAACGAACACCTCTCCCTCTAAGGCAACGTCACCAGCACGAAGTATGAATATGCGATGCACCAACTACGAACAATTCCCCCTACGATTTCATTATCTTCATTATCTGCTTGCTTACTGATCGCAGCATTACTGATCGGTCTTGGTTGCGATGTAGGCTCGACCGTCATCCTAGCTGTATTGCAACCCCTTGGTGCCCCTAATTCTCTCATGATGTTGTGACTCAAGGTTCGCATATGTGCGTTTTCAATTTCTAGCTTAGCCAGCCTGTCCCTGCTCACATGCCCCGCTGTGAGCAGCGGGGCATGTGACGGCTTCTGCATGGGCCGGCTTCTGCCAGGCGGTTGGCCCATGTTGTGCCGGTTGTCGTCGGTCTGCCTCCTGACTTGTGGTCCTATAGAAACGCACAATGAAACGGTGTCGCATTTCGTACATTCGGTGACATTGGCAACAGTAATAACATTTTGAAATTAGGAAGATCAACAGTGATAAAAAATTGCTCTTGACTAATATTGTCTTGAACGGAACGCCAATTTACTGTCCGAATTCCCGAACCAAATTTATGTGCGCTGTTTCATTGGCTTTAACCCGTGGATTACATAGTTGTCAGCCAAGCGCGGGTTTTTCCGCCCTCGTAGCCAGTGCTGAAATTCTTCCTCGGCGTCTTTGAACAAATCCTGCCTTTCTTCAGCGCTCAGGGTGTTATTTCCTGGTATCAGTGCCGTCAGCATTCCTGCAGAATATATTGAGAAGAAAACAAAAACGCCGTCAATGCGCACGCTAAGCACTGAACATTTCTAAACAGCTCTGGGGCTCTAAATTCTAACGACTCTTTTATTTTCTGCTGTTTTTGCCTTTCGACATCTTCTTGCACGATGCTTCTTTCCCGCTATCGAATAAATTGGGTTTGGTGCGATGGATGTTATATTGGTATATTAAATATATATGATATATGGTATATTAAATAACAGGAAAAGAAGCCTTAGTTTATCAAGGGCTTGAAATTGTCGAAGTTCTACATAATGAAGGTATAGATAGGACAATAAAACGTTCAATAGTATAATAGGACAGATCGAAGTGCATAAGCACCAACTATGAGAACAATGTTTTACCAGGATGTGGCCAGTGAACAGAGCTTCAACCGAAAGTCGAAGAATACCAATGGTGCCGGTTTTTTTTTTCGGCACGAAAGACGCAGTTCAGAAGTGAGTTCATGCTGGCGTTATTCACGGAATCCATTCATCGTCGTTATCTTGCGAAGAATAGAGGCCATCTATATTTTGAAAAATTTTACCACAGTAATGCGCGCTTTCATCTGGCTCTCAAGAAAATATGAAGAGAGAAAAAGAAAATGAAACGAAATGTTTCCTGCAATCGAACTTCCACGTATTCAGCATTTCGACATATCTTAACGAAAACAAAGATTTGCTTACCATTACCCTAAATAATACTGGCCAGCTTCTTTCCGAGCACGGTTTCACTCGGGTTAGCTTATATTACCTGACTGCGACTAAGCTGAATGCAGTAAGCTATTCGATTAGCCTTACTTGCACGTTCTGAGACAGACGTTTAAATTTGTCTGGCCTCGCATATGCTAAAGAAGCTACTACGGATTGTGCGACGCTGGTCGGGGCCCAAACACTTACCGGACCACTCTTGCAGAGGGAGGTAGATGGGAGCCATCTCGCAGCTCCTCAATTCCAGTCCAACGTCTTTCGCCAGCGATTGGACGTAGTTCAGCCTTTCTTCAGTGCTCCCCATGTCCTGTGACGGTGGAATGAGGCCTTCCCACACCTGCAACGGTGCGTCGCAGAGTTAGTCGTGGCACCTGCAACCGCAGGGGCCGCCTTCACAGAGGTTTTCGTTCATAAGGGTTCTTGGCTAATAGCCTGTTAGCTCTTTCGCTGATAATATGTCCAGCGTCAGAATTCGCTTCAGCTTCAGCTGTTACGCGCACAGTGGTAGTGCGGTTCCGTCAATTGCGTCAAACTGCCACAATTTTCACGTCTGCGCCAAGCTGTGCCTTCGCCATAAATACCTCGAAATGCGCCCGAGCTGCTGTAAAACTCGGAGCGCCACCACCAAGCGCCCATGGTCTAGCCGCATTTAGAGGGTATATGCAGCAACTAGGTGAATTGCCTCCTTCTGCTAAACTCATCCTCAGGATATCAGGAGTCCCCCTTATTGCCGAGTGTCGCACCCGTCGAGCCTGCGTTCTGCTGCACTCACGTCTGATGACCCCCGGTCATGATAGCATGCCTGCAAACTCGAGTGTAGGCATGCACACGAGTTTGCAGTCGAGTCAAGAATCGAGGCATTCACTCGAGTTAGCAATCGAGAAAATCGGTGCCGATTTTCTCGATTGTTAATGTTTAGTTGTTTAGTGCATTAGCTACTACCACCAAGGGGGACGTCCCCATGATAAAAGGCTACTCTACAATCCGCAAGAGACCACATGGCAACTGGGTTAAACAAGCTTCTATAACGCTAGTAGAGGCCTCGTGTAAAATGTTCTTTAATGTGGTGACCGCGATGGTTATGTCATTAAGGCAGTCTGGATGATCGAACCCACACCTTGGAATCTATGTGAACCGAAGCTTTCGCGAAGCGCTTAAGAAATGCTATAAATTTGCCAATTTCATTCCTTTCTTCTTGACCTAAAGGTAACCGGATAGCGCGCTTGTGTTCTCTCGCCGCCGTGCTATGAAGCTGTCACAATTCTTACGTTCGATAATGTTTCTTCATTACTTCTTACTTTGTTCAAACCTACAGCTCACTTCTTCGCCAATGCTGCAACCAATATCCAGCTAGGGTTACTGCCTAAATGGGGTAACCCTACCCAACACTCTGTGATCATCCCAAGGAGGAGGAGGATATAAGGCGCGGATGTTAATCAGAAATGTGTCTGGTTGGCTAGCCCACTCTGGGAGATGGGAAAGAGATAGTTCGCCTTGTGCTATTGTGACCTAATTTTTAATAAAGTAAGCATAGAAAGATTAAAACAGTCTACTTGCTCAAACTAATTGAGTTTTTGAAGACGTGCGTTTGTTCTTATGATGATATTTGGGTCTCCTTCATTTTATTTTAGTAATACCGTAGAAAGCAAGGCCAGGAACGTGGACACCTGTAATGCTAATAAAGGTGGCGGTGCTGTTCTTCGTCTGAGCTTTGGTTCGACATAGCAGCAGCAGCAGTGCCCAGCCAGGGTTAGGTATGTCTGGCAGGGTTCACAAAGCCAACTTCGCTTTATTAAGATCTTTAGCATGGAAGGGCAAGCGGAAGTGAGAAAAGTGCATGAACATGTTTGTGCATATTGAGATTGATACCGCACGCAATTACGCGCATTGTAAACCTGACTAGGATGATAACATTCCGCGAATGGCGGCCCGCCGTAACGTGAGCCGTCAGTGATGCCGTTGATGAGCGTGTTCAGTATGCAGCGCAAAAGCGCGTTCTGTGATTCACAGCTTCAAAGCGAAAGCGATATGCGTACGCCACAATCACGGGGGATGAGCGTGCTTATAAATTGACAACGTCATAACTGATGGTCGAAAACACTATATAGTCCGATACAACTTTAGAAAAAAGGGGAGGCCCCGCCCAGATGACCGAAGCGGCGAAGTCACCGGCCGTCCGGCGCATGACGTCGGTCCAGAGGGCGCGCCCATTGGTGGATGCTCGTGTGCATCCGCCTGGAGGAGTAAACGCCCCCTTTTTTCTAAAGTTGTATCCGACTATAGTTACCAATGCATTTTTAGATGAGTCATGATCGGAAATATTGCAAGAATGGCTGCACCATGCAAAGCACCATGACTGCACTATGCAATGGCAGCGGTGACGTAGAGGTAGAGCATCAGCCTCGCGTTCAATAGGATAGTGGTTAGAATCCCGGTGCCACGCAATTTCCCATCGGAAAAAAAAATCGGTCTGTTGATAAATCTGCATAAACAGGCCTGGAGTGCGGTTTGATCCCGGTGACCAGAACCAGTAACGCACTCCCTCACCAGGGCAGGATTGGCCACCCTGGTGCAGTACATGGCCACAAGCTCCTATATGAATTCAACAATCAAAACCCGGCCCTCAGACCCCAGCAGCTATGAAGCAACTGGCCACGGCGGTGGTCAGACTTGTGATCCAGCAGAGAGTGCTAAGAATCTCTGGGTGTGGACAGGCCGCCATTGGAGTTTGAACCTGGCAACGTTTAACGCTAGAACATTTTCTACTGAGGTGAGTCTAGCAGTCCTATTGAAGGAATAAGAGAGCAGTGAATGGGATATAATAGAGCTCAGTGAGGCTAGGAGGAAAAAAAGCGTAAATAGTGCGAAACAGCGGGCACGTCCTGTGCTACCGGAGCTGAGCGGAGAGACGAGAACTAGGAAGCGGATTCCGGAATAATAAGGATATAGCTGGTAACATACAGAAACTCTATAGCATTAACGAGAGGGTGGCAGGTCTTGTTGTGAAACTTATTAAGAGGTACAAATTGAAGGTCGTACAGGTCTACGCCCCTATATCCTTTCATGACGATTAGGAAGTCAAACGCTTCTATGAAGGCATGGAATCGGCGATGTGTAAAGTCAAAACAAAATACACTATACTGTTAGGCGACTTCAATGCCAGGGTAGGCAAGCACCATGCTGGAGACAAGTCAGTGGGGGAATATGGCATAGGTTCTAGTAATAGCAGGGGAGAGTTATTAGTAGAGTTTCCATAACAGAATAATATGCGGATAATGAATACCCTCTTCCGTCAAGCGGGATAGCCCAAAGTGGACGTGAAGGAGCTCGAATGGCAAGACTAGACATGAAATAGACTTCATATAAGTGCTAACCCTGGCATCATACAAGATGTGGACGTGCTCAGCAAAGTGTGCTGCAGTGACCATACGATGTAACAACTGGAATTAAAAACATTATGGGATTTTACGTGCCAAAACCACTTCCTGATTTTGAGGCACGCCGTTGTGGAGGGCTCCAGAAATTTCGACCACCTGGTGTTCTTTAACGTGCACCTAAATCAATGTACACGGGTGTTTTCGCATTTCGCCCCCATCGAAATGCGGCGGCCGTGGCCAGGATAAATGGAATCAACCTAGACTTAGGGAGGGAACCGAAGAAACTGGTACATAAGAAGCCGATCAATGAGTTAGTGGTAAGAGAGAAAATAGAGGAATTCCGGACCAAGCTATAGAACCGGTATTCGGCTTCAACTCGGGAAGATAACCTTAGTTTTGAAGATATCAACGACAATCTTGTGGGCATTATGAAGGAGTGTGCAATAGAAATCGGCGGTAAATACATTAGACAGGATCCCAGTAAGCTATCGCAGGAGACGAAAGCGCCAATGTATGAAAGCCTCTAACCCTAATGCTAGAATAGAACTGGCAGAACATTCGAAGTTAATCAACAAGCGTAAGACAGCTGTCATAGGGAATTATAATATGGATAGAATTGAAGATGTTCTCAGGAATAGTGGAAGCTTAAAACCAGTGAAGAGGAAACTGGAAATGGGCAAGAATCAGATGTATAAGTTAAGAGACAAAGCCGGCAATATCATTACTAATATGGATGAGATTGTACAAGTGGCTGAGGAGTTCTATAGAGATTTGTACAGTACCAGTGGCACGCACGACGATAGTGGAAGAGAGAATAGTCTAGAGGAATTTCAAATCCCACAAGTAACGCCGCAAGAAGTAAAGAAAGCCTTAGGAGCTATGCAAAGGGGGAAGGCAGCTGGGGAGGATCAGGTAACAGCAGATTTGTTGAAGGATGGTGGGCGGATTGTTCTAGAAAAACTGGCCACCCTGTATACAAAATGCCTCACGACCTCGAGCGTACCGGAATCTTGATGATGATGATGCAAAGCAAGCCATGTGGGAATGGTACCAAGGTATGCTGTTGTACATCTGCGTTGTCGACAACACGTAGTCCGATGCGGTGAAATTTAGCATAGACCGGAGCTATGGCGGAGGGTCTCATTATACAAAAAGAGAAAGCCGAAAAATCCATGAATGTGGGCTTTTCGGTGTTGGGCAGGAATTTTGGTTTGTATTCCGACCTCTTACGTACAGGTTAAGCAACGGAAACAGTATTTTCGTTCGAAATAAACTTTTCGTGCCTTTAAGAGCACGAAAACCCACAGTACATTTCAATATACATGTGTAGCGTCATGGCGGCATCCAACATGCTGTTCGAATTATCCGTTCAGTCGAATTATGTGAAGTAGAATAGCGAGGACTTCCCTCTACCAGGTCAGCGAAATACGGCAGTCTTCTGCGCACTCAGAAGTCTGATACATGATTCCAGTAGTTAGTTGAAAGGGAAAGAACTTCAGTAAAATTGCCATCACTTGCTTCATTGCGCTGCTCCAGATTTGAACTATTCTGATCGAAATAGGCTAACCTAAATTTAAAATTGCATGGTCAAAATGTTACTTTTTTTCCAGTTAAGCTGCTTCAAGTTGAAAATATTCTGCTCCAGAACTAATATTTTTCTGCTCCAAAAATTCATCCAAAACTTGTTACAGCTGCCTCACTACTGCCGGCAATTCCGGCCAACAAAATTCATGTAAATGAGCCTGGAGCTCTTTGAATTTCAGGTGGCTGCCTGTTGTGCATTATCGTAGTATTAGGAGCCACCTTTGCCGCTCACAACACGTTTCAACACTTCCAAGGTTACATTATTGCGTTCATATTTTTGGGGTTTCTCACGCAGTTTCTAGGGGCCAATTACTCATATCTGTACATCTATGTATGTTTGTATCTGACCATTTTCCTGCTTAGCTGGTTTACTGTTTAGTCCATGGCCAAATCGGTAGCACATCGGGCATTTGCGATGAGAGAATAGCCTTTCAAAAACCCTCACATATAGTAGGGCCACTGGGCATAATCAAATCTCCACGTTTGGGCTGCTCGTCAACGAATCTCAGTTCAGGTTGACATAGGTAAAGGCAGATGTGGGACTTCGTATATACCGCAGTTCGAAGACGCGCTCTGACACCGACTTTAAGCACTGGGCCTGTGGCACTCATTGTGTGATGGCCTTCAATGAACATATTTTATGTTACCTTCTGTCTCTGACTATGTGTTAGGAGATGTGTGCCTTTCTTCAATGAACTTCATTGATACCTTTCTTTCTAACTGCTACAGGGAATGTCCCAATGAAATGGGAAAAAGTCCTAAATTTATCCGATGTTGAGTGGATTCTAACACTTGTCACAAGGGTATTTCAATAACGGCAATCTGACGCTTTATCTGCCTGTGCCACAAATACACTTGATATGTGCACGGTTTCAACGAACATCTTTTCACGCCAAGGCCTTGGTGAGCTGTGCAACGAATTCAGTGGGTATGCGCTGCTCTTCAGTAAACCTCCCAAAAACTTGGGCCACTCATTATATGAGGTTGATGAGTGGGACATGCGATGGAACCGTTCTACGCGTTCGCGTACACCTCCGCGACACGCTTCTAGTCTGAAAATTCAGGCATGGGCTGTTCAGCAGTGCCACAACATGGCGCAGCGAGTCTAGAACGAAGTGCCAGAATGGAGCCTGGTTCCCTCATGACACGTTTCTCACCAATGCACTTTGTAGGCCACGCGCATGTTTTGCATCGGTGGTGCTAAATGGCGCCTAGTGTTCTTAGGGAAGGGTCAAAATGGAACCGCGCTGCAGTACACACCTTATACATAGCTTGTTTCGATGGTGGCGATAGGTTATGTTGCTATATTCATTCAGTGCCACAGGTATTCCTGTTGACTGTCATTGTGAGATTGGTTCTGTTGAATTTTCTATGATTGTAAGGTAATAAAGCACACGCATGTGTGACGACGTTGGGGTGTGCATTTTTTTTTCTTACCAGTATTTTCATTATGATGGTCTGCTTGCACCCACAGTGGTAATTGATGTAATCCAAGCTTGGATGAACCGAGAAGACAAAACATCATCAAGATAACTGGCACACATCGTATTTCGCCGACCAACGCTTCCCGTTCCCGCCCTAAGCAACAGCAAATCTGCTTACGAATAGTGGGCTGAGTAATGGGCTGCTACCCTTAGAGAACCAGGTTGGAAACCAACTATACCACACTAGGTTTTTTTTTATTATTTTACGAGACCTAATAGTCATCGGCGCAGAAGACAGTCGCTTAAAATATCGGGCGAAGATAAGTGAAAAAACCTTAGCAGGGGAAAAAGTCTCGCAAGGAATCCACAAAGCTGTTGGTTTATAAATTTTGTCTCATCATCATCATCAGCAGCAGCAACAGCAGCATGTTTTATATCCACTACAGAACGAAGACCTCTCCCTGCGATCTCAAATAACCCCTGTCCAGCGTAAACCGATTCCAACTAGGGTCCGCGAATTTTTTAATTTAACGCTCCACCTTGTCTTCTCCCGTGCTCGACTGCGTTTCCTTCTCTTGGCACCCATTCTGCAACCATAATGGTCCACCGGTTATCTAACAGGCGTTTTACGTGACCTGCACAACTCCTATATTTTCTCTGAAAATCCATTAGAATATCGTCTATATGCGTGTGCTCTCTGATCCAAACCGCTCTCTTCCTGTATCTTAACGTTATGCCTAGCGATATTCGTTCCATCACTCTTTGCGTGGTTCTTAACTTGTTCTCAAGCTTCTTTGTCAGTCTCCAAGTCTCTGCCCCATATGTCAGTACTGGTAAAATGCACTGATTGTACACCTTCCTTTACAATGATAACGGCAAGCTTCCACTCAGGAGCTGCTAATGTCTGACGTATGCAATCCAACCCATTTTTATTCTTCTGTGAATTTCCTTCTCGTGATCAATGTTCCCTGTGATTAATTGACCTAGCGAAACGTACTCCTTAACAAACTCTAGAGGCCGACTGCGAATCCTTAACATTTATTATTTTGCCCGGCTATTTATCATCCTTCTTGTCTTCTGCCATGTCAATCTTCAATCCCACTCTTACACCCTTTCTGTTAAGGTCCTCAGTCATTTGATGTAACTCGCCTCCAATGTTGCTGAATAGAACAATGTTTTCAGCAAACCGAATGTTGCTGAGATATTCGCCGTCGATCTTTACTACTACGCCTCTCAATTTAATCGCCTGACTATTTCTTCCAAGCATGCAGTGAATAGCATTGGAGAGATGGTGTCTCCCTGTCTGACCCTTTTCTTTATAGACAAAGTCCTGCTTTTCTTGTGTAGAATTAGGGTAGCTGTAGAACCTCTGTAGATATTTTCCAAGTTACGCAGCATTCTGTACTCCTTGATTACGTAATGCCCCTATGACTGTTGGTATCTCTACTCAATCAAATGCGTTTTCATAATCTATGAAAGCCATATAGAGAGGCCTATTATATATTATACTCTGCGCACTTCTCGATAACCTGATTAATCACATGGCTGCGATCCCTTTTAGAGCATCCCCTCCTGAAGCCAGCCTGTTCCCTTGATTGACTAAAGTCCAGCGTTGCCCTTACTCTATTGCAGAATATTATGGTAAATATTTTTATATTACTGAAAGTAAGCTAATTGGCCTATCATTTTTGAATTCTTTAACGTATTGTTTTTTGTGGATTAGTTTACCGTTTGCCTTCTTGCAGTTTTCTGGGACGCTTGCAGTAGATAGACAGTTCTTACATATAGCCGCCAGTTTTCCAAGCATTAAGACTCCTCCATCTTTGAGTAAATCGACTATTATTCCATCTTCACCTGCCACTCTTCCTCGTTTCATGTCTGGCAAGGTCCGTTTCATGCCTTTCTCACCTTATCGCTAGTTATAGGAGGAGTTTCTGTATCCTGTTCATTAGTGTTTCGAATACAGGTATCTTGGCTCCTCTACGTACTGTACAGGTTAGTACAAAATTGTTGCGCTCATTTTACTTAATGATGATATTACCCTGCTTATCTTTCAGTGCACACTTCGTAGTTTGTGCTACATCAAGTTTATGTCGCAATGATTTCAGGCTGCATCCGTTTCTTACGGCTTCTTCAGTCTTTCTCACATTAGAGTTTGGAATATTACTTATTTTAGCTTTGTTGATCAGTTTAGACAGTGCCGCGAATTGTATCTTATCTCTTCAGTTGGATACTTTCATTTCTTGTCGTTTCTTTATTAGGTCCTTTGTTATTTGGGAGAGCTTGCCTACTAGTTTTCTTGGTGCCTCACCTCCCACTTCAATTGCTGCCTCTGAAGCCAGCCTAGTTAAGGTTTCATTCATAAGATCTAAGTCATCATCATCTTTCAGTTCTAAGGCTGCATATTTGTTTGCCAGTACCCGCCTGATTTCGTTTGCTTTTACCCTCACTACCTCTAGGTTTACCTCTTTCGTCTTGACGAAATTCGCTCTTTCATTCTTCAATTTGATGTGAATCGTAGCCCTCCCTAACCTATGATCACTTCACTTTGCCCTACCTATCACTTCTACTTCCTGCACTATGCTGGGATCAGCAAAAAGTATGAAGTGAATTTTATTTATTGTTTCACCATTAGAGTATATTTAGGCCCACTTTCTGTTGCTATGCTTCCTAAAAAAGGAGTTCAGTATTCGAAGATTATTCCTTTCTGCAACTTCTAGCAGCATCTGTCCCCCTTGCGTTCCTAGAATTGACGCGGTGGCTGCCAATGGCTTGCTCAACAGCCTGCTTTTCCACCACTGGGGCATTGAAGTCGCCCATTACTTCAGTATACTGAGTTTGCACTTTTGTCATCGCTAATTCAACTTCTTCATAAAAGTGATCTACTTCCTCAGCATCGTGACTGGATTTTCGAGCGTAGGCTTGCACTACTTTCTATCTCCACCTCTTATTAAGTATGAATACGACTAAACAAATCTCTCATTAACGCTGTATAGTTCGTCAATTAGGCCCGCTATGTCCTTAAGGATTAGGAATCGTACCCGGTATTGCTTTTTATCTACGAGACCTCTATAGGACAGTACATGTCAGTTATTGTACTGTGTGTAAGCCTCACAACTTCTTTTAATCTCACTACGCCCGATGCTATTCCAACCAATGCCTGATAGTTCCTCGGAGAGTCCTGCTAATCTAGCCTCACTCAAGAGGGTTCGGGTGTTAAAGGTTGCAAGGGTCAGTTTCCATTGGCGGCCTGTCCGGACCCAGAGATTTTTAGCACTCTCTGCTGCGTTACAGGTCTGACCACCGTCTTGGTTAGGTACTCCGCTGCTGCTGGGGACTGATGGCAATTAGGTAACTGAGTGAGCCATTTGGGTTGGGGTGGCCCAATACTGCACCAGGGAGTCCAATTCCTGTTCCGGTGAGAGAGTGTTTTGGTGAAGCTGCGTCGGCCTTCGTTATTTGGTTGAAGCTGGAATAATACAGCCCCCCCCCCCCCTTGCTGTCGGCATCTTTTGCCAGGGAGAGGCGTCACTCCAATCCTGGAGATGTGCACTGGAGGATGTAAATTTCAAGCACACCTTCGTACAAAACTAATACTTATATTGGTATTTGAGCTTCCGACTATGGCAACCGAGCATACGACATAGCTGAATCAGATAATCCCACAGGGGGCGAGGCTACCATTTCACCGACAAGTACAGCCTCGAGGTCCATAAATGCCTAAAATCTTAAATGATTTATCCGTGATAGAAATATTTTCCTGATCTCGATGGTCAACTCGATATAGAACGATTTCTAAACAGTTCTGGCCTCGCAGTTGCGCAATCGCCCGTGCACATGAAGGGCGCGAACTCGGCTACGTTAACCCTACAAGCCTACCGTCGACCACACATACGCACGCGGTCATGATTTCCGCTGACTCCGACTTCCGTTAAAAATAATGATATTGTGCACGATGCGCTCACTTCATGTCAGTCAAATTCAATTTCGTCAATCTGAGATGCTTGAAAACGTGCTTGAAATTTTCCGCGCAATAGGGGTTTTGCTGAGCGCAGCAGGGTACACGGCGTAGTATTCCTCAATGGTTCTAACATCGTGGTTTCGGAGTCGCCCGTACGCACGCGGCCATGAACACGGCTAGAAATACGATACATTTTTGGCTAACTTGAACAATACCTAAATCTAAGGTGTAAAAAAAGAAAATGAGAAAAATAAAAACTTCCAGTGCTTACCGGGAATTTACTAGTCGCGTGTTGAGGGTGGCACATCAAACAACTCACGGTCTCGACAGTTGTTTCTTTCTCTGTGGTACAGAGCCCGTACTAGTATTCATGTTTAGAATAATATTAACTGTCACGACGCATTCCCTTTGCTAGCCAGAGGGGGCATCTCAGTAGGCACAATCGGCAGCGCCTTCCGGAAGTTATCTTGTCTAAAACTGGCCAACTGCCTTAACAAGTATGTCCAGCATCACCATTGCTAGGGAACTTCTCTTACGAACAGTTATATCATAAGAACGTTTTTTGTGGTTACGAGCTCTGCTTCTTCATCACTCACCTCCGCAAACCTACTCCAGTGTTCCTTTCTGGCCAGTGCCCTCCAAATTTCTGGTGTAACGTACCAAGCGGCGTAAAACAGGAGAAACTCTCCACCAGGCTTCAATAGCTTCGCCATGTTGCTCCATGCCTTGGGCTGGTCTTTCACGCGGTTAAGACTGTTGAAGCAGTAGAGGCGATCGAAAGGTCCGTACAGCCTGAGGAACTCGGAGACGTCTCCTGTTATGTCCAGCTGCTCGTAGCCTAGCTTTGGATGAGAACTGTGCTCGCGAGCGTAGGAAACCATGTTTGTGCACACGTCGACGCCTACAATTCTCTCTACGTTGTCTGGAACGTTGGGCAAAAGGACCTTCATTGTCACTTGACCGCAGCCAGAGCCCACGTCGAGGAATCGCAATGGCCCACATGGACTCGCGCCTTCTTGCCCGATGCCGCTGTCTAGCGCGCTGTCGAACGTCAAGTTGTAATAATTTAGCAACTTAGTTATTATGGGGAAAGAACAAGACACGTTCTCCGAGTACGCCCCCGCGTCGTAGTCAGGTTTGTTGTGATTGGGTTGGGATTCGTCATGCATTCTGATTGATTCGCAGTGATGGTGATCTGCGTGGTTTTCACTTGTTCTGAGACGTGCCTGAAAAATAGAAAAAAAAATTTGGCAAGTAGTTCGGTTTTTGTCTCGTTCTCATTCTCTATGTTAAAGACTATATTCAAGATCATGTTGAACTGCATAAAAATCCCAGTTTAACATTATAAGTGCGTAGAAGAGCCCTCTTGCAATGATTGGACATTTGAAATACTAACGAGAAGCTCGCAAATGTAGCCATTTTTGATAACGAAAAAAATACACAGCGACTACCGCTCGCTGGGAGCGACGCATGACCTAACACGCGGTTTCTCGGCGTGACTTCGGTAATCTCGGAGGCCACGTTATAGCAGATGCCGCGGGAGCCGCGGGGTCCTGCGAGGAATTTCGTCCCCGTGTGAGACGATAATATTGCCACGTCATCTGATTTCTTTTTGTGGATTTACACATGTGGCAACGCGAGCAAGTCAAAGTGGGCGGTGTGGTATGCTGCCCGCTGCTCGCTAATAAAGTACCGACATGGCTTGCTGGGGCTTTCGTCCTAGCGTCACCACGCGCGCCCTTCTTGTGATGTGCTGTTTAAAGTTTGCTAACACAAAAAAGGAACTACACATTACCAGGTCTGTGGTGTGGCCGAAATCGTTTAGGTTGTATAAAACACACGTTATGAAAAATTTCGCCGTAATGAAATTTCTTTATAGTTGGCCTTGAAGTGTTCTTGTGAAGCAAAGCTGTTGAACGCCTTGAAATATACGTTGCGGAAACTGCTGGCGCTAGAGGCACTGGAGCACATTTGCACTCAAATCCTGGCCAAGAACAAGGCTGAAGTGAAGCGCCGGAGAAGCCGGGGCAATTAACGTACAGTTAAGACCCACGTCAACTCCACAACGGGGGAGACTTTTCCGAATGTATGCTACAAATACCAGTTGATTTTTTGACAATCGTACTTCTTGATTTGTGCCAAATTTTGGTTCAATAAAGCTGCAGGCATACATAGCTGGAAAATGTATCTGCCCTGTAACCAAGTTCGAGATCTTACCTGAATATCTTGTCGGACGAGTTTTTCAAGCTAGTTTTCGACCTACTCTATTCGTTCATGAGATGAAGGGAGTGAATATACGAAGCAGGTTATCAAGGCATCTGCTGTCAGCCCCCTTTTATATCCATGTGTGGCAGCAGCTAACATGGGGCAGCTGCGTCGTGATGAGCGAGTACATTCAGCAGTATTAAAGATTTTAAGGAGGTTACAAACGCGTCATGCAAAACATCCTACAATCTCCTGTCCAACTTTGACTAGAGCTGTCATGCCATAAAATTCCTCTTTGCTTTTCTGACACGTGTTCACCAAATGGGTGCCTTGACATATTTGCAGCCTCCTATTTAGGGCAGAGCAGTTGTAGCGCGAATGTGCTCTATTTGTCCCTTTCTATTTTGTTCTTTTACTTCTACACATCATCGTTCTACTCCCTCCACCCCAGTGTAAGGTAGCAAAACACAATTTTTCATTCTGCAAGATTAACCTTGCTGCCTTTCTCTCTCTCTCTCTCTCTCTCTCTCTCTCTGAGTATAGATCACCACACGTCTTTCCTCTTCATGGGTAATAACCCCTAGAATATTCGAAACATTCAGACAGCACAGTAAAGGCAGGCCAGATCATTTGACGTCAGAATTTTTTACTCATGGAAAAATTTTGTGTTGGAAACACTTATACCCGCCATGGTGAATAGGCTGCAGAGCACGAGGTCTCACAATCGAATCCCGGCCATGGCGGCCGCATTTCGATGGCGAAGAAAGGCGGAAGCATCCTATGTACTTTGATTTAGGTACACGTTCAAGAAACCCATGTGGTCCCAATTCATGGAGTCCCCAACTAAAGCCCACCTCATACTGAAATCATATTTCTCGCACACGAAGTCCCAAAATTATAGCAATGCTGATCCCTGGATCCCTTTAGGTGGGCACAGAAGAGAAAAAGTTATTCTGCTCAGGCTGCCGGTATTCTTTGAAAATCCTAGTTCTGTTTATTGCGCGTTAAGAGGTTCATTACGAACAGACAAATTGCAGGTCGAATTTCTACTTACATGTGTCCAGGAATTTCCAACATTGCCCAAGCGTCTATCTGCCGATTTTCACCGAAATTCAGCCGTGTACATCAATGCACGCTTTACTGAAAGGGCAGCATTACAAAAAATATATATTCCGGAGAGCCGGGTCAAATTTCAACATCTTTCTGTTAGCATCATCGAGACAGTACGCCCTCTTATTAACAAACGTATTCATGGCACTTAATCATAGTGTCATTGGTGCGTTATAGCAGTATTTCGGTCAGGAATAAAACATGACTGTAACACGAAAAAAGAGTTCGGAATAACCACCGTAGATTCAGATGCTACTAGAAGAGCCTATCCTGTCGACATTGCTAACGGAAAGTTGTTGAAATTTCGTTGGTTGTTTTAAATACCTTTTTTTTAATGTTCCCTTTATGTTGAGTTCGCGCATGATCAAGAAGCTTGATAGAAGGCTGCAGGGACACGTCTAAAGCATTGGGGTAAGCTAAGCTTGTCTTCCATCTTATCTTTGCTTGTTTCATATATATATATATATATATATATATATATATATATATATATATATATATATATATATATATATATATATATATATATATATACATTGCAGTGCAGTGGAACGCCTGGCACTGCAGCCGCATTAGTAGTTGTCCGCAAGGCGCACGGACGAGATTGCCTGGGGTACACTGATTGAGAAGCTGTCAACACTGCCTGCTGCTCCTTTGCTCTGTCGTTTGTTCGCATTAGATTTGCTGGAGTTGCTGTGGTTTTCTTCCACCTTGAAATCACGAAACCTAATTCGGCCGTACGTCATGCCTGACGATGCCAGGGAGACATCCCCATGGTTTCACAAGCCATCGTATCTGCCAGTGTCCAGCATCAGCGGGATCCTGTTATCCTCAGCAGCCGTGATGTGAAAGACGTTGAAGGCTGGCAGGAATGATATGAAAGAGCGAGCGCCACCAATAAATTGAACAATTCCCTGAAGATCACCACCGCGATCTTCTATTTAACTGGCGTCGCCCAGCTGTGGTTAAAAACAACTAAACTGATCTCCGCACGTGGGCTACCTTCAAAACCAGTGTCATGGAAGGTTTCGGCCGCCCAGGCGTACGCAAGCTTCCCGCTTAAGAACGCATAAGAAGCCGATCCCAACAAACTGGTCAAACGTTCACCAGCTTTATAGAGCACATCGTAGATCTCTGCTGGCGCGTAAACCCGACGATGCCTGTGGCGGACAAGGTACGTCACACCATGACAGCCATTTCCCACAATGTCCTTCAAACGTTGCTGTTAAAAACCATGGCATTGTTTCTCAAGCCATTGAGCTCTGCCACAACTTCGAGGAGCAGTGCAGAAAGCAACTTCTCACGCGGCGCCCACCTGTGTCCGATGACACCCTCGCGACCATGGCCGCTGGCCTTGATATGGAGTCCCTGGTTTGCCAGATAAAAAAGTTGGTCCTTGCGGAGTTCGCTCGTCAGCTTTCGCTGCTGTCCTCAGCTGCACAATCGGCCATCCTTTTGCTTGCCAAACTTTGCCAGGTTTCCCAGCTCTGTGTTCTGGCACCGAGACTCCACCAGTGTCGCCTCCCATTGGCAATACCGAGGGGGCGTAGCTTTCAGCTATGCTGAGGCTATCGCACGGCTTCCACCCTAGCCGCTGGCACCATTCCCGTCAACCATGCCACTGCGTCCATCTAGGGCACTCACTTAGTTCAGCCGAGGTACCCAGAAAGCCTTGGACAATGACGCACTCCTGACAACCGGCCAATATGTCCTGCGTGAGATTGACCTGGCCACAATGGACGATTTTGCCGTCACCGCGCAATATCCAACCGCCATAGCTTTCATTCCGACATATATGTTTCACCGTACCCGTCGTCCTCCGCATCGAGGAACCCCGGCCAGATGTTTACTCCCTCTTGTCACTGCCCTCTTATTGACTACGGTTCGCCATCACCTCGACGCGGCTTGCTATTGCCGATGCGTCGTCGTCCGTCTACACCGGAGCAGCTGCAGAGGCTAGGGCTGCGTCACCCACAAAAATACCAAGGCGTCTCGCTTCAGCGACTGATGTGATTGATGTATATGTATACGAGGTCACTGCACTCACCGTCCCTGACACTGGTGCCGCCATTTTTTCAGTCCTTAGTGCAAAACTTAGCAGTTTGCTAAGTTTAGCAGAGTTTAGTACTGGCCACTTAGCAGAGGCCAGTACCAAACGTGTCACTTCGTATTGCCAGCGCTGACCGCATCACGCCGGTGGCTGCATGTAATGCTTGCGTTGTGGTTAACGGCCTCCTCTACTTCAACATATTTACTGGTGCGAAATTCTTGTTTCCACGGCGTTATATTGGGCTGGGACTTTCTTTCCACTTATAAGGCCGTCATCGACAGTTCTCGTGCTGAAGTAGAATTTGAAACACTTTGCGATGCCCCATTTCTTAACGCTTTTGAAGCTGGAGATAAATGTATTTCCTGTAGAAGACATAGCAGTCCCCTCGCACACTTCAGGCTTTTCCACGGGGTCCTGCAACATGGTCGCTGATGGAAGCACACTTTTACGCCACCTGCTATCTTCGTTCATCACAAATGTTCCCCGCTGCCTTTTCCTCTTTTAGAAGTTCGTAACGGCATCAGCAGACTGCTCATATCCAACGAATAGTGATGTCCCTCCACTTTACTTCGTGGAGAATGCGTCACGTTCAGTGTGTGGATCTAGCTGTCATCATTAACATGTGTACTTTATCTGTTACCACACATGTGGTTGTGCCTCGTGTCAAACGTATCCAACCCAAGACATTCTATTACCAACCATCCTGTGGTTCTTATGCCGACGCATGTCGTCAGGCCTACGGGTGCAGGAATCGCCGAACGATCTTATGCACTCATAGCGAACGTTTCAGGTGAGTTTAGAGAAAGCGAAAGCTTATTTCAATGGTTACAGGCGATCAATTCGAGAAAGAGTGCAGCTATCACGAAAATTCACGCTGAAACGGGAGCGATGGGTGCTCCCATGTTGGAAAACGCTATTTCTTAGCGTACGTACACATCCAAACGTTAAATGAGAGGATTCTGACAGATGTCACCGAGTTCAAATATCTTGGTGCAACTTTTTCCTTCAACCCAAAATGGCACAAACACGTCGACTTCATTTGTTCCAGGGCACTAAAGTGACTTGGATATTTAAAAAGAAGACTAAAACATCATCCAAGCAATGCAAACTAGGAGCTAACAAATCCATTGTGAAGCCAACTCTAGAATATACATCTGTTGTCTGGTCACCTCACCGCATATCTGATGTATCAAATCTTGAGGCTGTGCTGAAGAAAGCTCTTAGATTTATTTGTAATCGATACGATCGCGATTTCTCCCTTTCTCTTCATGCTGGCCTGCTATCGCTTGAGCCGTTGGCACATAGGGGCAAGTATTTGCACATCGGCGCAAGTTTCCAAAGATGTCGACGAGCTTCTCCTTAAAACGATCCCAGCTAGAGATCTCGTCCCCGTGTGTCCGGAACAAGACACGAGGTGTTCTGCCCAAGTAGAATAGGACATTGGCTAGCATAATGGTAGGGTCCCAGCGGTAGTTTCAGCTAAAACGCTCATACAGTTTGGGCCAGTCCTCAGCGTCGACATTATCTTGGCCAGGGAATATGCCAGCATTGCGGTGATTGGTAACGGTTGGGATTGGTCGGGGTCGCAGCAGGTGGAGACGAGGTGTCGTCACTCGGAGCCATGCCGGAAAGCAGGACGGTGCGGCCGCAGCGGAGCTCCGTGGCGAGGAGAGAGAACGGCACCCGCCACCAAAAATGCTACGTGAACAAAGGATCACGACTGGAGACAATTTACAAAGTATATTTACAAAAAGTAACTGCAGCGCTGGCCAGTTGAGCAAACAGCTCGAGAACCAGTGAGCGTTCGTCGTCTTCATCGGGGCGCCTCCATGCATCAGCCATAAGAAACACTCAATATAAATATATATATATATATATATATATATATATATATATATATATATATATATATATATATATATATATATATATATATATATATTCAGCGAGGAAAGTTAACATGGAGAGAAACCGTCGCATTACATAACCCCACATTTGAAACGTTTCCCTACAGCCTTCTCTCAAACTTGCTCATGCGCCAACTCAACTCAAAGAGCACCACTAAACATATCTTTTGAAAGGCCAAGTAAATTTCAACAACTTGCTGCCATCAATGTCGACAGGGTAGATCTTTCTTGTCACATTCGAATCTACGGCGGTTATTCGTAACCCTTTTGTCGTGTTCCAGAATTGTTTTATTCCTGACCAAACAGTGCTATTACGGAACAAGGACACTATGAATAAGTGTCATGAATACGCTTGTTAATAAAAGGACGTACTGTGTCGAATATGCTAACGGCCAATTGATATTCCCAGAGCTTGCACAGACTGGAGGGCACGGACGTGGGTCTTACCGGTCCCTCCCAGTACAGATAAGCTAAATCGTTGGATACCCAGGAACAGTACTTTATATAGTAGGTGCATCGTCATCACAGAGGCATCCCATTACTTTCCCGCAACAAACATGAGGACATTGGCTATCGTGGCCGTCTTCTTTTCCGGGTAGGAGGAATTAGGACTTCAGGAGGGATCGCGATTTATTATGAGTCCCTGAAAGCGGTGCGTCTACTCGTAGGTGATTGGGTGTCTTTTAATACTGACAACGGGCGATCTCATTGCTTTACGCATGAAAGCGATCAGAGAGCACTCCTCAGAAGAGACCTCCATACATTATGCTTTAATATAATCTGATGTTAGTGTGGCTGCTTTTTGGAGTCTGGCACGCAAATATATATATATATATATATATATATATATATATATATATATATATATATATATTTATATATATCGTCTGCATAGATCTATACACGGCCGCATTGCGAAAGTGCATGAACCTGGTCGAAGAGAACAATGTAATTAGAGTGGGGCGCAATACTCAACCTCATGGTACACTACGCGAAGTGTGTTTTGATGACACACTTCCTCACCAAGAATGATCGGTCCTTCAAGTGGCTGAAGCTCCATAAAAAAACAAGGCCACCGAGGCCGACATGCCCAAGGCGTCCAAGATGGCTCGATTAGTTGTGTTGTCATAAGCGCCTTTGACGTCCACGAACATCTCTGCTGACAGTCTCCTTAGGCCTCTTTCCGTGCTCAACAGATGAGACAAGATCTCTGACGTCATCGTTAGAAGAGCGTCAGCGTGGGAAGCTTGCCTTAGCAACAGGGTACATATCGTAATGTTCTAGATGCCTTTCTGCACGTGTCAGAATCATTCTCTCCATCACCTTTCCTAGACCACTGGCTAGAGCAATGGGACACTAAGACGCCACGTCAAGAGGTGATGTGCGTGGTTTGAGCAAAGGCACAAGGCGGCTGGAATTACATGCAGCAGTAACTGGTCCTTTACGCCATGAAGTGTTGTACGCGTCCATAAGAGTGCGTCGGGCTGTTTGACCGAAGTTGCAAAGAGCTGCGTATGTCACCCCGTCAGGCCCAGTCTAGGAGGAACGTCTGCACGCTCCAAAAGCCTCTTGTAACTCCTCGATAGAAAACAGATTGCCCATGCGAGAATCCCGCAAGATTCGAACGTCATGAGGATCATGTGCGGGGAACGAGGACGGTAGACCAGCAACCGTCGAACACACGACCTCCGATACGACGATCTGTCGGCGACCTTCGCAGAGAGCCACGCATTTGAAGGATAGCGCTGTTGCGGGGGTGTTCGAAGGCCGCACTCCGTTCTCCATATATGTAAGAAGGGTTTTGTGGATCAAGGGAATCACAGAATGGCTTCCACCTTTGAGATTGTTGATCTGACGCTGTATCTTCTTCTGTAAGCGTCTCCCCTTCCTTAAGGCGTACATGGACTTGGTGTCATCGTTCCACACGATGGCGATTTTCTCGGAGCCGCTCCAATGCTGCTTCGAATTAGGAAAATTTAGGAATATGCCTAAAAACGCTGGTCAATTTTGAGTAGCGTCCTTAATTTGCTGTTGAATATTTACGTGTAGACAGTGCTGAGACTTTTAACAATTATCCCCTATGAGCAAAGTGCATTTCGGCCAGTCGATGCGTTGAAGAACTGTTGAAGTGTGTGACTTGCCTGTGCCTTCTATTTTATTAAATGTTGGAACGTTGTCACTACCATACGTTTCTTTGTCCGGAAACTATTTCCCACTTTTCCCACTCGCACTGAGGTAATCACTGGGACTGTCAAATGGGACTGCCATTATTTAGGCAGTATAGTTCATGGTCAGACGGAAAGGGTAGTACACGTCTTCCTCGAGAGTCCATACTAAAGTAAATCGGCTCGAAGATGAAATGTACGCACATATGAGTGGAAGGGAAATGTTCGTTCAGTTTACGGTTAACCATACATACTGATTGTAGTTATCAGGTGCCAGTGGGTGTAAAACATAAGGGGAAATCGCACCTCACACCAATGAAGACTACGGTGCGGTCATTACAGCTGGCAGACATGAAAACTTCATACCAATGACGATGACTAAAAATTTCTTCTGAAAAATAAAGAGACGAAAGTCGGAAATACGCGAATTAAGGCCTCGACAATTGCACCGGTATATACTCTTCATTGATATTCTTTAAGGAACGACTGCAGAGGAGCAGCAGCGGTACTTCTCAATACTTGACAGTAACGGATTCATGGCATCCAGTATTTGAAACACATATCGATCCGGCGGAGATTGCATGCTAGTCACTATTACTCGGAATGTGTTGTTAAGGGGCTTATCAGGGTGACAATTTGTTTGTCATCGCATTCGTTATTGTCTGAAGGTGACGCATTATTCGGGTATTGTACAAATGTAGCCGCTGCGCTGGCTGGTCTACCCATGGCCACGGTGGGCACTGTTCCCATGAGGCAATAATATTGGAGACTTTCTGCTTGTCGGCCACTGTTACACATAATGAACATCAAGAGAAGCGTTGCAGGGTTTTTAAAACAGAGATCTATCAATAGCATAGAGCTCTTTCAAATGAATAGACGTAAGAAACAGCCAAAGGGCTCAACATTTTGCCTGCTCAGCCCAGGCCGGTCGTAGCAGGCCATTTAGCATACAAATGAAGACAAAATTTTAAATGCAATCCCTATATTGTCATTTACATTTATAGTAACATGTACTTTCGTTTCGCATTTACATACGTAGCAGATAATTCAAGACAGCTTGAATGATTCTCTCTTGTCTGTTGTACCAGACGCTGGCATAGAAGCATCAGTCACGTCCGTTACGTGATATGAAGTGTAAGTGCTTAGATAAAACAAAATCTTGTCCTGTTGTAACTGTACATCGGTGTATATAAAACAATAAATAGTTCAGGTATTGTCATGTCCAAGGGAGCAAAGAGGAAGGCAATTGCACAGTGACAAAGCTTCTTGTGCTGTGAACTCTTTTGTTTTATCTTTTTTTTGCAAGCGCTTTAGTCCTGATGTATGAATAACTTCAGAGACCGCAAGTGGAATCGAGTGGAGATCGCAATACAGCAAGATAAAAATGAAGTTATCTTAAATGAGACAGATAAATAATAGGTCTTGAATACGAAATGGGTAAGTGTTGTTGTAAGCGGAGGCTTCACAAGCCTGAAGCAGCATAAAAACAACAGGCAAATGCCTTTGTGCAAATTCTGTAGGAACACGTGTCGCCATTGCTTTTGAATTGTCTTGCAAGTTTGTAGATTGTCAATCAAAAAGCAATGGTTGCACTGCATTTTAGAATGGCACTGAGGCATCTGGAAACAAAAGTGATGTCCAGGCTGCTGCTGTATGTCAATCACAGCAGAAAAGTGGGACTGCCATCAATTAGGCAGCATAGTTCATGGTCGAACACAAAGGATAGTACACGTCTTCGTCGGCAATCCGCACTTAAGCTTCCCCACAGCGTATGCTGTGCACTGAAATCGGAGGCAATAATTCTTGGTTAAAGTGAGGCTGATAAAATTGCACTTAGTCTTGCGTTGTTAGATCGGCTCGACGGTAGAATGTAGGCACCTGGTAGCGTGAGTGCAATGTTCTTGCATTTAATGGTCAAGCATGCGTACTGATTGTCGTCGTCTAATGCCACTGTGTGTAAAATATAAGTGAAGTTGCATCTGACGTAAACCAAGACTTTTCTGTGGTCGCTAAGGGTGGTAGATATGAAAGCTCCATATGCTGATAGGCGGATGGCGCTCTCATCATCACAAATGACGATGATTTGTTCTTATAAAGAAATGGGCGAAAGTCCGAAATATGGTATTGAAGGCTTCGAGTATTTCACGAGAATACAGACGCTTCCTTGACTGGAATTTTACGAGTGCAAAGGAGCAGCCATGGCGCTTCCCAAGACTGGACAGTACCGGTTTCAGAGCGTCCAGTATTTCAAGTGCACATTGGCAGTTATTAGGGCTAAAAGTGTGTTCATAAGGACCTTTATCATGGCGACAATTTGACCTCGACTTCGCTGTTGTCTGAAGGTGAAGCATGATTCTGCGAGCATGCTACATGTTGCTCCTCCGCTGGTTGGTCTAGCCACGGCAACGGTGACCCCTCCTGACATGATGCAATGATATTAGAGACTTTCTGCTTGTCGGCTACCGTTAGGCATAATGAACGCCAAGAGGAGTGTTAGAGCATTCTCGTTTTAAGCAGAGATCCAAATATAACATACAGCTGTTTCAAATGAACACACCAAAGAAACATCCAAAGTGCATATTACGCTTCACGTACTTAGCCCAAGCCTGGCATAACAGGCAATTTAGGATGAAAATGGGGTCAAAATTTAAAATGCAATCCCTCTGCCGTGTACCACCTTTTTAGTAACATGTATTTTTGTTTTGCGTTTACGTACGTAGCAGATAATTCAAGACAGCTTAAGTGATTCTCTCGGTGCACATTTGACAATAAGTAGTTCACGCCATGTCACCTCCAAGGGAGCAAAGAGGAATACAATTTCATAGTGACAAAGGTTCCCGCGCTATGAATCCGTTTTTTTTTATTTGACAAGCGGTTAAGTCGTTATGTATGATTTGCGTCAGAGATCGCAAGTAAACTCGACTGGAGAGTGCAATAGCAGGATAAATACAGAGTTAACCTAAATGAGACTGATAACTAACAGGTCTCTATTACGAAATAGGCAAGCGTCGTCGCAAGCGGTGGCTTCACAAGCCTACAACAGCAGAAAAACAACAGGCAGGTGTCGATGTCCTCTTGCAAATTATGCAGGAAGAACACGTGTCGCCATGGCTTTTGAATTTTTTTCCAAGTTTGTAGATTGTGCCTCAACAGGTAATGGCTGCACTGCATTCTGAAATGAGCAAAGGCTGAGCCTTCGAGTTGTTTGACACGTTTGCGGCACATAAGCGCCTCACGTAGGCAAAAAATAATAGAAATGAATTTAACCCTAGTTTGCTAAAAACCTTCTATCGAACACTCACCCAAAATATATTTTCTCTTTTTCTTCAGTGACCTTTAAACAGAAAACATTTCTACATTCACCGGCTAGAGCAATCATGTTTTCTGAACTGTTTTTGCCAGAAACTGGAATTACGGTAGGCAGCGGAGATTGTTACTAGCATTTCACCGCCTTGCCATAGCTATTTACACTTTTCATAAGAAGCCACTGTACGTGTAGGAGGGATGTGCTGTAATCAGTGCGACATCGTAATGCGATTGACACGCGAAAAAATAACCTGTTCCTTTTTACAACGCAAATATTTGTTTCTACTATGAATCTAAAAGTGTCAGTGTTTTCGTGCAGAGAAAATACCCTCGCATCAGTTTTGCACTAAACTGTGATGAGTTGTGTCTCTCAGGCTCTTGGGAATACGATTCGATGAAATGCAACAGATGACCAAACTGTAATAGAAATAAAGTTTTTCTCAAAGTGATTCAAGCGTTTTTTCACCGACACATGAGAATAAATTGGCTGAGACTGCATACAGACCTGTTATCTACACGAAAAATGAGGCACGTATTGTTCCTGAACCTACGAATTTGTATGCGCTCATATTGCTCGTGCAGTGCTTGACATGATAATTTCTGACCACATGTTTTCACCCTCTGTCAAAAGTAGAAGAAATGGATAATATACAAGAAACATGATATCACGGGGAAAAAAAGAATGCAGATTTTGCAGAGATGTAACAATCTTTATGGTATTTTTGCTTTCATGTTTTGTTTTATATTTTGTTCGCGTTGCACTGAAATTGCTCGCAGGTGAACTTCGGCAGGGAAAACATACCACCGTAACCAGAAAATCATCTATGCATTCAATTTTGTGGTGCTTGTGACCGACCCATGTCAATTGTCTATGCCTGCATCTGCATATATGCCCTAATTAAAGCAAAAGGCTCAGCTTGTGCGCATCAATACTTACATGCCTTCAAGTGCCTTCTAGGACAGGTTATCGTTTAAAAAACGTGTGTGCAGCCTTATATGCTTTGAAACTGCTGGAATAAACTACGGAAATACCAATCTCATAAGTAGGAATGTAAGGGCCAAGGAAAAAAGACCGGAAGGATTGCGGGGAAGCGTGTTATATTTTGTGGTTGTTGTTTTTCATGACGCAAGGAGTGAAAAAAGACAAATAAAGTTTCACATGCAGTAATACATGTCACTCTTGCTTTGCGGCACAATATATGTTTTCAGTTTCGCTTTGAAAAAGTAGCGAATATATCATACCTTGTGGAATGAAGCATGCGCTCCTAGCTTGTATCTAGGAGTGGCATCTGAGAACTTGCGAAGCACGTGGAACCATAAGCCTGGTGGCAAGGTTTTGGCACTAATCAACCACTTACACCTACTGTTTCTAAGCCGCTGCAGGTGTCGTCGACGTCTGCCATTTGTCAATGAAAGTGGTCTGCGTTTGGACGTGTCCATAAGAAGCGTCACAACAGACTGAAAATAAATGTCTTTGAAAACTCGTCTGCATAACACAAGATTTGAATGTAGAAACTGCCGCGTTCGATTCTTATGCGAGTGTGTGCAGTGAAAGTGACTGGGACTATTAATGGCATTTTTCTTAGTTATCAGATTATCACTCCTCCGTAGAAGTGAACAATACGTTCATTCTATTGTCTTAGCGTGTATTGTCTTAGCGTGTATTTAGGGTTAAGTATTTGTGATTATGGGAAAA
The DNA here is from genome assembly GCF_038994185.2 of Dermacentor albipictus. Taxonomy (NCBI): domain Eukaryota; kingdom Metazoa; phylum Arthropoda; class Arachnida; order Ixodida; family Ixodidae; genus Dermacentor; species Dermacentor albipictus. Next base: position 57,437,033 of record NC_091830.1, read on the forward strand.
ATAAACTAGACTCTTTGACAGGAGATTTATATTTCTCAAGTTTTCCCAAATTTCCTAAAAAACTGAAAATTGACGGTTTTCTTGCCCGCTCAAGAATTCTACATTTCTTGAATCCCTATTCGTAACAAAGATATATAATTGAAGTACTTGGCTGAACAGTAAACACTTACTGTTTTTAAGAGATGGGTTTCTCTGCATGCGTCCTTTCAGTAACGTCGTCATCACCATTTAGTGCTCGTCGCTATCATATCGTGATTGTCGTGCCTACTCTCAACTGAAGTGCTTTTAACGCGATAGCTTAAGGAGCTTGTGTCGCAGAAAAGCCGGTGTCGTCGGCGTCGGTGTCGGTGTCGGCGTCGGCGTTTTGCGGCGTTGACGGTGAGCGATAAATCACGGCAGGCACTCCATAAATAAAAAGCAACTTCCAAGATGGGCTGGGTGGGAATCGAACCAGGGTCTCCGGAGTGTGAGACGGAGACGCTACCACTCAGCCACGATTTCGATGCTTCCAAAAGGTACAAACGCGCCTCTAGTGAATGCGGTGTTGCCTTCGAAACGAGCCGTGGAAAGTTATACTGTGGTGTATATCGGTAATTATGAACATGTAACTTACAGAAGTCGCAATTACACGAGTAGCGAAGCGCGTTTCGCTGCATTTCTTCTGCGCTTTCCGCACACGGAGAGCCATCTTGCGGCAAACACAGAAGACCCCCTCCTCTCCATGTACGGCGCTGCCCCGACAGATGGCGCGCCACGCGCGCATTGGAGCTGTCGCGGCTCGGACTCTCTCCCCTGACAACGCTGCGCCTTGCTCCCTCTGTAGAATCAAGCGTCCTTCCTTTCTTTAGATCACTATCCCTCTATCTCTCTGCCCGTGCCGATCACGGCGTTTGGCTGGCGTGCATCATTTCCCCCTCCGAGATACCGAGTTCTTTGGTTCGCTCCGCTTGCTCAGGCGCACGTTTCGTTGCTGCGCCGAACGCCGCGTTGCTCGACCATATGGCTCGACGCTCACCGCGTCTGATGCGGGGCGCCTCGTAAGTGATGGCTGCCCTGTAGCCCATTGTCTTACACCCATTGGTGGGTCGACGGGAACGCTATCGCGTTCCACTCTTGAAGGCGATGCTTAAGCGTCCTCCAATTTTTTAACTACTGCTTAGTTGCTAAAGTCTACTGATCATTTCAATTCAAAGCGATAGCTCCTTCTCTACTTTGCGCACATTGGGTGTTAAGAACGATGGTGTTGCAGCGCGATAAACTCTAGGGGCAGAAATCAGATAGGGTAAAATGAGTAAGAATGAAGAGAGAGGAAGGACGTAGGAGGAAGCGATTGTGAGAGGAGAGGAGACAGAGGTCTGCCTCATTGGTTGGCGCAGGCAACCTTTTTTGGCGTGACGTCACCGAAATCACGTGATGCTTGCGCCACATCGGCGTGCAAGTGTTGTGAGTCATCAGATACCAAGCACGTGGTAGTGGACTATCTGATTTCACTGTAATATCACCATTATCCAGTTATCCGTGGGTGCAGGATATATCTACAGCATCAATATTTCTTTAGTCGCCAATTCCATAACGACATAGTCCTATCTAATCAAGCTGCGAAACTAAGGTCTTCCGTGAATCACGGGACGGTATTTAGATGGCAGGGTCATACAAGAAAGCTATCGGTTACTGCTATAATCATGCACAATGTTTATTTAATTCTATTTTTTCGGCCCTGTTCCCGCGGTATATTATTGTGCATTAACTAGGACAGTTTGTGTCACAATTCTTTGCTGTGAAACCCCCCCCCACCCCATTCCGTTTAGTTCTGAGCAGACTTTTGTAAGGATAAACGACTGACGCTTTTAATCGGAAGCTAGCGATAGTTTCAAAATTCCTATGAAGTCCAAGCTTCGTTGAATAGCGGCCCTGTGGGAAATATTGAGAGTGGTTCGTAGCTTGGTTGAAAACTTTATTCAGGTTCTGCAAGGCGCGCACGCTCCCACGGCGGGACCATCGCGCCAAGTTTGCCGCCACCCGCCGTGGTTGCTCAGTGGCTATGGTGTTGGGCTGCTGAGCACGAGGTCGCGGGATCGAATCCCGGCCACGACGGCCGCATTTCGATGGGGGCGAAATGCGAAAACACCCGTGCACTTAGATTTAGGTGCTCGTTAAAGAACCCCAGGTGGTCAAAATTTCTGGAGTCCCCCACTACGGCGTGCCTCATAATCAGAAAGTGGTTTTGGCACGTAAAACCCAATAATTTATTTTTTTAAGCTTGCCGCCTGCTCCGCTGCTCACACTGAACGCGGCCAACGCATCCTTTCGAAGGAAAGTGGAGGGGGATCAGAATTGGTTGGATACGAGCAGTCTGCTGATGCCGCCACAAATATCTAAATGAGAAAAAGCCAGCGGGGACCATTTGTGACGAACGAAGTCAGCAGGTGGCGTAAAAAGTGTGCCTTCATCAGCGACCATGTTGCAGGACCCCGTGGAAAGGGCAGAAGAGTGCGATAGTGCTGCGACGTCTTCTGGAGGAAATGCGATTATCTCCAGCTCCAAAAGCGTCAAGAAACGGGGTGTCGCAAGATGTTTCAAGTTCTACTTCAGCACGAGAACATTTGATGACGGCCTTATAAGCGGAAAGAAAGTCCCAGCCCAATATTACGCCGTGGGACTAAGAATTCCGCACCAATAATTTCGATGAAGTCGAGGAGGCGAATAATCAGAACGCAAGCATTACATGCAGCCACCAACGTGATGCGGTCAGTGCTGGCAGTGCTAAGTGACACGTTTGGCACTGGCCTTATAACCTTGCTGAGCAAACGGCTAAGTTTGACACTAAGGACTGAAGAAACGGCCGCACTAGTGTCAGGGAGGGCGAGTGCTGCGACGTCGTCTACATATGCATCAATCACACCAGTCGCTGAAGCGAGAGGCTTTGGTCTTTTTGTGGGTGACGCAGCTATCGCCTCTGGAATTGTTCCGGCGTAGACGGATGATGACGCATCGGCAATAGCGAGCCGCGTCGAGGTGATGGCGAACCGTAGTCAACAAGAGGGCGGTGACAAGAAGGCGGTAAACATATAGCCGGCGTTCCGAGAAGCGGAGGACGACGGGTACAGTGAAACATATTGGTTGGAGTGGAAGCTACAGCGGTAGGATGTTCTGCGGTGACAGCAAAATCGTGCATTGTGGCCAGGTCAATCCCATGCAAGACATATTGTCCGATTGTCAGGAATGCTTCATTGTCCAAAGCTATGTGGGTACCTCTGCTGAACGAAGTGAGTGCCGTAGATGGAGGCAGTGGCACGGCTGACGTGAATGCTGCCAGCGGCTAGGGTGGAAGCCGTGCGATAGCCTCAGCATAGCTGAGAGGTACGCCCCCTCGGTATTGCCAATGGGAGGCGACACTGATGGAGTCTCGTTGCCAGAACGCAGAGCTGGGAAACCTGGCAAAGTTTGGCGAGCAAAAGGAAGGCCGATTGTGCGGCTGAGAACAATCTACTGTGTTGTCTTAAAGGCGTCACTTTGAGTTGCCGATGCCGTGATTAGAACATCCTTAAAACCGAAGCTCCCTTTGTCAGCAGGGGGAACGGGAAGTGGAAAGGAGAAGTGGTTGATGGTGTGGTGCGGAGCCATATACGATAATGCGAAGGAAGGCCGCTAGTTCCCGTGCTTAATCATTCGTGGTTTTTTTTTTTTTGGCACCCGTCGGATAAACTATGCACACGGAGTTGCGTTGCCGTTGTCACCGCAACTCTGCCGATATATTTCTTAGGCAGGTTAAATAAACTCGCTCAGACTCACTCGTAAAATGTATTTTTGCTAAAGGAATTTTCGCCAAATTCATAATCACCAAAGTTATGCTCGACTATATTCACTCAGACTCAGACTCACGGGTCGTCCTGAGTCTGAGTGAGCATGCGTGAGTCGACTCAGCATTAGGTTGCCGACCTTTACTCGAAGCAGCACGTATTTGCAAGTGGAAGGCGGTCTCTGATAACTGCTAAGCAGTATTTATGTGATTCGTTTCATCGACCATCCCCCTGGCTACTTAGTTGTCAGCCAAGCTCGCGTTTCGATTAACTCGTAGCCATTCCTGGAGTTCTCCGTTAGCGTATTCGAACAAAATGGTGCGGTTCTTCAGCAGTCCCGGTGTTATTTGCTTGTATCAACGCATTCATCATTTCTGTGCCTAATAGAGAAAAGAAAGTAAAATGCTATGAAGGCGCATGCTCAGCAAGAAATACATGTAAACAGCAGTGTGGTCACATATTCTAACGGTTCTTTTCAGTTCAGTTCAGTTTATTTCCTTAAAGGCCCCCATCGGGAGGTGCTACATAAAGGGTGGGATTGTATTTCGAATGAAAAAACAAACAGCGAAAGTTATTTAAGACTGAATATGACCAGTTGCGCGTTCTTGAAAAGTAGGTGATGTAACGATGGAGACGATGTCACAGGGTAGGCCATTCCAGTCTGTAGCTGCTCTAAACAATAATGAAGCAGAAAACGTAGTAGTGTCCGATGGCGGACGGTCAACTTGAAATGGATGACTTGTGCTGTAGTACATGCGCGCTGCGGCTTTATTATACGGTGTTTGATTGAGTGAAGAATAAAAAAAACTCGTGAAAAAGGACGAGGCCAGCAATGAAGCTATGCTAGGAGAGGGACGGCAGTCCGGATTGTGCTTTCAAAGATGAAATACTGATGTCGTATGGCTATGAGCAATGAATGAATACTTAATATTGTTGCATTGGCTGGCTCGATGCGGCTTCTCTGTGTACTTACACCCTATACTAAGAAACCGAATAGGTTGATGCTACAGCTTGCGGCAAATGAAGATTGTATACCTTCTGTCGGATATGCCATTGCGGACATCTCGTGTGCCTCGTATGCCAGAAAATAACTTAGCTCAAATATGGTGACCAGCATGTACTTGGAAAGCTTAAATGATGAAAATATATGGAGCCGTAAAACGCTAACTAGGCAGAAGAGACAAAAAAACGCTTCACTTAAAGGTGAAGCAATAAACAACGAGCTGAGTGAACTTCGGCATTTTTAAAGGTAGTTGGTAATCCTGCTGTGCAGCCACACATATTTTTTTTTCGGCAAGGGCAGATTATCAGTAAATTATGACTGCTATGAAAAAGGTTGTTCGTCATATCGCAAATGCGCCATTCGACGCACATACATGTGAATATTTTGCAAGTTCATTATCACTTGTGTAGCAAGTTTAAATGAAGGTAACCTTGCTCGAAAATGCCAGAGGCACTTTAAGTATAACAGTTAAGCGTTCTTGGGGTTGTGCAACATAACAGAACCAATAGACACATCCTATAGCATTAGGGAAAGAAACAGATGGCTGCTACCGCTCTCCCGTACAAATTATGAATCAAATCGTTTATCCAATCGCGTCCCATTCCTATTAAATAAACTTCATTAAAACAGTGTCGTGATAACTCACTTTACTAGGAAAACAATACGAGACTTCCTAATTCAAACTCAGTAATTATTTTTAAAACGTTCCCTTCGCTAGGGGAAAACGCTACTTTCCTCCTTTAATTAAGTATTTTTATGCTTTGATTATACTTCAGCAGCTGGAGTTTTACGCGCCAGAACCATGATCTCGTTATGAGGCACGCAGTGGTGGCGGCCTGAGGATTGATATTGACCAACTGGGGTTCTTTTTTGTGTCTCTAGTGCACAGCACACGATAAATAAAAGAAACAAAGTATTACCAGCCTCATTGTCATCCGTGCTGAGAAGCAATGCGACGAAATTATGCGGCGCCTTACATCCTCTTTCCAACAAATTCATCGCTTTCAAGCACTGTGTGCGTTGAACGCCATACTGCCTATGATTGTCGTCTTGATAAACTACGTCACCGCCTAACTCTCGACTAGAAATTTATATCATGAACTCATTGCTAGACTCACAGCACTAATCACTAGCATCAAGTTCAAAATCGTGTGTCTAACCCACGTATTACACAATCATTTTTACCACATATATTGAAGGATCAGATGGAATGCATCGAAACTGACACATATCCGCCAGGGTTGCTTCGTGATGTGGCGTAGCGCTGCGACACTGGAGGTTGCGGGCTCGATCCCAGCCACGGCGGCTGCGTTTAAATGGGGGTGACATGGAAACAGGCACACGTAATTACATTTACACTCAAGAGAACGAGGCCTATGTGTTCTATGATAATACATGTCTCATAATCAGACAGTGCTTCTTGCGCGTAAACATCGGAAGTTTATTTGCTTAACATACTTCTAATATTTTAGCGATCACACTAATGAACAGTTTCGAAAACCATTAGCACATCTTCCAAAATACTTCTCATTTGCGCGAAGAGGCGTTCAAACGCTTGGGGATAATTACATTGTGTTGTGTCACGATGATCTATTTAACAAAGCATCAGCAGGTATTACATTGTTATTAACTCAGCTGTGTAGTCTAACAATTTCTATACGCCAACGGCTTTTTTTTTTCTGTAAACTACTCACATCAATAATGCCGAAGGACCCTTAACGTAAGAATAAGAAACATGAAAAGTAAGTAAACCATGTATTACTCGCGTTTCTATGGAACTCTATGAAATATCAAAAGGCCGATAGTCCTTTGCTAGATTGATACAGGATTCGTATATATTTGTGATGCGCCGGCTTAACCGGCCATGTTTTTTTTTTGACGGATAGAACTATGCCCGGCTATACGCGACATGCCGAGATAAAATATTCATAAGGAACATATCACAGGTAAAAGAACACATTCCCATCTGGCTACACATTCAACAGCTGCGTCCCATATACCCGTACGCAGTTAAAAACAGGATGCGTTAAAGCTTCAGTGCAGGCTCATTAAGCTACGGACATTCTCTTACTGTGACACGTGCCCCATAGAGACACTGAGGACTTTCTGCACGGAGCCGCCATCAGCTAGCACTGAGGAAGCAGCGGGGTTCGGGTAAGTATAATCGACTATAGTTCTTTAACCTAGGTGGTTTTACCGTGTCTTTAAATCCGCTTGTGTGTTTCCCCATTTCATTTCTTCCCCGGACATTATTTGTTGCTACACCACGCACCCGAGCATTACCAAGCCAGAGCCACCCACGCATCTCCGTGCAAGACTTAACCATGACGGTGCAAAAATTATACTCGCTGTCGAGCCAATGCCGAGTGCTTGCACCTTTAAGCCTTTAGGCAACATAACTCATTGGTCTCCGCTTCACGTTGCCGGCATCTCCTTTGGCAACCCCAATAAAGGACAGCCGCCTTTTCATGTCCACCTCTTTTCTTCACTACTTTATTTTAGCAGTGTATTTCCTATGGCATTCCTGTCTCCTGCTCCTTTCCTCTCAATTTTGAATATCTAAGTGGCTAGGGTTAACCTTGGGTAGGGTTAACCTTGGGTAGCCGAGCTGGTTTACACCTTGAGTTTAAGAGACCTGGACAATAATACTGCTGCAATGTGGGCATAGAACACCAAAATGTTCAAACACCTTCCGGGACAATGCACAGAGCACCAAATACGCTCATTTTTTATTGCAACCAATATCTAATATATTATCTGGCCACCTGAACAAATGCCGATCTATTCTTTACTGTTGAAATAAAGTGCTAAAAACATCTCAAGTGGCAGCTCACCCAGCCAATGTCATGTTTCTATAAAGATATTCTTAATCTTGCCTGAAGAACGTCAGCTTCACTTTGGTATAAATTCCTGCCTATCGATGATTCTCGAAGAACATAATAGTGTCCGCACACTTCAAGCGCATTCTGTGAGAGAGACGTAACTTAGGAGTATGGAACTAGCGAAAACACATGTTGCATTTGTTCCTTGCGTTGTCTCATGGAAATCAACAATGCGAGACTTGTTTCCAAGCCCCATTTTTACCACTTGAATGACCTTACACAGCGGCACAGTTTAACTTTGTGAAGCAGATATTACAAAACATAAAAGACACAAAGTACCGCTTGCCAAGATGCAGTGCTCTGATTGGTTTGTAATAAACCTCTGACCTTTCCTGCGGCAGTGATTGGATTGGAAATTATTTTGTGTACTAGAGATAACGATAACTTTTCACTTTAAGAGCTGTTCGACAGGCAGACGCATACGCGTCACGAACCACTCTGGCACGCACAGCATAAGATCTGATGCACATGACATAAAAACCTGCACAGCTCTGACAATATTGAAGTAATTATTGTGGCGGCGTGTGCTGCATATAACTGAAGATAGCTCAACCGTTGACGCAAAACCCATTTATGCAATACACACCTTTAGTATACACACGACGACAATGGCACCACTAGAGCCAGTGATCGCTCAAGGAAACGAAAATATCATATACAACATATCCCCTTTCGTACAGAGTTAGATGGCCGCCCAACGCGGTGGCTTAGCGGTTATGGTGTGGCGCCGCTGAGCGCGGTCTGAGTGTCTGAGCGCTGAGTGCCGAGTGTCCGGGCTCTTTCAATATTACAAGTTTTATCATGTCCCGATTGGTAACAGCGTCATATCGCCCGTTCACCACCATTCATCCCTGACTAATCATTTAGTCAGTATACCTTCCACATGCGCGCACATCATCCCGTCTGCATTCGTTTTTCGCATTTACAGCGAGAGGCCGGCATTATGTGCATGAAGAAGTGGTGGACCACTACAGTGCGACAGAGTTCAAGACTGCCATCGAACACCTTCGTCTTTGAAGCTGCCCACTTGTCATGTAAAACCGCTCTCTAGGGGCATTTAAAGAATAAATAACTAAATGAATAAACAGTTCCGATGGTGGCGACGATCGGCGGTAGAAGTGTCACGACGATTCCAGTTAGAGGCGAGCCAAGGCACGATAACCCTTGTGGGAGGCGAGCCAAGACATGGTGACGGAACTGGTCATCAGATGAGGCAGGCAATGGGTCCCAGCGGCATTGCCGCTGCCAGCGCACTAGAATGGCGGGTGTCAGGCAGGTGGCTTCCACCGTCACAACTTCACGCGCAACCTCGAGCAAGAGGCGGCCCTCAAAGCAAAAACCCCCACTAGGCCTCAAATAGGCCTCGTCCTGGACACAGCCTTACGCAGCTCCCACAGGCCGCTACAAGCAGGCACCAGCCAGGGCTGCTCCAAACGGCATCACACGAGCGGCCAATCCGCGTGGGCACGAACAGGCAGGCTCGTCCTCAGGGCCACCTCAGGTACCGCAGCAGGAGCTCCTGGAACAGCACACTGGATCCAGGGTCTTCCAAATAACGCGCGCGTCTCGCCTGCTCGTTCGGCGCGCGCCTCCTCTTCTTCCTTTTCTCTTCAATTTTCTTTATGCTTCCAAGCGCGCAAGCTGTCCCTGGCTCACCTCCTTCTGCTTGTTCTTTCTTTATCCTTTTCGACATAAAATTTAAAGCCCTCGAAAGTTCTTGCAGAGTCCACGTTCCCATACCTTAAGTCAAATAAAGCCCCTGCACTACAGTAGTCAATGAACTTGATTCAAATATCTGCAATCGTTTGATGCCCGTACGAGCGCACGTACAACGTCCATATCCAGCTTTGGCCACGGTTAACCTGGCAAGGGGAGCCGTTATAAAGCAGCAGTCGTCACCTCAGTGCTTTTGTCCGCTGCCTGGCATACACTAAATGTTTGGATGATTTACTCAACTTGCTTTTCTATGGCTGGCCACCAGAGCCTTTCTCTTAGCCATGCTTGGGTTCGTACCACTCCAGGAGTTTAATTCCGTGGTTTTACGCACCAGAACCACGTTTCTATTGCGAGGCACGCTGTAGTGGCCGACTCCTGGTAAATTTTTACCACCAGACGATCTTTAACGTGCGCCATATTAGCAGGACACGGCGTTATTACATTTGGTCCCCATCGAAATGCGGCCACCACGGCCGGTATCCGATCCCATGAACACGTACTTAGCAGTGCTATGCCATAGCCTGTAAGCCACCGCGGCGTGTTACCACTCTAGGATGAACCTCGTTAGCAGCGGCAATGACGGGAGGCATAAGGGCTTCGGGAACCACAAGCCATTGGCTGCGCAAGATCAGGTTTTCTACTACTGAAACTTTGTCACATGCTCTGTAAAATGGCACAAGCTTGCCCAGCGAAGACCTGTGAACCAGACATGGTGGTTGTATACAGGTTGTGCTTTGCTGCAGCGCTCTGTTTTCCGACACAGCCTGTTCAAGCCAGAAGGAATTCGAACCACAGACACAACTTCGTCTAATGCAGTTTCGTTTTCATGATGCAGGGAGACATGAAAGCGCGTCTCTGACCAAGGCTTGGTGGTCAATAAGCAGCATGAGGTGGCGAACCCTCAAATAGATATGCCACCATCCGCATGTCCAAACACATATAAAAGTGTCTCACGTTCTCGCACGGAGTATTTATTTTCTGCTGCTGAACGTGCTCCGGACGAAAAGGTGACAGGAGGCAGTTCATCTCCATCCACCTGCTCGAGAACTGCACCAAACCCGCAGCTCAAAGAGTCGGCGGAAACGACAACTGGAAGGATGCATCGGACTTTCGCAGTACGGTGCTGGATGAAAGTGCCTCTTTTATCTTTCGAAAACTATCGCCTGCTTCATTTAACCACAAGAATGGCTGCCCGTTCCGCAGAAGTGCATGCACTAGGTCAACAATTCCTACAAAATTAGGAACGAGCCTAGCGCTGTACTCGATCAGGCCTAGGAAGGATCGTAGAGCGGCTGCATATGTGGATGCCGGATTGCTCTTTATTATACGAACATTTTCTGTCAGTGGCAAAAATACCACTCGCTGCGGCCATATGTTCCACAGTTTAGCGTTCCTCCGTATCGAAGGTATTTCCTGTTCAGCTTGAGCCCTGTCTCTTTATTACGCTTGAGTAATGCAACAAGGTTGGCTGTGGACGCCCTTCTGCCTTCCCCGAAAACGATTTTGTCAATATAGAAAGAAACGCCGCTACATCACTGCAGAATTTTTGACATGCTATGCAATACAGAAGGCGTGGAGAACACATCGAAGCAGACATGCTCAAAACGGAATCAACCGCCATGGGTCACGAATACTCTTACATTTTGGCTGTCAGGATGGAGCACAACATGACGGTGCGTTGCCCCCTCAAGCTGAGAAGTGCGTTGTCTCCACACGACTATGCAATAGCCGTTCTGTGCGAGGAAGGGGGAAAGTATTCTTACAACGACTTAGTTTGTGGCCTGGACGTCTACACGCACGCGAATACCTCCGTCTTTCTTTTTTGACCACCATAATAGACGACACCCATCCCAATGCCTCTGAACGCTCTATTACCTCCATATTATTCAAACGACGGAGTTCTTCCGAGACCAATGGTCGCAGTGATAGTGGAAATCGCCTAAGTTTTGATACAGATGGCTTTACAGTGGAGCATGTTTTGAACTCCTTCCACAGGAAGGTTAACTGGCTGCGTGGCCTCGCTATGGACCGAAGATTGTTCACTTCGAGCTTTTATGAGCGCAGTAGTCTCAAGACACTGAAGGGACGCAACCTCATTTTGGAGGACAAGTGCTTTAAGAGCGTCAACATACAAGAGCGAGGTGCCTTTCTTCAACAACATAAAGAAGAAGGCATGCCGTACAATTGCTGTAGGTCACATTTGGAAAGAAACAATGGCGGACATCAATCGGCTGCTTTCAATAGTCTACCAGCTTTGCCCAAGAGCCACAAGACACGCGTCCTTCGAAGTGATGCTTAAAAGATCAAGCGACATAATGGAAACTCATGATCCCGAATCTACAAGGACGCTTACGTTTGCACTACGAACCGAAACCGTAACGGGAATTCATAATACAGTGTCATCACCGACGGAATGCACAAGGTTTCTTGTTGGATGAATCTTGGCTGCCTACCTCACGTACAGAAGCGGCGTGTCATTCGTTACACAGTGAGGGGATGTGAACAATGATACCATAATTGGAAACGCTTGCCTATGGCCGGACAGCAACACGAGGCAGCATTGTTCTGGAAAGACGCGCGGCAGTACCTTTGCGACAGGTAGCTGCGTGAATCCTCAGAGGTTCCGCCGAAATGCGGTACGCGCGCTGAACCATTTCCACGAGTATGTATACGTCCAACGTCTTAAGGAGCAAATTCTCTGAAGTCGATGTTTGGCTGCTCTATTGCGTCGCCAGCACTACTGCCCCAGATAGCAAGAGACGCGCCTTCAAGTATAAAACGCTTTCACAAGCTCTGAAACGATGCACCCGCCATGAACACATCAAGCAGGAAATATTCTCGAGAAAGAGAATACCACTAGCAAGAAAGCTCACGCAACGCGATAACAAACTCATTGACTGATTTTTTGTGCTTGCAGAATGCGCCTCCCAAAGCGGTGCCGTTCGCCACAGTATGGGTACGTTGCAAGTGCTAGGCGGCGCCCCGTCTTTTCGACCCCTAGCGCCATCTGACGAATAGTTGTGCGAATGTGGTAGGATTACTCACGGCGTGAGCAGCCCGCGCTGCGTGTTTGGCGTCCTGTCAAACGGTAGCGATGGCGCGAAACAGCGTGCCGATATTAATTTTATCCGGGTTTCGGGAATTACAAGATCTTCATAGCTATTTTCATTAAAAGAATTTAGAGAAAGGAAGTCGTCTACTTGAAGTGGGGCACGTCTCCGACGTGAGGGAAGTGTTCAACTCGCGCTGATCGGAAGTGACTGCTAGGTTTATTCCGCAAACGAAAAATAATGCACCAGCGAGATGCGTGAAGCTCAGCGTAAGTTACTTCGTTATCTACGGTGTGGACGCGTGAAATTATAGGCGACATTGATTCTTGAAGATCGGCGATAGCAGACAAATCCTAGCGGGGAGCTGCGATTGCCGTGCTGGCAGCGCAGGGAAGTGCAAGGACGCCGCGGTAGTTTCCCTGTACATACAGGACGGCAAATACGAATCCAAAACATCTCATCCAAGAACGTGGGGCGTACGAACGACTCGTAAGACCTACCAGAGGTATTCTAACGTTGCTCCCCCCAAACACAAAAAAAAAGGATGAACTAACCTGTTGTGTTAGACTACGCTGGGAAAATATTTTCGCCCAAGTTACTGGAAGTGCGATACTTTTTTGTTGCGAATTTTCAGTGCGTGCAAAGGAGGTTCCAATAAACCACGTTGTCAAAACTTTTGGTGATCTCAACTGCCCCTTCGTTGATATGCTGGGCGCAGAAGGGTGTATGCCAGCACAGCCGGCTCCAACACCTCCTCAAATCTCTCAGCAAGCCCTAGCGCTGTTTGAATGGGAGAGGATTGGGAAAGAGTTCCACAGCTTTACTGCGGTACAGTGTGGGAACAAACTACTTTGTTTGCTGCATATCCTGTACGCACTGCAGGCAGTGGCGTAGCAACGGGAGGGGGGGGGGGGGAGGAGGTGTCATATACTTCTGGAGACACACGGAAATTGTTGATATCCTCGCCTTCCTCGAATAAACCCGGGGGAGGGGGGCGGACAGAAGACCTATGGGCCCCGGGTGCCAGACGACCTAGTTACGCCACTAACTGCAGGTGTCCCGTTGCTGCCATCATTGCTGTAAAAGCAAAGAATTAAGCGTTATAACGCACTTGGCATAACGCCGGAACATAAAACAGCTTATGCCGTCGGACGAGCGCTATCCAGTGTTGACGCCGTTCTGCTTCATACGGTCGGCTTGGAAACCTGTAAAACTTTGTTCCTCATGAGTTGGTGTACGTGCTGTTGCAGCCTACTACTCAACAGCTCGGGTTGCACTTCGGCATTGCTCAGAAAAGGCAACAGCTACGCGCGAAACAGTGCACATGCAGGCTTTCCGAACGCAAGCGGGCCGGTCGTATCCTGCCGGTTCCGCGCTCGCCGCCGCGAGGGGCGCCCTGGTAGGCGCGGGAACTACGTTCGCAACCTGCCTATGGCTTGTTGAGGTAAAACGCGCGCGAGGAGCTGCGACTGCGATGTCGTGCGACGACCTACCAGCAGTGCCCTTGCTATCTATTGTTGCTTTATTAGTAGCAAGTGGCTCTCCAGGTTTTGCGTTGTCCGAAGGTCAAAGCCGCAGGGTTTTTAAATATTCGTTGAACTTCGACGCCGAGAGTGTGAAGCACAAGCGCGTTGCGCCACTCCGGTGTACACTAGGACGCGCCAGTGGTGAGGACGAAGTTCTCAAAAACGTGACTGAACGGCAAACTCTTACACCTGCATGCCGATTTTAACAAAATTGAGTAGCATGATGTATCTTTCTTTTGTCGGAACATGTAGATTTAATTCCCCTAGTGTTAAAGTAAAGAAAAGTTATAGATGTCTTATTGAAGCATTGAGTATGCCCCCTTAGAAAGGTTATCATAGTGAAAATGATAAAGCTAGATAAAAGCTTTCTTAATAGATATTCCAGACCTGAATATTCCTGGATTCCTGACCCATAGACATCTCGGCTACCCTAATTCCAAGGTCATTTTTTATTGCTGTTCGCAGCCGCAGTAGTACTAGGGATAGCATTTCCACCCAGTGCTGTCTGTCTAGCGTGGCGGTCGATGAGGCCTTCAGTTGTCGGTGGAGACGATCGAGCATGCCGTTGCTCTGTGGATGGTAAGCCGTGGTTTTATGAAGGCGCGTGCCAATCAGACTCGACAGAGCAGAAAAAAAACAGAGCTTTAGAATTGCCGGCCTCAGTTAGTAGTTTTTCGCAAAGGACAGCCGTACCGTGACACCCAAGTAGCAACAAATGCTTCCGCCACTGTTTCGGCCGTGAAGTCTTGTAGAGGCGTCGCCTCAGGTCCCCTTGAGTACCGTTCGACACACGTGAGGAGATACCTGAAACCATGGCAGGCCGGAAGAGGCCTTACTATGTCTGAACGCACGTGATCAAGACGCCACTCTAGTGGGCGAAATGCTGCACCGCTGAATCCATGTCCTGTGTTACTTTCACGGCTTGACAGGCTTGGCAGCTTCTGGCCCAGCTTCGAACATCATTGTGGATCCCTGGCCAAACGAAACGGCCTCTGATAAGCGTCTGCGCCACTGTGATGACGGAATGGCTTAACCCGTGCAGTGAATCGAATATTGGCAGCCGAAACTGTTGGCGCACGAATGGGTGAGAAGCTGCTTGCGGTGGGCCGCATGTCGCCAATGTTGTTGTGTAGGACAGTGGAACTTACGCAAGCTGTAGCGATGAGCCTTTTCCCGAAATTCGCGGTGCTAGGGGCGTTTATGCTGGGTGGAGGCTAGAGCTTGGAAATCCACAGGGCCAGCAGACAACGCGCCGATCCGTGACAATCGGATGCCCGATTTTCTGTCTTAGAGACATGCCGGATGTCTGCAGAAAATTGGGATAGAAGAAAGTCGCCGAAGCTCACGTTCTGAGTACGAGGAACAGTTGTTCTCGCAAACGAAGGTTAACAGCTTGTAGTCGGTCAGAATGTCGGTCACGAACAAGAACAAGAAAAGTGGTCGGTCAAGAACAAGAAACGAAAATGCTTGACAGTACAATAGATGGCCAACATCTCCCTCCTGAAGGCGCTGTAGACCACTTCTGTAGGTTTGAGGCGTTTTGACAAAACGCCCAGCGGCCTCCAGTCTATGCCATCGTGCTGGTGCAGTACCGCACCCACTGCGGTGGCCGACGCGTCTACCATAATGCGAGTTGGCTCGTTGGGCAACAGATCAATCAGCAACACTGCAGTCACCAACCGTGTTTTCGCTTACTGGAAGGTGTTTGCATGCTCCGAGGACCAGTGGAAGGTAGACTTCTTTTTTGAGTCGCGACGCGGCAGGTCGTAAGCAGCTGAAGAACTTGTGCACAGGATGGTATGAAGCGCCTGTGAAAATTTATGAGCCCCAGAAACTCGTGAAACTTTTGGAAAGAGGTTGGAGAGTGGAAGCCCTCGATTTCCCGCACCCGTTATTCCAGTGGATTGACGCCTTGGGTTGAAAATGCGATGAGCGAGAAAATCCCGGGCTTCAATTCCGAAAATGCATTTCTGGAGTTTTAGGACCAAGCCGGGCTGGTCCAGTCGCTCAAATAAAGCTCTTCGTTGTCTTCGTCTATGCAACTTGCAATGAGAATGTCGTCAAGGTAGACGAAAATGAACGGGAGTCCGCTCGTAACCTCGTCTAGGATCCTTTGAAAAGTTTGCACCACAATCTTCAAACTGTAAGGCGTATGGACAAACTGAAGCAGGTCAAACGTAGTAGGGATTGCTGTCTTCGGAGTGTCGCTGGGTTCGACAGGAATTTGGTGGTACGCGCTCGTTAAATCGATCTTCCTGTATATTTTGGTTCCTGCTAGACGAGTGCTGAAGTCATGTATATGGGGAAGGGGATATTTATTTGAAGAAGTGATGGAATTCAGAGCTTGGTAATCACAAGAAGACCATCAGTCGCCACTGTCCTGCTTTGGAAAGGGATGGAGAGGTGAAGACCTATTGCTGGACAGAGGACCAATAGCGCTGAGCTGAAGCATGTGTTCGAACTCACGGCGTGCGACTTCCAACTTGCGTCCAGTTAGCCGCCGCGAACTGGCGGCGACGGCTGGGCGAGGGGTGATGATATGATGCGTCACCTTGTGCTTCACGGGCAGCGCATCGTTACGGGGTTTTATGAGTTGCCTGTACTCGGGAAGTATCTTGTAAATTGAGGCCGCCCGAAACGTATGGGTGCCAAATGAGGTGAGATTGTACTTCAGGTGAAGTACATCGAGAGATGTGACGTTATCACTTAGGCACCGATCGTGAGCATTCACGTCTAGGTTGACATGTCGGAGGATGTCCGCTCCGAGTATGGCAAGGCTAACGTCGGCGATCACAAAGACCCATCTGTGCAAGCGCCGGAGTGTGATACGTTGCGTTATTCACCGGAGTCCATACGAAGTGATGGCAGTGCTTTTCAGTGCCTAGAGCCTGCGTGTGGACTGGCCGCGTGGGAGATCTGCGGCCGTGGCGGGAACGATAGACAGCTCGGCTCCAGTGTCGACGAGGAGGCGGGTGCCGGTGATGCGGTCGACTACGAAGAACAGGCGGCTTACGCGAGGGCGGACGTCGCATACCGCCGTTAGGGACGGGCCGGCGCGTCTCTCGTCCGTGAACAGGGCTGGGTGCAGTGACTTGTTTGCTCGCGAAAGCGATGGTGGTACAAGTACGACTTCCGCGGCGAGTCTGAAGGTGCGTTGCGGGACTGAGAAGGCGAATCGTGGTGCCGAAGTTGGCCGCCAGTGTTGCAACTCGTCGTCAGCGTCTTCACGGCACCGGTAGGGCGGCCAACTGCGTCCGCTAGACGCGATAGTCATTCTCCTGCCTCTGAGACTCTCGCAGCAGCGATAGGTAGCTGTGCCGCAGGTGGACAGTTGTATATGCGGTGAGCGAGTGCAGCTAATCGATAGAGACTGATCTCGTCGGAACCCTCCAGTACCGCACGTGCTAACTGTGAGAGGTGTTGCAAGAACAGCTCGCGCAAAATCGGAAACGATATCTCGTTTATGGAGTGCTCACCATGTGACTGACGCAACCGGTGCAGGAGTGGTGATGGCACTTGCTTGCAGAGTTCCTCGTAGAGGGGCTGTTGGAGCCTACTCTTTTGCAATTGCTGGAGGCACTGCATCACCATGCCTTTCAGGTCGTCGTATGTTGTGGCCGCAGGCGTACACGCTAGCAAGTCGTCTATGGCATCGGCGATATTGAGAAACAGCACGCCGGCAACGTGCAGGTACTTTCCTGTCTCTGAAGTGATGCGCCGGAGTTGAAAATGGGCCTCTATTTGCATAAACCAAACTCGGGGATTCGTGGGCTAAAATCTGGGAAGCTGAACCTCTTCAGTGATGACAGAAGACGTAATCGTGGCGTCGTCTCTGTCAGCCGGTGTAGGAGTAGTATCGTCTACGGCTATAAAAAATAACCATAGATGTCCTGGGCCACCACTTGTCAACTCAGTTTAGCGTAGCCAAAGAATACGCGTTTTGACAGCTTGAGAACGGATAGTTTACTGGCTTTATTCAGAAGTAAAAGCCGGTTTGCTGAGTGGCTCTGGTGGCGCCCCAGTCGGGCAGATGCATTGGCTCCAAGGAAGAGCAGGGGGCAATGACCCCCAAGGTGAAGCCTGTTGAGGTAAACTAGATATTTCGGAGCGCGGGGCAATGACCTCCACGGCGAGTTACGGCGAAGGGACCGACAGTCGCTACACTAACATACAAAAATTTATACTTTTGCTATTTATAGAAGTAATGTAGGAATTCAAGCTCCTAATAGTCTCATTCCGAACAAGTTTCCAGCCTAGAAACAGTCTTGCAAATAATTTTCGTCATACTAGTTTGTAACCGATATGTTTCCCAAACGTGTGAATTGGCCAAAATGTACGAACTTAAAAAAACTGGTTCAGTGATCTCAAAACATGTCAGTTTATTCTCTGAGCTACGGTTTTCAATAGAAAGACCATGCTTCATAGGTTATTCCATCCCCTCGAACTCCACACTGATCAGCGACAATTGCTTCTCTTTTTCCGCGCTGTTTCGCATCCCAATTTTTTTCCACGTCCAACTCTTCGTGGCAGGCATATTCCACCGCAACACCAACCACCTGGAGAGCACAACGAACTACCGTGAAAATACGGAGCAAAGCTAAGACAACCAGCACCCTCGATAACAAAAACACAACTGGGCACAAAAGCCTGCGGGTGCGCAAAATGGAATGACACGAGTTACATTTCGGCCGATACAAGATTCTAATTCGGTTTTGCAGGCAATTCAGACTCGCCGTGGTAGAACACTAAGCCTCTTTCCGTTTTTCAGTCATTTTTGAAGGACAAAGTTCATATTAACGAGTTACCACAATTTTTCCGTATCGTGTGTGCTGCTAGCCTCGTTTGGTGAGTGCCGATCCTCGATATACCAAATATACTTTCAATGCCTTTGTTATAGTTAAGCCTACAGAGAAGGTTTCGTCAATCAAATTTTTCTACTGCAACATCTGCACTTTTAACGCTCGGCGAATTGCGTGATCTACTAAGAAATATCTCGGTCCGTGGTTACAAAGCGATATGATTCTATCATATTTGTAAGCCTTAAGATTTATTTTAAATTAACACTTTGCTTCAATTTAAAATCCCTTACACATTGCATAGAAGGACAGCCTTTGAAACGCTGTTCATCGTCTGCGGCTTTGTACCGCGGGTACAAGACTCTTCCTGCAAAGAAAATTAAGGAGCTAAAATTCTTCCCTAATGCACTTGTGACCACGTAGATGAAGATATACAACACATTTAGTTTAAATGTCCAGAACACGACACAAAGGCAACATGTAACACGTCATTTAACAGCATTGGATCGCTGACCCTTCAGCCTCAGGAAGAGCTTAGGTCCATGGCCTACATATTCATTGAAAGGCAAGCATTACTGGCACTCCGAAGATTTCTAGAAGCGAACGAGATTCTTGGGAACTATCGATTAGTGTATTTATGTGTGATAAACTTACTTTATGTGTTTAATTTCTACACACTTTGTTTAATTTAATGCCTAGATTTATGTGCCTTTGTGTGAATGAATTGTGTGTGTTTTTATCTGTCCTGCCTATAGTGTAATTAGGTGAACAGACCTTGTGTTGACTTCAGTGCGGTTATGTGGTTCGACTTTGTGTTGTTCTGTTTCTGAGTTGACTATCAGTTTAATTGATTTTAAGATTTCTTTTGGATATCTGTGGGCTTTTTTACTGGCGCGTCTCTATGTGAAAGGGAGCAGCCGGCACCAAATAAAGGTAACAACATGTCCTACGCGCCATTTATTAAATTTACAAGATCTGACAAAATCAGCCTGGTACTACCCAAACTTTACGTACCAAGGAATTCTTGAATTCCATTGACTGCTCGCCCTCACCTGCTTTCATGTGCATGTATTTCTAATCCTTTTCATGACGCCATATTGTGTGTGTCAGCTTTGTTTCGTTTTCCCACTCCTGCAGTAGCTCACTGAATAGCTGCGTCATTGCAATATAGGTAGATTAAGATATATTATGCAAATAGACGAATAGTTCATTCCTTTATTGAACAAACAGTTGAGAGTAACAATGAGGATCAATGTCCTGAAATATCCGGTGTTATTTTAGCCGTAAAAGCTACTGCTTCTTACGATGTGAACAGACGCTGTGCTGAGGGGTGTCAAAAATATTTCGGTAAAAATAAGTTTCAGAATCTTGGTTCCCTTTCTGGAGCCTATAATGAAGTATCTGTCAAGGTATCTGCTAATACAACTGACATTGCGGTAGTACAAGCGAGCAGTTTTACAACATCTGGTTTGTTACTGTATTTGCTTATTTCACGTCCGGTAGTGTTTATGCTTGCGCGCTTTGTTAATTCGAAAAAAGAAGAAGTGGTACAACAGTTTTCATTGACAATTTCCTTGGCGAAATGAGGGTCGTGTCTAAACAAAAATTTTCATAAGTAAACCGCCGTAGCTTGATTTATAGCATAAATGGATTGGCGCCTGAAGTCTGAAATATGGCGCATCACGGACGAATAATCGTAAGCCCCTGTGGGTGTTCTTTTCCATGCACTGCGCCAAGCGGTAAATTGACTTGCTCGTAAGCCTTTACTTCCGGTTGCCTAGCTGCTACTCAAAAATGGCGTTGAAACAGAAGCTACAAAAAATGTACGTGGCGCTGTCATCACCCACCAAGTCACAGTGTATCGACAATACTTTCTGTGGATTTCATCATCATCATAGTTGCCATCGCTTGTAACACTTCAGAGCACCAGTACACAGCGCAGGAAATATTGAAACTAATAGTAAGGGACAGCTGCTGAAAAATGTGAATTTCGCGCTACCTTACAGTGCTCCAAAGGGACTTCCACCACTGGAACCATGAAGGCTCGCATCGAAGATCGCGTTATCTACTCACCATACCCGCATATCGACATCCCTGTGTGCTCATTTTATGCCTTGGCAAAAGAGAAGTTGCTGATTAACCCCAACAAGGTAGCTCTGGTAAGAACATTGTTCCTGCGGTGTTTTACGGGTAGTGATACTCGCAGATTCAGTCACGTTTATGAGGTTTACGTGAGAGGAATAACGGCGAAACAGATAGTCGCTAAGTAAGTAAGCTCATGAATTGAGACAAAACTCAAGGATTTTACACAAAGCATAGCGAACTTAAATTACACGTAATTGGCCTCATTTCGCCTGTTGTGTACATAATACGTAAGTTACATAGAAATGAAATGGTATAAAGGAAGCGTAATTTTTTCTTAAGCAACAATTTTGGTATGTAACTATCATTTCTGAATTATATGATCCATGGCACCCATTCTAACTCGAATAAAATCGAACATGAAACGATCTTAGCTCGTTTAGCTCTGCCTTTCATCACAGCGCGTCTTGTGCCGGATGGCTGCACGAGGTGTTATTGCACTGACATCTGTGATGAGGAACCTAGGGAAATTTCCTAAATTTAGGGAATTTAGGCTTTGTTTAGGAGAAAACAAATATTTGCAGACATTTAGGAATTAATTTTGCTAGGGCGTGGAGGAAAGAAAAATTCAGATACTTAAGAAACCACCACTGCCACAATGCGATGACTGATACATAGAAGCTGTCGGGACAGCGTGGTTTGATTTCAGGCGCCGCAACTTACCTTCGGAATAGCCTGCGAAATGTGACTTATGATCGCGCTGCTGCGCAGTGAACTAACCTCGCCATGTAAACAGCAAGGTGCGGATCTCCCGGTCTCATTAACAAAGCACAGCTACTGCGCTATTACCACTTGCACTTCTGACTGTGCTGTCGATGTATGTGGTCTTTGAAGAAAATATTTATGCGGGACTAACAAAACCATCGCTGTTGCGATAAGAGACAAAGCACACAGGTATAAGCTGACACATACATGTATCTAGCGTTGCACGACATGGAGGGGCACAGACAGTGTCACCTTCGACGTTGTCTCATTGTGGATTCCTAGTGGTCACGAGTTTGGGCGCAATTTACCATTTAGGACGTGGGAGGAGTGTGAGTCAACGGCCCTTCTGCGGGATCCGCTGGGAATCACTTGTTAGCGTATAAGCGCAGTGGGGAGAATATTGCATAGTACATATTTTACGAGTTACGTTCCCAAAGTAAGCTCCGTTATTTATGTTCACACGGAAACATTATTGCAAACAGAAATATACCATGTCATCATAAAACATACACCAAACAGCGCCTGTGTGTTTCACGTCTCACTTTCGTCCTTGTCTTTTTCACACGCTATATGCCTCACGATACACCCTGCACTACTTTTCAACACAGTCGCTGCCGACATTCAGACATTTGCCGTAGCGTGCAATCAGTTTGAAGAAACCTGGTAAAACTCGGTGCCCTGCGATGCAAGCCCTCCGACATGACCTGTTCGCCCTAAACGACATGTAGGTGGTCATGGATGACAGACACACTAGTCACACCTATCCATTCATACCGAATACCAGCACGCACTTCCATTGGCAACCACACTGTCAGCACACGTCTGTCTGGCATCCTGATTTGTACTCGAATAACCTCGTGCACGCCGGTTTGCTGCTGCTCCTTCTTCTTCGACACTCTGCGCATGCGTCATACCTTCTCCGCTGAAGCTCATTCCGCCATTGAAACAGCAAAAAGGAAGGCTTCTTATGGCAATTATTTGTTTCAGCTGGTGTACCATCTTCTCTTTTTAAAAATCTCTACGAGAGCGCTCGGTACAGATGGTTACCCACCGATGCTGAAACGTGTGGCCCTGGTGTTTCTTACTGGGTTAATCCCGGTTGTTCATTAAAAGGCCCCTCACATGGCTCCATAGAAAATTTTGATTAAACACTGCAAGTTGTTACGCGTCCTCTAGACAGTGTTCTGCCACAAAACTTTTTCAGATCGGCTCAATAATAGCCAAGATAGAAATATTTCAGTGTGGCAGATACGTGATCGATATACAGCTTACTTTCGGAACGTCCCTCGCACATCGATGTCGTGAACTGGCACACTGTTCTAACATTCCTTTATTCTATAATGGCTGTATATTTCTTAGCGGATTCCATTTCTGTCTTGGTAGTTTCTTGCAGTGCTAGCTTGGTTTGCATGTAGAGCGACGTATAAACATGCCGACGTCTGCTTAGGCGAATATGGGGCCTCAAGTAGGAGACCCATATACCCCCATATCCACGAACTTAAGCACCATCATAAGAAAATAGGTGAATCTAGGCAATTTTCTCATGCAACATTAGAAAACCTGGCTTCGGAGGTTCTCTCTCTCTCTCTCTCTCTGTGTGTGTGTGTGTGTGTGTGTGCGTGTGCGTGTGCGTGTGCGCGTGTGTGTGTGTGTGTGTGTGTGTGTGTGTGTGTGTGTGTGTGTGTGTGTGTGTGTGTGTGTGTGTTTGCGCGCGCGCGCGTGTGTGTGTCTGTGTGTATATACATGTGTGTGTCTGTGTGTGTATACATGTGTGTATACATGTATACATGACTCAAATGAAGGTCTCAAACAAATTAGTTGCGCATTCAGTGCATATACACCCGGCGATATGAAAAGAAGCCAGAAATTCTCCGATATTATTGTCTCCGGCTTCCTTATTTAATATGCTGTACCATGCTTAATGCTGTGGTGCCAGCCATGTCACTGCCGCTAAAGGCTTGCTCACCTTTATGTGTTTGTTGCAAAATTTTCAACGTAGATATCAAAATAGTGCTTTTCGAAGTTATGGCCGCCGAATAAACAAGCGCAGACCGCAATTGTCACGCTTCAGACCAAATTTATAGTTCCAGCACTGAACTTAAGTTCCCCCTTTGCATTTCCAATAACAACCGAAGTTAAGACAAAAAATAATAAAATTCTGGAATGGGTTGGGCGGCTTCCATCTTTCTTACAGCGCGCAGTGAGGTGTAGCGGCTGCATAAACGAAGTGTGGCTGCACAAATGCAACAGACTGCAGAGTGGTTGTGAAAGATTGCAGAGGGAAATGCTTTACTAGCGATACGCTAATTATCACACTGCACAAAAATTTTTTATATAAATGTGCAACTTAATTCTAGACCACTTCAAAAACTTCGAGTAAATGCTGGACGGCGCTAGCATTCTGACAGATAAGCAGGCATTTCAATGTTGCTACGACCTGTTCCGTGATGCCGTGATGTCCTCAA
Organism: Dermacentor albipictus; assembly: GCF_038994185.2. Lineage (NCBI taxonomy): Eukaryota > Metazoa > Arthropoda > Arachnida > Ixodida > Ixodidae > Dermacentor > Dermacentor albipictus. Next base: position 57,461,118 of record NC_091830.1, read on the forward strand.
TGTAAACAGTTGTCCCGAAACTATGATTAATATTGTCTTGACTGAATACGTTTTCGCTCAAGTAGCAGCTACAGGTTGTTTGTATATAATACCCGCTTACAGTCAGATTCCGTAAGCGAATCCTCCTGATCTCATTGTTCTAGCAGAAATACAAAATAACTCGTATAAAAGAAAGTTTGACTTGTACAAACGGTGCAAATTGGCACTTGTTATATGACAGCCTAGAGCAACCCTGCTAGCTACACAAGGAGCGTTATGCAGGCAAACAAATTAATACCGTACACTAAGCACGTAGAAAGTCAGTACCATATGTATAGTCCTCTTCATTTCTCTTTAGATGTTAAGATCCACTTCGTTCACGTACAAAAGTGTCGTGTGGACGGCGCAAGATGGGCACTAAAGCCTTTCAGTGTCAACATTTCTGACCATTGAATACCATCTCTGTACTGAACATCGCTTAACTGTTTGTAAGTCACCCTTTGTATCACAATTACTTACAGGTCGACGACAATCTCACCCTCACACGTGCCGAGGTTCTGGCAAGCATGCAGCGTTATGCCATCGGTTTCCGGCAGAATGGCATGCTTCCCGGCGACCATGTCTGCATTCACGTGAATAACAGCGTGGAAAATCTCATAGCCATATATGGTTGCATCTTGGCGGGCGCAACGGTTTTCCTGGCCAGTTCCTTGCTCACCGAACGTAAGGAGACGGTCGTGAGGCAGTCGTTTCCCTAGCCCATGATTTCAGAGTTACATGTCCTCTGGCGAAAGTGAACAGCCTTTTTTTTTCTAAGTGATTTACGAGGCTCGGTTCGAGCGCGATTTTCCTGAAAGCTCTTGCTTTCAACAGAGAAACAGCGATGAGAAATACCTGTACCATGCATTCATGTACAATGCGAATTCGCTCCTTAGCGCAGGTGTCTACTTGCTATCAAATATAAATAAAACTCTGGTCTTTCACGTGTCAAAAGCGCGGTCCCATTAGGAAGCACACCATAATGAGGGGCTGCGGAATAAATTTTACCACGCATTGTTGGTAATGTGTGCAGAAATCTGAGTACACTAATCTTTTTTCTTTCATTTTTTATGCGACGGCCGCGGCGGCGATCGAGCCGGTGACCTCGAGCTTAGCAGCGTAACGCCATAGCGTCTAAGCTACTGCGGCGGCTGCTTGTAATTAAGATGTAATCAAGTTGTAATGAAGTGTTATAATGAAAAAAGTACAGCGGTCCCTGAGCAAGACAAGGTTTAGAAGACCTTTTGTATTCCCCACGAGCTCCTTGGTCACTGGTACGGACGAGAGTCCATCGAAAGCTGTTTGTGCCCTTAGTGAGGTTACACAAAGGGCAGACATCCCGCTGATGTGCTACCAGCGTTGGTTTCAATCAGAAAAGGCCAGCCGCAAATAGATGGGCAGTCGATGAACAATTATTTTATTGGCTTTATTGGCTTCTTGGTGTGCATTACACAAGGCTGTAAGTAAACCACGGAAGAGGCTCCGACACAGTTGGTGCAAAATCAGCAACGGATGTACGCGCTTGGAAAACTTATGGAGCCACACAAAGTCGAGAAGCTGTGACATTTAAGGTGTGGGAGGTCTATGGTAAGTGTAGAGTGCTGATTTAATTAGCTTCAGGCTTGCGTTTGCTCGTACTTAAAAAGCGTTTACACAAAGGGAGTATCTCCAAAGAAAAAATCCTCGCAAACATTTTGAACGAATGCCTGCAATAAATTAGCTTTAATTGATTGAGATTATCTTTCCTTCAAGACTACCCATCCCGAGTCATTTCGTATGCAGTGCTGCAAAGACTACTGTCCTATACTTGCACGCCGCTGCCTTCCGCGACTCATGTAATGCCTAAATCTGTACGGTTCGAACGAGTGCTCCCGCGCAACTTAATTCTGCGCTAATTTCTGCTGTTGTGTCAGCGCTGCCGTCAACGCGAAGTTTAAGTGTAGCGCACCAATTTTACTTAACGTGCGCAGACTGCTGTGCACCCACAACCCATAACAGTGCCTCAAAGCTGGCGAGCACTGGATCACGAGCAAGCTTGAGGCCGAAATTGAGTGCAGCCCTAGCAAACCATAGCTAGTCTGCTGAGTCGGAGAAGTTCACTGCACTAATACAAAAGGAAAGGTGAAACGTAATGGCATGACAGTAACAAATCACAATCCTAGGTTATTCCACGACCGTCCGAGTGGTAGCCGTCGCGACTCCATTTCCTTTCTAAAATTTATATCGCATGTTCTACCAATGCATCTCACGCAATTAAAGAAAAATAGTTCCACGAAATACGTCGGTGAGACTAGCGTTGTTTTGTTAGCAGTCGCCTTGCGCATGCCTATCAACGTGTCTGCCTTATTAAATAGCTAAGCAGTTAAATTTAGTTGCCTGCAGTTAGATTTGGTTTAAATATTTGCGTATAAGCTCGAATGCAAAATTTGCGTCGCGTTCGGAAACATCATGTTGAATAGTTTCCTGCTTGCTACCTTTCCTCTAATAATTTTCCGCTTCGGAATGTTCGGGCGCAAGGCGCAGAGAAAAATGCCAAGCGAAGTAGGCCCCACACGTTGGACGTGCAAGACAGAAGACCTGTCTAAAGTGATTTCAAAATTCCGAGTCTACCCAATGGCTGGCTTAGTGACCGCGAAGAAATGACAAGGCGACAGCGCAGTCGTTGGATGCTGCAACGAGCAAGCATGCGCGTCACGTTCTTCGATAGAGCATTGCGCAGCGGCTTAGCGTGACAATATGGAATATCGCTCAAGCGAAGCAGAGGAAAGAAAGCTGAAGTAACACAACGGCATCGCTATTTTCAACGTCCTCTTGATGCGTCCCTGCGAATTCTTATTAGGCCTATCAGTGCATCGTTTAACACATTGATACCAAATGCGGTTTCCTCTTGGATCCAACGCACGATATTCAACTGTCAGCTATAATTTACCTGATAGTGTAGATTTATAGAATGAATCGTACTCTATGTGCTATGTGCAGATGAGCTGCGATACGAAGTGGAAGACGGCGACTGCATACACGTCATCACCGACGAGCCGAATGCAGAGAAGGTTAGGAAAGCAGTTGCGGGCTTAAAGCTGAAGGTGAGTCGCAGCGCATTTGCAGTGTTTGTAGGCGCCTGTGAATGCTAAGTGCGCAAAAGGAACGCACACCTTGCCCCATTTTCAACGGTGATTGTCTGTAATGTTACGGCGCCGTAGCCGAGCTTTATATGAATAACATCGAGAGGTAGAAATAGCACCCGATTTTCACAGCGAAGCTGTTTGCCCGACAGACCTGTGTGAATGAGCCGTATGCGCCTCCTCATAAAGAGGAGGGGGGCGTATCTGGGCTGGCTAACGTCTGTGCAGTGAACAGAAAATATAACGAACGATAGTACGGTGTAGGACAAGGGAAGGACATGTGATTTCACCGCGCGCATCGCTTACGCAGTGGGGGCTGGCTGCATCTGCTGTCGTCTGCCCTCGATACAATAACGTGGCAGTTGTGGCGGGAACACACGGGGAGGTGCGCCGAAGTGGCCGCCATGGTGTGAAAGAACCGGATTGTGCATTTCAGAAGTAGACCATTGAAACAGTTGCAACTCCAACAAAAAAATGGGAAAAGTGGAAAGACCACGCATTGTGCGCACGGCCGAAGAACAAGCCGAGTACGAGGAGAGGCGTCGGCAGCAGAGACGCTACTATAACCAACGACGACTTGGCTTTGCTAAAGTAGAGGGAGCGGCCAGTGACTTTGCCTCCGAAAGACGTCAGCAACAGCAGATGCGAGAGTCTAATCGTCAATAAACCCACACAAGCCACCTGAAGGCATCAATGTTGCCGAATTCGAGACTCTCTGCAATAATCTAGAAGAAATAGGGGTTAACCGAAGGGCTCGCTTTCATTAGTAGTACCATAAGAAGCTAAAAAACACCCGGTTGTCGGTTGCCTTCACCCAAAAAAGGTCACGTTCTCGTGACGCCTGCGGCAGAAAGGATGTTCTACACCCACCGCCAAGATATGCGAGTGGGGGCGCTGGCTAACACTCCCAGGGTTTTACTAGGGAAACATAAATACCCAAGAAAGCGGGTGGGGAAACGGCGCCGCTGTAGCTCAATTGGTAGAGCATCGCAGGTGAAATGCGAAGGTCGTGGGATCGTTCCCCACCTGCGGCAAGTCAATTTTTCGTCCACTTTCATTTCCATGAATTCATCGTTTCTTTATTTCATTTATTAGGCGCAAGTAATTTTCTCTATGCTGTCCTTTGTGTCAGTGTTTGTTGGCTTCTTATGATATCACAAATAAAAATCGGGTCCCTCGGTTAACCTCCTTTTCTTCTCGTTCAGGCATTTAGGTCACGCAGTGCGTACCAACTATGCAAGAGTGCCCAGAAATGAGGTCATTCGAAAATTCGGTTTCTTTCTGATTCATTAAATATACTTCTGGCTCACAAAGAGGCGGAATCAGTATGCATGTGATATGCCTTGACTAACTCTCAGGTCATTTGATTGCTATTTTTAGAGCGATCGCTCTGCTACTCAGGGTACAAACCCACAAAACGCCTGGTGCCATAAATCTTACCTTCAAGCCCAGCCAAAGTCAAACTGCGACTTAGCCTGCCAGATAAACTGAGACCGCCGGCTGCTGCGTACGCCACGCCGGTGCCCGTATCTTGAAAGCCATCTGCGATGTGTAGAATGTGCGCCGAGTGCTGGTAGCTGCGCATGCGCTGTGCTTTCGACACTTAGTTCCCGTCGCAGCGAGGCCAAGCATGAAGGTCAATTCGCTCGCTGCTGCTACCGCGCCGAGCAGCTTCTGTGTCTTTCCCAAAGCAAGCAAAAGCGCGCAATCACTCGACAAACTTCGTTTAACCACGTTGAACCACGCCAAATTTTGGAAAAGCACTTTGGTTTGGTAAAACAGGAAGTCGCAATGGCAGCGCCTGCGATGCGCCACCAGAGTTGAGCTTGTAACACTCCTAACAGAATAGTGGTGGTCCTGAACACGAGCATTTGGGCACCTTCCAGTCTTTCCGAAGTCCAATTTGCCGCGCGGTAGCGGTATGCTCCACAGCATCGGCTTTAGATGTTATCGTGACAAATATTGACACTATTGTCTACAGCGCAGGTACTACCATATCTGATATTAGTGACCACTGTCCTGTCTTTCTAAATTACGATAACGAACCACTAGATAAATATTTACGGCAGGAGCAGCTGATTATTCAACTAATAACAGCTTAGAGTATTGAATTATTCAAAAACGACACAATGAATCAAAACTGGTCCACTCTAACGGAGAAGAAAACTGCTAATGATGCTAATGATGACTTCATTAAAATTTTTATACGTATCTACGCAAAAAACTTTCCTTTCAAAACATTCAAACCTGTAAAAAAGCCTAAGGAACCTTGGGTCACCCGTGAGAATCTGAAAATGTTAAAAAGTAAAAATATCTGTTATCATTCATTCTTGCGCACACGCTCTATGCAAGTGTTGAAAAAATTTAAGAAACTTCGAAATGGACTAAATGCTGAACTCAGACGTGCTAAAGAAGCCTGTTATCGTCGTATTCTTGAAAACGCTGGTCGACAACGATGTAACGCCACTTCGAAGCTCATCAATAATATACTTCGGCGCGAAAATAAACATGCTCTGCCTGAGTCCTTAAGACTTGGCGCTCGCGATTTAACTGGCACATCACTGGCAAGCCACTTCAACAACCACTTCTTAAACGCCGTAAGTCCATGTAATGAAGATGAGGAACTGGCTGCAGGACGTGGTAATATGAAGCAAAGCATCTTTCTTGATGCAACAGATAAAAATGAAGTGTATCACACTTTCATGTGCCTAAATGATACTAAATGACTTGATGCCGATCATTTGCAGATCTCTCCTATAAAACACGTTATGCACTTCACCACAGAAGTTCTCCCACATATCTTTAACTTAATTATCGAATCTGGAGTTTCTCCAGAAGCTATGAAAAGAGGCAGAGTATCAGTCATTCTTAAGGGAGGAGATCAAAACATATAAAGTAATTACAGACCTATTTCTGTCCTTCCTGCCTTCTCTCAGTGCCTAGAAAAAATTTGCTTTGTTCGAATTACGCGGTTTTTCAATAAAGTTTATGTTCTAACAGATGATCAGTTTGGCTGTCGAAGCGGCAAGTATACTGAAACTGCACTGCTGACACTCAAAGAAGCTATGGTTGATCGCACTGAAAAAAATGAATTCACCCTCTGCATTTTTTAACTTTCAGCAAGGCCTTTGATCCCCTCGACCATACGATTATTTTGCACAAACTAGAATCAAATGGCATTCGTGGCAGTTGCTTATTTTTACTAGAATCTTATCTTCAAAATAGATTCCAGAGTGTACACATTAATAAACATAGCTCGACATTCTTACCTATCACTTGCGGTGTACCACAAGGGAGCATTCTGGGTTCCCTGATGTTGAATGGTTATATCAACGATATCGTGAACTTGGGCAGAACAGTTAAGTACGTAATATACGCAGATGATTCAACGATACTTATCTCTGACATTAACCTGCCTCATTTAATATCCAGAACTAACGACATACTTTCGGAGATTTCCTCGTGGTCAAAAATCAATAGACTAAAGATTAATCCAAAAAAACTAAAGCTGTTATATTTCATGCTAAAAATAAAATAGTGCCTGCTCACCAGCCGTTCATTCTTGATCCACAGCGAATAGATATTGTTGATACGCATAAAATACTTGGGGTTTACTTTTCATCGACCTTAAGTTGGGATGCCCACGTTAACTACCTATGTAGGAAAATCTCATCTGTAACAGGAGTCGTGTCTCACTGCCGTAGTCTGCTGCCACTCAAGGCCGAAATTCAAATATATCATGCATTGATTAACCCACATTTAAATTATTGTACGTTGATTTGGGATTTGGAACACGTATAAAATACTTGTTCTACAAAAAAGGACAATTCGCTACATTGGAAACATTGAACGTCAAGGAACCATTTGCAAATCGTTTGAAAGGTTTAGTATAGTTGAGGTTGACAACATTTACTGATACGTTTGTTGAACACACTCTACTTTTCAAACAGAGAACTCTCGGACTTTATTACAGCCTTATCGTGTCTAGAGCGCCGTGTTATTACAGTACCTACAAGAAACACCTATATATGGTCTATACCTCAATTTTGTACAACTTATAAGTATCAAATTTTGGCATAGAACGTCCCAACCACACTAAACACAGGTGAAAACACAACCATTTGCAGTAAAAAACAGTTACGTTCTTTCTTTTGTTCTATTGTTTGCTAGTAAAAGATTGAGTATCTATAAATACCCACTATACATAATATATGTGCTGCTTGTAAATCAGTCATTGAAAGCATAATTTTTTTTATTTTTTGCAGCATTTTTAGTGTATTTGTGTGAGTGATAAATATGTGGTACTATGTGTTGAAATTTGCATATGCATTTTCATGTGCATCGTACTTCAAGTGTATTCATCTGATTTATTCATATGTTGTATTGTGCATTGTAATCTGCATGTTTTTCATTTTTCCCTTTGTAAGAGTGTATCTTGGTCCTTTACCTGGGCACCTTGTATAGCCGTTGCTTGTAACGGTCACCTGGGCCCCGTCAAGCCGTTTTTACGGCTTTTAGCCCAGCTAACCTTCCAGCATATTGTCTGGTAAATAAACTTGAGCTTGAACTTGAAACACGCCTACTCAACACTGGACGAACTGCCGCGTGCGCTTGATCTGACACGGTGTTGGTGACACCTGCCGACGTTTATTGAAGAGATTACACATCCACTTAAATGATTTCTGGCCGAAAATACAACTCGTACCTGACATTGATTAGCGATTTCCTCTAGTCCATGTCCCATCCAGTGTGCATAGGGAATAACGTCTAACTCGTCTTTCTTTTTTACAGCGAAGCGGCTAAGGGCTAGTTCCACCCAAAATGTGCCCACGTGTAGACACAAAACTATCCTCATCAGGATTCGCTCTAGCGTCGCCGTCTTGTTCCACAGCTGGCTCGTTGGCGTCTCTCGGCGCTACCGTACTTGGGGCCATTCCGAAGCTAGTGCAATACCGGGCCGACCTGCGGCGAAGGTGAAGCAGGCGTTAAAGGGAAACTGAAGAGTCCGTCGAATTCAATAAGACGTTCATAAACGGATGCGGGAACCTTATAAACCATGCAGGTAAAATTTTGGGCGGGATTTTTCACTTAGGAGCGACGGAACCACCGGTTAAAACTGCAGTGTCGGTCCGCCGCCCGTCGAGCGTCGCGCGCTGTTGCTGACGCTGACGATGCGAGCGGAGACCGGAAACCGCGGCGTAGTGACGTCAGCACTTGTGTTCCGCCGTGCCTGACCGTGCCTGACCGTGCCTGACCGCGCTTGTTTCTGCGTACGTGCCGACATAATCTGCTTCACTCGACCCTGCGTTCCTTTGTTTGTGTGTATGTAGAGTGGTATTTGACGTGCGCAGCATTAATTGAGGTGGTGGGCTGATCATGCCGGCGTTCTGTGGAGCCTACGGTTGCGCGAACACCAGTGGCCACGACGATGTTCCATTGCTTCCCGCAAGACAAGAAGTTTGCAGCTAAGTGGGAGGCTGCTGTGAACGGAAAGAATGCCAAGCGCTCAAAAACAACAGAGCTGTGCCCTAACCAGTTCCGTGACGACGATTACTACCAGAGTTGATCAATAATGCGTGAATGGGTGAGAGTACGACTTGCTGCTAGCAGGCTTTCTAAACGCAGCGCGAAAATGTCGGAGCAACGAATGGCCAAAGGCGGGACGGGTGCGGGCGGACTGATGGTAACTGGTCTTGGAAGACCTTATGAATATACGCACTTGTCCGATCCTGGATTTTCATTTACTGCTAGCTCCTTCGTGTTAGCACGCTGAACGGAAGGTACATGTTTATGTCCCACCCTTGACGCAGGTTTCATCGCAAACAGCCGTTAATATTCTATACGCACGTGTGTTGTGAAACACCCTACATGCAGCTACCACATCACAGCGCAAGTGTAAAATTTGCATGTGTTTTAAAGCCGGCGCATGCCAGGCCTCTGCGCTCCCGCTCGCGTACAGAGGAAAACCAGCTGTGTCACCTAGCCGACGGAATTCGCTGCCTTTACGGCTCCGGTTACGAGTAGCATGCAGATGGTGCGCTAATGAATATCACTACACGTCCTACAAGAGTCGGAAAATTTTTCCCGCACGTAAACCGTCTGTGTAGATTGCCGACTGCTTTGGGGCAGCGCAAGAATGCCGACGATCGCATCCCTTCTTACGTTCCACGAGGAGGCATGCAGGAACATAACAGCACAGTTGTTTGCCCGGAAACAAACTCACTAGATCGCTAGATACGGCTTTGCAAAAAACGTACTCACCAAAGAGCATTTCGAACACGAGGAGATGCTAACACTTAGCTTTCGTTCGCGTCGAAAGCACTGCTTGCTACCAGCATCTTTTGCTTCTTGGAGAGGAAGGCTACGTACATGTAGGGAGCAACGCCTAACGCCTGAGAGAAACGCAACCTCTCAAAATTTACCATTACCGTCTCACCAAACCACACCACCAAACCACCTTGCACCGTCCTTCATGTGTGGCGGCAGCGGTAGGTCCCGACGAACGCCATTGTTAACGTCAAGAGGCGCCCGACCGATCACAGGCGGAAACAAGGCGCGCGAGCTGCCCCGAGTCTGCTGCTGCACTTTCCGTCGAAATAAAATCTGTTTGCGCTTTCTCTCGCTCAATTTCGATGTGATATTCTAATTCGGAGGGTTCAATACCATTACACACAGCCCTTCACTCATATTTTCTGGGAAACTCTCCAGCTTCCCTTTAAAAGCCCCCCCCTCCCCCCCCCCCCCCCATACGTGCGCCGATTCCAAAGACAGTGCAATGCCGGGCCCACCCGCGGTGGAGGTGCAGTTCGCATTAGTGGCCCACATACACAGCTTCGCTGGCGGTCCTTCTTCGCAAAGTGGAAGGGCACTGAGTTTTTTTATGCGAAAGCATGAAATGGCCCATTGAATGAAGAAGCCGGTGCCTATGCAAAACGGCACCTAAATTCTCACTACACTCGACGTCTCGTCGTGTGCGCTCCTCGACGAAGCAAAGCGGGCGGAGCAGAACAGCTGCTGCCATTCCAGGTGTTGCGTGAGGGGAGAGGGCATCGCGGCGACGGCAAGTCACCGTTGCTCTCCCTGTCGGAAGCCTGTGTTATCCACGCGTTCCTTGTCCGCACCAGCTCTTGCCTCCGTTCCAACTTCACCTCGGTAAACGCAAGGGACCTTGCTAGTACGCGTGCACACTCGAAATACATCTAGACCTGTAATTTTCTTCAGCTCGCCCTGTAACAGGTTTAATTGTAGCTACCTTTCCAAGGGCATCAAATTCGGTTGCATGAAATACTTTGGTCCTAGATCGAAAACAGCCAAGTGATACTCTGGGGCAGTGGTAGTCGTCAAGTTGAGCATTGTGCTTGCTGGAATCAGTGTTTTCTTTCTGCAGGGTAGGCCACGCGGGAAGTTGCTCGAAAGAAATCAAACGTAGACTGGCTCGTCCTTGACAACTCGTTGTACAAAAAACATTGTCGCTGCCTTCCTTTCTGGAAAGCGCCTTTCGCCCTGAGGCATTCGATGAGCAGTCTCTTCCATTCTGAACGCAGGGTCCTGCTCATTCTTCTGGTATGGCCTACCGTAGGGCGAAACCATCCATACTGTCTTTGTCGCGTTGAACATATACCTACAAATATTAACCTAGCAACTCGCTCTATTTGCTGTGCTGATTCAGGTGTAGGTGGTTCGGCAAGGACCTCCATAAGGTATGGCGTTACATGAGGCTGCATCACCTCAAAGGGCGGTCTTTCGTTATAGCATAGCGTCTTTCAGATAGAGTACTATGATCATGCAGTAAGAATTTCGATTAGTTTGGGAAGATCATGTAAAAGGTCTTTTGAAATTACTTTTCCATTCAGGGACGATTCACCGTGGGACAAGCAGCGGGCTTCGTCTCTACCTCCGAATTCTTGAAGATCGATGAAAAAGAGTTCCGCGAATGCCCCGTCGCCGATCCCAAAAACACCGTTCTTGCTGTGTGCTATACATCGGGAACCACTGGCTTGCCCAAGGGCGCTGAGGTGACTCACTTCAGTTACGTGGCGTGCTTCTACACAACCAGGTAAATAATAGTCGCTTTAACAGGTCAATGCTCTTCTTAGTTTTATTGAGAGATCGCCTAAAGGCTGTTCATTATTACGCAAATCATGGTTTTCTGCAAAGTTTAGTCAGCCAAAGAGGTGAAGTAAGCTTTTTTTTAATTATTGTTACATAGCGTCACTAACCTCCAACGCCGTTGTAGCTGCTCTGTCTGAGCACACCACTCTTGCGGCTCGCCGGCATTCTTTAGTCGAGATCATGCGCCTAGAAATATACAATAAAGCTGCTGCTACAATTTTCAAACGTGTACTGCTTGTCGGTGGAAAAGCAAGCAGCGAGTTGTAAAATATTTTGGTCGTCATGGGGAAGAACAAAAGACAGTTATGAGTAGAGACCGGAACTTTAGGCTAATTATATATTTTCTATTTTACGCCCTTATTGTGCCTATTCAACACAAAAGAACGCGTTATGGGCCTAGAAACAATTGATAGGCATTGTTATTGATGTCTCTACATACCTATATTCATGTTGGTGCCTATATTGGATTTTCAGAGGCTAAAAATGAATTTTCCTTGCTTCATGAAGAACTTTACTCATTTACAATGTTTTCACCCGGGGGTGCACTCGGCTGTATAAGCCAATTATTACCAAAAACACTGCCAGCTAACTTATTTCAGAACATTGCATTGATTTTGTTTGTCTGCAAACTTCTGTCTGTGGAACAGCGGCTTACCGGAAGCGTAATAATTTGAGTAGCCGGTTATTCAAGAGCAGTTATTGCAGTAACCAGGTGTATTACCCTTTTCTACTGTAGCCAATCTCCGGCAGTGGTAAAATCGTGAATGCCTAACCTTTTAAACGTTTCTTTCTCAAAAAACAGCACTGGCGGAGCAGGAAAGCGTGTCGTCATTAGATGGAGCGTTGCAAAATGCCGCTACAAGCGTTCATGTTGTCGTACACCTGTCCGGTAACCCTCGAACGCTGAGAATATTGTGGTCCACGTAAAACTTCCTAATCGTAGCTTCGCAACAGATGGGAGCATCGTTGTTAGAAGGGCTCCAACTGGGCTACGGGACGATGCGCTTGAAGGTGCCGTAGCTTACTTTAGCGCTAAAATCATGTTTATAGACGGCATTATCGACAAGGTTAAGGCTTGGCCACAACTCTGACCCAGGCTGTAGAGCTAATTTTGGACGTTCACAGAAAATTCACCATAACCCAATGTACCTTTTGCTAATAGAGTTAATTTGGAATGCTTTAGGGATAAGGGGTGCCAACGGGGCTACACCTCGGCACACCGCGGTTGGAACACGTCTTCCCATCAACCGCGGCCTGGTACAAGCTCGGCCTGGTACAAACAATGGACGACCACCTGATGTAAATTGGGAAAGCAGTTATTAGGATTACAAACGAAACTTCGAGCAGGCCAGTTAGCTATAGTTTACACTACTGAGTGTTCCTCGAAGAGAATAATAGGCTAAAAATGGCTGTGGCTTAGCTAAGCTTAGGATAGCCCAGGATGCCAAGCATATTAGCCTTTGTTTTAGTTGTTGAACCACTGTTTAGCTTGGTGAACTGCTGCTGCTTGGCTATATTTAGTTCGGCTAGACGAAGAAACAACTCATGCGTTACTCTGCTTCGCCTTCAAGAGTGGAACGCGACAGCGTTCCCGTCGACCCGCCAAGGGGTGTACGACAATGGGCTACGGCGCAGCGACTACGCGCCCCGCATTGGACGCGGTGAGCGTCGAGCAACGCAGCGTTCGGCGCGGCAACGAAATGTGCGCCTGAGCAAGCGACGCACGCCTGAGCCTTAGAAACAGCTCGTTTCTGAGGCAACACCGCATTCACTAGAGGCGCTTTTGTACCGCTTTGAAGCATCGTACTCGTGGCTCAGTGGTAGCGTCTCCGTCTCACAACTCGGGAGACCCTGGTTCGATTCCCACCCAGCCCATCTTGCAAGAGTTGAGCCAAAGCCACTTCTCCTCTTTCGTGACGTCACGGTGTCACGTGGTATTGAAGGCGACACCGCCGCGCCTGAGGAGCTGGGTTGTGCTCTCGTAATATGCTTCGCATAAAAGTACTTCCTACTTACCAGATGAGGATATCCGACTTACCGCGGCGTAGCCACGGCAAAAACATGGTTGACTAACCACGTGGGCGAAAACGGGAGTGGCGGTGGAGCCTGCGGCGCTGATGGCTTGCCGGTGGCAAAAGATACTCATGCCGAGTCTGAGGCAGTTCAGGTGACACGCTCATTGCACCTGATAGCACTTGCGATTCCCGTGCTCCCCCAGCGAAAGGTAGGCTCCCTTCCACTCCCGAAACCTGCTGGTGCTTGGGCCGGACGGTGCGTTTGCCGTCCATGCGATCGTCATGGCACACGAGGAATCCCCCAACGGCAATGTTTCTCGGGCAAAAATCCCGAGATTTCTGTACTGAAAGAACTGTCAAAGGTCCTGACCATCCAACATTCTGCGATTCTCTTTGCGGCATTGGATCATCAAAAATTACGAAGTACAAATCTGTGCTGCTAACTACCGTGGATGTTGAGCGTTCTGTTTCAACGTGCAAACCAATGCTTCATGAAAAAAGTGCAACATGAAATTCGAAAATTTTGAGATGGTGCTTGTTTCTTACTGCCTCCTGAACTTTTCTCTGGGTGTCTAATCACAGCAAATTTTAAACAAATCTTGTAATCTGCGCAATTTGCCTCATTCCATTTTATCACGAAACTAAAATGATTTTTATGAAACCGGGTTTTAGTGCGCTGTTTCGCACAAAATGCATAATTTCCTCTAAGGTGCACCTGAACGAAGAAGAGCAAGTGTTGGTTCACTATAGTCGAAATACTGTCTCACTTCCTAGTTTCTTGTGTGTACTTATTTATCTTTATCGGGCAACCACGTTTCACCACCTAACAAATGTTACTGCACAGCGCAGGACGCGCCTGCATGTATCGGAAATTTCTGTTGTCGATGGTTCTATTCGCTGTCTGTGACTGAACATTGTGTAATCTGATTGCATGTGTGCGCGATGCGAATAATGTAGAACTTTGTGCAAGGTGCGCGGGTCCCACTGATTACTCTGGAACATTCGACGAGTGATGTACAAAAGCCGAAGCGCTTGACCCGCTGATCATATTTTGACGATCGCCGACTGTGTTCGCCGTTGTCCCCGTTCTTTAATTGTAACCTGTTTTTGTGGGCACAGGTTCGCCCAAAAACAGTTAGTTTCGTTTTTCAGAGTATTGCTACTGTGTTCTTCATACGTCACTCCACGTGACAATAGAAAATGCATGAGCACTGCCATAGCGCAGCACGGCCAACTGAATCACATCGCCCGGATAATTATTTTTGTAGCGCCAGACATCAGTGCAGAATCACAGCAGCGGCTTCGACAAGCAAGCATGATGTCCAGAAGCGTTTACAGAAGCCGCACTTGCTGAAACATTGTGCGATCATATGTTCAGTTGCATGGGAAAAGGGCAGGGTTCCCTGGTAGCTTAACGCCTTTAGATTACGTTGTTAGCGAGTGTTGAGGTTGAGGTAGTGGGTTCAATTCAGACCACGGTGGCCACATTTCTAACGGGCGAAACGGAAGAGCGCTCGTGTACCTAAATTTATCAGAATGTCTAAGGAACGAAGGTGGTAGAAATTTTTTTCAAGACTGCCACCCCACCCCCAACTCCATGCCTCTTAATTATATCATGGCTACGGTCCACAAAACAGAATATTTTTTTTATTTTATAGCACAGTCATTTATCCGTCTACAAACGTTCTTATCTGCACGCACAAATGATTCATTAAGTTGGTCATCTATAACAAGGTTAATTGCAGCAGTCTTCCTGAACACCAGACGCTTGTTCCAGTTCATGAAATGTTTAAAAACTACGCTGTTTGTGGTTTCCATGCGTTGGTTATCATCGAGCAGCGAAGCATCAATACCCGCCACGTCGGATCAGTTTCAATACCCTATCAAGCTTGAACGACAAAGCAGAATGCAAGTAACATGTTGCATTGGCAACATGTTCATTGTACAGCATAAAATCTGGTTTCCTAGTTTCGGAAGACACCACATTTCGTAAACCTAATTTGCCAAGGATATGCCGAGGAGCCACTATAATATAGCTAGAGCCCTGCCGCTTCTCAACATTCTGCATCATGCCTATTAACCGGCAATCCCTAATGGCAGCGTTTTAAAGCGAAGCTTACATTTGTTTTGCTTCTCACTGCTGGTGGCTCCTGTTGGAGCCTGGCTGTTGCTCTCTTGCTGAGTGAACAACTTGAGCCTCTGGCTCTGTTGCACTGGATATTTACCGGAAAAGACAGCGAAGGTCACTGATTATGTGCCACTTGGTATAAACCAATTCTCGGCTAATATGCCGGAATGGGTATGTGCAGTGCCCGAACAACAAAACACATCCACAAACAAATGCAGCAGTCGGCTTCAGAACCTTCCGAGTGTGGACATACAACTAAAGAAAACTAGGGCCAAGTTTTCATCATAGACGAAATCGAGACGCTTTGCCATTTCCGTGAACATCAACAAGTGTGGAAAAGTGATGAATTAAAAATAGGGCGAGGTTTAGTCAAAAATGAAATCCAGACGATCTGCCATTTCGGTGAACATCAACGACAGCCTCGTTATTACTATTACCTACATGTGAGCGGTAAGGCTATTTTTTTTCTTAGTATCAAAAGCGTCTTTTTTGCGATCTTTCTGTGGCGCATAGACTCGTACTTCAGTTGGATAGATTTTTAAGGAAGCTGCTCTTTATCTATGCAATCTGAAATCGGACTCGTTAAGCGATCCAAAGTTACGCTGACGTTGGCCCTCAATTCGTTGAGAAAGGTCAGCAGCATGGCGCGTCAGTAGCATAACATCAGATTAAAACCCCATGTTCTACCTCAGCTCCACTCCGCTTTTCGGTCGGCTATTCGAAACGAGTTTCATTTTGCCATAAATATTTTAGAAGGTCATCTTCCTGTCACGCTTAGTGCATTTACAGTAGTTTTCTCGCACACGCAAGGAGCAGTGTCATTGCTGGAAGGACCAACGTCTGAAGATCTAAGAACACGTTTGGCTATTACACTAGCAAGTCGTAAGCATCGCCATTTTGTGGTGGGCCACTCATTCACATCTCTTTCTGTGCAGGATGCACGTGCCCTGGGGAGAGCCAGACATCCTTCTTGGCTTGAACCCGATCACCCATCAGGCGGGCATGCTGTACGGCATGATAGCTGTTCTTGACGGCGCAACGTACGCACTTGTGCCAGCGAACATGACCCCTCTACAAATAATGGACGCTGTCGACAAATACAAGGTTGAGTTGTCTTCACGTTTTTGTCTTTTCAAGCAAAGTTACTAGGACGTCAAATTTCCTTAGTTCGCCTTTAGTTCTTTTTCGTAACAAGGCGGTTCCTGAGCTAAAGTGCGCGCTCACAAGTGGCAATGTCAATCCATCAGTGAACTGGTAAATAGTAAGACGGGATATGAGATGTCGGCTAATGTGTTGAACTAGAGTCCCCTCCAACTGCACTGTTTATTGAGCGCTTTTGACAATTCAGCAAAAATATTCAAACCTGTTTAAGATATTAGGGTATAACGTCTAAAGCGTTTTTCTTAGGCTAAAGAAGGTTTTCAGGAACTTATTTGCAGGTCATCAGCTGCGATTGATTCTATTTCTTTAATATACAATGTGCTTTCGTGCTCGCTCTTTAACAAATTTCGGCCAACGGAGGCGAGGAAGTGGCAATCGCATGGAGTCCTTGATAATTTAACACAATGACGCTGTTCAGCGGCAATCAAAAGGCAGTGGTCAATGGTTCATCTCCTCATCCAAAGACTTTCTTACGGTCTACACATCTATGAAATAAAAGGAGTCACGTAAATCTCCCTATAGCTTCTTGAAACTGCCTGCATGGCTTCCGTTTAAGCTGTCGCGGTATGAAATATTTGAATACTCTGGCATACTGACAAATAACAATACTTCAAGTCTTAATCTCCTCGAATCATTCAGCATGACTTCAGACAGTTTGTCCCACGCAACAAGCGTCACAAAACAGTGGGATCTTCTACATGACGTCACGTATTCAATCAGCATACCGGACCGTATCCTTGACCTTACATTGATTCTTGGGTGTTTCACATCTACGGTATATCTGAACCGAAACTCACATTCGACGCTGCTTCGCAATCTCGATTCGAGTGCTCAATATATCACACAAAAAAAATGCTTCTCCCTTTCTTGGCCACTATTCTTTCTGTTATGCATACCAATCCAAACTTGGCTAAGCCTATTGAAGCATTGCTTTTTGTTTGCCCAGTTGAACAAGAACTATGCGGTTTTTTGTGAACACATAAATGCAAGTCATGCACTGCATTGAAATGCATAATCTCAAAAGGATGTCTCACAGTCACGATAGTGTGAGCGAGTCCTCCTATTGGTTCTTATGTCGTTGAATAACATCACGGCGAAGCGCGGTAAACGCAGGAAAATAAATTCAACAAAATGTTCGTGTTTCCATGACAGTAAAAAACATGGAAATAGAGCTAACATGAAAAATATGAAATAGCCGTGGGTGCCCCCTCCCCCGCCCATTTAAAGAATAAGTAACCGAAACTGAAAGAGCCACATCAAAAGCTTGGTTGGAGAGTTTGCTCACGCTGTGGGTTTCAACCTCCTGCAGGCGACGGCAGCACAAATGTTCCCAGGCAGGCTTCAATCTCTGGTGCGTGAAATGCGGCGCGCTGGCAGAACGTTGCCCAGCATGCGGGGCATCGGCGCGGGTGGCAGCTTCCTTTCGACGCATTTGGCCGAAGAAGCTCGTAGAGTGTTCGGTGGTCTAGAACTCCTGGTGCACGTGTATGGAACTACCGAAGCGTGCTGCTGTGTTACTTCTCAGCCTAAGAGCAAAGAGCTCAGCATCAGCGCTGACGTCGGCTTCCCTGCTACGAATGTTACAGTCAAGGTAAGAGGCACTCCATGCCACCATTCTCAATACGAAATCAATATATTCGTTTACTTGGGGCGATTTGGACTTATCTATTAAGAATAATCATTTGAGGCTGTGTGGAAGTTTTGAAAGTCGCTTGCGGTCGATAGCCTGATTCTTGTCCTCTAGCACTATTATTTCAGGAGGCGGACATTACTATCCCGAGAAATCAAAATGCACATTCAACGAATTTACGAAAATTCACTGAATAGCTTCGTCGTTCATTACTTTACACTACTTGCTGCAATTTACGAATTGTAGTCAGTGAGCTCTGCAGAACGCATCCACTTGCAATGAATTTCCAGGATGACACCAGTCTCTGGATAGTATTTTCAAAAGTGTGGAATGAAATACGTGGGCGTTCCAATTTTGTTCTTCAATGCATAAAAGAGAGTTTGTTAAAAAAAACTGAGCGGGACAACAGTGCATTTTTATGGCAAGTTTAATGGCGCATATTTCGAAACTGGTGTCATTCTGTAAATTCAGTTAAAGTGGATACAGCTTGCAGGCTCACCAGCTATCACTTGTAAAATTGCATGATCTGCTGCAAAGTATTTAGTCCAAACGATAGTTAGTGGATGTTTTTTTATTAACTTAATATGTGTTTATAGTGGATACAGCTTGCAGGCTCACCAGCTATCACTCGTAAATTGCATGATCTGCCGTAAAGTATTTAGTCCAAAAGATAGTTAGTGGATGTTTTTTTTATTAACCTAATATGTGTTTACATTTCTGTTGCAAGCAATATCCGCCTCTGAATAAACCAGCTCAAGGACTACAATTATGTTATCTCCAGCAGGCTATTTGAAAGAATTCTTTTAATCTATATAAGGTCACCCTGTATATCAATGTAGCCCGTTCCACCTACAAGGAGAGTAGTTTGGCCTACTTTCTATGTGCTCGCATTCGTTTTATACTCGTCATTCTAACTTCTTGATCCGACTCTCGTCATGCCGTCATAGTCACGCCTTCTACGCCAACCCACTGGTCCAAGTTGCCTAATAGCTAAGCACACTACCTGCGTGCTAATGGTCATCATGCTGTCATAGTCATCGCGTCGTAGCCGTTGCGACGCCATTGTATCAGGTTCGTTATCCGGTTTTCGCCATACCATCGCCGTCTCAGCATCCTCCTTCAGTGGTCATGCAGCCGTCGCCACACCATCGTCGTCGTAGAGGCTTCCTGATACAGTATTCGGCACGCCATTGCTGCCATAAACTCATCGTGTTCCGATTGTTCTCATACCGTTGTGATGCCATAGTCCTTTTTCTGTTGTAGTTATGCAGTGACCCACATGCATTCGTTCTCCTACCATTGTCATCATGCCGTCGTCGACGTTGCATCGTCGTCTTCTAGCTTCATGGTTTAATTCTCGGCACGCCGTCGTTGTCACACCATTGTCGTCATGCCGACCTGGTCATCTCTCCGTCGTCATTTCATCGATGTCAGTCCGTCTTTCACATGCTGTTGTACTCAAGCTGTCGTCATTAAAGCTTCATACATCACCATCGCCAGCGTATTTCATGTCCACTGCAGGACGAAGGTATCGTGATCTTGATCATGCCGCCGTTATTGTGCAATCGTCGACACTGCGTCTTCGTCAAACATTCGCTATCATGCATCCGTTGTCATAATGTCATCAACA
The DNA here is from genome assembly GCF_038994185.2 of Dermacentor albipictus. Classification (NCBI taxonomy): domain Eukaryota; kingdom Metazoa; phylum Arthropoda; class Arachnida; order Ixodida; family Ixodidae; genus Dermacentor; species Dermacentor albipictus. The sequence goes on from NC_091830.1 coordinate 57,480,934, forward strand.
TAATGTCATGTTCGGACCATCGTTGTCACTCCAGCTTGCTTATCACTCTCGTCACGCCGCCGTCGGCAGACCATCATCGTCCTACAGGCTTTCTAGTGAAGTCGTTGTCACGGCTCTGTGGCCATGCATTAGTCACGATCCAATTGTCCTCATACCGTGGCCATACCATCGTCGTCATTGGATTGACGTCATACAGCTTTCGAGCATTCGTTGTCACACTGCCGTCATGGTCGTTCCAACGTCACCAATCTAACTTCGACATCAGACTCTGGTCTTGCCGTCATTGCCTCGCCATCGCTGTCACAATGTCGTCCTACCATTGCCGTCAGTGACGTCATACCATTGTCGACGAGTGATAGGACGTGCAAGTTTTCACATGTCATAGAGGCACATACAGGAACAGTGACGCACATGACCTCTGATGTGACTGATTTTCTACTGTGAAGAAACACTGCTGCAATGCAAAGACAGCAAGGAAGAGCAGAGTCCCACAGCTGATGTCGATGCCGAGCGGCGCGCTCTTGTACAAACACTGCGGCTCCTCGACACGGCATGACAACTTGGTGGCAGAAAATTTGAATGAAAACATATCGGAATACTTCTACGTTATAGGGCCCCTGATTGCTACTGAAAGCAAACTGCATGAAACTCAGCACGCAAGACTGATATACTACGTACTACTACCAGCCCGAATCAACGCTTTACTAAAGCCATCTTCGGCTGGTCGTTTCTCGGTCGCTGGTCGCGAGCGTGCGCGCCCTACCTTCGGCTGGTTCTTCTCGATTGCTCTCGTGTAGCTTCGAGTGCTCTGAAGCGCTCCAAGCCTTATCGCCGGAGCAGTCGTCGAGATTGAAACGTCATCGCAGTGCCGCGTCACAGCTGTTAAGAAAAAAATTAAATTAAATTATGGGGTTTTACGTGCCAAAACCACTTTCTGATTATGAGGCACGCCGTAGTGGAGGACTCCGGAAATTTCGACCACCTGGGGTTCTTTAACGTGCACCTAAATCTAAGTACACGGGTGTTTTCGCATTTCGCCCCCATCGAAATGCGGCCGCCGTGACCGGGATTCGATCCCGCGACCTCGTGCTCAGCAGTCCAACACCATAGCCACTGAGCAACCACGGCGGGTCGTCGCTGCTGTAGGCGACGGCCCACAGTAACCTAGGCAACCTAGGCCACTGCATGCTGGCATCTCGACGAACGCTCGTCCCGCCGGCGCGTCCGCCACTTATCCCGGCAGCGCCGGGAGCTTTGGATGGGCAAAACATCGGACGTTGGCTGTAGTCACGTGGTTTCGCATCTGCCATTTCCTCCTCCAAGAGCGAGTCACACGTTCGGCTGGCGCGCTTGTCATCTACCTCTGAGCTCGGGGAACGCCGGGTCTGCCCGACTCTGCTTTGCGGGATGTAGGCCACCAGTAGAAGATACAATAAGACTACAGGCCGTCGCAGCCACTGTGCGACGACCTGTAGACAGTGTCTTGAACTGTGCTAATTATGAAATTTCTTCAACTTCGCCGGAGCGTTGCGCAAGTCATGAGAAGCCATAGTAGACGTTGCACAATGTACGAAGGAAGGATGTTCAGCCCGTGCAACGAACTCTTGCTTCGTCGCGTTCATTCCAAATTCCACGAAGCGATACCATCTTTTTTTACGCCAGCAATGCGGGGAATATGTAGAAACTCGAACACCTACTAGTCGGCGGTGCTGGTGAGTCACGTCTGGAGTTGCTGCAGTACCTCTCGAACGGCCGTACCCTCTTCAGCTGACGCCCGTTCCGACGCCTCGTCATCTCTCCAAAAACACGAGGCTTCGCTTTCCGTCGTCTTGGTCTGCGGCCTGCCATCGTACGAAGCGACACCTGCCGCACAATCTAAGAAGATCATCTCGCGTTATGTTGAACTGAAGTTGCTGAAATGCAGTCCCGCTTCTGTGGCAATATTTTCGTTACAGGGCTCCGCGTTAGCGACCTCATCCATCGCGGCGAGCCTTCTGTTTCGGTTCCTTGTAACTGAGAGGGCAACGATCTGTTACGCACGCGGTCACGTGTTATGATGCTATCTGATTAGTTGAGGGCAAGGAAATTCATGACTACGAGGCAAACACGCCATGGACTTTGCGAGAAAAATCGAGGAAGAAGACTGCGATTGTTAACGCTGACTCTATGTGCTAATAAGTCGCCTTTGTGTACGGAACAAAACTGTTCGCGTTCCTCAAGGTTCGTAGTTCGTATGAACTCAGCTTCCTGCTTCTCTTCAGGGTCCCTTTAAACCACCATTCTGCTTGTCTTCACGAAGGCTCCGTCCCTTTTAACACTCGCTAAGTCGAAATAAGAAATCACTCTCTGGCGAACAGACAAGTTAGCTCGGCAGCTGTTTCTGCATAGGTTTAAGTCACGCAACGGTACACAGTTTGCTTTGCACTCTATATCATGCGACACTTCTTGTCCCTTCTGCGCCTCGCCCCACTCGTTCCAGTGCAATAACAGCGTGCTAGTTTTCGTCAGCAGGTACACAAGATATTTTCATTTCCACCACAATTCTACGATATGCTTTGCGTCGAACACAGCCCCAGGATATATTGGAATCGCCTGCCTCGCCGAACGAAACTAGATAAGGCCACCATAACGTTCCTCGAAATGCGCTCCGAAAATTTTCCGCCATATTTTTGTGTGCTCATGTGCAGCCCTGCAACATTTTAGTAATCTCACACGAGTGTCGACCGACACGACCATCGGCGCCATGTCAGGGAGCACTCCTACGAATTTAGCGAGAGCAACACTCCGTGAAAATACTACGCTCTAGTCCGAGCATCGTGTGCTAGGCTATTCCGTCAAGCTCCCCCTAGCCCCTACTTCTGCTAATGTGCTTTCCCTACGCACACAGAAGTGCGCGCTCGTGCTCCTGCGCGCACAGTAGGTAAAATAGGCACTTTCAAATGATAGATTAGCTCATAAATAGGAGGGGTCACGTAGACTTCGTTGTCACAGCCCGGCGGATGATGCTTTTACACCAGGACACACTATGCGCATGCACTTATGCCGGGTACTTTAACAAGTACGCTCCGTGACAGGGCATCGGTCGATGCGCCATTCGACGCTCCCATGTGATTAACAGTATCTAGGGGAGATGTAGGCTCATGTCTAAAATAAACAACACTTTCAGGTATGTTGGTTGCAATATTTCTCAATCCCGTGTTCGAAGAGCATGTTTGTCCCTTCCCATTTTTCAAGCATCACCTGTTTGTGCTCGAACACAGTATTTCGATCCAGGGCATCAAACTTGAACTCGATGTTTAGGCTCCACAGATTTAGCCTTAGAATTCCTCCAGCCGACCGCTCTGCTTTTCTCACAATAACAAAATTTTCTCTCGCTAACCTTCAAATTTTTGCGCTGCATGCCAAATTTCCAGCTTAGGTAGCTGAAGTGTTTATCATAATTTCCCAACGTAGTAAGTCTCAAAGATTTCGAATATTGAGCATTGTGAACAAAGAAATTACCGAATGGCTGAACCATCTTTTTTACCTACATTCTCTAGTAAGTACCCCCCCCCGCCCCACACACGCACACACTGCCGAAATATTGATGCCACTGGTTCATGAGACGTTCTCCTCATTGTGCTCTCCTCAGCCCTCTTAATGCGGGATCCGCTTACGTCTATTATTGTGCAAATCATCATTGCAATATCTCTTTCATCGCATTTATCTGGAAGAAACATCCTTCCTAAGTTCCTGGCTACCTTTGTAGAATCATTCCTTTATGGTTGTCTAAATAAGTGGAACAAAAAGTGGTTAATCCTATTGTGAGCAGATCAGCTGCCGATCGGAGAGGACGGCAGCAGACAAGAGAACCGCAGGTCGGAAACAAATGTATGAAGTGCATGACATATAATTCTATGTCTTTTAACAGCCTTCCATTATCAGTCAGCTGGTGTTTTTTTTTCTCTAAACTGTATATTTATGACACATTTGTCGATGGCTTTCGGTGTATTGACAGTGATATTACATTAGTATCTTACTAATAAATAACGATTTCAGATCTATTTTTAACGCTAACATCAACTTTTTCGGTTGATTTTCAGATAGTTGATGTGCTTACGGGTGAGAAACTCGGTCCCCATAAAACAGGTGAAGTCTGCTATCGCGCAGAGTCGATGATGAGGGGATACTACAAACGACCCAAAGAAACCGCTGATATGATCGACGAGGACGGTTGGAGCAAGTCAGGTAAAATGCAGTGTTGCAATCATTGAGATTTTAATGCTAACTACAGTGGTGTTTATTTTCGTTTAGTGTCAGATTTTCACTTCTTTTTCCTTTAATTCATCGTTTGACCTTTTTTTTTTGCTATAATGAAAGTCAAATGGGGGATAATTAGACTGTGCCCTGAATTCAGCACAAAAACAAGTACTGTATTTTTCGAACTGTAATGGCACGTGCTATACAAATCTAAATGTTGAAATTTTATTGGCTCGGTGCTATATATTATTTTTTTATACTTTCTAATCTTGCTGAAAGGAACGAAGCAGAACTGCGACTGCAAAATTTCCTCCCGCTAAATAAGATGTTGAGAGTCTCCACGTATATGCTAGAAAAATGATTTATAAAAAGGAAAAAATACCTCTGCCGCCAAAGTGAAAAGATTACCAGTACGCAAACTAATTAGGCACGAAAAACACTTCGCCCCCTATGTCAGAAGCAGAAGTGATGGAGGATGCTGCACTAAGCCAAACATAATAGCATGTCGCAGTCTCCGAGGCCACGTACTGTGTTAAACTTCAGAGGGTGGGCGACTCAGCAACATAAGCCTTTCTGGAATGCCTAAGGTTAGACTTACTTTGTTGTGCTACATGCTGTAGTGAAATGCGATACTTGGCCACAACAATAGACGATGCACTTGTCCAGTTGTCGTGTGCGATCTTTCCGTGATTCGTTCTTGTGGATTAGTAGCGCATTTCATTACAACAGGCTTTGCTGCGCACCGAAAAACCTGGAAAACGGGGGAGCCTAAGGGTGCGCCGAAGTGCAAATGTTGTACTTGTACTGTTGTATACAAAGAGTTCAGAGAAGATATAGCACCGACCCAAATGCATAGATCTGTTACCTAGGGAAATTGGGCATTACAACACAAGTGATAGATATTCTGGGAAGCGAAGCTTTGTACGATATTTGTATACTAGATTATCGATGTTCGCGCTTAGGTTGGTACACATGCTTATGAAAAGAGTGCATGAGTTGTCTGTGTAACTTGTTTGTTTTTCAATGTTGAGACGATTTATTGTTGTTTATTTCAATATCTTGGCACTGAAGTGGAACACCAACGTCGCCAGTTCAGAGCATGACATATTACACGTCGAGGTAATAAGGCCTTCCAAAGCGGTGCGGCACATTTTAGGGGCAAAATCGAGAATTGGACAAGCAGAGGGCTGGGAACGGTGAAATTCATACCCGGTGTTCCATCCCCAGTTGCACCACACCCAGTGGCGCAAGTTCCCTAAGACGAAACAGCTGCCAGCACGTGTCCTGTTATCCGAGTAGTTTATATATATATATATATATATATATATATATATATATATAGAGAGAGAGAGAGAGAGAGAGAGAGAGAGAGGCATGGGAGAAACAGAGGCCACAAGGTCACTGCGCTCGCTGCTGCTGCCGTGGTGTCAGCGAGTGTGATGTGTTTATGTTGCTCTGTACGTGCCGGGTGGCGGAAGTCGAGCGAAGGCATTCAAATCCGCCTTCGCTCCGGCGGCTTCCTCGTATGGTTCGGCAGTGCGAGCCCTATCTTGAAAGCGATCTGCGATGCTTACAGTTTAGGCACATGGGCGCACCGAGGACCGATAGCTTCGGGCGTGCTACAGCACCTATATGCTTGCGTGCCACCCGCCTTCACGAAGGGAAGCGGCACTATGGGCCGGATTCTGAAATCCTCCTAACCTTAGACCGTTTCCTTACCTTCCGCAAGGAGCCCTCCATGCTACCTAAACGTTAGGCGCCCTCGGAAGGCCACCGCGAATTCTAAATGCTTCCTTTCGCCTTCCTTGCGGAAGGAGCGCCTCGCCAAAGGAAGTGTAACGTTAGAGGCTTCTGGTTTCGAGATTACCCACAAAAAATTCGAAATATTTGTAATGAGTTGCCGAGACAAAGTGCCGGGACTGTTAAAATTGCATTTCTACTTTTATACTGGGGCATAAATTACATTTCTTTGGTTAATAACGTAAAAATGGTTGGAAAATGATGCGCGTGGCAAGAAAGCAATCTCAGTCTAGCAACTATGGCAGCATCTGAGTTCGTTTGGTCAGGCGTCGCTTTTTTCTTTGTTTGCGTGCGTTTTCTTTCGTGTGTGTGTGTATGTGTATTTGCCATGCCGGGCGAAGCATATTTTACGGAGGAAGAAAAAGACTTGTTCACGGAACTTCTACAAAGGTACAGCAATGTGATTGAAAGCAAGAAAACTTCGTCGTACTATTCCAGTGGATTCTGCCTGTCAGTCAGGCGCCGGGCTGGAGTCAAAGGTGGAGGCTTGTACACAGTCCCGTAAAGAAGTTCATTTGCTCGTCGAAGAAACCGTGCATAGCTTTCGAAGCTATCGTCTTCGGATAAACATTGCAAAGCCGTCATTCTCGCCGCTCGCTTTCCACAAGATCACAGTGAAAAAAAGATATGGCACAAAACGCGGTCCGCGTAACCAAACTGGGCGTCAGTACACGGCGGCTGGCTACCGCGACCTTGGCTGCGCACGGCACCTACCCTAGCCGAGCGTACCGCGTGCAAAGTCATGCGGAGAAGCATACGTTCAGGTAGAGGAGCACGGTTAGGACGCATGAAGGTAGCATGCCGGCTCCCTAAGCGCGAGGAAGCACCAAGGAGGCCCTAACTTAGTGCCCCTTAGTAAGGTACGTTCCAGAATTGACGCCAGGTCGCCTCACAGCGTGTGAGGCATCCTTAGTTAGGAAAGGAGCGTTTCAGAATCCGGGCCTATAACTTTTTTCTTCTCGCACTTCGTGATTTTCTAGATTCGTCGAGGTCACGCCACCTCTATCGAAGGGTTCGGATGCTCTCAGCGACCGATAATACAAAGCAATTGGGGCAGGACGTTTCTACAATGACTTTCTAAGTATGTGCATACCTGAAACGCGTTATGTTCGAGGCGCCATACTGGCAGCCGAGCTCCTCTCGTGCTTTCCTGTGGGCACACTGCGCCATGTGCAGCCTCGCCCACGAAGTGGACGCGTGACCTTTGCCTATATTTATTATGCATACTGCAGAGGAAAAGCTAGATGAGAGAAGTGACAACCACATAGGAGACGCCATGTTGCAACCTCTCAATTTCGTAACGCTAGAAATAATATATGATGCATAAACAACCATTTACATGTACCAACAACGTGCACATAGTCCACAGTCCACATATTCGCAGTCCACAGTCCGCATATTTCTGAGAAAGACCCGGCGCCTATTTACAACACTCTGATTTAATTACAGTACTTGAAAAGATGCCCTTGTAGCTCTCCGAACTATATTGAGCCATGCTTGCACAGCGCAAAAGTCGAACACTGAAAAAAGAACACAACACAGGCGCTGACTTGAACATGCATATTTAAAGACAGCGCTGTCTTCAACATGCAGAGTTGAAGACAGCGCCTCTGCTGTGTTCCTCCTTCAGTCCTCGTCTTTTGCACTGTGCTAACATGTCAGTATTGAATCGCCAACTCGCCCTAGCTTCCACCTTATCAATTCATATTGAGCCACCACACCGAGGGAGAGTCGGGATCGCGTTGCTTGCCGGTCTAGTCTGAATCGCATCTCATCGTCGGCGCCTGCGCGCCCGCACACAGTAGCAACATGGCGGTGCCCTTGCGGTTACTCATCGTATTGCCTAGGCGCTATGGGAAGCTATTTCTCTATAGTTGGTTAAAATAACTCTTGTCTAATCTCAGATATTTGGTGCACTGCTACGTGTGAACGCTGAGGATTATTGCCTGCTCCTTCCAGAGCGCATTCGTGTCAAATCGCGCTAAAATGCCGGGCTGCGGTGCTCGAATATACCCCATGGCGCGTTTTCGAATCCACCTGCTACCGGAGAAGTTTTGAATAATTTGTCGAAGAAAGTATCTTCCTTGGGGAATTACCTCTATTTTTTCTTTATCGAGTATGTGTGTCGCCAGCCTCTAACGCGTCACGAATCCAAACATTGTGCAGTTTAAAAATGGAAGAAAGCCGATAATGATTGATGACGAAGTATATATTTCTTCTCAAAGCCACCATGAAGGTAATGAACCTTAAATAAATAACACACAATATTCTCACCCCCAACTCACCCATGAAGAAAGTTTTTCATTAACTTCAACTTCGAGGCTGAATCGCCCTCAATTTTTTTTAATCGACGAGCGCCATGAACGATTACACCCGCATTTTTACAGTACGCTACCTTCGAGATCGGCAATAATTTCAGACAGATTGCCGGAAAGAAAACAAGTATGACAATGCAAAGTTTGCTAGTCCCATTAAAAGTTTACAATGTAAAAGTAACCGTCAAATCAATATGTCGAAGAAAGGCCGACACTCTGGTTTACAGGCCATGCTCGGCACGTGCATTTAACATACTCCTGACTTTGTGAAGCGACAATGTTTATAGAACGCGACCTGGATGCGAACTATCTGCCTTTCTCCTTGGCTCAGCCTCGCTGTGGCACACTAATTTTCTAATTGACCCACTCGTATCAAGTGAGACCACGCACTGTATTTTTTTTACTTTCTTGTTCCATCGCCATTTTCGCTTCAACAGCATAGGCAGGCAGTCGCGAACAATGCGCTCCTCCTAGGTGTGGCAGCTTCCGTCATCATTTCAAATATAATCGCAATAACCACTTCGTTTCGCACTGTCATAATGAACTGATGGGGCTTCGTATGCCGCAATCAATTCGGCTAAAACAAGATGATCTGAAGAATATCGCCCGTCGTAGTGAATGGAACACCAAATGAAACTAATGTGACCAACCGGTCTTCAAAAAGCGGCCAGAGCCGCTCGCAGTTCTGCGAATATATGCCCCGCAGATAACCTTGCCGATTCTCCCAATCATTTGCATTCATGGTCCACCCTTTGTCTACCTCAGGAGCTTCTTCGTCTTGTAACCACACAGGTTACGGATATCGGATAAAAAGTATCTTGTTACTAAGGGCCCAGTGGTAGTCATCTCTGTGAAGGAAACAATCGGGAAATTCGTCCTTTCGTTTGCAGTGAATCTTCTCACCGGTATTAGCCAGCATGTAGTTCGTAGAAGACGCCGCCAATTAATTCCTGCTAACCAGTTAGTGCTCTCATCCTCATACTTGGTAATTTGGTAATGGTAATTTTTTGTAATGTGCATTTTTTGCACGAACTCTTTGTGCCTTATGCATCACCAAGACAACTTTTTCTTGAAACCTGGAGGGAGCATTCATCATGCGTTTTTGAGAGAAACTGCTGCTGCATTGCTGACATATCGCTAACTATAGCTGCTTGATATGACAATTATCATTGTTGTTAGGTCTGCTGTTGACTATTGTTACACCAGCATCCCACGTGGTAGCAGTGGTGTATGGAATTAAGCTGGTCGCAAAGTTGGTCAAGTGAAATAATTTACAGAAACTAAATTTTACAATTTGAAGGGAGGCTCATGGCAATGATGTTACAGGTGACACAGGTTACTACGACGAAGACGGCCGGATCTATATCGTCGAGCGCCTTAAGCAGATGATCAAGTGCTTGGACAACCCCGTGATTCCCGCCGAACTGGAAGAGCTTCTCCTCCGTCAATATGTGTCTGATATTGCCGAGGTGGCAGTTGTGGGAATCCCGAATCCCGACTACGGAGAGGCGCCTGCGGCTGCAGTGGTGCTCACAGACGAGGGCCGCAGGAAAGACGCAGAGCTGCTCGCCGAAAAGATTAAAGCAACAGTAGCGAGTAAGTTATGCGTCAGGAATAGCGGGTATTCTTGTTCAGCAAATAACGCTGTGCATAATCGTAAGTGCTTTGCGAGTAATACAAACTTCAATATTCCATTCGAATCGGTTCGTATTCGATTAGATTCTAAAGAGACATTTACTATTTAATATATTCAAACCCCTGAAAATTCAGGAATGTATTCGGAACGTGTTTTAAGTGCAAAACCGCTAATCAATTACGCTGTTTCGTAGACGGTGCTTTCTAGCCCGCCTAGCACGCCTTCACAAGGGATGTGCCGGCGTTCTTCTATAGTCGTAAGCGCGCGGCAATACGCATGGGATAAACATGCTCCTCGCCGCTTTTCTATAATCAGGTTTGCCCCAGTACTGTCTTACGAAAGAGGAAACCGGGGGGGGAGCGGGCGCACTTCACGTCGGCTTTGTGTTGCACGATTGTTTTTGTAGCGCAAATCGCCAATGAACCACCAAAACTACACACCAATGGACTCATCTCGTTCCCAGGAGAAAGTGGGTTCCGAACACCACGTGGGATTCCCATTTTTCAAGCCTCTACGACAACTTTTTGCCAGGACCTTGTGGCGGGAGCGCCGTGAGGCCGCGCCCCGTAGAGCGGGCTTCTTCAACAATTACCGCTGATTATCTCAATAATTCAAGTCACCGTAGAGGGGAGCAGCATAACCCAGGAAGAAATCGATGTAAGCAATGGATGGGAGGAGGTCAGGCACAGAAGATCAGACAGGCCAACCTCCCAAGATCGCGAGAGCTCCTTGTCACCAATGCGGCTCGACAAGCGCAACAATAACCCGAGGAAAGGCAGGCTAGAGAAAGTACGCGAGGGAAGCAGAACGCCACGTTTCACTAGAAATGATTACGAGATTGGGATAAGACCACCTAGATGAGTCAAAATATCAGAGTACGGTATAATTCAACTAACAGTGGCAGTACATGATGCGGAAGGCATCCCTCGAGGCAAAAGGAAGGAGGATACCGTCTGCCACAGCAATAATCACAATATCATGATCTTCAGTAGATTGGATCGACATCACGCAATCAAATACCAGGAAGTAGCCAGTATCTTGATTCAAGGCAAATGTTATGGAACAATGCTTACAACACAGCACCGGACATGACGGCCAAAGGAGTCATCAGAGGAACCCCACTCGGCGACGACCCAAGAGACATCACAGCAGCGGTGGCCACGAGCAAAAGCCCAACGGCGATAGCAGCAAAGAGGCTCAATAATACTACACCAGTGATTAAGCTCTTTGAAGGAAACAAAGTGCCCACGTTATCAGGCATCAGTAAACACTGTAATAGCTACAACGGTCCACCGAGGAATCGTATCTCTTTTTCAGATATCAACACTGATAACTTGCTCACGCACTTTTCCTCTATTTTTTCAATTTCGTAGGCTTCCACAATCTCCCATGCCATCTTGCTATGATCCCTACACAAAATAGAAGCAATTTTAAACATTGGTCTGCCTAAATGAATGGCCAAATGGGCCGAGGTTTCTCTAGTGACGTTATATTGATGCTCTTTTAGTGTTTCATTGATGCATCTTACAGTTCGACCAACGTACATTCTTCTGCAAATGAAAGGCCCCATAACTCAATGAGCAATCCCTTCGATCGAGCCCCCTTTTCTCAAACCGCCGCTTACCCTCGACTTGTTTCACGTTCAGTCTTTCCCTTTTATAGATGTCGTTCTTTCAGAGCCCGCCTCCTGAAATTTTCGTTTCCGGTGTAAAGGAGGAAGGGGGAGGGTACGTGCGGAAATTTCGGGGCGGGGAAGAGTTTACCCCTCACTTGGCTACACTAATGTAGTCTGGATATCAGATTATGAGCCGCGCATTGATATGACTGCTGGAATATCAAAACTTGGTTAGCTGGCATGGCAGTTCCGAATTCGTTGGTCTAGGGCACAGCACGACGCCCTTAATTTGTTTCGAACATCGACACTGTAAGCAAAGGATTTTACAATAATTGGTTCCCTTTCCTTACAGGTACCCATGCTTTACACAAGCACCTATACGGTGGTGTCTTCTTCTTGGATTCACTACCAAAGACGGACACCGGAAAAGTCACCAGAGCCACTTTGGTTCGCTCTCTCGCGGGACGCAAGTAACCACATGGCGATCTACCTGATACTAACCTGTCCAACATGTGCGTGCTGCATTTGCATAGGGGAAGCGACTTTCCAATAAACTATTGAATTAGCCTAACCATTTCTGGCTCCCCTAGTAAAAGCGCTTCGAGAGAAAACCTAACCTTTCTGTCCTTTGTTCCAACTTCAGTCTAGGTTGACCACTAATATGTGAAAACGAAAGTGGTAGCTATAAATAGTTGATACAGGCTAATATAGCAGTAATCTTCCTAATAGTCAGACGATCTCGTTCATGAGTACAATTTCTAGTTTTACAGCGGAAAGAATCTTAGCTTGTCCCACGCGTAAAACGCCTATTTTTAGGGCCGTAAAAATTATTGCACACGACACTGAGCTCCAACTACACGAGCGATGCGAAAAGGCGTACCTGAAAAATACTTACTGGTGCGAAACCGTCAGCTGGATTATTGAGCGTGAAAGACGGCATCTGTCAACTGTAGGAGCGAAACGGCCCCTCATTTCCGATTAGCTGGGACGACACGTCGTGAGCGTGCATCGATGCATCTTACAGATGCATCGACTGCATGTAACTGCGCTTCGGTACGATCAAATTAAAATGCGCCAAGCGTCTTAACCCGTTCTTTTGTCCGCGAGGAGTTCATAATTCGCAGGACCTATCAGCGGCGTTCAATTGGACATAAAAACTTTGGAATTCGCAACTTATGAGAAGTGCTTAGATGTCCTCGGATTTTTCATTCTGATCATTTTGAGCGCAAACACAAATCTGACAAGAAATTATGAGAGTGATCTGAAACTTTATTTATAGTACTTCTCGGGTCGTCTATAGTAGACATGATCATGAGGACATTACCCTTGGTATAAACAAGCACCCTTTATATTCCCATGAAGGTTTTTGAATGTTCCGTTTGTACAGTCGGTATTTGCCCCACCAGTTAGTGTGATTACGATTGCGTGGCATAGCTTCCCGGTGCATTCCACTCAATTGGAATTCTTGTAGGTCTCCACCCTAGTAAGCCGGAAATACATGTTACTGCATCTGTAAATGTAGCATCCGAGTAAATGTAGCAAGTTCAGTTCACTAAAGAAGAGCAGCCACAATAAAGAATTCGGATTCGAACACTTCATTTTAAATTAAATTTTACATACAAAACGTGGCAGGCTAGCCAGAGATTGCGTATGATTTTTTTGTGCGTGTGTGCGTGAAGTATGGAATATAAGAAACGTGTATCGCTGGCTCGCAAAAGCTATGCTGCATGTCACCAGGATAGTCAGGTTTCCTGTGGGAAAATTTTCCGACACGCCAACTGATGCGCCTTCTGCTCCATAGCCTAGGGTACCCCCCTTCCCCCGAGCTTTCGTCCGTAAAAACAGAACCACGCGCTACCGAAAGCAAGTACATTCAACCGAGGATCATTCCGCGTTCAGCGAAGACGAGAATGTATGTGATTCTGCGCGAACAAACATGAGCGTCAAACGATCATGGAAAACAGTCCTGTTCTTGTGTGAGGACATCGACATATAGGTACACAAGAAGATGAGACAGAACGAAATGCGTAAAGAACGTGTGGAAGGCGGGGAACGAGCGCACGGACAATGTGTATTTCAGCATTATTTGCAACAAAGAGCTTAACAGAATTTTCAATAGAACAAGCGCCAAAAAATGACAGCAAACAAGAAGAAAACCAGACAGGACAAGGTGCTACTTGCAACTGTTTATTTAAATGACAAGTGGCTGATTATAGAGCCATGAGGAGAGGCGAATGAAAAAAGAGGGATACTGAATACTTGAACGCGCACGTGCGACAACACTGAAGATATAGGCAATCACGCTTAATCTAAATAGAAAACTTGTCTAAAAACATGCATTCAGTCGTGTATATATTCAAAGACGGGACACTGACACAGTTATCCCCTCTTTTCTTAATCTCGTTGGCCTCCAACAACTCCCGCGCAACAGAATCTTTACTTTTATACATGATTGTCGTATCTTGAAGCCTTGCTTCACATACCCTTCACATAATAGGAATTTGTATTGGCTCATGCGTGGCTCCCGTACTTTGCAACATTTTCCTTGCGGGCATCGACAGAGCGCTATCGAAGGTGTTTGACGGAGGCAAAGTGCTCCAGGTTTTTAGGTATGTTGACGATTTTTTTAATTTTACTGACGGAACGATCTTCCATGACTTACTCGCATACTGTGCAGGACATTTTAACTGATTTTAAACAGCAAGGAAACGGCTTAGATTTTACTTTCGAACTAGCCAAGGATAACAGCTTGCAGTTTTCAGATCTTGACATAACCCTTACTGACGAAGGGTCCTGCTGGAAGTACCGACCTCGTGCCCGCAAGGAGGTGTTGCCGTATAAGTCTACACACTAAAAGACTGCCAAACGAGCAATTGCTACTATGTGCCTCGAATCCGCGCTGAGAAAAATCGTGCTGTCATAAGGCACAAGCGAGCTTTAACGACCAGATTTTGAAGTTGAGGAAGGCTGGCTTTCCTTGCTTTCTTTAAAGCGCAGTTTCGGAGGCGTTATTGAAAAAACTGAAAAAAGAAAGATAAAGAAGTGAAGAAGGTCAATCAGTCGAAAAGAAAGATAAAGCGGTGGTGATTCCATATTCTCATAAAGTGGCGCATAATCTGAAACACGTCGCCGTGAAATACAAAATTCCTGTTGTATTTTCCGCGCCGCGAAAGCTTGCTACTTTGTGCCGCCTGATTGGTCCGGATGACTCTAAAAAAGTAGGGTGTTCTATTAAACATACGAACTCTTTTGTTAAATGTGAAGAAGGGGTAGTATACCACATTCCATTGAAGTGTGGAAAAGAGTATATGGGCCAAACAGGCCGATGTATTAATGAACGCCTGCGCGAGCATAAGCTATCATTGAAAAATGGATATGGTTCTAACTTGCCGCTGCATTGCAAGGCCTGCGGAAATGAGGATGAACGGGTATGTGAAGCAATGCTTCAAAATACTACAATCATGTATAAAAGTAAAGATTCTGTTGCGCGGGAGTTGTTGGAGGCAAACGAGATTAAGAAAAGAGGGGATAACTGTGTCAGTACCCCGTCTTTGAATATATACACGAATGAATGCATGTTTTTAGACAAGTTTTCTATATAGATTAAGCGTGATTGCCTATATCTTCAGTGTTCTCGCACGTGCGCGTTCAAGTATTCAGTGTCCCTCTTTTTTCATTCTCCTCTCCTCATGGCTATATAATCAGCCACTTGTCATTTCAATAAACAGTTGCAAGTAGCGCCTTGTCCTGTCTGGTTTTCTTCTTGTGTGCTGTCATTTTTTGGCGCTTATTCTATTGAAAGCTATGCACCAACTAGCCCCACAACGTGTTTTACTGCACCTTAACAGAACAGCGGAATGATTACAGAAATAAAAGAAATTTTGGCAAAACCCGTGTAACGATGACAGTCGACGCTAATGAGATTAGAATTAAAGCAATATAGCGACTCACCGCATTCCTGATGACACCTTTATTTAGATTCTGTAGTGATCTTCCAAAGATTTTCATTGCTTCAGCTATATGCGCCATACACGCTCTCCAAGATCACGTCTTATTGCTATGACTCTTGCTCGCCAGGGTCAGTAATGACCATGACATCATGACAAAAACAATATGACACCGGTGCAATGACGACGACAGAATGACGAGAAAATGACGTCGATGTAACGCCGAAGGCAATATGACGATGATAACATGAAGGCATTGGCATAATTACTGTTGTACGACGCCAACAGCATGAGGAAAGTTCGACGATGAAGCTGGAGTAACGACAATGCAACCATCATGATGACGTCAGGAACACAAAACAACCTAAGCCAGTGGCACCTTGGGTAACTAGATTGGCGTAATAGGCTAGTCAGACGTATAGATAGGCTGAATGTTCGTGAAGTAGGAAAAAAATGCAAATCGCTTCTAAAATGATCTAAACATTGATACTTATGACATAGAAAGAATGCCGCAAGTAGTTAGAAAACTGTAAGTACCACAACGTCTGATGTATGCTTTGCCAGAGAGCTAAACAAGGCTTATTCTTCATAGATAATCATGGTGGCTAATGAAATGCATAGCACAAATAGACTAGGGTGTAGAACTACACGTTGGGTTTGGAGGCCAGAAGCAGCAGGAGGATGTGCTGTACCAACTGAACATTTGCAATACAGCCACGAAAACTTCCAGTGAATTGGTTTGATGACCATATGAGGCCGTCACAAAAGTCCGGCTCCTAAATAGCAGTGAAAAATTTATAAGTGATACTGACAAGAAAAAGCCATCTGGTTATTATAACATGGTGGATATTAGGTGCGTGATTAAGCAGTTTTAATGGCCTATTTTAAAGAAAACGCGATTGAGAATAAGTGATGTTAGCACCGTATTTCGCAGAAAAATAAGGGCCATATGAAGGTTCAGATTACGATAACTCTTCCGTCAATCATTACTTCACACTCCTAGGTTAACTCAAGGACGCTTAACGAAAATCGCAGCTGCCTTGCGCATAAGAGGGCTCAAGTTGTATAGTTCATTTATTTAATCAGGAAGGAACCATGACAAGAATGGGATGTTGGAAGTGAAAGCTATATGTCAGCATCACGAGAAATTTCAGGAAATAGGGACATTTTAAAAGAAACTAGGTATAGCAGAAAGGAACGTAGTGCACTGTTCGTCGGCACTGTTTTCAGACGCCGGTCAGTAAACGGCATAACTCTGCAGGCTGCGTCAGAAGTTTATCGACCTCAGGATTCGATAAAACACTGAATAGTTCTGTAGTCAGGGCATGCCGTATGGTAATCTGATTTTGAGGATGGGCTAGTACATTACAAGAGACTTGTGGCCATTCTCGCTTGCTACTGTCACAAACTCCTCCGAAATCCACCGTTTTCCCAGAACCCGTGCTCTGTAACCTTTTGACTTTGGCAGTACGTGGTGGTACGCTGCAGTGAACGGCGCACGATGCCTAATTTTGCTTTTATAGTGGTGGTAGAATAGTTGCTTCGCGCTTCGAAAGCCATATATCCTAGATTTGCATAAGCAATTTGTTTTTGCGTCGTTACTATTGTCACTTCAAAATATATTCCCGACACACTGCTCATGCTGCGACCTTTTCGCCAACGCTTCACGGATACCACAATAGGTGCTGCCACTTTAGCAGGGTTAAAACAGATATTGATGCCAGGACTGGTCCCTACTGTCCTTGCTCGTTATCCGAATCCTCAGTGCCCAACCTTCTTTGCTACCAAAAGCAGTAAAGTGAGCGATATTCTTGATTAAGACCTGTGTTGACTTAGGAGTTGCACTTTGAGTACTACAATGTCGATTCGTTTTGCCGGTAATCTTATTAATACAGAATTTTATATGAAACACACATGCCCAAGAGTAACAGACGGAAACCGGGAGGGAGCTCCTTCCCCTCAGTCTGGTGGCACAGTGCCTGCTTATTCTTTAGGAAAGAGGTGATCGAGAAAAAGCCAGTGGCCTTCCAATCTATGAAGGATGACCAGCGAAACTATGCAAGTGAACCCCCTAGTGGTGAATGGGACCTCCGTCACCGGATGGCCCGGCACTGCACTATATTGAGGATCGACGCATGTATAGGAACTGCTTAACGCCTGCTTCACCTCCGCCATGGGTCGTCCCGGTATTAAACTATCTTCTGCTTCGGCCCCACTATGGGGAATTTGCTATCTACACACGGACACGATCCTGGTTGAACTAGCGCTTAACAACTTCGCTGTAATTATCTGTAAAATTTGTTGCATCTTTGTATTAATTAATTGATAGGTCTGGAGCAGTGGCACGAGCGTGTTCGCACGGTAGCGCCGAGGTGCGCCAACGAGCCAGCTGTAGAAGAAGTCTAGGCTGGAGCCAGTCGTGTTGATGATAATTTTGTGTTAGCACGTGGACACGATCCTGGGGGAAGCAGCTCTTGGCAGATTCGCTGTAAATTTGCAGCCTCTCCCGTAACCGAGAGTCGATGTTAGCATCAAATAGCAACCGGTAAAGCAGATTGGTTGGAGATGATACTAGCCGCAATCTAAAGATGGCTGTCGTGCATGTTCGCAACGGCACACCCTCCCCCATCACACCGCACTACGCCATAGTGTGCACTGGTCCATATGGACGCTGCCCTGCTAGAAGAATAAAACCGGCTGAAAGAGGCACGACAAGCTGCATAGGACGCCAGGGAGACCGAGCGCCTGAAGAAGGCGCGACTAAACGTCTCAGCAAATCTCGATTCTCGCTCCGTCATCTCGACACAAGACGTCATATGTTGGGCCACCACGGAGCAAAGGGCTGACTTCACAGAGCGTTCGCTTACCAAGGCTGGCTGCGTGGTGTAATGCTCCATTCTTTTTCCTTCCGCCATGAAGGCAAAGTTGGGCTTCCAGACGCGTCCGGCACCACGCCACAGAGCAGATCGATGAGCGCAGTGGATCCGCAGCACATTCCGTTTCCCAGAATTGAAGTACATGATGTCCTGTATTTGCCTTTAGAACATCGCTGTAGGAAAAGAAAATAGTACGCGCTATTGCAAGTGTGCCGTACAACTCACACACTCAAGGTATTTTAACCAAGGGCAACATAACAAAAAGTCATCATCTCTACAAACAAACGCTCCTACGCATATACTACTTTCAGGTAAAAGGTAGAAGCAACTTCAAAACAAATATAGCAAACTTAAAAGGGAATGGAACCACATATGACCCGCGCAGCCATGTAAAACGGATCATACATTTTTCGAGAGCAAATTGCGGCCATCAAATGGTCGCAAACACCTTGCCACGGCTACCAAATTCTTGTCTAGAAGCCACCATTGACATCCATGCCTTCACACCATCGGAGCTCATCTGTCTGGCGAAAACTATGATTTAAATCACCATGGTAAACCGAAACCACGTGCATTCACAGTGAAAGAAATTTAATTACTCCTTTTCTTTGATGTAACCCACTGTTATTTGCTTTTTGTTTCATTTCTGCAAGTGTTCTTTGTCCCCAGTAGGCCAATATTTAAAGGGGCCCAGGGACCACTCAAGCTGCAAATAAGCAGCTTTTACCTTGGCCGCCTCCCTGTGCTTGTAAATGCGCCCAAATAAAATGAAATGAAACAAAAATGACAAATAAAACTTCAACGTACACAACTTACAGGCTGAGTGACATTCTTGACAACGTTAGGAAGAACTCGGAAGCAATATACAGGATATAAATACAACAGCTCATGATACTACATATCCGCGTAGAGCAAGTGAAATAATTTTGCCTTGTGGGGCGAGCTTGTGGGTAGCGGCAACAGCAAGGCGACGGGACGATATCGACAGTTTTTGACAATGGCGACAGCATGACCGTGTCGACGATGTCCCGACGACTGATTTATTGTACCCCTACAAAAAACAAAAACTCCACACACTGCTCCGTTGTGACCTGAGGCGATTTCGACAACAGTGCACTTGGTGAGCTAGGTCCCGAAGGCGGTGTGGTGGCTGGGGAAAGTGGGTCGATCCCAGAGACAGTGCGACTGAAATAGCTAGCTACCACGAGGTAGTGATGACAGAAACTAGCACGCTCACATTTTCATGAGCAACTGGTTGCAACGCGACGTGACGCACGTGCCAATAGTCCAGTTTGGAGCCCATTCATGCAGCACAAATATGCCGTAACATTCCTATAGCAGCATTCCTGCAACATGTACAGCCGTTAACGCGTATGCACAACCTCCTGTTTACTCTTATCACTTCCCCATTCCTCTCCAAACATCTGAGGTAGCAAGCGGAGCCACCGCCACAGGGACGGCACGGATCTGTGCTGAACGGCCACTTATTGGAATTCGGGCCGAAATTGCGACGCTTCTTCGCTCCATGAGGCCTGGCCTTTACGCGTTTCTCAGCGCTCGCACGCCCCCGCGTGTCAGGTACTTCGAAGGCCACGCGCAGGTTTCATGGTGGTGGCGTTATATGGCGTCCCGTTCTGTTAAGGAAGCTCGAACAAGGAGTTCCACTGCTGTACACGCGCCATGCGTTACTCCTTTCGACAGTGGCAATAGGTTCTGTCCCTACATTGATTGCGGCAGAGACCATTTGACAACAACTGTCGACGGCAATGCGTTAGTTCTGAATTTTTAATTCAAGGGTAGAAATGATAAGTTATGGGGTATTAAAATTGTTGAACTGCAAATCTTCCAGCGTTTCGCATTTCGCCTCTTTCCTTCTCCTTTTATTCCCTTTACCGCTTTCCCCAGCACAGGGTAGCTAGTCGGTATTTACACTGGCTAACCTCCCTGTCTTTTCTTCCCTTTTGTCTCTCTGTCTCTCTTTCTGCGAGTGAGAGCGAGGACAGATGTCCTGAAATCATGGCACAGATGACTGATGACTACGATGACAACGATGATGATAGTCGTCCCGGAGTAACTCGAAAACAACCTTTCCATTGGTGCAGGACGGGTGAAATTAAGTGCCGTACATCTATGATTGCTTAATTCACGCATCCATGTGCAGGGTGGCCTAACAACTGCCCCAAACATTCCTGGCAGGCAGCGGTCAGTGTGTGTCATTATCTGCACGCGCAGCCAACTACAATGAAGAACAACGGAGGTTAACCAGGGGCATAGCCATTGCCTGCGCACATTTTGTGTGCCCTCTCAAGTGCACAGTTGCTTCAAGAAAGCATGCCCAGTTTCGCGCTCCCGCGAAGCGGCCCTTCTCGTGAAGGGTCATCTCTGTACTGTATGGTATATATAGCCCGCGCGACCGATCACCACTACCAGACGCGTGGCCGATAGGCTTGAGTTCCATTGTCCACGTGGATGGGAGGTGGTGTACATGAACCAAGGTGCGAGATGCATCACGAGACTTCAGTGCATTGACCGTTGGGGTAGTGACAGTGCGCCAAGCTCCGAGTTGGCACTTAGGGGTATGCGCCGAGTTCGAACGATGTGCATTAGAATGGTTGCAGAATCTCGGGTTCGGGAGAGCTCTACACTTCCCAATAAGGCTCAATAGTTTGGTATTGACAACCGTTTGGCCCCGGTTGGCTACGCTATTGATCAACATGGACCAATGCGCTTCAGATAGTATCCGTGAGGACGCACAAGCGGACAAAAAAAATGCAGAACAGTAGCACACTTTGGAATTTATATGAAGTCATACTTTACTGAAGCCGTTAATAACGCGCTTGAATTAACGGGGATTCACGAAATCATTAACATTTTTATTCCGTTCCCGTTCTCAGGGTCCTTCACGTACTTCCCGGGAGCTCCTAAACTGTTTTGCGCCGACATGGGTCCTGTAGACGTGCGACTTGGTAGGAGCCGGAGTTCGACGAAAATCTCTGACGCTTTCTTGGAGGGGAATTCGACTTCGATGTCATCTTCTTGAGTAACAAATATGTAACAACAAATTAGCAACTCGAGTAGCACTTGGTTTAATTCAGCGAAGATACGCTTACACTACGAGAGTAAGTAGCCTAGAAAACACAAACATGTCTACCAATTCATTTTAAACAGCGTCAAAAAGCACACTGACAAGGAAGATCACAGGATGAATGCTGACTGCCAAGAACATCTTTTCTGAAGCCGGCATAGGGCAAACGGGACGCTGCCTTATTGAACGGTTTCAAGAATAAGAGTGGTAATTTGTCTGTTCATGGGGCAAAGTGTGTCTCTTAACCACGCCTAAAAGACACACGTGTGCTAAGAAGATACAGCGACCAGATGGCCAGGGAAATATTTGAGGCCTTTTGAATTTGTGACTTAGGAACCACTTGCGTAAGCGCCCCTTCCATAGCTATTTCCGATAAGGAACTTAAGTTTCTTAAAAGCTAATTAGTTCCGACGGTGTCCATATTCTGTATTTTAAATTTGTATATTTTTACGTTTGACGCACGTGCAACGGAAGATGACTGACGATGACTCGCCGTCCTTTTCTTCCTTTTTCTCTTTCAGACTGTTGCGAATGGTGTATATTTGTGCGGACTTCAATAAGGATGTTGGTAGTCAGCGCTGGTCCTGTGCGCTCCTTTGTCCGTGTGTCTTTTGGCGCTGTTTAAAATGAATGGCCCGTACCAACCAGCTCACGCCCAAACACTTCTAGTTCAGCTAAGTCTTACAATTCGCCTCAGAGTTGCAAGGTTTTCACTGTGTCACAATATCCTTGCTTTTTGCCTCGTCGTTCTCCCATCAATCCCGCTCATTGCTTCTTACAACACATCACCCATGTTAGTGCTCTATACCCTCCCCGTGGACGCAGTGCCTCGCCCCTTCACTCGTTCTTCATCAAAACAGCCAGCGACTTGAACAATCTCCCCTCAAACATCGTCCTTCACGTCAACCCTGTTCTGTTCACAGCCGCCGTTGGGTCTCTCTTCGTAAACGCCTACTAACTTTGTAAACGCCTACTCCGCCAACCCCTCATGTAAATTCCTGTGCACAGGGTCCTTGAGGTATTTTCAATAAATAAATATATAACTTAGGAGGCACGCAGGTAAGCGCACACGTGAGATCATGACGAGCTTTGTCATTGTCTAGAGCAGAGCTCCACGTATCAGGACAACGTCCATTCAATTGTTAAAGAAGGAAACGCGTGTCTGAAATTTAACCCTCTTGTTCGTGTGCTTAGAATGCCCATGTCTTTCATATTTTCATTTTGCTTTAAGTACTTTTTTTTATTTCTATGCCCATATATACGGTCCCTGCCCAATAAACCTCGTTTAAAATCCGCGCCCATTTCGTGTGGTGCCTGCTTCCCATTGTCTTCATTCGGTAAACTTTATTTGCCGAGAGAAGTCGGAGTTGATCTAGTCGGGACCCTCAAGCAGGGCTCCACTGGCCTTTGCTGCATGGTGCATGCATGACATGCTCGATTCATTGCTTTGTTCTGGCACTGTCTCCAATAGCATACTTTATGGGTTTTCTTGAAATCAACGCACGCTACAGACACCCTGTGCAGGCTGCAGCACGCTTTGCATTTGCCTTTTTTTATCTCTGAGCCTCCTTCCCTCACACAGAGCAGCCAACCAGATGGTGGCTTAATTTATAAGTGCACCTTCAAGCCTGGCCTATTTTTTCTCTCTGTATCTGTTTTAGGTTTCTCAAGGAAAGCCAACCGCTTAACTACGACACCTCCATGTTCCACACACCTTTATTTTTTTATTTCATTATTTTTTTTGCTTGACGTTGTGCGCCACAGAGAGTAGGTCCTCCGCCATACAAGTAATATTTTGTTCTAGAAACAAGTATTTTATAGCACCACCAACTAGCACGAAGTGTGTAAAACAGAAAATGTTTGATTTCCACCTTAGTATTCGCAGCTGTGACAATTGTTGTCACATATGGCACAATTGAGAGCAGTACTTATCTCTTAATAATATATTATCTTGCCTATCTTTGTAAAGGAAATAACAAACGAGTTTCACTGGTTATTCAGCACATTCAACCTCACTGATAGCAACGGCCATGTCTTTAAAGTTTAGTGCTTATCAACTTTAGACACAAAGCGCCATGACTGAGCGATTTCTGACTCTTGTGCCTGCGGTTCTGCGTATATGATATCTTGAGAAAATATACATTCGACTAGTTTCACAGTCTGGCTAATCTACGCAAAAGGGATTTTGGCTCAAGCGATATAATTCAAGGCATGCCATATGTGCCGGATTGATGCGGCCATGAGAAGTGAAATCAAGCTGTTGCATATGAGGTACTTTCTTGTTAACATAATTCCTTTGTGGCATATAATATGAATATTGCAGGTAATAATATTATTACATAAATCAATAATAAGTGCTGTAATGGTAATCAATACTAAATCTTAAGCTAAAATACTCTCATAGGTAGACATTATTCGCATGAAAAGTAAAAATAAATATTTAAGTTCCTAGCAAAGTTTTAATAATTAGTTCTTACGCTAATTACTTCACGGCACATGTAGTTCACGACCTGCAGCCGGTGACTTGGAAAGTCATATGCACTTAATACGCATTCAGAGGACGATACCAATTGCGAAATATCCTTTCCCAAAGTTGGTGACGAAACGTATTGGTGTTCCAGTAATTTTCAAAGATAAATGCACGAAACGGCATTTTTTTAAAGAAAAGTGTTGGTAACAAATGTTAACTTTCATTCTGTTATTCAGTACCTCTTTGCAGCAGAGAGAAAACTGCGAGGCATGCATATTCTTGCGAATACAGATGTAGTGCCATGGTTCGAACGCTGTTGCTTGAATAATGTCCTCGAGACGTGGTCTTGCTAGCAGGCGTCTACTTGGAAGGTTCTCTGCAGGCCACTGTTGTGGTATTTAGGGCCATTTTTCTTCGGTTTGCAGCGCGGCTCTTGGGCGCCCCTTCTTGCCTCGAGCGTCGGCGTTCCCTGCGTAATCGAGCGAATGAGCGCAGTGGAAGAAAGAGCGAAGGCGGAGTGCACCGAGGAAAAAGTAGCGAGAGCGAAGAAAGCGCGAGCGAGAACGCGGAGGAGGAGGGCGGGGTGAAAGCGCGAGAAAGAAATCCAAGTGCCCCGCAAGACACGCACGGCGCGACGATGGCTACGAGGTGGCGATGGAGTAGGGCTCGTTGTCTTGAAGGTCTGTCGATAGAGAAAGAAATTTCAACAAGACCGGACACTCCCATACAGCCCAGCGGCCGAATTGACTGTAGCACACCAAGCGGATGTTGTTGACTCTTTCCGGTTTCGGTTTTGGGCGCGCGCGTTTTGAACACCAGTTGGTACACGCCGCGCCAGCTCCGCTGCTCGGCGCGGCATTCATTTCCATTTCTTTTTCGCTTCTGCTGAACCTCGCGTGGCCTTGGCGTGGAATCGTTTCATTATTAAGTAGAAATGATTGCGATTGACCTTTACAAGACTGCGGCGAATCTGTCAGGTGCAATTTCATAAAGAAAACGAAAGACGTCTTCTGAAATGATGAAATGTTTATTTTGCTCTATATAAATGCTCGTTCCGGGCTTCTGCATTCATCCAAAGTTCTGGCACCAGGTAAGCAGCAGTCGTTGCCGTACGATGCTCCACCGGATGCCATAAGCTGAAAGAAAGTAAATTACAAGCATGTATCATCTCGGTATATTGACCTAACAGGAGCATTGCGTGTAGAGGCGAAATGTGCGTAAGTGGTGAATGAGCGGCATTACAGATAAATTCACTTTTGCGTACATTTCGCAGCAAAGACTCCTCTCAAACAATGCCATAAAATCTGAACATCCGATTTTCAAGCACCCCTTCTTTCCCGGGCATTATTTCCTGCACTTTAAGTGCGCAAATACAAGGGTGACTGCGCGTTTCCAAAACAACTTGGCCTCAGTCGACACGATGGTACCCCAAGTGCACAAAGGTGGCTACAACACAGGCTCAGCCAGACCATGTTACACGCTCGCAGAATGCCTTCTAATCGCAGTCAAGTCAGACTCGGGGGTGCACAGCCTGTTTTCAGTCGCTTAGAATACATAAATGTCATGTTCTTGAGCTCCTCCGTGTTATCTTTTACGCGTCCTGACGGCGCATGCAACACTCCCTTGTTATCACTCTCGGCAATCGCTCCTTGCGTTTTCGACAAGTGTGAGTACCGAAATAAGGTATATGTTGTTGCTGGGCTATAAAATGCGTCACAATCTTGTCCCACTAAAATTCTGTACACGCAAAACTTCCTCAATCACACATGCGCAGGCGGCCGTGAATTCGGCTAAGCAAAAACTATACAGCCGACTCTGACTCCCGTTAAAAGTAATATCGTGGACGATGCGTTCGTTTCGAGCAAGGCTAAGTCAATTTCGTATAACTCAAACCTTTGAAAACATGCTTGAATTATCCGCACAGTAGGGGCTTTGCTGATCGCAGCAGGTGGCACAACATAGTAATTCTCAATGCTTCTAACATCGTGGTTTCTGACTTTTGGTCTGTGGTTGCCGTGAACAATTGCAGCTTGCCCATGTGTTTGACTGTAAACTGGCCAAGGTCTCTGGTTGAAAGGACTCTAGGTGTAACCCATTTTCTAAACTGCCTGTGAAGCCATTTTTCGTAGAGACGAACAATATCTCAGTAAACCATATCCAAAATACTTCTTCCATTGAAACCGTGACAGCGACAGCACCGCCGGTGTGAGGCCTTCACTATGCGAGAATCATATAATCTCGTGGCCCTGGTCTACTTAACGCAATTCAAGCGTGTGGTGCCCAATGCAAACGGAATGAATTTACACTGGCTTCATGTGTGCATGAAAGTGGGTCCTAACGACAATGAGGCAGTATGCACGAAAATATAAAAAAGGCGAGGTAGTGGGCACTTTCCAAAATGCCGAGCGAATGGGTCTTACTCAATGGCCTACTCAGGCAGGGAAAACGTCTTCTAGTTCCGAAAAGTTATCGTAATCTCACTGTGGGTTCATTAAAGAACTTCAACGCTTATGATGATGTTTGAGGTTTAATGGCGCAAGGGCCAGGTATGGCCAAAGAGCGCCATGCTAGTGGTAATCCTTCAACGCTTAGTCCCTTAGTGGAGAAGGGAGGTCAGCGTATTTGAAATGTTGTAACGGTGGTTACAGGCCCCTTCCGAAGACAGCCTTTCTAGACGAAACTACTGCTTCTCGTCTTTTCTAAATGAACGATGATTAAATTGCCCGCATATTACAATAAAATCTGGAACAACGCTAGACAGCACTGAGACACGTCAATTAATATTTTATCTTTTGTTTTCATCGCACTCAGAAATACATTCAACATGTCTATCTAAAAGAATATAGCGAAGGCTCTCGCCTTTAAATGTGTAACGTAAAATTGTAATAGGAAATTTCGAATAGGAAAATAGGAATGATTCGGACAATTTTATAGTATAATGCGCTGCATGGAAGGTGGGCCGTTTTGCCCAGGCGAGCGTATTTACTCGCACGAAGCGCCGTACCATGGCTTAAAAGGAAGCTGAAAGGTTTTCCAGCAAAAATGAGTGAACATCTGTACATAATGGACTTCAACCCTCCGAATTCGGATATCGTATCGAAATTGAGCGAAAGAAAGCTCAAATATATTTTATTTCGACGAAAAGTGCAGCAGCGGACACGCCCAGCTCGCGCGTCTCGTTTCCGCCTGTGATTGGTCAGTGTGCCTCGTGACGTCAACTCTAGTAACCGACCGCTGCCGCTACACATGAAGCGTGGTGCCAGGTAGTTTGGGGCTGTTTTTCTGAGACGGTAATGGAAAATTTAGAGAGACTGCGTTTTCTGAGGAGTTCGGCGTTACTCCCTACATGTAGGAGCCGATTGCGAAAAGCCGGCCTCTCCAAGAAGCAAACGATGCTGGTGCGAGCAGTGCTTTCGACGCGAACGAAAGCAAAGTCTTGGGATCTCCTCGCATTGGAAATTCTCTTTGGTGAATATGTTTTTTGCAAAGCGATCTAGTGATCTCGCCGATCTTTCGCCGATCTAGTGAGCTCGTTTCCGGTCAAACAACTGTAGTGTTGTGTTCCTGCATGCCTCCTCGTGGAACGTAAGCCTGGATGCGATCGTCGGCATTTGTGCGCAGTCCAAAGCCGTCGGCAATATACAAATACGGTTTAAACGCGTGAAAAGGTTCCCGGTTCATGCAGTACGTGTAGTGACCTTCATCTGTTGACTACCACGTTGACTACCACTCCCGTTGATTACCACTCACGTTGACTACCACGCACGTTGACTACCACTCTACATACACGCAGACGCACCAACAAAGGAATGCAGGGTCGATCGAAGCAGATTACGATGGCATGCACGCAGAAACAAGCGCAGTCAAGCACGGTCGCGGACGCTGCGAAGGAACGAAACACGAGAGTTGACGTCATAACACCGCGGTTTCCGGTCTCCACTTCGCTCGCTCACTCGACGGGGGGTGGAGCTGCAGCGCAATTTCAACCGACGATTACGTCGCTACTAATTGAAAAAAAAAACAAATTTTACCTACATGGTTTATAAGGTTCCCGCATCCGTATATGAGCGTCTTATTGAATTCGACAGACTCTTCAGCTTCCCTTTAACCTTGCATCGTATATAACTTTTTATACCAATGCCGCAAGTGTGCTGAACAAGCATGCTTCTCTGCTTTCTGAAATTGGTTATTGTTCGGTTCATGCTATTCTTCTGAGAGAAACATTGCTTTAGGCGCATTTTCATGATCCTGAAATTTTTATTGAAGCGCGTTATTATTCTGTTTATCGATGGGATCGTATAGCGATGAGCGGCGGTGGTATTTAGCTTGCTCTTAGCTAAGAACTTACTTGTATTCATATTCAAAGTCACTTGGAAGTAATTTTTGTCTGCTACACTAGGTTATACTTTAATATTCTCTGGAATGGGTTATCGTACTACTTCTTACCCGTTCACGTTTATTAAATACTTACATGACCCACCGTAGAACACGGGCAAGACGGAAGATGGAAATTCAAGACGATGAGCAAAACGAGAACAAGGTACAAGCGGGAGCCATAGTCTACAAGTGGACTTGTCTTTTTAACGCGATAGCGTTAAGGAGCTCGTGTCGCAGAAAAGCCGGTGTCGTCGGCGTCGGGTGTCGGCGTCGGCGGCGTTGACCGTGAGCGATAAATCACGGCAGGCGCTTCATACATAAAAAGCAACTTCCAAGATTGGCCCGGTGGGAATCGAACCCGGGTCTCCGGAGTGTGAGACAGAGACGCTACCACTCAGCCACGAGTTCGATGCTTCCAAGCGGTGCAAACGCGCCTCTAGTGAATGCGGTGTTGCCTTCGAAACCAGCCGTGGAAAGTTATACTGCGGTGTATATCGGTAATTATGAACATGTAACGTACAGAAGTCACAATTACACGAGTTGCGAAGTGCGTGTCCGCTGCATTTCTTTTGCGCTTTCCGCACACGCAGAGCCATCTTGCGGCAAACACAGAAGACCCCCTCCTCTCAATGTACGGCGCTGCCCCGACAGGAGGCGCGCCGCGCGCGCATTGGGACCGCTGCCAGGCGCGTCGCGGGACTCCCTCTCCCCTGACGACGCTTCGCCGTGCTTCCGGTTTAGATTACTATCTATCTCTCTGCCCGTGCCGATCACGACGTTTGGCGTAGATCGTTTCCCCTCCGAGACACCGAGTTCTTTGGTTCGTTTCGTTCGCTCAGGCGCACGTTTCGTTGTCGCGCCGAACGCTGCGTTGCTCGACGTTCACCGCGTGATAGGTGGGCGCCAAGTCCGATGCGGGGCGCATCGTAAGTGATTGCTGTGCCGTAGCGCATTGTCTTATACCCCTTGGCGGGTCGACGGGAACGCTGTCGCGTCCCACTCTTGAAGGCGAAGCTTAAGCGTCCTCCAATTTTTCAAGGCAACATATGATTTACTCGGACCAGTATATATCGGTAGGCTTCTTCTAAAGTGGAGAGGGGGCAAGGTGGGTGGGTGAGACAATGACTGAAGGTGTGTTAGCAGGGAGGGTTTAGAATTGAAAAGAAAGGGATGCCATTCACACGACCGGTGGCACGTTCGTCGGCCATTTTTTTCTTTCTCTCTTTTCTTTTTAAAGCGAAAGCTTTACTGGCTGAGAATTTGCGATTTCGCCGTGGCGGTGCTCCGAGGAAACACATAACGTCACACCGCGTCCCTCGTCACAGCGCGTTCCTCGCCGTCGCGCTCGCCTCCGCTCGCTTCGCCAGCTGCGTCGCATGCCTGATAACATGTCGGAGGACTGAAAAAGAGTGCTCGCGTGCGCCGCAACCACAGCTGAGGCGGCAGTATGGACGGCGACAATTCTGATAAGCAGGAGGAGGCCTGGAATCGACATCGGTACGAGATGAAGAGGAAACTAATCGCCCAGCAAACAGATGAACAGCGCGCCGAACGACGTGCTAAACGCAGTAACACAGCTAGACAACCAGACTAATCTGGACTTGCAATCAATATTAACCAAGGCTAACCATGCTATGCCTTAGCTTTCGCTACGTATATCCTGGCGTAGCCGAGCTAAGCCTCTGCCATTTTTTTTTCTTGAAAGGGCCTGGCCGACTGCGTGGAGGCGGGGGGAAAAGGATTATCTGCATCGATGGAGGTCAGTGATGGACTATCGTCTCTCTGAAAGAGATAATAAAAGGAGCGGGAGAAAATAGGGCTCTTGGAAAAAAATGTAAAACTTCAATAAATGTGCAAGTAAAGAAAAAATACCGGGAGAAAAGAAAAGAAAGAACTAAAGAAACACTGAGCAACCAAGTGAAAGTAATTAAGTGCTGTTGGCTATAGCTTGACATTTAGCATAGCGAATGGATTCTAAATCTCCCTTTGAAAGGCTTATGCCTATTCGTCGCAATGTCCTTCGCTTACGGATGAGCTACAATGCTCTGTATCTCGTTCTCGAGCAGTACGATTCTCTAGAATCGTACTGCTACTGAATCGTACTCTATAACGGAAGTTTGACTGTAAGATGTAGAGCTTAAGTTCGTCAAAGTTATCAACTGGTAGGTTCAAACGCTCGGCGATGGCTTTGGGCAGCTTTCTAGCTGTGCCTGCGCGATTTCCGTTCAATCTGAAGTTCGTTGATGATCCCGTTTCACCGCTATATTGTTTCTTACAGAAGGAACATTCAAGCAGCATATAAATCACATCCTTACTAGTATAACTTAAGCTACTTTTCACTCCGTGTGTATAACTATTTGTGGGGGTTTTAATTTCAACGTCCCTTTGAAGGCACGTGCAGATTTCGCACCTGGGGCAACAATATGCCTTTATTACGGGGGAATGATGTTGGCTGACGTTTGCGCGCCGTAAAGTATGTTTTAAGTTTCCGTTGCGGCGATAGGTTACCCTCGGGACTTACGGAAACGCTTTTCTCAGACGTTGGTTACTTGATAATACTGGGTGATATTTTCGCAGGGTGTTGTTTATCGCATTAGAGTATGTCGTCATAAAGATTGGTGGTCTGTCAGATTTTGGTGTGAGCTGTTATGCTTGGAGCCGTACCAATTATGATGAACGCACTTTTATCATCCGCGTCTTCGAAATAGCTGCCTTTTGCTGTGCATTGTGGCATAGCGTCACTGCGACGTTTTTTTTTCTTTTTGTTCGCGTAACAATGCTCATTTTTTAGAGCAGCGCTTCGCGCGAGAAACAGTTCTTAAGGTTCGAACAAGTCGGAGCAACAGTGCGATAACTGTGCGACGTCTGCTGCGGACGGAAAATGGAGCAAGTTGGGCGCTACCTCGCATGCGTCATCTTGGCGCTGGCTGGTAAGCACGCGTTAGCTGTTAACGACATTGTGGTTTCACTAGTGTATTCGTCGTCGCACTCAGGATTGTGTTGCATTGCCATGCATTGAAATCAGGATTTCATATCGTCGTCCAAGGAACAAAATCGAATTCTTTATAACGGCACCAAATGACGTTACGAAGCCATGTCTCATAAGCGACAAAACGACGCTGCAGTTTTTATCAACATGGAGCTTTCTCGACGTTAGTTTACTTGCTAAGAGAACTTGCTTCCGGTTGCTTAAGTTCTCCTCGCTGATCAAACCAAGTCAGACAGGAAGTGAACGAGAAATGCTCATGAAATGTGTGCTTCGCGTGTATTCGAACTTATGTGCTTTCTGTTTGTGCTCAGGGACAAAATCATAACCCTAAATACGGCTTTAGGTGAAAATTCACAATCTATCAACTACAATACTTTCGATGCTTTCATCGACGTAACATAATTCCATGTTATTGGTAACAGATACCATTTGAGCGCCTGCTCTAATGCTAGGTGACCACGTCATTTTTCTGGCTGTGTTTGCATGTGAATACGCATGTGTTGCGCGTGCTCTGCTTGAAGATTTCTAACGTTGAAGGTTTTGACATTAAGGAGAAAGTCGGGGCTTCGAGCGTCTCCATTGGTGCCGAAGCATTGAGTAATCTGTGAAATGCCATCTGGCGTGCAATAGTGAAATAACCTAAGGTTTAACTTTTATCCAATCTTTACTTTGGAGAAATAGAAATATGCTTATCAATTTGGACGAGAGTAGTAGCTTGTAGTTGCATGCGACGAGTGTAACTGCAAATAAGTACTTCGTGCTGTATGTAAGAGTTCCGCACATTAGAAATATAGAATAAGCAACAAGGACTGACGTCTCCACATCATACCGTTACCAAAGTTCCAAGCGACTTTGTGAAAGCTCCAAGTGGCTTTATCAATTTCGCCCACTTGTCGATACTGGCTAAATTTTAATACTCATACTCAACTGAATCCGTCAATTTCCGGGAGCTCATTTTAGAGAAGGGAGGGGGAGGGCAAATAGTGTACTCAGTTCTATAATAGAAAGTTGCTTTATTTTGTTTCCTTAATAATGATTCGTTACCCGCTGAAACTGCGCAAAAAATATATTTCGTCTTCTACAACACTCTGACTGGTGAAATCAAATTTAATAGTTTTGCTGTGGGATCCCTCAAACGAGAGATTCCATCGCGTCCCTTTGCTTTATCTCACTAACGAGACGGCA
The DNA here is from genome assembly GCF_038994185.2 of Dermacentor albipictus. Classification (NCBI taxonomy): domain Eukaryota; kingdom Metazoa; phylum Arthropoda; class Arachnida; order Ixodida; family Ixodidae; genus Dermacentor; species Dermacentor albipictus. Next base: position 57,513,468 of record NC_091830.1, read on the forward strand.
AAAGCGTAACGCAGAGTTGGTCCTGGTGCTCCCATCAATAGGAACTATATACTCGAACCTGTGCACGGCGCCAACGCGTGTCATCTTCATTGCGTGGCCTTGGCAGAGTCGCAAAGAAATTTTATTTCCAGTAACAGCGCATACATCGACCAGCCATGGATGATGCTTTAGCTGCTGTAGTGCGGCCACGTCGTCAACGTTCGTGCAAACCACGAGACATACTTTGAGCAAGGGTAACGTGCAGCGACAATAGCAAGAAACAAAGAACAGCGCGGCTAGGCTACAAGGACTTGTCGTCCCTTGTGTGCGTGACCAACAGCTCGTACATAATAAAACACCTGTGTGGCCACGATCTGACGCACGGTAGCCGAGAAACCGCACATTTCTATGGAGGACGAGCGCTCCGCCAATGCGAGTCTTTGTCTTTTACGGAGCCTATCTTGCAGTGCGCGATAGGCGTTCCCGCAGGTGTTGGCCGGGTGTTCGTATGTAGCACGGGATAGCAAAGACTCGACGCCCTGGCTTCAGAGACACATAATAAAAAATTATGCATATCGGACACATGTGTTCGAGGGTATGTGAAGCCAAGCTTTGTGCTGTGTTTCTAATTGAGTGTGTTGACGTTCATGCTTACATTGCTGCACGTCTTTATGGAAGAAGTGAACGAGTTGTCCGAGTCTGGCTGATGAGGCGCTGCATAGATGTTTATTTTACGTTTTGGCAGGGCCGTTTTCACTGCCCGACCTAACAAATGGCACGTCGGGGTTCGCTTCCAAAGATGACTCGCCAACCTCGTGCGGCTTTACGTTTTCGTTCCGCGGCATAAGGTTGACGTGCCTGCTCAGCGATGCGCCTCTGGGACTACTTCCTCGGAAGTCAGAATGTGCTTCGGTCTCCATGACAAGAACCCGCTACTAAGTTCTCACTCATAATCCTCAGCTGTTCTTAGCGATAACGTGACCTACAAGGCGACGAAACGATGGCGAAAGCCGTCCTTTGGAAAAGGCAATGAAAACATCGCCTTAATACATTTAGGCCTTCATACGCCTTGCATCATAGTGCATCACACATCGTGGCCGATTGGCCAACAAATGGGCACTTCCTCAGGGACCCCAGTTCCACACAGACACACAGACTTTATATATATTACATATATATATATATATATATATATATATATATATATATATATATATATATATATATATATAAAGGATGTTGCACATAACTTCAACCAAGCTTGAACGAAAAAACCAGTCAAAAACACAAAGGACAAGAGAAGAAGTTCACGACACAACGACTGTCGTTGTGTCGTTGTGTCGTGAACTTCTTCTCTTGTCCTTTGTGTTTTTGACTGGTTTTTTCGTTCAACTATGTACCAACTGGCCCAGATTTCAACCCTTCTTCAACCAAGCATTTCAAAATGAAACGCGCATCGGAAGCGAATTGAGCCGAACACATACTATTAGCAATAGCCTATAGTAACTTAGCCATTTTTTTTCTGTTTGCCCATAACTCGGAAATTAATTTTAATTACCCAACTTTTTTCATTCTTGGCTAAGAACCCCAAGTATGATACGCAGATTTGTAGAGCACCTTCATAAACTACCGATCCAGTTGTTTCCCTTACGGTACGTGTCGCGTAGTCCTTTTTTCCCGGTTGCAAAGAAAGCCCGCGAAATATGTAAAAAGCCACGTGATGGAGCGCTTGCTCAGTGGTATCATGATGCTCAAGCATGCGTTCGGTGAACAAGGTCGGCTCCAGTTGGATGAGTGCGAAAATGCATGCTGCTGGCTGAGCGCTGCCGATGGAACGCCCTGCTGCTTCTTCGTCGCCAGTCACGATGCAGCCGATGCAGTCACGTTCGCCCAGTGGCGACGATGAATCGTACCTCAGCGTAAAACAAACCTGGAATGACGTTCCGTACCTGTAAGGGAATCCATAAGAAGCACCAAGTCCCTGTCGACGCGTTGGGCATTGGACATGTCTTGCTGACGGAACTTGATCCAACCTTCTCGGTTTCTTGGGGAGCTTTGCTCAATAGGGTTTCGTGATATTGCATCCGCAAGCTAATTTTCCGCTCCAGCATTGTGACGGAGGTGGCAAGTGCAGTCTTGCAGCTGAACGATCCATCGCGCAAACTTGTGCTTCAGGTACTGTTTTTTGAAACATCCATGCAATAACAAAATTATCCGTTAAAACTGTGAATCGCCGGCAAAACCAGTAGTTACAAAACTTCTCGTCTACGCTCCAAACGACAGCCAAGCACTCCAGTTCATTTCGAGTGGTAATGGCGCTCCGCGTCCGAGTCTTTGTGCCTGGCGTAGACGACGACGTGTTCATGCCCGTCCGGGTCCCGTTGAAGCAAGACTGCCCCTACGCCAACCTGAATCACATCGGTGTCTACTTCTGTCACCCAATCTTCATTAAAGTGGCACAGAACAGGACTATGCGTCAGCTGGTGTTGGGGGATTGGAAAGGCTGTGTCCTGCGTTGGTCCCTAGGGAAATGGCGCTCCTTCTGTAAGCAGTTCTATTAGTGGAGCGGCGTTTGGCGCAAAGTTAGGGACAAAACTGCGCAAATACGACGCAGTTCCGAGGAATACCTTCATATGCTTGCCGCTGTTTCATGCAAGTTGGAACGGGGTCGTTGATTACGGCCTATATTTCTTCAGGGTGGTGCTGTATGCCGTATTGAGGTATCTTATAACCGAGATAACAGATTGAAATCTTTCCAAATCGCCTTCTGTCGCAGATCAGTCGGAATCTGGCATCAAGTAACCTGATCAGTACTTTGTTAAGATTTTGCACATGTTCTTCCCTTGTACCGATAACCAGGGTGTCATCGAGGTACACAAAGCGGTCGTGGTCTATCAGCAAGCCCTGCCGGCACTGTGTTCATAGTGCACTGAAACGTATTGGCGCTGTTCGCAGTCCGAAAGGCATTCGGTTAAATTTGTGCAAACCTGAAGCTGTACGAAAGGTCTTGTAATCATCCTCTTCAGCCACGTCGATATGCCGGTACCCGGCTCTAGAGACGAAAAGAACCTTGCAATTCGCACAGTTTCCATAGCGCCATTCGTACGTGACAGCGGGCATGAGTAAAGCATGGTAAGCCTATTTAGCTCCTGCTAGTCGGCGAAAAATAGTATATTGCTGTCCTTTCTACAGACTAAAACGAAAGTTGTTGCCCATGGACTGGAAGATGGCCTGTTAACCCTGGCGTGTAGTATTTCTTGTAATTGTTCTGTAATTAAAGCCGGCTCTCTTTTGGCATATCGTCGCATTGGTACGGACGCCAGCACGTGATTGTCAGTGCATATATGGCACTCAAGCAAACTAGTACGTTGTAGTTACGTAGTGGTACCAACAAAAAGCGATCCATGCCTTTCAAACACAGCTGAGGGTGGGTGCAGCGTTGCCGGCTGACTTTGGGATACTTGAGCCGGGGGCGTACTCGGAACCGCGGAGCGGAAGTTGACGCTACTGCCGTATACCGTGAGCTGCACTTCCCCAGAGAGGAAGTAGTGCGCGTCTAGAGCCGTATCAGCGGGCAGGTCCTCGAAGACGGAAACCATGCAAAGGAACTTGCTCCCGGTGCTCCCCATCGGTGTGCTGCAGGTCCAGCGCACCGATTGGCAAAACGCTACCACTGAGGCCCGACAGAAGTGCCTTGGTCCAAGGCTGTAGGTTGACTGGGGTGGGGCGTCGGAGCATGGCCGTACGCTGGGCCCCGGTAACCACAAGAGCCATAAGCTCCGCGAGGCCATCGACGTGGACCTGGATTGCTCGAAGTGGCCGCGATGGGTATTGCATGGTTTGATGTTGCGCTTGTGGGCAGTTAATATAACCATGTCCGAAGCGCCCACACGAAAAGCATTCGCGTTGCGATGTAGTGGGCTCATGTAGGCAGCCTGCGGTCACGCGCCGACTAGCAATGTCGTGCAACTAAGCCACCCACCGGACAAAAGTCTCGATGTCATCCTGGACCGTCTGCATGGACAGGATGGCCGCGCGCGTCTAGGTATATATTCCTTTGAACACATAATGTCTTGCTGCCGGAGAGGTCCAGGCTACGTCACAAGCTTGCAAGAGGAGTAGTTTGTCGTAGGTGCAGGTTATGATATCTTCAGCTCCGGCTTGTCGGCGCCACCGCATCACCATGAACCGAGCGTCGAAAGCACCTGGAATTCAAGCAAATGCGGACGTCAGGGCTGCGTTCTAAGTTGGTCACGAGGCATATTTGCTGCCTCGGAAGCGACGCCAGACTTAAGTCGCTCATCGGCGACGCCCTTCCGCGATGGAAGACTTGACCGATTGGCTACAGAGTCCATGGTGTAGACCCTGGTGGTAGGATCTTCCTTATACCCACCTAACTTTGTAACTTCTAAGTGCAGCGCACCCAATTCCGGAAGCAGAGGAACCTGCCATAGTGCTGAGTTGTGCCAGCAGGTCCGGGGTATTTCGGCGTCGAAATCCTGCGAGGAGCCGCCTTGGAGGCTTGGAAGCCGTCCCTGGATGGTTGTGGCTGAGAGTCAGAAAGTACTCGTTCACTTCGAAGGACCCTGGACGTAGACAGACTAAGGTCTTCAGATGTATTTGTGTTTCCCGACTGCGCCATTGTAAATATGAGACCAGAAACGACACCGATTCACTAGGTCGGCTGTTCTATTATAATTCCCCCTACGTCATTACAATATATATTGTAATGACAGCCATGTAATGACGGGCATGTACAATTATATTCTAATGCAGGGAATGTAATGAGGAGGGAAGATAACCGGTGGCCATTAGGGTTACGGACTGAATTCCAAGAGAATGGAAGCGTAGCAGGGAGTGGCAGAAAGTTAGGTGGACGGATGAGATTAAGAAGTTTTCAGGGACAACATGGCCACAATTAGCACATGAACGGGGCAGTTGGAGAAGTATGGGAGAGGCCTTGAGGCCTTTTCCCTGCAGTGGGCGTAGCCAGGCTGATTATTATTATTATTATTATTATTATTATTATTATTATTATTATTATTATTATTATTATTATTATTATTATTATTATTATTATTATTATTATTATTATTATTATTATTATATGTCATCAGAAGCCACCGCAGACACCGTTTCCCCAAACACCAATCAATTCAGCTACCGCGGCGCCATTTTCTCATCGGCTTTTTGGGGCAATAATGTTTTACTGCTAGAAGTAACAGTCGGAGTGTTATCCAGCGCCGCCACTCACCAATCTTGGCTGCGGGCGTGGAACTTCCTTTCTCCCGCAGGCGTCACGAGTGCGTGATCTATTTGGACGACGGAAACTGGTCAATTAAATCCGCACACGCCACCTGAAGGCAGGAATGTTGTCGGTTTCGGGACCCTCGTAATGTAATTAGCGAGAAGAAAAAAAAACCAAGGGGCCGAATGTTTATTGATCATCAATAAGCCATCCAACAAAGACACCAAGGACAACACTGGGGAAATTGTAGTTAAATGTGAACGGTTTTCCAATCCACATTGTTCGGTATTTATGTTTTACTACTATAACTAACCCTGAGAGTGTTAGCCAGGGTTAGTTCTAGTGATAAAACACAAATACCCCGAAAAGTGGATGGGAAAACAGCGCCGCGGTAGCCCACTTGGTAAGAGCATTACACGCGTAATACGAAGACATGGGTCTAGTTGTTCTTTATCCGCTTTAATTTCCATTATTGAATCGATTTTTAATTCACTTAGTAGGTAGAAGTAATTTCCACTATGTTGTCCTTGGTTTCATTGCTTGCTGATTTCTTACGATTAGGAAAAAGTGGGCTCCTCGGTTTCCTTTCTTCTCGTTCATATATATATATATATATATATATATATATATGAGAGAGAGAGAGTGAATGAACGAGAACAACAGTAACAGAGGGATCTAGATTTGGGGCTGTATCCTGACCATACGAAGCCAAGGAAACTTATTTGTAGTTGTTAATGGAAGAGTGCGCGTGACAAGCTAAAGGTATATGAAAGTGGACGAAAGACAAGAAAGACAACTTGCCGCTGGTGGGATCTGAATTTACAGTCTCCGCATTGCGCTCGCGTCACACTACCAATTGTGCTACTGCAGCAGCGTTCACACGTCCACATTCTTGGTCATTTGTGTGCGCGAAAAGTGTTCAGCCCTGACAGTGATAGCCAGCGGCACTTAAGGTTGCAGCAGCCAATGTGGCCAAGAACCAGCCTTCATGTTGTCTTTGTTGAAAACGAACGCCAGACAATATGCGCTCAAAGGGCTCACTTTTTCTACTGGTGCGCCTAACATGGCGTTAAATAGGAATATGAGCAATACGTATTCTGAAGCCGTAGGGCAAACCAACGGATTTAAAAAACAAGGACACCGCTGAATACCAGAAAAAAATTCCTTTGTTGTCCCTGGGTGTTCATATCGCCTTTCGGCCGTCTCTGTGCAGCGTTATGCTGATCAGACCAACCAGTACGCACTAAGTACTCACCAAAGTACTCAGTTATGTTTCCCGTATGGCTATTTCTTTTTTTTTAAGTAATGTCCAAGGCCAAAAGCATTAGTAAGGCTAGCGAATGCATTCACTTCAGTATATTGCTGTGTACAATATTAGCAAGAGCTAATAGTAAATGACATTTGGTAATTGTAAGCACGGATCTTGTAAGGTGGTTTCACTCGAGTGATGTTCTTGGAACGAACAACTTTCCTATAGTTTTCCGACACAGTGGCTCACCCCAACACTTTTTATACATTGCAATTTCTAGTCGGCAAGTAAGTTCAAGTGGTAGGACATGAAAGGAAAATCGGTAGCAGATATTGTTAACTAAGAGCATACGGAAATATTTTCGGCATCATACCAGAGAGGAAGGCTACAGGGAGGCTTTTCGTGGTGCTTATGCTTGCGTCACGTTTATAGGTTTGAGAAGTGACGTGAACGTGAAAACGAGGAGCATTCGCGCAGTTTCATTTACCACCGGGTCAAGTCTGTTTATTATTTCTCTCTATCTCTCCCGGCATACTTTCATTTTTCCTTGACATTGCCGGGACGCGATGCATCCAATGCAAGTAATACAGCAATGTTTTGTCTTCTCTCCAACAGGTAGCTTCTGTGATGCTTCCCCGAGAGACTTCTTTCCACACCTGTGCAGCGGCTTCTTCTTTGGCGTGAGTGCAGAATAGAATAAACGACGTACAAGAAATGATTGCGCGTACTGGGCTCACAATCTTCTGTACTTACTTACATTTGCCATATTGTACAAGATGTTTTCGCCTAGAATTAGCATGCAGTTGTTTACATGAGTACGCATAAACGCTAAGCGGAAGATACATGTCAAATTATTTTCGGAAACACTCAGAACCGCAAAGATAACTCTACCCAATACTTTTTTTTTCATTCCAGCCGACACTAGAGTCCCCATGCGGTTACTTCTGTTACACATATGAGGGCTCCTTCCAAGGCACGTTACCAGATGGCGCACGTTGCCCGGTGAGTTCACAGCAAATTGCATATTCAGTTCTCGCCATGTCTTACCTCAGTACAACCGTACTGGGCCGTGGTAGCTACGGAAGCCGTAAGCAAACAGCAGGTGAAATTCGAGTTCCTGTAAAAAAGTGTATCATGACATGCTAGATACAACTAATCCAGCATAGTACTAAACAATGCAATAATCAGAGGCGAAGCTAGTAAAACAAGACCGTCAAGTTTAATGAAATATCTATTTTTGATGGCGTTCGCACAGTGTGGGAAATAATCCTGTAGAACAATTGTATTATACCGAAACAATACACAAATAAGCAGGAAGACGAGCAGCATGCTGCACGACACGTGAAAAGTGGTACAACCAACTCAAGAAACAATGCAATGTCTGTTCCATTTACATGAAGATTAACTTCTTGTTGCGCTTTGCACAAACACAATTACATTTGATGAAACAGCCGAGGAAGCTGCCAAATGTGAACCATTCTTGTGGAAATACAGACTAACCTTACGCGACGAAAACGGCCTTGGCAACGCTTTCTGATTAAGAGGTTTGTTCGTTTGTCCTTGGCTAGCGTAGTCAACTGTGAAAGACGATTTAAGTCAAGGCCTTTTTATTTAGGCAACCTACGAAGAAAACAGTGTTCCACTTGGCTGCGGCTAATTTAAGCATAATTCCTTTAAATATTAGCTCTAAGAAAGTTACTGTGAAACATGTTCAAAATTTTAATTATGGGGTTTTACGTGCCAAAACCACTTCCTGATTATGACGCACGCCGTAGTGGGGGACTCCGGAAATTTCGACCACCTGGGGTTCTTTAACGTGCACCTAAGTCTAAGTACACGGGTGTTTTCGCATTTTGCCCCCATCGAAATGCGGCCGCCGTGGCCAGGATTCGATCCCGCGACCTCGTGCTTAACAGCCCGACACCATAGCCACTAAGCAACCACAGCGGGTTGTGAAACATGTTACTTTCATTTGTGAACCTTCACTCGTTTCCGTACTAGAGCAAGTGTCGTGTACCTCTAGCATATTGTATTTGTACAGGTAATCCATTGCGCCCCCTTTGCTGCTTATTTGGACTGTTAATCTCATCAATACTGTTAAATTTTTATATGAGAGTGTCTGCCCAAAGTACGCCTTGCTTTGCTTCCTCTTCCCTTCAATGCGCTGTGTCATCGAACCGATCTACATTTGATACACTTTCTTGCGCACCTCATTTTTAAGTAGTATGTATCACTATCTCAATCATTTAAATTAAGCTATATCAACCTGTCCTTCAAAACTTTAATCTTGTTGATTAAATTGGCTAATATGGCGCTGAATGCTTACCAGTTATCTGCATACCTATGTTCTGCTTTATTAAACATTAAATGACGACATAAATATTGTAAACATGTCGGCTCATATGAGTATCTAAAGCATACACAGCGGGATATTCAACTGCCTATTTTATATATTTTTTATATTTGATCTATGCCCTGGTTGGACATTTGAGTATGCAACATCGATAATGCGGCCTATATATTTGGCGTTTCTGCGAAGATAGTAAGTAATATTTAAAGATCGCGTGTGGCACGAAGCACAACTATAATTCTTTCTATAAGCTGTATTGCTCAAACAGGCAGTCATTATGTGCGTGAGAAATTGAAATGCATATTATAACAATCACCAAAATTCGCCAAAGTTTTTTTTTTTTGTACTTGCCTTACTACACATGTTTCAGGGCAAAGGCCAGTCTAAGCAATATCCAATTACCCCTGACTTGTGCTAGCTGATTCCAGCTTGCTCCTGCACATTTTTCCTAATTTCATCTTCCCACCTAATTTTCTTCCGTCCTTGCCTGCGCTTCCCTTCCCTTTGCAACCTTTCTGTAACTGTAATTGCCCACCGGTTATCTACCCTACGTAATAAGTAGCCTGCCCAGCTCTACCATTTAGTGCGCAGCTCTTGATGCCCGGCCCTAGGCAGAGCGTCACCGTCCATCAGCGTAAACGCACGAATGCGCTCGTGCCACAGCTCGCGCGTTCGTCGTCGTTTTCTTCGACAGCTGGCTCCGATGCTGCTCATCATGCAGAGTTCCCATACTGCCCTGGAACTAGCTGCTCTACAGTTGCCCGGTGGTGGAGTGCTCGGCCGAGCAAGGGATCAAAGATAACACCATCAAGTAAAAGGAAATTGTAGATCATTACATAGCTGAACGAAGAATCTTTCCGCCTCCGCATAGCTCTCTCTTTCTCTCTGGAGGACCCTCGCATTTGGCGGCGCCTTCAGGGCCACAATTATACATCACCATATTGGATCTACCTAACTCGGACGAGGGGCTATCACGACGCCCTCTGCAAAATTTGTAAGGAGAAAGGTCCGCTCCAGAGCGAGGCTGAAGACGACCAGCGTCAAGCAATCCGCCTGGCCGTTGAGGTCGTGAAGACTCACCGTCCTCAATGCGCGGATACTGCTTAGTCCTCCCCCCCCCCCCCCCGCCCTACCTGGACATAGGTTAACAGGCGGGCACCCTAGCTCGGTGAAATAATGAAGTTTTCAATCAGTCAATCCCATACTGCCCTTCCCTCTGCGAAGGCACTGACAGCGTTGGCCCACTGCCAGTCGGTACGGTGATATCGGTCCCAAATTATTTGCTTCAATATATCGCGAAATCAATACACGTGCAGTTTTACAGTACAAAACACGCACCGCTGTACACGTACACGAACACGTACACGTGCAGTACAGTACAAAACACGTACAGCTGCACTCAAATTTCGCATTAGGAAGTATCATAATCGTCGGATATTTTTGTTCTCCTAATGTCAACTAGAATATCAGCTGTCCCCATTCGTTCTCTGATCCACACCAGCCTCTTCCTGTCCCATAGCGTTACGCCACACATTTTTCGTTCCATCGCTTTTTGTGCAGTTTCTTGCTTGTTCTCGAGCTAACCTCTTAGTTTCTGCCAAATATATTAGCACCGGTAGAATGCAATCATTGTACACTTTTCTATGGAACCAATTTTCAGGATGACGGCAGTTCTGATGTACTAATTCACGAGCTTTGTAGATAAGTACATTGGCGGCCCAGTTGCTTTCATACTTCAATCCATAATACGGTGTTTCTTTAAAAAGGAAACGGAATGACACTGCAGTTTTTCGTCAAGGTTGATCGCTCATATGTTCAATATGATGTCATTCAGAGAGTAATTTTCAAGTAAACATTCCTTACGGGCTCACCGGCTACAATTTGTGAATTGCAAGATTTGCCGTGAGGTAGTTAGTTCAAAACTTAACTAGTAATTTTTTTGTTATTTGGCGATTATGCACTTCCATTTCTCGCGAAAGTAATTTCCGCCTTTTCATGTACACCAGCTCAAGGACTAGAATTGTGCTACCTGCCACAAGCGATTTTTAAAAAGTACTTAGCCTTCACAGAAACGCTTGTTTTCGCCATGTTGTCGTGACGGTTAATAATAGAACTGTCAGAAACGGTAGCTACCATTCTAACTCTTTATTGGTCAAGCCGTGACAAAGAGTAAATGGCACTGGCGAAGAGGCGTTGCGTTAGTTTGACTGCGCAGTTGAAATACGATTAAATAATTGAGCGCGCAACTAAAATGCAGTGAGCTACGAAGATGGCTCAACACATTTAACGAGAAGAGACTCGTGCCTGTGCCAACTTTAGCTTTAGCCTGATACGTCAGGCCAAACTTTGTCGACGATTAGGCGCGCTGCGAGCACCGCACACCCTCATGCGTTCTAGCACGCCTGTGCCTCGTCAGGTCAGGAGTGGAACACACGTGCACGAAGATCAGCGGTAAATACCGGGCGCGAAATTGCATCACGTGCTACGGAACAGTTCCTTCTGATCACTAGGCTTTCTGTGATGGCGCTGCTGTTGCAGGCCCTGTCTGCCCATAGGCATCCGTTATATACGCCCTAATATCTTTGTAGATAAACGTTCTTCGCACATGCCATCACTCGCTTGCCTTATCATTTAAAGCGCCCCATTTGTAAAGGCAGTGAGTACGCTTCACTTCCCAAGACATATCTGGAGAGTGTGAGCAAGCAGGCCTCCGTTCCACAGTGAGTGACTTGCTAATTACGTAGCAAGTAGAGACAAATAGCCAGATAACGCATATCGAATTACTCTACTTCTGGACTGCCGACGATAGGTCCGTCTTATTGTGGAAATCTAAACGGGCAAACCTGAAGTTTCTCGAACAAGAAGGCTATGGGGCAGTACTACATTGAACACCCCGCACCTGACAGACTTTTAAAGCGGCAGCTTGAAGCTAGTTAAGTACTTATCAATGGGCGAATACTACGTTATTTTTAGGTAAGAAAATGCTCTTGTCCAAAACTTCGAGAAAATGCAATCGCAAAGACGGCACGAAAGCGCAACAATAGCGTGACATTAGTAAGATGCCAATACTATCAGTGGCGAAATAACTTACATCTGCCTTAAAGTTATGCCTATACTTTTTGTTTCTTTCTCCACACAAAAATGGCAAATACAGATTTCAAAGAGAAAGAGAAAGAAAGCAAGTAACTGCTGCGATGTTTACCGGATCAACGACAGTTTCGCTGCCCTGCACGGGGAAAAGAGAATAAAGGATTAACATAAATAAATCAAAGGGAAGAAGAAGAAAGAGTTCATGTGGACAATAGTAAAACCAGGGTGTCTGTCTATAGGCTTCTTCCTTGTCCTGCGAATTTGGGGGCAGTTGGTAGTGCGTAAACAAGTTTTTCGAGTGACCGTACGTTAGGCCATGTACTCAGAATTTGTGTCGGTCTGTCTGCTCGACCGTCCTCCCAGTCTGTTGTTTAAGTTTGAAGATACACTCTGGGACACCATGTTAATTCTCTGTTTCTCTTTGCTATCGTTGTAACGTGGCCCGTTTCTCGCATCGTTTTATGTACAGTCCGGATACCGTGTAAAACCACTAGCATGACCTGTATCGGTTTCGTTCCGTAGTGTCCCCTACATTTCTTTTGTTGTATTTAGGCGAAAATATTACCTTGAAGTCCTGGGATCCAATTTACTTTTGTGCTGGCAAAATGGAAGGAAGCTCGTGTACCTAGGTTCAGACGCACGTTAAAGAGCCCCGAGAGGTTAAACTTTATTTGATGTTCCCCACTAAGACGGGCCTCATAACCACATCACAGTTTTTGCATGTGAATCAGTGAATTTATGTTCATTTTATCACTTTTGTGCTTAACCCTGTGCTTGCAGCTTCGAACGTTCCCCCCTCGTTCAGGACGATGCATCAGGGGAGTGTGCATCGACGTTTCCCGTAAGTATGACGTTACTTACAACGCAATGAACTGGCTTTCTTTGCCCTTTTTGTCAAAGTGGGGATCTGAATATGTGCAAACAACGGTGCGTATTTTCTCTTGGGTGAACTTCAGTTGTTATTGCACGTTTGCGATAAAAAAATAACTAGTTGATCAAGTACATTTCATTCTGTAATAATTGCTTATTGAGGTATTAATTATGCGGCGAGTTCACTTTCAACACAGTTGCTTCAATGTCAGATGGACGCGGTGCATGGTTTGCTACAGATGGCGCATTCAGTAATTTGGATTCTTTTACAAAGCGAAAACAGTATTCCAACTGAATATTGCAGCCGGGGTTGACGTCGTAACCATATTCAGAAGAGCTTTTAGGAAGAGTTATTTTACATAGTGTTTCACTTTTATTATATGTTTCTTTTTTGTGTATTATACCTTACACGGCTACTGTGATCCGCTTCAGTGAGTAAACCTAAACACACACATGGAATTAGGAAAAGAATAATTTTACAGAAGCTTCCAATAGCTCTACGGATTTAACTGGCATTGTAAATTTCGATGAACTGAATCTTTCAAAAAGGGAGCATATATATTTTGACTATTTCTTCTAAGTTTAAACAACGTCAAAAGTGCCACTCTCGTGTATGCAACGTACAGTTTGGATTTTGTTGCTGGTTCTAAGGCAAGACCTTGTTATTATTCTTGCTAAGGTTATGGCTGAAGCACTGAAAGATTAGAGAACCGGTCTACTCTGCTGAAGAAAATTATATCTGCATCAGTGATGTATGCTTATTGTTTATTCATGCAGAGTTTTTAATCGGAAAATCTGGAACAGCATGCTTTATCGCAGTTCGTGAATATATGGTGGGTCGATGGATTGTGCTCACAGGGCTTAACGGTGCAGTTGGAACGTAGTCTGCGGTAGTCAGGCCATGTCGTACCCAGGTTTGCCCTAAGGCACCGTTGTCCTCATAGGGAAAGAGGTAACCACGTAAAATACACGAATACAGTAACACTGGAATACGAGAACAGACAACTACAAACAGAAGACGCAGGTCATTGTTGTGAGAGTGGTGCAGGCATTCGAAAACGCAACTCGAGCCGACGGCTTATAGCCAGAGTTCTAGTTCGTCAATAGTTGTCCACCGTACGATTGACGATGTCTTTATGAATGTGTGGCCGTTAGCGTCAAGCGTTCACGAGGCCTGAATTTCTGGAACAGGGATGCATTTCAGCATATAGTCCTCTAGACGGGTACGACTTTGGTTCCAGCACGTCTTAAATGGGGAAGACAGCTCTTAGTTCGAAGGTGTATATCTGGATTTTGCGAAAATTTAACTTTTTCGCAGATCTCGCAGCCTCCGCAGCACCTTGACACCGATAGGTCATAGAGACACAAACAAACTGTCTGCTTCTTCACATTTCGGAACCAAATCCAAGCATTTTGCAGCCAAGGACACACCGAGGTGTGGCATTTTTCAGACGTAACGCAGACGTAAAGTTGTTCTAGGGAATGGCTCAGTTGCTAGGCTTGAACTATGAAAAGCAGTCGCTATTTCCTTTTCTGCACGACAACAGTCACTACAGCCAGTGCTAAAAGACGTGAACCTTTGCTCTGCCGTTAATATGTGTCCGATATAAGGTATAGTGAATTTAAGGGTAATGTCTTTTTCAGGTCCAAAACCACGAGAGTGCGATGGCATTTATCAAGGAGTAAGTTTTCTACTACTTCATTTGAATACATTAGTCAGACCTGATGTGTAATGTTACTATACACAAAGCAATGGCTGCTAACGCCGGCATCGAGAGAATTTCCTTTCACAATAATTTTGACTCTTTTATCCTTCGCGAGGTTCAAGGAAGAACCTCACGTGAACAGGCGGTAGAGATTTCTCGGCCTAAGATTTTTTTCCTACTGCTCAGTAGACACCTGTTTTGTTTCGCACGAGATGTAGGTGCGCAAATATCTACAGACGCGACAATACGGCATTCCACATGCATTCTAACACGTGCTGTTCAGTACGAAGGTATCACGACGCCTGCACAAAATGGATGCCTGGAATCCCCAGCGTGGAATTTTTGTTTGCTTTCCTTATCTCGTTATCGAAGCTATGGCCCTGCTCTAGCTATGCTCAATCTCGCCATTTGGCATATTGTGGTTGTTCTTCATAGCAAAATATTTGCAAACGTTGCCATAATTTGCGACATTCACATTTCCGCTACTATGCAAATCTAGAAGCAAGGGGGTGCGAACGTCGAAAATTTCGGATAGCGCTAGATTAGAGATTGCCATTCGATTCTCGAGGCAAGCAGCGCCGAAAAATGCAGTGGCGCCCCGGTGTTTTCCTGTACTTGTAGGTAC
This sequence comes from Dermacentor albipictus, assembly GCF_038994185.2. Classification (NCBI taxonomy): domain Eukaryota; kingdom Metazoa; phylum Arthropoda; class Arachnida; order Ixodida; family Ixodidae; genus Dermacentor; species Dermacentor albipictus. The sequence goes on from NC_091830.1 coordinate 57,528,585, forward strand.
AAAGACGCGGTGCCAGGTGAGATTGCCGAAGGGTTTCTAAACGCTGGTCGAGTAAAATGGGCGTTGCTATAAGTCGTCCATCGCAATTTTATGTCTTTGCAATTGAGTATCTACATTTTCACCACTTTTCTGCCACGTGTTTTTTCGAGGATGTTTATTTGTGTGATTCATTAAAATCCTATAACTGTTAGTCGGCCCTCTGTCCATCTTTCTTTGTGTCACATTAACTTTCTTCGCACTGCTTACCTCAAGATGCAAACACCATAAAAAGCTTGCTCAAGCGCGTTACAAAAAAGATTGTCACGAATAAACAGGTAAAACAAATACGATGCTACTTCAAGCTGGTGTTTCTTTGCCGATTAACACAATTTGTTCCGAAAAAAAAAATAAAAGAGCAAGCTATATATGCCAGTTGAAAGTATCGCCGTTTTTGTTTTACCTGTTTCTTCGTCAAGGGTCAGCCAGTAACGCGCTTTAGCAAGTTTGATATAGAGTAATATGTGGCCTGCATTCACACCTCGTTATTCAAATAGAAACTCTCCCCGCAAACTACCATTCTCTTTCTTTTTGATTCCTGTACGATGGGACAATTAGTTTCTTGAGCATTGTCTTCATATACAAAATATAGTAATACAATTTAGGTCTAGCAAGAGAAATGCTGACGCAAATCGTTACTGTTTCGACTGATTCTGGAGCAAAAGATCCATATTCACTCACTACACAGTGACATCTCTTAATTTCTGCGCTAATTTCTCCGCAGTAATTTCTAAACATTTCTTAAGAATGCCCCGCTTCACGGCAGCCTGTGAATTTGTCTCAATTAATACGTTGCAATTTGTATTCAGTGCTTTTGCTGCGTTTGCATCTCTTTTAAAAAATGCACACTGCTATAGTAGTGCATTACGCTCCTTCACTGAACACATCAGTCTACGTGTATATTTACGTTCTGTCCCTTTGTTTGTTTGCGTCGTAGTTATTGCTTTCTCATTGCTTTCTCACACGACACCCCACTAAGAAGACAAAGCATGCGAGATTTAGGGTCTCCTACAACCTTGGCGCGTGTTTGTGTCAATCAGTAGTTCGCGTCCCAAAGCTACCTTCCTTACTAGTCCTCCTACACAGCTTTTTTGTGGATGTCGTGTGTACATTTTTTCTCAAGAACCTCTCGTCACCGTAAAGCCCCGATAGAACATTGCATAGCCTTTAACTCTATGTGATGTTCCCTCAAATATGCGATACGTTTGAGTTTCTACGCAGCGTAAACGCAGTAATGGCCATCATAATGCACAGACGCGACACTCAAAGATATCTAACCCAAGATCAATTTTAACTTTGGTGAATGCACGCGTCATTCTCGCAGTCAGCGAGATTGTACTACATTGAGGTCAAAGGGCCCGTTAACTTTACCACATGGTTTAAAGAACGCCTGTGGAAGAAAAAATGTTACAAAGGGTCAACGAAGTTGAACCTCGGGGCAGCGGAAGCTGTTGCTCTGCGGAGGTTCGACCTATACAAAGCATCACCATGGCAACAAGGTAACAAGACTCAATATTTATTCTAAAGGACTCTATTTCTCGCAGTAAAGGGCATATTTTCAAAAGAGCACGTAGTAGGAGAAGCCATAACCCAACCCGTCAACAAAAACGGCAGGAAAATTCAAGATAAGAATAATGTCTTTCAAGGGTATTCCTAGTTTACTTTGCCCTAAGAGCTGGACACAAAGCTCGTAAGAGAAAATGCTGCCGCGTCGTCTACTTTGAAAATTCTGTGGTGACAAAAAGTCTGCTCCCACTCCAATGCTTACGACCGACATTACATAGAGAACAATAGGCAGCGCATGCAATGCATGCAATACTGCAACAAAATTTCATATCATGACCATAGTAAATTTGTTTCTTTTTTCGACAGCACGGGCACCTGCATCACTTTCTACTTTGCGCCGACACACGCTCGAGTCAATTGCCGCATATTCGCATGTGCAGACACAAGATGGGACATCTTACCAAGGCACTCTCACCGATTCATTATATTAGTGTTCTCCTGTGTACGATATATTCCGCAAGAAAGCAGCAGCAAGAAGTGGCAGCTAGGGTTACCAGAGTCCGAGAGGGTTCACAAGGAATGCGTTAGTTTTAAGAACCCAGGTGTTAACAATTATTCTGTGCGCCTTCCAGTACACTGTCACACCCTGATACTTTTTTTTTCTGTTTCCCGGGTGTGATATATATGTCAGCTGCAACACATTTGTTGCCGTTGCTAAGCATGGAACATCAAAACATGGTGCCTCGAAGCATTGTGGTTTCACTACACTTTTTGTAACAGTGCTCTCAGACCACATAGAAATGTGCTGCCAACATGCACTACCATTGCTCGTTTGTATAGTAAATACAGATCACTAAAAGCAATTCAGTTGTTGTTTTAGGACCGAAAGTGTGTATCGCCCATGTATTTAGGTAATGGTCTTTGGAGCTAAGACATGGTTTATGACGCTACAAGATGGTTTTCCTTTTTTTCTGTTCTCCTTTTTCAGTCTGGATACGCGCCTACGTGTAATTATGAATGTACTGGCCCATACGGAAGACCCATCTTAAGGCCATACCTTGACGGAACACCCTGTCTTGTAAGTTGTATCTTTATTTCCCGGACTACATTTGTCAGCAGTTGGAACGTCATTTGTCGCGCTAGAAGACTACATACTGACACTCTCCAGCAAATTGGAAAGAAAGAAAAGCACACGAAACCATCACGGGCTCCGAAAATTAATTGACATGCCGAGCACTGGCTTCATGGCAAGGTTCATTGCGAAAATCACGTGCACCTATGCCTCTTTCTCGTGCTGTTTTAGCAAACCAGATACAGGACAGAAAAACTATCTGTAAAGAACACCAGAGCAAGTTTAAAACATTACTCCGTATGCGATAGGCAAGTGCGAGTCAAATTCAAGTACATCGAGATGCGAAAGAACTGTGCTAGGCAATAAACAATGGGCAATGCCCCAGGATCTCTGAGTGGCCCCCTCTCGCAACTGACGTCAGCGGGGGGGGGGGGGGGGGGGGAGGGTCGTTTCCTTAAGCTTCATTACATCGACCGTGACAACTCGCCCCAGCATATCAGTCGGCTTAGCGTAACCGTTCTTTTCTTTGCTCCTGCAATGGGTAGCGAGGGTATTTCACCGGCCAGGTGCGCACGCCAATGAGAATTGGCGCTATACAAAGCGGTGACAACTTTGCTTAGATCCACATTTTCAATCTATTCGAATCAAGCAGGCTTTCCCGCTTTTTATTCCTTTTATAAAATTATATTTTTGTTATCACGTTAATGAAGTGCTGTTTTCTGAATGGATTCCGGTAGTCTGAAAGTGCGTAGAGCACAACTAGTAATATACAAACCTAAACAAATACACACTTTTAATGCGAACAGCATTCTGTGCCTACTTCAGCCGTTTTGAGTCTATCTATCTATCTATCTATCTATCTATCTATCTATCTATCTATCTATCTATCTATCTATCTATCTATCTATCTATCTATCTATCTATCTATCTATTTATCTGTCTGTCTATCTAGCCCTAACGCCAACCAAGTGGCTCGAGTTGTCTACCTGCCTGGGCAACTAGGTATGTGCTTCTGGTCATGATGCCATCGTGGCTGTTCCGTTGTCCTCATTACAGCTTCGTGATCTGATTCTCGTCATTTCGTCGTCATCACACGTTCTGCCCCGACCGAGCGACCCAAATTGTCTAATAGCTTCGGCCAGTAGGTGTAGAGAGGTTCGGGGCGGTGATACCGTCGTGGTCATTGCATCGCTGTCATTCCAGCTTTGCCATCTGACATTCGTCATGCCGTCGACGTTTTAAATTAACGTGGCTTCTAGAATAATGGCCTGTAGAGCCATTTCTGGGTCGCTATTCGCCTTATTATCAACAGTCAGCGTGAGGTGAGTTCTCCTGAAATTTGTTTTGCACTAGAAAGTGTTTATGAAATATATTTGCGAGAAAATGTTACAGTGCCGTTTCACTGCGCGAACGCGGGTGACGCGCCAGCGTGTGCGTGCTATCTCGCACACGAAGCTATCGGGCCTGGAGCGCCTAAATGCCTAAACTTTCCGGATCGCAGATTGCATTCAACATAGGGCTCGCGAGGCCGCGCCATACGCAGCAGCCGCCATAGTAGAACGCCTCCCCTCCTCCCAGTTGGGGAGATGGCGCGCTTCCTCCCCGCTTTCCTCCCTTGCGCAAGCAAGATTGAGCCGCCATCGTCGGCTCACCGTTGCACGCTTTCACTTGCACATACAGCATACGACGCGCGAGGACGTTATCACGACACGAACGCGCTACGTCCATTCCACACACAGCACCCGTAGCAACTGCCAGAGGAGGTCAACCCAGCGCGCCTCCGCCTACCCACCTCCTCAGCGATGCTTTGCCTCTTTCCTCCTTGCCCGTTTCGTTCGATGCCATCTAGAATTTCCTCTAGGTGGCATTGCTTTGCCGCGCGCTCCTGCGCGATTTTTATCTCTAGCTTCAGCCCCCTTCCTCCTCCGGCACTCGCCTCATTCGCGGCTTCAAACTAAACATCGCCCATGTAATTGACGGGCCACTTACACATGTGTGTAATGTGTAAAGCATGCTTGACGATTGTGAAATATAACAGAGCGTGGTGCAATTAATGTTTGGGGTAAACCGCGTGCGAGTGAAATAATTGGACTTTTCTTCTCAAAAAAAAATTTTACTTAGGCAATACCAAGTTAATACAAGCAGGAGTGAAATATGAAATTTGTATTCAGTACAATGCCATTTAGTCGACGCAAGATTATGGGAATGAGCCTTGTGATCGCCCTTCATTTATAATGCTGCGTAATCTCTGATTTACTCACTCGGTGCGACGTTCTAAATTGAGTAAAGACATCAAGTTATTGCCTACGACGGCTGCGGTTATATGATCAAAAACATTTTTCCTATAATAAAAGATGTGACGCACCAAATAAAATCTGGTTTTACCTTCTTTGTCGATGGAACAGTATAACATTTGTCTTGCATGTATGGCAGAGGTACACATATAGCATTCATATAGAGGAATATACATGGAACAATATTCCGATGCAGTTTATGCGTATACGTGCATGTGCGTTTCTGTAGGTCTGTGTGGTTATTTGTTAGTGAGGCCATGTGGACTCTGAAATGTTTTGAAAACGTGCCGTGTATACAGTGCTCAGTATATTGTACATGTTATTGTCCTGCTGCAACTGTGCCGTCATTGTAACTCAGAGTGTTCGCGTGGTCTTTTGTAGAAATTTACTTTTTGTAAACAACCAGTTGACGGTAAAAATGTCACTGGAGCGTCCATATATTAACTACCGCAATACAGTAATGTGGTAACTGCATTAGCCCCGCTGTGGGTCCGCTTCTGTTCCCATCTAAAAGTAACAAATGGAATACCTTAGACAGTAGATAAATGGCGCGCATAAGTGGTAATAACGCAGTATGTTATGGTCCTTGCTTTGGGTACCTCTGCGTCAAGTCAAATTCAGCAGTAGTGACGGCTTTCGTGGCGCATGAGTCTCTTCCTTGTACCTGTGCTGTCTAATTTTGTGCATAGTAGCGTGAATCAAGAATATCTGTAGCTCTCGTCTGATTTTGTTTTGCTTTCTTTATGTGCCTTGTTAATATATTTATGCGTAGATGCGTCAGTAGCCTCATTCGCAAGAACTCGCAACTTAGGTGCATATTTCTTTTGCAGACTCTTTTGTGCGCTTTCAATTATTTCCGAAAACGTTCATTGCCTTTTGTGTCCTTTTTGCTCTCTTTTGCGCATTTTGTTGCTCGTGCTTGTGTCTGCAAATGTTTGTGTTTGAATCTATCCAGTGCTTGTCATCGTTTTGTGCTTTTAATATTCCTTCCTGATCACCATAATGTAGCCGGTGCCGGTAGGAGTGGCCAATGCCAATAAGGCGCCAGTTACTCATTTAACTAAACATAAACGCAAAGAATCCAGGAACTAACTAGCCCCCTAACAACATTTACTCACACTTGATTCTCCAGAAAATCATAGAAAGCACTCGGGCTGTAGCTTATTGTACACGGGGTCCAAGCGTCGCGATACATCGAGCCCGGATTGCGCGTGATCACCTTTACTTCGTGACCTTCTGCGTGGGGCCGTTGCTTCGTCGTACGTGATTGGCGGCAGCTCAAAGGACAAGGACGAAACGAGACGGCAAACGCGGCGCCGATTAGCATGGAGTCGTGCACCTTGACTCTTGTGACTTTTTAAAAGCGAAGCTTTTATTTACGTACCTCGCCGTGTCGTGACCGTGGCTGCTGCGTTGCGGTTCTCTAACCCGAACAGGCCAACCAATCACAGCGTAGGAGGCGCGGGTTATTTGCACCACCATCAGATGGCGCTCGCCTCCGGGCATCCGCGGCAGCGGCAGTACATTAGCCTCTCTGCAATGCCTGCACAAAGCATTCCGTGTCGCTTTGTGTGGGCATTCAATAAACGCAAACTCGTGTTCCGATCATTTATGCACTCACACAAAGCTTCGCTGCATAAAGATTCCAACTCGTTGGATCTGCTGCATATTTTCTTTGTTCAATGCATAGAGTTTCTCACTATATTTCCTAGAGGCAAATCTGGTGCTGCTGTGCTGTGGTTGCATGACAATGCTGGTATATTGTGACTTCGGATTGGCATCGTTCTCGGAGAGCCAGGCAAGCACCGTTCCGTCTGTCACAATGATTCATTTTCTACTAAAACTGCACGTAAAAAGCTGTTTTAGCTTTATTATTAAACAAAAGCTTGTTTGACTATAAGAACTTGTTATTGCATGTACAATTATATGATACCTAAAAAGTATCAGCGGGTCGCTAAATTTACAGGACAGGCGACAAGATTCGCGCTCACTTTGAAACAGTTTCTCATCTGTTCTTGCTTTTCTTCCGTTCGTCATGCATTGTAGGCGAGTAAAGATTGCATTTGCGTGAATAGAAACATTTTATGAAGTTTTACTTTAAGAGCACGTTATTTGGGTAACCATATCCCCGTTTTGGACGAAACCTCTTGCAACACCAGCCAACACGAGCCTCGCAGACAAATATACCGTCATTCCCATGACGCCACAGCGCTCCTTAAGAAACTCCCATAGACGGTGGCGCGAGATTTCTCTCTAGGTGTTATAGTGAGAAACTCTACGGTTCAATGCCACCCTTTTCTTCAATTCTTAGTACTTGGCCAGTGTGTGTGAAAAGGTATAAATGAAGTCGCCTAGCGACGCCAACCTATCATAGATATTGCGTATTATTCATTTGAACAAAGGTCAGTTGGAAATCACGTGGGGCATCAGACGCTGATATAGGTGCGACAGACGACCCAGGGCACATGAACGTGACTGAACTGGTCTAATCAAGTGCTGGTGGTTTGACACACTTTGTACGCTTTCTGTTGGAAGCAACGCTGCTACTGTTATGACGCTGCAACAACGTTGCTTTCTCATGTGCTCGAGAGAATCTCCGAACGTGCAGACAGAAGTGTAGCTTTCGGATTTCGAATAATACGAAGCCAGGACACAGTTATTCCATATTCGGAAAGCCGAACGTGTAGACACAAGTGTAAGTTTCGGATTTCGCATAATAGGAAGCCAGGACACTGTTATTCCATATTCGGAAATCCGTGATAGAGCATTGCGCTCAAATTGTTTGGGTCACGTACAGTTGGCTAATTTTTCTCGCATGGTTGCAGAACATAAATAGACGAGGAAATCCTGTTGGCGCTGCAGGTGTCTGCAAGGCTGGGCAATGCATTGAGCACGATGACTTAGGTGAGTTATCACAGATCTGTAAAATTATCCGTTATGATTCAAATGCTGAGGGTGGGATCTGCGACAATATAATACGCACAGGCCAGTTGTGCTATCCTGGCCAGACTTTCATGACATGAAATTTTCCAGAGAGAAAAAAAGCACATTCTGGTCGACACATATATGTTCTCAATGGTTTATGCTCGAGTTCTCCACTGCGGTGCTGTTCATACGCGCTGCCAAATTCTTACGCATGCCAAATGTCGCGTGAATAGGTACAGCACGTGCAATTGATTGGTACTTGCCCCTAAAGCGCTAACTTGATGGCACCCAAATTTTACGCTAATCAGACATTTCGCAGTGCATTTTGCGTAATACCACGTTTCAATAGCGTTACCTACCTTTTTCGTCCCTGACAAATCCCAACTACACATCGTTTAAGGTGGCACCTGGTATGGAACCAAGAAAAAAAACAATTGTGTCAGGGAATGGGGAGATGGCACAACCTTCCAGCAACAACCACATTCTTAGGATTCTTGGGTTAGCAGGTGAACCAAGATGAAACACTTTCCGCGTCATGTTTGGCCATTACATTAACAGACGGCGCTATATTCAAGTTGGTGAGAAAATATCAACTATTTGACCGGTATTGCCTCTGACTACGGGTCCTTCTAGCAAGTATTGATACTAAACGTGGCACTGAATTAAACCGAGAATTGCTAGCTTCCCGAAATGTGATCACTAACGAAGCAGCGGCTTAGTAAGAAGGTAGTTATGCAACTTTCGACATATCCTCCTGCGACTCTTCCCACGTAATGTTACACATTGGCTTCAATCCTTTTCAATGTTATTTCAGCAGTGACTGCAGCGCGTAAAATATTCACTTCGAATATGAGGTCATGCCTGCAGTATTATATGGAAGTAGCTATATTCTCGCGGCCAGAATTTCAGAGACTTGACACTAATTTGACATAGGCCCTTTTGACGTCACAGACGAGGAAAATAAACCATGAGCTGCGCTTCGAATGCATGAAAATCCGAGATGCAGCATCAACATTGCGACCCAGTGCGCCACGTTGTATCTCTGTCTCTGTTTATGCAAATAAAAGCAATTTTTACAATATCACACAAGATGAGATGGTTACTTCGCCCACGTATTTGTAGGCCCGGCATCTGGCATCAAACCGCGGCGTTAAAATAACTAATTGCTTTCGATTTTCTTTCACATTTGTAATATAAGCCAGTCTCTAATAAGAACTGACGCGAGTCGCAATTATTCCACTAAGCTAGTTTCGATACTAGGATATTGGTTCAACATGCTACCTCCTAGCAGTGCCACAAGCATTCTACCGTTTATAATACTGCCATTGGGCTGAAAATTTACTGCATACCTCTTCAGCCGTTTCGCGGAGTGCGGTGTAGAAATTGTAAAAAGGAGTAAGCCCTGTCAGGAGACATATAGCTTCATTTTGCCTCGTTGCATTACATTTCTCGAATTAAGAAAACGAAATCGATGAAACGGTCTGGTTCCTCAGTATTTGTCAGCGTACCGAACTCAGCATCTAAACTAAACGTGATTTGGGGATCCTTAATATGGTCTGTGCTTACTACTTAAAATGACACCTGCCATCGGCATCCTAATGCAACAAAAACGAGATATTTGAGCTAGTTGTGAAGTGTTCCGTAAGCGACAATAAATTTTATATGACTTGTTGGTATTGTGACAATACAATACCGCGATGAGAGGAATGTTTATGATGTGAAAAACAAATGTCTAAGACAAAATGACAAGTTTTTAGGAGCTATCGAATACAAGCCATCAACGAGACGGCCAGCAGAGACGTGAGGTTGTAGGAAATGCTCTCGAACGCACAAATCTTTGGCAGCAGAAAATATCCAATATCCTGTGGTGTAGGGTTGTGTCTAAAGCTTGTCTTTTATTCGAATACTCAAATGAATGTGGTGAAATTAGCGTCACTAACGAGCTAATATGCTATCAACTATTAATATGCTATCAGGTTGGAATGAAGCGCGAATCAGAAAAAATAAAGACAACTCGTACGCCTCAAATTTCCAATTGGATTGTGCAATCTGGTTTTGGCATGGCGTTAACTGCACTGCACGACGACTCTTTGAACAAATGATCCCGAGTTCACACATAGCGGCAAATGTGAAATAAGAAATTTTCCACGGGCAGCTAACATTTTCGTATTCGCGTTTCATTTCGGCGTGATTGTAAACATGTCGGCTTACTGTGAACCCGGACGTTCTCAACCCATTATCGACTTTGGTGTAACATTGTGGCAGTTTTCTCGACGCGAAGCTGCACGCTTGCAAGCCCTGTGCCCGTTCTTCGTTTCTATAACTGTGTCAAAAAAACAGTGTTGAAATTTGCGTGTGGAGGCACAAAACATGAGCAGCCCTATAGTCTCGTTATGTGTATGTATCCGTAATTTTTCTCGCTATGCAGAGGTGAGGAGCCCTTGGGTTAGAGAAACAGTTTTTGGATCCAAATATCACCGATGCCTCGCCAAGAAACAGCTCACGGTAAGTTACACAGTCTCGCTTCAAGACTCATATCTCATTACCATGTTACGCCACTGTCCATGGCTTTCTTTTTTTCGACATAGAAGTAACACATCTGTCAGCTTGCTTACAATTAGAAGGCCCCTCACCACGTTTGGGCATTGAAAACAGGCAACCGAAGTGCTAGATCACACGCTCATTGTCGCGTCTACAATGCATCAAAATTATCCGTGGCCTGAAGTAAAAGCTGCAATTTTAGATGAAAGTAATTGCGCTCTTCGTCTCGAGCATGCCCCACTACCTGTCGCAGAATCAGTTGGGTGTGGCGAAATGGGCGTGTTGGTTAATCTTGAATGGCAGTAGTTGAGCGCTTAGTAAACACGAGGACAAAAAAGGCGACATACACGCACGGGTGCTACATACGTTTAACTGCTTGAGAGAGCCGAACAAAAATGCCTTCGAATACACGTCACCGACCACGTGAACCAAGATGCCTCCGCTGAGCAAGATGAGCGGATAGAGAGCACAAACAAGAAGAATGAGAATTTTGTTACACATGTGCAAATATTTGAGTTCTTTGTCGGACAACGCCAAGAAAGTCTTGTTGATACAGGAACCATCGTGATTATCAATCTGCTCACTCTCAATTAAAAGCGGTGAGTTCACACTTGCTGCTTCCTACTATCTTCGTTTCATCGAAGATGGGGACACACACATACAAGAATGGAAATGCAAAGCTAGAAAACCATCTGAAGGCGTTTCGCTAATATTGTAGTTATGCTCCTTACGCCGTTCATAGGTGGATGGATAGGTGGATGGGTAGATGGGTAGGGGAATAGGTGGATGGGTAGATGGATGGATGGGTATGTGGATGGGTAGGTGAATGGGTAGATGGATGGACGGGTAGGTGGATGGGTAGGTAGATGGGTAGATAGAAGGATGGGTAGGTAGATGGGTAGATAGATGGATGGGTAGGTAGATAGGTAGGTAGATGGATGGGTAGGTAGATGGGTAGATGGATGGATGGGTAGGTAGATGGGTAGGCAGATGGATGGATAGATATGTAGATGGATGGATAGATGCCGGCAAGTGGACGATGAACCTCATCATCATCAGGCCAGTTTTATGTAAACTGCAGGATGAAGGCCCCTCCTAACCATCTCCAATTACCACCTGTCTGGCGCCGACTGATGCCAATTTGCGCCTGCAATTTTCGTTATTTCGTCACCCCAGCTAATTTTCTATCGTCCTCGACTGCGCTTCCCTCTCCTTAGCACCCATTCTGTAACTCAATAGTCCACCGGTTATGTGCCCAGCACAATATATCACCTGCCTAGGCCATTTTCTTCCTCTTAACGTCAACTAGAATATCGCATATTCTCGTTTGATCTCTGATCCCCACCGCTCTTTTCCTGTCTCTTAGCGTTACGCCTAACATTTTTACTTCCATCGCTCCTTGTATAGTCCTGAACTTGCTAACTGGCATCTTTGTTAACCTCCAGTTTTCTGCTCTATATTAACACCAGTAAAATGCAATGATTTTACGCTTTTCAGCGGACAGTGGTAAGGTCTGTCAGACTTGGGTATGCCTGACGTAGGCGCTTCAACCTTTCTTTTATTCTTCTGAAAATTTTCTTCTCATGATGAAGGTCACGGGAGAGTAATTGACCTAGATAGACATACTCCTGCACAGAATCTGGAAAGTGACCGGCCATCATAAAGGTTTCTTCAATTGCGAGGATAGTCAATACTACCTTTCTCTTCTGCATGTCATTCGCCCATATCATAAGAATATCATTCAGATACAAATGTTTCGGGCATAAATCATGCATCATCGGTCATTCTCTAAGTCAGTGCGAAGCGTTTTTCCCCTGCCCGTGTCGCAAAGTCCGAACGAGCTCACGTCATCCTAGGGAAAACGTTTCCTCCAGCAGCGACGCATGCGCGTACCGCGACGCCCTCCGGTGACGTACGATAGGAACTAGACGCGTTCACAGACGCTACCCGTCACACCTAATTCGTCTTCAACAAAGTGTTCTTTGAAAGTACGTGTCTGCGTCCCGTAAGTTACAGTACTCCAATCGGTACTCCAAGCGTGCTGCTGTTCGGTACCTACGCACCGCTTCTCTTGTTACTCGCGCTCCACCGTTGTGCGTATGTCATCGGCCCTTCACTACCTCTCCTGCTTCGCCCCTTCTGTATGCATCGCATACATCTGTAGTCTCTCCAGAGACTTGGCACTCTTACGATCCTCTTCCGCCTGACGCTTTCGAGGGCTCTTTATATCTGCGAGGAAAGGTCCACGCGCAACAAAGCGCAGCTAGCGCAGCCGAGCCATTTTCTATTCGTGGTGCACTCACCCGCACTGGGCAGTGCAGCAAGGAGACGAGGTGCCATGCCAGCAGCGGCATGCGAGTGGATGCGTGGGAGAGCGCGCGCATGAGCGTCCAACAAGGGGTAGCTCAGCCAATAGCGGTCAATGAGCTGGGGCGTGGGTGCGCGCGCACTGGCGACAAGCTCTGTTATCTTGACGGCCTCACATTTGACCTTGGCTTCCGTCTAGCCAAAGAGACGACATGAATCGTGACGTGAATGTGGCACAGTCCCTCCTCCTTGGTACGGTAGAAGGCACGGAAGGAACGAGTTTTGCGAGTGCTAGTCGAGGCGAAAGAATATGGTGTCTGTAATAGAAGTCAAGCTCCGCTTCTGGCAGTACGACGACCTGAAAATTCAATTTGTGCTCTCTTCTAATGGACTACTTTAAATAATATTTCTTGCAGTGAGACGATCCCCGGATGGCACTTTAAACTCCAGCTGTCTAACCAAACTTTCCGATTATGTCTGGTGAGGAGGCTTTTAATGCTTCCTCTTCTAGTATTGGCCTCAACCGTTACTCTTTCCTCTTGACAAAAAATTCAAGTGGCATCATTGGTCTGCCTTCCATTCCACGTGTTCACACGTGTTTGTGGCATCTCGTATAAAACGAAACGCGGGAAAAGATGCGTACATTGTAACTCTGTCGTTATGGTGTTTTATTTTACCGTTACGTCAAATTATCGGGTTTAACCACCCAAGACAACACACGACCTGTGAGAGGTCTAGTATCCAAGGGGCACCGAATTAATTTCGAATACTTGGAGATCTTTATCGCACTCGCTAATCTAACTACATGGTTGTTTTTTTCCGTTTTGTTCCTTTTCAATCTGTCATTCCGTCTACTAAGTGCGACAATATATTAAACAGAACTGAGAGAAAATCCCACTCCTACTGAACTGTAATCGCAGGTGATAGCCAAATAACAATAAATGAACAGGGCTTGTGAAATTAACTACAAGCGCAAATTATCACGGAGAATACCGTACGGAAAAATGTACCGCGGGCACGGCACGCTTCGCTTCCCATCGATGAACTTAATCGTCGAGCACAAATGGTACTTCCGTTAAGATTTTAATGCGCTGATAAATTAGTGATGTCTTCCTAATATCGCTCGTTCCCGGATCTGCCCTTGGGAGACTACGATGACATTGACACAAGATTGTTTACATCTCACGATGCTGCGCCTTGACGCAGCGTCTTACGCGTCATCGTGAAACCCTTATGACTATGACATAGCCATGTGAATAAACTAGGCCAGCATTATGATACAACACGTAAACGGTCGCTCTTCCACAACCGGTCTTCCTACCGAAGCGACCTCGTGAGCAGCAGCGTAAAGCAATAGCCAGTGAGCCACTACGGCCGGTACGAACAATACACCGAGGCACATTCACTTCTTAAGCTCGTAGGCTCATATGTATATCTCTCTTTTTATGCAGAAGAATTATCTCTGGGATTGCCACCACTACTGCAAGAGGAACGGCGAATGGTACTACGGCGTATACGAAGACAGCAGCAGATGCCAGGTAAACTAGGCCTTGTCGGCGACGACTCAACGCTGCTCGCGTTTGGCCGAGCCAGACCAATTGCAGCGTATAGCGCTGTGACCAAACCCGTGGCTAAGCCTACAGTTGACGTAGTGCACTCTTCGTCAAAAGTATACGGGCTACGTTGCCTGCGACCGCCGGGACAACTACAGGCTTGGTAGTTACTGTGGTATGCCACAACTTAGAATGTCCTAGGAAATGGAAAAGAACTCCCGTATGTACTCACCATTAAGAAGTCGGGAGTGTCATAAACGCGAAGGAAATTGCGCCACTCACCCGTGTGTCATGAATGAGCTGAATAGCCTCTGTACTTTTCACAAGGTATGTGCATATATCATAATAAATGAAAGCTCGAATGGGTAGCTATGATACAAAACGCGCTTTCTAAGTCAGTAACTGCAGACTGTGCGCGGTATCAATTCATATAGCAGCTATTTGCAGAACTTTGTAGAGCGTGTTACTTCTGAGACCGGCTTTTATTTACCCTTTCACTGCCGGAAGCCAACGGTACTCTTCCGACAGCAGAAACCTTCGTGTACTCCTATGTACGTTCTCTCTTCAGGCGTCTAATCATGTTCACAGTGCCTGATAGTATCTGAATATATTTATAATGATGTTGATAGTGTTAAGCACCGCGTTTTAATAATGCACAGACGGCGGCTCTATATAGGTCAGTTCCTACTACGGGCCACAGGGTCCCAGTGGCTGATTTTCCTTTATGACGACTTGCTTCGTACAGCAGCGAATATTCTGGCATTGTGTAACATGAAACTCCAATAATTCAAAGGGCTGTTAGAAAGGCATTGCTTTGGAGTTTTACGATTATCATATGGCCCCATCATATGTTGGAGCTTAGATTTGAAATTTCCGCTCTCTGACAAAAATTGCATCCAAATAATGTGCGAAGTTAAAGCTGCTTCTTTTGTAAGAGCCCGTCAAGGCGTAGATTCCAGCGAACGCGTTCGATCGGCACAATTTTTTTCATCAAGCAAGCTACAAGGTTCCACAAACTGGGTGCACAACCCACCAAGCCTTCGCGGCTTTTTCTGTGTGCCCCCAGCATATGTATGGATTCTTACATTTATGCTTAGGATAAATGTGATTACCTCTGCTGGCGTGGTCCTCTCGCAGGCTCTCTCATTGCTGTGGGGTCTTTCTGTCTCTGGAGCAAGAGACGCAAGGCAATCTCCCCACAACACCATCCTCGCGCAGTGTTTCCACTTCTGGAATGACTCTCCTCCGAACTAATATCCTATTTACTTTTACTCGGGGAAGAGGAGTTTCGTCGGCAGTAGTCATGCGGTTCCCTGTCATGGCAAATGGGCACGTGCGGCTTGTTTTTTCACTAGCGGTGCGCGAATGGTGACCTTTGAGACCGAATCGAATGACAATCGAATAGTGCCAGAAGCGTAACGAACCGAATCGAATATCGAACAGCTTTTCGAATCATGAACAGCCGTCGGCACAAATGATATAAAACCATCTTCACATCCTGGTATTCTTAAACTTAGCATGTTTGTGTCATTACATAACATCTTATGAAGCGTTGTTTAGTAAAACCATTATTCGAGAATTAGGAGCAAATAAGTAGTTTCTTCGCATGCACAGGGCTATTTAGAGAGTGGGAATGATCGCTGTATATCATGCAAAATATGGCTACTTAAGTGACGTAAGTGACGTATTTCAAGTTCTCCTGTTTTATGCATATATGCTATGACCACGGGGGTGAAAATTTAACTTACGTTTTTGCTTCAGCCTAATTGGGTGCAGTTGATGTATCCAAACATTAAAAAAGTATTCGAAAAAATATTCGCAGTTACGAATAGTGATTGTTCCATTCGAAGACCGAATCAAATAGGGCACTATTGGATTCGTTATTCGAAACTTTCGAATACTCGCACCCCCTATCTTTAAGCAAGTAAGCATGTACTTCAGATAGTTTCGTCCGCACTCTAATAAGAATATGAAATAAGAATGTGATTTTTTTAATGCGAATGGTGTTCTTTGCCTATTTCAGCCATTTTAGCCAATCGATCTATATCTATCTATCTATCTATCTATCTATTACGCCAACCCAATGGCTCAAGTTGTGCGCTGCGTATAGAATGTGGAAAGCCGGCCACGAGAAAGATATATATATATATATATATATATATATATATATATATATATATATATATATATATATATATATATATATATATATATATATATATATATATACATATATATAGCAACTCTGACGGTGATCAGCTCCAGGCCAGCTTCCGTCGCTCTTCACACCTCGGAGAGGCAGCACGTGTGTCGACACATCCATTACAATGTCGCGATCGCGGTTGTAGTCATAGATTCGGGATCTCCAACAGGTGCGCGTAATTCTAACGTGTTTCTCTCACACTAACTCTACACCATCATTGAATTTTAAGCAATTTCTAGATGTTAGCACAATATTGAGAGCTAATTTGTGTCTGTGATAAGCTTTGTGCGTTCGACCGCTGACCTACAAAACCCCTGAACCTAACAGAGTCACACCGCTTCTCTTCTTCAGCACCCGGACAAGCGTATACCAGGCTGGTGCTGCCACGGACGCTGCCATTCCTCGGATTGCCAGCGAAAGGAATAAAGGCATTTTCCTGTTTGCCGCAGCACGGGCGGTCATTGAGAATAACGAGGCCATCATTTACTCTTGTACGTTCTTCGATATGCAGCTCGTATGCATTTCTGCGTTTCAAAGACAGCAAGAAAAAAGGTTATTTATTTACAAATACCTCCCAGGCTCCATGTAGCAGTATTACGTGAGGGGGACTAGACCATGATTTTTAACAAGAACACGAAAACAAACAAAAGAAATTCGAGAACCGGGTATTATACAATGGTAAAATGTAGTAAATATGGTGTAAGAATGTAATAATAGAATACTTAGCAGGTTTCATACAAAATTGAGTGGGCTACATGATATCCCTATAAAATCTATAAACATGATTTTAAGTAATCATGTGGTTAGCAAGAACAGTCATTGATGGTTAGTATATTATTGCCAAATGCCATATGGACATGAACTCAGGTGACATCATCAGAGAGGTCATACAACTGACCGATTGCTCGTGGAAGCGCAGATGTGGTAAAGGCCTGGGTACGGCCGAAAAGACGAGTAAAATTATGTTGATTATCAAGCCTGCGAGATATGCGATGTTGTTTTGATAGTGGCAAGGTATTTGAGTGCCCACTGTGGACTATTTTACGCAATAAACAGAGAGTGGCTATCTTCCTACGTGATTCCGAGGATGACAGTGATAATGATGTCTCCATGTTAGTCACACTGGAGCGACGGCTATAGTCTCGAGCGATGAAACTTGCAGCGCGGTTTTGCACAGATTCCTCCAAGTTGATTAGATAGACTTGGTGAGGTGACCAGATGCATGATGCATATTTGAGTTGTCGAGGAACAAATGTCTGGTATGCTAGTTTTCGTGTTATGGAAAGTGCCGCATGAAGATTTCGTTTCAAGTATCCTAGTGTGCGCGATGCCGTGGCAGGATGAAGGAAACTCAGGGAGGTGAAAGCACACGCAAGTTGGGCTTGTTACTTAACGCGAACAAACCACTGGATTAGGGTTTCGAAAGAAACAAGACTCCAGCAGGACCCATCACAAAATGAATTTCGACATTATTGCGATTACCATTGAAGCGATGCAGCGACACGCCGTATTTGTCACCGCACAGACGCGTCATGTGTGAGGCGCATATGGCAACAGTGTTCTCACTCGCGCTTCTCTCGGGGCACGCTGCGCCAGCTAGCGGCGCCGCCATGAAGTTCGCGCGTGTATACATATGCATTTAGACAAGATTGTGAGAGCAAGATTGTATTTCTCTATGCGCCGGAGACAATTCAGTTATTTGTTTGTCATTGAAGAGTTGTAGATATCCAGTGGTACACATCCAGTAAACCAAGTTGGCGCCAAAGAGGTTCAGGTAATCCAGCTACTCGCATCCTATAAAGGGAGAGAGGACACTCGGGACGCTCTTGCGTCCGGAGTTGCACATCGAAACTGTACCTTCGATCACTGTGAGCAGTAACTGCAGCTGTGCACGTATTGCCTTCTGGGCTTACGAGCCACGTGGCCTCACAGCGGATATCCGGCGTAATAAAAAACGTGTATTGGCAAGTGTTAACTGCTGCATTAGTGCATTGCCCAGGGCTTTTGAGATCGTATTTCTCGAAAGTGGTACTAAGTGCCACATTTCAATTCCGTAATTGCGATTTGTGCCCTAAGAACGAGCAATCAAAAATTTACTATTTGACTTTCGTTAATGACCGCACGTCATACTGCAATCTATTCAAGAATTAACCCCATATTCATGTAATCTAAATGACGTGATTGAATTCCGCTACCAGCAGTAGGATGTTTTACCACCACAAGAAATGTTCATGAAACGCAAACCTTCAATGGTGTATTCTAACCCGAACCACTCATACAGAAAAAAACAGCGAAGCTGTAGTTCTGAAACCTTTCATAAATCCTAGAAGACTGCCCGAAATCTGCACAGGACTTATATACCCTGTGTATCAGGCACTTTATATATCAGGTAGTATATCCGGTGCAATTTCTTCGCTATTCCCGAGCATTTTCATATGTTTCACTATACCCAAGCTTTGTACAGAGACCTGCGCTTTCTCTTCCATAATAATCTTTTTTTAAGTATGGTACGGCATAAACGCATACGCAGGCTAAATGGACGTTTATTATGGCAATATGACTCATACCTTGTTCAAGCTTGCATTCTTTAAGTGCATTGTAGCATTTGGTCAGCATAATCATTGTCACATGAGTACACATTCAGTTATACACATACGTATACCTGCATACAAACAAATTTTTGAGGCCACAACATTTATTTGAGCAGGGATTACCAGCAAAGCTGTGTAGACTGCATACATGGACTGCATACATACAACGCATCTGCCACAACCGCTGCTGCAGCCGCGCCGGCACCTCCGACGTGCGTGACGTCATAGCCGCAAAAGCGCAAGCCACGTGCACAGGCACCGTCGCCGCACTCCTTCCCCTCTCCCCTGCCTGTCTCCATTCCGGTCCACGCGCCGCGTCCCCGATATGGATAAAACGCCGAGGGCACCCTCCCCCCCCCCCCCCCGCCCCCCGTGGACTGGGGCTAGAGATGAACGGCTTCGCTGTAGGAATAATCCAGCATCATAGCAATCGCGGTGCCTTTAAACCAGGCCAACATAATATTAGCAGGATGCGTGAATTGTATTCTGCCACTTCGGACACTGAATAACCAAACATTAAATTGTCTCAAACTCCTGTTCACTATTTTTATGCCTTTTTTTTTGGCTGCACGAATCTTAGCCAGAAGGCCCACACGCAACACCTGCATAATAGGGAGCTTTATAATAGGGTCACCCAAACTTTGCGCGGCCCAAACAGCGACTATATTGCTTTCCTGGATTACTCGTAGTTAAGGCTTGTTACTATAGGGCTACAGTAGGACAGCCTGTAGCAGCGGGCTTGTGTTAACGTCAAGCGCTTGAAAGCGGTTACGGCTGCAGAAGGAACTTCTCGACGCTGTACCTCAGAAGTAAAAGCACAAACTATTTCAAAACGTGTATTTTTAGAGGTGTAGCGCTCTAGGCGAAAGCGCTTACTAGTTCGCGGGCACATCAACTCATAGGTAAAATAATGGTCCTTCGCTAGTAGCGTTCACATGGCAGACGCAATAACGGTGAGGTGTAAAGTGAGGTGTACGCTAGGGAACCTTTATTTTCTAACTCTAGTATTACGACCCTCATATTACGATTCGAAAATAGTTCAAATTCTAACTCTTCAATATTGCGACCCTGATATTACGTTCGAAAGCGTATTCACGGCTGACAAGCAGACTGCGTTGTCGGGCCGCTCTTCGACATTCAACACCCACTCCGCCGCCACACGCCGGCCTTCACCGGCACCGCATGTATAGAACATAAACCACACGACAACGCGCCAGTGCACGACAGCGCGCCTATGTGTGCACAGAAGGCTCAGGACAATTCGTATGCGTCGAGATGGGGCGTGCAGTGCCAGTGACCAGCAGCTCCTCTCTGTTGTCGTGCCTTCGGGATTCCTTGCGTCGGTGCGCCCGACTACGCAGCTACGGCGAGGTGCAGGAAACTCCAAGTGAGGCAGATTTATGTCGTGCGATAAAAAGTTTCTTGCTTTCGTTCTTGCGGTTGTTTAATTAAATTAAAACAAGACATTATCAATACTTGAGCACTTTGAAGCTCTGTCAATACGTCAGTACGAAACGAGGTCTGCCAGAACGTCTATCTGTGGGCGTGCCATGGAGGAATGGAGGAAAACGAGCATCATCATCAGCCTGGGTACGCCCACTGCAGGGCAAAGGCCTCTCCCATACTTCTCCAACAACCCCGGTCATGTACAAATTGTGGCCATGTCGTGCCTGCAAACTTCTTAATCTCATCCGCCCACCTAACTCTCTGCCGCCCCCTGCTACCCTTCCCTTCCGTTGGAATCCAGTCCGTAACCCTTAATGACCATCGGCTATCTTCCCTCCTCATTACATGTCCTGCCCATGCCTATTTGTTTTTCTTGATTTCAACTAAGATGTCATTAACTCGCGTTTGTTCCCTCACCCTATCTGCTCTTTTCTTATCCCTTAACGTTACACCTATCATTCTTCTTTCCATAGCTCGTTGCGTCGTCCTCAATTTGAGTAGAACCCTTTTCGTAAGCCTCAAGGTTTCTGCCCGTAGGTGAGTACTGGTAAGACACAGCTATTATACACTTTTCTCTTGAGGGATAATGGCAACCTGCTGTTCATCATCTGAGAATGCCTGCTAAATCTAATAGGGCTCAGTGAACTTAGGAGGCCAAAACAAGCATATACAGCGCTTTCCGCAACGCGATTGAAAGCATTCCGCAAGCATTCCGCAACGCGATTGAAGCCAAACTTGCTGGCCCATAACGTGATTGCACGCCATACTGCGCGGTTAGTTTTAGTATTCCCGGCTATGTAGGCAGAGCCGCGGCAGAGCAGCCGAACAAGTGCGCACCGAATAAAAACAACTGGCATAGCTACTGCGAACCAAACGTCTCAGCAAATCTCGATTATTGCTCCGTGAGCTCTACGCAAGAGACGAGTTTGCAAGCGTCTGCAAGCGTACGTGGGGTCTGGGCTTGAACCACTGCGGAACTCCCGTTAACAGATTAACTCTAAAATCACCTAGCATACGTTACACCTTGTGGCACCTCCCGCAAGCTGATGCCTAAAATTGCCATGGATAGAGTTCCCTACAATAAACTTTCATGGTCATTACGACTGCATTACGCGAGCTTCGCGCTTGCTTCGTCCGTCGGCTACGCCACAAGCCGCCAGCGTAGCATCGTCAATGCAGAGGGAAACCGCGTTCCTTGCCAACGCTTCTTTCACAATAATTTCTGTGTTTGACAAAGCTATATAGCAAGGTCAGCCGTAGTGCATTCATCCTGCGCTAACTGCCTGTTTCCTTATAAAGGTTCCGGGAAGTTAGCGGAGAGGTAAAAGAAGGAAGGCCAATACTTCTAGACAGACGCACCATTCCGTAATATATTAACATGACCGCGAATTCTTACTAGCACAACCCCTAGGGTCTTCCACGCTTATTCGTGCGGTACGCTAGCTGCTTTCTCTATGGCTTAGCGGTGTCATGTTTTCGAAGCAATTATTGACATTTTTTATCAGGTTATATAGTATATCGACCGCATTGTGCACACCATAGAGATGTACACACGCCCACAGCGTAATCACGCTGTCGGCACCACCGCCGCTGATGACGTCGTGTCCCGCTGACAGCGCATGCGCGGCTTGCGTCCCGAAGTTAGATTGTCTACAGATAAGCGAAGGGCGTTTGGCTGCTAAAACAATGTGCTACAGAAATTCCGATAATTCTCTACAAACGCGAAAGCATTCTTTGGCTCGGCTGTTCGCTTTCGCCTACTTGCTTTGCCTGGCTTATGCATGTCTACCCATCGCCTTCCCGATGCCAAAGAATTCTTACGCGTTAGTAGACGGTTCTCAGAATTTCCGAGGTATTTTTCTTGCTCATTGTGTCTATCCTGCTTAGACCGTATCATAACGTTCTATGCACAATTCTGTTTCATACAATCACGGGATTACAATCTTCTTTTATTGCTGTGTTCTGTATAATGTTATTATTGTAATTTTTTCCTTTTATTTCATTTGTTAGTTTCTTTTTCGACCTGATCGTGGTGAGGTCATTATTCTTTTCTTTTTTAAACGCTACCAATCATCCACTATTAGACTAATATCCCACATAATTATAATAAGCTATTCCATTATTTATTATACTCCACTATCCTAAAGCAGGCTTCCTGCACGCACACAAATAACGTGGGAAAATAAGCTTTCACGAAAAGTAAGCTTTCAAGGGGGCGCGACGAGAACGTTCATCTCTTTTTTTTTCTTTATCCATTTTTTTCTTATCGATTCTAAAGTTACCAATAGTCAACCCTTACACCATACAAACGATTAAATATCTTAACTGGATTAAGATATTAAATTGTGGTTAAATTATGGGTTCATTTGGCAGATGAAGGGTGTGAAACTTCTCGCGTTACGGACAGGTTTTGCTGGAGTACTCGCCAAAGAATGCGTACGAATTAAAATCACGAATCGAAGTGGACGCACCGTCAGCGCTACGCTCAGTCGACTCTGTAGCGAAACATGGACAGCGTTCCGCGTTCCCCCGTTAGCGTGAGCGCTGCGCGCACTCTTGCAATATAAGCACACGAGCGTTCTTGCTGTCTCTGTTGTGCATGTGTGTGCTCTGGTCTGAGCAGTAAACGCCAAGCTAACGTCATCTAATGTTTCTCTTGGCGCTCACTGACGTCAACGGTTTCCCCTCTGATCTCGGTGCGCCAGAGAGGTGCGATGCCTGCAAAGCCATTGGCGGCTCACCAACCCCCTCAGTGACAAATTACGATCGACTGCCGATAAATTCGCGAAATTGACATAATTTTATACCACAGCGCTGTAGACTCCATAGAAAGCAAGCCAAGGTGGAATGAGGATGACACTGCGCGTTTTATAGAGACCCGTCATGATTACATAGTACCTAAATACTCACTTATTACGCAGTCAGTCATGCTACATTTCTTCATTAAAGATATTGAATCATCCGCTCGAATTACATGGGTAGGTTAATTATTGGGTACAAGTATTACAACAAGAGAAAAAATATTTCGCGATTACTACCGAAACGCCCAATTTCAAACGTCCCGTCAAACAGGTAGTGCCTTCACCAAAGCGGTTTTCGGAACCTATACATTTGAGTCGCAAGGGAAATGGGTGAACTTTCGCAAAGTAGAACATTCAATTTCCTCAAAGATTAAGGTTAGTTGTCTATTCCTTGCAACCACTGCACAGTAATGGCAAAAATAAGTCGCGTCCAAAAACGTGTACGCCCTGACTGAAGGAGCTAATCACGCCCTGCAGCACCGTGCGACAACTGGTGTATTGTTGCGACACCTGGCGTGCGGTTAACAATGTCCCAGGGTGCTGTTCCTTCTCCATAGCAGGAGATGCCTTGCGTGCCACTCGGCTCCAACATGTCGC
This sequence comes from Dermacentor albipictus, assembly GCF_038994185.2. Classification (NCBI taxonomy): domain Eukaryota; kingdom Metazoa; phylum Arthropoda; class Arachnida; order Ixodida; family Ixodidae; genus Dermacentor; species Dermacentor albipictus. The sequence continues at coordinate 57,552,457 of NC_091830.1, forward strand.
ACCCGCGTATGGTTAGAACACCATCCGGGGACTCTAAGGATAACGCTAGGCATCGCTGTCACTGCTCCGACTTCCCAGCTAAACTGACAAATTTTAGGCGCCAGTGTACCTGGACGGCTCGTGAAATCGGCGGTGTTTGTCCGAAACCGCAAAGCAAGCGAACGAGGAAGTCGCCTGGGCCTCCGTACTGGCTCCGGTTGGTCTGCAAATTCCATCTGCACATTTATATAGCACTACAGGCAACCTCAACGCGCAAAATCAGGGAATAAAAATCGTTAAGCATCCGTTGAGGCCATGGTCAAGCCTGCCACGTCTTGTGATTCGTCACGTTCTAAAGCTGAACAAAAGTACCGATTTCTCTGCCACAGCGGCACTACAACGTAGCAGCAGCCATTGCTGCTGCGTTGGAGAGCGCGGCCGTGCGCTTAGAAAGAGATCAACTCAAGATTCTGTCGGGACTCCTTTTTTTTTTACTAGTTGAACAAACGGCTCTCGAAAAAATGAAAGCTACAGGCTTTATTCGGTCGGTCCTTGTCACCCATTTAGTGAGCCGAGTGAAAGAAACGTTCAACCAGATATGAAGTCCTTGAAGAATCCGAGAGCTCCCAGCGTATACCTCACGTCTTGAGGAACCATGTGGTCGGCGCATCGCTGGAAACAAGCCAGGCGTGGTCATCGATTATGTTTTATTGCGTTAGCCACGATCATTGACAGTTAAGTGCCACGTGCGTTAGATGTTGACAGCATAGCCTTTTAAAGCGGCAAATATTTTAAAGCGCATTTCTATATACAGAAAGTGCTTTCCCCTTGCTGTGTGATTGCTTGCGTTATTTTTCTCCCTCTTGTATGGGCTGCACGTGACTAAAGCCACGTGAGGTTTGAGATCAACATCCTTTGCCTATATTTTGTATGAAATGCTTGCCAGTGGGTAGCAAAACATCTTCCCATTCAACCTATATATACACATTACAGCAGTTAGTCATAAGGATGGAGCAAACAGTGCTCAAATTAATAAACTATACTGCTATTATGTACACGTACGCAGCACCAAAATAAGCCGAAACATAATGCGCGTGAGCATAGGACAAGTCCATAAGGAAAACAGAAGATATGCATGAGGTTAGGCTATGAAATTCCAGGCTAATGTTGGCATTCTGTTACGAATGGTAAAAAAAGAAAAAGAAATTCAAGAACGTGTCAGATTAAAGCTACAATATTCTTATTTTGCAGGATGTGTAACTATTTTGTAGCGACAGTATCTGCGACTTTATAAATAACGATAATCAGTAGCACTACTCTAGCCTTCGTCATGTATTCCCACATGAAATATAAAGCAAACACCAAGCTTTGCTGCATGTTAGGGAAATGAGCACCAGAGACCCAAGAAATGATCAGAATTGTTTACCGAGAGTGGTCGTATGTTTGGCCGACAAGCACAATCTTTGCGACGGGCGTAAATATGTCTGCGATGACCCAAGAAGTGGGCATCCATGAACCAGTCATTCTGAGAAGGCTGTGGTGCGTGTTCGCGATCTTATTCGACCATCAAGACATAATTAATTTGGAATGGTTTCCTGTGTGCGCGGCGATCGACGGTACATACTATCGCGATGTTCTTGATCAACTGATGAAATGCGTTGATCGCGTGAGGCCACTGCTGCAAGAGTGTGATTGCAACGCTGCTCCCTATTCAGCCCTGTTTGTGACACAGTTCTTGGCGAACCGCAGGTTTCGCAGGCTCCCCTGTTCACCTTATTTCCTCTACTTGTCGTCCGCCTATCTTTTACCGTTTCTCAAACGAAAACTGACACTGATAGCCGATACAATGCACGTCTCAGACGTCTGCTCAAAAAAAAAAAAGATTCTTTTTCGGCACACCAAGGCAGCCAATAATGCAGAGCGTTGGCACGCCTATGTCTCTGCTGACTGCGAATACAAGCAAGGTGTCGCACTTTCTAAGAGTGAATTTTATCAAGTTACTCTGCCTTCAATTCTTCATTATAACCCGCGGAAATTTTGGCATATAGTCATTGACAAGAAATCATCTTCGATTTAATTGTGTGATGAAAATTGTGTCACTCTGGCCCCCGATGGCTGCTGCAAAATATTAAACAATGTTTTTGTGTCTTTCTTTTCTGCTACATCACCCCATGCTTATCGTGACGTCCCATTTGTTGATTGCATTCCTATGAACCCTGCTTCTTTTGATGTTGCTGGTATTGCTAGTTTTATTACAACGCTATAAATATCTTCCTGTGCAGGGATTTATTCAAGGATATCAGTTCCGATTTTCTTAAAATCACGGTGATGTATTCCTTTTCAATACTGTCGCACATTTTTGCTCAGTCACTAGAATCATCCACTTTGCCTAATGATTGGAAGGGAGGGAACGTGGTTCCACTGCATAAATCAGGTTCCACTAATTCTCCATTTAATTATAGGCCCTACCTTTAACCAGCGTACCCTGTAAGCTTATGGAACATGTCATTTACTCGCATCTTATTACTTTTCTTGAATCAAACTCATTTTTCACTGTCAGCATGGTTTTAGACAATGTTTTCTTTCATGTGTCACTCAGCTATTCGTTTTTACTAATGATTTATTTAATTCTGCAGACAAAGGACTAACCACCGATTCTATATTCTTGGATTTCACGATAGCTTTCGGCTCTGTCTCACAAATTGCTTTTCCTCAAGTGGCGTAAACTTGATATCGACACCAATATCTTGCGCTGGATTGAATGCTTCCTTTCTAGCCACTTCCAACATGTATCTGCTAACGGACATGAAACTTCCATCGCTTTTGTGCAGTCTAGTGTACCCCAGGGGTTTGCTTTGGGTTCACTGTTCTTTCAAATTTTTATTAATGACCTGCCCAAGTTCGTTAGTTCTTCAATAAAGCTTTTCGCCGATGGCTGCGTAGTTTACCGCGTCATCACTAACGCCTTTGATCATGCTGCCCTGCAATCCGACCTTACCGTCGTATCTTTTTGGTGCTCCGATTCTTTAATGACCGTTAATATTAATAAATGTAAAAGCATGCCTTTCTCGCGGACTTCCTTTTGCCCTGTTTCTGTCAACTATACCCTCAAAAACGCATCATTAGCCTCTGTAGCATCTTACAAATATATTGGTAGAAATATCACTAGTAATCTCACGTGGAACGTGCATCTCCGATACATATTTAATAACGCTAACCGCATGCTCAGTTTCATACGTCGCAATTTTTCTACTGCCGTAGTTCACGTTAAGTCACAACTTAAGGAAACATTGGTACGTCCCAAGCTCGAATATGTCTGTTCCATTTGGGACCTCGGTCAAGCTAACCGAACAAATCTTCTCGAGTCACTTGAGAACAGGGCCGACCATTTAATTTTATCAAATTATGCACGTCCCGCAAGCGTACCATCAATGAAACTGAATCTCGGTTTGCCAGAGCTTGCAGTACGTCGTAAATTTATGCGCTTATGCCTATTTCATAAGATTTACTACACTAATTCGGTTCTTTAAGGATGAGTTGTCCTTTCACCCATCCTACATTTCTCCTCGCATTGATTGCCAAATGAAGGGGCGGTACCACCGTGCTACTGCAACTATTACTTTCAATCATTTATACCACGTACTGCCGACGACTGGAACCACCTTCCCGCCTCCACCGCGGCCATCTGTGACGTCATTGATTTCAAGAAGATTGCCAACGACAACATATGTACTCGCCACTCTTATCTGTAGTGCCCTCGGGCCTTGAGAGTATGTAAGTAAATAAATGTAGGATCATTTCAGAACTATTCAGGACATCCCCAAATATGTGACGACACAATTCAAAGGCATTTTGGAGAATTATCTCCATATCAGTTTGAGAGACATCGGTAAGCGGGAAGCGTTGTGAATAGAATATAAAGGAGGTTATTTTTTTTAAATCCTCACTGCTGTTGAGCGAAATGGCTTTGACATTACAGGTACCTGTTGCAGTCCTGGAAAATTATTGTCAAACCTCGTATGTTACATTGCTCACAAAAACAGCCTCAGATGGTGTCCACGAATTGGGTCATGGCCGGCATGCAGTCAAGTCACGGCTGATCGTACTCACCGCTGTCGCGTCCAATATTGCAGTAACGTTTGCACGATACTGCCTGAAGAGCTCCTGCAGACACACAAAAAATTGAACCAGCGTTCACTCTTCCACGTCACGAAAGATAGGCCTCTGGTGACATGGCGTTGTGTTCAGCAAACAAAAATGAGGACTTGCCTCCTGTAAAAAAAAATGTGCGGTACGACCTTCCTAAGCGTCACCAGATTATGAGGGACGCCGTGATAGGAGCTCCGGATTGAGTTCAACTGAGTGCAGTTTTTTTACACGAACCTGAGTGTATGTGGACTAGGGTTATTGCGTTCCGTCTGCATCAGAATGCTGCCGGGAATGAATCGAACCTTCGACCTCCGTGCTCAGTAGCAAACCACCTTGGGCAATGAGCCACCGCGGCGGCTGTCCTGTCAAAAACGGCATATCTAAGCGGTAGTCAATTCTAAGAAGCAGTTAAGGCTATTGTTTGCTGACATGTGCGATATTGCAAACAATTTATAAAGTATAACCGTGAACGATAGCCGATTTGATAAACTCCTGCAACAATTAAACGCACTAGCGTGAAATTAGGATCAGCCAAAATGCGAAATGTGTCAGCATAAAAAACTAAGAGGGCAGAATCGTGCAAAACAGCAAAATCCTAATTTCTGTGTCACGCGAGACGGGAACATGTGATAGCTTCCAATGATTCGTTATTTCCAATTACTTCCCCTGCGAAGCGGAGTGGCAACAAATAGTCACGCAACCTGTTTGAGTTAACGAAGTCTTACTACAGCTATTGCGGCTAGCATTTTGTTTTCCTCTATTTTATATTCTTTCTCATCATTAAAAAGCTCTATCTCTTAGTGGCCTTTGCACCCGCCTTGGTGGCGCAGTGGCTTTGGCGTTGCGCTGCTAAGCTTGAGGACCCGGGTTCAAACCCGGCCGCGGCGGCTGCATTTTGATTGGGACGAAATGTGAGAAAACATCCGTGTGCTGAGCATTGGATTCGCGTTAAAGAACACCAGGTGTTCAAAACTAATCTTCAGTTCCCCATTATGGCGTTCCTCGTAATTATGTCGTGGTTTTGGCATTCAACACCTCCGCATTTTTTTATGAACACAAGGTAGTAGCCTTGTGCACGAAATAATTCTGGTAATGAAAAACGGGACGTCGGTGCGACTACTTCTTCCGCTAAGTGACGTAAGTGTGGAATAATTATTCCAGCTTGAAGAGTGCGTGAGGTCAGAAAACGATGTTTGCGTGTTCATTAATCATAATTACACAAAAATAAGAAGGATAATATTATTTACATTCGGAAGCGATGAGGCATAACGCGGCCGACCATCGTCAAACTGAACAACCCGGTTTACACTTGGTTTCCTTCTATAGTGTGGTCAAAGGGCACTAATCATCAAATCAAATCAAATCAAATTCATTTCACATCTATACATGATGTAGGCGGCACAGACGAAAAGCCAAATTCATTTAGCTTGACAAGGATCTGTGCCCCTTTCAAAATTTGTCTAGAAAATAAAGGAACACAAGAATTAGCAACAGCTGTCACGGAGATAAGAATAATTTGAGTGATATTAGTACGATATATTATGCTGCTGCTTTCTCTTCCCCTTCCTTTTTTTTAACCACCTTTCTCATGATCCACGTGCAGGGTAGCAAACCGGAGACTTCTTTCTGGTTAACCTCTTAGCCCTCTCAGCGCTCTCTCTCTCTCTCTCTCTCTCTCTCTCTCTCGAGTACCAGAAAAGTCACTCTTGCCGTGAGAAGGGTCTTGGTGAGCCAGAAAAAACGCAAGAACTGAAAACAAGCGTCGACGCCGCCTCGAAGTTCCCACACTACGCCCCGTGGCGTCATGGATTTCGACGACCCCTGCGTGGGCCTTGTTAAAATTTTATCGGCAGCTATAGACTACATTGCCTTTCAAAAGTTCCAAAGACTTGGCACGTTTTATGGACTACCCGCGTGGTTGCTCGGTGGCTATGGTGTTAGGCTGCTGAGGTCGCGGGATCGAATCCCGGCCACGGCGGCCGCATTCCGATGGGGGCGAAATGCGAAAACACCCGTGTACTTAGATTTAGGTGCACGTTAAAGAACCCCAGATGGTCTAAATTTCCTGAGTCCTCCACTACGGCGTGCCTCATAATCAGAAAGTGGTTTTGGCACGTAAAACCTCATATATTATTAATATTATTATTTATGGACTTCTACTGATCTGTAATGACCTAAAGAGGAAAAAAATTTAATATCTGTGACGTCACACTGGCATATACGACAGTGTGCCCCCATACTGGGGCAGGGGTTTCGGCACAAAGTCCAGAAAAAAACGTTCGTTTTCACTTGTAGTAATGAATTTTTTTTACCCGCGAAATTAACGACAATAGGACTTCAGAGAAGGCTTCATCTTTTTAGAGTGACTTACGGCTTCGCTTTAGCGTTCGTTAATTAAAGCCGGTGCCCACAGCGATATGTTGAGAATTTTGTTCCATACAACATGTACAGTTTGAGAACACAGGCCTTTCTCCGGTTAGAGCCACTGATTATCGATAAGCAGCGGAGAAATTTAATAGCCGGTCAGTCGCCAGCAGGCACTGTGGTATCACTACTGCTTCCAAGCATATCATTCTAGAAATTATGATTTTTCTGCTATCATAGCTGTTACCCGCTAAAAACTCGTGTTTCCTAAGTTACGGCTCTGCGCACACTGAAAGCAAGGACAGTGTCGAAGCTGATATCACGTTGTGCTCGAGTATCTCACAATCAACGTGTCTCTCTGCACAAGCGTCACAATATGGACAAAGTGGCTGCTACTGCAAATTGAATATTTGTATTCAAGTTGTCGCATATTGTTTCTGCGACATAGTAGTGACGGAGATAATTACCGGATTGAGGGTTTCACTTGTGTACAACATTGTCCTGATGCAGTGCATGTACGTTGTCCGGAATTGGCTGAGCGTCTAGAAAACAAAGAAATTAGCCAATCGCAAGGATCACCCTGGATAAATAATTTACGGGCCAACAAGTTCAAGATGCAGATGACGTAGCTCTGCTGGCGAGGTAACGTGTGTCGAAGGCAGTTGGCAACTTTTCGG